>NW_025422060.1:7933500-9299000 GCF_011764305.1 Mustela putorius furo
CTGCCTTCGGCTCAGGTCGTGATCTTGGGGTCCTGGGACCGAGTCCTGCATCAGACTCCCTGCTCAGTGGGGAGTCTGCTTCTCCCTCTTCCTCTGCCCCTCCCCCTGCTGGTGCTCCCTCCCTCTCTTTCCCTCTCTCAAATAAATAGATAAAATCTTTAAAAATAATAATAAATAAAACAAAAAGTGACTTGGAGTTTCCTTATGTTTGCTAATCAAAGAAGGCTTCTCAGAAGAGGTGCCATTTATGTAAAGATCTTTAAGACAAGGAGAGGGCTTCTGGGCAAAGAACTGGGGAAAGCATTCCAGGCAGAGGAAGTAACTCTTGCAGAGGTCCAGTGTGAGGTATGTTTGATGTAAACAACAAATAGAAAAAATGCCTTATGGCTGGAGTAGAATTGGAGTTGGAGAGAATGTAAGCTGGAAAGTCAGAGAGGCCGGCAAGGCCTGGCGGACGAAATCAACAACATTGCTTTAAAAAAGGAAGAAATGATCACACGGCGAAGATGTTAAAGGCTGATAATACCCACGGAGTGCAGAGTGCAGGGTAATAAGCATTCCTGTGTACTGTTTGTGCAGTGGGACATTTGTTCAATTTTATGGAGGACAGTGTGGCCATATTGCTCAAGATTTTAAACGCACATACTCTTCTTAAAAATCTTCTGACTCGGGACGCCTGGGT
The DNA here is from genome assembly GCF_011764305.1 of Mustela putorius furo. Lineage (NCBI taxonomy): Eukaryota > Metazoa > Chordata > Mammalia > Carnivora > Mustelidae > Mustela > Mustela putorius. The sequence continues at coordinate 7,934,183 of NW_025422060.1, forward strand.
GGCTCATTTGGTTAAGCAGCTGCCTTCGGCTCAGGTCATGATCCCAGTGTCCTGGGATCGAGTCCCACATCAGGCTCCTTGCTCGGCAGGGAGCCTGCTTCTCCCTCTGCCTCTGCTGCCACTCTGTCCGCCTGTGCTCCCTTGCTCGCGCTCTCTCTCTCCCTCTCTCTCTCTCTCTCTCTGGCAAATAAATAAATAAAATCTTTAAAAAAAAATCTTCTGACTCAAGTACAACTGACACATGATGGTTCATTAGTTTCAGGTGTACAACACAGTGATTTGACAACTCTGTTGGTTACGTTGTGCTCGCCACAAGTATAGCTGCCTGCTGTCACCTTACAAGGCTGTCACAGTACCATCAGCCATGTTCCTTGGGCTGCCCCTTTCATCCCCACGACTTGTTCATTCCATCACCAGAGGCCTGGACCTCCCACTCCCCTTCACCCATGTGGCCCATCTCCCAACCCCCTTCCCTAGGGCAACCATCAGTTTGTTCTCTCTATTTATAGGTCTGATTCTGCTTTTTGTTTGCTTACTCATTTGCTTTGCTGTTTAGATTCCATATAGAAGTGAAATCATACAGTGTTTGCCAGTCTTATTTTACTTGACATAATACCCTAATACCCTCTAGGTCCATCCATATTGTTGCAAATGGCAAGATCTCATCCTTTTTTCATATATATATATATATATATATATATATATATATATATATACACACACATACATACATATATGAGATATCTAGCTCACATCTTCTTCATCTGTTCATCTATTGATGGGCACCTAGGTCACTTCCATATCTTGGCCATTGTAAATAATGCTATGATAAATGCAGGGGTGCATACATTTTTCAATTTAGTCTTTTGGGGTTTGGGGGGTAAATAATTGGGTCATATGGTAGTTCTATTTTTAATTTGTTGCGGAACCTCCATGCTGTTTTCCACAGTGGCTGCACCAGTTTACATTCCTACCAACAGTGTAGGAGGGTTCCCTTTTCTCCAAATCCTCACCAACACTGAATATTTCTTCTCTGTTTGGTACTGCTCATTCTGACTGGTGTAAGGTGATACCTCACTGTGGTTCTGCTTTCCATTTCTCTGATGATGAGTGAGACTGAGCATCTTTGCCTGTACCTGCTGGCCATCTGGACATCTTCTTAGGAGAAATGTCTGTTCATTTCCCCTGCCCATTTTAGAATTGGATTGTTTGCTTTTTGGTGTTGAGTTATATCAGTTCTTCATATATAAATGCACATACCCTTGAACCCAGTAATTCCATGTCTGGAAAATTGTCCAACAAATCGATTTATTGCCTTGTTTGTGATCACAAAACAAAACAAACAGAAGTGGAAGCAATCTGTTAATAAGAAACTAGTTAAAGAAAGTATGGGATGTTAATACAGCATAGCAGTACACAGATGGATATGTGCTGATATGAAAAATTGTTTACCTTTATTACTCAAATGCAATATTTATTTAAATATATATTTATTAATCATATGATCCACAGAGACTTACACATATATGTACACTTTTTAGGGGAAAGAGGAGATATTATGTATATTTTGTACATCACAATCAATTGTATAGGACGGATACATGGCTAATTTTAAAAAAGACGCAAGGTGCACCTGGGTGGCTCATTTGCTTAAGCGTCTGACTCTTGGTTTTTGCTCAGGTCATGATCTCAAGATCATGGGATCCGTCCCCATGTTGGACTCTGTGCAGAATCCGCTTGGGATTCTCTCCCTCTCCTTCTCTTTCCCCCGCTGCACCCTGTGTGCAAGCATTCTCTCCCTCTTCAATAAATAAATCAATAAATAAAATCTTAAAAAAAAAAACCCATAACACAAGAAACATCTTTGGCTAATGATAGAGAGTGGGATGGAGATGGGAGCAACATCTCTGAATGATTTGCAGTTATGAGTATTAGGGGAAACCGATGGTTTCTGTCTTTGCAGTTTTCCTGGAAATCTGAAATTTCTCAGTGAAAAAGTATTTTAAAGGCACCTGGGAGGTTAAGTGTCCAACCCTTAATTTCAGCTCAGGTCATGATCTCAGGGTCGTGGGATGGAGGCCCGAGACAGGCTCTGCACTTGCAAGGAGTCTGCTTGAGATTCTCTCTCTGTCCCCACCCTTCTACTTTCTCAAATAAATAAATAAATGAATAAATAAATAAATCTTTTTTTTTTTAGATTTATTTTAAAAACACACCTCCCTCAAAGCTTAAAAGTATATAAATCATATACTTTAGTGGGATAATAGGTGATTCATTTTCTTCTCTCTGTATCTGTAGTTTTACATAGTTACCATGCTTTATTTGTTTAATTTTTAAAAAAATATTTCAGAGAGTTATGAAAGTGTAGGGCTGGCTGAACTAAGGACATGGCTAGTCTGTCCTGGACTTTCTTCTTCTCTCCTTACACCCCCGGCCACCCCCAAATTTCTTTGCCTTCTTTAAAATGTCAGAGAACGAGGTTTTTTGATTTGAAGAAGAAAGAGAAGTTTTCCAATGACTGTGCGTGATTCTGGGCTCATTCAGTTACAGTATTAGCAACCCAGTTCACCCTGGCTTGAGCAAAAAAGTATTGCTTCACAGTTGAATGTCAACCGGGGTAAAACTTGCTTCTGACACAGTTGGAGTCCAGTCCAAACCTGTTTTCCTCTTTTAGTTCTGCATCCTCTTGGGTTCTTTATTTTTAGGTGGTTTTTCCAGCTGACAGCCCCTTTACCCTGTAGAAAGAACTCTTCTTTTGTCCCCAAAAGTTCCAGCAGAAAGCAGGATAGGCAATGGCTGCCTGATGGCCCCTGGGCCACCCTCTCGAATAAGACTCTGAGACAGAGTGCCTTGCGGTGGTTTCCATTCCTCCTGTGGCCCCCAGTAGAGGCACTGAATTCATGCCCGGCTCCAAAATGCAACGGTGTTACCATGCAATCCATGTAACAATGCAGTCGACTGCAAAATAAAGGAATATTTTATCCCTTTGGAAGTCCTGCAGTACCTTTGATTTAGAAGAAGAGACATGAGGAACTGGAATGTTCTCCAGGTTTTTTTTTTTCTTTCTTTCTTTCAATAATTGTCCTGGGGTGAAGAAGCTTGAAAATTACTGCTTTAAAATCATCCCAGGAGTCTGAATGCCTGCAGAAATATCCATCCACTTAAGTTATTCATTTGTATTCATGTTCAACAGTAATTGTCTTAATAGATGAAAATGTCATTCTCTAAAAGCTGTCGTTTACTGACTAAATTCTACTTATAATTCTTGATGTTCTTCATTATGTTCGGAAACATAAGAATTTTCTACGCAGTAGGACAAGTAGTTCTAGTAATCAGTTTCAAATTTTTCACCTTCCTAGGAAAATGGGACTTTCAAAGAAAATAGTTTATGAAGCTGTGTCAGTTTTATGTAAATATACGGGTTGGGGTTGGATTTTGGCAGTCTTGTTTGATGTTCCAGGATGTTTATCCACCTAGACCCTTCTAAAGTAGATCAGAGTTCCCAGCTAAGCTGCTTGTTTGGTGTTATACTAATGGGATTTGTCACCAACCTTAGGAAAAAGAAATGATACTGAATTCAATATAATTTATAGTTAAAAAGCAGGTTACCTCAGGGGCACTGTGAGATAAAACCCAGAGGGGGCAGTAGGAATAATTCCCAAATTCACCCAGCATTTAAAGGAAACACTTGATTGAGATTTGGGTTAAATTGTCCTAAAAAGTTTCAAAATGGTTCTTAACCTGGCCTCCATCTAGAACCAGAATTAGAGATTGGGATTCCTAAAGCACCAGAAAATGTTTCTCTGCTGGGACCTCCTGGCTTGTTATTCTGTTGTTAAATGCAAAGCAGGGAAGATTGAGAATCCATGTTCAACTTTTGCAGTGTTGCCAAGTTTTTTGAGAGTGCAATGATGGTTTTATAAAAATCAAGGACAAGGGAAAGACCCTTGACCTGGACGTACTTCCTGTGTCTCCATTTATGTTTACTGAGCCTCTCTGACTCTGGTCTGGATTTGGGCCAGGCCTTGCTCAGCGTTTGGAATAGAGGCGGTGGGCTGTGTGCCTTTTAATGGCCATGAGACGTGAAAGGACAGTGGTCTGTGTAGGCAGTCTACAGGAAGTGGCTTTGGTAGTTTCCCAAACTACTAAATTTCATGAAGTCTGTTCAGTTTACTTAGCAAGGGTTATTTGTTTGACAGCAAAGCTTGTATGGCCTTGGGATAACTATTTATTTAAATCGTTATACTAGTTTTCTCAAGGTATTTACTCTGTAAATACCACTCTATTGTCAGGCCTGATACAGTTTTTAAGTATGCTTAAATTGCAAGAACATGTTTGTGAAAACGTTTAGCATGACGTGTGATGCGTAGTAAATGCTTTTGCAGTTTACCTACTGGAATTCTCAGACTTCAGAGGTCACCACAAACACAGGACTAGAACATCCTGACCATTGCTCTTAGGGAGGAAATAGGGTTAGATGCCTGTAAGCCTCAGGTCACAACTTCATACTAGCCCATCAGTCCGTAACATTTATTTGTGTTTCAGTTTAATATGTATTATTGATTCATTGCCTTTGAACTCACAGCCAGTGTAGACCACAGCTCACACCTGAACAAAGCTTATCAGCAAGCGTATTTTTGATGGAAAACATCCCAGTCTTCCCGCAATTGGGAACACTAGGCAGTATTTCCATGCTGTGACCAGGAAATGGTTTATTTATTAATTTATTTATAAATAAAAATTCTATTTGTTTATTTGACAGAGAGAGAGAGAGAGAGCGCGCGCAAGCAGGGCGAGTGGCAGGGAGAGGGAAAAGCAGACTCCCAGCAAAGCATGGGGAGCCCAATGCAGCACTCGATCTCAGGACGCCTGGATCATGATCTGAGCTGAAGACAGACGCTTAACCAACTGAGCCACCCAGGTGCCCCTGGGAGCTGTTTTAAACAACAAAATCACTAAAGAAAGCATTGGCACAAAATAGACTTCACAAAGAAACTTACTTACAGTGCAAGAACTGAAACAGGAAGGCAAAGTGTCGGCTTATGTGACCCATGCTGGACTCCTTTGAGTTGGGATTCAAATGTCCTCCGCTCTGTTCATGTCCCCCAATGACCACGAAAGTGCCACCAGCACTGATTTTGCTGTTACAAAGAAATTTTAGCAAGTAGGGGAATTTGCAGATTTGGAATCCACAAATAATGAGGACTGACTGTACTCACATTTTCATTTAGTTTACTGCCTATATTTCTCAACAAATTTGTAAAGCATAAAAATTAGGCATTTCCCCTTCTGATCATGGCCCAAATCCAGACCAGAGCTAGAGGCTAGTAAGGGCAGTGGAAACACAGGAAGTGCTTCTGTGTCAAGGGCCTTTCCCCTGTCTTTGATTTTTAAAACCATCCATTGCATTCTCCTGAAACTTAGTAGCGCTGCAGAAACTGAACCCAGATTCCTGTTCTTCTGTTCCCTGTTTTCCATTTAGCAACAGGGTCTCCAGCTAGCAGGTAAAAGTAGAGAAATATTTTATAGTGCCTAGAGACTCAACTAAATTCTAACTCTGCTTCTAGTTCTGGTTCTTTTTTTATTTTCATTTTTTTATTTTTTTATAAACATATATTTTTATCCCCAGGGGTACAGGTCTGTGAATCGCCAGGTTTACACACTTCACAGCACTCACCAAAGCACGTACCCTCCCCAATGTCCATAACTCCTCTGGTTCTTGAACATATGAAAGTAAGAACCATTTTGAGAGTTTTCAGGAAATTTAACTCAAATCTGATTTCAATCTGTTTTTCTAAAATCTGGGTGAATCTGTGTATTTTTCCTATAGGCTACTGCGGGCTTTACCTTACAGTGCCCCTACGTTAGCCTTTTTTTTAAACTATAAATTATATTGGGTTCAGTATTGTTACTTACCTTGGGTATGATTGAAAATGTGCTTTTATTTAAAAGCTGACATTTTCGTCTGTAGTGGCTGTAGCTTATTCTTTAGTGAGCAAAGAATTTTTACTTCCGATAGCTTATTCACTAGAATTAGAAAAACCAAAGTGATTTGCAAAAAAAAAACAAAAAAAAACCCAAAACCCCAAAACAAACAAACTCCCACCAAAAATTTTTAAAAAGTGCACAAAGTTTTTAACTAAAAAAATTAATTAATGGCAATTAATTGTCATCATTTCCCTCTTTTTAAGTGCACATGTAGCAGGCTTCAGGCTTCTTCCATTGTGAGCCGGGTCGTGGATCAGGAAAGGGACAGAGGCTGTGTGGATTCTTTCTGGCTGCTTAGATGGCCTCTTCTGTGTCAGTCCCATTTTGTTTAAGGTAGTGTGGTTCTTAAGTGACATCTCTGTGATAAACCACCTGTGCTTTACACTGTAAAATGTTTCTTAAATGTTCCTCCTCCTGCAAACCTCAGGTCATTCCCCAGTATTTACTCTAGGAGTCTTGTATAAATTAAGGCAGTTTTGTTTTTCTCCAAAACACATGGTGCGTGCTCACTTGCTCCTAGAAAGGAAATATTGAGGTCTTTGCTGCTAGAGTGGATAAATCCCAGATCTTAGGGGCTACATAGGAGAGAGGCACATTTCTCACTCCTATGATACACAATTGGGAGACTGGCTAGGGGCCAGGGGTTCTCTTCCACCTGTCATTCACACTCCCAGGCAGGCAGACACTCATAGATGTGGATATGCAGCCAGTAGCAGGGAAAAGAAAACAAATAGACCAATAGAAGGGAAGTTTTTATGAAGACTAGAAGCAATGCGCATCACTTCTCCCCACATTCTTGCTGGGACTCATTCCTGTGGCTCCCCATAGATATGACAAGGTGGGGGCTGGAATCGTGGGGCCAGGCAGCCTCTTCCTGGCTGCAGTGCTGTGCACCGTGGGAGGGGAGCACTAAGTGTTCACTCACAGCTCGCTGTCCCTGGCGCACAGCAGAAAGCTGCTGGACGGGTTGGGGGTGGGAGGGGCGGGGTAGGGGGGTGCCACCCTTGGTGCAGCCTGGTAAGATGATAGGAGAGCCCATGCCAACATTGAGGAGGTGAGCTTGTTGGCCGTGTTTCTGTCAAATTGTACCCAGGCTCAAGCTGAGCCCTGATTAGTGCCCCACCTCCTCCAAGGTAGAGAAGCTTGTCTGTTTCAGGCAAATCCGCCACAGGGCGTGGGAATCTGGTTTGGACGCTCACTGGAACTCCTGGAAGATAGGCTCCCTCTGAGACTCCTACGGAAGAGGAGCTCAGTACATGCAAGGGGAGCACGCATAAGGCTGGCTAATGTGTCCCTGGCCCCACTGTGGGCAGAGCCTGTGCTGAGCTCTTCTCATCTCTTATCTCACTGAACCTCTAAATCACCATGGCAAGGCAGCTATTCTATTAGTATGACCCTGATTTTAGAGCAGAGGAAGTCGTGTGCACTAAGGCACGTAACTTGCTCACAGCACATAGCCTGGAAATAGCAGAGTTAGGTTTGAGCTGCGTTGGGAATGAATGAGAACGACATGGTGTCTCCCCGCGCCGGCCCCCCCCCCCCGCTCCCCCTGCCCCCCACCCCCCGCGGAGTGGGGGGATGGGTGAAGGAAATGCGTAGCGCTGGGAATGAATGAGAGTGATAAGGTGTCCCTCTTTGGTGCTTCTGCAAGGCTTCCCATAGCGTGCTCCACAGTGACAGAAGATCCCTACCAGGGAGACACTGTTCTTCCTTCCAGATCATGAGGCCAGAGACTAGGACTAACAGTAATGTTAACAGTTATATAGTTGTTACTTTAAGGACAGAGAAACAGAGCTTACATTGTAGATTAGAGTTGTCTCTCAAAAAGTTAATTTGATTTCTGGAGTTCCTTCTAAGCAATATCTTATCACCATCAAGAAGATAACCAGTTGTGATATAAACCCAAATTTTTCCTGTAGTTTAGCCATTTTTATTTATTTTTATTTTTAATTTAATTTTTATTTTTAGAGCGAGCATGCACACATATGGGGGGGCCAGAAGGAGAGAGAGGGAGTATTAAGCAGGCTCCCTGCTTAGCAAAGAGCCAGAGGCAGAGCTCGATCTCGTGACCCTGAAACCATGACCTGAGCTGAAATCAAGAGACCAGTGCTTAATAGACAGAGCCACCCAAGTGCCCCTAGATATTTTTAATTAAAAAAAAAAAAGATTCTGGGCACCTGGGTGGCTCAGTGGGTTGAGCCTCTGCCTTCAGCCCAGGTCATGATCTCAGGGTCCTGGGATCGAGTCCTGCATCGGGCTCTCTGCTCAGCAGGAAGCCTGCTTCCTCCTCTCTCTCTGCCTACTTGTGATCTCTCTCTGTGTCAAATAAATAAATAAAATTAAAAAAAATTCTTTATAACACATAGTGTAATATGAGTTTCAGGTGTACAATATAGTGTTTCAACAATTCCATATATCACTCAGGGGTCATCATGACAACGGCACCCCCCAGCCCCAAGTTTAGCCATTTAAAAAAATAAATCTGTCATTTGGTAAATAGCTGTGTGTCTCATAAACAATTTTAGTTAATACCACTACCTCTATTTTTCCAGAGCTGGGACACAAATAGGACGCTAACCCTTTTGGACTAATGTGTTCAGCCCCCAAGTCAGGCCAGGTGAGAGATGTGCTGCCCAGAGGTTTTACATGCTGTGAGTGGCTGAGGCTCAGAGGGTCCCACTGGCAAGCGTAGGAACTGCCGGTGTGGAAGACCTGGACCCCTGGGTGGTGGGCATCGGGTACCCAGGTTGTCTTCTCTCCTGGTGACTTAAGTCAACTGATTACGCTGTGAAAAAGACACTTCTGTAGCACCAACCGGGAAATAATAAATATTTAGCTGCTTTGTCCAACAGCAGCCTTTTATACTTCACCCAGATCCATTTTCAGCTGAGTTCAAGTTCAGTAGAGGGAACCGCTGTCACCACGTGAGCTCTCCTATTTATCCAAAGGCATACATTCCATAGACAAGTCATCTAACGTTTGGTACTTGATTCACACTTCTCTGTGAGCCAAAAATAAACCAATATTGTTCCCTGAATTATTTCCCAGCTTTTTTGGAGAGAGAGAGAGAGTATATGTGTGTGCATAGATGTGTACTGGTGAGTACTCTAACTGTCCCTCCAATTAGTGGTATTAATGAGCTCCTACAGCAGGCATGTCCACATCTGTGCTGCATTCATTCCCTTTCCATCCTTTAAGTATAAGAAGTAGACTCATTAGGCGAGGTTAAGAAATAGAACATTATTTATGTAAAACCCCTCGCTGGTGTCAGGATTTCGTATAAATGTAGCTGATTACAGTCAGCAGTCCCCCACTATTGCTGGATTACAAACACGAGCTCATTCTCACCATCCCCTTATCATCATCTTAGTCTCGAATGAACTACCAAGTGATAATGGCAAGGGACCGATGAAAATGTGGGCACAGTGCCGTCCATAGACCCTGCATCCAGCTGTTAGGGTTTTGAGTTAAGATCTTTGTCTGCCACAGACAGTCCTCCCAGATGTCACATTTCCAAGAGCTTCTCGTTTTCTGTATCTAAGGAGCTAACACTCAAAAGAAAGAGACACTTCCCCAAGAATGAGTCATCAAGCGTTGAAACTGAGGTGAAGTGCATATTCTGGGTGATTGACAATTTAGGAAATGACCCCTGGGAATAAAATGGCTTCTGTCAAACGTTGTGAACTGGGAGTGAGGGAGGACATGGCGATGATTAGATGGAAGCACTGTTTGTGTCATTCCTTTCCTTCACGACCAATGGCATTCCTTCTATGCATCTCCCATGGAACGTCTACTTGTTAGTGTATATTTATAATAGGAGTTAAATATCACTTCTTTCTCTTCTTGTTCTAGTAAATTTACTCCCTTGCAGTGGTGGTGTTGGTAGTAATTTGGGTTTCAGAAGCATGAAGTAAGACCTGGTAACAGTTATTGGACAGAATTAAAATACAGAGATAGTGGGTATGCTGTCCCTCAGAGCCGTTTTTGCTGACCAGTGCGGATCAGGGCTAAGTTAAGGCAGCTGACTTGTGCTCTGTTTGTTTGGTGGTTTTTGGATACAGTGGAGATTTCCTTATACTCAGGTCTTGACGCACCACTGGATCCTGAAACCACTTTGGTGGATTGCAACTGGTTTTGAAGATAGAAAACAGAATAGAATAGGCAATAATATGTACCATACATAGGTAGTGAGGATAAGAAAATACTGGTTTTTGCACCTTTTGTTTCACTTACATGGACATGGGCGTGTGTGTATAATATATGCTATGTTAGGAAGACCACTCTGGTCTTCAGTTGTGAGCATGGCGGTCCATTTCCATTTGGATCACTACCTCTCTTCAGTTCTCATGCCAAGGGCAGAGACATATTTCCTGTCAATCTCACCGAAGTGTGATGTATGGTATGTCCTGCTCTAAGAACAGCCATCACCCCCTAAGCTCTTCTGCCTGGAGGGCAGGAATGCTTTTATGAATCGAATAGTAGGATTGAGTAAAAGTGATCCTTAACTAGAAAGGCTTGCTTTTGTGATGTTGGCAGTGGTTGATTGTCTTTATGAGATACATTATCATATGCTGACGTTCTTATTTAGCACTTACTTATCCAAAAGCCATTTCATAACCCATTGATTCAGGAAGTTTCGCATCATTGTTCTGAAATGAGGGACCAATAGTGTGGCAGTGTAGATGCGAAGATAGAAAGTGGAAAAGGTCTCTTTTTAGTTCATTTGCTTTTATTCTTTAATACAAGTATTTTGGGGGAACATGTGCTTTTTATGCACTGTGCTTTGGGAACACACAGATGATCGCCTTGGCCCTTTGTCTGGATTCAGAAACATATGTGTAGACTGATAGTGGCAATTCAGGGTGGTTAAGTGCCAGAGTCGAGAGAGACACACACACACACACAGACACACAGAGAGAGAGAGATGTGTGAAGTTATCTGGGATTTTAAAGGAAGAAGAACTACCTGCAGTTTGGGAAGATCTTACCCAGGACAAAGTCATCAAAATAAAACCCAACAGGCAAGTAAGAATTTTCCAGCTGGAGAAAGATAGGACTTAGAGAGGGGTGGGACATATACCCTGACTCCAGAACACAGTCCCAAATCTGTTTTGCTTAGTTAGCACTTGGTGAGATTTGAGTATCGATTCTCTTGCTCTTCAACTTTGAATTCAGAAAAAAAGGAATTCTAGTTATTCAGAGTACCAGTTAGTAGAAGTCTGACTAGTTACGGTTTCACTGTAACGGCAGTGTATCAGGAAGCAGGATTATAATAATGCATTTTTTAAAGTTGTATCTATCTAGAGGTTTTTTTATTTTTTTAAGATTTTATTTATTTATTTGACAGGGAGAGAGAGAGCACAAGTAGGCAGAGCGGCAGGCAGAGGGAGAGGGAGAAGCAGGCTCCCTGCTGAGCAGAGAGCTCGATGTGGGTGGGACTCGATTCCAGGACCCTGGGATTGTGACCTGAGCCGCTTAACCAACTGAGCCACCCAGGCACCCTAGAGTTTTTTTTTTTTTTTTTTTTAAATTGTTGTTTTTTGGTTTGTTTATTTTGCCTTGGGTAGAAATCAATGTGTGAAATTTTGATTTTGAGTTCTCCCTTACAAATCCAATTTGTCATCTCATATGTTCTTCCCAACAAGAATTTAGTGTTTCTTTTTTTCTTTTTTTTTTTTTAAGAGATTTTATTTATTTTTTTGAGAGATTGAAGGTGAAAGAGACCACAGAGAGAGGGGGAGAAGCAGACTCACTGCTGAGTAGGAAGCCCAATGCAAGGCTCGATCCCAAGACCCTGAGATCATGACCTGAGCCATAGGGAGGTGCCCAACCAACTGAACCACCCAGACATCCTGAATGTAGTGTTTCTTGACAAGGGAAGAGAGCTAGAAAACCAGATAGAGCACAGGTAGCAGGGAAGGTGGCCAAAGTCGGGAGGAAGCAGACATGCCTGCTGGGCGTGGTCAAAAAAAGAGATGACAAGAGGTGGGGACAGCATCAGGGGAATTCCAGAACCTAGAGGGCAAAGGTTGATACAGTTGCCTCTGCCTTCAGTTTCTTGCCTCTCATCCCTTACAGATTCCCTGTTCTTTGAGTCTGATGAGGACAGTTAAGGTTCAGAGGATTGTCACCCCCCAGAAACGGCCTGGGTTCTAGAAAACCAGCTTTCAAAAGGCTGGGACTAGAACCTCTTCAAACCTATGTCCTGAGCTGTAAAATCAGCCCTAAACCGACTCCCTTCAAGCCATTGTTAGTTGGCGATTCCTATGGATTTGTATGTGCTTAGCATAAAGCCTGGGGCATTGGAGGTGCTTCTTCAATGGTTTTCCTCCCCCTACCCCTCACCTCACACATAATCCTATGTTAGCCTCTCTAGGACTCATCAAGGTGACTTCCTCACTGCAATGACCAGAGCACACATTTATTTAGTTAACACATGCAGAGTGTGTTTCTACAACAGTAAATTTCAGAGTAGCACAGAACACAGTCATTTTAGCTTCAGCCTTCTAGACCCACCGCATGGTTGCATGTGTGACAGTCTGCCTTCTGCCCGCTCATAGTCAAGCTGACGGGGCACCCCCCCCACGCCCCTGGGGAAGCTTGGAGGTTCAGGTAAGGGGGTAGGGGCTTTGGATGTGCTTTCATACTCTGTTGTTGGAAGATAGGGCCTTGCGGGTGGATAAGGAGGTAAGGGGTAAGAAGAAGGAATTTAAGTAACTCCATTTAGAGACTGAAAAAGAGAAGGAAGGATGACCAATGCACCCTATATATTTATCTCCCTTCTCTTCTGCCTGATTGCTGATCCCACTCAGACCTCAGCTTAGCATAACGGTGGTCAAGGTAACATCAATGCAAATCGGTTTTTTGTTAAACTTGGTGATACACTTTCATTACGCATTTCTCTAAAATCTCTGGTCAAGGTAACATCAATGCAGATTGGTTTTTTGTTAAACTTGGTGATACACTTTCATTACGTGTTTCTCTAAAATCTCTGAATGACCTCAGCAAAAGAATTGGGGATCTTTTCCTTTGCCCATAACGTAAAAATATCTTGCATGTCTCTGTGTTCTTTAATAGCATGGATTTCTTTGTCTCATTTTATACATATCGACTCCCAAGACAGTTCAGTGATTACGGCCTGGCAGACAGGTAGGCTGTTTCCTTCTTTTCATTTTTGTTATATAGTGAGACTCTGTGTAATTTTACTGATCTAGGGTGTTATCAGGTATTAAATATGGGTGACTTGCTTGATGTACAGGAGCATTTTTTTTTTTAAGATGTTATTTATTTATTTGAGAGAGAGAGAACGAGCATGGGTAGGGGGAGGAGCAGTGGGAGAAGCAGACTTCCTGCTGAGCAGGGAGCCTGATCCCAGGACGCTGGGATCATGACCTGAGCTGAGGGCAAACACTTAATGACTGAGCCACCCAGGTGCCCCGTTCCTGCCCCTTCCTATGGGAGTTTCCAAGGCAACATTAGCGGCCGGATATTTGCTATGTGGAAATATATGACACAACTACATTCTTTATACAACTACATACAGATACTAATCCTTTCAGAACCCTGCTTTGTAAAGTTAGACTTGGCCCTTGATGTCCAGTGAAGATGCTGATTTGGGGGAAAGCTTGTTAATTGCAGGGGGAGAAGTGCAACCCATGTTCATGGCTCTAGGATTCTGTGAAATACTTAAAGTGAATTCCTGTCCTCCCTTAAGTCCTGAAGTAAACCAAACTTTCCGAGGCAGAGGGTGAGTGACAACTTGTGTCACATAATTAGCTCAGAGTATTACAGTTGGAAAAAGTACCCAAAGGCCAGAGGTGGTTGGGTCTCTCTCCATGGCCTCACTGGGGCCCCCTACTGGCTGCACCAAGGGCAGCCTGTGAAGGGCTTTTCTGGCTGCCCAGTGGCATTTCTTTTGTTGTCATTCAGGAGCATGTGGGCTGATAAGAAAAGCTGAGGGATGAAAAAAAAAAAAAAAAAGAAAGAAAAAGAGGAACTAAGGGATGATTGAAGCTATCCATACAAACCCTAGACTGTAGGAAAATATATAGAATTCAGGGTGTTCGAAAACCAGTTCCTAGTGTGGGCCCTTGTGCAGGTTACCCAGCTCCTGAGCACAGGTTTCCAGCTCTGTCAACTCCTTAGCACCTGCTTTGCCTTGCTCAAGTGTCCTAACCCGGCCTCCTAATGTACTCGAATACCTGGGCACTGGAGTCAGCAACCCCTCTGACAGCCTCCTTTGTACCAGGCACCACGGAACAATTGGATAAGCTCAGGTAGGGATGGAGGCTTCGGGAACTGAAGGGAAGTTTGTTGTCAGAAGTGTCTAATTTAGCATTCTGTGTGTGGGTAGTGGGGGAGGTGATGCCTAAGACCTGGGTGTCTGGAGATTAGAACCGAACTCAGATTCAAGTCCAGGTCTACGAGTCATTTAGAGATTTGGAAGCTGGGAGCCTTAGAGGACAAAAGGGTCTGTAAGAGAGTGGGAAAGCTCTACTAGAAACTGGCCTGATCTTGAGAGATGTCAGGGGCGGTGTCCCCTCTCAGCAGCCCCCCCCTGGTGCTGCATTGCCAAGGGAGTGGCCCTGAGTCTCCAGGGGTGGGGTGGGGGGAGTGCTTGAGTTGTGGCGGGGCAGGGGAGGGCTATATTGGGAGCTGGTGGCAGCCCAGCACATTGTTAGACCTTCTTCCTGTGTGAGTCACCATGTCTGGGGCGGGCGAGAACCTGATTGTGGAGGCCGGGGAAAGCCCACGTCAAGCCTGGAGCCTCCACAATGATATAAATGGAAAGTAAAACGAAAAAAAAAAAAAAAGTGAGGGTTTGTAAAGATGGAGTACATTGTAGCGAAGAAAATTCTTGGCTGAGAAAGTGTGGGGTGAGCACTCAGGCCTTTGTTGGAGGGATTTTGTTGTTGCTGGCCTAGAAAGGGGAGAGCTGGTCCCACCCCTTTGCCATTGTGGAAACAAACAGACAAGTAGGAAAAAAAGACTTTGCAATGCAATTAAGAGTCTGGGGAGGCAAAGTGAAAGAATAGGAAATATAAAGAATTGAATGCATTCCTAAATCTTCAGGGAATAAAAATATCCAGATTGGAGGCTAAGCGTCTGCTAACTCAGAGTAAGATTTTCTTCAGTAGCTGCAGGATTGGGCCATTCCGTGTCCTCCCCAGACCAGCATCCAAGAGAATATCTGTTACCCACTGCCTTGGGAGGACATGAGAAGAATTTATGATTCAGTCAATTTCAAAATAGTTCTGTCATGTTTTGTCACTTTGTTTAATTTAATTTGTCACTTTGTTTAATAGCTGTTGGACTTCAGGCATATTTAACAGGAGGAACATTTCTAAGCAAAGGTTATTTTTGATAGGAAGCCAATAGGAAAGAAATTAAAGACAGTGGACTAGCTGCCTGGAATTTCTTACTTTAGATACTGTTGCCCATAGTTATATTTTGGGGGGGTGGGGTTTGTCTTTGTTTTTAAGCTCCTCACACACAGAGACCACTTAGGGCACTTCCAAAAAAATAAAACAAAAGCACGGATGGCCTGTTTTGTAGAATTAAGGAAAGTACCTCACAGTGACTCAGGTGTGAGGTTAGAACTGGTTGACACCAACTGGGCTTTTCAGAGACTGCTCATTCATTAGTCATTGTGTCTACACAAATGCCTTTTCCTCATTACTTGCTTTAAAAAAAAAAAAATGCTATCTGATGGGTACTGCTTGCATGGTGGCGGGGATTTTCATTATTCTCCAGAGCTGTTTACTTCATTTGTCAGGCCAGCCAAATGTTTGGTTTTGCTGCCCCCTGCCCCCCACCCGGGAAACCATACAGGCTCATCAGTGCTTTTGATGTAGGCAGGCCTGGTCCAAGGACCCAGAGGGGGTTCTGCAGGACCAGCCAAGGGAGTAGGGTGGAAATTAAACTTAAGCCAGCGGGAGGTGAAACCAGAGTTTATTAAAGGTAGAGAGAGAGAGTGCAGGTACAGACGAGGAAAGGAAAGGAGGGAGTCTTTTCTTGGCTCTGGGTCTGGGGTTTTCATTGAGGATTGTGGTCTGGTGTATGTGTCCTCTCAGGTATCCGGGAACTGGCTGGAACAAACACGATAGCCCTTGGAGCCAGCAACTCTTGGTGTTGATAAGTCTAGCACCGATGGTCCAGAATATGGCTTTGTCCAGTCATTTTCACCTGGCCCTTCTAGGTGTTATCTTTTCTACAGAAATCATTCACTCCTTGTCTCTGACAGGAAGACAGACACTATTTGCCTTCTGAGGCACGTGTAGATTGGGGGGTTGTTTGCAGGTCCTCGCAAGAATAGAAGCATGAAGAGGAGCAAAAAGCAGATTTTTGTGGAGGCCTTCAGTTTCCCTGTCTCAGCTTTGATGATTTCTGAGGTCTTGTCCCAGATGCAAAAGCAGACGCCTTTATTATGTGTTTGCATTAACATTGGAACATGCAGGAGAATGCATTTTGAAAATTACAGATGAATATGTAACTGGTGCTGTCTTCTAAATTCTGAATTGACATCAATAACACTTTGCTTCTCTGGAGTCCTTGTATCTTCCCCCAATAGTTTACCCTTCTGTTATCCCACAGCCCACTCACAGTCCCTCTCCGCCTGCCTGTCCTCCCCACGCCCCACCCAAAGACCAGGAAGTGTTCGCATTTTAAAATATTGAAAATGAGGCCCAGAAGAGATGCAAATTATTCCTTCCAAATTACAACTTCTCAGCTATTTAGCAAAGAAGACAAATTCCAGGGCCAGATCTCTGGGTTCTTCATCGGGGCTTTAGGCCGTTAAACCAGGCCTGGGAACCTACTGTCTTCAGGGCTTGGCTTCCTTTTCATTTTATCAGTGAGTTAAAGGCAAAGGCATATCTCCTCATTTGAGTGCAGTAACTTCTTGTGAAAAATCTAACAGGGCTTTAGCAGTACATCAGATTGTATCTCTCCCTTCCTTCCTTATTTGTAAATTCGTTCATTAGTTGCTTCCTTCCTTTCCCAGCTATTTCTTAAATACCTCTGCCACCACTGTGAAAGGTGCTGAAGACAAAATATCTGTATCTATATCTATATACACACTGTATTATATATAATATTGTATTACTATAATAACATATAAAGTATATCACACTATACTATATTATATATAATTTTATATATATTATATATCTTATATAATAGATAATAAATATATGTTATAAATAATTATATATTATATATGATTTATAATTTTATAAATATGTCATAAAGTATATATATTATATAAGCATGATAGCATCATTGTCCTTCTTATAATATGAAAGGGGTAGAATGAACCAAATTTGTGCAATGGTGTTCCATCTTCTGGAATTAGAATATGTGTCCTCTAAAAGATAAATCCTTTAGGGTAGCTAGCTCATTATCAAGGCTTATGATTGAAATGTCTTAGTCAAATGTCTTTGCTTCCTTATATGACAAGTCACCAGTCACTCTGTACTCAATTTGTGACAGGAACTAATTTGTGATTCTACTTAATTAGGATTTGGTCAGTTAGAAAGGGATGGAGTAGGGGCAAGAAGACGATCCTAATCTCAAGATTCTGCTAGAGGGGGTGTGATACCATCCATTTCCTGCAGTGGAAAGTCGCTCAGCAGTTGGCACCCGCTGTTTGGTCCCCAGGGTTGTGAGCTTCTCTGAGTATGAGTCCTGAAAGGCTCCTGTGATACAGACGAAGGCGATCTGATTCCAGGAGCAGTCGGGGACCCATCCATCATTTTTATTCTACAGGCATTTAAATCCTTAGAAAAGGGGCACCTGAGTATCATATGGTTGATGGTAATTAGAAAAGCAGAGCTGTGGAGGTAGTTGTAGAAATAGTCTTTCCTGGGATAATGGCACAGAGTATTTATCCATCAGTCTGTCCACAGCTCTTCACAGTCACTGATAGAGCTTCAGAACACAAGTGTGCAAACTTGTCTCTGGGAGTCCCAAGGTACGCGGGGAGCCTGGGGTAGAGAAAGGAGTGAGGGAGGAGCCCAGTGGATAGCACCAGCCCCGCCACGTTTTCTGAATAAATTCGCCTTTTTGTGATTTCTGATGTCATCAGCAGTTTTGCCTCTGCCATCTCTCACTATGGGTGACGCTATCTTCACAGGATGGTATGAAATACTGGTTATGTTCAGTAAAACATCAACGCCAAAACAGAGGTCCATGACTGCTGGCTGCAGCCTCCTTGTGCCGGTGCAGCCATGACTGATAAGCAGTGGGTCTCCTTGTGCCATTGAATTACTTGTATAAAATGAAGAACCTGGAAGTTGCAATGTCATGGTGCTCTCCCTTACCAAAAGCAAAACAAAACAAAACAAAAACCCAAAACTTGATGGACTGTAGTGACGTCAGGGTTTGAAATTCTTTTATTGATTGCACCTCTTGCTAATTCTAAGATTAGTCTGTGTGGCCAAAACTGGCCAGCTATTTATCAAACCCGTTTCCTTTTCTTCCGGGGCACAGTGCTGCATTGTATTTTTCCAGTTAATCCTGCACCTAGATTCAGCACCATGAGCGTGTTCTGCCCAGTCATATGTAAGCGGAAGTAATGGGTGCTTTCTGGGCCTGGCCCATCCAAACCACCTGTTCAAAATTCTTTGTACTGTTTCTCCTTCTGCTGAATTGACGGGGATGCATGCCGTTCTTGTTGAAGACAGAACAATTCAAAAGAAGGAGCTCAGGTCCTGGAATCACTGAGGGGAGGAGAGCAATGATCGTGAACGTGTGAGCTTGTGTGTGCAAGAAGTAAATTTCTCCTGCATTGGAGCCATTGTAGGTTTTGAGGTTTGTTTGTCCCAATAGAGTTTGTCATCCTAATTGCATTGGCTAATTTCATTCATCTTGATTAGAAAATAGGATCTCCAGGAAGCACTTGAAAGTTCCAAGAAGAACAGAAATTCTGAACTGAAGTTCTAGAAGCTTCCCTTAGTGGATGACGATGTATGCGTGGGAGCAACATGGATGACAGAGACTGATAAGGTTGAGTCAGGTCAGATTTCAAAGCCCTTCCTCCTCCATCCCCCCCACCTCCCAGGAGGAAGTTACTGGTATTAGCGTGGGTGCTGCCTAGGACTTTCCATTGATGGAACTGGAGACACCCGCGCAGCACAGGGAGGGAGGACAGGTAGTGATGCAGAGAAACAGCTCGCAAGGCATACCACATGGGTTCGCACCCTGACTCTGCAACTTACGGTGTACCTTTAAGCAAATCACTCAACTTCCCTGGTACTTGGTTTCCTCTCTTTAAAATGTGATCATAAGGGGTGCCTGGGTGGCTTAGCTGGTTAAGGCCTCTGCCTTCGGCTTGGGTCATGGTCCCAGGGTCATGGGATCGAGCCCTGCATCCGGCTCTCTGCTCAGCGGGAAGCCTGCTTCCTCTTCTCTCTCTCTCTCTTTCTCTGCCTGCCTCCCCACCTACTTGAGATCTCTGTTAAACAAGTAAATGAAATCTTTAAAAAAAATAAAATGTGATCATAAAACCTGATCTTACGGATTGTTATGAACATTTAATGAGAGATTATATCAGTGCTTAAACAGTGTCGTGTTATTTTTCAAAGAAATATTGACTGTTACGACCTGTAGCTAACTGATTCAAAGACACCCAGAACCCACGACGTATTTCTACAAATAGGTGCAGTAGCTGGGTCCGGCTGGAACGACATTGGCTTATAAGTAAGTGCCATGTCGCATCCACCAGAACCCTTTGGACAATCCATTGACGGCTTTTGGGAGTTGGGCTGTACCCTGTCCTCGTGCCTATTTGTTGAGCATGCATTCTGGAGTAGGAACACCACCAGCTATGGAAGATACCTAGATGAAAAATAAAGAGCTTCCAGATTAGTGGGAGAGACAAAAAAGCAAAGGACTACTTCTGCTATAGTGTCCACAGCTCTTGATTTTGCACATGATCGTATCAACACTTGGGACAACCTGGGGAGACCAGGGCCGTGACTTCTTTAGGGCTCAGGTCCTGCAAGTTGTGGGGTGGAGGACGGACGGATGTGTGGCCAGCAAGGCTTGAATTAGTCCACCTGCTGCAGCCCAGAACCCCATGAACCTTAACCAGTGGGTTTAAGACACAGGACCCAGGCAGAGGGAGATTTTGTAAAGAACAAACTATATCCCATGAAGAGCAGATTTTCAGTACAACCCAGAAACTTGGGATGAACAGAACCCTGTCACAGACATGGCCCCCCAAGTGGACACTGGACATCACTACACAAATCCCTGTTGGGTTTGCCATTTGATCAGTCATACCTGGAATTTTCATCTTGTTCAGGCTGTAATAGGGATTTTTGTTTGGCAGAATATGTGTTTGTGTATTTTGCTGGGCTCATTCTTATGAAGTCAAAATCCACCCTCCCGCCCCCCACTTAAACTTGTTGCCCCAAACTCCCAGTCATGGATGCCTGTTCTTTTTCTTCTTCTGCCTCTTTATATTAATTTCAGCTTTATAAGGTCTAATGGCCCTGTGATTCCCAGAACAGTTGGTTTCTGGCTGAAAGCAAAACAGAAAACTGCCTGTTTTAGTTACATAAGGTGATATGGCAAGTCCTTGCTTCTGAAGAATCAGGATTTATTTATAGTCAGGCGGTGTGAGCGCACTGGGACGCGTGCGCCACCTGCAGGGCTAACGGAGAAATACATAGTGGAAAACTCACTAACCCTGCTTTACAGAAAAGGCAGGAAAAGTATAAGGAAAGACAAAGAAGGCAAAGAGAGCAGAGAGCTCAGGAGGATCCCTTGCAGATAAATATGTGTGACAACACAGCCTTGCAAGCGTTCTGACAAATTCCCTTTGTTCCTGTAGTTTCTTTCTTCATTTTTTTTTTTTTTTTCATTTTTAGAGTAGGGAGACACTAAGGCGTCTTTCAGAGAACTTGCTACTAAATGCTACTGTGGGCTGATATTTTAATAAAAAGCAACACCATGCAAAGCATTCTTTGTTTTGATAAGACAAAGCAGATGCTATTACAAATTCTGTTAGTACGTGTTTGGAAAGGAGATTCAGCCTCAACCACCTTCCCCACACCATTTTGGTGTCTGTCCTTTCCAACAGCTCCTAGTATCTAGTCCACCCGCTCCCACCCACCTGCTTTGGAGAAACAACAGTGCCAGTCTAGAATTAAGGGAACATTGGTAATGAAGATGATCTAACATTCGTTTATTTCTGTATGCCATGAAAAAGTTAGTCAGTCCAAAATGAATTTCTACCAGAATTCTTCTGTTGGAATGTATACGTCCATTAAGGGAACATATATTTTTTTTTTTTGGACAGACTGGATTTCAAATATTCTGTGTATTATGCGATCTGGTAGTGTTTCCCACATGCTCAGCCACATATCAGCTATTCTTCTTTTAGTTATGTTTCTTGCTGCTTTCCAGGGGGCAAAGTGGGGTTTATTCGCAGATTATACATCTTGTCAGTATCTGTCTGTGGAACATCTGCTTTTCTGCCAGGAACAGGAGACCCAGCAGATACAGAAAGTACCTTGAAGAGTATCCCAAGAAGCTCAAGAGTCAGACTTTCGGTGCCTCTATGGGACACCCACTCTTCTTCACCTGAAACTCCTCAGAACCATCGGTAGGAAAAACAGTCAAGAGGAACTATGACTTGTTTTGTTTTATTTTATTTATTTATTTATTTTTTAAAAAGATTTTATTTATTTACTTGAGAGAGAGACAGTGAGAGAGAGCATGAACGAGGAGAAGGTCAGAGAGAGAAGCAGACTCCCCATGGAGCTGGGAGTCCGATGCGGGACTCGATCCCCGGACTCCAGGATCATGACCTGAGCCGAAGGCAGTCGTCCAACCAACTGAGCCACCCAGGCGTCCCACTTGTTTTGTTTTAAAAGATTTATTTGAGAGAGAGAGAAAGAGTGTGCATGAGTGGGAGGGGCAGAGGGAGAAAGAAACTCAAACAGATTCTATGCTGAGCACAGAGCCCAGTGCAGGGCTTGATCTCAGGATCCGTAGATCATGACCCTCGCCAAAACCAAGAGTCAGATGCTTTAACCAACCGTGCCACTCAGGCAACCCAGGAACTGACGTTTTTTGAAGCATTGCTGCATAGTGGTCCTTGTGGAGAATTCTGGGAGGTTAAGATGCTGCCCTTCTTTCTAGAGAGCTTGCAGTCCAGTGGAGGTTGGGGGCTAGGAAAGTCATGTACGTACATATCAGTCAAAGCCAACCTCATGATGTGCCATGGAGAGAGGTGCACAGGGCTGAGGAGGGGAAGGTTCAGCGTGGGGTTATTGGAATCTAATATCCCTTCCTGCCCCCCAGTGCATGTGTGTGTGCATACCCGCACCCATCCTTTTACTGATAAGAAGAGGAAGTACAAGGGCACAGAGCTTAGCAACAGCAGGCTACATTGTCGATCTGACACTTTGAGGAGCTTCAAAGACCCCTCACTGTGAAAGGAGCAAAGCATCATCATGTGGAAAAATACATTTCTGTGCAGAAAAGATCCTTTTGAGATTCCTGGAGGCATTGGGCCTATTTCAGATCTTTTTAGGGCTTCAGCTAAGTAGATGCCTCCTTTAAGAAATCAAACCACAGGAGGCTTGTGGGAGCCCCTACCCAGATTTATTGTAGGTCTTGATTTGGCTTTGGGGGGTCTCTGTGAATTGCCTTTGACCCAGAGGTTGGTGGAAGGGTGGCTCTCAAGATTTCCCAGGGTACTCAGCACTAATGAGTTTTTTGCAGCTGTGACATTAACACATGAAGTGGCCCAGTAGATACTCACTGACCTGCTGTTTGGCCAGGCCATCCCCAAGCTTGAAGTTCATCCAGCTGCAAATGGTCATTAGGACTGGGGAAGACCTGGGAACATCAGCACAAGCATAAGCAGCCCCCGAGGAGTGGCATTTACTAGAATAGTTAATTCCCGTAATCTGAGGTGTAGACTTCAGCCAACATGTCAACATCCCAAGACCAGGTATTTTGGTTAGAATAGCATCCCATTAACGAACAGTGGGACATTGCCAGTTTTATTAAGTTCTAATGAAATATGTAATTATCCAGTGAGCTTATATTTGCTAAAAGCAACATATCATTTCCCTTTAGGCAAAAATACCTGGGAACGCAGAGTAGAGTCAGAAGGTTGCTTGGATGCATAGAATCAGCACAAGAGGTGGGAGGGGGATTATTTTAATGATGCTGCCATTAGACAGTGATACTATGAAGTCTTCCCCTCCACTGCTGGCAAATCCTGTGGCAATCTGCCCACGGAGTGGGGAGGCACTGCTGCCCTGGGCAGGGAGGACCTCTCTGGCTCTCTTCCATAGTCTTCCCTTGCAGGCTGATCCCCGCCCTTCCCAGAACCCCAGAGGCATGTCCCTGCTTTAGAAGACCAATACAGACAACCCTCTGCCTGCTTGTATAGCATATTTCCCAAAACGTGCACTATTCTGCAAAACTTAAAGATTGAGTGGACATGTTTCTATGCCAGGAAGATTAAAAAATACATTAATATTTATACAAGTGAGCACATAAAAAATACAGATGGTCCCTCATTACCTCTAGTCCTTTAGCCACGGTTTTGATTTTGTAGTTCCAGCATCCCATATAGTTCTTTGATTTTAGGTTTTTCGTAACTCAATGCAAACTACGCGAGCTAGAGTCTAGCGAGCACCCAACGGGCCACTTTTGTTCCACTTAGGGAATTCCAGCTTCGTCTTCTCTCTATTGCATTACTGTTGTAAGTTCTCCACTTTTTACTTCTAGTTGCTTTGCTTGCATTTTTTCATTTTCCATTTATTTTTACAAATAGTAATAGGAAAATGCTAAAATATAATCAAATGAACAAATACAGCACTGTAAACAAAAACAGTGATTCCATTGAAACCGAATGTTTAGCTAGAAGTCATTCCTCCGATGCAAAGCTCAGCTTATTCATGCAAAAGGCAATGTCACCACGTGCTTATGATAGCATGTTATTTTTTAAAAAGTTCAATGTATAAAAGTTAGGGACGTTCTTACCGGCAGTCAGATTATAATTGAATCTTTCCTTATTTTAGTAAATTCAGTCAATAGTTATTGAATGCCTACAGTATATCAGGCACTGTTCTAGGCATCTACTTTTAAGTTACAGGTAGTGGTAGAATGAGGGAAACACCTTTCTTTTGTCCTTTTGTATGCTTCCAGATCATCTTTTTGAAGTTGTCTGCATATCCCTTTAGAACACAGATTCTTACCCTCTGCACTGTAGACCTTTTGGACTGGATACTTGTTTGCTCTGGGAGGCCGTCCTGTATATTATAGGATTCTTAGTATCATCCCTAGCTTCTACCTACTCCATGCCAGTGGCACTCCCCAGTCAGGAAATAAAAAATGTCTCCAGATATTGACATTTGTTCCCTGGGAACAGAATGGCCCCAGTTGAGAACCACTGCATGAGACACTCCAACTTTGTTGACCCCACAGAGTAATTTGCTTTGGGTTTCCCTGCTGTTCTAGTGAAGGGTTTTACTTCTTCAGTCTGTTTGCTGACACAGCTTTCAGAGCTGGGCATGGGAAACAGGAGGGTTCATGTTCGGCTTGTGATGATGAACACGTGCCACTTAATGACGAGTCTTGTTGCACACACTCACCTCTACGCACCCAACACCCCCACCTCCTTGAACTGTTCCCCATTGCACAAGTTGAGGGCTGTGTCTACTCAATGTCAACTTGAACAACTCAGCCCCACTCACAGTGTGCTATTATGCAGACAGCATGCCTAGAAAGCTGGTGTGATGCTGTGTGAACTCAGCTTCTGGAACTGAACCGGTGTCTTGGCGCCTTGTCCCCTCAAACATAAGGAATGACAGCAGGGAGCTGCAAGTCAAGACAGATTAGAGGGCAGGCCACCCCCGTCGTCCTCAACCCAGCTGTTGGGACTCTCTTACTGAGCAAGGAGGAGAGCAGGGTACAAAGGAGAGCAGAGTGGCGGTGACCTTCAGTGTCCACAGCACTGTGCACAGCACTGCTGACCACAGACGTAGTCAGAGTAGATATTCACTGGGACTACCCTGATAATTTCTCATTTTAAGGGTATTGGTTAACATTTTTTTTTAAATGCCAATCACAAAAATAGACATATGAATGGAACAGAATAAAGAGCCCAGAAATAAACCCACAATTATATGGTCAATTAATTTATGACAAAGGAAGCAAGAACATACAATAGGGAGAAGACAGTCTCTAAATGGTGCCAGGAAAACTGGATGGCCACATGCAAAAGAATGAAACTGGACCACTTCTTACACCATACACAAAAATAAACTCAAAACTGATTAAAGACCTAACTGTGAGACCTGAAACCATAAAAGCCCTAGTGAAAAAACCCTGGGCAGTAATTTCTTTCACATCAGCTGTAGAAATATTTTTCCAGGTAATGTCTCCTAAGGCAAAGGAAACCAAAGCCAAATCATACTTTTGGGATGACACTAAGATAAATAGCTTTTGTATAGGAAGGGGAATCATCAACAAAACAACAAAGCAACCAACTGAATGGGGAAAGATATTAGCAAATGATCTATTTAATAAGGGGTTAATACCCAAAATATATAAGGAACTCATAAAACTCAACACCAAAACAAACAAACAAAACAAAAACAAACAAACAAAAAAACCCCAAACCCAAAAGACTAATAATCCAATGGTCAGAGGAACTGAATAGACATTTTGCCAAAGAAGATATCTAGATGGCCCGCAGACACAAGTATGGAAGTTCCTTAAAAAATTTAAACTAGAATGACTATGTAATCCAGTAATTCCATTACTGGATATTTACCCAAAGAAAATGAAAACATTGGAAAGATACATGCACCCCCCATGTTTGTTGTAGTGTTATTTGCAATAGCGAAGATATAGGGGCAACCCAAGTGTCCATCCTTAGATGAATGGATAAACACACAGACACGCATGCATACATACATGCACACACATGCACACACACACGGGAATATTACTCAGCCATAACAGAGAACAAGGTCTTGCCATTTGCAACAATATGGGTTGGCCTAGAAGGTATTATGCTAAGAGAAATGTCAAAGACAAACACCATATAATTTCACTCATATGAAACTTAAGAAATAAAACAAATGAACAAAGGAAAAAAAGAGATTAAAAAAAAAAAAGACAAAAAGACCCCCAGATTTTTAAATACAGAGGATAAGCTGAGGGGAGTTGGGGAGCTAGGTGGAGTAGAAAAAGGGGACTGAGAGTGTACTTATTGTAAGCACTGAATAATGCACGAAGTTATTGGGTTATTATATTGTACCTCAAATTAACATAACACTGTTTATGATACTTCCATTTTTTTAGAAAAGAAAATACACATTCTAAAATAAAGAAGGGGGGGCGCCTGGCTGGCTCAGTGGGTTAAAGCCTCTGCCTTCGGCTCAGGTCATGATCCCAGGGTTCTGGGATCAAACCCCACATCAGGCTCTCTGCTCAGCAGGGAGCCTGCTTACCTTCCTCTCTCTCTCTGCCCGCCTCTCTGCCTACTTGTGATCTCTATCAAATAAATAAATAAAATCTTAAAAAAAAAAAAAAAAAAGAATGCCATTGGGGTTGGGGCAGTTGGGTTTGGCCTGAGGGTGTGGGAAGCGGGCAGCAGGGAAGGTGCTGGAGAGCCACTGGGGATGCTCAGAGTCACTGAAAAAGGGTCAGGAGAGACCTTGAAGGGTCAACAGCTGAGCCAATTCCGAAGCAGAGAGACAGAAAGACCAGACACATGAGGGGAGAATCCATGTGACAGCAGAGGTCAAGGTGAGAGGTACTCAGCACAAGCCAGGGAACCCCCAGGATTGACAGCCACTACCAGCAGCCAAGACAAAGACCTCCAGGCTTCAGAAGAGCCCTGCTGACATCTGGATTTTAGACTTCTGGCCACCAGAACGGCTGATAACACATTTGCACTGTCTTAAGCCACCCCACTGGGGCCCCTTGTGACAGCAGCCCCAGGAAACTAACATACAGGCCTCCAAACCTGTGTTGAGACCATTGACTTTTCCACTTGGAAAAAATCCATAAAGGTAGATCACTTCTGTCTGCTATCAAAAACCACATTCTTGCTAAACTAAAAATCCAAGCATGAAAAACAACCCTTCTGCCTCTTGGAATAAAATGTAGAAAATCTTTATAGCCTCAGTACAGAAAAGAATTTCTTAAAATGCAAAAAGCAAATGAACCTAAGAAAAGATTGATATATTTGCATCAAAACTGAGAGCTTCTCAGATGCTTGGATGTCTCAGTGGGTTGAGTGTCAGACTCTTGATCTCATCTTAGGTCTTGATCTCAGGATGGTGGGTTCGGGCCCCATGGCGGGCTCCATGCTGGGTGTGGAGACTACTTAAAAAAATTAAAATTACAATGAAAAAATTTAAAACTCTTGTACAGTAGAAAACACCACAGATAAAATGAAAGATGCCACAGACTAGGAGAAAGTATTCATAACCTTATGTAGTCCACAAACAATCAATATACAAATTATTTAAAGAAATCCTAAAAATGAAAGGTTAAGTGACTCCATAAAAACTATGGGCACTTCACGGAACTGAAAACAAATGGTCAGTGAATAAAAATGAGTTAAAGACTGATCTGTTCACACACAAAAAATGAATCATGGAACACTACATCAAAAACTAGTGATGAACTGTGTGCTGAGTAACGCAACATGATTAAAAAAAAGAAGACTGATCTGTTCAGAGAAGGGAACGCTCTGCAAAATTAAAATAAATCAGTTCCGTACATCTCAAAGTATACACATCTGAAGATGTCAAATGAAAATTTCAAGCTGCAGCTTAAGAAAGCCCTTGTCCATAAAAGATGAAGCAGTACCACACATACCTACAGGTAGTAGAAAATTAAAAGCATGAACTGAAAAGTTACCCCATTCATCGTGTTTATTTCCTGGGAAAAAAGAGAATGAGATGAACATAAGAACAGGACTGAAGAGAGGGACAGCGGGACTTGAGTGTCCTCTGTCACGTTCTATTTATATCATTAGAAGGAAATCTGAAGAAAAATGTTAAATTTGTTCAGTTGGCAGTAAATCCTCCAATGCCCGTTAGCGCGTTTTCTGCAAGATTTTGCATCTCCTGAAAATGCAAGTAATAAACAGTGAAGGCTTTTCAAGTCTTTTCTGAAAACAGTTGGAAAGTGAAGAATTCAATCAGAGAAGAAGTGTATTTAATGCAGAAACAAAACCATGCATTTGGTTCTGCTGTAATACATTGTGTGTGTTTCTAAGATTCACGGCGTGATGCAGAAACCACAGAGCTCATGCAAAGAATGTGTTAGGCACACCGCACTCAATAAACTCATCAGTGATATGTTAAAGTGGGAAGTTAGGGACCCAGTGAAAACAGCCCAGTTTTATGCACATTAAATGATTAAGAAGTGAACAGGTCCCTTAAAAACTGTCTGAAATTTGCAAATGGAGCTTGGGAGTTATTGTAAAATGGTGGAAGGAAGGTTACCTGAACTCCAAGAAGTTGAGATAGCAGCCCGACTAGGCTGGGGTCAGCCAAGGTGGCTGGTAGATGCTTGAAGGATCTGTGTGAGTGTGTTGTACATTCCTGTTGTACAGCTCGGTTCTCTGTGTCCACCCAGAGCCATGTTTTGCACCCTTTTCATGGCTGACATTTTGTACTACATGATTTTGTGTTGTGGGGGCTGTCTTGCTCATTGTGGGATGTTCGTCATTGTCCTTGGCCTCTGCCCACTAGATGCTGGTAGCAAATCCCTCAGTCGTGACGCAAATGTCTCTAGACATTATCAGATGGTCCTCTGAAGGGGCAAAAACACTGCGATTGGGAACTGATCTAGTGTTTCTGACAGACAAAGTTGCATATAAGGAGAAATGAAATTTTGTGATATATTATTCCCAAATATATATCAGTCATGATGGAACAAGTTCACATTTTCAAAGCAAGTATTATAGCAAAAATGGCTGGCTTTCATTAAACTTAAAGTAATGAATTTGTGCTTTAAATATGAAGGAATCATTTGTGTTTCAAAAAATCAAACTAAGCTTCATATTGAATACAACAGAAAGGTGAATATAAACTAAGAATGAAAGTTGAGACAACTTATACATTAACACCCTTAGGAAATAAATATTGCAGTAGCAATTTGAGGTAAAACTGATTTAAAGAAAACAATTCAATAAAACGTGGAACATACAGTTAATGTAGTTAGAGTGTTTTGAACTAATAGATACATAACTTACATACTTCTGGTTATGAACCTCAGAAAATGTTTAGTTTATCAAAGACAACCACAATAATAAACAAAAGATGTTAAGCAATTAAAAAAGAACTCAGAATTCCATCAATTTAGGAATAGTCCGGTGACAATGTACATTTCATAGTACACTTCACTGATATATATTATATTTGGTTTAACCTATAGTTTAGGGGCATCTGGGTTGCTCAGTCAGTTTAGCATCCCACTCTTAGTTTTGGCTCAGGTCATGGTTTCAGGGTCATGGGATTGAGGCCCAGGTTGAGTTCTGTGCTCAGCATGGAATCTGCTTGCCCCTCTCCCTCTGTTTCTCCCCCGACTTGTGCTCTTTTAAAGTAGTCTTTGTATTGGTTTTGTAAGTAATTTGGAAAATTGCATTTTGGCTTTTAATGTTTACGCCAACTTTCTAGTACATTTTTATGGCCAATTTATACTTTAATGATGAGGTATAAAGGCAGTAATGAGGAACTCTAAACTGCTTGTTCTTCATGGCTGCCAGTGAAATTGGTATAATTAGGCTTTCATGTAAGGAACAGGGTTTTTGCTCATGCAAGAAGAAAATCATTTCCAGTAACTTAATTGGGACTGGGCACATTGGAGTGATATAAAGTTTAGAAGAAAAGTTTATGAAATGTATTGTTGCAGAAGAGCCATCTCTTACTCAAGGCAATTATCTGAAATTTTGAAGTCATCTTCCCTCCATAGAAAGAGTGATACACATATATCTTTCAACATGAGAAAAATGTACCATAGAGAAAGAGTATTTGAAGAAACAGACATTGTACTGAAATCATTAACAATTTTAGTGTGATATTGAAGACTTGAAAGGAAATATGCATTAAATGCTAAGATGTTTTTATTATTTATCTTAAATTTATTATTATTATTTTAAAAATATTTTATCTATTTATTTGAGAGAGAGAGAGCATAAGCAGGTGGGAGGGGCAGAGGGAGGGGTAGAAGCAGACTCTCCGCTGAGCAAGGAGCCTAATGTGGGGCTCAATCCCAATACCCTGGGATCATGACCTGAGCTGAAAACAGACCCTTAACCTACTGAGCCATCTAGGAGTCCTTAAGGTACTTTTAATTACAATGTTCAGAATCTGAATTTATTTTATTTTTCTGAGCGGGAACTGTATCTTTCCACCCTACTCTACTGCTTTTCTTACAAACTAGAAGCAAGATATAAAGCCAAGTAAACCTGTGCATCATTTCAGCAAGTCTTGCTTCGTGTTTTTTTTTTTTATTGGATTTCTAGTTTTGTAATTATTAAGGTAATTCTCTTTGTATTCTTTGTGAAAAATGCAAACTGAAATGGGGTGCAAAACACAACTTTTTGTTACTCAGAGCCATTATTTGGTCTCTCTTTTGGAGCGTAGGGAGAATAATATCAGATTACTCTTAATCATATCCAACTTTGATTTTGGTTTGATTGTGTTTAAATTGCACTGTTCAGTTTTCCTACAGCATCAGAATGCATTCTGTCAGCTCTGGGTTGGATTGGCCCATTTGTTTCCGGGACAGTGCTCATAGGACTGTCTTCTTGTGCCCAAGGGAAGAAATGTTGGTTAGTAGGCATATGAGCCACCAGATGGCTCCCTTAGTTTTTTGAATCTCCAATTGGATAAGGAAGTTGGCTTTCTCTGAAGAAATTACTTGAGTAAATTTTGAATAATGCCCTAATGTGGTAATGTGAGCAGATCTTCATCATTTCAGATGAAGGTTTAGAGCTGGTGGAGGGTTATCATACAAGATTGTCGGGATGGTTCTATTACACACATCATGACTTACCATCTTCGTTGGCTTACTTTTTTTAAAAAATTTTTTTATTTTTTATAAACATATATTTTTATCCCCAGGGGTACAGGTCTGTGAATCGCCGGGTTTACACACTTCACAGCACTCACCAAAGCACATACCCTCCCCAATGTCCATAACCCAACCCCCCTTCTCCAAACCCCCCTCCCCCCAGCAACCCTCAGTTTGTTTTGTGAGATTAAGAGTCACTTATGGTTTGTCTCCCTCCCAATCCCATCTTGTTTCATTTATTCTTTTCCTACCCACTTAAGCCCCCATGTTGCATCACCACTTCCTCATATCAGGGAGATCATATGATAGTTGTCTTTCTCTGCTTGACTTACTTTTTAACTGGTATGTTTGTGTGTCTGTGTGTGTTACTCAGTGTTGAAATGCTATCTCCTTTCTTTTTCTTTCATCTAGCCTTTCTTTAGTGCATATGCTGTGCATTAGGAGTCTCATAACTGGGCCTAACCCTTCAAAAGACAGGGTTGGGAGTTCACAGCCAGAGCAGAATGGACAAATTGTGTTGTTGCTTGTCTGACATCAGTATTCTCTGCTCATCTTGGGTACTTGCTTCTCATAGTTCTCACTATTGGGCACTTTCCAGTCTGTAGAGTACTCTAAGACACAATGGGAGAGATTCTGTAACCAAAAAGAAACAGAAGCAAGGGATTATGGGTGTGTTTTTTCATTGTGCTAGGAACACAACATGAGATATAATGTCTTTAATTTTTAAGTGCAAGTACAGTATCACTAACTGTAGGCACAACGTGGTCAGTAGATCTTCGGCTGAAGAAGTTCTAACTTTTTTTGGTGTCAGATCTGGTCTCATATCGAACAGATATGAGATGAGATCCCCTTGTGGTTTTGCTTTGCATGCATCTCCCTGAGGTTTAGTGACATTGAACACCATTTCATATACTTGCTGGCCATTTGAAGAAATGCTGATTCAAGTCCTTTGCCCTTTTTCACAATCTGGTTCTTTGATTTCTTTTTTTTCTTTTGAGTTGTAAGAGTTCCTTATGAATTGTGGACATTGACTCCTTATCAGATACATGATTTACAAATACTTTCTCCCATTCCTTAGGTTGTATTTACATTCTGTTGATTGTTCCCTTTTCTGTGCAGAAACTTTTTAGTTTGATGTCCTTCCGTTTGTCTATTTTTGCTTTTGTTGAGCTGTGCTTTGGCTCATATCCAAGAAATCATCGCCAATACCCACGTCAAGGAGCTTACCCCTGTGTGTTCCAGGTTCAAGTCTTATGTTTAAGCCTTATCCATTTCAAGTTGATTTTTGTGTATGGTATAAGAGAGGGGTCCGATTTCATTCTTTTGCATGTGTATAACCAGTTTTCCCAGCACCATTTGTCAAAGAGACTATGCGTTTCCCATTTTGCATTCGTGGCAACCTTGCTGTTGATCAGTTGACCATATATGTGTTCATTTATTTTTGGGGTCTCAACTCTGTTCCCCTGGTTTATATTTCTATCTTTATACCAGTTGCATACTGCTTTAATAACCATCGCATTGTAATATATTTTGAAATCAGGAACTGTGATGCCTCCAGCTATATTCATCTTTCTCAAGATTTGTTATTTAGAATTGATTGTGGTTCCTTGTAAATTTAAGGATTGCTCTTTCTATTTGTTTTTAAAATGTCATTGTGATTTTGATAGGAATTCTGTGAATTATATAGATAGCTTTGGGTAGTATGGACATTTTAACAATATTAAGTGTTTCCAATCCATGAACCCAGGATGTTCTATTTACTTGAATCTTCTTTAATTTCTTTCATCAGTTTTTTATCGTTTTCAGTGTACAATCCTTTCACCTCCTTGGTTTAGTTTATTTTATTCTTTTTGATGCTTTGAAATGGGATTGTTTTCTTAATTTCCTCCTGGATAGTTCACTGTTAGTGTATAGAAGTGCAACTGATTTTTGTAAGTTGATTGTATATTCTATAACCTTACTATATTTGTTTACAAATAGCTGTTTTGTGGAATCTGTAGGGTTCTTTACATAGAATATTGTGTCATGTGCACAGACAATTTTACTTCTTTTTTATTTGGATGCCTTTTATTTCTTTGCTCTTTTTTAGGACTTCTTGTACTATGTTGAATAGAAGTGATGAGAATGGGCACTCTTGCTTTGTCCTGATCTTAGAGGGAAAGTGTTCAGTTTTTCAACATGGAGTATGTTGTTAACTGTGTGCTTGTCAGATATGGCCTTTATTGTATTGAGTAAATTCCTTCTATACCTACTTTCTTGGTGGTTTTTTTTCATGAAAGGATGTGAATTTTGTCAAATGATTTTTTTTTCACCTATCAGGAGGATCGTGGTTGTGTGTGTGTTTGTGTGTGTGTGTGTTAAATTCTCTATTCTGTTCATGTGGTGTAGCATATTAATCATTTTACATGTGTTTGAACTGTTCTTGGATCTCAAGATTCATCTGCACTTGGCCATGGTATATGATCCTTTTAATGTGTGGCTGAATTAGGTTTGCTAATATTTTGTGGGGATTTTTTGCCTCTGTGTTCATTAGGGATATTGGCCTGTAGGTTTCTTTTCTTGTAGTGTCCTTATGTGGCTTTGGTATCAATGTAATGCTTGCCTTGTAGAATGAGTCTGGAAGTGTTCCCTTGTCTTCAGTTTTTTGGAAGAGCTTCAGAAGGATTGGCATAAATTCTTCTTTAGCTGGTTGGTAAAATTCATAAGGGAAAGCATCTGGTCCTGCGCTTTTCTTTGTTGGGAAGTTTTTGATTGCTAATTCAATCTCCTTATTTGTTCATGGTCGGTTCAGATTTTCTGTTTCTTCATGATTCAGTCCTGGTAGGTTGTATGTTTCTAGGAATTTATCCAATTCTTTTGGTTATTCAGTTTTTTTGGTGTGTAATTGTTCATAGCAGTCTCTTACAACCTTTTGTATTTCTGTGGCATCAATTGTAATTTCTCCTCTGAAGTTTCTCATTAAAGCTTCACCTGAGGAACTGTTGAGTCTCACTCATTTCACAAATGCACCACTGTAGGTCTCATGGTACAGGTTATCATAATGATGAAAGAAATATGCAAGGAGAAATTCACCCATTGTCCTTGAGATCACCAGATATGAGACAGCAGGGAGTAGGCAGGCTGAACTGAGCAGACCTTCACCAATAATCCTCTTCTCTTTTTAGGGTTAGAACCACTTTGTGTTGACTTCACTCAAAACCACTCACCAGAAAACTCTAGGAACTCAATAAGTACTCACTCCTAACAGTGATCCTGTGTCTCCCTATCAACCCTACTCCTCCTCCTTCAATTATTTTTTATGTAGCAAGTTTGTTTTGCAGTTATCCTAGAGCAAAACCTGTGAATAACTGTTAGAAGCTGTACGGGCCCCCAGATAATTGCTCAATGGAACCTTTAGATTGCAGTCCTCCAGGAAGTGTGGCTGAGAAATCTACATGGGAAAAATTTAAGAGCAGTAGATCTCAGATTTTAACACACATAAGACTCACCTAGACATTTTGTTAAAGCAAAGATTTCTGGACCCCATCTTCAGAGATCTGGGTGGAAAAAGGGATATGAATTTGCATTTCTGATGAATTCCCTTGTGATGCTGGTGATGCTGATGCTGGTGGCCCATGGACTAGCCTTCAAGCAGTAAGACCTTTGAAAACATGGTTTTAACACTCAGTTTTTGTCACCTGTAGGGAGGAATTCTTTGTAGGTAAACAACAGGGTGCAGCCACATCAAACCATCTGCAAGTCCAAAGCACACATGATTTTATGTGTCTTGGGACTCATGACTTTCATTAGGGTGTAAAGAAACCTAATTTGGTCCATCTCCAGAATTCCTAGCAAAGAGAACCTTTGGAGTATCAAGGCAAGAAGAGGAAAGATGTTGGAACATTACCCAAAGGATGTTCCTACTTGGTTTTATGTCTTCAGTTACATTTAGAGGAGATGATTGCAATATATCTCAAGATATCCTCCCATTAATAACACAGAGGAATTGATATCTGCTGTTGAACATGAGGATACATGACAAGTGAGGAAAAATGTGGCAAGTCTGTGACCAGCCTCCTCCAACAAGTCACTGCAAGGCATTCTGACCGATCTTTCAACCCAGCCATTGCTTCCAGGCAATGAGACCCAGAGGTGACATCTTAGATAAGATGACTGTTGAAGGATTCTCTAATCTCAACTAAAGTAAACAGAGATCCATTGTCCCAAGCCAGTGGCTGGCACAAAGCCCTGAGTTTCTTGACAGAGTTTAGACATGAAATAGGAGACTTGCAAGCATTTTTTGAGAATGATACCTCTACCTTGGAGAAAAATATTTTTATCTCTTGAATGGCCCTGCAGAATCAATAAGGATTCATATCAAGGCTTTTCTCATCCATGGAAAGATGTCTGCTCTTGGCAGATGATACCAAGGACCTGTTGTGTGTGCTATCATCCATTAGCTTTTTCAGCCTTAGAATTAATTGCAACTCAAGGACATACATCAAACCATGCATGTGAGTAGTTCTGAGAAGCCAACAATAGGGCACCTATCTTCTGGAATTTTTGAATTCATTCAACAGAGACCTTTGGCAAGGTGAGATGATATAACACAAGTCCTGACTCATGGACTTGGTGCCATTGGGTGAGGTGTCAATGTATGTATGCAAATAATTAGACTGGTTAATTTACCTCATATCATAGCAGACAATGAGCCATCTCTAGTGTGCTGGGGCAGCATCAGGGGTGGAAAGACTGGCTTGGTGTCATGCAGGTGGTTACAGGGTTGAGGAAGGATTTGCCAGACAGAAGGGTTTCAAGGCCAAGGGACTAGAGTCTGGAAAAGCATGGCCACTGGGGCATATGGACCATGTTGCAACTTGTATAGTCTCATTGCCTATTCCTAGTTCTGGGGCATTTCACTCACCACATAAGTATTTTGAGACTGAGTGCAATACTTTTTTTTTTTTTTTTACGGGGTGGACAGTTTTGAAGAGAGCTAGCAACTTGTCTGTGTCTGGCTCTTTCCACATTCAGCTTAATAAAACACTTTACAGAACTCCATGTAAGAAAGAATGGAACTTGTCTGTGTCTGGCTCTTTCCACATTCAGCTTAATAAAACCCTTTCAGAACTCCATGTAAGAAAGAATGGAATTCCTCTAGAAGAGATGTGTTAGGGAGGTCATTTATCACTCAATTTCGCACTGCAGGTCAAAATCTGGGATTCTGGTGTTTGATAGCTCAGAGCTTCCAAATTCCATGTTGGTTTCTCTGGCCACCATTCGTTCATATATTTGTTCACTCATTCAAAAAATATTTACTGAGCATATCCTAGGTGACAGGTCCTTTCTAAGCATCAGAAGTACAGAATTGAACAGGATTGTGTACTCACAGAGTTCATTACCTAGGAGAGGGAAACCCATAGTAATAGGCAAACCCATTAAATGATCGGTACTTATGGGTAAGGGAGCGCTGTGAAGATCTGATGGAGAATCACTGGAGGGAAACAGAGCTCACTGATGGGAAATCAGTGGTGGGAATCATGTTTGGCTGCTTTCTATCCTGCAGACAAGTACGGGTTATGGATGCAGTGCCAGTCCCTAGGGGTCAGAATTACTGGTAACATTTTCCAACAGAAGTTTTTGCAGGAGTTGTTTAAAGCCCTTGCTGTTTTCTAAGCACAGCAGGGTCTGTAACTGGGGGACCCCCATTTTACCGATCACCAGGGTGCCTTGGGGAGTGTAAGTAGAGACGTTGCTGCAGGGTGGAGTGAATTTCTGTACACGGAGGGAGTGAGAAATGGGAGAGGTCTGGGAAAGAGGAACCTGGATCTGGACATGTCAAGAGTAGGCAGGGCTAGGGGAAAACAAAGCCTCTGCTGAGAGCTTGGACAAGGAAGGACTTTGGAGCAAGAACAGGGCTGTCTTGTCTTGATGTGTGTCTCTGCTGTCGTCTGGGCAGAGCGAGAGGGGACCTTCCTCCGTGCTGCCTTTGAGCCTCAGCTGGATCTGCATCAGTCATCAATGCTATTCTGTGGCTGGACCCTCTTTGGTGAATTCAAAGCAGGGCTGAGTTGGGTGTCCAGGCTGATGTGGTGAATAGCAAAGTCCAATCAGGGGACATGGAAAGACCAGCAAGAAGAACCAACACACTTGAATTCCAGAGAGTTTGCACTTGAATTCCAGAGAGGTCTGAGATTAGCACTGATTGTAAAGTCATCCCTTAGAAGTACGAGGAATGTGTCCATCAGTATCCTCATATGGACACCTCGTATGGAAGGTTGAAAGAATTATTCTTTATGGGGGTATTGTGAAGAATATGTAGCCAAGTGCATGGCACGTTTTAGCTATTATGGACTGAACATGTGTCCCCCAAATTCATGTTGAAATCCTAACCTCTAACCTGACAGTATTAGAAGGTGGCCCCTTCGGGAGAGAGTTAGGTCCTGAGGGTGGGATTAGTTAGGTAGTGCCCTTATAAGAAGAGGCAAGAGCAAACTCTTCCTCTCTGCTCTCCCCTGCAGGAGGGCATAGCAGTATTTGAAAAGTGGGAACCCAGCTCTCCCTAGACCCAGAGCTGTCAGCATGGTGACACTGGACTTCAAGAACAGTGAGGGGTTTGAAGTGGGGGGGGGGTGGGAGGTTGGGGTACCACGTGGTGGGTATTATAGAGGGCACGGATTGCATGGAGCACTGGGTGTGGTGAAAAAATAATGAATACTGTTTTTCTGAAAATAAATAAGTTGAAAAAATTAAAAAAAAAATAAATTGAAAAGAAAAAGAAAAGAACAGTGAGAAATAAGTGTTTGTTAAAGCCACCTGATTTATGGTGACCTGCTGTGGCAGCCTGAACTGAGACAATAGCCAATCCATTCAACCCATGTGGATCTCCTCTCCCACAGCCTACCGGGGCATTTGGACCCTGAGACCTCGAAGGGCCTTACCATTTCAATGTGACAAAGGATCAAAATCTCCATTCTTACTGAGTTTCTAGTATTATGGTAGGAACAAGAAAAACACAGTCATTGAAATGCATACTGTGTAACTGGGACCACTTGAAAGAAGAATAAAAAAACTAGAAAAACACAGTAAACGGTTAACAAATACTATTTAAGAAACAAGTGACAGGATGCTGAAAGTGTTAATCAGCCTACCTCTAACGGCAATACATGGAAAGCGGTGTGGGCTGGAACTTGTGTAGAGTGTAGAGGGAAGAAGGATGGTCTACACTATACGCACAGCCATGGAGACAAGAATAAATGCATATAGGAAGAGACTAAAGCCTCTGGATTGTTGCGCTGTGGGTGGGCACGGGTGTGGGCCCACACATCTTAATCAAGCAATCTCTTGGAGTCACACTTTACTAATTTAGAACTTACAATTATTTGGAAAGAGACAGTCTACAGTTGGGGAGGATGGAGATTTGTTCGCTTTTTGAACACTTGAATTCTCAAGCAGGAGAATTGGAGAATTATATCTCAAAAAGGAAAAAGGTGAAGTATGTACAGCTCAGAGAGGTTAAGTAACTTTTCTTAACCTAACACAACTGGTCAGTGACAGACCCAGATAAAACAAACCTGCCTTTCCTGGCGTCATTTACAGGGCATCTCATCTCATCTCAGAAGGGGAAGGATTTCTACTTACGGAAACAAATTATTAAAAATGCCATAGAAGAATCCGTTATGTAAAAGCATGCTGGACTGCAGCCTGGCACACGTGAACATGCGTCTTCTGCTCTTGTTATCCTCAGTGATCAGCCTGTAGATTGAATGAGAACAAGGCCTCCACAAGGCAGCAGTTTCTCTGTGAACCAAAAGTAATTTGTTTCAGATTAAAATACACTGTATATTATCATGTGCATGTCATAGTTTTGTGGTTTTTTTTTTTTAAGATTTTGTTTATTTATTTGACAGAGGGAGAGAAAGAGCAGAGGGTGAGGGAGAAGCAGACTCCCCGCTGAGCAAGGAGACCAATGCAGGGCTCAATCCCAGGACTCCAGGATCATGACCTGAGCTAAAGGCAGACCCTTAACTGACTGAGCCACCCAGGTGCCCCTCTGCAGTAGTTTTAATAAACATGAGCCGGGTTTGTTTTTTTTAAAAATGCATTTCTGGATTTGCATCTTTTTATCTTTGGTTGTCTTTTATCTTAGAAGTATAAGGAAAATGGCATTCATACAAATGGAGAAGGTTCCAAGTTTATACTCTGGGGCTTTTATTTCCCTGAGCGTGTCCTATAGTTAACTAAGGGTAGGAGTCACCTCAGTGCCTGGGCTTGTCCCTTCTTCAGGTTCATTACAGCTGTCATTGTGTCTTCTGGGTAAGAGTGGAATGTCGCTGTTGGACAAAACCAAAATTTTGTAAATCTTCTTTGGAGAACACAGTTGCATAGTGTTGTTGTGAATGCTGAGGAGTCTTTGCATTTAGAAGGCTATTTGGGGAAGTGTTCATATTTTGTGAACTTTCATATTTTATGAATTTTATGGGGGCATATTTTATGCCTCCACTTGGGGGCAGATGGCCAGGTGCCCGAGATCTAAATGGA
The DNA here is from genome assembly GCF_011764305.1 of Mustela putorius furo. Classification (NCBI taxonomy): domain Eukaryota; kingdom Metazoa; phylum Chordata; class Mammalia; order Carnivora; family Mustelidae; genus Mustela; species Mustela putorius. Next base: position 7,973,761 of record NW_025422060.1, read on the forward strand.
AGGAGATGCTCCTTCTATCTTGAAATAAAGCCCTGCCTGGCCTTACTTCTCTGGATCTTCCTTTAGGTCTAACCAGGTAACTTAACATGCACCATCAGTGTCCAAATTTCTGTCACTAAAGATGTTTGATGGAACTGTGGAAGTGTTGAAGGTACATTTTCTTCCACTTTCTCTTCAGACTTGTGGGGGGGGGGATCTGGGGAGCACCCCCAGATCCACAACAGACCCACAATCTTCTGTCTCTGAAATCAGCGTGCAGATGCCTGTCCCAGCTCCCCACCAGGTCACCACAGGCCTGAATAAGGGTGGCTCAGTGGGTTAAAGCCTCTGCCTTTGGTTCAGGTCATGATCTCAGGGTCCTGGGATTGAGCCCCACATCAGGCTCTCTGCTCAGCGGGGAGCCTGCTTCCTCCTCTCTCTCTGCCTGCCTCTTTGCCTACTTGTGATCTCTGTCTGTCAAATAAAAAAATAAAATCTTAAAAAAAAAAAGAGAGAGAGAAAAAGAAAACGCATGGGAAAGCATTAAGTGGTCACAACTTTGGAAATCCTCACGACCGTCAGGCGTTAGTATGTTTCTACGTGTGAATGGTTTTTGAAGCTCCTTTACATCTAAACTCAAAAATAAGGTATTTTTTTCCTAAACGAAAAAAGACATGAAAACAGTCCTTTTAAAGAGAAAGTAAAACGTAAGCTCAATTCAGACATATTAGTCTAAACAGGATTTTTAAAAAATTCTTTCAGAGAATGCTTTTTCAGCCAGAAAGAATCATTACGAATCATACAACCTTAACCGCTCCCTTAAGAAGTTCTGAGTACCCACTGGCCATGACAACTGATGCTTTATTTTTCAGCGTTCATCTCTCATCTTGGAATCTGGCAGATGAGCTCTATACCATGAGGCATGTCTGCACATATTCCCGAGAAGGAAGGAATGGAAAAGATTCAAAAGTGGGTCATGTGTTCCTGGGAGATTAGATGCTGAGGAATAGTATGGTGTTGCCTTGTATAGATTGTCTTTTTAGGGAGTATTCCTAAATTGAAGGTCAAAACAAGGTTGTTGGTTTTTCTTTTTTCTGTTTTATTTAAGGCCCAAACCATTTTAATGTACTTCTGAGTACTTTCAATATCAGAGAGATACCCAAAATAACATCTGCTGTGAATGATTTCCAATTTTGTTCTATGTGAATGACCATCACAGATGAAATTTTGATATTGGGTATAGCATATATTTAAAATTGATATCCCCCACCCTGCAGAAAACATTTTATCATTTGTTTTTCTTTAAATCCTATTGTTTACATAATGGATTTACAGGCAGACTTAAAATTTTTCAAAATAAACCTAATACTAATTTCTCTCTCTCTTTCTCTGTCTCTCTCTCCATACATTATAAGTGCATTGGAAAAGGATTTGGTGGCAGAACTTTCCAGTGTTTCATCACTGTGCACACACCAAGTGCTTTTGCTAGCTAATGCATACTTCATCAGGATTCTTTTTTTTTTTTTAAGGTTTTATTTATTTATTTGACAGAGAGAACTCACAAGTAGATGGAGAGGCAGGTAGAGAGAGAGAGAGAGGGAAGTAGGCTCCCTGCTGAGCAGAGAGCCCGATGCGGGACTCGATCCCAGGACCCTGAGATCATGACCTGAGCCGAAGGCAGCGGCTTAATGAGCCACCCAGGCGCCCCTTCATCAGGATTCTTACTGAGCTTACAAAATAGAACCGATGACATTTAATATTATGAAGAGAATACTGAATTCAAATAAAAAACAGACTTGCATCTTGTCGACTTTAATTAGATCCTTTTCTGCCCTAGAACTAGGAAAGCCATGTTCCAGAAAAGAGTTCTCTGGAAGCTACCATCAGAGCATGTTACTGTTGGTCATTTCAGACCTCCAGTTCGTGGAGCAAACCTTGCTGAACACTTTATATTACTTATTTATTACGTCCTCACACGTACTCTGTGGTGCTGAAGAGCAGAGAGTTAGACAAAGAACTGACTTGCCAAAGCGATACAGCTTGGGTTTGTTGTTCCGTCTTCCAGTTTCCAAGCTGTACCTACCACAACTGTGCTTGTCAAACATAAGGCAGGGTTTTGAGTCCCCACCTTTGTTTAAACCAGAAGAGCTCTTCTTCTTTGCTTGTGGGCACGTGCACCCTCTCTCTGTCTCTCAAATTCTTTGCACTTCTTTGTGCATCTGGGTAAATGTTCATTGGGAGCAAATTTCCTGAGTTGTGCACGCAGGCCCCTGGCACTAACCCCGCCCCTCCAGTAGCTGCGCCCAAGACCACAGGCTGACCCTCCTGTGCCGTCCCCCGGCTGCCCTGCCCAGGCGCCCGCAGTGTGTGGGGGGCTTGTGGGTGATGGGACCAAAGAACCTGCAGCTGAGGCTTTGCTGCTTTGGGAAAACTCATTATCCAAGTCAAGGAAGCAAAATTAAGGCTCATTTTGATTACAGTAGGCTATAACTTCAAGCTCTTCTGCAGACTTTCAATACTCCCTTTCAAGTCCACAAATATTAGAGAGATGATGTCTCAGAAACATCAAGCCCAGATATATTTGTGATCGGGGGTTAAGTCATCATGGGTCTATGCCTATTTACAGTATTTCTTAACGTCTTGCTTCCAGTCACACTTTCACTGACAGGTCATGTGAATTCCTAAGCAATTTGTGTTTTGAAGTTTGTACTGTGATTATATGCACTGTGTCAAGATAATAAAGACATATTTTAGGTGTATAATTACATACACTGGGATGGGGCTGTCTTTTGGGGGCTTTTCCCTACCAGGTGGTGACCTCTGATATACAGCCTTAGATGCCACTTCCAACATTAAAGGAATTAGGCTTTTTTTTTTTTTTAAAGAAAAAATTGATTATGCTCAAGTTCGATTCTGGTGCATCACTGTACATCCTAGGATTCATCCAGGAGCCATAGACCTTTACAAACGTAGCATATTTCTAAGTAGATCATGGTGGTCATTTAGCCTGGAAAGTGTGCTCAGATGCCTCCTTATGAGTAAAGCAGAGATGCTGCTTACAGTTAAAGATTGAAGGCAATACTGCATGTTTTTCTAGCAACCATTTTGTGCTGACATCTTGTAGGGACAGCCCTGTCCACTCCGTGATCCCGGCTGGCTACTTACATGGGTCCCGGGGCAGGACGGGTTCTGCCTGTGGAAGCATCTGAAACGTGTTCCAATTTTAGTCCGGCAGCAGAGCTACTGTCTGAGGGGAGTGGCCCCTGCAGGGCTGGAAGAGTGTGAGTGAGAATTGGCATCCAAGCAGCGATAAGTGGCCTTGACATGACCCACGTTTTAAAAACCATAGGCTATGAGTGGCCTCAGTTGGAAGAAACACACCAGTCCTGCATTGTTGGTATAGTAACGAGACCGAGCTGGAGACTTTGACAGTCACTATAAGGGAGATGCTCTTGACAGCTGCCTGAGATGAGGCAGCCTGGTCTCTCTACCTGCCCTTTCCAACCTCCCCTTGCTCCCCTCCCTGACCCACACCGCAGAGCTGCAGACCTGGGCTGCCAAAGTCAATGATTCCATGGAGGCTGCCACTGTTGTTTGGCTTTAGGGGTATGTGTCTGTGTTTCTGCCCTCATTTGCTCTTCGGTCAGGTGCCTGCTTATAGGAAATTCTAGAAGAGATTGTAGTCCTGGAGATGGTAATTTGTAGTAGCTCTCCTGAAAAAGAAGTGACTGTAACTACTACAAAGGAAAAAAAAATTAAAATATCCTCCAACCCGTGAGACAACCAAAAAGTAACTGAAATAATTCTTAACTTTCTTACTAAAGTTCAGTATTTTGATTGATGCCATCCTTTATGCCTTCATGTCATTGTGATTGGTTATAATAGAATTCCCCGCATAATGGAACAGGGCGGTTCTGTGTGTCTTTTTCATTCAACAAATCTTTTTCTTTTCTTTCTTTTTTTTTTTTTTTTTAAGATTTACTTATTTATTTTGAGAGAGAGAGAGCACGGGGAGGGGCAGAGGGACAGCGAGAGAATCTCCATCTGACTCCCTGCTGGGCACAGAGCCCATGGTGGGACTCGATCTCATGACCCTGAGACTGTGACCTGAGCCAAAATCAAGAGTTGGATGCTTAACAGACTGAGCCACCAGGCATCCCAATTTCTCAGTTGTTTTAAAGTTTTTGAAAGGCGAGAGTTTCAAAGGTGAGAAGATAAAATCTTGAACTCTGCCAAGACTGTGTGATTAAGCCTCCTGCAGTGGCCTCCATTCAGATCCTTATCTCTTGTGCTTCCCACGAGCGATTGATCTGTGTTAATTTATAGACACAGACCTCTTGCACTTGGCTGTAGAAGAATCTTAGAGCCACATTGTGACCTATTTCTACCCAGTACAGAGAACATCATGGCTTTGCATGCTCACGTCTCTTTCACCCTATCTGAGCTTTATTCTGTTCCTTAACTTTAGTTTTCTTATGGTACCTATGCTTTCTCTTTCTTTATTGCCTGCATCCTTCCCAGCCTGTTCTATGGAATGGGGTTTGGCATAAAAAGTGTTGGTTTTGATGGATGGGAGCATTTGGGCAGGTTCTTCCCGACCCCTAGCAGAATAGTTGTCCCAGAATATGCATTTAATAAATATTTGCTAAATCAGTGAGACTTTACTCGATTCCATCAGTGTGAGGGAGATACGATCTCAACCATTAGCCTAGCTTGAAGTGCCTCAAAATAATAATAGTAGTAATAATAATGACTAATATTTACAGAGGGCTTGTTCTGTGTCTAATTGTTTTTCATGCAATATCTTCATCCTAATGGTCCTGTTAGATAAGCACAATATTTATACCCATTTTACAGGTGTGAGTTCTGGAGCAGAAAGTATCTTATCCAAATTCAGGGAGCTAGAAGTCAAGGAGTGAGGATTGAACCTCCAGCACCTGGCATCATACCACTGCCCTTCAATACACCATCCATGTGATAAACCGGCAGAAGCATGTCTCCCTAGAAGGAACTTGTAATGCTATAATTTATAATAGGAGACAGGAAATATATGTTTGGCTTTTGTCCCATTCCTGGCACGGAGCTCCTAAAACTTGTTTTCTAAGTAACAAGAGCAGCCACAAAGTTGTCTTTGTTATGTTAATGAGGCAACATTTGGAAAGCTCTGGGAGAACCAACCAGGTGATTAGAGCTGTGGACCTTCTGGAAGGGAAGAGGGCTGGAGACTTTCAGTCACCAACAGCCAGTGATTGAATCAATCATGCCTGTGTAGTGAAGCCTCCAGAAAACCCCAGAAGGATGAGGCTCAGAGAGTTTCCAGTTTGGCGAACATGGGGAGATTGCGGGAGAGTGGTGCACTCCTGAGAGCCTGGAAGCTCCGTGACCTTTCCCTCTAGCTTGCCCTATCCTCTCGTCCATATGGTCATCTCTGAGTCCTATCCTTTTCTAATAAACCAGTGATCTAGTAAGGAAAACATTTCTCTGAGTTCTTTGAGCCACAGCAACCAGAGGAGGGGGTCATGGGACTCTCTACTTTATAGCCAGTGGGTTGTCAGCACAGGTGACAATTGGGACTTGTGATAGGCATCTGAAGTGGGGAAGGGGACAATCTTGTAGCATGGAGCCCTTCCTCTGTAGTGGACCCATCTCCAGGTAGACAGTGGCAGAACTGAGTTAAATTGTAGAACCTCCAGCTGGGGTCTGAGAATTGCTTGGTGGTATGGGAGAAACCTATCATAAGGCTGGACACTCACCGGACTGTGGCACCAGCCCTCTCAAAGTGCCCTTCGATCTGGGTCACCAAATTCCATATTGATTGCCCTGCTCTGACCCTGGAGCCAGGAGTAGCAGTCTGAGGTGTGGGACTGACACCCTAGCAAGTTCTAATCCCAGGAGAATTATGGGGTGGCAGAGTCAATCAGTGATTTAAAAAAATTTTTTTTTTTTTAAGAAAAAAAGACATGAAAAAAAGCTTCATTTACCATGGAAAGATTTGAAGGAAACTTAAATGCGTATCAGCAAGGGGAAGAAACCATGTGAAAATGTTGCATGCTGTCTGATTCCAACTACATGATATTCTGGAAAAGGCAAAATTATGAAGATAATAAAAGGAACAGTGGTTGCCAGGGGTTACTGAGGAGGGAGGAATGAACAGGTGGAATGCAGCAAAGATTTTTAGGGCAATGAAACTACTCTGTATGATACTAAAATGGTAGATATTACACATTTATCCAAACCCACAGAATGTCCAACACCAAGAGTGAGTCTTGGAAATTGTGGACTTAGTTTTTTTTTTTTTTTTCCTTTAAGATTTTATTTATTAGAAAGAGAGAGAGAGAGCATGAGAGGGAAGAGGGTCAGAGGGAAAAGCAGACTCCCTGCTGAGCAGGGAGCCTGATGCAGGACTTGATCTGGGACTCCGGGATCATGAGCGGACCTGAAGGCAGTCATTTAACCAACTGAGCCTCCCAGGAGCCCTGGAAACTGTGGACTTTGAATGATGATGACGGGGGAGGGGGATGTTGATATGGAGGATGCTCTCCACACGTGGGGGCAAGGGTTATGTGGGAAATCCTCTTACCTTCCTCAAGGTTTTTCTGTGGCCCTGAAGTGCTCTAAAAAATAAAGTCTCTTAAAAAAAAAGCTGCCCTCCTTCTACCCTCGACCCCCTGTAGTCCGTTGCTGTAGGGTTGCTGGGTGGCTGGCAGATGCTCAGATTGCAAGGAAGAAGAAGGATAAGCTGATTTTGATTGAAATTCCACTGGAGGCACCTTGAGGACTTTTAAAGAATCTCTGAGCCAGTGAATGCTGTGGGATCCTTTTGTTTAGATTTGGCACCGGCTGGAAGGCTGTGCCGCCAGAGCAAGCCCGTGTGGAGGAGGGCCAGATCTGCAGCAAGTCCTGAAATGTGGGCCCTTTTTTCATCCAAGGATTTCAGTCATGGTGCCAGGAGGCAAAACTTCTGCAGAGTCTGTATTGCCCCAAGCAGCGCCCATGTTTCTTCCTCGATGGGGAGAAGAAAAGATATGCTCTCTCTTTTCTCCTCGCCTCCTTTCCTTCCCTTTCTCTTCTTGATGAAAGCCCCAGCCCAGTTTCTTTGTCCTGTCACTGGCCACCCCTCCCCTCCATGTCCCCATGGAGTGTACAAGAAGGCACAGGCTGCCATTGACCTCGACCCAAGAGACCCAGGTCTCTAACTGTTGGAGAGAGAAACATTGTATTAGACCTGGTAGCTTTACTCATTGACTTCCAAATTCTTGTCAAAGTGATAGTGACAAGTTAAAAAAAATTTTTTAAACTATTCAAGTTTTTAGAAACAAAACAATTTCTATCATTACAAGTTTTCTGGTAGTTCTTAAATACAGATTCGTATTTTATTTTATGTTTTATTTTCTTAAAGGTTTAATTTATTTATTTGTTTGTCAGAGAGAGAGAGAGAGAGAGCACAAGCAGGGAGAGTGGCAGGCAGAGGGAGAAGCAGGCTCCCCACTGAGCAAGGAGACTGATGTGGAGTCCTTGACCCTGGGATCATGACCTGAGCCAAAGGCAGACGTTTAGACAACTGAGCCACCCAGGCATCCCTGGATTCATATTTTATAACTTTGAAAAAATATGTCAATACAGAACTCAAAGACTATATGACAAATGAACAATAAGAAAGCCAAGTCTATATGCTTGTATATAAGCAAAGCAAATGCTGTATGCATTCACTTGGCTATATCTAATTTATATCTAGTTTATATTCCCTTCATTTTCTTCCATCCATTTTCTTCTCACCTAGAGAATAGATGAATGGCCCCATCATCTACCAACTTGCCCAAGTCAGAAGTCAGCATGACATTTGTATTTAGTCAAGACTCTCTTTGGTTGGGGCACCTAGGTGGCTCAGTTGGTGGAGCGCCTGACTCTGGATTTTCAGCCCAGGTGTGATCTGATTTTGATCTCAGTTGTGTGATCAAGCCCTGCGTTGGGCTCAGAGTGGAGTCTGTTTGGGATTCTCTCTCCCCCTCTCCCCCTGCCCCTCCACCCATCTCTCTGAGTAAATAAATTAAATCTCAAAAAAAAAAAAAAAAAAAGTCTCCTTTGGTTGCAAACAAGAACCACCACAGGTAGAACTGAGTTCCAGAATGCAGCTCCTTTAGCTGGTGTGGATTCGTTCCTGCTCATTCATTTTTGCTCCTTGCTTCATTCTAGCTGGTGTGGATTCTTTCCTGCTCATTCATTCTTGCTCCTGGCTACTCCCGGCCTTTCTTCTCTCACCTTCCCTCTGCATGTTGGTTCATTTTTGCTGTCGTGGAGAAGCTTTGCCCATGCAGTGGGGACTGTGGCTGCAGGTTGGACTCGTGCTGGCTTACCAACCCAGGAGACCAGCAAGCCTCCCGGAGGGAGTTCAGGGGATGCAGGTCTGAGGAGGATGCCCTAGCCAAGCCTAAGTCACAGAAGGACACCAAGCTTTAACCAGTGTTTTACAAGTTGCGAGTTGACAAGTATATAAACATTTAAAGCGTTTATAGGCATTTCTAAGTCATCTATGTGACTCTTTGTATCTCTCGCTCACAAATTACATGAGCTTACAGTGTTCTCTTATTGGTGGAAAGACTGCTAGACACAAGCCCCACTCTCTCAAACCTTCTCCCCAGTCCCATCCTTCCCTCCCCCAGACAGCTAATTAACCACCGAGTTCTGACAGTTCTTTTCCCCAGCGATCTCTCAAATTCTTTTCTTCTTCCCCCTCCCTGTTGCTCCTTTTGGGCAACTTCCCTCATCCTTCTGGCCGGATGCGTTAGCCTTTCGATGACTTCTGTGCCTTCATTAATTAACCTCCTGGGTTAGTCTCAGCTATGGAATGCTCATCCTAGGACATAAGATTTCTGTCCTACACGTGAGATTTCTACACGAGACTTCAGTCCTCAGCAAGACCTTCTCTCCATGATTTGTCCCAAGACCTGCTCTCCATGATTTGGACACTCCACTAATATCTATGATAACAGATAATATTTCTGTCATCAGTGCTTTGTGTTGTGAATGTTTATTTATACAGTTACTGAGTATTGAGTATAGTATATTGAAAATTTCCATTATTGTCACTTGTTACCACATCCTTGATCCCATAGTTTTCTACTCGTTTTTAAGGAAAACTACGGCAAGATCAGCACAGGTTAGTAAGAAGCACTCTAAGAAAGGGTTTATCATACTTAAACAAAAAATACTATCACTTGAGATTTATTGACCTATGTTCCAGTTATAATAGACAAGACTAAGATACCATACCAAAACAAATTACAGATGGATTAAATAATATAAAATAGCAAATCAAGTCACACAATCTCTGGGAAGAAGTAGTTTTGAGATCTTTGAAAGAAGGAAGACCTTTCTTCAATGAAAAAAGTAAAAATTAAGGGCACATATGTTGCTCAGTTGGTGAGGGGTCTGCTTTTGACTCAGGTCATGATCTTAGGGTTCTGGGATGGAGCCCCACATCAGTCTCCCTGCTCAGCTTGGAGTCTGTTTCTCCCTCTCCTTCTGCCTCATCCCGCACTCATGCTCTCAAATAAATAAAACCTCTCAAATAAATAAAATCTCAATCTCTCAAATAAATAAAATCTTTAAAAAAGAAATAAAGAATATGTGGCTAGATGTAATGACTTAATAAAATTGAAAGCAACTGTAGGTGACAAAGCATGGAGGGTAACACTGAAAGTCAAATATTGAACTGTGAAAAATATTTCCAGAGTTGATAGACTCCAGGATTAGTATCCTTACCATACTTAAAGTTCATACCAAATCCTACCATAAAAGGCTTAACCTAGTGAAATGAGTAAAAAGAATAAATTGCATAGATGTATAACGGATGGCGAATAAACATGTAAAATGTTACAACTCACTAGTAATTAAAGGCATGTGAATTACAGCAATGTATGTGTGTGACCTAGAAAATGAAAAAAAAAAAAAAAACCAAAAACAGTTAATTTGGTAAGGGGCCAGGCAGTTGACTCAGTATGAGTGAAAATGAGCACCTTCTTTCTTCCTAGTGTCTTGTCCAGGGGCTATAGTTCTTTCTAGGAATGGACCCCAAAAACATCATCCAAAATATACACAAAGATATTTACACCAAGTTTTTCTCCTTTTTATTTATAATAACCAAAATATCCCCAAGGAGTATATTGTTGAACTATCTTTTTATTAAAAGATTTTATTTATTTATTTGACACAGAGAGAGAGACAATGAGAGCAGGAACACAAGCAGGCAGGGGGAGTGGGAGAGGGAGAAGCAGGCTTCCCACGGAGCAAGAAGCCTAATGCAGGGCTCCATCCCAGGATCCTGGAATCATGACCTGAGCCGAAGGCAGACGCTTAACAACTGAGCCACCCAGGCACCTCTAAATTATCTTTAATCATTCTTAGTATTGTGAAAACCTCAAACATTATTTTATAAAGTATCTTTATTAATGTTAAGAAATACTTGTTATATAATATGACTTGAAAAGCTCCACACACAAAAATGTATATGTATATATATATGTAATTTGGTCTCAATATAACTTAAATAATAACAGATTGAGAGGTCAAAAGCAAAGTGTTAATGGTGGCTGCCCCTGGGGATAGTTTTGGGTGTTATTTCAAAGTTCTGTATGCTTTGCGTGCATTCCATATTGTCTCCAATGGACATTTATCATTTGCAGTCAGAGATTTGGAAGTCCTCTAACTGTATGGTATTCTCTGACTTTGGGTTCACTTCAGCTCAGCTGCTAATTTATTCTTTCTGTAATTCTGCTCCTTCAACCTTAGAACAACACTGGTCATAGCATGCCTTATGAGAAGCAAATGGAATTTATATGTTTGCACAAATGCTTTTTCCCAGCTTTATTGAGATATAATGGACACATGATATTATATAAATTTAAGGTGTACGGTGTGACTTGATGCATGAATGAATTGTGAAGTGATTATAATAACATTAGTCAACACATTCTTCACCTCGCATATATCATTTCTTCTTGAGTGTGGTGAGAACATTTAAGATCTACTCTCTGAGAAACTTCCAAATATATACTGTAATAGTATTAACTGTAATACCACACTATACATTTAATCCCCAGAACTTGTTCATCTTACCATTGGAAATTTGTACCCTTTGACCACCATTTGCATGTTTCCCTCACACCTCAGCATCTGAAAACCACCATTCTACCCTCTTGTTTCTGTGAGTTTGACCTTTTTAGGTGGCATGTGTGAGAACATATAGTACTTGTCTTTCTCTGTCTGACTTGTTTCACTCAGCATAATGCCTTCAAGGACCATCCATAATGTCATGAATGGCAAGATTCCTTTTTCTCTGTGCTTGAATAATACCCCATTATATATATATACCACATTTTCTTTATCTCTCCATTTCTCCATGGGCCCTTGGGTTGTTTTCATGCCTTGGCTATTGTGAATAAGGCTGCACCGAACGTGGGGGTGCTGATATCACTTGGAGAAAGTGATTTCATTTCCTTCAGATATATATCCAGTAGTATTCAGGGATTCCTGGATAATAGGGTATGTCTATTTTTAGTTTTTGGAGGAACCACTGTATTCCACAGTGGCTACACCAATTTAATTTCCAGGGTCCCCTTCCCTCACATCCTCACCAATGCTTGTTACCTCTTATCGTTCTGATGATATCTCAATGTGGTTTTGATTTCCATTTCCCTGATGATTAGTGATGTTGAACATTTTTTAAAATTTTATTTTATTTTTTCAGTGTTCCAGCATTCATTGATGTTGAACATTTTTTTAATGTACCTGTTGGCCCTCTGTATGTTTACTTTGGAAAATGTTCATTTAGGTCCTCTGGCCATCTATTAATCAGATTACTATGGGGTTTTTGCTATTGGGTTGTAGGAGTTCCTTATATATTTTGGAAAAATGTTTATTCAGGTCCTCTGGCCATCTATTAATTGGATTACTTATGGGGTTTTTGTTATTGAGTTGTAAGAGTTCCTTATATATTTTGGATATACCTTATCAGATATATGGTTTGCAGATTTTTTTTTTCTGTATTTTGTAGGTTGCCTTTTCATTTTATTTTGTTTTTTTTTCATTGCTGTCCAGAAGCTTTTAAGTTTGAGGTCCCACTTGTTTATTTTTGCTTTTGTCATCTGTGCGTTTGATATCATATCCACAAATTCAATGCAAAACAAGTGTCTCAAAGTTTTTCTCTTGCATTTTCTTCTAGAATTTTGTAGGTTCAGGACTTTCATTTAAGTCTTTAATCCATATTCAGTGAAGTATCATGAGTGGTGTAAGATAAAGGTTCAATTTCATTCTTTTACTTTGAATATTCAGTTTCCCCAGCAACATTTATTCAAAAGACTGTCATTTTCCCATTGGGCATTCTTGGTTTTCTTGTCAAATATTAGTTGACCATATAGTCATGGGTTTTTTTCTGGGCTTAAGGCTGTTCCATTGACCAGTGTGTCTGTTTTTATGCCAATACCATACCATTTGGATTACTGTAGCCTTGCTACAAAGTTAGGAAGTGTGATGCCTACAGAATTGTTTCTCCTTCCAAGGATTACTTTGGTTATATGGGGTCTGTTGTGGTTTCATAAGAGTTTTAAGATTACTTTTGCTATTTCTATGAAAAACTCAGTTGGAATTTTGATAGGAATTGTATTGAATCTATTCAATTATTCAATTCAATTGAATCTATTCAATTATTGAATTGAATCTATTCAATTATTGAATAATCTATTCAATTATTTTCACACCATTTAACAACATTAATTCTTTTGATTCATGAACATGGGATATCTTCCCATTTATTCATGTCATCTTCAATTTCTTTTATCAATGCCATATTGCCTCCTCGTATTTTATTTCATTTTTTTGGATATTATTTTAAATGAGGATATTTGATTAATTTCCTTTTAGATAACTCCTTGTTAAAAAAAAAAAAAAGATAACTCCTTGTTAGTGTATAGAAATACAATGGACTTTTTGATGTTGATTTCTTTATCCTGTGACTCAACTGCATTATTTTATTAGTTGTAGTAGTTTTTCTGTGAAGTTCTTAGGGTTTTCTTTACATAACATCATATTATCTGCAAACAGAGATAATTTTCCTTCTTCCCTACCTATTTGAATACCTTTTATTTCTTTTTCTTGCCTAACTGCTCTTGCTAGGACGCCCAGTACTAGGTTTCTTTTTTTTTTTTTAAGATTTTATTTATTTATTTGACAGGCAGAGATCACAAGTAGGCAGAGAGGTAGGCAGATAGAGACAGAGGTGGAAGCAGGCTCCCCGCTGAGCAGAGACCCTGATGCGGGGCTCAATCCCAGCACCCTGGGATCATGACCTGAGCTGAAGGCAGAGGCTTTAACCCACTGAGACACCCAGGTGCCCCCCAGTACTAGGTTGAATGCAAGTGGTTGGAGTAGGCACCTCCGTCTTGATCCTCATCTTAAAGGAAAACTTACAGCCTTTCCCTATAAAGTATATGATTTCTGCAGGCTTGTCAAATATAGATTTTATTGTGTTCATGTATGTTCCTTCTAAGCTCAATTTGTTGAAAGTTTTTGTCATGAAAAGATGCTAAAATTGTCAGGTGATTTTATACCATCTATTGAGAAGATCATATGATTTTTATCTACCATTGTGTCAATGTGGTATGTTACATTGATTAGTTTTTGTTGAACCATGCTTATGTGCCATGGATAAATTCTCCTTGATCATGGTGTATGTGATTTTTAATGTGCTGTTGAATTCAGTTTGCTAGTATTTTGTTGAGGATTTTTGCTTCTATGTTCATCAGGTTGGCCTGTAATTTTCTTATTGTGTTCTTTCCTGGCGCTGGTATCAGGGTAAGTCTGGCCACATAACCCAAGTTTGGTAGTGTCCTCTCCTTGTCAATTATTTTGGAAGAGTTTGAGAAGGATTGACATTAATTCTTCTTTAAACATTTGGTAGAATTCACCAGAGAAACCATCTGCTATGGGCTTCTCTTGGTTGGTATGTTTTCAATACTAATTTAATTTCCTTATTTGTTATTTGTCTGTTCAGATTTTCTGTTTCTTCTTAAATCAGTCTTGGTAGCCTGTATGTTTAAGGAATTTATCCGTTTCTTTTAAGTTATCCAGTTTGTGTGTAACCATTAATAGTAGTCTCTTGAGATCTTTTTCTCAATGATAATGTCACCTCTTTTTGTTTCTGATTTTGTTTAATTTTTTCCTATTTTATAGTTAGTATAGTTAAAGGTTTATCAATTTTCAAAAAACAGCTCATGTTTCCATTCATCTTTTTTATTGTTTTCTGATCTCTATTTCAGTTATTTCTGCTATCATCTTTGTCCTCCCTTCTGTTAATTTGGCAGTTTTTCCCCTTGTTCCTTGAAGCGTAAAGTTTTCCCATTTTTTCTTTTCTTTTAATTTTTTTAATTTTTTAAAAAAATTCCAGTTAGTTAACATGTTGTGTAACACTAGTTTCAGTAGTAGAATTTTGTGATTCATCATTTACATACAACATCTAATGCTTATCGTAAGTGCCCTCCTTAATACCCATCACCATCTAGCTCATGTCCCACCTGCCTCCACTCCAACAATCCTTAGTTTGTTCTCTATAGTTAAGTCTTCTTCTGCTCCATCTTAATGTTTTGTTTCTTAAATTCCACATGGGAGTGAAATCACATAGTATTTGTCTTTCTCTGACTAACTTATTTCACTTAGCATTATACTCTCTAGCTCTATCCATATCATTGTAAATGGCAAGATTTCATTCCTTTTTTATGGCTGAGTAGTATTCCATATCAATCTTTATCCATCTGTATCTATATTTATCTATCTATCTGTATGTGTGTGTGTGTGTGTGTATCACCTCTTCCTTATCTATTCATCAGTTAATGGACATTTGGGCTCCTTCCATAATTTGGCTATTATTGTTAAAGCTGCTATATAAACATCAGAGTACATGTCTCCCTTTGAATTTGTATTTAGTAACCTTTGGGTAAATAACTAGTAGTGCAATTAATGGATTGTAGGATAGTTCTATTTTTAACTTTTTGAGGAGATTCCATACTGTTTTCCAGAGTGGCTGCACCAGCTTGCATTCCCAGCAACAGTGTAAAAGGTTTCCCCTTTCTCCACATCCTCACCAACACTTGTTGTTTGCCATATTTTTTTTTCTTAATATAAGCATTTATCTCTATATTTCTCAAACTTCCCTATAGAACTGTTTTTACAGTGTTCCATAAATTTTGGTATATTGTATTTCCATTTGTTTCAATTTTTTTTTTTTTAATTTTTGGTTTGGCCTTTAATTTGACGCATTGAGGGGTGCCTAGGTGGCTCTGTTGTTAAGCGTCTGCCTTCGGCTCGGGTCATGATCCCAGGGTCCTGGGATTAAGCCCTGCATTGGGCCCCCTGCTTTGGGAAAGCCTGCTTCTCCTTATCCCTTCCCCCTGCTTGTGTTCCTGTTCTTGCTGTCTCTCTCTCTGTCAAATAAATAAATAAAATCTAAATAATAATAATAATTTGACCCATTGGTTGTTCAGTAGTAGTTTGTTTAATATCTAGTAATTTGTGGATATTCTAGTTTTCCTTCTGTTATTCTAATTTCACATCACTGTAATTGGAAAAGATACTTGGTATGATTTCAGTCTTCTTAAATCTAATACTTGCTTTGTGACCCAATATATAATCTATCCTGAGGAATATTTCATGTGCACTTGAGAAGAATGTATGTTCTGCTACTGTTGGATAGAATGTCCATATATGTCTGTTAGGTTCATTTGGTCTAATGTTTAAGTCTGGTGTTTCCTTGTTGATTTTCTATCTAGATGATCAATCCTTTGTTGAAAGTGGGTTATTAAAGTCTTCTACTATTATTGTATTATTGTCTATTTCTCCCTTCAAGTAAGTTAATTAATGCTCCAATGTTAGGTGCCTATATGTTTATAATTGTTTTATTTTCAAGATGATTTGATCCTCATTATTATATTATAAACTTTTGGGTCTCTTGTTATAGCTTTTGGCTTAAAAAGTCTATTTTGTCTGATAAGTGTGGTTACCCTTACTCTCTTTTGTTTTCCATTGTATGAATATCTTTTTCCATGCCTTTACTTTGAGCCTATATATTTCCTTTTAGCTGAAGTGAGCCTTTGTAGGCAGCATATAGTTGGGTCTTGTTTTTTTATATACTTAGTTACTTCATGCCTTTTGATTGGAGAATTTAATTAATTTACCTTTAAAGTAATTATTGATAAGTAAGGACTTACTAATGCAATTGTACTGTTTTCTGGCTTGTATTTCCTGTATTTCTTGCTTCCTCTCTTACAGCTATCCTTTGTGAATTGATTTTCCATAGTGATATGCTTTGATTCCCTTCTTTTTACATTTGGTGTATCTACGGTAGGTTTTTTAACTTTGTGGTTACCACGAAGCTTACAGAAAACATCTTATAACAGTCTATTTTAAGCGAATAATTACTTAATTTCAATCACACACAAAACCTCTACCCTTTTGTCCTCTCCCTGTACAGATCATGTTTTTGATGTCACAGTTTACCCCTTTTTTATATTGTATATCCACTGACATATTAGCATAGCCATATTTGTTTTAAATAAATTTTTTTATTTTTTATAAACATATATTTTTATCCCCAGGGGTACAGGTCTGTGAATCGCCAGGTTTACACACTTCACAGCACTCACCAAAGCACATACCCTCCCCAATGTCCCAGCCCCTCTCCCCCCAGGAACCCTCAGTTTGTTTTGTGGGATTAAGAGTCACTTATGGTTTGTCTTCCTCCCAATCCCATCTTGTTTCATGATTCTTCTCCTACCCACTTAAGCCCCCATGTTGCATCACCACTTCCTCATATCAGGGAGATCATATGATAGTTGCCTTTCTCCGCTTGACTTATTTCACTAAGCATGATACGCTCTAGTTCCATCCATGTTGTCGCAAATGGCAAGATTTCATTTCTTTTGATGGCTGCGTAGTATTCCATTGTAGCCATATTTTAAGAACTTTTGTCCTTTAGCCTTTGTCCTAGAGTTGATTAACACCCCAGCACATTACAGTATTAGAGTACTCTGAATTTGACTATATTTTGCCTTTACCAGTGTGTTTTGTATTTTCATTTGTTTCCATATTAAAATTAGAATCCTTTCATTTCAGCTTGAAAATTACCTTTAAGCCTTTCTTGCAGGGTAACTCTAAATGGTGATTAACTTCCTCAGGCTTTTTTGTTTGAGGAAATTTTTATTTTTATTATTATTATGTTCAATTAGCCAGTATATAGTACGTCATTAGTTTTTGATGTAGCGCTCAACGATTCATTAGTTGCTTGTAACACCCAGTGCTCACCACAACACATACCCTCCTTAATACCCATTACCTGATGGTAAAGTTTTTATCTCACTTTCCTTATTGAAGGACACCTTGGCCGGGTAAAGAGTTCTTGTTTGACTGCTTTTTTTTTGTTCTTTCTCCACTTTGAACCTGTCATTCTACTCTCTCCTGCCTGTAAGATCTTTGCTGAGAAAGCCCCTGACAGCCATATGGGAGTTTGCTTCTGTGAGAGGATTTTTTTCCCCCTCTTGCTGCTTTTAAAATTCTCACTTTGTCTTTGATTTTAGATAGTTTTATTATAAACGGGGTCTTAGAGACTATCATTTTGGGTTGAAATTTTGGGAAGGCTCATATGCTTCATGAACTTGGATGTCCAAATGCCTCTCTAGATTTGGGAAGGTCTCCAACATTGTTTCTTCAAATAAACTTTCTGCCCCTTTCTTCTTCTCTTCTTTTTGTGGCACTGTGATGATACATATATGTTATTTCTCTTAATGCTGTTCAAAGCTTCACAGAGACTTTCTTCATTGTTTTTTGTTCTTTTTTTCTTTTGCTCTCCTCTGACTGGATCATTTTAAATGAACTGCCATCTACTTCACAGATTCTTTCTTCAGCTTGATCCAATCTGCTGTTGATACTTTCTATTGCATTTTTAAATTTCATTCATCATATTCCTTGACTCCAGAATTTGTTTCTTTTTTATGATTTCTGTCTCTTTGTTAAACTTCTCATTTTAGTTGCATATTGTTTTTCTAATTCTGTTGAATTGTCCTTCTATGTTTTCTTATAGCTCACTGAACTTCCTTAAAACAACTATTTTGAATTCTTCATCAGGCAAATCACAGATCTTCATTTCTTTGGGGTCAGTTACTAGAAATTTATTGTATTCTTGTGCTGGTGTCATCCTTGATTTTTCATATTCCTTAAAGTCTTGATTTTGCTGTCATCATGTTTGAAGTGAAGTCACATTGTCCGCTCTTCACTGACTGGCTTCAGGAGAGAAGTACCTTCCATTAGCTCTGCTAGGGATTCTGAGGCTTCCTCAGACCTTTCTATGGATACTCTGGCTACACGCTTCTTGAGAAGAAAGTCTTAAGATTATATGCCTTCTCTCAATTCTGCAAAGTCATACCAGGTACTGACAACCTCCTGTTTTCTCCTTTTCTCTCAGGCAGTACAGAAATGCTCGAGTTTGTGTCCTCCATCTCAGTGTCATAGAGCTTGCCCAGTTTTTTTTGCATGTGCTCACTAGCAATCTGCAAGGGCTCACTCTTGCCACCATTTGAGATGTGTATAGGGAAATGGCCACAGGGTGAGGGGGTTCAGGTACACAGAGCATTAGGGGTGCCTGTGGACCAGTTGGGAGGATCTGCAGGTAGGGCATCCAAAGGCTCACTGTGGGCTTCCTGATAAGAGTCGCCAAAGCAATTAGTAGTATCTGTGTGCTTTGGAGGGCATCAAAGAGACCTGGCTACTGGTCTACCAGCATCTTCCTGTCTTCTAGCCTTGCAATGTATCACAGTTTTCTGGAAGGGTGAGAAAGAAGTGGGTCTCTTTGGTGGTGTCCTGTACATCTAGGGAAGTCAGATTTTTACTCCTATGTTTTCATTTCCCCAAGTGGGAGAAATCATGGGTCAAGAAGTTCTTTCTTGGCCCTGAGCTGTGCCACCTTGGAAGAAGAATGACGCAGGTAAAGCTAAACTGTTCCTCTTACCCTCTTCAATGAGTCCAATCTCAGATTCATTTTAGGCTCCAGAGGTATGCTGAAACATCTTCTCTGGACTGTTAGACTTTCACAAAGGCATTCTCATGGTGGGCGATTATCAAAATATGTGTTCTTTAGAAAAAGATAATAGAAGATGACTATTTTGCCATTTTGCTCTCACAGATATTTTCAAAATGTAAAAGATTGATAGCAGTTATGAATTGAAATATGGTACTATTTCTGTCAAATGTTTCCTAACTTGTAAAAATATTATGTAATAGCATGTCAGAGAGAGACAAATTCCATATGCTTTCTCTTCTATGTAGAATATAAAAATAATTAATTCATTTTATTTTCTTATTTTTTTAAATTTTTAAAAAAGATTTTATTTATTTATTTGACAGGCAGAGATCACAAGTAGGCAGAGAGGCAGGCAGAGAGAGAGGGGGAAGCAGGCTCTCTGTGAGCAGAGAGCCCAATGTGGGGCTCGATCCCAGGACCCTGAGATCATGACCTGAGCCAAAGGCAGAGGCTTAAACCCACTGAGCCACCCAGGTGCCCCAATTCATTTTATTTTTAAGAAAATATTTTATTTATTTATTTGAGAGAGAGCACAAGCAGAGGGAGAAGCAGGTTCCCTGCTCAGCAAGGGAGTACAATGTGGGGCTCAGTCCCAGGACCCTGGGAGCATGACCTGAGCTGAACACAGACACTTAACTGACTGAGCTACCCAGGCACCCCAATTAATTAATTGAAAAAAAACGAAGCTCATAGATGCAGGGAATAGATTGGTGGTTGCCAGGGGCAGGGGGTGGGAGGTGGAAAATAAGTGAAGGGTACAAAAGGTACATATAAAATAAAGTAAGATAAATACCAACAATTTAAAAAATAACATGGTAAAGGAATAGTGATGTTTACTATTTTATCCCATCATTTGTGGTTTAATTTTCCTGATTTCTAAATGTGTGCTTCTCTGCCTGTGCCCAAGAAATCCCCTGGTCCCTCCCCTGTTCTCCTTTTGGTCACATTCCCCAAACGGGTTTGTGCCTTTAGAAAGGTGTGCATGGAGAATGGCCTATGGGGAAATTTACAAGTCAGAGAGGACTTTGTGTTATAAGTGATTCATTCTTGAAAGTACCATATCAAGGGAGAGAGACAAGATCAGAAGTAGGAGTTTGAATCAGAAAGGTGGGCAGGATAGATGAATCAACACAGGTGGGCTAACAGCTTTAGAAGCTAAGAGAATGAACAAGACAGAAATAGGTAAACCAAGGTAGTTCTGCAGCATTTATAAGAATTTGGAAGGCAGTGCCTCCTCTGGAGAGAAATGTTTTCACATAGGACAACACATTCCATAGTACTGGGTACTGAGTTGGATCTAGTATAACAAAATCAATAATTTATATCTCCTTGGTTGAAGACATTTCATATAGTACCAAAATTCATAAAATGGGCCAATGGGAGCTAATGGTAGTAAGATAACCAGAGATTTCTAATAACATTTGGGATTTTTCTCTAAGCAAGGCAATTTCAGATAATTGGTTCCTGGGCTCCCTAAGGAAAGGGGATTTTCCAGATCATCCTTTTGATGTAACAGACAGAATATGTGGAATGCTCTCTAAAATGTTATAGTATCAGTGACTTTAAATAATTTAATCACCAAAATCTTATTATCCTCCTGCCTGTGGGCTTTCTAGCAGAGAGTGCAATTATATTAAATGTAGGAAACAAATGGACTCTAAATTCAAGTGTGGGTACAGACTTACTTGGCATCTCATTGCCTTTCTGAAAGTCTCATTACTCCCAGATTCCTTGTTTTCCTTTCTTCAGGCTTGGCAGAGACTGTATACTCTTAAAGCGATTGCAGACAATCAGGGCAAGAAGAGACCTGAGCTCACTGACTCCATCTACACAGATGGGTAAATGCATCCAGTCCTTAAGAAAGAGCCAGAAAAATGCTGATAAAGATGAGCCAGGGTTCTGATGTAGAATTTATCCAAAGACAAATTTAGTATTGGCTACACAGTCTGTGAAGCATCCGATACAGTGTTCCTGGAGTTTGTAGTCTTTTAGTTTGGGGAATTGGGGTGGTTTTTTTATTCCTTATCATGAAAAACTGTAAACGCTTGCAAACATAGAAAGAATATAGAATGAACCTTAGTCTCAGATCGGGTTCCCTGGAGACAGACTCTGAAGCAGGGGTCTAGGTGCAGGTGGTTTTCTAGGGAGAACTGTTGTGATCAGCATCAGGAAGGAGGAAAGGAAGCAGGCCAGGCCAAGGGGAGATGCTGAGCTGCAAGTCTCAACGAGAGCCTCAGACAGCTCTGGGATCACTGACTGGGCATGGCCCTTCAAGGTTCTCTCCTTCCTTGAAACAAGTATCCGGTGTTTGTACGTGGGCTCTGCCCAGCGAGGGAGATACCACCTTAGACAAGCAGCATTCTTCCACTAAGGCAAATGCTTTGGAGGGACTCAGCCAAGAGCCTTCCTCGGCCATCAGTCCCTCCTCTAGGGTGGCCTCAAGGGGAGCATTAGGCACTGACCAACAGTCTGTACATTGACCCATCACTCGGCTTCCATATTGTCCGCCTAGAGCCCATCTTCCTTTGTCCACCTTCACGCACTTCTCCCCCTTCCAGCCCCATGGTCTGTTTATTTTTTTGACAACTTACTGAGTTATAATTTATATACTATAAAATTCACTCATCTGAAATGTACAACTCGATGATTTTTCAGTCAATTTCACCACGTTATGTAACCATATCCCCAATCCAGTTTTAGACTCTCTTTATCACTCTTAACAGCTCACACTCCCTTTTCAAAAAATTATTCCTGGTACATTTTGAAGCAAATCACTTCAGTGAAGTTTTAATGCAATTAAGTTCTTAACTGAAAGGATCTATTGATAGAAAAAAGACAGGATTCACAGTTTTTATGAGTGGGAGCCATTTACCTATGATCTAAGGTCACGGCATGTAAGAGCTTGGGAGATATAAGGCATGTTCTTTCCAGAGAGAATGACGCTCACTCCCCTTAAGTGAGTTATTCCCAGAGGTCATCTAAGAATACCACATCTGACAGACGGCTCTGTTCATTATAGTTCTACTCCATTCCTCAAGAGAACTTGTGTCAGAGACAGTGAACTGTTCAAGTATTCGTGTGTTCAAGACAGCAGGCGGTAAGGGAGGGCTTTCTAAAAAAGGAAATAGTAGCTCCAATGAGAGACCACCTTTGTGTGGCATCAGAAAGAGGAGAAGTACTAGGTAGGGCAAAGATGGAAAGGAAATAATAAAAGACCAAGGTTGAAAATTCCATGTGTTAAGTGGCCCAGGCCAAAAAAAAAACAAGGTATTTTCCAAGATTTGTGTAAAAGCCTTTGCACATATTTCATCTTGTTGATAAATAAGGGGTCTAGAAAAGCAAAAGGGATGATTTTTAAGATAAGATATAATTCACTACCATAAACTCACCCTTTTAAGGTATAAAATCCAGTGGTTTTTAGTATATTCACTGGATTATGGAAACATCACCACCATATAATTCCAGAAACTTTTCATTGCCCCCAAAATAAACTCTGTACCCATCAGTGGTTACCTCTCCTTCCATCCACCCCACCTTCACTCCAGACTTTGGTAACCACTAATCATTTTTCCATCTCTATAGATTTGCCTATTCTGGACATTTCCTATAAATGGAATCACAATGTGTACCCTTATGTCTCATTTCTTTCCCTCAGCATAATATTTTCAATATGTTTGCAGTGTTGTATACAAGATGTCAGCACTGAATTCCTTTTTATGGCTGGATAATATTCCTGTATGAATATGGATTATATCACATATGGTTAATCCATTCATCAATTAATGGCCACTGGGTTGTTTCCCCTTTTTGGCTATTGTGAGTAATTTTGCAGTGAACTCTGGGGACAAATTTTTATAGGCATAGATAGGTTTAATTCACCTAACAATGAAATTGTTTCTGGGTCCTACTGTAACTCTCTGTCTACATTTTGAAGAACCGCTATCCTGTTTTCCCCAGAGGGGCTGCACCATCTTTCATTCCCACCAGCAATGTGGGAGGATTCCAATATAACCACATTCTCACCACCACTTGTCATTTCTGCTTTCTTGATTTGCTTTGTTCTTTAATGATAGCCATCCCAGTATATGAGAGGGGAAAAGGCACATTTTTAAAGACTCTGGCAGCAAAGAAAGGTGAATGCCAGGAACACAAGCCCTATGCTTAAAGCATAGAGCCCTCACTCACAGTGAGTGAGTTTGGTGGCCATTGGTGCTGAGAGCCCTGTCACTTGAAGGGCTGTGAGGATGACCATTCTGGCCTCGCTCATTAAACAGAGCCTGCTCTGTTTTATAACAACCAGAATGATCAGAGCTCATGGCTATTTTCAAATAAATGTCTATGTAAGCACACGTGCCAGGTTAAAACACTAGAAACAGAATGTGCTGAAGAGAGTAAGAAACGTAAATAATTCTGGTCACACTGAAGGAAGGGTATCTCTGCCTAAGGTGGTTTTTGTGAGTTTTTTAAGTATTGCTATATATGGGTTTTTGTGTTTTTGTTTGTCCAAATAGAAGGGAGGGTGGTGAAGGAACTTTTTTCTAGAAAACTATGAATCAAGGACAGCAACTTTGTTGAAAGTATGTCCCGGGGCTCCTTTGGCCCTTGGACAGTGTGTTAGGCTGCGTTCGGCCTTGAAGGGTCTTTGTCATCACAGGTACATTTAGTATTTGTCTCGATGCCTACAATTAACTGTAAAAGTTAAAAACAGAAGTTACGTAATCTTAGGTCTATCTGCTTGGGGCGCCAGTACTTTAGAAGAGCTTGCCAGACATCATGGGGGGATTTGGAGCAGTAGAGGAAGTATTTACAGATGTGAATTTTCCGTGTTGAATGCTCCCATTCCATTCCGGAGAACGTTTTGGGGGCAGGGAGTGCAGAGGGGATGGTCTCTGAACAGACAGTCAGCTCCTGAAAACACTTCCTCTTTTCCTGGTCCTTGGTGCCTCTTCCGTTCCCCTCTTCTTCATCGCCTCTTCCTTTGCTACATTGCTTTTTCTGCTCTCTGGTTTCTCTTCTAGATTAGTGACTAGGGTTGCTAGAAAAGCATCTTTTCAAAGGAGGCAACAGGAGGCAATGCCAGGAGACCCCGCCTTCGAGAACCGTGTGACCATAGGTAAGTCACACTGCAGCCAGGCGCCCCTTTCCTCCTCATCAGCAGAACGACAGTCTTCAGCAGATGGCCTTGCAGGTGCCTGTGCTTTGGAGGCCAGACATTTATTTTTCTGAATACCATGGATGATGCGTTACTTGGGGTTGGGGTTGAGCCAAGGAGTTCTAGAAACTTCTGAAACCTGGAAGCTGAGAGTGCCTGTATTAGTCATGTATTAGTCAGGGTTCTCCAGAGAAACAGAGCCAATAGGGTGTGTGTACACATGATGTTTTCTTTCTTTAAGTATATAGATATAAAACATATATATATAAAGAGATTTATTGTAAGGCATTGGCTTACAGTTTCAGAGAGGCTGACAAGTACCAAGATCTGCAGGGTGAGTCAGCAAGCTGGAGACCCAGGATTGCTGATGGTATAGTTTTCATCTAAAGACTGATAGGCTCAAGACCCAGAAGGAGCTGATGTTTTGGCTCAAGTTCAAAGGCAAGAGAAAACAGATGGCTCTGCTTCAAGGCACTCAGACAGAAGGAGTTCCCACTCTATAAGCCTTTTTGTTCTATCTGGATCTTCAACTGATTGGATGGGGCCCACCCACAGTGGGGAGAACACTGTGCTTTACTCAGTCTACCTATTCATATGTTAATCTTTCCAAAGGAAAACAAAACAACCCACCCTCACAGACACACACAGAATAGGGCTTCATTTGTTTCTGTCAAATTGAAACAAAATTAACCATCTCTGCCCCAGTCAGATACACACCAAAGAGAAGGTAAGGAATTATCCTGGTGTCTAGTTTGTCTGGGAGTACTTCACTCTTCACCCCTCACAGCTCATGATATTTAAACTTTTCTAGTTGTTATTTGTTAAAATATATATGTGTGTTTGTATGTGTGTGTGTATATACACACACATATATTTCATAATTTATAATTTATAATATATCTATATTATAAATATATAAAATAGATTTAAATATATATTTAAAAATTATTTTATTTGTTAAAAATATATATGTATACTATAATTTATGATATATTTAGCTTATATTACAAATATACAAAAATATATATAAATATGTATATATTTAAAAATGGTTCAAAAGCAAGCATATGTCATGTGCCTTTCAGAAAAATCTTGAGTGCAGAAGTCCTCTTGTGGCCCTGAGGTAGTGCAGAACCATTCTGTGTTTAGAACATCAGGAAGAAAGCAGGAAAATGATGCATGAAGCTCATGTGGGCCCTGGGCCTTGAGCGCTGGAGACATGCTTGGTGTTGGAAGAGTAACCAGGTGGGCAGTGCTCTGAGTCTCCTTTAGGACAATTTTAAAACCTGAGGAGGGAAAGAGCAGCATTTTTGGCAAGAGCTTCCTTTGGAATCTGAGAAACCACTAAGAACCACTCCAAGCTTCTGATCTGGGGATCGGTGGCAGACCAGAGTGGCTTCCTGTCAGTAAGGTCAGCAGCTACTTACACAGCCCATCAGGAGGGCCTCTCCACGGTGCCATGTCTCAGAACTCCTGCTGGTGAGGGGCATGGCCAAACAAGGCCTAGAATGTTCCTTAGCAGTAACTGATAACAAGCCAAGTGTGAGCTGCAGAGGTTCGGACTCTTTCCATGACTTCTCTTTCTCTGTTGAGTTTGATTGTCACTCAAGAGGCTTTACACTCTTATTTTAGTGATGTGTGTTTACAGAGAGACAGTTTCCTTGTAAAAGTACAAACTAGAGGTCTTACCAGTGGTCCATACCTTGACCAACAGTCTTTGCCCAAAGGTTACCCCTAAGTTTCAGGCATGGCTTTGAGGAGACAGTAATTTAAAGTTATCAGTCAAATTTCAGGATGGTAATTTGGGGTGAGTGGCATGCCTTCTTAATGGACCTTATCAACTGGGACGAAACTTTTGCTGTGATTTTTTATGTGAAGACTCACACTAGACACAAACATAATATGGTTCTATAGGTTGTGACATGTTGTCTTTGAACATGATGCAACGATCACATTCAAGGTCATGTGGCATCTTAGTTCCCTCTGTGCTAAGTGTGGAAGCTCAATGTGTGACTGCCAGAAAGAAAAAAAAAAATCCACCAGTAAGCATGATTTTGCCCAGTTGGGGGGCTAAGACACATAGGAAACATGTTCTAGAAGCTGCTGGCCACATAGTCATGGGAGAGAGGTTTTGTTATAGCCTCAGCCTTGCAGCGGTTTGAGCTGAGTGAAAGAGCAAGAGAGCGGCTGTTTGACCTGGAATGTCTGGCACCTGGTTCTGTTTTATTACCTTCCTCTTAAAAGAGCACATTAATTGAAGAAAACATTTCAGTACACATACAACGTGTATGTATGCATTTACCAGGGAATGCTTTACAGTACTCAGCCATCAAATATACAAATGACAACTCTGTGGCTTACCATAGAGTTTTTGTTCTGCAGCCTGTTTGGGTCTCTTGTGATCAGCCCTGTCCCATCCATATGGCACAGACTGGGCCAAATCATTGCCAGCCAGTTCCTCCCCTTCTGTCCCCACACACTCCTCTCTAGTGCTCACTAACTCACCCTTTGGCAGATCCTCTGGAATGGGTTTTGGACATCATTTTCTTATTTATTTGTTTTTATCTTTGTTTCTGCATTTTAAAAAAATTTTAATTCCAGTTAGTTGACATATAGTCATATTAGTTTCAGGTGTGCAATATAGGGATTTAGCCCTTCCATACGTCACTGGTGCTCATCACGGCACGTGCACTCCTTTCCCCCATCTCCTGTGTCACCCATGCCCCTGCCCACCTCCTCTCGGTAACCATCAGTTCTCTGTAGTTAAGAGTCTGGTTCTTTGTTTTGTTTTGTTTATTTATCTCCCCTTTCCCCCTTTGCTTTTTTGTTTCTTAAATCCACATACGAGTGAGATCATATGGTATTTGTCTTTCCCTGATGGACATATTTCACTTAGCATTATACTCTAGCTCCACCCACATTGTTGCAAATGGCAAGATTTCATTCTTCTTTATATCCTAAGAGTATTCCATTGTATATGGGTATGCCACATCTTTACCCACTCACCTTTCAATGGACACTTGGGCTTCTTCCGTAACTTGGCTATTATAAATAATTCTGTGATAAACAGAAGGGTGCATGTATCCCTTTGAATTTGTGTTTTTGTATTCTTTGAATAAATATCTAATAGTGCCATTACTGGATCATAGGGTAGTTCTATTTTTAATTTTTTGAGGAGCCCGCCATATTGGTTTCCACAGTGGCTGTGCCAGTTTGTGTTCCCACCAGCAGTGCACAGGGGTTCCTTTTTCTTCACATCCTCACCAACATTTGTTGTTTCTTGTGTTTTTTATTTTAGCCATTCAGACAGGCATAAAATGATATCTCATTGTGGTTCTGATTTGCATTTCCCTGATGATGAGTGATGTTGAGCATCTTTTCAGGTATCTGTTGTTGGCATAATTTTTTAGATGAATTGTTATAAATATATGAGGAAGGGGTTCTACTATGTAGACGCTTGTAGATATGACCTTCTATTAAGGGGAAGCCACAAGATCTAGTTTGTCCAGCGTCCCTGAGCAAAGTCAGGACATTCTTCAGAGTGTGGGTGCCTACTCCAGGCAAAAAGTCATGACCTGGAGCAGAAGAGGCCACGGGAAGACAAGACTGGTGAGACAGAGGTATAGCCTTCAAACTAGCAGCAGATTTAGGAGGCTGGGAGAGCAGGAATCAATGAATGAATAAGGGAGGGAAAAGATGTGGTGGAGAGCAAGAGAAAATTGGCTCGGCTGCTGGTCCGCTAAATGGAGTAGGCTTCAGCGCCCTTCTGTCTGGCACTCTGGGGCAAATGCTTTGAGGATGTGCCTGAATGCCAAAGGATGCCATGCCTAGACAGACCCAGACCCCAATCACTGCATTTCCAATGCAACGGCTGTCTTTATTCAGCAAATATTTAGTTAGTGTTTCCTCTGGGCCCTGCTAGGCCCTGGGTAAAAACAACATAGAGGCTAACATTGCTTCTGCCTGCATGACGTTCACCTTCTGGGATAGGTGGGAGCAGGGTAGGAGGACAAAGCATGACACGGAAGAATATACCAGTGATTAACTCTATCGGCTGAGTGCTGTGTAGAAATACAGGAGTTAAAAGAACATAGTGTGTGTGGGTCGGGAACCTAATCTGGTCTGGGGGTCAGGAAAGGCTTTTCTGAAGTAGTGACATTCAAGCTAAGAGCCCAACAATGAGTAGGAATCAGATTAAGAAGCTATGTGAGGGTTCAACGGGTACATGAGGGGCCTGGAGCCAGGAACCCTGCAGTGGGCAGCTGTGACCATGACCTTTGTTGGCATTAGTGATAGAAAGCAAACTTGGGGAGTCCACAGACTTAATCCACAAAGGCATTGAGCATATTGCAAGGCTGAACAGTAGACAGGCACTTTTTATTTCGTTTCTCTCTTCTGAAAGCATCATTAGATCTTTCTCATGTTACCTAAATGCGTATGCTTTCCCACACATTCCCTGTAAGATTTTTAGTAGAGATTGCCATAGGCTGAGAAACAATAGAACTCATATAAGTACATACAAGGAACTTCATTAAAACTGGACAAACAAAAAAGAATTCAAAGTACAGTTTTTAGGGTTGTCATAAAGTTGGAGCCTTGGCCAGTTGTCTTCAGAGTCTGACTCTCTGTGCATGCATGGGAGGGCTCACTTGGTCTCTATCAGCTTTGAACATGGTCCCTTACCCAAGATAGACAAAGATGTGCTTGTTGCCCAATGGCAACTCCCTCACATGGGAGTTACAATTTATGGACTGTCTGTATCCAAGCCATATTCCTAGACCTATTCCAGAGCCATCTCCTGCCCCTTCCAGTTGTTATCTGCTCAAGGAATGCAAAGCTGTTCTAATATTAGAAAAATTAGAACACAACAATATGTTGCCAAGTAAAATTTTCCCATTTGGAACTAATTCTGGAAAGCCAGTGTGTAATAATCAAACAGTTCTTTGCAGAACTTTTCCCCAAATCGTATTTAAAACATCCAAGAGTGTCTGTTCACACAAAGCCTGTGCCATGTTTCTATCAGAAGGTCGTTGTGTGGGGCTCTGGAGTGTCAGTTAGTATTTGATTTGAACCTAGAACATCTCAGGAAATACGGCATGCCAGAGTGATAGGCTTCTGACCCTCCCCTTCCAAATCCTCATTATATAAGTTTATGGAAAGATAACTAATTAATGCAGAAGAAGTCACAGTACTAAACTGTGAAATCATGTAAGAAGGCTGAAATTTTCATAAGGCTCCATCCTAATCAAGGACACGGAAATTGCCCCAAATCCCCAGCCTGTCTGTGGGGAGCAGAGAAGCACAGGGGCTCTCCCATCTGGAGAACTAGAGGTCCTGTGCCACCTTCCTCTGTGGCAGCTCTGTTCCTAGAGCCCCCTCACAGATGCCTTGTCTGTGCACTTTCCCGAGATCCTCAGCAGGAGAGGAGAAGGCAATGACCTTTACAGAACAGAGAGGCATGCCAGGAGTCTGTCTAGGGATTTCCCTTGCATTGTCTCATTCTATTCTTAAAGTAAGTGTAATTACCCCTTTTACAGAGGAGAAGAGTGACGCTCAGAGAGCTCAGTCTTGGGGATCCGTCTCTTCTCTGTGTCCTCAGACATCTCCAGTCCCACAGTCCAGAAGCTGTCTCATATGCCAGTGACTCCCAACCCTCTGCCTCCTGCCCTGGCCTTCATCTTGCCCAACACAATGGATATTTCTCTGTCCTCATGGGACTTGACCTCTCACACCCACCTCCTTGGTTTCCATGACACCACACTCTTCTCCTTCACTTCCTACCTCTCGGCCTGGTCCTTTGCTGGCCCTTCTTATCTGGCTATTGGTGCTCCCAGTGCTCAGATGCCCTTCTCTTATGTAGCAGTACTCTCTCAGTGATTAATCATGTCTAGCTTTTCTACTTTGGGGACCATCCCCATGAGAGGACTTGCTGATTTTAAAGTCTAGCTCTGATCTGGTTCTTGAACTTCAGACTTTTAACCCACAGCTGTTGCTTGACATCTCCATCCAAAAGGCACCTGAGATTTCACGTATCCTCCCCCCCCTTTATTTATTATTTTATAAATTTCTTTTCAGTGTTCAGAATTCATTGTTTATGCACCAAACCCAGTGCTCCATGCAATATGTGCTTTCCTTAATACCCAAGAACACTCTAGGTGTAAGCAATCCACTATGATAGGGCCATGTGGTTATTTACATTAATTAAAGTTAAATGCAAAAGGAAGCTCTTCAGGTGTGCTGGCATTTTTCAATGCACAATAGCCTCCTGTGACTACTGGCTACCATATTGGACATTGTAGATAAAGAGCATTCCATCATTGTAGGAAGTTCTGGTGGTCAGTGCTCCCCTAGCTGTTCTTACCCTTCCAAATCTGTTCTTTCTCCAGGGTCTGCCATTTCAAATAATGACGTTACCACCTGGTTGTGTCTCAAGCCAAAAATCTGGGAGGCATTCTTGATTCTCCCCATTCCTGAATGCCATGTCAGCCTCATCAGTGAGTCTTGTCTACTGTGTCTCCAAAACATACCCCATGTGTGTCCACTTCTCTCTACTTCCAGTGTTGCCAAGGCTGAGCCGCCCTCATCTCTCACCCAGATGTGGCTGCAGTAGCTCCTCAGTGATCTGCCTGCTGTCACTCTCACCTCTAGAACCTGTTCTCCATGTAGCAGCCAGCATGAACCCGTTCTCCATGTAGCAGCCAGCATGATCATAAAAAAATATAACTTCACCTGTCTCTCACCTGAAAACCTTCTGATAATTTCTTACCAAATGTAGAATAAACACACCCTGTTTGAACATTTGTTTTCATGGTGCCTTAGTCTGTTTGGGCCGCCATTACAAAATACCACAGACAGGTGGGTTATAAACAGTAGAAATTTACGTCTCCCAGTTTATGGAGCCTGGGAGTCTCAGATCAGAACACCAGGAGAGTCAGGTGCTAGTGAGAGCCCTCATGGCCTAATGACCTCCCACAGACCCTGCCCCCCAAAACCATCACATTGAGAATTAGGTTTTCAACCTAAGAATCAAGGGGGGGGGGTGGGGCACAAACATTCAGTTGGTAACATGTGGCTTCATGTGATCTGAGCCTTCCTCATTCTCTGCCATTTCACCCATTGCCCACCAGACTGTAGTTACTGCTCACCTTCTTTTTGGTCCCCAAATTCTGTAAAACCTTTGCTGTCTTCAGGATCTTAGAACTGGCTCACCCAGACACTCTTCCTCCTGTCATCCAGAGGGAAGGAGGGGTACTGGAGCCCACTCAGAAGTGGTTATTCCACTCATCTTTTGGTTCTCTGCACAGTATTTTGGACTCTATGAATGTTTTACATTTCTTTATTTGTTGATTTCTTTATTTTCTTTCTCTTCCTTTCCCACTGGAATATGATAGCCATAGATATACTGGGGATTCAAGAGGAATAAGTTATGCTTTGCCCTCTTGGAATACAAAAACCTAAAAATGATTTCTAATTATTTTTTTTTTAAATGTGAATAGGTGCTTTGAGTTAGAACAGAAGAGTTATTTTTTCTTGGAAGCTTGAACATGCTAATAATTTCTCAACAAATTTTCTGGTTCTTTCCTTACAAGTAGTACAAAAGTAGAATTTCTTTATCGGGATCTCAGCAAGCAAGTTTCCCATACGCAATCAAAATGTCTTTAGTCATTTCTTTATCTGTGGTTTTGGCCATAACTGCACTTTCCCTGGCCCACCTCAAGGGGCAGCTGGCTGGGAATTGAAGGGGTGTAGTCAGAAACTGAGAGGGAAGATGATTCCAAGGAATCCCTGAGGTCCCATGGAAATCAACAGAAGTTGTTGCCTGGATGGGTGGGAGATCTGTGCACACCACAGCGTGGGCCAACATGGATTTGGAGGAATGGGTTTGTTCCTGTGAGCAGATCTGAGGGTGGCAAGAAGGCTCCAGAGCTGAGAATCTAAAAGCAGAGGGCCTCCAGGTTGGCAACAACAGACTTTTGTTGGAAGATAGCGTGCATGCCTCAGAAAGGGCCCTTGTCCCAGGACGCCCCTCACCCCAAACCCACACCCACACACAGTAACTCCCTCAGTAGCATCCCTTTCCAAAGTGGTCACCTTAGATCCCAGGTAGGCTAGAATTTTCTGTCTTCGCAGAGTCATTCATGAGGTGACTTCATCCTCACCAGGCACAGTTTGGAGATAAGTCAGCCTATTGTACGTACATTGTTCTTCTTGCCTCCACCCTCTTCTCTGGCCCCCCGCATGCCCTTCTCTTAACTCAGTTCTTTCTCAAGTCTGTCCCACCTTCAAGAATCCTCTTTCTGCAAGGCAGTCAGCATTGTGCCGGACTGGAGGCAGAAGGGAAGTTAAGACCGGTCCTGCAGGCTGCATCCTCTCATCACAGATCCTTCCCCTGTGATATCCTGTGGCCATCCAGCTGGGGTGATGGCATGGCAGGTCCTCGCTGGCTGGGGGTCTGAGTGGTCACCTTGGGCTTCTTTTGAAGCTCTCTAAATACATAACAACACTGAGTGCCAAGGGCTGGGCTTATAGAGAAGGTGCTCTGTTGACATTTCTTTCACTGACCATATTCCCCTGAAGACTATTTAGTTCACTAGAGAGTCCTTTCATGACAATCCAAATTACTGGGGTCTGCCTGTCCCCTGGGCTTTTCTCCACTTGACTAAATATCACTCATCCTTTGTGACGGCTCAGACTCTCCTTCTCCTGCCTGGGTCCCTGGGACCCTTCTAGGTGTCTTTCTGGGATTTTCTAAAGCACCTTCATAAACCCCCCCACCCTCCAATATCAGAACTGTCTACACTGCTTACTTGTCTGTGTATCTTAGTCCCCAGCCCAACCCTGCCACAGTGGACAATGTGCCCCTTGGAAACAGAGAAAACTCGTCAGGCTTAATACAGATTATTTGATGATTTGGTGAATAAACAAAGCAAAGAATGCAAATGCAGTAGGAGAAACTGTATTTTCTTCTCCCCCAATAAATCTTGGGGAAAAAACCAAGAAGAAAATATAATTCAAGACCCCCTGTAAAATTACGGGGTATACTTTATATTGGCCAGTCTAT
Organism: Mustela putorius furo; assembly: GCF_011764305.1. NCBI lineage: Eukaryota > Metazoa > Chordata > Mammalia > Carnivora > Mustelidae > Mustela > Mustela putorius. Next base: position 8,007,073 of record NW_025422060.1, read on the forward strand.
TTGTTTGCTAGGGAAGCTATAACAAAAACACCACTGACTGGGGGGCTTAAACAACAGAAAGTAATTTTCTCACAGGTCTGGAGGCTGAAAGTCTGAGTTCAGGGTGTTGGCTAATTTGGTTTTTCCTGAGGCCCATGTCCTTAGCTTTATAGGAGGCTGCCTTCTCACCATGTGTTCCCGCAGTCTTGTCTCTGGGTGCTTACATGCTGGTCTCTCTCTCTCTTTCTCTCTTCTATGGACACCTGTCATATTGGATCCATCTGAACTTATTTAACCACAGTTATCTCCTTAAAGACCACACATCCAATACGGTCACATTCTGAGATGTGCAGGAGGGTAAGGACCTCCATATCTGAAATCGGTGGGCGGAATACCAGTTGGTCCGTAACACCCCGGCATCAAGAAGGCCAAACAGCCAGAGTCATAGTATAAAGAAACACCAGGAGTTACACTGACCCGGTGCATGGGGGTGGAGAACCCTGCGTTTGTGTTTTGGAATTTTATGAACAGATTGAGCCAGAAAGATATTGTGAAGCTGAATTCTAAGAAAAAAGATATTTTTATTAATAAAATGGGATTTGTCGAAGGAGGAAATATTGAGGCTAGAGGTGGCAAGGAATAAACCCCTAATCTTCCCAGAGCCGGTGAGAGGGTCCCCCCAGGAGCAGTCTGCCTGGGTGCCGAAGCCAGGGAGAGCTGTGAGGATTAAGAGCTCAGGCTGGGAGCTGGGCGGCTGTTCTCTGTAGGAGGGACAGCCCAGACACCGCTGAGTCGGGACTTCATCGAAAAAAGAACTGGGAAGATAGGCCCTTTCTTTCTCCAGGCTGGGTGAAAAAATACACCCTCTGTCCCCTGGGGCTGGGGTCTCACAGCTGAAAAATGGTTCACTTTCAGCCTCTCAATCACATCCTGCCTATTTCAAGAGGGCCTTCCTCCTAGGACTACATGTGAATGGGGGAGATGGTTCTGGAAAAACCCATTTAGAACCAGTATTGCTGTGGGGCACATAAAGGCCACCTTGCTCCGTAACCATGTCCCCTGCTCTTTCCATGGTCACTTCTCACTGTCTAGTTGGGTGACAGCGGTCTTCGTCAATTTCGAGACATACACTGCTTTTTTATTATCTCGGCGTTACTGCTAGTGTTTCTCAGACTGCTCCCTAAAATTAACAGTGCACCCCTATAATGTTTGGCTTTTGAGGGAAAGAAAAATTTTCCTTGACCCTCATTGGGTCCCTGGCTAGCTCTGAAGATGAAACCCACAAAGACAGAGTAGCGGGAGGAAAACATGCACATGTTAATGAAGCTTGGAGGTTACTTAGGTTCCTTCCCCAGAGAACTAAAACCAGGGGGCAGTGATCAGAGCTGGAAATTTTATACCTTTAAACAATAAATTTGTGAAGAATTGACAGTGCAGAGGCATTTGAGCAGGGAATCTAGAGAGTTAAAAGGTTAGTTGAATGAGGTTTGTGTGCATATTTCCTGGTACAGCCTGGGCTGATAGAGTCTGTCTCCAGTAAAAGGAACTTTTTTTTTTTTTCTTGCCTTTAGACAAAAGTGGGGGAATTTCTTCCCCCTGTATTTACTGCTTCTTAATTGCTTGCAGCTCAAAATAAATTTTATGTCAAGGAGGCATATTCTGGGGGTACATGTTCTGGTTTGCTGCAGCCTTTTCATACTTTATTATACCTAACTTCTAGAGAAGCAAGTTTTTGGAGCCCATTTGTCAGCAGTAGCACAAGTACTGTATTTTAATGAATATGTGGATATTGTTATAAGATTTAAAAAACATTTTAAATTATAATTAGCAGTGACTTTTAAAACAGGGGATAACATCTAAGAAAACCACATGGAGAAGTGCAAATGCACCTAAAGAATGACTTGGTCTCCCCAGTACTAAGAGTGGGTGCATGGTACGCCGACTTGGTTATGTTGCAGTATGCCAGGGCTATCCGAACTGACCATGTACTTGATCCAGCAACACTGAAATTATGTTTCTTGACAATGATTTTTGAATTTGAAGAGATTTGCACTACTTAAAATTTTACAAGTAAACTGATATTTTGTTGAGATTTCATAAGTGCATATTTGAAATTCACATGCGGGGAGATGGCAGTGTGATATAATAGACAAGAAAGGTCAGAGACTGAGCAAACCCAATTCAGGGAAAGACAGATTGTTCTAAAGTAATGGCAAAGTTTAAATTAAGAAGAATAGAGAATTTTTGAATGATGTCTGTCCTATCCCTTAATCTTTAATAACCAGTTTCTTCCTTTATTTTTTTAAGTAAGATTTAATTTAATTTATTTATTTGAGAGTAGGGGAGGGGCAGAGGGAGAGGGAATTTAAAGCAGACTCCGCCCTGAGCCATGGCCATGAGATCACCACCTGAGCTGAAACTAAGAACAAGATGCTTATTCCATTGAGCCACCCAAAAAGGAAGCCCAACTGCTGTTTCTTTCTACATCTACACCCCGCCCCCCACAGTGCACCTCTCTCCCACAGCCATCACTATTTAATTTTATTTGCTGATCTGTCATGATTGCTCTTCTCCTCTTCCCCAGTCACCTGACCTCCCCTGCCCCAACCCTCCTAACTCCATTCTGATGTTTGGCATGTTCTCATTGGGAGCTCCATTTCTAACGTGGAGTATAAACCATGCACAGGGGACACGTGCTGTAGGAGGATATTGACTGAAGAAAGCAGCCAGTCACCCGACCTACTCATGATCTGCAGGCCTGAAAACAAGACACACCCCTCACGAGGATTCTAAAGTTATTTCCCCCATCAGTCATTCTGGGATTCTGGTTGTTCACAAATGGTTTTCAAAAGAAGTGGGTATCTTAGCTCAGGCTGCCATAACAGCCTGCCATAACAAAATACCAGAAACAGGACAGCCATTTATTTCTCACAGATCTGAAGTCTGGCATATCCAAAATTAAGGTGCCAACTGATTTGGTTCCTTTTAAGGACTCTTCCCGACTTATGGTTGGCCTTCTCCTTGCTGTGTCCTCACATGGCAGAGAAGGAGAGAGAGGAAGGGAGAGGAAAGGAGACAGCTGGTCTGGACTCTGTGTTATAAAGACACTAATTCCACCATGTGGACCCTGACCTCACCTCAACCTAAATTTCTGCCCGTGGCCCCATCTCCAAATGCCATCACACTGGGAGTTAGGGCTGCAGCATCAGTATGGGAGGGGGCATAAACAGTGTTTAGTACATAACAGTAGCCATTTGAAATGTATGCTTAAGGAGATTTTTGAAAAGTATACAGTGATTTGCCAATTTTAAAGCATTTTTGTGAGTATCATTACATTCTTTTTATTGGCAAGTTTTTTTGACTTCTCCCCTGGGCTTTGGTTTCTAAGGAAACCAAATACTTTCTGAGCACTGTTCAGAAGAAGAAAGCCCTGGTGCAATTTGAAATTTCAGAAATTAAATATCAAATGTGCAGAGTACGGAGACCATGGGAGGACATGCTACGGTTACAATTACACTTCGACCCACTACTTCAATTCTTACTGCATTGCTCTCCCAACAGAGGGCAAATATTGGGCTCAGTACATCTATTCATGCTTGATGCATCACAGAGGAGAAGGGAGGACTCTGAGAGAAGGGGAAGCAGGAGAGATCAGTTTTGAAAGAGGGAGAGAATCTGGCAAAGGTGGGTGGTAGAGTACTCAGGGTGGGAGATGGGGGTGGTGGGAAGGGTGAGCATTCCTGCCTGGGCTCTTCCAGTAGCCCACAGAGCAGAGGATGGGAGGGGCAGGCAGACCAGCGATAGGAAAGCTCAGGGAGCCCTTAGAAGGGGTGACGTGATTAGAATGTGAGGGGGTGGTAGAGGAGAAGGAGGAGCACAATCAAAGCAGACCTTTCCTCCTTCAGAGCTAATGCTTCCAGGACCGGTACCAGCTGAGCATGGTATCTGGACCCTAATGGGCACCCAGTGAATCTTCAATGAATGCTTGAAGAGATGACCAACTGAGTGACTTAGGATTTTGATTTACTTAGGGATGGACCATTTAGACAACCTGATCATCAAAAGATAGTTTCTCGCTGATGTTTCCATTTCTTTCCACTGTCTGAATTGCTTATTTAACCCCAGCATCTTTCCTTTTCTTATCTTGATTGCTCAGTTTGCTTTGGAAACGAGACAGTATCCAAGCACAACATCGCTTAGAATGACTCTCAGTAATGGGAGACACCTGAACACCTAGGCCTTTTAGAGCCACAGTTGGTTTTCTTTATTGGTTTTTTACAAAAGGAAGGTTTTGGTGGATGAGATATTGCATGTTAATTGCCATGACTTGCAGACAATGAATCTGAGCTGTGTGTGTGTGTGTGTGTGTGTGTGTGTGTGCACGCGCATGTGTGTTACTGCAAGGGCATGTAACTATATCTATCTTTTATTATATCTATTAAAGCTGTAAAGTTGTTTGGAAACTCTTTTATGATTTTAGTATTCCAAATAAATCACCTTTTACACAAGAGAATAGTGTTAATCTATCCCCAAATCAAGTTTCCAAGATGGCTTAATTATTTGAAAGCACGACTGCTTTTCTTCAAGAAGTATATATTCTACAAATTTGAAGGCTAGGGTGTTGAATTGTTCCTCATAAAACGTGTGCAGTTCTCTGTTACTTTGTTAATTTGTTAAACTCAAAGCACAGCAAATACTGGAGCTGAAAGGGGCTCTAAGGTTGTCCACAAGGGCTTTTTGACCTTTGCCAACCTAGGCCAAAAACACAATAACAAACATAATAAACACAAAGAAAACATTTAGTGCAGCATGAAATTCAAAACAAGTTAAAAGTAAATATTGTCACCAAAAATCAGTGTTAAACAAGGTAGTGGGGTGTCATTCTTCTTTCTTTTTTTGGAAATCACTATTGGCTTTCAGGTTCTGATACCTCTGAGGGCATGCCCCTACCTTCTGGATATGATCGCCTAGATAAACCCCTTATTTTATAGATAAAAAGACTGAGGTCCAAAGATCCAAAGAATGCCCTTGCTTTGACCCTGTTAGGAGCAGAACTTGGTCAAGAACCCAAACATCCTGTTAGCTACGCATGGCTTTGCCCACAATAATGACCCCCATTCTCCCTACCGTCCAGACTTTTAAGGATACTTTCTTATGTAAAGGAGGCATCCCATCCATCATCTCCCAGTATCTGATGATGCCAGTATTCTGGAAAGTTGTTCTGACGTAAGTTGTAGCAGGATGGAAGAAATGACCAGAAGAGACTTCTCAAGCCTGGCTAGTCCTTGAGTCCTGGTTTATTTGTATTCCCTTTATTTCATTCCAGATACTCATACCGTCATGACATAGAAACACTTTCCTGGGATAGCTTCTGGGAAACAGATGGGGCAAAACTTAAATCTGAAAATGAGTTTATTTTGGAAATAAAATTTGGTTCTTTTGTCATATTGAAATCTCTTATTGATGGCTTTCCCTGAACAATTTCACAGTTCTCCTCAAATTTCCTATTTGTTGTTTTTCTTTTTCTTTTTCTTTTTTTTTTTTTTAAACAGTGTATCTGGTGGAGAGCTGTTTGATCGGATAGTGGAGAAAGGATTTTACACAGAGAAGGATGCCAGCACTCTGATCCGCCAGGTGTTGGATGCTGTCTACTATCTCCATAGAATGGGCATTGTCCACAGGGACCTCAAGGTAAGGCTGTCACTTATCAACATCCTCCGGCCTCTCTCCCACCCACAGTGTACCTGTCCAAGAGGACCGGCTCCAGAAAATGGATGAGGTTACCTTGATGGCGATATGTTTGGCTGAGTAGTGAACATTTGTGTACCGTTAGTTGTCAGGGCCTTTGGGCCCCCCAAAAAGATGATGAAGATCAATGAAACTGACCATCATTTGGGAGATTTTATAGCCACCGTGCAGCCAAAGGGCCCCAGGAAGGTGGGTTGTATCCTGCTTCAAGCCTACCTGAAAGGTAATTTTGTTCAGGACATATGGGCCATGAAAATCCTTCTCCCAGTGCAGTTCTCAACAGTCTCCCCCCATTTTGGACCCCATTTCAGCACAGCATCCTGAGTAAAAGAATGGGAGTGAATACCTAGAGGGCATGACAGAAGAAGAGAAATGAAAGGTTATCCATAAAGACGGGTTGAGCAACCTGTAAACACAGCCTTCCCCTGTGTCCTATAGGGTACCGTCTTATGTTTTCTTGGTGAAGGGTTGGCATACTGACCCTTCACCCAATAGCACTGGAGGTTGGGCACCTTGGCATTGCATCCCTCCCCTGGCAGCATAGATCCCGAAGGGTAGATATCAAACATAAGCCATCCAGGGTAGATAACGAACATATTGATTAGAGGAACATCAAAAAGCAAGGAAGGCTATTGTGAGGCTTCATTCTATAGTGGCCACGGGTCCTGGCCCCAGAGCCCACTGCACCAGTCAAGATAGAAACTCCACTCCAGCCCACATATGTGCCACTCACCGCATAAAAAAAGGGATGATATTGCACTGAAGCCACGCTCTGCATGACTTTGTGAAATCTAAACCAATTTAAAGAACAAAACAGAAACCTTGTTTAAAACAGAATTTCAATGTTTGCCCATTAGCTAGTACTGGATGTGAATAAATGGTATAACTCTTCTTTTCATAAGGTCTCACTGTCAAGTTTGCCCCTCTTCTTCTCCGTGTATTTCCCAGCAACTAGGGTAGTGGCTCCCAGATGTTAGCATACATCAGGATTGTCTGGCCCCACCCCAGAGGCTCTGATTCTGTGGGTCTGCCATGGGGCCTGGGAACTGGCATTTCTAAGGGGTTTACAAATGAGCCTGATGTTACCCTGGGAATATTCTAGGGGAACTGCTGGACAAGGGAATTTGGGAATGTTGATGGAGTCCTTACAGCCTTTGACTTTTGCAGGCTCCTTGACAACTGAAATGGGCTGTGAGCACAATTGGTTAATCCTTAGGACCTAGTGGCCCTTTAGACAGCTAAGCCCACTTGGCTCCCCACCTGACTGGCCTCCTGCCTGACCAAAACCACCCCTATAGCCAACTGGGGGCCTCCATTAGGACTACCCCTGAACCTGTCTTCTCTCCCACTTTCCTTTTCCCCTCTCCCATCAAGAAAAATCCCCACCATCTTTACCAAGTCAGGAGATGCTTGTGGACAAGTAGTGATCTAGGCTGTGAATGACCAGTTGCTTGAACCCATGATTGACCCAGATGTATCCCCTAGAGAAAGAATGGGTTAGGAGGGATATTTGGCTCCATGGCAATCTCTTGCCTAGATGCAGCCCTGTTGAGGAGCCTGAGGTCCCTGGCTTCCCACTCCTGGCTTAGCCATTCAGCTGCAGAAGTACTAGGACAGGAAGATTAAAAATCAGAAACTTAAAAAAAGTCCTCGCTGCCCCATGATCAGCTCCATACTGTTCATCATGAACCATGTGCAACTTTTGATGAGATTATTTCACCCCATTTTTTAAGCATTACTCGTATTTTGATTATTGATCGGCCTTTTTTTTTCAAATTTCTTTTCAGCGTAACAGAATTCATTGTTTATGCAACCACACCCAGTGCTCCATGCAATACGTGCCCTCCATAATACCTACCACCTGGCGCCCCCAACCTCCCACCCCCCACCCCTTCAAAACCCTCAGATTGTTTTTCAGAGTCCATAGCCTCTCATGGTTTATCTCTCCTTCCAATTTCCCTCAACTCCCTTCTCCTCTCTATCTCCCCATGTCCTCCATGTTATTTGTTATGCTCCTCAAATAAGTGAAACCATATGATAATTGACTCTCTTGAGAGAGACTTATTTCACACAGCATAATCTCTTCCAGTCCCGTCCATGTTGATACAAAAGTTGGGTGTTCATCCTTTCTGTTGATCGGCCTTTTTTATTCTCCCTCCAAACTCCTTGAAAGCATCCTCAAGTATGCATTTAATTTTCTCCTAATCCCATGCTTCATCTGCAGAATTAATGTCACTGTGAATGTTAGTGCCATTCCTTCTTGGGCTGTGATTTTTGGATGAAGGATTGTATTTTTTTCCTTTTGGGTTCTGTTAAAAAAATTATTCCAACCCTTGTTAAACTAAAGAAGACTTCACTTGAGGCTACTGTAAGAATATCACAGTAGGGGAGAGAATTGGGTTCAACCCCAAGTTCATCAAGGGCATGTGGGGATTTAGAGCCTTTGAGCAGGATGAGGGTCGTGGATGGGAAATTGCTAAGAGGGGGTACTGAAGATGAGGGAACTCTTGCTAAAGGCTGGCCAAGAACCCATTAGACATTGACAGACTCTCTTCCTTGACCAAACTTGAGTTCAGCCCCTTCTGAGTCTTCTTTCTGACCAGGCTCCAGCCTTTGCTCTGTTATGAGTCCATTGGCTCTGCCATGTAGTCCAGGCTGAGCAAAAATCCCACTGAGTCACTTTGGTGAACATCCCCCACCCTTGCACCTGATCTGATTCTTCATCCTCCACCCTCCCTATCTGCCCACCCTGGCCTGCCTTCGGGAGGGATCCCTCCACCCTTGTTATCCCCTCTTAGTGATTTTCCATCCACTGACCATCCCCCTGCTCCTGGGTATAAATGTCCACTTGTCCTTGTTGTATTAGGACTTGAGTCCACTCTTTGTCTCCGACTGTAGAACCCCATTGCAGTGGTCCTCCCGAATAGTTTTCCTTACTGTCTTTACCAAGTGTCTAAAGACATTTTTTTTAAATAACATTCAAGGTAGGAGGTAAAGAACTTGGCCAGATATCAAGGGTGAGGGAATTCTCTCTATGCTGACTCAGCAGGATTCTTGCTAAGACTGGACTTTGCAGGTCCGGCAAAACCGGAAGGACACAGAAGGCCAAGGTCAAGACCTTGTCAAGAAGAGGTCTCAGAGGAGGCCGACTACAGTTTGGTCAAGGAGGGGGTCTTGAGCAGTTCTCAGAATTTCCCCAGAGCCGTGGTTGTGTATCAGAATCCACCCATGGATTCTAACCTCCAGAGGCCCGGGCCCATCTCAAATCCACTGAAGAAGATATGGAGACGTTTGGGGCTGTCACAGGCGATTCTGCTCAACAGGCAGGCCAAGAAAAGAGGCTGAGTCACTCTTGGAGAGAATAGCTCCTCAAATTTAATACTCAGGAACCAAAGAGTCACCACAAACCACTGACAAGAGATGGTCTTGCTTCACTCTTGGGAATGGGAAAAGAGCCAGACCGGAAACAGTGAAGGGAAGTGGCTTCCCCAGCTCCGTCCGATTCTTCCTGTTGTGTTTCCCTTCAGGTTTAATGTAAAGGAGAGACGTGATTTTGCTTATTCACTGGGTCGATCTTTGGAATTTTCCTAGTTGGAGGACAGGAGAGGTGTGAGTCTTCAACATTATCTCCCTCACAGACAATGCCATTGATTGAGGCAGCATTTCTGTGTTCAAGCTCTTCCCAGGCAGGACATCTCCCTCAGTTTCCCTGAGCTCCTCTCTTTATCTCTTTTTTTTTGTTTTTTGGCTAAAAATGATACCCCAATTTTTCACTAACACTGTGCAGTGAAGCTTTCTTCTCATCATTGTCTCCCCTCTGCACCCCTGCATTGTCTCCCCTCTCCTCTTCCTATGGAGCTGCCATGGAGATGACCCCTGATGTGCAGAATGGCAGTGGGGACGGAAACCGTAATCGCACCTCTGCCATGTGTCGAGCGTTACTACCACCTGAGCTCTGTCATGTGGAGAGTTCAGGGAAGCAAACAAAGACCACCGCAACCCATGTTTTCCAGAAAGACAAACAGAAGCTCAGGGTGCTTAAGGGCACCTGACTACAAAGTGCTGCATCTTCTGTGATGACGTCCCTCTATCTCCCAGGAAGCAGAGTGAGCGGGCATCAGCGGGCTCAGGAAATGGAAAGCAGGAACAGCAGGCCATGGGGTGTTACCAAAGGCGGGGAGAGAGGCCCTTGGATTAGAGTGAGGTTGCTAACAAGGGTCAGAAAAAGAGAACAGGGGAGCCCCTGCAGAAGTCATTTTGTTTCTGGGGATCCCCTCTGTCTCAACCCAAGAAATAAGCTGTCAAGTCTGAGAGGTTTTCGAGGCTGCCCCAATGTAAGGTTCACTTTTTGTTTGTTTGTTTGAAATAGACAAAGTACTGATAAGGGAAAAGGATTTACCTTTCTTGAATACCTCTAAGCGTCCAGTACTTTGTGGGTTCTGTTCATCGCTCTTACTAAACACTGCTTTTCTTTATGCATTTATGAATACGAAGGTCAAGCTGTTCTTAAACTGTGATTAGGTTGTGTGGCTTGATCAGAAAGGATAAATGCTTAAAATCTGCATCAGCGTGGTGGAACTAGAGGATGTTATGCCAATAAGTGAAATAAGTCAGTCGGAGAAAGACAATTATCATACAGTTTGACTCATATGTGGAACATAAGAAATAGTACAGGGAATCTTAGTGGAAAACTCAATGGGGAGTCATCAGAGAGGGAGACAAAGCATGAGAGACTCTTAACTATGGGGAACAAACTGGGGGTTGCTGGAGGGGAGGCGGGGGGGAAGGGGTACCTGGGTGATGGCCATTAAGGAGGGCACGTGATATGATGAGCACTGGGTGTTACATGGAACTGATGAATTATTGAACACAACATCTGAAACTACTATATATGTTGGCTAATTGAATTTAAATTAAAAAAGATTTTGTGGCTTGGCAAGTCTCCCACAGTGAAGTCAGCTTTAAACACACTTCACCCATTTTGTTCTTTTTTTTCCAGCCTGAAAATCTGTTGTACTACAGTCAAGATGAGGAATCCAAAATAATGATCAGTGACTTCGGGTTGTCAAAAATGGAGGGCAAAGGAGATGTGATGTCCACAGCCTGTGGGACCCCGGGCTACGTTGGTAAGAAGCGTGTGTGTGTGTGTGTGTGTCCAGGTCCCCTGTGTCTGTCTTCAGAGCTGCAGCCTGGAGCAGGATCACAGCTGCCTTCATTCCCCTTGAGGGGAGAATTAAATTGTTGAGAGACATTGGAACGAGTTAGAAGAGAAGCAGTTTCCCCTGAAACCTTTTAATAGTTGGGGAGAAATCCTGTCTGAATTGGGTGTGGGCCTGAGTTGATTTGGATGAATTCCCAGGGTTTTGATGCAAGAAATATCACATACATGTCCGTGTTTTCAAGGGGCTTCCAGTGAGGCAGTGAGATAATGATGAGATACAGACACAAATAAAACAAGTGAAATGTTGCAATAGCAGCAGCCAGAAAGAGGACATCAATAGGAAGAATCTGCTTCGTGCCTTGACGAAGTCACTTAGGAGTCACCTGCCAATCCCAGTCGCTACTGGAAAAGCCAAGAATTAAGGTCCTTCCTAAAATCAGACCCCCACATTCTTTGTACCAAACATTCAGAATGCAGAAAAGGCATGCTGAAAAGCATCTTCTCTCTTTGGGGGACCTGGAGAAAGGCCATGGGCGCTCTTGGTGAAGTTTTCGAGACTTTGATATACACAAATATATTCACTCGTGCAGCAAATGTATACTGAGGTGCCTACTATGTGCCAGCTGCTGTCCTAGGCACTGGGGTGAAGGCAGTGCATGAGACACACGGGGCTCCTGCCCTCATGGGATTTACCTTGTAGCTGGGAGAGACAGATAACTGACAAAGACGCGAAGAATGGGATTGTTTTAGGCCGAAAATAAAATGGAAGCTTGCAATAGAGCTGCAAGGCGCTGGGGGGATTAGGATGGCTAAGGGCACAGGAACGAGAGTTGGGTATTCACCTACATGTGGACAAGCAGCCACCCTTGGGCCTGTGAGGAGGCAGAGTGTCCTGGGGAGAGGCGTCTGCTTGGTGCCAAAGCCTGGAGTGGGAAAAGCCTGTGGAGAGGGTACAAGCCGGAAATGTCTGAGAGCAGGCAGAAATGCGGTTTGGAAAATGGAGACCAAGGCTGAATTCTCATGGTACACACTGTGATAGCTTTTCCTAATAAGAACAGGAAGCCCGTCCTGAAAGAGAGGAGGGAACGTTCTATGACTGCCATTCCTGTCTGGTTTTAGGTACGACGACAAGACCTCCCCAGGCCAGGGGGAGGCAAGCAGGCCTCAGGCCTCATGAGCCTGGGGCCCAGGGCACTGTGGGAAACTCCAAATGACCTCTGGGGCCCTTCTCGTCCCTTTGGGTGCTGGCATGACATGGGTGTTAGGTCACAGCCGCCTCGTCTATAAAGGGCCCGAAGGACAAGAGAGAAGAGCAGGGCTGAGGGGAACAGAGAATAACATGAAGGGAAGCACCAGACTCAGGAGGAGATATAGGAGCTGACAGGCGGGGCTTGTGTCCCCGGTTGGTGTGTGCGCTGGACAGAGTGGGGAGGTTGTTCTGCTCACAGAGCAGCCAGTGCAGCCCAGGCCTGGGTGAGATTCATGGTACCCTGTGCCTTCTCGGTTCTGGGGCTGCTGAAGTGGTGCAGCGGGACCCGTTGGGACCCCGACTCGGCGTGGGAGGGGGAGGGGTAGCACTTGGCATCATGGGCTGAGGAGCTGCTGAGGACACCATGCTCCCCAGCTTCCGCCTGCGGGAAGCTGACCCTCAGGCTGCAGGTCAGAAGTTCTGACACAAGCGTCCATATTTCCGTGTGCATCACACTGTTCTCCTATTTGGATCTGATGTCAGAAAGCGCTAGCACTTTCCAAATGGGCTTTTGCTTCTTTGTGCCTTGGCAGAACCCAGGAACGGCACTTTCTCTGGGTTTCTAAGCATCTGTCATCTGAGTGGTCTCGTTCTGTTTAGATGTGAGATGCTGATGAGTCTGGGAACTGGGGACAATGTGTAGATGTGGCCCTTGATGTTACTTGATGTTACTCCCCTAAGTGGTCACAAGTAATCCCATTTTCAGATATGGAATTTTCTTTGAGTGAAGAGGAAGAGGAGCCCTGTGGGAATGTAATAGTTCCAATCATTCATGTTTGTTGAGCACTGAGATGCCTGGGGATACAGATGAGATGCCTTCCTCTTAGAGCAAGGAAGGGGCTTCACTGCGGAACCCATAACTTGTTGACATCTATATGCCTTGAGCTGTGAGCAGCAGAGTTTGGGCTGTTTCCTCCTCACCCCATCCCCACCCAGGCTCATGCCAAACTTCTATTCAGCCGTCAAAGCCCACTTTACATGTTGCCCCCTTTTGGCTGCTTTCTCAATAACCATTCTCTCTTTTGTCATCCCAGTTCTTTTCCTGACCATTTTTTCACATCGCTCTGACTATATTGCAGCAGTGTCCATATGTATTGGTATCTCTTTCCCAGCGCACTGCGGGTTTTTCCACAGCGGGGATTATCTTATCCATCTCTGCACAGATGCTTGTTAAATTGATTTTAAAAAGCCCCAACGTTCATGAAAAATAGCATTTTCTCTCTCGCCTCTTCTTCTAGTCATTTAGTATGCTTTTATTAAATTCCTGTTATGCGCTGGCCTCAGTGGTTGAGTGTTGGGAATATGAATATGAAGGAATGGAGTTTCTGACTTCAAAATGCTCACAGTATTGTGAGAGACAGAGGGAAAACAGACAAATTGAATAATGTCTGGTAAGTGCTACATTATTCATCACTTAAGGATTATTTATTTAGTGCCTACCTGCTGTTCTAGGTACTGGGGCTGCATCAGTAGAAAGGAAAAGAAAAAAACAGATAAAAGTCTTTGCCCTCAATCAAGGAGCTTACATTTGAGTGAGAGGGAAACAGACTGTATGCAAACCTCCAAGTCTCTTAATATCTTAGATTGATAAGTGCTATGGAGAAAAATAAAACAGGAAAGAGAATAGGGTGTGTGTGTGCGCATTTGTAGGGGATTACAATTTTAAATAAAGTAATCAAGGCGGCCCTCACAAGGAGGGTGACAGTGAGGTCAAGACTTGACAGAAGTGAAGTGAAGATGCTGGCCATTTGTTATTTGGAGGAAGGTGCAAAGGCCCTGAGGCAGGGGTATGTGGGTGAGCAACAGGGGTGGGGTGAACAAAGAGGAGAGCAGTAGAAGGTAAAGTCAGAGAAGGAACAGGCAGAGCATGTGCAGACAAGGACTTAGAAGTCATTATCAGGACTATGGTTTTTCCTTAGGGTGGTGGGAAGCCCCGGGAGGGTTCTGAGGAAAGGCATAGCATGATCTAACTTCTACCAGGATCCTTCTTGGTGACAGGTGGGATTAGGAGAGATGCCAGGGTGCAGGACCAGGATGGAAGAAGGGAGACCAGTTAGAAGGCTCTGGAATTATGTGAGAAAATAAGTGGGTCTAGCCTAGGTTGGGCAGAGTGGACATGGTGAGATGTTGTCAGATTCTAGGTAAAATTTGAAGGTAATGTTCTGGAGATTTTCTGGAAAACTAAAAGTAGGGCTTGAGAGACATAAATCAATGATCATTCTAAGGGTTTTTTTGTTGTTGTTTTTTTTAGCCTGAGCCCCAGGAAGAATACAGTTTCCCTTACTTGACAAGTAAAAGTCTGTGGAAAGAGCAGGTTGCAGAAATATTACCAGGGGCTTAGATTCTGATTTGTTAAAGTTTGCAAGGTTGAGAAGGCAAGTTGGAACATGAGTCTGGAGTTCTGGAGAGAGATCTGGTCTGCAGTAAGATACAGTCCATTCTCATTATGCACAGTAGTGACATTCTGTGACATCAACTCAACCCTGAACTAGTAAATACTGACCCACTGTTTCCAGGGGAGATCAGGGTCAGGTTCCTCATGAGCCCTACATTTTCGTCTACTGATTGATGCATGACCTTGTTTTATCCTGTATTTCTGCTCAGTGACACCTTATTTAATATATAGTTTTGATTCATGAACGTTGAACTCACGGTCTACACCCCATAACTTATGCCTAAATGAAGCTTATCTAGCCCATGTTTTCTCTATAAGCATGTCTCTGCTTTCTTGTGCTGGGAACACTAAACGGCACTCATCACTGCACTTGGGGACTATTTTAACCCATGAATCTACAAAATGCGTGGAAATGAAAAACATGACACTAACTGGACCATAAAAATGATACTTGTTTATAGCATGAGAGTCTAAACAGGAGGGCAGAGTGTCCCCTTGTTCGACCTTGGCTGGGGACATGCACCTTGGAAACTCAGCCTGAGTCTCTCTGCTCATGTCCACACATGACCTCAAAGGCATGGCAAGTATTGATTTGGGGGCTACAAATTTTAGCAAGTAGGCAAATTTACAAGTATGGAAACCGTGTGGCATGAGGATGTCATGTATTTGGGGGCTGACAGCCTCCAGATGTATTTTGAAGCTGTGAACTTGAATGAAATGGCCAAGGTGGGGACAGGGGAAAATGGAGGAGAAGAAAGGTCCCAGGGCTGAGTCCTGGAGACCCTGGGACTGTGCAGGGGCAGCGTGTGAAGCAGGAAGAGAACCAGGGCCCTGTGGTATCTTGGGAAGTGCTTTGGGTTAGAGAAAGTACTTGTGTCAATCGTTGCTATTAAATCAAGTAAGAAGAAGACTGGGTATTGACCTTCACTTTGGGCGCCTTACATTATGGATCAATTGAACAATTGGTTGATTAAGCCAGTGGGAGCCTGAAAGCCAGTGGGCAGAAAGGGAAGCTAGTCTTTGTAAAGAGGAACTGAGCACGCTGTCAACCCTGGGGCTGGACACCACCACTCCCACCTGCCCCGGGCCACTGACTTATCTCTGCAAGGCCTTGGAATTTGGGATCCTAAACAAAGAAGCCACAGCCCCACCTCTACTGGTCAGTTTCAATTTGAACACAGCAGAGCCCAGTCCCAGTCAGCACTCCGGAATCTGGGGGCTGTGCTGTCCAGGAGCCCAAGCCACACGCCGAGGGCTACTGTCTGCTTTCAGCTCTGGTTCACGCTTCTAGGTAGAAGTATCTGTTTCAATCTGTGAAAGCTATTGTTTGGTTGTGTTTGTTCTTACTGCTATTGCCTAAATGTCTATTCAGCTAAATAGTGAATTTTGGCAATGTCAAGATTGCTTCAATTTAAATGAGCTCTCTCTCATAATGAAGAAGTGATGAAAAGAAGGGGTGTTTATCCCAAGTATCTCAGTGCACATGGTGCCTGAGAAGGCAAAGGGATCTGAGTGCCTTGAGCTTCATCCTTTACCCTTAACAGTTGTCCAGATATTACATGTAGTTTATAAGGAACCAGGATGCTTGCAGACTGTCGCGTCACTGATGGCAGGAGACTCTGGGCATTTCAACATCACTGCGTATGGGGTTCCCACTGCCATCAGCTCCTAGAGCTTGCACTAACTGTTAAGGCCCCTCCAATGGAGTCGGGCCAGTGGGCAATACAGACGCACATAAGGTAGCATGTTTGCAGCGTGTTGTGACTGACATATTTCAGAAGCAACGTTACAAATACAGGAGAGATTGGGATCAGCAAGGTCTGGAATGACCAGGGAAAAACTCGGGGAAGAGGCTTACAACATGAAGAGTAGAATTCTGGGCCAAGATGGGGAGAGTTCCAGATGTGGGTAAGCAGAAGAACAAGGCCCAGAGTTCAGAACTGCTGCTTAGCAGGTGTGGAAGAAATGAATAGACTCATCTGACTCAGGGGGGGCTCGCACATACAGGTACGTGGAGATAATGTAGAAGAACTGATGGGGCTGTCTGGTGGCAATCGGCTTCTCAGGGTAACATAGGAGCCATCAGTACGGTATTGGCCTGGCTTTGGAATCCATTTAATTGAGCCAGGTGTGACATTCCCCCCAGGTGTCACCAATAAGGGAAAAGTCTGAGCTAGGAAAGTTAGTAAATTACTTACGTTACTTGTTCTTCTGTGTTAACTATATATCCAAATGGTCTCTCTTGACTCTGAATAGAAGCAGCAAATCACAGGAAGCACCCATTCTAATTGTGTAACTGATAAACCAAAGACGACACAGGGATGCCTCTTGGTGCAGGAAAGTCTGCTGTTTGATTTCTTGACGTCACTGTTTCTGTGCTACTGTGATTTATCCAATTCTGTGGGTCTCGTTCTCCTGATTTCAGAAAGAAAAGTAAGCAGTTTAGAAGACCTTCAAACCATGTTCTGTAGATTAAGCAACAGCATGCCTTGCCAGAGGAGGGCAAGAACGGGCTCTCTTGCTAGCAGGGGGACTTAGGAATCCCAAACTTCACTTTAGAAGGAAAAGAAGGCAGGATGGTAGAGACCTAAATTGCTTTGTGATGTTTCTGAGCTACTTAAGACTTTTCTTTTACATCGAGCGGTACTAGAGTAATGGTCTGCCACTGTGCCCAGGCTTTTCGTCTGGTGTGCACGCCAGCAACCACAGTGTTTCCTTGTGGGACGTTACTCAAGAGGAAGGCACCCTTACATCCAGTCCACCACTGTGTTCACCAGCAGAACCACACCACGGTCCTTCATGTGGTGGCTGATTGTCATGCAACCCTCCTGGTACTAATGCTGCGGGAAAGGAGTCCTGCTTTCCTTCCGTAATTTACATGGAATGTTACCAGCCCAAATCTTTGGGCTACCCCTGGCTAAAATAGTTGAAACAAGTTTCATCGTCTTCTCTTGTGAATGGAAATGAAGAAAGGTGGGTCGATATTCTCAGCATATTTTCTGACAGAGTTACAGGAATGCCCTTCATTCATGAGACCGTGATATTCTTAGAGCTTGATTTGGGACTTGCGGCTCTGGTGAGATCTTGGAAAGCCGTGGTAGCAGCTAGCATGGTGTTGGGACGAGAACCTCTGTTCTCCAAGCCACCTAGCCCCTAGTTGGTGGCAGTCACAACCCTGAGACTTGAATGCCTGTAACCTGCATATTTCTGCCATTGGTTAGACACATGGGAGGCCTGAACCCTTCATTAAACTCTTGGGTTCTCAGTTTCTTGGATGGACTAACTGACCTCCGTGATATTCTCTGGTTCTGCCATCCTTTATCTCTAGAGACATGTGACTCACTATCATTTAAGTGTGTAAATATCCATGTGTCGAGGATATTGACACCATTTTCCCCCCATCTTCACTCAGAACAGATAAAGAAAAAAATAGAATAAGTTGCCATCACCTGTTTTTGTCCTTGTCCGCAGCCTGTCACGGTGATTCCTCGCATCTTTCCCTGTGCCCTCGGCTCCAATCCCTTCGTCCTCACTCTTCTGTTTCGCCATTTCTCCCACAGAGCTTGATTTTATATTTTCTCCCTTAAATATCACACTTCAGTATACAGCTATAAGCATCACTTTCTTCTCATCCTCTCAGACCACTGGTGGTGAAACAGGGTTTATAGAACTTGGAAATGGCCATGCAGGGCACAGATGGGTAGACAGAGGACCTGGATAAGAATTTTCTCCTTCCTTCTCTCTCAGCAGTTAGTCAGTGGCAACTAGCAGTGAGGGTTTCATCACCCCAGGTGTTGCAACCATACCCCATTTGTTAGAGAGTGGGGAGGCTGCTCCTTCTATTAGCCTGATAGGGACAGAAGCTGCTTGTCAGCATGTGGGCAGAGTACCCCTAGCCACGTCTTGGAGGAGCCCCCACTCCACATGCCCAGCCCCCCAACTCAGTCCGCTAACTGTGTGTATAGCACTTTTCACCCTTCTGTAATTTCCGGATGGCTCCTCTCTATATCACACTGGGATGGGGTGGCATAGTTTCTAAATTGCTTCCACTTTGCTGTGGTGGTGAGGAGGGAAAGAAGCCTTGCGGCATTTTGGGAACTTACTCCTTTTTTTTTTCTTTTAATGATTAAAAACTAAAACACAAGGAATGCCTGTAAAGTTCCTCTTATTATTATTTTTTGTTAACATGTAATGTATTATTTGCCCCAGGGGTACAGGTCTGTGAATCATCAGGCTTACACAATTCACAGACTCACCATAGCACATACTCTCCCCAATGTCCATCACCCAGCCACCCTTTCCCTCCCCTCTCACCCCTGCAGCAATCCTCAGTTTGTTCCCTGAGATTAGGAGTCTCTTATGGTTTGTCTCCCTCCCTGATCCCATCTTGTTTCCTTTTTTCCCTCCCTTCCTCCCCACGATTCCCCACCCTTCCTCTGAAATTGCTCATATCAGAGAGATCATATGATAATTTTCTTTCTCTGATTAACTTTTTATTGCTCAGCATAATACCCTCTAGTTTCATCCATGTTGTTACAAATGGCAAGATTTTGTTTTTTGATGGCTGCATAGTATTCCATTGTATATATACACCACATCTTCTTTATCCATTCATCTGTTGATGGACATCTAGGCTCTTTCCATAGTGTGGCTATTATAGACATTGCTGCTTTAAACATTGGGTGCGTGTGGCCCTTTAGATCACAACTTTTGTATTTTTAGAGTAAATACCCAATAGTGAGATTGCTGGGTCATAGGGTAACTCTATTTTCAGCTATTTGAGGAGCCTCCATGCTGTTTTCCAGAGTGGCTTCACCAGCTTGCATTCCCACCAACAGTGTGGGAGGGTTCCCCTTTCTCTGCATCCTTGCCAACACCTGTCATTTCCTGACTCGTTAATTTTAGCCATTCTGACTGCTGTGAGGTGGTATCTCACTGTGGTTTTGATTTGTATTTCCCTGATGGTGAGTGATGTGGAGCACTGTTTCATGTGTCTGTTGGCTATGTACATTTCCTCTTAATCTTCAAGCCAAACTTGTCAGATTTCAGAAGCAACAAAGTAGCCATCCCATTGCCCTGGATCTTGGGACAACCTCTAAAGGAACACATCACAGGCTTATTTCTCGCCACGTTGCTCTGAATTGCCTCACTCAGAACATTTCCCTTCCTCCCTCCCACTGAATTCCAGATCTCTCCCACATTTTCAAACACACAGCAGCCCCCACCCCACACCATTTTCCACTCCCTTCCCATTCCTTAGCCTTGCCTTTCCTCCTACCGGCCACATTCTGGCTTTGGTAGCATTTGAATGGTAACCCAGCTCCGATCGGGATGGTAATTATAAACCGGGACAGT
This sequence comes from Mustela putorius furo, assembly GCF_011764305.1. Taxonomy (NCBI): domain Eukaryota; kingdom Metazoa; phylum Chordata; class Mammalia; order Carnivora; family Mustelidae; genus Mustela; species Mustela putorius. Next base: position 8,026,960 of record NW_025422060.1, read on the forward strand.
GTTTCCGAGGGGACTTTTCATGCCTGTGGTAAAATTCAAAGGCTACTAGGAAAATCTGAGCAAGCTGCCGCTTTGTGATGCATTTTTAGTCAATTACAACTCTAAGAGCAGGACAAGAAAGGGCAAAGGGACTTCTATCAGCAGAAGGACAGAGTTGTCCCAAGAGCACACGACGACTCTGACCTGCCGTGACTTTGGAGGGAAGGCAAACCACAGGCGAAGAATGAGTCCATATTTCAGTTGTATTTTGATGTGCCGGCAAATCCAGATGGCTACTCTAACTCTTGGTGACACAACACCATTTATGAGGGCACTCACGTAAAACCCTTCGTTACCCAGGTTTTTTTTTCTTTTTTTTTTTTTTTAAAGATTTTATTTATTTATTTGACAGAGAGAGATCACAAGTAGGCAGAGAGAGAGAGGAGGAAGCAGGCTCCCTGCTGAGCAGAGAGCCCGATGTGGGACTCGATCCCAGGACCCTGAGATCATGACCTGAGCCGAAGGCAGCGGCTTAACCCACTGAGCCACCCAGGCGCCCCTTTTTTTCTTTTTTAATCCCCCTGCTGCTGGATGTTCCACCGACAGAAAGGGTTCGGATGCTGTGTCATCAGTCCTGCTCTGTGTTGTCATCAGTTCCTCCCGAGGCCAAATTCTTCCCTGAAATGGATGCCTGAATTTTATTTCCCTTCATCTGTGGAATTCTACTTGTCATCCCTGGACAGGCAGCCGCTGGGTAGAAATGTCCTGTTTCTCTCCCAGCGTTTTAAAGAAATCCCCCTCACCACTTCTCAGATACGTGCTATCACTGACTCTTTGGGGCTGGATTACGATTTGATTTAAGGCCCTGTTTACTCATTCACCAACAAGGGAGCTGTTTCTTCTCACTACTTGTGGAAATTCCTCAAAAACAGGAAGACAGGGATCCAAATGGCCAGCCCCGGACACAAAGCCCTAACCATATTCCTTAACGTAAAGGGCCCCATGGAACACCTCACTGAGGCTCAGATTCTTTACCGTGAAGACATAACTTCAGGACGAAGCAGCAGGTGCCCTTTGAGACAGGAAACTGAGGCATAGAAAGTTAACAAATTCTCCAAGATACGCCAGCCCTGGACCCAGGCTGTAATTCTGTCCTCTGATCCATGGCCAGATTATGGAGAGATGCTAGTGCGACTCTCTTTGTGTACCATCGCATAATTTTTTTAAAAATCTTCACTATAATTTCATGATTTCCAGCATTACAGATAACAAATTTGGAGGACAGAATGATTAACAGAGTCCTTATAGTCTGAGAACGGGAGAGTCATAATCTTGGGCCACATGTAGCACCAAGACCAGCATCTTGATATCTTTCTATTTCAACTCAAGGAGTTGGAACATAATTCTTTAAGAAACAAGGAGCCACTGAAGATTTCTGAGCAAGTTCCAAGATTCCTCATCAGTAGTCTGCCCTATTCATGATAATTGGTAAGTTCATTACAGGAGAACCAAAATGTCTTTCCAGAATCCCTCTTGAAATAAGATATGAACATTTTAACTTTCCAAATGAATATACCTGGAATGTTTAAAAGAAAGAGAAAGACCCTACTACAGTCTTTTCTCTGTTATATTAAAAATGTTGTCCCGAGAAGCCCCCTTCATTTTTCTCCCTATGATCTATCACTGTGTAAGACTGATCAGTCAGTCGTAGCATTTTGAAAGCGCTCTACTAGAAAAGCTCCCCTCTCCCTACTTCTTGGTTAGGCTCCTCCCTGTAAAGGTGCAATCACATTGCCTAACCCAGCTAGTAGAGTAGAACTTGGATCTAGTCCCCCTGACCACCCAGGCCCCATGATCCATGTTCATGAGCCATGATATTAAAAGAGGTCTCTGCTACCTCTGACCAAGATGGACGCTCACGTTTTAGGGACTCTTCTTCCCCTCTGTAACCTACACAAAGTTCAAGTCAAGGGTCTTTCTCCTTGGCCGCTTCAGGGAGGTGAAGCCAGCTAGCAAGAGACACAAATGGACCTTGGACTAGGTCATAGGATGGCAAGCGGCCTGTCTGCTCACCTCTTCCTGCTGACATCGCAAGCACGTTAGACATTTCCAACCCATACCCAAAGACAGGAGCTCATTCAAGGAAAAGCAGAGGGCTGCTAATCTTAGTGTCTGGTCAGCTCTTCTCTGCAAGTAAGGGAAATGGCAAAAGCTTTGCAAACTCCAAAGAATGAGGGAAAAAATTAGGGTGTGCTCATATTTATAAGTAGTCTTCCGGAACAAATTTTTCTAATCTCCTTTTAAGAAAGAATTCTAATTGGGGCCAATGAAGAGAATCTGCTGGAGCTGGGCATCGCCCCCTTGCGGCCATGACAGACTATTCTCATGCCTATGGTGCTGTCAGCAGTGATGAATGGGCAGTTCCTGGGTTGCCGTCTCTAGAACCATGCCTGGACCGACAGGGGACTGGAGAAGTATTTTGAAGAATAAATGAACAAAAAGATCTGTAACTCGACAGACAGAGAGACCAACTAGATAGGAGGTTGGTATAGGGCATTCGAAGGCTCCCTCCAAGTCAAAGATTCAAGTCCTCAAACATGCCCTTGCATCACGCGTGGTCCCAGTTCAGTTCTGATTTCTAAAGGTTCTAATTTTGCATTGGGTGGAAATCTCCATTGATGAATCATTTCCATGATGCAAAGCTAGAATCAAGACAAAGTACCAAACATTATCAAGGATCTGTCCATCCTTAATTCTAAAAAATAATAAAACCTCCATTCTGGTTTTGTTCCTGTGGTTCTCTCAGCCCTTCACCCTTACATAGTAAACTACTGCTAGTTCTAGCTCTAACTTACTATGTAATTGTTTTCATGAAGCCTCATTCCAGTCTGGAGGGTTGGGCTCTGTGAATGTACCCATTTTACAGATGAACCATCTGGAGGCTTACAGAGATCTAATGACTAGCCCAAGTCCACAGGTGTAGTAAGTGGGGAATCCCAGATTTCTTTCACTAAAGAGCAAGTGTGTCTATTTAAAGCTTCTTGCATCCAGACAACTGAAGTTGTTTTGAGTTAAAACCACCTACATCCAGGCAACCATTTCACATCTTCCAGTCCCATTTAATGATAAAATAAGCCTCTGTACCTTTCCTACTCCTCAGCACTAAACCGGTTAACTTAGAGCACAAAGCAAGGCATAGTCTCACAACACTCTAGCCACAGCCTTTCTTCCCCACCATTTGACTATTAGAGGTAATATATCCTTTCTTAGATATCTTTAAGTTTTACTTACAGTAAGTGCAGTATTTCTCAGAGCTTTATTCAGAGTTTCAAATCAACATGCCTCCCATCTGGCCACGATCTTGTCTCAAGTAGTCTGATCACCTTCTTTAAGAAGGGAGCCGCGGCTGGCATGACTTCTGTGGTTTGTGTCCACTCTCAGCACCCAGGAGAACAAGGGTGCCGCGGGGGGCAGAGCCCAAGGCTGCTTCCTTCACACCATAAAGCCAGTGCCTGAAATGGAACCCAAGCTATCACGCAATTGAAGAAAGCCAGAAACACTGCCTTGGTCCCATGGTTCTGGGACATGCGCTTTCCTTTTCTGGCATTGAGGGCTACTCTTCCCACCCTAGGCCACCCCTTCCTGATGTGTCCCTGTCCTCCATCCACTGGAGACAGTCAAATTTGAGGTACCCAAGGCAGTGGTACTCAACTTCCATACAGGAAGACAAACAGCCTTGGACATGAACTTGGTAACAGGGTGAGATCTTCTCCATCTCCTCCTTTCTCTGCAGAAAGTGCTCTTCAGCACATCCCTGAAAGCACAGGAAAAGGGAAAATTCCTTTTCTGTTTTTTTAGAGCCTGGGGACTGAGTGCCACCCCCAAGCCATTAGACGGCTGCTCTTCCCACTTCTAGTCTTCTCTTTCCGTAAAGAAAATGGGCAGTTTAATTGTTTTAAAAACAAGATGAAAGGTTTCTGAACTTTTTTCCTTCCCTTTTGAAACCTTTGGAGTCCTTCCCTTTACCCGGAAACCTTGCTCTCAACCAAAATAAAACAGCTTGGGTTTTAGGACGTTTCCCACCCAGTGGAATTTTCCACAGTGGGTTGGTAGTGAGTCTCACAGCAGTAAATTCGATTATTTTACATTTTGAACCAACTGTTTCACTAAAAAGCAAGAGAAAAGCCTCAGACAGGAGGACCACATCTGTTGGTCCAAAGATCTCTCCAGTAGCTCGCGGGTGCTCTGCTAAAGCTGCCTCCTTTACGTGGTATCAGAACTTGTATTTGCTGGAGTAAATGAAGTCAGCCAAGGGGATGCTCTTTCTAAGAACACAGAATTGTTAACCTCAAGCTCGGACCAGGAAGGAAGTTCCGAGAGATCACTTAATAGAATATATTTTTCTGCCCTTTAGATCTAAAAGTAGTCATTTTGAAATCCCTTTGAAAAAAGGTTTCCCAAGGAGAGTGACACACAGGACAATGGGCCCCATGCAGAGAATTGGGGCTGCTTCTGCCTGTTTTATCCCCCAAATTCATGTCAAGAATAGCCATTTGCTAACCACGCAGAGTGTGCTAAGCCTTAAAAATACAGACCTGAGCTATGTGCCTGTGGTCAAGGGGCATGAAGCCTGGCGGTTGACAGTGTGATTCATGCAGGGGGGAAGAGATGCCGAAGGTATGATGGGAGGCCCGGGAGGCTGGCGTGTTACAGGATTTTGGTGGGTGGACCAGGAAACCCAACACATGTCACCCAGGCAGAGCTGCTCCCACTTAACCACTAGCCATCTTGCAAATGCCCTTTTCGGCACCTCCTGGGGCAAGGGGGTCTGCTCCCCTGACAGCCCCTGACAGCCTCCAGGGACTGGGATTTGAGATGCACCAGAGAAACGCCAGGGTTCTCTTGCCTGAGTCCTTTCCTTCAGTCTAGGCTGTACCAGGAGACTCAGCCCTTTCCTGCTCTGCCTGGGGGCTGATGGCATCACAAACCGGCTGCAATGACTTTTCAAGACAGCTCTCTTTGTCAAGCATCAGTCATAACAATTCATTTCTTTTAGTTCAAAGCCTTGCTCTCTGAGGAGGTGTGGCGGTGATGAGAGTCACTGTCACCCTCCCACTACATATGAAGTACGTGAGTTGCACTGGTTACAATCAGAAGAAAAAAATGTTTCGGCTTGATGAAGAAGTTCTTTGGTATCTGACATTGTCGGGCAGTGGATTTGTGGGGGGCATGGCTCAGAAAACTCTTCCTGCTTTGCAAGGCCCCTGTTTGACTATCTCTGGGCCTCCTCTGCCTGGAAGCTCATTTGTTGTCTGAGTGTTGGTAAACTGGATGCTGTGGCTTTTTAGAATGACAGCCAAATTCTTGCCAAGGATCGTATGGTATAAGGGAGTGTGGCTGCTTCTCAAAGTGACAGCTGGTCTCTCAAAAGATCCCAGCCAGAGGTGGACCCTCGCAGAGCACAGGCTGCATGCCAGAAGGGCGAGGGAGAGGGTAGGAGGGGGGCCCCAAACCAGGAGAATTCAACAGGTTGGGAAACAAAGGGAACCAACTGCAGGACCCAGAGGAGAGCAGGGGGGAAATACCTCAGCATGGTCATAGAAAATCGTCAGGAGGGTTTTGAATATTGCCTGAGAATTGTTGCTTTCCAAGAATCACTCCTAGATGAAAAGTAGCTAGCAGGATGTAGGTAGGCTTGTTCAAACACTGTCCAAGACAATATTTATTTTTTGTCTTTTAAGATTTTATTTATGTTTTTACTCACCCACCCACCCAGTGGGAGAGGGAGAGAATCTTAAACAGACTTCATGAGCACCGAGCCCAATGCAGGGCTCGATCTCACGACCCTGAGAGCATCACCTGATCTGAAATCCAGAGTCAGGAGCTTAACCCAGGTGCGCTGTGACCGTTTGGTTTCAAGGATCAAATCAAAAGTGGAATTGGAATGAAGCCCATTGGTGTCTGTTGCTGTGATTCATTTCTTTAAAAATTTTATTTATTTATTTATTTATTTGTTTATAAACATATAATGTATTTTTATCCCCAGGAGTACAGGTCTGTGAATCACCAGGTTTACACATTGCTGTGATTCATTTTTTAAAAAATGTCTTTGGTTGGTGAGAATACCCTTTCTCAGCTTTCTCTTTTCTCATTGTTACATTACATGTTGGAAGACTTCACTCTCCCCATTTGTCTCAAGTGCAGTGATCTCACCCTTGCCAGAAGGCCAGTGGTTCACCTGCCACTGGTTAAAAAGTGTTTTTATTGTGTTGTTGTTGACAGAACCTAGATAGGACACAACACCAGAAAGAACAAGAAATGTTTGGCACATGTACGGAGACTTCCACTCCCTGTATTGTTACCTTGATGTTTGCTTCTTAATCATTTAGAAATCTCCCCGCCAACACCCGTGCTACTAATCCTGGCATCTTTCTGTCCATGGCTGTCTTCTGTCAGTTGCGAGACTAGAAGCATCTGAGAAAGATACAGATCCCTTTTTTAAAAAGACAAAAAACCCCACAAAGCCGTACAATTGATGTTATAAATTTTACCATTTACACAAAATCTCACATTTTATTTTAAGATTTATTTATTTATTTGACAGAGAGAGAGAGAGAGAGAAAGAACACAAGCAGGGGGACTGGAAGACAGAGAAGCAGGCTTCCTGCTGAGCAGGGAGCCCAATGCGGGGCTCAATCCTAGGACCCTGGGATCATGACCTGAGCCGAAGGCAGATGCTTAATGGCTGAGCCACACAGGTGCCCCAGAATCTCATATTTTATAAATTACATGTGCCATCTGTGGCTTCAAGAATCTAAACATCTCGGGGTGCCTGGGTGGCTCAGTGGGTTAAGCCGCTGCCTTTGGCTCAGGTCATGATCTCAGGGTCCTGGGATCGAGTCTCGCATCAGGCTCTCTGCTCAGCAGGGAGCCTGCTTCCTCCTCTCTCTCTCTCTCTCTCTGCCTGCCTCTCTGCCAACTTGTGATCTCTCTCTGTCAAATAAATAAATAAAATCTTTAAAAAAAAAAAAGAATCTAAACATCTCAAGCAATCTTCCTGTTCTGTGTCGCATACAAATCAGTCAGTTCCTTTTCAAGGGCACAGAGGGCCTTGCACTATTCGCCAGAATGCGGGTCACCCTACCAGCCCCTCACCAAGGCGAGATGCTGAGTGTGCACTTGCCCCTGGGTATACAGACTTCTGGAGGGACGCTGTGTTCTTTATTCTTTCGTCTTCAGGATAATGGATGGTGGCCAGAATTTCCCTCTATCTAAAACACAGGGAACGAGGGGGAGGAGAAGAGGAAGAAGATGTTCTTTTAAGGGGCTCTCCCTCTCACCCCCAGAGTGCTGAGGACCTGAGTCTGGGAAGCTCTGAAGAACACAGGGTCAGCTCTTCCTCAGAGTGAAAGCTGCTTTTCAGGGACTGGGACTCTTACCCCTCTACACATCATGGCTCAGGGGATCAGCTCAATCTTTGCTTATAAACTGTGGCATTAACTATTGGAGGTGCCAACCTCTTCCTTCTCAGGGCTCCTTCCCCACGGCTGTCGCCGTGTCACACCTGGTGTGTGACATGAGCTTTGCCCCATATCCCGCACTGAACTCTTGCTGCCCCTGCACCACTGTTTGACAACTGGTACCCTGGGATGGCTGAGACTGGCTGGTTTGCCCTCTCTGTAAGGGGTTCAGCAGATCCCATGACGTGGAAGCCAGGGCTCCTACCCACCAGCCTGGCTCTGTGCTCAGAATATCTGCTGTCTGTCCTGCTGGGAAGTGTCACTGGGTCAGACATCGCCAGTGAGCCTTCTGTGCCTCCTTTGAATTTTCTATCAGGCCACACGGATGGCTCTGGGGGCTAGAAATTAGCTCCTTGCTGATGCAGTCACCTCCCACCATCTGTGCCCTTGTGGTCGCTCGGACCAGAACATCAGCTCAGAGAGAGCATATGTCCTAAATCAGCAGGACATTAATGTGACAAACGTCTCCCTTTTGTCAATTGCCATAGTAGAAGTGTCTGAGAAATATGTTTGTAGCAGTTATAGGGAAAAGGAGGTATTGATGGGTCCAGCCCCCCATTATCCAAGGGCTACTTCAGTTTGTGAGTTTCCTGGCTTTTTGGTTCTGCTTCCCCTTTTACTACTGCATGGAGGGTGAATGGAGCAAAGATAGGACATACAGACATATTTATTTTGCTCTTGATAAAAAAGACAAAAAGTCCAGTTCAAATGTGGAGGAATGGGAGCTGAAATCTAGAAGTAGATTTGGGGTTTATCTGTGGATTGTATTTCTTACCATCATAACCAGAAATAATCAGCAGAAGTTTGTATAAATCCATAGTCCTGCTTAGGAAAATTCATTGTAACAAAGATAAGAGAGGATTTCCCTGTTAGTTTTTCTGCCACAGGACTTTTCTTACAGGTAGCACTCAACTTAACAGTAAATATATTCCCATGGATGGAACTGGGATGAGGATGAAATTGACCAGGTTCAGATCCCAGCTGGTCCATTTCTACTGGGTAGCATCAGAAAAAGAACTTCTCTGAGGCTCATTTCCCTTAGATCAGGGGCAGAGAATGATCATTGCGAGGGTTGTTGAAAGGGTTATAGTAGAAAATACTTATGAATGACCCAGATCATGGCAGGGACATCATTCCCTGTTAGTCCAGTTGGGGAGGAAGTCAGTGTAGAGACTACTTTCTCGCTGGATCATTTTGGGCAGGTTCCTTGACCCATCAGTCCCTCTGGGTCCTGTGACTTGGGAGTCATGATAATAATAATTAAGCCCTTGCCCCCACCAAGGCCAATTAGTGTAAATGAGTTAATTCATCCCAAAGCCATAGAACACACAATCCAGCAGACAGCTTGTCTTACTTTGTCTACTCGCTTAGGTTTTCTGGAAGGTCTATGCTAAAGACACGTCTGTCAAGTGTATTTGGGTAAAAAGGAGATTTTGTTTGTGAAGTTGCACTGTTTTTTCTTGTATTTATTTACTCTTTGCACAAAGATGTGTGACAGCCACTGCCGGTTGGGAGACACTGGGTGTGGGTATCCAGCAGAGGCTCAAGCTGCAAGGCCAGGAACAGAAAGCAAGGCTCTAGGACAAAACAAGCTGAGACCCCCAGGATGGAGGGCTCTTGGGTTAGAACTGAGGAATTGGGAGTTAGGAGCCTTTTTGCTATTTCTTGGGTGAGAAAATGAAATGTTAGTACTGAGGAGGTCACCTGCCCAAAACCTTCCAGAGTGAGCTGAAAGCAGGTCTAAGGCAGGTTTCCTAGGACCAGATTTCAGGTCTCCCCTCCCCTGGATTGTGGCATCCATGAAAGTATTAAGAGGGGGCCTCACCTTCACGCCCCACGGCACCCAGGAAGGCCCTGCCTTCCACTCCATTCTGCCTTGCCACTCCACTCTGCCCTGGGGCCAGAAATGCTTCCCCAAATTAATTTTAGGGGAAGTCACACCCTAGGCTGTGAGTGGAGGGTATCTTTCTCTGACTCAGTCTTGCCTGAGCTGCGGTACCTAGCCCAGTCCCAATATGAAAGTGTCACCTACTCTAACTGATTGATTGATTGATTGGTTGAACTTTTTTGTTAATCTTGTTATACACACACACACGCGCGCGCGCGTGCGCGCGCGCATACACGCACACACAGTGTTCTTGTATTTTTTTCTAGTTAGAAAAGCCAATACGTAAATTAAGTTCTATATCTCTACTCAGTTTTTAGCATGATGGAAAGTTCAGCTTGAGAGGCGGACAGAAAAAGAGAAGAAAAATCTAAAAAATGTTTTATGTCTTGGGCATTTAACTTGTCATGCTTGTGTCTCTCCTTTGTCACTCCACAGCTCCCGAGGTCCTGGCCCAGAAACCATACAGCAAGGCTGTTGACTGCTGGTCCATCGGAGTGATTGCCTATATTTTGTAAGTACCGCTGGCCACCTTGGCTCCTTTTTTCTTTCTTTCTTTTTTTCTTTTTTCTTTTTTATTGTGTCAAAATATACATAACAAAATTTACCCTTTTAAGCATTTTTTAATGTACAAGTTCAGTGGCATCAGGTACCTTCCCAGTGTTGTGCAACCATCACCACTGGCCATCTCTGGAACTTTCTCATCTTCCCAAAGGGAATCTCTGTCCCTGTTAAACACTAACTTCCTGAAGTCCTGGGCAGCCCCCTTCCTATTTTCTGTCTCCATGAACTCGACTATTCTAGGTCCCTCATGCCAGTGGGATCATATAGCCTTTGTCCTTTCGCAACTGGCTTTTTCATTTATCATAATGTCTTCAAGATTCATCAGTGTTGCAGCAGGTGTCAGAATTTCCTTCTTTTTAGGCTGAGTATTTGTCCATTATATGCCTATAATACATTGTTTTTCCATTCAGCCTTCAGTGAACATGGGGTGGTTTCCACCTCATGGCTATTGTGCGTAGTGCTATTATGAGCACAGGTGTACAGACGTCTGCCTTTGGGTCTATACTGGAAGTGGGGTTGCTGGATCGGACGGTGCTTCCATTTAACTTTTTGAGGAGTCTTCACACTCCTTTGTAAGGCAGCACCCTCACTTTACATTCCCAACAGCAACGCACAATGGTTCCTGTTTCTCTACACATTTCCTGACACTGAGTTCCCATGTTTTACAATGGCCATCCTGATCGGTAAGAAGTGCTATCGTTGTGGGTTTGATTTGCAGTCCTCGTTTTTTAAAATTTACTTGTAATGTATTTGTTTGAGTAGAGTTGACACATGGGGTTAACACTAGTTTCAGGTGTAAAACATAGTTGATTTGACAACTCTGTTGGTTATGTTGTGCTCTCCACAAGTGCAGCTGCCCGCTGTCACAGTACCATCGGCCATGTTCCCTGGGCTGCCCCTTTCATCCCCACGACATATTCATTCAATCACTAGAGGCCCGGACCTCCCACTCCCCTGCACCCATGTGGCCCATCCCCCAACCTCCTTCTCTCTGGCAACCATCAGTTGTTCTCTCTATTTATAGGTTTGATTCTGCTTTTTATTTGCTTATGTATTTATTTGTTTCATTTTTTAGATCCCACACATGAATGAAATCATATGATATTTGTCTTCCTCGGTCTGACTTAATTCACTTAGCATCATACTCCATAGGTTAATCCATATTGTTGCAAATGACAATTTTTTAGGGCTGAGTAATATTCCTCTGTGTGTATGTGTATCAGTGGACACTTGGGCTGCTTCTCTACCTTGGCTATTATAAATTATTCTCCAATACATTTCTCTTTTGGCTAAAGATGTTGAGCATCTTTTCATGTGCTACCTTGGATTTCCTGGGGCTACAAAGCACTATGAAATTACTAAGAAATCTCCCAAAGAGATCAAAATGAGAAACAGTGTGATAAAAACCAAAATTGAGCCAGTGGAGTCCCCATTTCTTCTCAAGCACCTCATCTCTACAACCAAGAAAAGGCCATCATAAGCATAGGGTTGTTGTGGTTATTTCAAGGTGATCAATTTTGGGTTTTATTATTGTTTTTTATTTTTCTTAAGTCCTCTGTAAAGTTAGTTTTTTATTACAATTTCTTTTTTCAGTGGTACTCTCAAACACTTACTACGGAACATATTCCTAGGGTGGGTTTGTGCCAACTGGCGTCTGTAATGGATAGCAAATGAATTTCATCCTGAGGAAGGGAAGACTTTCTAGCACATAGAGCCCACTACACACAATGAAAGACCATGGGGGATTGTGATCAGAGAAAGTTCTGGCAATATGTGGCATCCTCAGGGATTGCTGGAAACATCCCCCCTGTGTTGGCTTTGTCTCATTATCTGGAAGGCAAGCAGTCTTTCTACAGTGTACATTCAACTGGGCAGCTTTTGTAGTTTAGTGTGGATTTAGTTGACAGCTCCTGTAGATTCCTGCCATTATCACAGGAATTATCTATTATAATGCCCTTGGCCTCTGTGGCTCCCACTTATGAAAACAGGTAAAGGCCAGGTGCATCTGAGCTGTAAAACGGCCATATTGCACTTATATAGTGCTCTCACTTTCAAAGCACATTGACTGTCTTCTATGGTAATTTCATCATTTTTTGGGGGGATGGGGAAGTTACAGACTGTTTGAGAGTCTGGTGAAAGCTGTGGACCCTCTCCCTTAATAAATTCATACACACCACACACACACACACACACCACACTTCTGCATATCTCATTAGGGATATGCAGCATTAGGGAGCTTCCTGGGTAAGCAGAAAGCAGACATAGGCCATGTGTTCTTTACTCTGGCTCCTTAAACCCCCTACTGAAATTCTTGTCAGAGGTCCTATCTTGCTAAACTTGACATGGAAGATTGAAAGAAATGAATGACGGGCCCTTCCCCAGAGGACTAAGGCTGGTGTCCTCTAGAGAAATCTGGAGCTTGGTAAAAAGCACCCCTTCATCTGGGCTTCTGCTTGCTTGTTTCTTCACATCTGTTCTGAAATTTGAACCACTACTCTGGTCTAGACTAAAGTCGATAGATTCCCTTGGTATCTATAACTGTATTTGAGATTGTCTCCCTGAAGTCTTGGCGTGGTGGTAGGGTGTCTACACAGCTATGAGGAGGTACAGATGGCTTTACTGGGATAAGCACTCGTGTCTTAGACAGCTCTGGGTGCTAGAGCAAAACACGGTAGACCAGATGACTTCATCAGCAGGTTTGTTTCTTATACTTTGGAAGGCTGGGAAGTCCAAGATCTAGGTGCCTACTGATTCTGTTCTACCTTGCTGACTGCCATCTTCTTGTTGTGCCCTCACAAGGCAGAAACAGAACATGCAAGTTCTCTGGTGTCTCTTCTTACAAAGGCACTGATCGCATTATGGAGACCCCATCCTCATGACCTCAGCTGAACCTAATTAACTCTCAAAGGCCCATTTCCAAAAACCATCACACTGGGGGTTAGGGCTTCAGCCTATGGATTTGAGAGGGACACTCTTCAGTTCAAAGTAAATGATTTGGTTGTACTGTGCACAGTGGAATTATTACAGGGGAATCCCCTTAAAATATGGACATTTCAAGATGGACAGATCATCGCTTTTTTAATAATTCTAACATCAAACATCTGTATAACAGTGCAGAAATATAAATGTGGTCCCAAGTTTTATCTCCCTTCACCCTCCCTTACAACCCTACAAGATAGAGGCAGTTTTTATTAAACTCGGTGAGAGAAGATAAAACTTCAGGGAGACCAAATAATGTAACTTGGTATCAGAATCGACATTTGAACCCCAGTCCCACTCCGACTTCCAGTCCGGCTCTTTGTGCTAACATGTGCCCTCATGTGCAGATGGGGTCACCCCACTGAGAGGAGAGAGGATGTTTCTTTCCATGTTTTATCCAGCTTGCGTTTGTTTATTTCTTTCTGCAAATATTTACTGAATATGTGCCGTGCACCTGTCACTTTGCTAGGGACTGGGAAGGAACACTCAACAGCATATACGCAGCCCCTGTGTTTGTGAATCTGGCTCACAGTCTCGTGAAAGAGACAGGTTTCGAAGAAACCTCATAAGTGAATGTGGAATTTTAATTTTAATAATTTAAATTTAAATTTAATTTAAATAATTTAATTTTAATTAATTTTAATTTTAATTTTTAAATGCCCCCAACCTCCTTCCCTTTGGCAACCATCAGTTTGTTCTCTCTATTTATAGGTTTGATTATATAGCTTTAAAGGAAGAGCACAAGGGGCCCTGACACAGTGTGACAGAGCTTCCCTGTTTCTAGCGGGTGGCTGGGGAAGTCTTCTCTGAGCAGAGGACCCAATAAAAGCAAACCTAAATGATGAGTAGATCAGGCAGATAAGGTGTGAGGAGGCAGTGTTCCCGGCAGACTGAACGGCCCGAGCGGAAGATGCTTTCAGCTGCAAGTAACAGAAAAACCAGTCTGGGCTGGCATCTGCATTTAGGAGAAGTCCTACCTCACATAATAACAATGACGTCAGAACCTCAGGTCTTAGCCACCCTCGCTCTCTGCCATCCTTAGCGCATTGGTTTTCCCTTGTGTCCTCCCCAATCAAGCACGATGGCCGCCACAGCTGCAGTCCTCATGGACAGACACAGCATCAACTTGTGGAAGAAGAGGTAGTGTTTACCCGCTGTGTGCCCATAAGAGCCAGACTGTCTTTCCCAGAAGTCCCTCAGCCAGCATTCCCTCATGTCTCCTTGGCCAGAAATGTCTCCCATGCTCATCTCTAAAGCGGTCGTGGAAGAAAAAATGGCACAGTCACAGCCAGCTGAGTGAAGCAGGTGACCATGTGGAGAGGGGCAAATCACAGTCGTGCTGGGGACGAAGAAAGCAGGAAACAGATCTGCAGTCGGTAAAGAACGTTTCTGTCATGGCCCATAGGTAGGGCACTGTCAGAAAGGCGAGCCTGGGGACAGTATGATGTCAAGGCAGGATATCAGCAAAGTTATATTCCAAGGGGTAAGCAAGAGCCTGGGGAAGGAGAGACTTGGCAGAAAGTTTAGGGTTAACAGAGGTTAGTGGGAAGCCAAAGAAGGCTCTGGGCCAGAGCTGTGAACTGACCTGATTTTCACTCAAGGATTACTTGGGCTACTCTGGGAACAGGGGTTGGACGGGGCTGCAGTGGAGGGTGGAGACCACTGGGAGGCGCTGTCAGATGAGCAGTCAGAGTTGTTTCCACCAGGAAGGCTGTGATGGAGTTCAGGTGGTGGATGTATTTTGGATGCAGGAGATAAAGGAGACGGAGGTTTCAAGTGTAAGGCCAAGCCTTTGGCTTAAGCGATCATGTAAATGGCTAAGAAAAAAAGAATTATGGGGTGGCGGGGGCACCAGTTTAGGGGGATCAGTAAGATTAAAAATTTTGTTTTGGGCGTATTGAACTTGAGACCGCTTTGAGATATCCATGGAATAGTGTATGCACATGCGGAAGTCAGAAGTCTGGGAGAGAGATCCAGGCGTAATGTATGTGGGTATAGTTTGACCATAGTACATTCAAATCCTTATCCCAACAATATAGAAGACAATAATTGGCAGGGTTAAAATACAGTATTAAGTAAAGCAATACTATATGTCTTTATTTCTATTTTAAGTAAAAACTTCATGAATGTTAATGTGGTGGGTTCCCTGGTCACCACTACCTTTGTCCTAGAGATTAGTCTCAGGCTGGTTTAACAACTGGGTCAGACTCCAAAATGGCGGGCAGGGCTTCTATTTCACTGGATGCGTTCCAGAACCCTGAGTCTCAAGCAGAGAATGAATGGACTTTGGACGTCTTAGTTATATACCTTCCAAGACGTTCAGATCCTTATGAGTGATAGGCCAAATTCTAAATAAAAATTTTTTAAAGATTTTATTTATTTATTTCAGAGAGAGAGAGACAGAGATAGCAAGAGAGAGCACGAGCAGGGAGGCGAAGGAGAAGCAGAACAGGGAGCAGGGAGCCCAATGTGGGACTCGATCCCAGGACTCCAGGATCCTGACCTGAGCTGAAGGCAGATGCTTTTCCACTGAGCCACCCAGGTGCCCCTAGATAGAATCCCTCTACATAATCTGGCTATGTTTGGAGAACCACTAGCTTCAAATTTGTCATCATCGGTATCAGCACCTAGCACTCCTTGAGTGCCTTCTGTGTCCCAGGCACTGTGCTAGGTGCTAGAGACACCATGCTGACCCACAGACAGCACACACGGGAAGCAAGCGCTGTCGCAGGGCTCTGCACTTAACTCCCGTTCTTCGCATCACTTGGAATGGAGAAGAGGTTAGCCTCTGCAGTTTTTGGGGGGGCAGCAGTATTTTCATTAGATCAACCTGTCACACAGAGATACCCAATCACAGCAAAAGCACCTGTGACAGGCCATGTACCAAAGGATCTCCTCTCTGTGCACCAGGCACCATCTGCATTTCGTCAGTGCACATACTTGACGGATTGTTTCTCTTTTTATCTCTGCGCTCTTATCTATGTCATCCATCATTTGGAAGAAGAAATGTTTTTTTCCCCTATCAGCGATACTCATTTCTAAAAATACATCAAATGGGTCCTTATCCTGTCAGGGAATCTGTCTTTGGGGTTCAGGGCTTACAAACAACCATCTTTGCCGGCATCACTTAAGCTACTGAGAAGGCTGGAGGACAGAAATTTTTGGCACTCCCGATGAGCATGCTGGTGTCCAGGCTGGGGCTGTGGATCAGCCAAGAAAGAACGAGTTCCAAGGACACAGAATTAGCATTTCACTGACCAGACTAAATTTTGTGATCATACACACACTGCCTTTCTTCTAGAAACTTCAAGGAGATGAGTTAATAAAGGTTTGCCTAAATTATGCTCAGGGATACAGAATGCTATGGAGAAACACAGGAGATGTTTGCCAGCATCAGAACTGGGCTGAGGTCTTAAGAAGTTGAGACATCAGAGCCTTAGGGCAGGCTGGATGGGGAGGGCAGGTCTCACCTGCCTGGGGAGGGCCCCTAGTCATGCTGTTACCTCTGACCTCCCTGCCTACCAGATCCTCCAAGCCAAGTACTTACAGTATCCCTTTAGACTGGCCTCCAGCATTGTTCGGTCTTTAGAACTAGGTCTCGTAAATATCAATTGGCCAATATACACTGCCCAACAGGCTTTGTGAGAGTGCTGCTAAGAATGCGTTAGCTGCATGATAGGCCCATTTTCTGAGACAAAGGATGCTCCTTGCCAAGGTGGTCATCATGATTTTAAACCACTGACAGCTGCTTCTTTATGGATACACATGTCCCAGGGAGAGAGCAGGAACCTGAGCTCCAATAGGAGCGAATGTAGTATAACCAGCCCCTGGGAAAGAACCAAGCCTGGCATATTTATGACAGTGGTTACTCCCTTCAGGAGGAATACTGTTAACACTAATAGGAATAATTGACCAGCATTGCCAGCGAGCAGCGATCATCTTGTTATGCTCCTAAGTTTTGTGGGATGGACACATTGCCTTATGTAGGCTACCTTGGGTTCATGGTCTGGACTTGGGCTTCAGAAGTTCAGAAACTAAATTACTCTGTTGATTCGTCTTGCTCAGACGATCCCAGTGAACTGAGTCACACTAGCCAGACCCAAAAGAGATTTAAAAACACAAAAACAACAACAAAAATCCTGTAGTGTCTGTTTACTAAATCATGAGATGTGTGCCTCACGGGGTAATTGGATACGTATGTCATCAAACTAGCATGTTCTCCCTCCAAGAGGAAATGCTCCACCAGAAAGCAAATTAAAGCAGAAGTTTCCTTTACGAACAAGGAATCAGAACCCTGGAGCTGGATGGTCTGATGTGTTTTCACAAAGCCTACAGTCGTCTCCAGGGCTTTCTCTACTGGAGAGTCTCGGTCCCGCTGCGGCACGGCTGTCTCTGGCGGCTGGTCCGTGCACACGCCTCCCTCTCCCGCCTCCTGCCCTACATGGCAGCCTCCATCCTGCCCGCTCTTTCATCCCTCCATCACCTGTATTGCCGTGGGCTTTGGTGGTTGTCACTCTCAGGCTCACTGATTTTGTTCCACCGGCTGCGTTTCAGTGTGGCACTTTCCGAGGACTTCCAGAAGGGTGCCGCCTCTCCCCTCTGTAGTCTCCGCTGAGTGGATCCCATGTGTGGCTAAATGCCTTCTGGTTAGCTTTAATCTCAGACACAGGTACCGCTTGACCATGCTGTCCCTGCTGCTTCTGGAGAAAGAATTTATTGGCTGTCCACTGACAGTTGGTACACCTCTGACCCCTCAGGACATAGTCAAACAAATACTGTCTGGTTTCAGAAAGTGGGTGAACAGGTGTGCACAGCTCTGAGGGAATTTTACAAGCAGGGCAATCAAGGTAAAGCAATTCTGCACTTTAGGTGGTAGGGGCAACTTCCTGCCAGTTGGAATCCACCAGTGTCTTTGTTGCACAAAGGCCCTGGGGTAGAGAGGACACTGGAGGGAGAAGCAGGAAGGGAATGTCTCACCTATGTCACCTTTACACTCAATGGCATGGCTTCAGGCCAGATAGAAAAACATGTCACTTCCTCTGCTCTCTTATGTTCATGTCATCATCATCTCTTAAAAACCCATCATTTTAGCAGCAGCCAAACGTTTCAGGAGATGTAGCCTGGAAAACAGAAGGCAGAGGATTGACATTTGCTCACTTAACAAACATTTATTGAGCCCAGTACGTGTCAGGCAAAATGATGGGGTTGCAGAGATGGAATCACCAACTGGCCTTGGAGGGGCTTACTGCCTGCTGGAGGCGACAGACAGTAAACAGATCAGTTAAAATCCAGTCTTGTCAGCTGTCACCTACTTGAGAGGCGAGAGCTGACTGCACAACAGAGGTGATGGTCATCTGTCCCTGGACAGGCTATCTTCAAATGCTGGCTGCCATGCAGGGAGATGGATGGTTTATCCTTCAAGACCAATTATCTGAAGATACGATGTGCTGACTGTGTTTGAGGTGAGATGGACCACTCAATCTGAAACATAATTTTTCAAATAGATCTTGAAAGATCTGATTCAGCTCTGACCTTCTGATGTCTAACACTTAGTTAGCATCTTAGAATTATCAGGATTTTTAATCCACCTCTCAGCATAGTGCAAAGAGGCCCTGATGGTATTTTACCTTATTTACCATCTGGTACCAAGCGCAGCAGCCCAGAGTCAGGAGAGAGGTGGTGCGTAGATCACACAAAAAAGCAGAAAGCATATAGGGGATGCCATGGCAAGTCGTGAGCTTGGGCCCCTTACTCCGTGCTGCGTGTGTGACCAGGAGGTGCAGACTACGGGGGTGGGGAGGGGGGAGACCCTAAATTCCAGGAGCAAGTCAGGAAATTCTCATGGAGGTGGTCAGAGGACCCAGGCAAAGGACAGACCAGAAGCCGGTGACTCTGCACCCAGCAGTGCAGCATGTGCTGGCAAGATCCTGCCAAGGGGTTCCCTCGCTGTGCCCTGAGGGCTCACTGTCTCGCCATCCTCAGCAGTGCTCTGTAAGAGAGTAAGCAGAGGCCAAGGGCACAGCGTGACCAAAGGCCAAAGCCCGTGGTGTGGCGGTACCGAGACATTTCCCAAATGCCGGGCGTCCCTCTGCAAACCATCACAGCTGCTCACAGATCAGAACATGGGAGACAGCGGGTGGGAGAGGGAGGAAGAAGGAAGCAAGCTGGGAGGGAGGAAGCAAGGGCCCCGCAACCAAGAAAAAAAAAAAGTCTCAATGCAAAAAGTCAAATTGGAAATCCGCCTGGGTTTCAGAATCATCAGTTAGCGCTGGTGTTAATCACCTCCAAATGGGTTGTCTACACCCCTCCATGCTTTGGGATGAAATCCATGACTCGTGAGAACTAATTTTAGCTGCTGGAAGTTTCGCTGGGTTTTTCCCAACACAACACTCCCAGCTGTTTGAAGCTCTCCCTGCTCATTACCCCCGCCCCCCGCCTGCCCTCCCTTCCACTGTTAGGGAGAGCGCGAGTCTACCAGACATCCTCAAGGTGCCATCCATCTAGCTAATGCAACGATCAAAAAGTTGGACACCTGCAAGTGAGACCATGGATCATGACGCAACAGCTATAGACACTGCATTTTCTAGCCCAGCCCCTGAAGCCTGCTTTACTCCAAACGGAAGATGCTACTCGTTCTCACACTTGGGGAAGTACTGAGTCTCCTTTCCGCCCCCCCAACCCCCGCCCTACCCGGCTCCCAATCTTCAGCTCCAGTTGCGTATAAACTTTCCAAGAAATGTGTTTCCTTTGTCCCCTAGATCTTTCCCTGATCTGCTTACTCATTTTCAGCTTTCAAGGCAGGATCCAAATCTCCGCGGATGATATGGGACCTTTATCCACTGTATTTTCATCAATCCTGCTTTCCTGAAGTCAGCCTGCACATGGTTTTAATATGCGAACCATTCCTGGTTTCTCCAGCCTGATCTCTTCCAAGTTTGCATGGAGAAAGTTCTGGAGCGTGCATAATCAAACATATGGTTGCTGAAGTGATTGGATTACGTCTTGGTAATGATTCGGGTCTCATTGGTCATTCTATTTTATAAATCCGAGTAATATGCTGGAACCTGTTTTGTACACTAAGTGGATCTTGCAGTTAATGTACAAGAGGTTTATCAGCTTAAAAAGCTTTGCTTTAGTTTATTAGTCTGTTATATTATCCGGAGTAAGGCTAAATAAAAGCTCAGAGCCTTTCCCACAGGCCCCAGACATCCATAAATACCCACTGAGTGCCAAAACAAAAAGGCAACTGGGGGCTTCCTGGAGTTGTTGAGTATCCAGCAGACTCTCGTTTCCAAAGGAGAGACACCCAGATTTGATGGGCTTTGTGAATGTTTTTCAGAGATTCTTTGGCCTTGGCGTTGGCCTTACGTGGCGTACTTAGTTTGCAATAATATACATAGAGGTTTGTTGTTTTGGTCATTTCTATGGCACCCTGGTCTAATTGCATAAAAATATTTTTCCTTCACAAATATGCCTTTGAATACATGTTCTCAGGAGATCTGGAATCAAGGGCTCCCAGGCTAAATGCTTGGAAAGACTGGTCTCTAAAGAGTAACAACAAGCTAGTCTCCGGGACACCTCATATTCACAACATGGTGCACAATGTTAGGATCATAATTTGGTCCTTTCTCGAGCAAGCTTAGAGATGTAGGTCAGGGTGGATGGGCATTTGTGGACGAGTCTGAGACTTTGCACAAAGTTTAAAAATATAATGCTTCATTTCCATGTTGTGGCCACTGGACTGAGTCCCTTGGGGTTTGTCTGCTCCTTTGTCCCCCTCCCGCTGTTCTTCCTGGTGGTGAGCAGGGTCCCACTTGAGTGCTTCAGCTGAAGTACTGGAACAGGATTACAGAGCATGTGACAGCACTTTCCCAGGTTCTGCGTATATCTATATATATGTGTCTGCATCCATCTATCCATCAATGTGTGTGTTTTATATGTAATGTACATTATTATATGGTATGTGTTATATATATTATATCTCCCTATAAGGTGGACATCATTATCCTCATTTCACAAAAGAAACTGAGCCTTAAAGAGGATATGTCATTTCCTCAAGGTCACTGAACCTGCACTTGTTGGAGCCGAGATTGGAATCTGTGGCTTTGTTTCTTGAAATCCCAGGCTGAGGAAACCACACCAGGAAACCTCTCTGAAAACAGAGTGACAGTCAGCCCTCAGAGGACAACAGCAAACCTTTCCTTGAAAAGTCACATCTCTGTTCTCCTTGAGAGCTCTTTTATCCAGTTAGATTCAACAGCAGATTCTGGGTTGCCTTTTTCTGCGATTTTTCCATTGTCAGGGTGGACTGTTGCACCCAAATGCTTTTTGTATAAAATACTGAAAATAACTGGAGCAAGTGGGTGGTTCAGTCAGTTAAGCTTCTGACTCTTGATTTTGGCTGAGCTCACAATCTTGGGGTCATGAGACAGAGCTCTGTGTTGGGCTCCACGCTGGGCATAGAGCCTGCTGAAGAGTCTCTCCCTCTCCATCTGCCCCACCCCTGCCTCACACTTGTGCATGTGCGCTCTCTCTCTCTCAACCGCCCCCCCCCCCAAAAAAAACTCTTTAAAATTCTGAAAATAAGTTTGGCACTTAAGCACATTTCAGGTACATTTCACTTATGTATGTTATTTGATTTCCCAACTACTCTGGGTTGGTGAGGCACACCTGAACTCCTGCCCAGTCCTGCGGAGTTCCACAGAGTCTTGGCAGAAGGATTTCTATCCTTCACATCCCCTCAAGGCTCCAAATGGGAGCTCAGCGAGGCTACTGGATGTGGTTGTAATGGAATTTGGTTCAGTATAAACTCAGGTCCATTTTTCTCTGATCCCTCTCTCCCATGGACAGACCCCAACAGTCCCTGATATTCTCCTCCTCCTCTGTGTCTTTCCAGTTAGAAAGGTTAGGTGTTGACTTTCTGAGTGCAAGGACTCAGCTGGTCTTATTTCTTTGGCAGGTCTTCCAGCCTCGGTCCTGGCTGTGCTTCCTACACCCCATACAAAAACACAGCCCCCTGACTTCAGAGACAGGTCTAGGAAGAGAGCGTGCTTTCATTTCCTTGTCTTTGCTATAACCTAGCTGACCGCGGCGCTCGTATTAAAGGTTAATCAACTTGGATCTGGAACTGGATGAGTAAAATTAAAATTCTGTTCTGCCCCTTCGATGTGGGAAAGTTGCCTCGTCTCTTCATGTAGACCCTCATCTGGAAATGCAAGATGGACGTGCTTATGTCATAAGTACACATGTCTTTTAAATGAGCAAATGTGTAAGTGGCACAGCTCAGGGCCAGGCACACAATAAATACTCACCACATGGTGGTGAGTATTGTTATTAAGTTGACAGGTAGCACACAGCTTAGTTTCTCCTCTACAGAGAAGTCAGCATCCTCCCTTTGCTATTGACATACAGCGAGACTCTAAACTCTGAGCAGCTGGGACAGACTTCTTCACTATGATAATGAACGGCATTTGGCGCAAATGTCAGTCCTCCATGAATCTCTGTGGAATTGGGCTAAAGTGGTTTTTGTTTCTCTAAGCCAGAGCCCTGGGCAGATAGATGCATAGGCCTGCCACTTGTTCTAGTTGAAGCCACCCCTTTCATCCCACTGGGACCCACTTTCCCAGCCTCCTAAGTGAGGGGTTGGCCAGTGCCTGAAGAGGACTCCTGGACCCCAGAATAAAATTCTGTGATTCTGTGCAAATCCCTCTCCTAGGCAGAGCCCTTCCTCAGACATCTATTTCAGCTTCAGGTTTGAGGATTCAGACTGGGTACAGGGGGTACGATCTATGAATCATGTCATCTCATGGGCATCTCCTGGTTGAATGGAAAATCGACCAGGGAGATTGATACGTGGAGGAAACCATCAGGGGAGAGGGCAGATGTGAGCACAGAGAAGAATTGTTGACGAATGGTTGTGCTCATTCCATTCCACTTTGGAGGGCATTAGCAGGTTTCACTGCAAAAATAACTGAGAAATTGTAACACCTGAGAAACTTTAGTTAAATTATTTCCCCCAGAGTAAACATCCATTTCAGGGAGTTCAACCCTACTTTGTAAGTCAACTTGACTGTGTGCTGTTGTGTGCACAAACACGCACAAGCAATTTTTGTGTAGCTATTTCCTGTTTATGAAAGAATAGTCAGTTGACAAATATTGATTATTATAGAGTGCTGATGAAAGATACAAAGGAAATGCAATATATGACAACCTCTCCCTCATGCAAGAACCCACAGTCAAGGTGGGAAGACACATAGAATAACCATGAAGTAATCCATTTTAAAGTTTTTGAGAGGACCCGAGAAGGAGATGGGATTGAGGTAGAGTGTGAAGAATGTAAAGTGTTCAGAGAGGGGTTGAGTGTGTTTGAGGGGGTGGGTGGCAGTCCCTGAAACACTGAGATGTTGACGGGCTCATTCATCCAGTAGATTTATGCTGAGAACATCCTGGGCTGGGTGCTGGGGAGGGTGAAGATGAATGAGGCCTGTCCCCCACCTTAGGGAGCTCAGACTGTAACAGGAGATGGTGGGACACAGATATCAAACCACATATGTGCCATCTTGGCCGTGCCTAAGAGGCTGGGGAGCTCAGAGGAAGGGTGGGGGTCAGAAGAGGCATCATGGGTTAAGGCCAGTCACGGGGGGCCCTAGGAGCAAAGAGGAGCCTCAGTGGTAGACATGGGAGGAAGAGCATTCCAGGCATAAGGAACAGTGTATGGAAGGAAATACTCTCAAATCAGAATGAAATACTGTGGCTTCCTGTGGCCACCTTCCCATTATCTCTCCTGTCTACTTTTCTATTTCCTGTTTATTTTTTCAGTTTCCTGTTTATTCTGGAGCTCAGTGTTGAGTGTCTGTCCTCCCCCTTCCCCCTACATAGAATGTGAAAGCCGTGAGAGTGGGACTCACGGTCTCCTTCCACACTAGATCCCCAGGCCTGGGACACAGTCAAAGCCCAGTTAGCATCTGGGGACCCCCAAGGAGGACTACCTGATGGGTGGTTTTTCATCCTTTGTCCTCAGTGGAAACCTGAAGGAACCACTCAGGGAAGGTACATGTGACTTTGGGAGGGGTAGGAACAGCTGCCACAGGTCTGTGCTCACATCCAGGGCAGAAGGCATGAAAGCCAGCCAGCTAAGAGTTGATGGAAACCCAACAGGGGAAAGTCAAGTGCGTTCCCCACAAAGAGGGACCATTTGTGTTCACACTAAGTGCTTGCTGGCCCATACAAAGAAATAAGCCAGCTATTCTTACAGAGCTGTCCAGTCTATGCCATACTTTGGGTAGTCTGAATCCTGGTACCCCAGACCTATACACATGTGCCTTTCATGAACCTGTTAGCGATGTGTATGTCTTCTTTAGAGAAATCCAAAAAACAAGAGAAAGTGTTGGTGGGAACGTGGGAGAAAGGGAACTCTCACACACTGTTGGGGGAATGCAAAATGGCATAGCCACTGTGGAAAACAAAATGGAGGTGCCTCAAAAAATTAGCAATAGGAGTGCCTGGGTGGCTCAGTCAGTTAAGTGACTGGCTCTTGATTTTGGCTCATACTGCCTCCTGGTGGCTCAGGTCATCATCTCAGGGTCGTGGGATTTAGCCTCACATTGAGTGCTCAGTGTGGAGAGTCTCTCCCTCTCCCTCTGCCCCATCCCTCCCGTCCCTGCCCTCCCTCCCCTCTCTCTCTCAAATAAACCTTAAAAAAAATTAGAACTTATTATATGATCCAGCAATCCCAGTTCTAGGTATATATCCAAAAGTATTGGAATAAGGATCTCAAAGAGCTATTAGCACACCCATGTTCATCACAGCATTATTCACAGTACTGAGGACGTGGTGACAATGCAAATGTCCATTGATAGATGAACAGATAAAGAAAATGTGGTCTACACATATGGTGGAATATTGGATTGAACCTTTAGGACATTAGACTAAGTGAAGTAAATCAGTCACAGGAAGACCAATGCTGCATGATTCTGCTTACATGAAGTTTCTAAAATAGTCAAATTCATAGAATCAGAGACTGGAATGGTGGTTGACAGGGGCTGGAGAGAGGGGGAAATGGGGAAGCAACAGGCATAACACTTCAGTTACGCCAAATGAGTAAGCTCTAGAGATGGGCTGTATGATATTGTGCCTGGAGTCAACAGTACTATACCAGACACTTAGAATTTGTTAAAATGGTTGATCCCATGTTAAGACTTTTTTTTTTTTACCATAATAACATTTTTTAAGGGTTTTATGTATTTAAGAGAGAGAAAGAGCATGAGGGTGGAGAGGGGCAGAGGGAGAGGAACAAGCAAACTCCCTGCTGAGTGCGGAGCCAGAAGTGGGTTCAATCCCAGAACCCTGAGACTACGACCTGAGCAGAAGTCAGATGCTTAACCAACTGAGACACCCAGGTGCCCCCATAGTAACACTTTTTAAAAAACTTACTGCCTGATGTTAAGCATGGCTGATACTTTCTCTACCATGACTTCATTTTCAATAAAAATTATATATATTTGAAATTATAGCATGATGATTTAATATACATAGTGAAATGATTACTACAGTCAAGCTAATTAACATATAATCTGATATTGTTACTGTATTTTCTTGTTTTGAGAGCACCTGAGAGCTACTGTCTTAACCAATGTCTGGTGTTCAGTATAGTATTATTAACTATAGTTCTACACTGTACCTGTGATCCTGTTAGCAGGCATCTGTTTCCAGAGGGACACAGATACGTGGCCAAGGGCAAACAAGCAAGAAGAATATATGTAGCATAATTACCCCCAGTAAACTTGCAGAGCCTCTCATCAGGAGCTCTTAATCTACTAGAGTATTTCAGTTTCCAAGAAAAAATGTGCACTGCTGAATCAGCCATGGTTGGCCGTTGTCGGTTTTTTAATTCATTTATGTGGAAAGCCTTCTCCTTCATGAAAACTCTTCTCCTTTATGAGATATGTCCACGCCCAACAGGGACATTTTAGATCATCCAAACCACCTTGCGTTCTCTCTACAAAGATAGGCTGGGTTGCTCCCAACACTGGGCCTTACACATTGAGTTCTTCTGGAATGTCTATCAACAATTCAGGTCATACTGCCTCCTGGTGGGGGTACTATACAGGAGGGTAGGTGGGATCTCTGAGGGCTCCCTGGGCTGGGGTAGTGGTGGGCTCTCCTACACCATAAATCCTTGTCTCTATTTCAGAGCCTAGCCAGGGGGCTTCACAGCCATCAGTGAAGCCTCTTCTTTAAGACTATGTTTGTTCATCCAAGCATTTACTCCCCATCTGCTATGGGCAGACCTTGTGCCTGGCCACTGAGAATTTAGAGATGAGATTAAGATCTAAGACATGGTCCTGCCTTATCTTAGGTAGGACCTAAGACATTGATCTGCCTTAAGGCCCTGCCTTAAGGAGCTCAAGAACAGCTCACAGAAGCAAGTAGTGTCACTGGGGAGTTCTGCCCACTGCCCTGGGGACCACAGAGCAGAGCACCTACCCTACTTGGTAGAAAGGGGCTGGGTCTTCCTAGTAACACTCCAGCTGGTCTTCAAGGGTGTGCCAGAGGCGAGTGATCGGGGAAGGGCAGCCCAAGTCAAGTATATATGTTTACCTGGGTCCAGAAATAATAAGTGCCCAGTGGGGAGTGAACTCTGAGCATCTTAGCCTACAAGACGCAGAATGTGGGAAATGGGGTTGGATAAGTAGGGTCCAATCACCAAATTCTACTTAGCAGATGAAAGGGCAGGTAGGCAAGCTAAATGACCTACAGAGAGCATTCAAAGTCAAGGCTGAAACATCAGGTTCAATTCTCAAGCCTCCTTCCCTTGAGTGAATAAGCAAAATAGTCAAGAACACAAACCTGAAATCAGGTAGATGGGCCTTGAGTCCTGACTTTGCTCCATATTGTTTCTTTGCCTTCAAAATAAGAATTGGAGAAGGACTGTGACCCTGAGCTTCATAGCAGGTGAGCCATAAACACCCCTAGACCCAAGGTAGTGAAGGGAAGCAGGGAGCAGTTAGCACAATCCAAAGACGAGTTCCTGGGAGGGTCTCTCCCTAGAGGAGCAGTGGGGTAGAGCCAGCCTGCGTATACCCTGGCCCTGATAGCCCCCTTCCTTTACCATCTCCACTGGGGACCCCATTGGCCAACGCCTGCCAGAGGGCATGGAGTTTACCCTTCATTCAGGTATCCCTACAGGTCAATCTCCTAGGACACAGAATGAGTGGAAATTGGCTCTAAAGGATGAACAGAAGGTGTCAGGGACACCCACCTCCTGGGGGAGTGGAGTTTTAGTGAGATAATATCGCAAAGCTCTTGGTGCATTTTTGACCCAAAACAAGTGCTC
This sequence comes from Mustela putorius furo, assembly GCF_011764305.1. Lineage (NCBI taxonomy): Eukaryota > Metazoa > Chordata > Mammalia > Carnivora > Mustelidae > Mustela > Mustela putorius. Next base: position 8,054,222 of record NW_025422060.1, read on the forward strand.
GGTCAAGGCTAAACTAGAATCTAGCAGTACATCTGCGAGAGTGTGCCACAGGGAGATAAGATGGCAAAGTGGGAAGGCCTGAAGGTATATGGGTTCTCCTTGGATGACCATCCCAAGGCTGGGATGGAGGCTATCCATGAGCCCTGGGGATGTATTGCCTATAATTGGGTGCAACCCTCAGTCGTTAGGTTGGCTAGTTGAGTTGTTGTTCCGAACCACAGACTTTTAGATCTAGAACAGTTGAGAATGGCTTTATCACCTTTGGGTATGCTTGGTGAGATCATTTGTACATTATTTAAATGGTTTGATATGTAAAATAAGAACATAGAGTTTCCACTTGATAAATAGCTCAAAGTTGTTTGTTTTCCTACTAATGGAATAGCCTGTCCAGGGAGCTCTTGTGAAATTTCTAGATCCCGGGAAGATTCTGCATCTTTTAATTGCCTTTCTCTTCTTTTCCAATCCTCATTTTAAAATCCTCTTTCCTAACATTAACTTACTCTCCAGGTTAGATCCATGTCCTTTTCTCCCGTCCTCCATGTAGCCGCATAAACAGTATCCTATCCCCCTTCCAGCAGAGCTGAAAAACCAGAAGAAATTGGGATATACGTTAAGAAATTGGCACAAGAAGAATACATCTTTCTTGGAATTTCCTTAAAGATTTTTTTTCCCCTTGAAAAGAAAGCCAGACTGTAAAATAAAACACATTCAGTTGTTAATAAACAAAAACCTCACATATCTAAAATTTAGTTATTTTCCAAGGCGAACTAACATTTTGCTCTGTCTGCTTTTCCTAATATGCACATTTCATTGAGCCCAAATCCTCATTATGGGAAACATTTACATATCCATCTCCTGGCTCCAGGGTTTCCTGGGCAGTAAAATGTGCCCTCAGTGGTTTCAGAAGCACTGGGCTCATATTCATCTTGCCAAAAGCAGCAAATCTTTAAAAAATGAAATTTTCCAGGCACTTAGCCCCTAAACCAACCTTGTGGGAATAGATGATTTTGAATCTTATCGGCCCGTACAATGTCTCATAGCCTTTAAAAATGTCATCAACTTTCTCCCTGGGCAGCATGACCGGTGACACCAAGTGTCACAGCAGGAACAGCTGAAGAATGAATGTGCCAAGTCTGCATTTTGAACCTTTATTGGGTTTCCTATTTGCCAGCCGCCTCATCCTTCACAGGCCTGTGGATTCCCGTTCATGCATTCTCATTCGACACATCTCTAGGCTGGAGCTGTGTTTTGAACAAAGTTTGGTGCTCTGGGGAGATTCAGAGCTCTTTTGGGGGCAGAGTTCCCATGGCGGGGCTGCCCACAGTAGCTCAGAGGGCCCAGAACCATGTTCCACATGATGCAGCTTTGCACCGAGTCTTGCAGAAAAAATGCAGGCTTGCCTCTGCTCTGCCCGTCCCTTAGAGCTACAGCCTAAATCCTACCCCTTCTCAGATGCCCTGCCCCACGGGGGCCTCAGCCTGTACTAGATCCCTCCCAAGGTTTCATAGCCATGCAAACAAACTGAAAGAGGGGATCATAGAGCCACGGTGTGTTCAAGCCAGAAAGAATATTAGCAATTTCCTAGTGCGGCCTCCTCGTTCAAATGAGGAAACCTTGGTCCGGAACATGTACCAGTGACCTACAATGGGTATAGGTGACAACAGAGCAGAAAGCAGAAATGAAGTGAGAACCCAGAGTCTTGTGGAATAAATTGTATTGGGGCCATTTAAGGAAAATATCTCCTCCCGTTATGTTGGTCAGATGGCTGTCCATACCCCTAGAACTCCATGTTACTTGCGCCAGCGTCGCAATACAATCTTCCAAAAATTGACCTTGAAAGGGTTCACTGGCAAAGGGGTGATAGTATCATGATGCGTGTTCTGCTTTTATATTTATTGTATATTAATGGCCCAAACTGTAACAGTCCTAACACCCTATTTGGGCATGGGTTGGTTGATAATGTGTATTTTAGGGCAACTTGTAGCAACTTTGGTTACCAACCCATCCACTATTGGGGACAACATTACAGACGATAAGGTCAGTAGTTTGTACACACAGAAGGTGTAGGGGTCGGTTTGGGAGTGTATGGGATCTGATCAATAACGTGGAAAGAAAGATGGGCTTGGGTTTGTGTTTGCTTTAGGTCATCTCCTTTTTGTGATTTATCTAATCACAGCTTTAGTTCTATGCCATCTCTGCCCCTAGGAGGCGTGATTTCTTTGCTCAGGTTGTATTTGCAACACACACAGTGCCATTTTCTTCACTTGGTGAAGACAGCTCTTCCCTTCCAGGCCGAATGTCCAGTGACCACAGCAGATAGACAGTCATTACAGATCCTCACACTGTCTTGTCTTCCAGGCTCTGTGGCTACCCTCCTTTTTATGATGAAAATGATTCCAAGCTCTTCGAACAGATCCTCAAGGCAGAATATGAGTTCGACTCCCCCTACTGGGATGACATCTCCGACTCTGGTAGGTCTCTTGGCTCCCCAGGGGCGGGACCCTCACATCCAGACCTCTTGACCTTGACTGACCTGGGGGTTTCAGGGTGGTCCTGAGGCTCCCAAGGAAGTTCCTTGAGCTATGTACTTGGACTTGACTTGCAAAGCGGAAGGCAGGTTTGGGACATCTGACCAGAGCTACACTGAGGGACGGGACTGACCCCTCCACTATTCTTAGCCATGCCCTGATCTGGGGGCTCCAGGACTGAAACAATGTTGGCTAACATTTATTGAGTTCTTACTGTGTGCTGACCACCATAAGGTCTGCACACATGCTAATTCACTCAGTCCTCAGGACAACCTATCAGATGGCTATTACTAGTATCACTACTGGACAGGTAAGGAAACTGAGGCCCCCTCAGTGTCAATATACCTTGACAGAAGCCACACAGCTATTAAGTGGCCAAGCTGGGATTTGAACCCAGCCCCTCACTCCGGCACCCACGTCTCAACCACTTTCTGTGCCACACTGAAACATCCCCAGAAACATTCACCATTTCCTCCTCAGGGATAAAGGTCAAAACCAAGGCTCAGGTAGACTGGTGAGTCCTCAAGCCTCAAGATCTGGATGTTAACAACAGTCCTCCCTACCAGAGAGGATCAAATAAAATAATAAATGAGGCAGAGTCCTGCCCCTCCCGGTGAGCTGTTTAAATACTGCATTTTGTTATCTGTTATTTTCTCCTCACTGGAGACAACTTGCTTTATTCCTCAGTCTTCCAGAACCTGAGACCTGAGTACAGTTGTCCAAGCCTTGCAGGGAAAAGTGGCATGGGGAATATTTTATTTCCTAGCTCAGGAAGATACCGCCTTCTCCTCTAAGAGCCTAGTCCTGTGGGCAGAGAGCTGCTGGGCACTGTGAAGGCATGGGTCTCTGGCCTGGCACACAGGTGTCGGCCTCTGGTTCTGTGACCCAGTTGCTCATGTTCTCAGGATCCCGCTTCCGGGTCTTACCCCATCTGGGCCTCCTAGTGTTCCCCCCCCACGCTGGGGCATATCTTGTTGCATCTTGACTTCGCACTCATCACAGGTGGCTGAGTGGGCTGTGGGGGGCTTCTCAAGGCTGTGTCTCCACAGAACCTGCCCAGGACCTGGTGGCCTTAGCAGAAGTTAAGGGGATTTTGGTGACTCAGCGGTGTCTAACACGCAGAGAGGACATCAACAAAGCAGCTTCTTCTTTTTTTTTTTTTTTTAACAAAGCAGCTTCTTAAGGCAGCCGTGAGCTCAGCGAGAGGCACATGGTGACAAAGATGTTTGATCTCTGAACCAAAGATGTCACTAACTGCCAAGGGAAGGGCGTTGAGCTGGGCAGCCAGGGTCCCAGGCCTGGCATGACTTCCTCCCCATTCACTGTCCCCTCTCATGGTGCCAAGTCTCAGCTTCCCTTTCTCTCAAATGCCAGTTCCCACCCACCTTTTGTGTTCAAAGTACCATAGGGTCAATAGTGAGGCTGGGCTGTTTTTCATGCTCCATGCCCTTTTCCAAAGACCCAGCAGCATCCAATTGTCACACGTCCAGCCATACCCTGATTCCCCTGTGCTTTCTTTCTAAACAGCGAAAGACTTCATCCGGAACCTGATGGAGAAAGATCCAAATAAAAGATACACTTGTGAGCAAGCCGCTCGGCACCCATGGTAAGAAAAGTCACCCATGAGGAAGAGCGCACTGACACCTTCGCAGATTGAACCCCCTCTCAGCTGTTTGTAACTGAGGAAGGATTGTATCTCATTCTGACCACTGGCTTTCATCCCGTCCCCAAGGCTACACTTGAACTCTTCTCTTCCCTCGGGACACAGCCTCCTGAATGCACAGATGACAAGTTCAGTGTGCAAAAGATAGCTGTAGGCTTTTCATTCTACAGGTAGTATGTTGGGATCATTTTTATTGAAGGTAATTCTCCAGGGAGGCATGAAGATGGGAGTTTTAGTCCTTGAGCTTATCGTTCAATAAGTAAGTGAATTGAGGTTATATGTTCTTTTCCTTTTAAAATGCTTTTGGGGACACCTGGGTGGCTCAGTCGGTTAAGCATCTGACTCTTAATCTTGGTTCAGGTTGTGATTTCAGGGTCATGAATTCAAGTTCCAAGTTGGGCTCCAGCCTACCTAAAAAAGAGAGATAAAGAAAAAAGAAAGAAAATGTTATTCAAGTTCATGTGTCTTCAACCCCAGAGGCATTCCCTGATAGTTCGTGCCATTCTATAATACATTGTCAGCAGTGCCCTTGAAGCCCCCTTGTTTTGAGCCACTTACTAAGTCTGAACCCAACTGTGCCAACCAGACGCCCCCAATTTTCTTATCTTTAAAATGAGAACAAGGATACCTACTTTACAGAGCTGATGTAAGATATCATGGAGATCATGCCTGTTAAGGGTTTAGCACAGGGTCTGGGACATAGGAAATGCTTCATTAGGCTCACATTAAACAACCGAGATCATCCATTTGGAAACAAAGACCAGGAACCGTAGAACATGTGGTATGATGGCAACAAACAGCCTTTGACTGAAGGAGAAATGCCCCTAAAAAGTGCTCTGGGAAACTGCCCCATGTTTGTTCCACCACCACCTGTAACATTTCCTCCCGAGCGTCACATGCTGGTTGGTCTTCCAAAGGGCATCTACTCAGGGGAGTGCCGTGAGCTGGTTTCATTGAAGTCCCCGACTTCATGATTTTTTTGACTTTACCATGGTCCCAAAATTATACCCATTCAGTAGCAACTGTACTTCCGGTTTTAAATTGTGACCTTGTCTTGGGCTAGCTGCACCAGGGATGATCTTCTTGTGAGGTCGGGTGCCGGCAGCCACAGTGCCCATCAGCCACGCAATCATTACGGGTTGACATCCAATTGCTGACACCCGTTCTGTCCCCATACGACCCTTCTGTTCTTCACCTTCAGTGCTGTATTTAGGAAATTCCAGGAGCTACTCAACACTTGATCATACAAGGAGCTTTGTGTTAGATGATTTTGCCCAACTGTAGGCTACCATGGGTGTTCTGAGCACGGTTAGGGTAGACGAGGCTAAGCTATGTTTGACAGGTTTGGTGTATTGAATGCATTTTCGATGTATGATAGTTTCCACTTACGATGGGTTTATTGGGATGGAACTCCATTGTAAGTTGAGGAAGAGTTGTATTTTAATCTATGACCACAGCTGTCACTTACAGGGCACTAATTATTTTAGATTCTCTTCTAATTGTGTTAAAACATCATCTCAGGTTTTTTCTTTATAATAACTCTGTGAGGTAGGTTTTGTCTCCATTTCAGAAATAAGAAAATTGATTTAGAAAGAAAATAACTTAGCCTGAGCCAAGACTGCAGAAGCACTATGTGATGGTGAAGCCACACTTGTTTCCGGCCAGAACTGATTCCAAAATAAATGTTCTTCAGCACCATCCTGTAAGAAGTAAAAGGAAGACAGGAATGGCTGAAGGGGAGGGAAAGATACTTCTGAATAAGGAGGCAGATTTGGTCTTATATATGTATGTATTTTAAGATTTTGTTTATTTATTTGGCAGAGGGAGACAGACAGTGAGAGAGAGAGGGAACAGAAGCAGTGGGGAGCAGGAGAGGGAGAAACAGACTTTCTGCTGAGCAGGGAGCCCGATGTGGGGCTCGATCCCTGGACTCGGATTGTGACCTGAGCCGAAGGCACTTGCTTAGCAACTGAGCCACCCAGGCGCCCAGTCATATATATTTTAAATAAATTTAAAATAAATGACATTTTATTTTGTAACAAGTTACATTGGACAATAGGTCAAAGTATGTGATGATAAAGTTAGTGAAGCTTTTCTTACTCTACCAGCAATTGGCCTTCTGGGCTGCAGGAGACCTTGACTTCTTCCGGTTTTATCGAGGTGTGGTTGATGCACACTGTGTAAGTTTAAGGTGTAGAGCTACATGACTTCACCTGTGTATATATTGCAAAATGAAGTATAATTAACATCCACCCCCTTCTGTAGGTAGTGGAAACAGTTGTTTCCTTGGGGTGGACCTTTAAGGATTTACTCTGCAGCAGCTTCCAGATATATGTTAGAGCAGTGTGGACCATCGTGTTGGACTTTACGACCCAGCACGTATTTATCTTCTATGAGACTAAAAGTTTGAGGCTGTGGGGGTGATCTAACAGAGGAGGAAAGTGACCTCTAAGAAAGGGAAGCAACTTACTTTCTTGGACGTGTTCACGCATCCAGCCTCGCTCTGTGGGAGACAGGAAGCATGCCAGCTGATACCTAGTCTCTGCTTCACCAGACATTTTTGAAAAACCAAAGAAGGGGGAGGTCAGTTCCCTGAAGGGCCTGGCAGAGGACTTCCCAGAGGGGGTGAGCCCCACGCCGTGAGGCCGTCACTAGGCTATCAGGAGAGGAGAGGCGTTCTCGGCAGGGTGAGCAGCCTGGGCCACGATCAGGCCCTGCGTCTCTATCCTGGAGCCACAGCAGGTATTGCTAGGGGCAGGGGAGTGGACACAGGAGTAAGGCATGAGGAGACCAGAAAGGAAGGCACGACAAGCAGATTCTGGCGCGAGCTCGGGGTAGTACACGCTTTGAGTCCCGTTCCCTGCTTCACCCTTTGTTACTGCGTGGGCGACCTCCTGAGCCCTGGGGCCCCTGTGCTGAACTGAGATCATAAATAACGGCAGTCTTTATCCTTATAGGGCTTTTCCAAGGATGGAATGAGACATTACATACAAATAAGAAGAGGACCCAGTACCTAATACATCTTCTCCCATCTGTACAAGTTGCCATTAATTTATTGTCATACTAAGCAATTTGTACTTTTCCCTTCGGACACTGGGGGCCCCTGACAGGTTTTAAGCGGGTGATCTGATTTGCATCTCAGAAAGCTTAGCCTGCTGCAGGATGGGAGAATGGAGACGAATTGCTGGTGCTGGGCCAAGGGAGGCTGGCAGGGAGCTATAGACTGGAGGGGAGGCTGGCCCAGAGTAGGGGGAGGGGGCCTGCCTGGAGCCACAAGGATGGGGCAGATGGAGAGCACAAGAGACACGCCAGGGACAGGGGCCACAGCTTGGGGCAGGGCACTGGTGGGACAGGGGGCCCTGAGGTTACGGCCAGGGTTCCAGCTGAAAGGATGCCTCCACTGAGAGGAGCAGGAGGGAGGATCCGGAGTGAGTCTACAGACAAGGAAAGAGGTCAGGCTGGAGACAGAGACTTCTGGGTCATTTGCCTGGGTCCCCTCGGGATTCAGTAGCTTGCGAGCTGCACAAATTGATGCCTCTTTACTCCAGAGCTGGGTTGATGCCTCTTTACTCCAGAGCTGGGTTTCTGCCAGTGCTGTATCATTGCTCCCGTGCGTGTCCCAAGTTCCAGGAAAATGGTAAAATATTAGAAAATGGTAAAAATGAAGGCATTTGACTCAAACATCATTGAAATGCGCCCCCCACCCCCTGCCACTGTCTGTATTTCTGATATCCTTGTTTCTTTTATGTAAAAGTTCCTGGGCAAAGAGCACAGGTTCAACAGAGAGCTGGCAGAGAGTGTAGTCATGATTCCAGGGAAGGATGGCTTTCTCAACACCCCGTTCTGGAAGCTGTGTTCTTGGCACATGGATTCTATCCGGAGAACATATCTGTTCTTCTGCATTTGCTCTTCCAACTTAATTAAGGCCCCTTGGCATCAGAAGGGCCTCTGGCAGTCACAGACACCATCCCTTGGCCCCAAACACCCACTTGGGACAGGACAGGGCTCCTTTCAAAGCTGTGTGTGTGTCAAGGGCCCTCAGCCTCTCTTGCCAGATTTTTTGGTGCCTGTGTCACTCGAGGCTGGCAGGGAGCTATAGCTTTGCCTTTTCGTGGCAGTGCATGGTTAAGGAGGCTCCAGCCCGCTGGCTGCTGGCCAAGGAGGAGGGACTGGCAGGGGACCAGATGGGAACCCATCCCTCCTTTACAGGGAAGCACCTCAATGGGGTTTGTTTGTCTGCTTCAGGTTGTTCTGGACCTCCCTCTCTAGTTACATCGACATGGAAACCAAAGTGATGATTCCTGGGCATCCATGCCCCAGGCAACACTTGGCAGAGGGCCCTCCACCCCGGGGGGCACATCGTGTGTCAGCCAGGCCGGGGTGGGGGCACCTGCAGCCCTCCCCTCAGTGTTCACGGAGACCCCTCCCCTCTTCTGGGCTCTAGTCCAGCGAGCTGTGGTTGACCTGTAGGAAGCAGGAAGCAAGAAGCAGCCCAGGGCTCTGGAAAACCCCTGTCTGGGGTACACACAGGCATCACCAAGACTATCTTAAGCAAGCGGCTAGAAAAATGTGAAATCAGAGCTGTGGAAGTACAGCAGACGAGGTATAAAGCACAAAACCCAGAAGGCAGGGAGAGATGAGTTTGATGATTTGTGTGTGGAGAAGGAGTGCCAGACAGACCTCATGAAGGGTCATTTATGTGAATGCTATCTGCTTTGTTCGCACGGGGTTAAAACTGGAAACCAAAGTGTGGCTCCTGGCTGGCTCAGTCGGTAGAACGTGCAACTCTTGGATCTTGTGTTGTGAGTTCAAGCCCTCTATTGGGTATAGAGATACTTAAAAATAAACTATTAAAAAAAACTGGGAAGCAAAAGAGACATGAATGGAATGTGGGTGTCCATAGCTTTAAATGTGTGTGCGTACACGGCTTTATAAGGAAATTTTCCTGGGTCGGAGGCATTGTTCAGTTCCTAGGACCATCGAGGTACAACCAGAGTCTCTTCCGATCTTAACGTTCCATGCCTCCAGAGTCGTCGATGAATAACGCTGAAGGTGGTAGCACTGAGCATGGCGAGTGTCATATGTCATCATTGTGAACCCCCTGGCTCGGGATTGGAGAAGGCATTTCCATGATGGGGTCCATTTGAGGAAGACTGTGTGCTGTCATGGGCCAAGGTCCCCAAGGAGAGGACCTTATGGGAACCTCTGGGTCACATCTGCCCTGCTGGGTCTTACCAGCCACAGCATGCCCCAAGACAGAGGGAAGTGAGCACGGAACATTCCTGAAATAATTAGAAGTTTGCATTTTCCTTACATCTCAGCCCATGCTAACCCACAGAGAAGGGAGCCTCCCTGACCCCCTCGCTGGTCTGTTTGGTTTGGAGCACGGCTCTGCCCTGCGGCAGTCCTCAGCCTGAGACACCCCGTACTCCCACCCCTTCTGCCTGCTCGTTTCCAAGAAAGCGCTGGCCACCGATAAGTTGGAATTGGCCCCTTTTCTGAAGACATGTTTTTTTTTTTAAAGATTTTATTTATTTATTTGCACACACGAGAGAACGGGATTGGGGCAGGGAGGCCCAGGCACCCTGCTGGGGTGAAGCAGGCACCCTGCTGAGAAGGGAGGCACCCTGAGAAGCAGGCACCCTGCTGAGTAGGGAGCCCGATGCGGGGCTCAATCCCAGGACCCCAGGATCCTGACTTGAGCCAAAAGCAGACACCCAACTGTCTGAGCCACCCAGGAGCCCTGAGGATGTAGCTTTTAAAAACGGGGCAGGAGGGATGCCTGGGTGGCTCAGTGGGCTAATGCATCTGCCTTCAGCTCAGGTCATGATCTCAGGGTCCTGGGATCGAGCCCCACATCGGGCTCTCTGCTCAGCAGGGAGCCTGCTTCCCCCTCTCTCTCTGCCTGCCTCTCTCCTACTTGTGATCTCTCTCTCTCTCGCTCTCTGTCAAATAAATAATAAAATCTTAAAAAAAAAAATAAAAACAGGGCAGGAGGAAACAGTCACATGAATTATCTAGAAGGAGAAGCTTAATAAAGATGTCCACTGTCCCCTAACCTTGTTCCTCTTTCGGATGGATTTGCCCGCTATTCTGTTTCACTAGTGTGGGGAGGGGCGGTGGGCAGGAGGCAACTGGCAGCTGTTGGAAATGGAAGCCTGATTCTCTTGAGTTCATTTCAGAGTGTCCCCTTTGCTAAGTCTTTCCAGCCCTGCTGGGAAAAAGACAGAGTCTATGCTGGGAGGGGCGGGGGTCACTCATACCTGGGAATAATCGGACTGCATTCCAGACCTAGGCCCAGCCTGGCACAGACTAAGGGTCCAATCCTGCAGCCATGTTTTCAATTCTAAAGTGAAAGGCTGTGTGGATAGGGACATATTTTTTTTTACTCAGGGAGGATTTCTAGTCTGTGTAAGTCCTAAGCTTATTCCCCTCATGTCCCCAAATGGCTGGACATCACAGTGGGTGGCGTCCGGGCTGTTTTTGGGTCCAGGGCCATCTGGGTCTGGGAGATGACAAGTTTCCTCACTAACCAGCCACCTTCCAGCCAGAAAGGATGGTCAGTGTTCCTGGCATCTATATGCCCCTGAACCTCTAAAATGCAAAAGATTATTTCATAGGTATCAGATGCCAAGCTAGAATTTAATGGTTGCTAAATGAAAGGGAAGATAGGGAAGGTTCTAAGCGCAGAAGTGAAATGAGAGCAAAACACAGTTTCCTCTGAAACTGGAGAGAAGGCCAGATGATTAACTGTAGGGGAGGGACGGTGCTGAGGTAGCGAGGATGTGTGGGGGAAGAAACGAGTGACCTCCGGGTGACCAGTGAGACTGGAGAATTGTTGAGCCAATCGAAGAGGGCAGGGCGGTGTGAGACCAGGGAGAGTGGCAGGAGGGTGGGGGAAGGAGAGGTGGTAAAGCAGGTAAAGGTGGTAAAGGACTCGGGTGGGGGGTAATTCCTACGTAGTTTCTAAGGACAGAGGTGAAGAGCAACCCCCCCTTCTTCTCTGCTAATAGAAGGCTATAGAACAAGCTAATGCCTAGTGATATCAGCAACCCAGCTGAGTGTTTAGAGAACTTTTCCAGGAAATGCAAGGAAAGAAGATTTGCCAAGCAGGGGTCAGCTGAGGCTGGGCACCCCCCCCCCCCCACTGAGGGCAGACACGGTGGGGGACGCCCGGTGTGGGCAAGGAGAATGTGGCTGAGCTTCTTTCTGCTGGAATGGAGCCAGAAGGATGCTTTGGCCCCAGGGTGTGAGTGGGTCCATGGAACGGCGGGCCTGGAGAGGGTACAAAGAAGGAGCCTCAAGCAGGAAGAAGCTTGGAAGATGGCCCTGGGTAGGGATCTGGTGGTCAGACCAGGCAGGAAACTCATCAGGACCTCTGAGGGGAAGGGCTGCAGGGTAGAGGGCTGATGGACAGGGAGACGGAGGGAGGAGGAGGGGAAACCAGATTCAGGTTGCCTCATAGCTTCTGCAGTTGTCGGAACTGTGGCCAAAAGGGAAGAAGTGGGAATCAGGCAGAGAGGTCCACAAATCCCCTGGAGGGTGCAGAGTCTAGAAGAGGGACAGGACTTGGAACACAGTGGTGCCTGGAAGGGCAGCAACAAGCCACCCTCTTAGGGAACCTTGGGACGGACACAGGACTGATGCTTTCCTGGGAAACCAGCATGGACCCAGGTCACAGCACCACCCCCTGCCCCCCCACCCAAGAAGCACTTTTAAAGAAGCATCTTTGCCTTTGTTTCAGGATCGCTGGGGACACAGCCCTCAACAAAAACATCCATGAGTCTGTCAGTGCCCAGATCCGGAAGAACTTCGCAAAAAGCAAATGGAGAGTAAGTCGCCTGCTTTATTCGGTCCCGGTGAACCCAATAACTCCCACGAAAATTGCCCTGCGGTTGCAGCATTTATTATTTCTAAAGGTTGCTATCACTGGAGCTGGATGAAAATCCCCAGAACCTCCCCCAGAAAAATCTTGCTAATTTTAACCAATGAGGTTTAAGACTCAAAGGGGGTGTTATGGTATGGGAGGGATAAGGTACACGATTTCATATCCCCCAGCAACAGTGTTGGTTCGTTACTCCGTTGCTGTTTCTTAAGACTGTAATTGCTGTTGTCTGCCTTTCCATTGCTGGAACCTTGAAGAGTTGACTTCTCTTAAAATTATATGAGAACAGGAGAGGAAACCCTATTTAGGAAAGCCTAAACCTTAGGTTCTGATCAGTGTGCATAAATTAAGAGCTGTCTGTTCCGCCCTGAAAGACTGGACAGAAATGAAATGAATTCTATTGACCTACTTCATTTGGAGGAAATGCTATTCATTAGGACATGAGCGCCAATAACAGGAAAATAAAACCTACCTTAAAACTTCATCATAAACTGTCATTTAACATACTGTATTATAATAATAGGACTTTGATTCTAAAAGTCACTTCTCTAACATTATGGAGAGAATTGGTATACATTCATTCTAGATGTTTAGTATGTCAGAAGAAGACTATTTGTTTAAATCTCCAAAATACATCTTGAGGAGTGGGGGGTGGGGGACGCAATAAATCCACATCATTTTGGAAGAAGGGTCAAGATGAGCTTCCTTTCTCAAGTATCGTGAGAATGTTCTAAGACATCTCAAATGCTCGGGGTAACAGGAGAAATGAACAGATGCAGTCTGAGTCTTTTCTAATTAGCCGGACTCTTTTGTCTGCTTTTTCCCTTTCTTAAATTTCAGCAAGCATTCAATGCCACGGCCGTCGTGAGGCATATGAGGAAGCTTCATCTTGGCAGCAGCCTGGACAGTTCAAACGCAGGTGTTTCCAGCAGCCTCAGCTTGGCCAGCCAAAAAGATTGTGCGTATGCCCCAAAGACGGAACTTTCCAGCCGGCATGCAGACCCCTCTGGGGTTGGGGGGAGGGACTGGCGTCCGTGAACACCTGGTGTTTGATACCTCATCTCCTTGAATGTCCCCAATAACCCTGGGACCTTATTTAATTTAGAAGGATATTTTCTACATGTCCCATTGTTGGATGTTCACACAACAGTGGTATTGTTTTGAGGTGATAAATCCATGGCTCAAGTCCCACGTGGCTGTGGCTGTATGGATGAAAGTCCGGACACTGTCCCATCTGTCTCCTTCCCGTGAGGTTTGCTTGTCATCGTGTGCCATTCTTAGGGGTTGAGGAAGGGACAGCGGAGACTCGTGACAGCCTGATGTCATTGGTTTTTAGTATCTGTTTTTTGATGAGGATGATGATATTTGGAGCTGAAGTTTATGCTGTGCATTGGCCTTGCAGTCTGAGCCATAATAAGAATATTGCACTGTCCTTCACCTTTGCATGGACGGTCACATCGCTGGGGACATGCTTGCAATTGTCTATTTCTCTCTCCCCGTCCCCACCACCCTCTGGTGTATTTATCTTAATTCTATAGTAGGCCACCCCAGTGGCTCCTGCCCCCTTCAGAGCAGTTGCCTTGATGGTGCCCATTGGCCTTCTTCTCCTTGATCATGAAGCCCTTCCATTTGGTCTCACTCTGGGCATCATGTTTCTACCTCATTGCCCTCAGAAAAGCATTCCCTCCGCCTATAATAGTCTTTCCATCTTATCTGGTAATGTGAGCCCTTAAATTTCCCCCAGAAATCTCCATCAGCATCCCTTGCCCCAACCACACACTGTGGGAGACCCACAGATAATGAATCTCCCTCTTTTGGAGCCTGTGAAGGTCACAGACAAACGCACTGCTGGGAGCTGAGCTGTAGGGGAGCAATCCGACATCAGGATTGTCTGCTGCTGACATATGCACTTGGTGGAGCTTGGTGGTGCAGCCTGGGAGGTATTTTTCTAGGGCAGGGCTGCTGGTATATGAGGAAGAGATGACATCCCATGACGATCTCTCTGGGTCACAGATACATCTTAGCCAGGAGTAGAGACCACCCACAAACAGGGTGGATGGGGGATCATAGTCTTTCTTTATTTTTCACATCTCTACTCACGGAGCTGTGGTGACAACAGTTCTTATAATGAAAGCACGTGCTCAACACCTGCCCTGCAGCCTAGTACATAGTAAGTGCTCCCTCAGTAAGCAGCACCGATCTTAGGAGGGTGCTCAACCGTGTGGTCTTCAACTACAAAACACTTAAAACCATGATGATGAGAGTGGGAGGGAAGAGTTGGGCCCAAGAAGAAAGCATTTTAAGGACCCATTGCCAGGTAGGTAAAAATTTAGTCAAGTGTGTAAAAAGTTGGCCCCCACCCCAAACCCTGCTATGGGAAAGGAGAGCGAGTATTTTCTTCTGAGCTTTGACCCCCTGTGTCCACTGTCCCCCTGCAGGTCTGGCACCCTCCACACTCTGTAGTCTCGTTTCTTCTTCATCGGGGGTCCCTGGAGTGGGGGCGGAGCGGAGACCGAGGCCCACCACTGTGACCACAGTGCACTCCGGAAGCAAGTGACTGGCTCTGGAGGCGGGGCCCTGGGGGGCGGGGCCAGGGAAGGGGGCCTCCGGCGCCCCCAGCCCCTCCAGAGCGATCCCACCTTGCATGGTGCGCCTTCCTGCACAGGACTGGAAGACAGAAGTTTTTTATGGCCATATTTTATACTGCAATTCTGAAGTGTTCATTTCTCACAAACTGTACTGACTCAAAGGGAGCTGACGTCACAGGATCTGGTGCTGTACATAAGAATCTTGCAGAAGCTCTGACGAAACGGACCTCCCGCGTCCTCTCCCCCAAGCCCCGTCGTTTCCGCTTTTCTCGGTATGGGTAACCGTCTCTGTTGTATTTTTTTCTTTCATGACCAAAAAAAAAAAAAAAAAAAAGGAAAAAAAAAGGTTTCAACTGGATTATTTAAGTATCGGTAAATATTGCGCATTTAGGGTTTTATTTTTTACCTTTTATGAAATGCTCCCTTCTGATCTATACTTCTGAGTCCCAGGACCTGTATCTTTTGCTTGTCCGTGGTAGAGTTTTATGTTAACCTTCAAGAGATGTTTTTCGTTGTTTCCCCCCCCCCCCACCAAGGGGAATGTAAAGGTATTTTTTAAAATTCTAATAAGAGGATCAAGAATCTCTCTCCAAGGTGAAGAGTGCACTTTACTTCTATTTCTCCTCTCTCCCCCCTTCCCTGGAGGGGCAGCTCTCTGAGAAGACAACTCTGCAGATCCTCGGGGTGTCGTCTCCAGGGACGCCTTGGGCAGGGGTGAGGGGGGATGGAATCTGCAGAAAACCTTTTCCAGCACCCCCCCCCAGCCTACCTGTGGCCGTCCGGAGACCCCAGGGGCCTTCACTGTCAGCGGTCAGAAATAAAGAAGCCTGTTCTCCCAAGACTAAAGCTACACCTCAGAGGCTCCGCGCGCTGTGAAGGAGATGCCCAGCCAAGACGAAGCGCCTCCCTCCCACAAGGAACCAGTCACCATTTTGTCCAATGGGAACTCGCCGCCCGGCTCCCATTTCTCTCGAGGGTAACACAGAAAGCTCCGCTCTCAGCTATGCAGTTTTCGAGTTAATCTCTGTTTTTAAAAAACGCATTTCTAATCTTAACACTTCAAATGGCCTCCGACTCCTAGAAGTCTTTTCTGCAGATTTTTACCCGGTCCTTCTGTGAATGTTACCCGGGTGAGCAGAGAGGGAAGTGGCTTTGGAAAGGAGTCCGTGGACCTGGGGGTGGTAAGGAGAGGTGGTCTGCCATGCAGGGGACACTGGCCGCCGCAGGGATGGCCAGAGACGGCATCCACCAGGCCCAGCCGGCGCTGGAAGCCTTCCCTCTGACCAGGGCAAGCTGAAAAACCAAAGACCTGTGATGGCGGGGTCATCAAAGGGCCCAGGCTGCCTGGGCCTGAAGAGTTTCTTGGGATGTAGGACTTCCATTGCCAAACCTGGCAGTGTCCCGGGCAAACTGGCCCCATTGTCGGTCCATGTGGTGTGTAGGTGTGTGGAATGGAGCGCAGCGTGGGACTCAGGCAAACCCTTCTCCAGGGGGCTACTGAGGCACTCTTCTGCAGAGGCCTGCTGCCCTTGGCCCTCCTGTCCATGCGACACCGTGAGTCTGCATTTCTTGCCGTCAGCCTCAAGCCCGCTGCGTGTCCCTGGAGAACTGCCCGATGGTCCAACAGCTTTACTGGCAGAAGAAAATGGCATGAGGATTAGAAAGAGTATGTGAGAAAATGGGGTTTCTCTCCAGGGGCTTTACTAGGGTGTGGCTTAGGAACAAGCATTGGGGAGCATTCGTGTTGCCACAGTGTCAGAAAACAAGTAATCTGAAGTTACGGGAGGGTGATCCTTTGCCCGGATGTGGTTCCTGTAATGTGTACCTGAGTGGTTGTCGGTCCTTTGGCCTGTGTGCTCCATGCAATCCATAGCACTTGGAGAGCAACTTTTGAAGCCACGTTCTCTGATGGATGAATCCGTTATTTCCTAGAGCTGATAGGCAGGTGCCTGTTTGCCTGTTCTGTTCTCTTAGTTTGAAGGTATGTCTTACCTGACAAGTGCAGAGGAGGTGAAAGGTGGGGTCTGTCGCAAGTGTCCCCTCTGTGGTTTGGGCCAGCCTCTGGCCATGCTTGGCCTGTAACATTTCAGGTCTCCACAACATACTGCGAGGGAACAGCGACTGCTTTCAGCCTCCAAAGTGAACTCCGTTGAACTTGACACAGGCAAATCAAGACCGTTTCAACACCACCAGACTCGGGTCATTTCCTATTGTTTAGGAAAAGGAGAAAAAGAAATAACACATGGAAGAACTTTTGCTCTTTGGGAGAGCCTCTGTGGCAGGAGAAAGGTTCTCTTTCAACCGCACTTAGGCTTTATCATCGTATCACACAGCAAGAGAACCCAGACTGTATCTTTGGTGAAGACCTGCTGAGCCAGGCGGCTGAGTCCCAGGCCCCTCGCCAATGTCCGATCCCACCCGTAGGAGCTAAGCATCTCCTATGTGCCCCAGGCTTCCGCTCCCCATGGAAGCCAGTGTGTGGCCCAGGCTCAGGGATGGCCACCGGCCCCATTGTGGGTTCCTTTCAACCCCAAGCTCCCAACCAGTCTCCTAAGCTTCTCAGAGCAAGTAGATAATTTTTCCTACTTGAATAGGACATGTTGATATCATGTCCACGAATGGCCTCTCTCTCAGCTGCCTATCCGTCCGCCCCTCCCTCATGTCCCACTTTTCACTTCCTCTGTGAGGCAGCAGACAAGCAGCAAGTGTGCACACACATGCGGGCCTCCCCGCCCCCGACCAGCGGCTGATGGCTCTTAGCCAGGGGGGCCAGTAGGGTTTAGTGTTCTTGACTATGGCAATGACTCTGATCACTTCTGAAATCCCACCTCAAGAGCAGGGAGCAGCTTCACCTCCCTGCATAGGAGCCTGTGACCTTAGAGAGAGTCCCACTGTCCAGCCAACAGTTAGCCTGATGTTCGAGGAGCTCAGCAGGCCAGCGTGAGGCAAACTAGATGGCTTTGACTAAACAAGCAGGACTCCGGCGCTTAGGAAGCAAGGGCCATCTATTGACCAGGATTGGGCATAGGACTCTCAGACTCAGTTTACCTGCCCAGCACTGACCTCATCCTGTTCATTTCTCTGCCTTGGTGTCCAGCATATCCTGGATGGGATGTGGGTGGGAGAGAGTAACTCCCCTTTAGCGTGAAGGTCAACAACACCAGGGCAAAGAGGAGGGAACCCCAGGGACCCTCTTCTCTCCCTAGGAGTGACTGCTTTATCTGTTTAACCCATGGGATGTGATATTTGATGAGGAATTTTAAACTGAAAAGACCATATCCAGGGGAGAGAACTCAGTAGTTGAAGGCTCTGCGGCCCAGCGAGAGCCCTGGTTCCAAGGCTCATGACGGGAGAGCTAGGATTGCTGTGACACTCCCCACCCCATGTGATTCGCAGGGTTTCCTTTGGCTGTGTGAAGGGAAAGCCAGAGCCGGCAAAGGGCAGCTCTCTCCATTTCATAAACAGAAATAATACGTACTCTTTCCCAGGGTCACACACTCCCTTCTGGCCAACAAAATGAAGGTCCTCTGTTTCAACCAATGCACGAAACCTTTGCATGTTCTTCTCAAAACAGCACTCTTTCTGCGTCCTGTCCACCCACACTCCACAAAAGAGTTGGCCTTTTCCTTAAACACATTCCAGACCAAACACTGTTCAGTTTGTTTCCAAAAATGTATACCTGTATGTAACCCACCACTCTCTTGGGGGACAACTGGTCCTTGGCGTACCTGACATTTGCAAACAAGGGTTCTAACCCTTTGGTTCTCAGAGTTGAAAGTGTTGAAATAGAAAAGGTGAACTGGACAGAGTCCTCCAGCGGGGGCTTATTTCCTGAAGACACCAAGAAACCCTGTCTGCCGGTGAGCTGGCTCCAAGGCATCCACCGTGGACAGCAGGCAGGGAGGGGGAAGGAAGACAGAAGCGCACGCCCCCTTCTGCCCACACCCCACTTGTGGTCCCAGCGCATCATGGGTCTGCAGCCTGGCCGAGGGCCCGGGAGCCCAGCCCCACTGTGAAGCCGGCCCCGCATGCTGGCCAAGGCCTGGCCCGCTCCTGCTCCACTCTGACTCAGACCCTCAGACCAGAGGGAGCTGTAGCCCTTCCCGGGCCTTCCCTGCCACCTGCGGCTGGAGCGGCCCAGGTGTTGTGGCTGGGGGGAGAGGGGGGGGTGCGCTCTACTTCTGCAAACCCAAAGGCTGTGCATTTGGCAGCCAACCCCGCAGCATGCGGCTGCCAGGTCTGGTTTTGTGGACAAAAGCAAAGTGTGGAATGGCTTCTTGGTGTCTGTTTCTCTCTCTCTACACCAAAGGGATAAACCATTGCATTCACCCTTTGTACGAATGCCCGCTTCTGCATTTGCCCTATTTTTAACCTTCTGGTCCCCAGGGAACTTCTCATACGGTGATTCTGTCTTCTGATCATTTACTGAATTATTTTACTTAGAGGTGATTTTATTTTCTTATGGACAGGAAAAAAAAAATTGAGAGGAGTGTTTGAGGCTTCAGTCCTAGAAATAAGTCATCACCAGGGATTCCAAAGCCCCAAACACGAATAAAATTTGTCCTCAAAGGAAAACCTTAATCTGGACAGATGGAGATTGCCGGGCCCTCGTAGGAGCCCTGTATCTCTGGGGCAGGGCCTGGGGCAGGGTTGGCAGCCGGGTTTTCTGGAGGGAGAAAGAAGCAACAGGAGCATCGCTCACTTGGACGTCAGTCATACACACAGAAGCCTGCTGCCCTCCTTCCAGGGCCCCAGCATCAGACGGTCTGATGAGCCACCCAGTGACAGCAAAGAGGCTGCAGAGATTCTCTGTTTCCAAAGATGGGTGGCGCGTTTCAGAGAACATTTAGCTTGGGGCCACTTTCAGGTTGGACGACATAAAAGGCATGTTCTGTCCAGAAGAAAATTTGGAACGATTTCTTAATTGGCCTTCATCACTTCTCCGAGCCTTCCCACCAGCAAGCGAGCATGTTTTCCAAAAGCTTACAACTGGCAAAGCCAGGAATGTCCCCGCGTCTATTATTACGAGGCTTGTGATTGGTTCAATTTTCCCATAAAAACACGTTTGTCCCCAAGAAGGGAAACTGTGCATTTATTCCATGCATGTGACAAACTCTGTAAGAAGTTTAACTCACATAGGTTTGCGGCACTGCAAAATTGTTCATGGGCCTATGTAGCAACTGATTCTCTGCCTTGACAATCATGTACACATATCAAGATTTCTATCATCATGATAATGAGATTGATGACTTCTTGTTTTCCTCCAATAAAGACAATTAATCACCTTCAGATGTCTGAGGTTTGTTTCCTCCTTAAATAATGAGGGAGAGGGGTGTTCCAAGATCTCTCCCTTTCCTCCTCTTTCTGAGGTTTGGATTTGAAGTCAAGGAGTTGGAACTGAGCCCCTGGAAACTCATGAGGTTCCCTAAATATGTCACCTGCCCAACGAGCCGGAAGTGCCAGGAGAGGAAGGGGTGAGCACCTCTTGGCTTTGGGGTCTGTAGGGGGGGGGGCTCGGCTCTACCATACTGCTGGACAGGAAAGTTCCCCCTTTCCACAGCTGCTCAGAAAGTGGCTGGAGGTGGGCCCATTAACTCAAATTGCACTAACTGGATTTTCAGGAGTTGCTCAGAGGGAAAGCCAGTTTCAGGGAACCCCTATCTGAGTAGGGGGTCAGCAGGTTCATCCCTGCACCCATCTGTTTTGCTCAGCACAACTTTGGAGCTCTCCATGCCCAAAGAAAGATTCATTCTGAGCAGAAGCCTGCCTGCTGTCTTTCTTTCTCTTGGGTGGGGGAGACCAGCATTTCATAGGTCATCAACTAAATTGTGGGGAGTAGATCTGATGACCAGACGGTACCTCCAATCCAAATGGTCAGTGGCTGTTTGTGGAGGGAAATGAACCAGAAGTGTGTTAGAGAAACATGGAATTAATGCTGTCCTGTGCAGCCAGTATCAGATGAAAATGGCCTTGGTGGAAATAAGGGAACCCCGAAGAAGTATGGCGCACACCATTGGACATTTCGTATTTTCTGAATTCAGAAGCTTCTCTTCACCCAGACCCTAGTTATGAAGTATCTCAAAGCAAATGGATCCTTCAGTGGATTGTTGATGCAAATTTTATGGAATGAAAGGACTTTGGTGACCTAACCGCTTTTGAAAACTTTGTAAGGATTTATTAAAGCTAGGACTCTCCAAGTGTGACCGAAAATTTAGCCAAAGCAAATGCACTGAAGTATAAAACATACCCTGATAGAAAGCTGGTATTTATTAGTGCCTTTGAGTCAAAGTTTGAGGTCAGACTTTTTTGTGGCTTGGCTCCAGATACACTGGCCAGGCCAATCTCTCTGTCCTCCCTAGATTTGCTCAGCCTCTCTGGCACTCAAGCCTCTGTTGGGGGCACTGAAATTCACCCAGAATTTCCTATATTTTCCAGATAACACTTGGTCTTACACATTCTCTTGTGAATATCTATCACTGATCATAGGCACTTAGGGGCCACAGTACAAGAAGGAAAGATTTCTCGCATAGTTGCAGGACTGTCCATCCAGAAGAGAGCTGTGCCTGATCACAGAAGACACAGAACTTAATGGCAAAAGGGTGTATGAATCGTGTCTACCCAGATTCTCCTGGCCATCTGTGTCTCCAAGGAGGACAACTACAACAAAACCATCTCATGGAGGAAGGTTCTGGAAACAGAATGTCTTCAGGTCACACACGTGCCGAGACTTTTGGCTGTGCTAGTTGTGGTCTCGGGGATGTGTACCTACTTGGCTATGCCAGTACTCTCTATTTGAGAAAGACCAAGGAAGAGAAGCTAAAATTAGCTCTTTTTTTTTTTTTTAAACATATTTGGTTACAAAATGTGTGGAGCCCCCAGAGTGTGCTATTTCCAAAAAGCACCCCTGTTACATTAGCGCATCATAAAAAAAGAGTGTGTGTGTGTGTGTGTGTGTGTGTGTGTGTGTATGCACACAGGCTCTTGGACCCTCCATACAGAGGGGCTTCCAGTTGAGGGAGTAAGTAGTGGGGGCCGATTGCCAATCCACACCCTCCATGCCAGGCCCTGCTCCCTGGTTCGGGGGGAGGGGCTTGTTTTTCCACCCAATTCCCATGAAGGTGCCATCCAGGGGCCAGCTGGCTTGCGTGTGCCCAGCAGATTGTGGAGCATCAGATTGAGTGGTGGGATGACCAGAGCTTTTATCAGGTTTTCAAGGCTGGAGAGAGCTGTCAGTTGAGAGCATGGGAGCCAGCACAAGTTCCAGGCAGAGCTCCTCCAGGGATGTGAGAGGAGGAGAGGAGAGCTACTGGCACATGCAAGGGGCCCAAGGAGAGTTTATCTTAACTTCAGGTCCTTTCGCAATAAAAATATTAGACTGCAGGGCCCATAGAACCCTTAAACCCTCCCTTATCCATTCCCCCTCTGAGTCCCATCAAGGCCTTTCAGGTGGACCCTGGGATAAGCTTTTATTCATTCATTCAACATCTTCTGAGCACCTCCTGTATTCCAAAACCAAGATAAATCTGACCTGGACACTCCCCTCAAAGGCTGTATGAGAAAGGGAGTTCCAGAATGAGGCTGGAAGGAAGGGTGGAGTTGGGCGAGAAGGCGTGAGTAGGAACAGTGTGAGCAAGAGCATGGATGCAGACGGAATAGTGTGTGTGCCCAAGAGTGTGGGCAAATCACCGGGAGAGAAATGCCAGCTGGAGGATCCTTGTTAGTAGGGCCAGCGAGAACTCATAGTAATGATGATGTCGTGTCTGGATCACATACTGAGTTCTAGATCCTCTCAGTGCAGCCCATTCCACATCTCATCAGCTCATCAGCCCATAATCCAGAAAAGGAAGGTGACTTCCATGCACAAATGGGTTCAGAAAGTTTCTGTGATTGATGGGAGGTGAGCCAATTTGACTCTGCAGGGACTGCCACCGAAGGCCATTCTGCCCAGTCTTCTCTCAAGACTTTGTCCAGGTCACCGAATTCGAAAGCATGAAATTTAGACTCTATTTAGTAAGTAAGTGGGGACCGCTGACAATGATGGAGGATGGACACAATCAGATCAGTTAACTTTTCAGAACCGCACTGCTCCTAGGATCCAGTCTGCATCTCCAAGAGATATTTGTCTTCTTTGGTAGCTCAGCTTGGCCTATGGGTCATCCAGTGACGAGGACCCCCAGGGAGGGCATAGGCGTTGCTATGCCAACAGCCCATGTGTTTCCTACTGCACCGTTGTTCCATCTCTCAAACACAAATGTCATAGAAGCTGGGTTTAATATAGAATCAGAGATGCAGATAATACTGCTGGATTTTTTTTTTTAATTAGTCTGTTCTCTTGCTCGGATTCGTTTCTCCGGAAAGTTCTGTCCGTATACACAGTTTCATTCCTAACACGCAGACTTCCCTGTCATCTGCTATTCTCCTGCAGATCATCTTCAAAGCTGCTGATTTATTTTCAAGAAAAGTGTCTCAGATGTCTTGTTTTCTTCCAGCCTCCCTCAAGAGGAACCGTATCTAGCATGAGCTCATCCACCTAGAATGTTTCTATCCGCAAGAGGACTCTTTCCAGAAAGACAGTGGGCCAGGAAAATGCAACTTGTGGCCAATTTATTAACCCCTGTCCTCTTGCTACCTCTTTGCCCCTCCCCTCTCTATAATAGTCCCTTAGCTTCAACATGATATTTTCGTTCTTCAGTGCATCAAGATCTATTCATGTGTGCCTGGCTATTGATGTCAGCTCATGGAGAAATTCACTTGGGATGCTGAGCCGCCGGGCCAACCCGGCTATGAACTCAAAGATGAGCACACCCGCCACCCCCCTCCCCTGCCTCAATGAGGGCCAGCTGCTCCCCAGCACGGAGCTGGGAAACAGCTGACTCTCAAACTCACCTAGCCCGAGGTGCTTGTCCCATGGCACCCCTGGGGGAGAAAAGAAAGCTTACTCAGGGAGTAAGTCTTTACAACTAATTGTCCAGTATCTGGACAGTAATCACCCATGGAAGGAATGACTCAAGGGCACAGCAAGTGGGGACCACTGGGCATTGCCTCTAGCTCGGGTGAGGAGAGCCCAGCCTCCTGAGCTGTGCTCCCGGCTGCAGATCCCTGCCCATGCTCAGTCTCCCACCTTCTCCTGGGGAGTCGTGCTAAGACCCGGGCTCGGATTCAGCAGATCTAGGCTGGGACCCGAGCTTCTGCCTTCCTGACAAGTTCCCAGTTGCTGTTACTGCCCCAGTCCTGGACCCCACTTTAAGGAGTGAAGGATTTCAAGAAGCCTCTTCCTCTGGTTCTCATGCCTGCCTGCGTGTTCCAGTCATCCTGAGGACATTTTGAAAATACTACCTAATGCTCAGGCCAACTGAACCAGGTAAGGTAGCCTGGGTGATTCTCAAGGGCAGAACCAAGGCAGCCTGGTCATCAAGCCCCCTTGAGCTGAGAAACTCCCTAGCTTGCAGTGAAACACAACTGGACAGTAAGTGATCACCCACCTCCTCTGAGGGCCCAGGGAGGACTCTAGCCCAGGCCTTCCAGGTCTAGCTTCAACAAGCATGTGGTGTCTCCTCTTGTCTGAACTAACCTCTGTTCTTCCCATCGCTCCCACCATGCTTTCTGGAACTCACCATCTCTCATCAGCAAAATCACCTATCATCTATGTGTAGGTGGAAAAGGACGAGGAGCCCGCAGTGGGAAGAGACCCACAGACCTGGCCGCTGAGAGAGAAGAGATTGATTAACTCATACAACAAACATGTATAGGGCTGCGTGCAGGCCACTGTTTTAACTTGTTCAGTCCTTATAACAACTCTATTGTATGGGTACGAGTATTACCTCAGTTTTATAGATGAGGATACCGAGACTTCTCCCAGCCATGCCACTAGCAAGGGGCTCTTGTGGGTTGAACTGTGTCCCCTGAAAATTCATATATTGAAATACTAACCCTCAGTACTTCAAAACAGGCCCTGATTTGGAAATAGGGTCTTTGGGGTGAGTCCCAATCTGGCTAAGACTGGTGTCCTTATCTTTTTAAAAGGGAAATTTGAGTAGGGACAGACAGACACATAGGGGGCATGCCATGTGGAGATGAAGATAGAGCCAAACAAGGCATGGATGCCAAGGATTGCCAGAAAACCACCAGAAGTTCAGGGAGAGGTGTGAACAGGTTGCTGACCTCACAGCCGTCACAGAGAACCAACACCTTCATCTCAGGCTTCTTGCCTCCAAGAAGATGTGAGACAGTCCACCTCTGGTTGAAGCCTCCCGGTGTGTGGGACTTTGTTACTGCAGCCCAAGGACACTCCTCTGGTGACAGAGCCCGAATTTAAATGCAGGTCACTTGGTGCCAGGACCCAGGCCCTTAGCACTTGGCATGGCCGCCCTTAGGGACGTTCTGTCCTGCAGAGACATATCTACTCTTCCTCTCTCTTCCTTCAGTCCTTTCTCTCCTTCTTCCCTTTACTTTCTCCAGCTCTACCATTTCTGCTAGTAATTCTTTCCACGCATGTTTGTTAGCTATTGACTTTGCAATAAAATAGTGCCAATGGAGACTTCCGACAATAAACTCTGGCTATCTCCCAGCGTCCTGTGTGTGAGGAGCTGGGGTGCGGCCTGGCTGGGAGCTCTGGCTCCGGCTTGCTCATGAGGTACAGTCCAGCTGCTGTTGGCTGGAACTGGGACATCTCAGGATCCGCTTATAAGCTCACTCACATTGTCCTGGGAGGCTCGGTGCCTCACTGACTGTTGGGTTGAGGGCCTCGCTCCTAACACCTCTTCACAAGGTCATCCATGGGGTCGGGGATCTGAGGAGGACAGAAGGAGAGAGAGAGAGCAAGTCCCCAGACAGGAAATCAGTCTTTGTTTAACCTATTCTTGGACCTGATTCCCCACTGCGTCTGCCATATTCCATTCATTAGAAGCAAGGATTACCCAAGGGTGTGAGTGCCAAGATGTGGAGATCCCTGGGACCCTCTAGAAGGGTGTCTGCCAAACCATCCTCCTCTGGGTCTGTTCACAACTGCTCAGTCACCCTGGCTGACCGGCAGACGAGTTGGGGCCTGGCCTCTGATTTGGGGTACAATTATGGGCAAAGAGGCAGTGCGGGGATAAAACCACTCAGTGTTGGAAAGAGCCATGGTTTCCTCCAAACTATATGCCTACAGGTAAGTCTTTAAAGTCTTTTATTTGTTGTAAAAATGCAGGACAAATACCAAAGCATTAGCAAGCTCCAACTACCAGACACGGCTGAGAAGGACCTTTTCACTCTCAGAGACAGAGTAAGTTTGCCAGACGCCTCAAATCACCAGGTGCCCCCTATCTATTACCAATGCCCCCTATTCATTACCAAATGAAGTCAACAAGTTCTTGTTTAAAGAACTAGTGAGTTCGAGGGGGGTGACTTAGTGGGTTAAGGCTTTAACTCTTGGTTTTGGTTTTGGTTTTGGTTTTGTGTGTGGGCCCCCCAGGCAGGATCAGAGGGCCAGAGGGAGTGTCTGTTACTCACTGCAGAAGCAGCAGCAAGGAAGCTTTCTGTTCTCCAGAGGCAAGGCCTTGAGTCCCTCATAATGACCTCACATAGGTGCCCTGAGCCAGTGTGCAGGGAGATTCTGGTTGAGACACTCACCAGGCTCACTGAGCACCAGACATTATTTGGCATCATAAGCCAACAACTCCCCCATTAGCCTCACGGTGCCCCTGCCCCACTTCAGCCCTGAGAGGCCATCGGAGGGTTTGAGAGCTTGAGTGGAGGGAGTCCCAAGACTGGGTCACAGTCTCAGACGTGCCAACTAATAAGCTGTATATTCTTGGGTGAATCACTCCAGTTTTAGCCTTCTGTGTCTTCTCTTATACAATGATAGATCCCAAAGATGGCTTCAAATTCAAGAACTCTCTGACCTTCAGACACTTCTGAATTCCCACAGCATGATTGCACTGGATTCTGGTGCCTCTCTTTGCGTTTTGCTCTGTGCCTGGAAAAGGGCGTTGCCACGTCAAGCAGACCCCATTTGCTTCCTGGGAAACATGGAGAAGGGTCTCAAGATCAACCTGTGAATTTCAGGCTTTTCAGACTTGGATCCCAGCCCAGAGGCAAGGAAGAGCTTGAGGTAGGATTGTTCTAGTATTTATGAAACCCATCTTTCAGGTCATTTCTTTCCAAGTCTGGTGTTAAATTAACGATCTCAAATATGAATGTTAACAAGGATGACTCTGGCCTAAAGAATGTGGTAGCATGATGATGGCTTTAAGTCGTGGCCACAAAAGAATTTTTCTTACCCATTTGTTGACAAAAGACAGCAAGAGATCATTGATCTCATTCAGTGATCTCTAGAGAGTTTGATTGTCCACCCTTAAAAATAAAATGTTTTTGAGCGTGCAAGCGCTCCAAACATACGGATATTTACATATTTGGAAACTAAAGGCATATAGTGTTCTGCCTACCTATGAACATCTGAAACACCCACAAAAGGGACAAATCAGAAAGACAAGATCAAATCGAAAGTTACATCATTCAACAGAAGAAAGTTTTCATCTTCTTTAGAATAATGTGACTTGATGGGCTGCTATTTTTGTAACAGAGTTTGAAAATCTGATTTTTGAGTCTAGCTTTTCTAAATTCTTGGTTTCTAAGCATTGCTATAATGGAAAAGTTGCAGTGCAAAAATATGTAGGCCTAAATGGAAGAAACCATTGATTGATGGGATGCTTGTAATTGGGGTCATGACCGAATTCAAACAGGAAACTCACCTGCCCACAGGTAATCATAGCGCAGTCTCCTTCTACCTCTCCTGTCAAGGACCCTTGGGTCCCTCTAAGTCATGTTACATAAGCATCACTATAATCCAGGTGCGAAAAGTATATTTCTCTGTAAAATGAGAGGTCAGTGTTTATATTTTAGCTTTAATGAACACTTAAATCTTTTGAAAACTCACAACTGAATACAAATATGTCCTAAAGCTTCTCTCTTGATTAAGGCACTCCAGGGAGCATGGAGCTTCAGAGTGCTTAGAGCCGTGGCCCCCTCAACTCTTGAAGAACGTGGCCTCTTTTCACGGAACTCAGCACACTAGCAAATAGAATTGGCCAAAGAAAAGGTAAAGTGCAAAAACCTTACATATCTGAATTTGTAAAGAAAGGATGGTATATACATTTGATGAAATATTACCCAGCCTTAAAAACAGAAGGAAATCCTGCCGTTCGTGACAGCATGGAGGACCTCGGACATTTTACTAAGTGAAATGAGGCAGTGACAGAGGGACAGATACCACATGATTTCACCCATACGAGGTATCCACAATAGTCAGATCCACAGAAGCAGAGAACACAGTCCTGGTTGTCAGGGCTTGGGGGGTGGGGAGATGGAGATTTAGTTATTCATAAACTTGAAGTCAAGCAAAATGAATATATTCTAGAGATCTGTTGCTGTTTACAGTAAGATCTTGGGCAGGTTAAAATTGGTTACGAGAGTAGATCTCGTGTTAAGTCTTGTCACCAAAACAAAACTAAAATAGCAAACAAACAAAAAACCCAAAGGGACACAAGAAAACTCTGGGAGGTGTTGAATGTCTGTTAACTTTGACAGTTTGACTGTGATGGTAGTATTGCAGGTGTTTACAGAAGTCCAGATTCAACAGTCATACAAGCTAAATCTATGCCATCCTTGGGGAGGCCTCGGTGGCACAGTTGGTGGAGTGTCACAGCTCTTGGTTTCGGCTCAGGTCGTGATCTCAGGGTCATGAGCTGGAGCCCCATGTCGGGCTCCATGCCTAGGGCAGTGCTTGGGACTCTCTGTCCCTCACCTTCTGCCCTTCCCCACCCCAAATAAACAAATATTTAAAATAAATACATGTTATCTTTTGTATATCAATCATACTCCAGCAAAGTTGTAAAAATATGAATTTTTTTTTAGTTACCCAAAGGGGCATCTATGTCTGTGGAGCAGTAGGAAATGCATGTGACCTATTTCATCAGTCCACAGGCAAAGTGTGGCACCAGAAGGAACTGGGCAACACTTGCAACCAGTCTGCTACCCTTGACCACAGCCAAGACCCCTTGATTGCATTCCCTCGTGGGAGGGCAAGTACTTGGGAACAAACATCAAGCCCTCTGAGTGTTTGTCCAGAAAACTCCACCCTAGTACACAGTGACAACCCTTCTGCCAGTCGAAGGACCTTATGGTAAAGCAGCCATTGTGCTCATTGGCACGTGTGAGCTGGTGAAGCAAAAAGTAAAATGAGAGAGAGAGGGATACAGATGAAACCCTTACACAGGAAAAGAACCATCCATATATAACTGAGATGCCAAGACGTCCCCTTGCACAGCAGGGACTGGAACTGGAACGGTCCCGCCAAACACCTGGCATCCTGTGGTGCTGCAGGTTTGGGTGCAACAGGTCCGGGATGGCCTGAGCTTCTGTGGCGCTAACAAGCTCCCAAGAGGGGCAGGTGCTCCTGGTTCAAGACCACACCCTGAGGAGCCAGGCCCTCACAGCTGTGTGTCTTTAACAGCACGGCCCAGTCTTTCATGGGCTTCTCTCCATTCGCTGGCAGCAACCAGCAGGTGGGAACCCAGGAGAGCCCACCCTGGGGTGCCGCCTCGCCTATAAAGCACAGAAGCTGTAAGTGCTACGTCATGATCAGGACGGTGGCCTCCCACGCCGGAGTCCCAGCACCTAGGTGTTGCCTCCGGCCAAGTCAGATGGCACCTTTGGGTGAAACCTCCTTAAATTCAAAGTCCATCCCCCTCGAAGAGCAGACATAGCAGTGGAGCCAAGGATGAGCCTGGCCGGCTGGTGGGAACCCTAAGCAGGAAGGGAGGAGGCAGCGGCTTAGGGGCTGAAGGTGAAGGCTAAAGACCGGTGAAGCCCTTGGGTGTTAGCACAGAAGCCGTCCATGGCTGCTTGTCCTAGAAAGTCCTCGGGGATCTGAACTACCAGCGCTACAGCCCCAGGAGGAATAAGCCGGCTCTGGAGGGCAGGCCAGGACTGATTTCCAGCACCCCACACCTTGAAGGGAAGCCTCAGGGGCCAGCGGGGCAGCAGGGGTAGGGGAATGCGGGTGGGGGGGTGGGGAGAACGCTGGGGGGTGAGCATCCACATCTGTCTCCGGACCACGTGGCCCTTCCCGTCGTCTCCTTTCCTGAGGGAAGCTAACCTCTGTGATTCCAAGATGACACCCTGACCCCCACACTACTGTGAAGTGACTGGAAACTTGTATTATCTTTAAAAAGAGAGGAGATGGAAGGTTAGTCTGTGCTCGGGCAGGGTCTCCCCTCTACAGCCTCCAAAGCTGTTAGACTTGATAAAAGGGAATCAGAACACCCCAACCATCCCCTCCCCACCCAGGGAAACGTGTGCCATCCTCTTTTTCTCAGAGGAAGTGAGATGGTTTTGAAAGTGTCCTCAGGCAACTGTGAATTAGCTTGCAGTGCTCTTAACAACATCTGCCCACAGATTCGCACTAGGAGCAGACTTGCCTGTGAAGCATTTCAGGAAGCTACTAGGTTCTTCTCCGCATTGGGGGTGAGCTGCAGGAGCCCCTCATTGTTCCTCACCTCGTCTACTTTGTTGAACCGAGAAGAGTGGAGTGTGGGTGTGCGTGAACCAGGGCAAGGACGGTGTGGCTCCCCTTCTTCTCCCCAGTACACACTGAACAGCTGTTAGATGAGTTCACGAATCACCAAATGGCTGAGCCGGCAAATGGAGTGGCTTCTGGGTCTCGTAGCTGGTCAGCTTCTGCCATTTATGTGTGCTGCGTGAGGGCAACCGGTCCCGTGGTGCCTCCCACTACGGGGTGCTCCTTCCTGGAACGCGCCTAATCTGGGCACTGTCTGCCTCTGCTTTTGCTGCTCATTGCCCTCTGTCCACACTCTGCTCTCCCTTGGGCTGTTCAGTAGCCTGCTAGATTTAGGGTCCTCTTAGGAACTTCCCGGCCATTCGATCTGCTTCCCTGGTTAGAGTGGACAGGTAGAAGGAGCCTTGTCACCAATCCCTCACCAGGCATGCATCCCCAACCCCTTGTCTCTGCTAACCTGGTTGTGGGCGCAGCAAGAGGTGGGGTTTCTGGAAGGTAGGACTTTGCCACATTCACCTTGAGATCCCTCTAGGGACAGAGCTCAAAACCCTCCTCCTCCTGCCTTCTCCTGTTTGTCTTTCCTCTGGTGTTGAGACAGAAGGGCTTTAAAACTGGAAAGGTGTTGTTTGAGAACTGGGTATGCCCTCCTGGCTACTGGAAAGTGGCCAGAACCCACTAAGAGCCACTAGGGACATGAGTCCACCAGTCTGCTTTTGGTGATGGACACCGTATTCAGCTTAGCCATGCCCAGCTCGCTGGTGGTACCCATGACCGTAAGAAGGGGCCATGTTCCCAGTCATTTTCATCAGTTCCAGCTGTTTCCTTTCAGTTGGCCAATTATGTGTGTTTGAGGCATTCAGGATGCTGAGGAGAATGCCAGGAGCTTCGAGCACCTAATCAAGGGTAGACCTGGTTAGGCAGTGATTGCCAAGCATTAGCTGGGAGGAAGGGGTGAGCAGGTGGAGAGCGGAGGGTATTTTCAGGGCAATGAAAATATTCTGTGATCCTATAGTGAGGGATACGTGGGATTATATATTTGTCCAAACCCATAGGGTGTGCAGCACTAAAGTGACCCTAATATCCATTCTGGACTTTGGGTGATGATGATGGATCTTTGGGGGTTCATCGGTTCGAACGAATGTCCCTGTCTGGTAGGCATGTTGCTAATGGATACTGTGCATGTATTGGGGCAGGGAGAGATGGCAACTCTCTGTACCTTCCTCTTCATTTTGCTGTGAACCTAAAACTGCCCTAGAAAATAAAGTCTTAGAGAATAAACATGATTTCCTCCCTCAGGGGCGGAAGGGTGTGATGGGACAGAGACTTTTGGCAGGCTGAAGAGTGGTTGAGACAGGCTTGGGGGCTGGTGCAGGAGCCCCTTCCCTAGATGCCTTGTTGGTGATCCTAAGGCTCTGAGGAAAGTCTGCTCCTCTGAGAGGAAGTACAGGAGCAGAAGGCCATGAGTTTTGAACCTGGAGCTGGCAGGGCTGGTCTTCTGCAGACCTATTGCTGAGGGAAAGAGCCGGAAAGATATGCTTTTCTTGGTTATCACAGAAATTCCTTGAGGGTGTGTTGTCCCCACCCTGCCTCGCCGGGCCTTTCCCATCCCTCATCTTGATAGTGGGACTTATCTTGAGATCTCCAGGTGCTTGCACTGGGGGTGTGTAGGCAGGAAACTCAGGTTCTCTGTCAGATGCTTTCTTTGTTCTAGAGCAGACTATAGTCAAGAATAGGCCTCCCTCTCTGCTTCCCTGTGGTCCAAACACCTGCCCAGACACCTCCGTGGACACGCAAACCTGAAATGAGGGCCCAACGCCCTGTGGCAGGGGTGACGCCATGCTGTCCAAGCAGGGAGGCTGCCTCTCAACGAACTCCCATTGAGGTGATTTGCTCCCTCCTGGTAACTCCTCAGAGTGGGCAGGTAGGCAGCTTGAGGATGACTCTTCTCACTTGCTTGAATCTTTGCAATTTGCCTGACTGTTCTGAGGGGCCTCACTCCATGCTGAAATCACCTGTGGGAGTCTTCACTAGTTCTGATATAACTGGTCCGGGCTGTGACCTGTGCCATGGGAATTTGTAAAACTTCCTCAGATGCTGCTCATGTAAAGGAAAGTGGGACTCATTGGCCCAGCTGAAGCCTTTCTGTATGTTGACGATTAAGAGCCTGACTCTGAAACTCCTTACTGCCCTTGGCTGGCTTCTACTAAGCAGGGATAACTTAGAGAACCAAGACTCAATGAGGACGCTTCTGTCTGTGGCTTCTATAAGAATGCTTCGTTTCTTCTCCTTAGCTCTTTAAGGGCAAATCCACCAAGTGACAGATCTCTTCCCTTTTGTTTTGACACAAATTAAAAAGTCCAGATAATGTTGACAGATAACATACGGAACACTCAGTTAAATCTGAGTTTCAGAAAACAATGATTTTTTTAAAGTATAAATCTATCCTATGCAACATCTAGGATATCCTTAGACTAAGAAATGAGCCTATTTCAACTGGGCATCCTGTATTTTTACTTGATAAATCTGGTGACTATATAAGATTATTCAGAACTTTTTCTTACAGATGACAAAAACTAACTCCAAGTAATTGAAGCAAAAAAAAAAAAAAAAAAAAAAAAAAACAATGAGTTTATATTGCTAAGAAGTTCATGATTTGGGCATTTGGGCTCTATTCAGATATATCCAGGGACCTCTCTCTGTTTCTTAGCTCTTCTGCTCCATCCAGTTTTTCTTAAGTGGAAGGAAAGAAGGCCCCCTAATGGCTTATGATCCCACTGGAACAAAGTTTCTCTGAGAGCTTCAGAAACAGGCAAGGCTGGTTCTGGCTGAGCCACAGGCCTCTCATTGAGTCACTGTGGCCAAGGAAGTTGAGTACTTGGTTTCCTCTGGTGTTGATCACATGCCCATGTCCAGGGCCAGAAGAGGGGGCCACCCCCACCCCCCCCCGCTGCCATCACAGGGGATGATCAGCTTTATGCTACACCGGGTATGGGTGGTTTTCCAAGGGAAAAGATTTGAGCTAACATATGTGTATACCATCCAAAGAGGAAATGCATTTCTTGTTCATCCCAAACTTGTGAACATGATGGCCTAGGGAAGGGAGAACCTAAATTATGTTGGCTGTGAGGTCAGAGAGTAGGCAATTCCTGCTAAGGGTCTCTAAATGAACTGTGTAGATGCTCAGTAGGTCTAGCAGGAGCACACCCAACACCTCCTTTTCTGCCATCCAGCAAGAACTTCCACATGAAGAAGAGATGATGAAGGTCATTAGTGTATCCTTTAAGGGGCTGGAGGGTCAGTGCTGTGCTCAAAAGAAGCCTCCTTCTTCCATCTCTGTGCAACTCTCAGGCTATGAAAGTGGGGAGAAACCTTTCAATCTGCTGTGGTTGAAGACATTGGCTTCTGATGCCTGAATGACTCATCCATATGCTCTTGATGCTAACCACGGTGACACCTGAAAATTCACTGGCTCCATGGGGCATGGGGTACTTAGGCTTCTGAGGGAGCAAAAAATTGGCAGGAGTGGCTCCATTCTGCTCTGTGTTATGAAGTTTCTGTTCATGAGTCTCATGTTTGAGTTTTCAACTATTCCACCAGAGTGCATAGGCTGCTGGAGGGTAAGCTCCACAGAGTTCACAATGGGGCTCTGCTGAATGTTTGAAATTACTGGAAGGATGGGGAAGAGGCTCCTTTATCCTCTTGTCCCCAGTTTTTGTAAATCAGCATTCCAGTTAACATACCCCTCCATCAAGAGGTGCATATCTGTATCAACTTTTTAAAACAAAATCACACATATTGCATGGAGGGCTGGGTGTCATATGTAAACAACGAATCCTGGAACACTGCATCAAAAACTAATAATGTACTGTATGGTGACTAAAATAACATAAAAAAATTTTAAATAAAAATAAAATGAAACCACCTAATGCATATTTCCAGAAATTCTGGTTGAGATGATCCAATGTAGGTTTGGACTAAAATGTATATTTTGGTCTTCGAAGAGTTCTATTGGTAAGTCTGATAAACTCTCTTCTTCCCACAAACCAACTTCAATTGAAAATAGTTTGAAATTAATTCTCTTCAATTGCTTGGAATAATCTGAACTAAGTCTAGAGCAACAATGCCTGTGGTTTGATTTCAACATATCCTTACACTACGGTCTACCGCAATTGTGATGGAAATAATTTAACAGAGATGTGAGCCAACCTAAAGTTGCATGCTACTAACCAATTCTAGTTTTATATTTAGAACTACTTTCATGAAAGCACACAAAAAGATTTTTGGAAAAAAATGTTCCTTAATTAGGGGAGGTGGTTCCTCTTCAGACGGCTTAGGTGTAGTTCCAACACAGTTTGGTGGTAGAATTCCCAACTATTTCTATCCTAACTCTTGGAAAACATGTTGTGACAGTGATCCTCCTGATTATGGGGTGGAACTGCCGTTGGCAACACAGATATTAAATGTGGTGAATGAGTGCTGTCATTGTTTTATCTCCTGTTACAATGAATAAGAATTAGATCCTGCCCAGTGAAGCCAAAAGAAATGGGGGAGCTGAGAAGCAGAAGTCTGAGTAACAGCAGTATGGATTGCTAGACTATTAAAATAAGAAAAAGTGGGTGAGAACTTAGAGACCCTCCCACAATCAGAGGCTCTGGCTCACCTGTGATGTAGATGCCACTCTTGAACTCCAGGGTCCTCATGACCAGCCACCACAGAAGAGCTTTCCCAGATACAAGTCTCTTGCATGCCCCCCATCCCACTAAACTCCAAGTAAACCTACTCTTCTCAAAAGCCAGTAGAAAAATTACAAAACTCCATGGCTATATGGTATGGATCCTTTAATGGCCTAGTCCTTAGGTCTTAAAACCATTAACAAAGGGACCTCTCCTTCCCCAACTCTTCATTTTATCCTCTGTTAAACAAAAGCACTATTTTCCAGTCAAAGTTTCCACATTGCAGGTTTATATATGAGGATATTAATATCCTACCCAAACTATTTTCAGATTTGCATTTTAACTGAAATAATTATA
This sequence comes from Mustela putorius furo, assembly GCF_011764305.1. NCBI lineage: Eukaryota > Metazoa > Chordata > Mammalia > Carnivora > Mustelidae > Mustela > Mustela putorius. The sequence goes on from NW_025422060.1 coordinate 8,089,472, forward strand.
CTTAAAATTAAAAAAAAAATTCCCACTGACTTTCTTCTCCAGTGGTGGAAAGTTTTCCACTGAGCTAGTGCTCTGTGCCTTCCTACACCCTTCAATGGGATATCCGTTTACTGTCTAAAGAGTCACTCACAGGCCTGAAACTTGTCTGAAGTCTTAAGATATACCTTCAAAACCTCTGAAATTCTTCTTTTTCTACATTATAATAGCTCTGGGATTACTTCAATGTAAAATAATTATTTATTGGTAAAGTTGAATTAGACATAGGTTTTAACCATATAGGCCTATGTTAAGATTATAAAATTAAAGAACAGAGACTCATATGAAAATATAGTTTTTTTCACTGCCTTATAAGTTACAACAATTAGTTACTAAGAAAGCTGCCCAGAATATTGCTAAAGAGTTGGTATGTTATGCTTGGGGACATTTTTGATGTAAATTTTAATGGTTTCGCATGAAGTTGATGCTAGACTGAAAAATACCTGATCCATTATATCTTTTACCATCTTGTGAAGTCTTTTATTAATTAATTATACAGGCTCCATGCCCCCTGTGGAGCTCAATGTGAGGCTTGAACTCATGACCCAATCTTCATATCAAGACCTGAGCTGCATAAACAATGAATCTTGGAACCCTGAGAAAATAAAATTTTTAAAAAATCCTCGAAAAAGAAAAAAAAGAGTCAGGTGCTTAGCTGACCGAGCCACCCAGTGCCCCCATGAGTCACCCAGGTGCCCCAGAAAGCTTTCATCAAGAACATTTTCTGCCATGTGGGGGCTTGTGTCCCCTCATACATGTCACCAGTTGAGCCCCCCCCCCCTCCAATTCCTCAGGCCTGGGCCAATAAATAAATAAATCCCTAAAAAAAAATCTGTAAGGAAAGATGATGGGTCCTTAGAGTCATTAATTTTACCATCAATGCAATGACTTTTGTTACACAACAATTAAGAGTCCCAATCAATGAACAACAGTAGCTCTTTCAACCCATTCTCTTCTTCTAACTCCCAAGCCTTTTTTCAATTGCAGGGATCTTGTCACATTAAGTTGTTCCTAAATGTAGCTTTGCCTTGAGGTCCTCAAATGTATTCCAACTTGAAAATCATCTGCCTAAAGAAGTCAATCTGGGATCATATTTTTTAAAAAAGTATTGTTACTTTTAAGCAGTGGTGTACTGTTAAACCAGTTCTCTGGGAAAGGAAAAAAAATCCTGGATTGTTGTATTGGCCAGTTACAGTGGTGTAAATATTCCCTTTAAGGCCGATTTCAAGCTATCAACATGCTTCACTGAGTGTGGAGGTAGATAGCCCACACAACAGGCCCTCACAAGTTGTCTCCAGTACACCAGAAGGTGTTAACCTACGCACATAAAGATGTATAGTGCCTCGAGACACAATTTAACAAATACCTATAATACCTTCCACCAGGGTCAGGAAATAGAACATGACCAGCACCCCAAAAGTCCACCACATGTTCTTTCCCATCTATGATACCTTTCTTCCCCCTTAGAGTTCACCATATCCTCATTGTCATGGTGCTCTCTCCCCTGCTAATCTTGATGCTGTTTACCACTTTTGTATGTATGCCTAAATATTTTGACCTGACCTGGCCTATTTTGAGTGTAAGTTGAATCATGATTTATGTATTTTTTGGTGGTTTATTTTGCTCAACATTACATTTGTGAGGTTGATCCATGTTGATGCCTGTAGCCATAGTTCATTGATTTTTATTGCTGAATAGTATTCCAAAGTGTGAGTCTACTCAGTGATGAACTGGTGTGTACGTTTGATTATTAAATGATAAGGGATTTTGCAAGCCAGTTGATATCCTGTTGGTAGCCTGAAATTGGCTATGGTAAGAATATTTATATCCTGGAAACTGACAAATGCTACAGATCAGGGCTTTCTCCCCCTGTTGTTAAACACCTGTCAGCATGCTACTGCATGTGCTATAAAGTTATTTATCCATTCACCAGTAAATAGACATTTGGTTAGTTTCTAGTTTTTGCCTATGAACAGTCTCTTACACATGTACTGGTAGATACATTTCCAAAGGTTAAGATAGGCTCTTGGGGGGAAATTAAGTCATAGGATATGCACAGGTTCAATTTTAGCTAATAATGCCAAATAAATTTCCAAAATGTTTGTGCCAATTTACATAGAACTCTAGGAGCTTTGTTGAGATATTACTTCATATCCTTGCCATCTCCTGGTATTGCCAGACTTTTAAACTTTTGTCAAAGTAGTTGTTGTATACTTATATATCATCATGGCTTTAGGTTGCATTTTCCTGATTTCTGATAAAGTTGAATACCTTTCCTTAAGTTATTTTGTCCAGTTGAATGTTTCTTCTTGACAAGTTTCTTACTCTTTCTGTTAATAATTTTCACATCTCTCTATATATTCTGGATATACTAGTATATGTATCTAATTCTATAAATTTCCCTCTTTCTTTTTGATCTCTTCCTGATGTTTGTTAACCTAGTTGCTGTGCCATTAACAAAAGCAACTTGTTTATGGTTAATACAGGCACATTAAAACAGACTTTTTATTTACAGTGATATGTGCATGAATTTTGCCTGACAAACTTCAACGCTCTGGAATCACCTCATTTCTCTTGATCCTGAGCTATAATCCAAAGATGGAGTAGAGAGATTGTTTCTTTGAGGCTCAAAGAGGCAGGGAGAAGGGAGGGAAAATTCTGCTTGGGATCCTGTGCTCTACTCTCCCACCTCAAATACTTTTGACTGTCTTGGGTCCAGTCAGTCTAGCTGACTTTCAGTAAGCTGAAAACAAACAACTGAACAAACCAACACTTTTTTGCAGTTCTGGAGGCTGGGAAGTCCAAAATCAAGGCACCAGCAGGTGGTGTCTAGTGAGAACCCATTACATAGAGAGTTGTCTTCTCCCTATGGCTTTATATTGTAGAAAGGGCAAGAGAGCTCTCTGGTGTTTCTAAGAGCACTAATCCCATTCTTTTGCTCCTCCACCCAGCTAGTGTTCTCCCTACCTGCATGGTCAGGAAACACTCAATGCATTCACCTGCTGCAGCCAATGAGAAGAGAGAAGTAGTGATCGGCAATTGGCTCCCATTTCAGTGTCCAACCAGAATTGTATATATCACTTCCACTCACTTAATTGGACAGGACTTAGACATACCGTTATGTCTAGTTGCAAGGAAGTCTGGGAATTGTAGTCTTTATCTGAGAAGCCAAAACTTGAGGCATTCTAGTAATGAAGGAAGAAGGTCTGAGGAGAGGCAGACCTTTTCCACAGGTTCTCAATCAGGCTGCCTGGTGACAACATTCTGAGATCACTAGGGAAGTGACTTACCTCAGTCTCTACCTCTGGTCTCACTTTCCCTGATAAGAACTTTTCTCCCCTTCCTATTTCTGCTCTAATTCTCTTCTCTGGTTCTTCTGCCCCTTTGAGGTATCCGGCCTTCATTAGTAGTTTAGATAAATTCTTTCAGAGCCTGCCAGGCTCTCTAAAGTAGGAACTAAGGAAAACCTAAAGGTTATCTTGATGCAAGTTTTACTACAGTGTTCTGTGACCTTAGTCCTTTGATTTGGTGGGTGATAAAAATGCTCACTTTCATTTTCCTCATATTTGGGGTTTGGTCAGGGAAGATAAGCTGCGTGAGGAAAGGGAAGAGAGACTAGAGAGTGGGGTTGGCTAACATATAAGAGAAGGTGTTGTCACCAGTTCTAAGGTTATGGTCACCCAGGGAGATTCAAGTTACCACCACGGCTAAAAACCACTGACCTAAGTTGTATACAGGGAGCATACATCTCCAGTTTGCAAATTTGACTGTTAAGCTGCTCAGTAGAGATGACAAGGGTCCCTTTGACTTGTCAGAGACTATATCTCAATTCTGACAGCGTAGAACAATATCACCTTGACCTAGAAGCCTTCTATAAAAGTTTGTGCACCCTAAAAGACCACTCAGGTATGAGATAGAAACCAGAATCCTGTAATAATCCAGTTACCTGGGAATGAAAAACACAACAGTGAATTGAATTCTTATTTCTGTAGCTATATCTGTCAGCTTTCCCTCTGCTCTCTCTTCTGAGCAGCTTCTCTTGTCCCCAGGGCCATATCAAATGCCCTGAAATTGTTGCCAATAGTAGTGGACAAGAGGACAGATGGAGAATTAGGGGATGCTTTATAGAGGGACTTGAATAACCTGGAGTAGTTCCCATTTCTAAATGTTCTCTTTTTTTGTTTGTTTTTAAATTTATTTATTTATTTTTTATTTTCAGCATAACAGTATTCATTATTTTTGCACCACACCCAGTGCTCCATGCAATCTGTGCCCTCTCTAATACCCACCACCTGGTTCCCCCAACCTCTCACCCCGACACCACTTCAAACAAACCTCAGATTATTTTTCAGAGTCCATAGTCTCTCATGGTTCACCTCCCCTTCCAATTTCCCCCAACTTCCTTCTCCTCTCTAACTCCCCATGTCCTCCATGATATTTGTTATGCTCCACAAATAAGTGAAACCATATGACACTTGACTCTCTCTGCTTGACTTATTTCAATCAGCATAATCTCTTCCAGTCCCGTCCATGTTGCTACAAAAGTTGGGTATTCATCCTTTCTGATGGAGGCATAATACTCCATAGTGTATATGGACCACATCTTCCTTATCCATTAGTCTATTGAAGGGCATCTTGGTTCTTTCCACAGTTTGGCGACCATGGCCATTGCCGCTATAAACATTGGGGTACAGATGGCCCTTCTTTTCACTACATCTGTATCTTTGGGGTAAATACCCAGTAGTGCAATTGCAGGGTCATAGGGAAGCACTATTTTTAATTTCTGGAGGAATCTCCACACTGTTCTCCAAAGAGGCTGCACCAACTTGCATTCCCACCAACAGTGTAAGAGGGTTCCCCTTTCTCCACATCCCCTCCAACACATGTTGTTTCCTGTCTTGCTAATTTTGGCCATTCTAACTGGTGTAAGGTGGTATCTCAATGTAGTTTTAATTTGAATCTCCCTGATGTCTAGTGATGATGAACATTTTTTCATGTGTCTGATAGCCATTTGTATGTCTTCATTAGAGAAGTGTCTGTTCATATCTTCTGCCCATTTTTTGATGTGATTATCTGTTTTGTGTGTGTTGAGTTTGAGGAGTTCTTTATAGATCCTGGATATCAACCTTTTGTCTGTACTGTCATTTGCAAATATCTTCTCCCATTCCGTGGGTTGCCTTTTTGTTTTCTTGACTGTTTCCTTTGCTGTGCAGAAGCTTTTGATTTTGATGAAGTCCCAAAAGTTTATTTTCACTTTTGTTTCCTTTGCCTTTGGAGACATATCTTGAAAGAAGTTGCTGTGGCTGATATCTAAGAGGTTACTGCCTATGTTCTCCTCTAGAATTCTGATGGATTCCTGTCTCATGTTGAGGTCTTTTATCCATTTCAAGTTTATCTTTGTGTATGGTGTAAGAGAATGGTCGAGTTTCATTCTTCTACATATAGCTGTCCAGTTTTCCCAGCACCATTTGTTGAAGAGACTGTCTTTTTTCCACTGTATATTTTTTCCTGTTGTGTCGAAGATTATTTGCCCATAGAGTTGAGGGTCCATATCTAGGCTCTCTACTCTGTCCCACTGGTCTATGTATCTGTTTTTATGCCCATCATCTTGGTTATCACAGCTTTGTAGTAAAGGTTGAAATCTAAATGTTCTCTTTTGTGTCCCTCCTTTATAAAGTGAATAATCCTACATGATGGCAGTCATCTTTGGAGGGAGATAGGTGTATTGAGAAGGCGGGGACCTTCACAGACCCTACCTCCACTGAACCTCCCTTCCCCGAACATCTAGCTTTTTTTTTCCCCTTGACATTTTGGATTTCTCTTTGTTCTTTCCATGTCAGCTCCATGTCTCCTTTGACTTGTATGACCAATAAAAATCATCTCAGTGTTCAGTTTCTGAGACTTTGTTCTTATTCATCCTTCTATCATTCTGAAAGCAGTGTATCTGACTCTGCCTGTCTCACTTCACACCAAAGAGACCAGAACAGCTCTCCTCTTGTGCCTCTTCTCCCAGTTACAGTCTCTACTAAGGAGAGATTTCACCTCTTCTTTGCATAACAAGGACTCTCAAATACACCACGTGCAGACTTCAAAGTTTGGTTTGAGAAGGGATCACAAGAGAAAAATACAGAAAGAGGGTGCAAACCTCTAGAAAGGTTTTAGCAAAATCCAGGTGGATTATTTTGGGCTTTGCATGTTCTTTCCCATCATGAGCTGCCTTCCAGTTGCTAAAGTGGGTCCTGATGTTGCTAAAGCAGTATGGGGAGAATGATTGCCCACGTAGCATGCAAGTTCTTACTACATTATAATTGCAACTCATGTGATGTAGGATGACCTGGGTCTTGGTTTGTCTGGGACAATACCAGTTTAAAACTAGTGTCTCAGCAGGAGTGTATGTTAGAATGCCCCTTTCACACTCAGCATCCCAGTTTGGGTACTTATATGGTCATCCTACTTGATCCCTGTCTGAAATGCATGCCCACTCCTCACCCTAATTTTCATAATAAGCAACCGCAGTGATTTCAGGAGACGTTGGAGAAAATTTTCATCCAATTCAAATACATTTTTAACACCGGAATCTAATCCAGTGTTATTGTCTTTGTAAGGTCTTTGTGTCTTGTGAATTATATACCAATCATCACTGAGAAATCCCTTCAATGAGTTTAAAGAGCCTTACTCAATAAGAAGCTTGATGTCATGAGAATTCACAGGATGCAAGGAGATGGAAAAGGGTGTTGCTTTCTTTCACTCTGAGTTGACAGGTGTTTTCCGACCTGTAGTTACTGCTTAGACAGTGTCATTGGGAAGGCCCTGGAAATCCAACTTGCCTACAAACTTATCTACCCTTAGCCTTTTGTCTTACCTTCAGGGCTATTCTTTCTGTTAAGTTTGAGAGCAGATATCTGTTTAAATGAAAATACCATAATGTAGCAAACTAAACCCCAAGAATACCTCAGTGCCAGGGCTCAGAGCCTTGGGAGAATGGAGATTTTTAAAAAGATGCAAGTCAAAGAACATGGCAACAGAACATTTGTTGACGTAGGCAGGACCACGGCATCCGCTAATGTGGTTAGGAGGCCATTGGGCACAAAGAGAGAAAGTGAGGGTGCATCATCTCTACTCCATAATTTGGCCCATTGGGGGTATAGCTCAGGGGTAGAGCATTTGACTGCATAATTTGGTCCACCATTGGCCTGAGGTCACTGTGTGTGGGAGAATGCCAAGGGCAACTGTGCTGCTCTCTGAGAAGTTCAGCTAAAGTTAAAACAAAAAGATTCTAAATAAGTGCCCCTACCTTCAACAGAGGGTTGCCAAGGAAACCTTTAATGCTTGAGGCTTTGATACAATATACCTTTCCATCCCCCTTTACCTCTGTCTTGTCACCATCAAGAAAGAGATGAAAGGGGGGAGAGTGGAAGTTGTGGTTGCCTTGGTGGGCCATACCTGTTCACGGTGGTGACCGCTTTGTAGGGGTGAAGAGGTGTGTCTTCCCTTCACAAAGGCCAAGTGGCAAAGATTAGGCAATGAGCAAGAAAGAGGCTATCATTTCTATTCTCTAGTTGAGCCTTGGTTTGGATACCTGCCAGCTGGTGTCCCTTCCCAGGGGAGGACATATTTTAGTTAATCATACTAAAGAATGGCTAACCCCAATACATGACGTTCAACCATGGCTGGCTCTTTTTAGTATGCGGGGTACCTAGCATAGTTTTTTTGTGTGTGGGGGGGGGGTGTTTGTTTTCTCCCATTTTTGGCCTTTAACTGAAATTCTGGGGCTGGAAAAGTCTCCATGAACACTTCTTGACACTGAACTTTAATCTCTCTAATCCCCCTCAATTGCCATTATTTCTAGCAACTGAACTGGGGAATCAAGGCTTTCCCCACTTGAGCAACATGTGGGAAGCAGGGCTTGGAAGGAGCCATGAGAACATTCAGAAGCCTGACATAAATGATGCCCTGACTCCAAACAGGGCACACAGGTGCAAGGTGGGCACAGAGCTTAGAGCAGGGAAGACGGTGGATCAGCAGGCCCAGGAGCATGGCAGGAATGGCTGCGTGCCTGGTGGGCTTTGGGAAGTAGAGAGATTTTGTGGCCAGCTTGGAGCACAGAACATGAAGAGGAGCCCCAAGCCCTTAATGTCCGCCAAACTTGGCTAGCACTCAGTGCTACTGGCAGGGCCAGCTAGAAATCTGTTTATCCAAAGGAACAAAGCATCAGATAAGCTTTGTGGTGGAAGAGAGCCATGAGTCTTCATCTAAATTTTGCAATTAGAGGGAGACACAAAGCTGATTTAATGGAACATGAGGCTGTGGTGAAACTCTGATGGATCTGAGGCAGAAATTTGGGTCTGGAGTGAAAGCTTTTTTAGTTTGTGGAGATATGATCCCAGGGGAAAGCACTTTGCGGCCCGAGTTTTAGAAAAATCAGGATTTTTTTCAGAATTAGACCACAGACTTAGGAATTTAGTATTCTTTGCTTTTGTTTTCCCCCTGATATTTTTCTTTTGGATTTTATTTAAGTTGTGTTTGGTAGAAAAAGACTCAAAAATTGGCAAAATCTGACTTTTCTTAGCAATATGGATTCTACTAGGGGATGAGGAGGAAAGAAGTGGGCGTTGTGGTTTTTATGAAGGTATTACCCAGAGTTCTCCAGAGAAATGGAACCGATGGGATAGATGGATAGGTACATAGATAAATAGGTCTAAAAGAAGATTTACTGTAAGATATTGGCTATATCTCTGTATGTCTATTCAGAAAGAGAGTTGCTATAAGTTATTGGTTCATGCTATGAAGGAAGCAGAAAAGCCCATGCTGTCTTGTGTAACTGGAGACCCAGGAGAACCAGTGGTGTAGTTCCAAGGCCAGAGAGCCAATGGGATAGATTCCAGTCGAAACCTGCTGATCTGGGAACCAGGAATACTGAGGGCAGGAGAAGGGTCCCTCCCTACAGCACTCCCACTCACCCTTTTGCTTCTGTTTTTTAAAACACTAACAGCACACTTGCCCCTTAGGGAGATAGTCCCCTGAGAAGTGTTTCCTGTCCCCAGCCACTGAACTCAGTACCACTCTGACCATCTCCTAGGAACAGAATTAATATTTGTAGACCTTCCTGAGAACTGTGTTGAAAGGGGGCTTGCATGGGTTGTGTGGGAGCTCCTACGTTAACTTCTACAATGGGCTACAGTGGAGTGATGCTGGCATTCCCCTGTGCAAATGCTTTTATGTTGGACACTCCCAAGTGGAGACTAGAGCTAAGGTAGAACTAACTTTTAGTTTCTTGTGAAACTCAAGCATCAGCCTCCATCCATTTCAAGTCTCCCCTCCTCCTGGTACATATGCTGAAAGCGTAGTTTCTCCTGAGAGTACTTGAGGCCAAGCTCCTGGAGTCCGAAAGCTCTCCTGTTCCTTCAGGATCCCACTTTCCTGCTGCCTGTAATAGGATGCCATTCCCTGCTCCTGGGTACCAGCAGAAGGAGGGATGTGGAGTCCACCACAGTTCCCCTCCCTGTCCCTCACATTAGGGTCCATACAAGTACCATACAAAGCTGAAGTCTCCACACAACATCTCATTAGGTTTGACACGATAATGTGAGAGAGAACCACCAAATAAGACTACCCTCGTAGTTGACAGAAAAAGTTGCCCAGAATTTAATCCTCTGTGGACAATAAATTACCTGCTTCGAGAATAAGGTATTTATTCATGTAGTGATATGGAGCAGTCTCTAATACAGATTTTTAAGTAAAAAGTCAAAGTGCGGAGTAGTACATTATATGAGTGTCTGTGTGAAAGAATACACAAGAAACTGGTAGTTTGGGCTGTTTCCAGACTGGCTGGGAGATTCAGGTAGGACCTCTCCATATATATCCTTAGCTACCTTTTGGATTTGGAATCATGTGAATGTATTACCAAATCAACAATTAAAAGTGAAATTCTCAGTTTCTATTTAACACAGTTTGAGTTGGGTTTTTTGTCATTTGCCACCAAGGAATCTGGACTGAAATATCTTTACTGCTATATATATATAAATATTTAGTTTGTTTCCATCCATGAGGCAAATGTCTACTTCTCAGATATGAAATTCTCATGATTAACTTAGTTCTTTCTGCTGCCTCAGCAAGTTCTGTGTGGACCTCTCCGTGTTTCCACCTGCTCCCTGGTGCCTTTTACTAAAGAGTTTGGGTACTTAAATGTAATTTCTTCATGGGGGTAGGGAGAACTTATATAATTGTATGCTAAATATGACTTTCCTCCAAGTCTAAAAGGAAAGTAGTTAAAATTGAAGCATTCCCGGGAGATCCCCTTAATAGCATACTCCAGCTCCTGCTCATTTCCCAAAGTACTTCATCTCTATAATCACCCACCGTATGGGACTGTTCGCTTACCTAGAGTGTGTACTTCAATAACTTACCATCTAGCAAGGGCTCCCAACACAGAAGCTCTCAGTAGTATTACTTCTCTGCAATTAGCTCTTTGGCCAAGAGAGTCCTTGGGAATGAGGTAGCTCAAAGTTAACAAGCCTAGTTCCATTACCTACTACCTATGTGGGTGGGAAGAACTTAGCCTTTCTAGGGTTCCCCCCCGTCTGTAAAATGAGGCTCCATTTTATTTTTATAAAATACTTGATGCAGGACGGTTGTGTGGATTTAATGAGCTAACAGAGTTTGGAAAGCACTTAGCCCAGAACCAGCTGCAGAGTCAGTAATATAATAGCCCAGCCCTCATACGATGAGGCCTCTTCCTGTGGACCATGAGCCATTAGCTACCACTGTGTATTCAAGAACAGCCAAGGGCCAAACAGAGGGCAGCCCTTCAGAGGTGCCAAACATATTTTTACAAGCATCCTGCCTTTACTCTAGCCTTCACTTTCTCCATCTCAGAATATCTGTTTTAAGAAAGAGCTACTTGGTGATATCAAACAAGGCCATCTGCCCTAAAGTAAGTTTTTAAGCATTTAATTTCATTCTACTTTGAAAAGGACCAAATGTCTCCCAAGAGACCTGAGAATTTTTATTTTTTAAAATACACCACTTTGTTCTCTTGGTGTCCTTAGGTTGGCTATTCAGCAAGAATTATATTTTTGGATTTGACAATTAAACTTAGGCTCTATCTCAATGTTAAAACAAGAAGGGCTTCCTACACCTTTTTTTTTTTTCTTTACTGAGATATAATTGACATTATGGCATTGTATTAGTTTTAGGTGTATGACACAATTACTCAGTTATGTATATACTGCAGAATGTTTGCCACAATTATCTTAATTAATATCCAAAAGACACATAGGTATAATTTTTCTATTATGGTAAGACTTTTAAGATCTATTCAATTAGTAACTCTAAAGTGTACAATACAGCATTGTTAACAACAGTCATCATGCTGTATGTTATATTCCCAGAGCTTATGTATCATATAGCTGGAAGACTGTACCTTTTGTCCATCTTCACCCATTTTGCCCACCCTCTATACCTAGCCTCTGACTATGAAAAGTCTGTTCTGTGTAACTGTAAGTTTGGGATCTCATAATAGAAGTATAGTTGATACACAATGTTACAGTAGTTTCATGTATAAAGTACAGTGATTCTACAGGTATGTATATATACATACCTATAGTGTATATATATATATATATATATATATATATATATATATGCTATACTCTCCTCCCCTGTAGCTACCATCTGTCGCCATACAGTGCTATCACAGTACCACTGACTATATTTCCTGTGCTGTACTTTTTACCCCTGTGACTTATTTATTCCATGACCCAAATCCTGCATCTCCCACTCCCACTCCCATCTGCTTTGCCATCCCACCAACACCCTCCCCTCTGGCAACCATCAGATTATTCTCTGTATTTATGCATCTGTATTTGCATTTGGTTTGTTAGTTTGTTCATTGGCTTTTTGGATTGCATAGTAAGTGAAATTATATATATAGTATTTGTGTTTTTCAGTCTGACTTCACTTAGCATAATACCCTCTAGATCCATCCATGTTGTAGCAAATGGCAAGATCTCATCCTTTTTTATGGGAAATAATCCAGTGTGTGTGTGTGTGTGTGTGTGTGTGTATAACCACATCTTTTTTTTTAAACATTTATTTGAACGTTTATTTTCCAGGTTTTTAAATTATTATTATTTTTTATTATGTTATGTCACCTGTTGATAGACACTTAGGTTACTCCCATATCTTGGCTTCTAAATAATGCTGCAACAAACACAGGAGTATGTATAGTTTTCAAATTAGTGCTTTTGTTTTCTTTGAGTAGATACCCAGTAGTGGAATTACTTGCTGGTATGGTACTTTAATTTTTTTTTTAAAGATTTTATTTATTTATTTGACAGATAGAGATCACAAGTAGGCAGAGAGGCAGGCAGAGAGAGAGAGAGGAGGAAGCAGGTTCCCTGCTGAGCAGGGAGCCCGATGCGGGACTCAATCCCAGGACCCTGGGATCATGACCCAAGCCGATGGCAGAGGCTTTAACACACTGAGCCACCCAGGCACCCCTGTTTTTAATTATTTGAGGAAACTGCATACTGTTTTTCATAGTGACTGCACTAATTTACATTCATTCCAGCAGTGCATAAGGGTTCCCTTTTCTCCATATCCTTGCCAACCCTTTGTATTTCTTCTTTTTGATACTAGCATTCTAACAGGTGTAAAGTAATATTTCCTATGGTTTTGATTTGCATTTCCCTGATGATTAGAGATGATGAGCCTTTTTTCATGTGTCTGTTGGCCATCTATATGTCATCTTTGGAGAAATGTCTATATTCAAGTCATCTGCCTGTTTTTTAATTGGATTGGTTTTATTCGTGTTGAGTTGTACATATTCTTTATATGTTGTGGATATTAAGTGCTTGTGGGATATATCACTTGCCAATATCCTTTCCCATTTAACTGGTTGCCTTTTCATTTTATTGATGGTTTTCTTCACTGTGCAAAAGCTTTTTATTTCAATGTACTCCTGACAGTTTATTTTGCTTTTGTTTCCTTGGCCTGAGGATACATATCTAGAAAATGTTATGATTGATGTCAATTACTGCCATTGTTTTCTTGAGGAGTTTTACAGTTTGTAGCCATACAATTAGGTCTTTAATCCATTTGAATGTTTTAATCCAAATCCATTTAATCCATTAATCCAGTTCATTTTTGTGTATGATGTGAGAAAATGGTCCAGTTTCATTCTTTTAACTTAGTTGCCCAGTTTTCCCAGCACCATTTTTTGAAGAGACTGTCTTTTCCCCGTTGTATATTCTTTTCTCCAATGTCATGAATGAATTGACCACATAAGCATGGATTTATTTCTGGCCTCTCAATTCGGTTCCATTGATCTAGGTCTATGTTTGTGTCATGTACCATACTGTTTGATTTCTACAGCTTTGTAGTGTATCTTGAAATGTGGAATTGTGGTACCTCTAACTTTGTTCTTCTTTCTCAAGATGCTTTGCCTGCTCCAGGCTTGTGTGGTTCCATACAAATTTTAGGATTATTTGTTACAGTTTTTTGTTTGTTTTTTATTTATTTGATTATTTGTTACAGTTACAAAAATGCTGTTGTTATTTTGTTAGGGATTGCATGGAATCTGTAGTTTGCATTCAGTAGTACAATATTTTAATATTAAATCCTCCAATTCATGACTATGGAATATCTTTCCATTTGTGTGTGTGCTATTTAATTTCTTTCATCAGTATTGCATAGTTTCCAAAGTACAGGTTGTTTACCTCCTTGATTAGGTTTATTCCTAAGTATTTTATTCTTTTTGGTGCTGTTACAAATGGAATTATTTACTTAATTTCTTTTTCTGCTACTTTGTAATTAGTGTTTAGAAATGCAAACAACTTCTGTGCATTAATATTATATCCTACAGCTTCACTGAATTCATTTATACATCTAATGGTTTTTTGGTGGGGTCTTTAGGGTTTTCTATAAGATTTTTTTTTTAAGATTTTATTTATTTATTTGACAGACAGAGATCACAAGTAGGCAGAGAGGCAGGCAGAGAGAGAGAGAGAGGGAAGCAGGCTCCCTGCTGAGCAGAGAGACTGATGCGGGGCTCGATTCCAGGACCCTGAGATCATGACCTGAGCCGAAGGCAGCGGCTTAACCCACTGAGTCACCCAGGCGCCCCTCTATAAGATTTTTAAAAAGATTTTATTTATTTGTTTGACAGAGACAAAGCAAGGGAGGGAACACAAGCAAGGGGAATGGGAGAGGGAGAAGCAGGCTTCTTGCTGAGCAGGAAAGTTAAGCAGGGCTCAAACCTAAGACCCTGGGAATCATGACCTGAGCGGAAAGCAGATGCTTAACGACTGAGCCATCCAGGCTGCCCTAGGGTTTTCAACATATATATCATGTCATCTGCAAATAGTGACGAATTTGAATGCCACTTATTTGTTTTTTCTCATTGAAAGGCTGAGACTTTCCAGTCTATGTTAAATACAATTGGTGACATTGGACATCCTTGTATTATTCTTGCTGCCTATGTTCTCCTCTAGGATTTTGATGGATTCCTATCTCATATTTCGGTCTTTAAGCCATTTTGAGATTGTCTTTGTGTATGGTATAAGAAAATGGTATAGTTTCACTCTTCTACATGTGGCCGTCCAATTTTCCCCCTGCCATTTGTTGAAGAGACCATCTTTTTTCCACTGGATATTCTTTTCTGCTTTGTTGAAGACTAGTTGACCAGAGTTGAGGTTCCATTTCTGGGTTCTCTATTCTGTTACACGGGTCTGTATATCTGTTTTTGTGCCAGTACCATACTATCTTGATGATTATAGCTTTGTAATACAGCTTGAAGTCCAGAATTGTGATGCCCCAGCATTGGTTTTCTCTTTAACATTCCTTTGGCTATTTGGGATCTTTTCTGGTTCCATACAAATTTTAGGATTTTTTTGTTCCAGCTCTGTGAAAAATGCTGATTGCATTTTGATAGGGATTGCACTGAATGTGTATACTGCTTTCTGTTGCACAGACATTTTAAGAAATCTTTGTTCTTCTAATCCATGAGTGCAGAATGTTTTTCCATTTCTTTGTATCTTCCCTAATTTCTTTCATGAATGTTCTGTGGTTTTTGGATTGGTTTTTGGTTGGTTTTATTCCTATGTATCTTATGGTTTGTGGGGCAGTTGAAATGGGATTGGTTCCTTGATAGATTTTTCTTCTACCTCATGTTAGTGTATAGAAATGCAACTGCCTTCTGTGCATTGGTTTTATATCCTATAACTTTACTGAATTCCTTTATCAGTTCTAGCAATTTTGGGGTAAAGTTTTTTGGCTTTTCTACATAGAGGATTACATCATCTGTGAAGAGTGAAAGTTTAGCCTCTTCTTTGCCAATTTAGATGCCTTTTCTTTATGTCTGATTGCTGAGGCTAGGATTTCCAGTTCTATGTTGAACAACAGTGGTGAGAAAGGGCATCCCTGTTGTGTTCCTGACCTTTGGGGAAAAGCTCTGTTTTTCCCTGTTAAGGATGATATTCGCTATGGTTTTTTTTTTTTTTGTATGACTTTTATGATATTGAGCTATGTTCCTTCTATCACTGCACTGCAGAGAGTTTTTATCAAGAAAAATGCTATATTTGGTCAAATACTTTTTCTGCATCTATTGAGAGGATCATATGGTTTTTGTCCTTTCTTTTATTGATGAGGTGTATCACACTGATTGATTAGTGGTTGTTGAACCACCCTGGCAACCCAGGAATAAATCCCACTTGGTGGTGGTGAATAATCCTTTTAATATACTGTTGCATCTTATTTGCTAATATCTTGGTGAGAACTTTTGCATCCATGTTCATCAGGATATTGCTCTGTAATTCTCCTTTTCGTGGGGTCTTTGTCTGATTTGGGGATCAAGGTAATGCTGGCCTCAAAGAGTGAGTTTGGAGATTTTCCTTCCATTTCTATTTGTTTAAAATAGTTTGAGAATAGGTATTCTTCTTTAAATGTTTGGTAGAATTCTGCTGGGAGGCCATCCTGCCCTGGAGTCTTGTTTGTTGGAAGATTCTTAATTACTGCTTACTGTTTGTTGATATGGGTCTGTTCAGGTTTTCTTTTTCTTCCCATTTCAGTTTTGGTAGTTTATACATCTCTAAGAATGCATCCATTTCTTCCAGATTGCCTAATTCATCGACATATAATTGCTCATAATATTCTCTTATAATTGTTTGTATTTCTTCAGTGTTGGTTGTGATCTCTCCTTCATTCATGATTTTATTAATTTAGGTCCTTTCTCTTTTTGATAGATCTGGCTAGGGGCTAATTGATTTCATTAATTCTTTCAAAGAACAAGCTCCTAGTTTCTGCTCTACTGTTTGATTTCTATTTCATTGATTTCTACTTGAATCTTTATTATTTCTCTTCTCCTGCTAGATTTAGGCTGTATTTGCTGTTCTTTCTCCACCTACTTTACATGCAAGTTTAAGTTGTTTATTTGAGACTTTTCCTGTGTCTTGAGAAAGACCTGTATTGCTGTATGTTTCCCTCTTAGGATTGCCTTTGCTGCAACCCAAAGGTTCCAAACTGTCATGTTTTAATTTTCATTTGCTTCCATGTGTTTTTTTTAGCTCTTTAATTTCCTGGTTGACCCATTCATTCTTTAGTAGGATGCTCTTTAACCTCCATGTACTAGTGTTCCTTCCAAATTTCTTCTTGTGATTGAGTTCAAGTTTTAAAGCATTGTGGTCTGAAAATATGCAGGGAATAATCTCAGTTTTTTTTGTACCGGTTGAGACCTGATTTGTGACCCAGCATGTGATCTATTCTGGAGAATATTCCATGTACACTCGAGAAGAATGTGTTCTGTTGCTCTAGGTGAAATGCTCTGACTATATCTGTGAAGCCCACCTGGTCCAGTGTGTCTTTCAAAGCATTTGTTTCCTTGTTGCTCTTCTGCTTAGATGATCTGTCCATTGCTATGAGTGGGATGTTAAAGTCCCCTACTATTATTGTACCGCTATCAATATGTTTCTTAAATTTTGCTTTTAATTCGTTTATATAGTTGGCTACTCCCAAGTTAGGGGATAAATATTTACAATTCTTAAATCTTCTTGTTGGATAGACCCTTTTATTATTATATAGTGTCCTTCATCTCTTATCACAGCCTTTGGTTTAAAATCTAGTTTGTCTTGGGACACCAGGGTGACTCAGACAGTTAAGCATCTGCCTTCAGCTAAGGTCATGATTCCAGGATCCTGAGATTGAGTCCCACATTGGGCTTCTCCTCAACAGGGAACCTGCTTTTCCCTCCTTGTGTGCACTCTCTCTCTCTGTCTCATAAATAAATAAATAATAAAATCTATTTTAAAAATCTAGTTTGTTTTGTATAAGGATTGTTACCCCAGCTTTCTTTTGATGTCCATTAGCATGATAAATTGTTCTCCACCCCCTCACTTTTAATCTGGAGGTGACTTCATGTCTAAAATTAGTCTCTTGTAGACAGCATATCAGTGTGTCTTTTGGTTTTTGTCCTTTCTTTTACTAATGAGGTGTATCACACTGATTGATTAGTGGTTGTTGAACCACCCTGGCAACCCAGGAATAAATTCCACTTGGTGGTGGTGAATAATCCTTTTAATATACTGTTAAATCCAATATGATAACCTATGTCTTTTGATTGGAGCATTTAGTCCATTTACATTTAGAGTAATTACTGAAAGATATTAATTTGGTGCCATTGTATTACCTGTAAAACCACTGTTTCTATACATTGTCTCAGTTCCTTTCTAGTCTTTGTTACTTCTGGGCTCTCTCTTTGCTCAAAGTATCCCCTTTAATATTTCTTGCAGGGCTCATTTGCTGTTCAGAAATTCCTTTAGTTTTTGTTTGTCCTGGAAACTCTTTATCTCTTTCTATTCTGAACAACAGCCTTGCTGGATAAACTATTCTTGGCTGCATATTTTTACCATTTAGCACACTGAATATCTCATTCCAGTCCTTTTGGGCCTGCCAAGTCCCTGGATAGGTCTGCTGCTAGCCTTATGTTTCTACCCTTGTAGAGTAAATCCCTCTTGTCCTGAGCATCTTTTAAGATTTTCTCTTTATCTGTGAAGTTTACAAGCTTCACTATTATATGTCATAATGTTGACCTATTTTTATGATGTTGAGAGGGGTTCTCATTGCCTCCTGGACTTGAATGACTCTTTCCTTCCCCAAATTAGGGAAGGTATCAGCTATAATTTGTTCAAATAAACCTTCTTCCCCTCTCTCTCTCTCCATCCTCTGGGACCCCTATTATCTGGACATCATTTTACTTGAAGGTAGAGCTGATTTCTTAAGTTCTCCCTTCATGGTCCAGTAGTTATTTACTCTCTTTTCTCAGGTTCCTTATTCTCCATCATTTTGTCTTCGTATCACTGACTCTCTCTTCTGCCTCTTATCCTCGCTGTTAGAGTCTCCATTTGTAACTGCATCTAAGTAATGGCATTTTTTATTTTGGCCTGATTAGATTTTATTTATTTCATTTCTCCAGTCAGGGATTCTCTAGTGTCTTCTATGGTTTTTCTCAAGCCCAGCTAGGGTCTTTATAATCCTTTTTTTAAATTCTAGTTTTGAATTCCTACCTGTATTCATATTGATCAAATCCCTGGCAGTGGGTACTACCTCTTGTTCTTTCTATTGGGGTGAATTTCTCCATCTTGCCATTATGTCCAGAAAAGAACAGAGGAAAGAGAGAAAAGACAAAATAACAACAACACCAGGGGGAAAAGATGAAAACAAAAACAAAATAAGAAAAAATCAAACAAAAATTGGACTCTGAGAAACAAACTGAGGATTTTGGAGGCTATGGGGGTGGAGGGTTGGTGAGTCTAGTGGTGGTTATTAAGGAGGGCACATATTGCATGGAGCATTGGGTGTGGTGCATAAACAATGAATTTTGGAACACTGAAAAAATAAAATAAAATTAAAAAAAAAGTAAAATAACAGGAATCACCTGGGTAGCTCAGTCTGTTAAGTATCTGCCTTCAGCTCAGGTCATGATCCTGGAGCCCTGCATCGGGCTCCCTGCTCAGCCAGAAGTCTGCTTCTCCATCTCCCACTGCCCCTGATTGTGTTTCCTCTCTCATTCTCTCTGTGTCAAATAAATAAATAAATAAATAAATAAAATCTTTAAAAAATAAAAAAATTTTAAAATAGAAATTTTAAGAGTTTTAAAAATTGAAAAAATAAAATAGCTGATAAAAATTTGAAAAGTTAAAGAATAATTTTAAAAATCCTACAAATGCTATATACTGTTTTCCCAAGAGCTGAAATTTTGAAGTTCTTTATGATCAGTAAGCTTGGTGCTAGCTGGTTGTTCCTTTTAGTCTTCTGGGGGAGAGGCCGGGTTGTGCTGATTCTCAGTTGTCACTGTTCAGGTGGAAATGCACCACCCTTGTCAGGGGTCCAGGCTCAGTGTAAGTGGCTCTGGATTCCACTATGTGGCGCTGTTTTGCTCCCTGAAGGCTTTCAGCACTGATATTGGGAGGAAAAATGGGGTCTCTGGATCTCTAGCCCGAGAGCTGAAAGTTTGCTCCCCTCACTCTTGAGTGAGCCCTCACAGAAAAGCAGTCAATCACTCTTGTCTCCCTGGTTTCTGTCCAAACTCTGTGTTCACCCAGCCTGTGACCAAGTGTTTTTGTCTCAGGTACCTGACACAGTTTTGAGTCTCCAAATTTTATGGATTCCTAGGGCACAGAATCACGCTGTTCCCCCTTCCTGGGGAGGGGTGTGTGTCCCACTTTGCTTCTGCCTTTGGCTCAGCCCTGCCCGGAGAGTGGTCACCCAACTGCACAGGGGTTCACAGTTTAATAGCAACACTGAGCAGAATGTCCACAACTAGACTTGTGTTCAGTGGGCTCCCTCACTCCAATGCCTGGGACTCTGCTGCACTCAAACACCCCCATTCTTCTTGTGACTCCGGGGATCCTGAGACCATGCCATTCTATCTGGGATTCTACTTCCTTCTGCCACCTGAGCACCTTTAATCAAAGAGAAGTCCTCCTCTGTTGCAGATTTCTAAAAGTTGTGATTTTGCATTCCACTAGTTATAGTACTTTGCAGTAGCCTCTTTTAAGCAGGCTCCCTCCCCTCCACTGTATCCTCCAATGCATCACCCCAGATTCACATTTCTGCCCCTCCTACTTTCCAAAAAGTGGTCACTTTTCTCTTTGTAGAATTGTAACAATTCTTTTCCGAAGTCTCTGATTGACTTCACAGGTGTTCAGAATGGTTTGATAACTACCTAGCTAAATTCCAGGGACCAGATGAACTTAGGGTCTCCTCTTCCTCTGCCATCTTAACTCCTCTCCCCCAGCTTTCTCTTTTTCTTAATAAATCTTACTAAAGGTTTATTAATTTTATCTTTATTCATTTTAATTAATTAATTATTAATTATTTTGATTAATTAGTAATTAATGTCTTTATTAATTTTGTTAATCTTTTCAAAGAGCCAGCTCTTGGTTTCATTGATCTTTTACATTTTTTTTTAGTCTCTGTTTCTTTTATTTCTGCTCTGATCTTTATTTCCTTCTCCTAATCTTGGGCTTGGTTTGTTCTTTTTCTAGTTCCTTTAGGTGTAGGGTTAGATTGGGATTTATCTTGTTTCTTGAGTTAGACCTGTGTCACTATACATTTCCATCTTAGGACTGCTTTTGCTGTGTCCCAAAGATTTTAGACCATTGTGTTTTCATTTTCATTTTTCTCCATGTATTAAAATTTTTTTTTAAATTTCTTCATTGGTCCACAGGTTGTATAGTAGCACATTGCTTAGCTACCCCATATTTTGTGGTTTTCATCATTTTCTTGTGATGGCTTTGTAATTTCTTACCATTGTGGTCACAAAAGATGCATGATGTGATTTTAATCTTAAATGTATTGGGACTTAATTTGTGGCCTAATGTGTGATCTATCCTGGAGAATGTTCCACAAGCACTTGAACGTGTTTTCCGCTTTTGGATGGAATGTTCATGTATATCTGTTCCGTATGTATCTGATCTAATGTGTCATTCAAACATACCTTGTTGATTTTCTGCCTGAATGGTCTATCTAAAAATTTAAGAGAGGTGTTATAGTTCCCTACTATGATGGTATTACTGTCAATTTCTCCCTTTTTTATCTGTTAATATAAACAGTTTAATAGCAACAGTTTAATAGCAACACTGATACATAAACAAAACTTTGCTTTATGTGTTTAGGTACGTCAGAATTGAGTGCATAGATATTTCTTTTTATTGAATTGAACACTTTATTTATTTAACGTCCTTTGTCTTTTGTTGGGCTTTATTTTAAAGTCAGTTTTGTTTCATGTAAGTATTGGTACCTCAGCTCTTTTTTTACTTGCATTTGCATGGAATATCTTTTCTTATCCTTTTACTTTCAGTCTATATGTGTATTTAGATCCAAGGTGAGTGTCTTGTAGTAACATGAAGATGGACCTTGTTTATTCATCTATTTCACTACTTATAAGTTTAGGATTTTTTTTTTTTTAAGATTCTGCATGTAAGTTGGATCTTACAGTATTTGTCTTTCCCTGTCTGACTTAGGGACCCTAAGATTATGCTGAGTGAAATCCCTGTTGTCACAAATGGTAGGATTTCCTTTTTTATGGCTAAATGATATTCCACGAGTGCATACAGCATATTTCTGCTATTCATTTGACCACAAATGGACACGTGTCTTCGCTACTGTAAATAACGCTATAATGATCACAGGGGTACAGGTAACTTTTTGAAATAGTGATCTCACTTCCTTTGGATAAATACCCAAAAGTACAATTGCTGGATCATATGGCAGCTTTATTTTTACTTTCTGAGGATGCTCCATACTGTTTTTCATAGTGGCTGTACCAATTTACATCCTCACTCACATGTCACAATTTGTAAAGATTTTCTCCATTTCAATAGGTTGCCTTTTTGTTCTGTATAATAACCTTTGCTGTATAGAAGCTTTTTAGTTTGATTGTACTGGTATATTTGCTTTTGCTGTGTTTGTTTTTGGTGTCAAATACAAAAAAAAAAAAAAATCATTGCCAAGACTGTCAAGGAGCTTACTCTGTATATTTTTTTCTAGAAGTTTCACAATTTCAAGTCTTATGTTCAAGTCTTAAATTTTGAGTTGATTTTTATCTATGAATGCAAGATAATGATCCAGTTTCATTCTCTTGCATTTGGTTATCAAGTTTTCCTAGCACCACTTATTGAAGGTGCTATTTTTTACATATCATATATTTTTGTCTCTTTTGTTGTAAATTAATTGACTGTGTGTGTGTGTGTGGTGTGTGGTTATTTCTGAGACCTTTATTGTGTTCCATTGATCCACATGTCTGATTTGTGTCAGTACCAAACTGTTGTGATTCCTGTAGATTTGTAATATGGTTTGAAATCAGTAAGTTTGATGCCTCTAGTTTTGTTCCTTTTTTTAAAAAAAAATTCTTTTCAGTGTTACAGAATTCATTGCTTAAGCTTTGTTCTTTCTTAAGATTGTTTTTATTTTTTTTGTAGATCCATACAAATTGTATGATTTTTTTTGTTACTATGAGAAATGCCATTGAATTTTTGATAGGGATTGCATTGAATCTGGATGTCCCTGTGGATAGAATGAACATTTTAACAATATTAATTTTTCTAATCCATAAGCACAGATTATCATTTCATATATTTGAGTCTTCAGTTTCTTTTATCAGTGTTTTGTAGTTTTCAGTGAACAGGTCTTCTATCTCCTTGATTAAGTTTGTTCCTAA
This sequence comes from Mustela putorius furo, assembly GCF_011764305.1. Lineage (NCBI taxonomy): Eukaryota > Metazoa > Chordata > Mammalia > Carnivora > Mustelidae > Mustela > Mustela putorius. The sequence goes on from NW_025422060.1 coordinate 8,112,222, forward strand.
ATATTTAATCGGTTTTGATGCTATTGCAAATGGGATCTTTTTTTAAAAATTTCTCCTTTAGAGTTTGTTGTTAGTGTATTGAAGTGCAACTAATTTTTACTCTTAATTATATATCTTGCAACTTTACTGAATTTTTTAGAATTTTATTTAAGAGAACTAGAGCTAGAAAGAGCATGAACAGGACAGGGAGAGGGAGAAGCATTCTCCCCACTGAGCAGGGAGCCCAACTTGGGACTCCATCTCAGGGCTCCGAGATCATGACCTGAGATAAAGGCAGATGCCTAACTGACTGAGTCACCCAGATGCCCCAACTTTATTGAATTTATTTAATATTTTTTTGTAGATCCTTTATGATTTTATATATGATTATGTCATCTGCAACTGGAGACCATTTTACTTCATCTTTTCCTATTTGAATAACTTTTATCTTTTCCTGCCTAGTTGCTCTGGTTAGGACTTCCAGAGGGTATTATGCTTAGTGAAATAAATCAATAGGAGAAAGACAACTATCATATGATCTCCCTGATATGAGGAAGTGGAGATGCAATGTGAGGGGTTTGGGGGGTAGGAAAAGAATAAATGAAACAAGATGGGATCGGGAGGGAGACAAACAATAAGAGACTCTTAATGTCACAAAACAAACAGGGCTGCTGCGGGGGGGAGGGAGAGGGTGGTGCAGTTATGGGCACTGGGGAGGGTATGTGCTATAATGAGTGCTGTGAATTGTGTAAACCTGGTGATTCACAGACCTGTACCCTTGGGGCTAATAATACATTATATGTTTATAAAAAAAATGAAAACATTAAAAAAAAAAAAAGGACTTCCAGTACCATTTTGAATAAAAGGGGCAAAAAGGTGTTCCTGATCTTGTAGGAAATTTCAGCTTTTTACCATTGATTGGATGTTACTTGGTATGTACAACTTTTATTATGTGAGGGACATCTCATTATAACATAACAAATAATTTGGCTGAATTGTGTTCTAGTGTTCTGTGGAAGGTGGAACCTGTGAGTGATGAAATGGGATATTTACCTGAGTAGATTTTACAATGGCAGCCTTATTGAGGTATAATGGATACAGCTGAGGAGGTTTTTAAGCCAAGTGTTAAAGGAGTGGCTTAGCCTCTCCTTATCACTTATAGGAAAATGTGAGAGGAGAGAGAGAAACTGCAGGAATTATTAAGCAAAAATGAACCAGAACTTGAAGGCTTGGAAAATTGCCAGCCTATCTTTATTGCAAAAAAATGAGAACATACACTCTGAAGAGAACACCCAGGATGTGAGTGGGAAGTCATTTGATAAAGAGGTCATGGAGGTAAGCCCTGCATTTAATCAGCAATCTCAGCAGAAGCAGAGATAGAGATGGGATTATACCAGCAGACATTGCAGCTTAGACCAAAGGGTCTATTTGACTGGGAACATTTTTATACTACACCAAAAGAGAAGAATGACCCCAAATGGGTCACAAGTCCAGAGATCACAGGCGTCACTCTGGCTGCAGGCACAGGGTGCAAGGAGCTTTCCCCTTTCCTAGTCTCAAAGATTTTAGGAGATAGGTCTCCCCTCCTCAGTTTCTGCCTCCTCAGCTTTTCCCACCCAGGACCTCAGGGGTGGGGCCACCACAGAGACTTGTAGGAGTGAGGCTGCCACAAAGAGCGAGGGACAAGCCTGCTGCCTAAAACCCTGGGGGGTGATTCAGCCACCCTAGTGGGCACAGCATCTAGCAAAAAAAGATTATTTCCTATCCTTAAGATTCAGTGGTGTGGTGAAAAAATAATGAATACTGTTTTTCTGAAAATAAATAAATTGAAAAAAAATTTTTAAATAATTTGAAAAAGATAAAAAAAAAAGATTCAGTGGAACTTGTCTTACTGGATTCTGAACTTTCTTGCAGCCTGTCTCCCCTCCTTTTTCCCCCAATGTCTCCCTTTTAGAATAGGAATGTCCCTATAACTATCCCACTATTGTATTTTGGAAGCATATCGCTTGTTTGGTTTCATAGATTCATAACTGGAGAAGAATTTTGTTTCAGGATGAACCTACCTCTGGTCTCTTCCATAACTCATTTAGATGATACTTAGGTGAAACTTTGGACTTGGAGTGAAAGCTAGAACAAATTAAGACTTTTGGCACTGTTAGAATGGAATAAATGCATTTTGGTTGTGATAAAGATATAAATTATGGGGGACGGGGGCAGAATGTTGTGAACTGAATTATATTACCTTCAAATTTATATTTTGAAGTTCCAATTTCCCAACATGATCATCTTTGTAGATGGGGGTCTTTGGGAGGTAATTAGAATCACATGAGGTCATAAGGATGACCCTTGATCCAATGGGATTGTTGTCCTTAGAAGAGAAGTAGATGCTTAGTTCATTCTCTTCTCCATGCCTGCGCAGAGGAAAGTCCATGTGAGGACGCAGAGAGAAAGTAAGCTTCTACAAGCCAAGAAGAAAGCCTTTACCAGAAAACGAACCTTTTCATGCCTTAATTTGGGACTTCAACCCTCCATAATTGTGAGAAAATAAATTTCTGTAGTTTAAGCCACCCAGTCTGTGGTATTTTGTTTTGTCAGCCCAAGCTGACTAATGTGGTAGCTGACAGCATTAGAAGCATTTCGTGTACATCAACTGGTCTGATGTATAGGCTGATTCTTGAAAAACGGAGGGATTGGGGTGGCAACTCCCTCACACAGTCAAAAATTCATGTATAACTTTGGACTTCCTGAGAACCTAACTACCAATAACCTACCATTGACCAAAACCTTACCAATAACATAAACTTGATTAGCACATATTTTGTGTGATATATGTATTATATGTTGTGTTCTTATAATAAGCTAAAGAAGAGAGTATTTTGTTAAGAAAATCATAGGAAAAATATATCAATATTCTCTATGCATAGTTACTGAAAAAAAGCAATCTATGTCTAGGCCAGCTGGGTTGGTGGGACAGGGGTGGTAGCAGTGACAGGGGTCTGGCTCTGAGATGGTGATGTCCCACATCCTGGTGGCCTTGGCTAAACCATGGCAGCTGCTACATGTGTCTACCTACTGTGACAGCAGCCCAGAGGCACAGTACAGCTGCTCCCTCTTCTTGTAGGTAAATTAGTAGGCTGTGGCCATTGGCAACTGTGACCACACATGAATGTACTGGCCTCTGGGAGGCCACAGAGCTGAGAGGCTATGGTGAGGAAGAGTGTGTCTGGGCCAGTGGAGACCTGAAGCAGTTGGCTGACCCAGTGCAGCCCCAGAGCTCAGTACACAGAATTCTGGGTACAAAGAAGCAGGATTTACCATATAGCACTGCCCTTTGGACACACCCTCCACTCCAGCTAGCCATATGCCTGCCACCCCCAGGCCATCCTCCCAATCACTCTTTCAGCACCTGGGGCAACCTGCAGTTCTCCAGCCCCAGGATCCCTGGGGGCTTCTGATTGCTTTGCTGGCCTTCCTCAGGTACTCAGCAGGGAACAGGTCAATCCTCTGTGACAGTCACATTCAATTTGGGTCTCTGAAGACAGGTTAGCAATTGTAGATAAATGTCATGTGTCTTTTGCTTTTAACCTTAAAAAAAATCTTTATAACTCAAACCTGTGTTATTCAAGGGTCAGCCATATACCTATGAAGAAGATAATATACTATCATCTGCATAATAGAAATAAGAAGCTGGACGCTTAGAAAGGTCATGTACCTCAATGCTGAAAAGTAGTTCAGGCATACACACACACACACACACACACACACACACACACCACGCACGCATGCGCGCGCACACACACACACACAAATATAGTAAAGTACAGGCACAATGAAAAGAAGACCAGTTGTTGCCTAATGACAAGTTGGTGGGGACTGGTTGCAAAGGGGCATGGGGAACCTTTGTGGGGTCAAAGAAATATTCTATATCTTATGTATCATGGTAGCAGTTTCATGGGTGAATATATTCATTGAAACTCCTCTAACTATATGCTTAAAATGAGTATACTTTATTACAGGTAATTCATAATTCAATAAAAATGACTAAAATTTTTAAAGGAAAAATCAGAATCTTGCTATTGAAAAGAAAAAAAGATAACTAGAATCAGACTGCTTGGGTCTGAATCCCAGCTTCATTATAAATTGTGGTTTTTTTTTATCAAGTTATTTAATCTCTCTAGTTCTCTCCATCTCTAGTTCCTCAAGTATAAATGGGGATAAGAACATTTTCTTAATATATATTTTAAGACTGTTCTAAAAACATTTTATATTTTATTCATTTATCATTTATTCCAAAAATATATAAAAGGAATATGTGCTGTGTGCCAGGCTCCATCCTCAGTAGGAAGAAAGAGCCCACCATTCTGGGCAGTGTAGCAGTAAACAAAACAGTATTTCTATGTCCATGGTGCTAATTTTCTAATGGGGGGAGGGGGAGACCATAGACTAGTAAGAAAAATTTTTTTTTTTTGCAGATAGGAATAGATGCTACAAATGAGATTAAACAAAGTAATGGTATTAGCTAGGGAATGTATTAGAGAGTATGCTCAAGGAAAGGTCTTCTAATGGGGTGTCCATCTTAAAGGAGGAGGAGACCTTGCGAAGATCTGAAGGCTGAGGGCTCCAGGCAGAAGGAATAATATGTGCAAAGGCCCTAGGTTGGAATTAGCATGGACAGTGAAGGAGTGAAAAGCCCAGTATGCCTGGAGTGGAGTGAGCAAAACTGCAAGTCAAGAGCAAGTGGAATGGTCTGAAATAAGTCTACAGGGAGCATGGGTCCATGCTTTTCAGGAATTAGGAAGGTCATGAGAAGCCGTTGGAAGGTTTACAAAGGGGATTAAGAAGATCTGATGTAACATTGAAAGAAATTAGTTGTAGAAGAGACAGAAAAGCCAGGAAGTTTGTAGGAAGCTGTGGCAGCAGCACAAGCACCAGGCCTTGGGCCATGGTGGTGGCCTTGGAGAAGGAAAGAAGTGGATGGAATCTGGATATGTTTTGGTGTTAGAGTTAGCAAGTCTTGCTTATATATTACATAAAGAGGATGAGGACAAAAAAATAAAGAATGACTCTTGAGTCTTTTTAGCTTGGGCAGCTAGATAGATGTTGGGGCCATTTGCTGGAGTAAAAGAGTCTCAGGCAGAAAAATCAAGGGTTCTGTTTTAGACCTGCTAAGTTTGAAATGTGTATTAGACAACTATATGGAAGTGTTAAGCAGGCAGCTTTGTATGAGAGTCTGGAGCTCAGGGGCAAGACTGAGGCTAAAAATCTAAGGAAATGTCTGTAGCAATGTAAAGTGTATTGTTACTACTTCGTGAAATTGCAGGGGCCATCATTTCTCCTGTCTCCCTCTAGTTCAGTCTCCCTGGATGCCTACTGGGAGCAGAAGTGTGGGGCAGGAAGCGGAGGCAAGCACAGAAGTGGCTCTTGATAGGCACTGATAACCAGTTACCATGGTCTTTTTTTTTTTTTTTACGATTTTAAAAAATTATTTGACAGAATGAGAGAGAGAGAGATTGAGAGAGAACACAAGTAGGCAAACAGCAGAGAGAGGGAGAAGCAGTCTCCCTGCTGAGCAGAGGGCCCAATATGGGGCTTGATCCCAGGACCCTGGGATCATGACCTGAGCTGAAGGCAGATGCTTAACCAGCTGAGCCACCCAGGTGCCCCCAGTTACCACATTCTAATGAATATTTCCCTTTTCTGAGGGATCATATATATTGGCAAACTCCTAACTCCTCTAAATCTCACATTCAAGGTCACCTTCTTAGACATTTTCAAAACATCCTATGTAAAATATGTCTCTTTTCTTGGTTTCTACCCTCCACTACAGCATTTTCTCATTCAGCATATGATGTCATTCATACTATTCATTTACAATGATATGTTTATACAGTTTTTGGTTTCTCCTCTCCATTGGAGAGAGAATTAAATTACATAATGGGAGGGAGCCTCAGTCTTGGTCACCACTGTCAGCCAGAACTAGCACAGTGCCTGGCACATAGTAGGTGCTCAATAAATATTTGTTAATGAGGTGAATGAACTTCCCCTGACTAAGATAGTATGAGTGAATTAATTAGGCTTCAAACCATGTACTGGAGTAGCCTTCTTTCAGACCACTGAGTCCTCAGCCCAAGATAAGGAACGGATTCTGTTTCGTTTATTGAGGTAATGTTTAACATGTGATTTACCTTCTTCACAAAATTGTCAAAGCGATAGAAGCAGAGAGTAGAATGGTAGTCACCAGGAACTAAAGAAAGTGCAGAAGGAGGAGATGGTGTTCAGTGGCTACAAACTTTGAGTTACATAAGATGAATACAGTCTAACAAACTGGTTTTTAAGAATGGCATAGGGAATAATAATGTGGGAATGGAGAGGCAAACAATATGGCAGATTTCCAAGACCTCCGGGTACTGGGCACCGTTTACATCAATTGCTAAGTACCGTGGCATATGCATCCTTTTTAGCAGGATCATGGTCCAGAGATGGATGGATCTACTCCAACTCCCTGCTAAACTTCTCAAACAAAAGAGTTTTAAATGTACTTTGTGTTGTTCTCATGAGATGTCTGGGCCAGCAAGCTGAAAAACCATGTGGCTGTTTGCCAACCGCCTGGTTTAAAATCTAGTCCCTTCTATGGAAAATGAAATTGAGAAAGTATTTCAAGATTTCTAATCAGGATCTATCCCCTGCAGGGAAGAAGTCTATTTTTATGTTCCAAGCCAACACACTGGAGAGTTCTGGGAATGCAGCATGTATTCAACTTCTTTGAGAGAGGCTGAAATGAGAAGCAAAGGGCTAGCTCTCCTCCCAAAGAGGCTGGAAATATCACTGAGGTCTCTGTTTCTCAGAAAGGTCTGTTTTCCCAGATCTACTGCAAGATAACAAGATGGAACACAGTCCAATCAAGAAAGTAGACCATGAAGTGGCAGAAAAATTATAAAGGTGTATTGAAATGGTGAAGACTTTTGTTAATCTGAACAAAGGGACTCATACCATTCTGAAGAGTATTTATTTATGCATGTCAGCTAGCCATTAGGGAGGCAGAAAGACAAAGCAAACCTGGCAAAACTTCCATCATTCTAGAGGAGGTCAGAGTTCATGGGTTGCGAGAAATCATAACGCATGCGGGAAGTTGTTAGCATTTGTTTTTCTTTTGAAATATTGTTTATGCCTCTCTTTGATGAAAAGCTGTCTCTTTCTCACTAAACAGTTAGTACGATAAAGTGTTGAAACATCTGTATTTATCCATCATGGTATTTTTGTAAGGAGAAAGCAGAAAAGGGAGGGATTAAATCTTTGCAGGCCAAGTTTCCAGGAAGGAGGAACTGGTAACTCTACCAGCCAGGATCTAACTGATAATGGATTATTTGAGATCCAAAAAAATAGAAAGTGCTTGATTTGTACAACCTGGTTTATTGGTACTTGACACCAAAATGGTGAAAACAAACTGAGAGTAGAGGCTTTTCTACAGAGATGTGAGAATAGCTCTTTATGAAATGCGGTGTACTTACTTTTGGGGTCCTCTGACTTGTGTTCTTTTTTTTTTTTAAAGATTATTTATTTTAGAGAGAGAGAGTACAAGCACATGAGAGCAGGGGGAGAAGCAGAGGGCGAGAATCTCAAGCAGACTCCCTGCCAAGCACGGAGCCTGTCATGGGGCGCAGTCCCAGGACCCTGAGGTCATGACTTGAGCCAAAGTCAAGAATTGGGGGCTGAACCAACTGAGCCACCCAGGAGCCCCTGATTTATGGAGCTTAATGTTTCTTTTTATCACTATCCCTTTCCAAAATACAAAGGACAATAACGCAGTCTTTGAAATGAAAGTCCCAGTGCAAAAGTGAAATGAAAAAATAACTCAGTAGCATGGGTTGAAAACATGTATAACCATGATCACCATATGATTTTTAAGCAGAAATAGGTTCTATGTGATAGGAATTAGGACTATTGGAGAATCTTCCCATTCTTTCCTGCTCTTCCTGAGCTGAAAGCCAGTTTAGCTTCCCCATCCCTCTTAGCTCCCAACCCCCGTCAGTGATGCCACTGCATGTCACTAGTAGGCTACTGGTCACAGTATGCAGAGGAAGGATGATTGCTAGAGCCCAGCCTCATACTTCTTGCTGGAGTGGAAGGTGGCTGGGATGAAAATTCTGTAGTGATGGCAAGACAGATACTACCATCATCACTGATGTTCATGACCAAATAACAAAAACTAGGGAAATTTAAAAAAATCATGTCTCTCAAACTGATGTGTTGAGTGGCTCTCAGAATTCTCCATGGTGTGTAATTCTTGGCAATCACGAAAACTGGGTGGAAGTGAAAGGCTTATGACTCTGGGACACTGACAGGGGTTACGTGGAGGAGAGCCATGGAAGGACTTGGTTAGATTTCCCCCTCCAATTGGTGCTTAGAAAAACTTTCCACTTGGCCTTGGATTGGGAAATCCAGAGATTGGCTACAACCTCCACCTCCCAAACTAAGCATTTGGGTCTGAGTTATTAACTCCAAGTAAAAAACTGCCTTGGGGAATCCAAAGCAAAATCAAACACAGAGTAAGCCAGCTTTAAACATTGCCTACAAACAACAAGGTGTAGGCAGAGCTGCTCTTTGGAAGAGATCCATGTACTTTAACAAGTGTAAAAAAAAATTCAGTCTTCTTCATCTACTTTTAGCTAGCTTGGAAATCAAATTATAGATTGAGAGATGATACATAAATTGATTTTTAAAAATTTATTAATGGGGAAGATAGTACAGAGAAGCTAAATCACCTCCCCAACATTATAGAGAAAACATTTATAAGGAATAAGAATAAAACTCAGCACTGTGGGTTTGCCTTTCGTAATGATGACATTCTGCTTGAGAAGCATTATTTTTATCAATGAAAGTTTCCCCATGGACCCTGAACAGTCAGCAGAGAGAGAAAGAGAGAGTGCTGTAGACTGAATGTTTGTGGCATTCCTCCCTCTCCAAATTCATATATTAAAATTCTAATCCCCAATGTGATGGTAGTTGAGGATGGGGCCTTGGGGAAATGATTAGGTCACAAATGTGGAACCCGCGATTAGTGCCCTAATAAGTTATACAGAGAGCTTGTTTCTTCTGTCTTTGTTCTCTACCATGTGTGGCTAGAAGAAGACAGCCAGCTGAAAAATGAGGAAAAGGGCCCTCACCAGATACCAAATTTGCAGGCTACTTGATTTTGGACTTTTTAAGTGAAAGTAATGTTTAAAAAAATTTTTTTTGGCAGTTTATGCTGCCCAACCTATGGTATTCTGCTCAAATTGCCCAAACTAAGTTGGGAGGGTAAGAAAGAGTTTGAATATAAAGCCGGCCTATAGAGTCTTCAGTTCCTTTTCATCCTGGATTTCTATGTGCCTTTTTTTTTTTTTTAGAAAGTTGTTTATTTAATCAGGATTTCTCCAACTTATTTTTATTTTATTTCATTTATTCTTATTATGTTCAGTACATCATAAATTTTTGTTGTAGTGTTCAATGATTCATTAGTTGTGTATAACACCCAGTGCTCATCTATGTACTTTTAATTGACTCTTGCAGTTGTTTTGGTTTGGTTTGGTTTTGGCTGTTGGAATATATCAAGGAGACAATAGATGATTTATCAGTGCTTCTGTTAAGCCTGGCAACTTCTAATGTTGCCAGTTATCCTTCATAAAAATATCTAGCCATGGAAATGATAGAGACAGTGATTTAAAAAAAAAATGTGTTTCTAGGAACCCTCAGCCAACATTATACTCAATGGTGAAAAGCTAAGAAGAGTTTTTTCTCTGACATCAGGAACAAGATAAGGATGTCCTCTCTCACTACCTCTATCCAACATTGTATTAGAAGTCCTGGCCAGAACAGTTAGGAAAAATAAATAAAAGTTATACAAATAGGAAAAGATGAAGCAAAATATCATCTTTTGTAGATAATATGATCCTATATGGAGAAAACTCTAATGACTCCACAAAAGAACTGTTAGAACTAATAAGTGAATTCAGTAAAGTTACAGAACACAAAATCAACATACAAAAATTAGTTGCATTTCTATACATTAACTATCCAAAAAAGAAACCAAAATAAAATTCTTTATATTAGCATCAAAAACTATTAGTTAAGAATAAATTTAACCAAGGATGTAAAAGATTAGTATACTGAGAATTATAAAACATTGAAGAAACTAAAGGCACAAGTAAATGGAAATATGCCTCATATTCATGGATTAGAAGAAATAATATTGTTAAAATGTCCATATTACCTAAAGCCATTTACAGACTCTGTGCAATGCCTATCAAAATTTCAATGTCCTTTTTCACAGAAATAGAAAAAAAAGAACCTGAAATTTTTATGGACCCACAAGAAACCCCCAAATAGCCAAAGTAATCTTGAACAAGAACAAAGCAGGAAACATCACACTGCCTGGCTTCAAAATAAAGTACAAAGCTATAGTAATCCAAACAGTGCAGCACTGGCATAAAAACAGACATTTAGACCAATGAAATAGAATCAAGGACACAGGGATATATGCACACATTTATGGTTAACTGATCTTTGACAAAGAAGCCAAGAACACGCAGTGGAGAAAGGATAGTCTCTTTAATAAATGGTGTGATGTAAACTGGATTTATATGCAGAAGAATGATGATGGACCCTTATCTCCCACCATATCCAGGAATTAACTCAAGGTTCACCCGAGTGGCTCAGTTGGTGGAGCATCTAACTTTCAGTTTCAGCTCAGATCGTGATCTCAGGGTCATGAGATTGAGCTCTGTGCTGGGTTCCACACTCAGAATGGAGTCTACTTCTCCCTCTTCCTCCCACCACTCATTGGACTCACAGGCTCTTTCTCTGAACAAAATCTTTTAAAAAATTAACTCAAAATAGATTAAAGACTTAAATGTAAGACCTAAAACTGTAAAACTACTAGAAAACAAGGAAAAGTCTTCTTGACATTGGTCTGGGCAATGATTTTTTTAAGATAGCTATAACCCCAAAAACACAGGCAACAGAAGAAAAATGGGCAATGGGGTTGGATCAAAATAAATGGCTTCTGCACAGTAAAAGAAACAATGAATAGACTGAAGAACCAACCTATGGAATGGGAGAAAATATTTAAAAATCATATGTCTATAAGGAGCTAATATGCAAAATACATAAGGAATTCAAATAACTCAAAAGAGATAAGGAATTCAAATAAATTGAGTAACTTGAGTTACTCAAGTAACTCAAGAGAACAATCCATTTTAAAAACAGGCCAAGGGGGATGCCTGGGTGGCTCAGTTGGTTGAGCAGCTGCCTTCGGCTCAGGTCATGATCCCAGCGTCCTGGGATCGAGTCCCACATCGGGCTCCTCGCTTGGCAGGGAGCCTGCTTCTCCCTCTGCCTCTGCCTGCCATTCTGTCTGCCTGTGCTCACTCTCTCCCCCTTTCTCTCTCTGATAAATAAATAAAATCTTTAAAATAAAATAAAATAAAAATAAAAACAGGCCAAGGATCTGAATTAGACATTGCTCAAAAGAAGACAAATGACCAACAGGTATATGAAAAGACATTCAACATCACTAATGACCAGGAAATGTAAGTGAAAACCACAATGAGGTACCACCTCACACCTACTAGAATGACTGTAATCAAACAGAAGATAAAAGGTGTTGACCAGGATGTGGAGAAAAAGGGAACCCTTAACACTGTTGGTGGGAATATAAACTCCTATGACCACTATGGACAAAGTCTGTGGAAGATCCTCAAAAAGTTAAAAATAGGAGTTGGGATCAAAATGGTGGCGTAGCATGATCCTGAACTCACCTCCCCCATAGACAAAACAAATCTATGAATGCATATTAATAATTGCCTCTGAAATGGACCTGAAAATTGAATAAACAGAGCCTCCACAACAAAGGATTAAAAAAATAGAACTCGTCAAAAAGGGAAAGAGCAGCAGATACACAGCATCACCCCCCAATGCATTGCAGCAGTAACAGCCACACCCCACAGCCAAAGGACCAACCTCATCCAACAATGTGCCACAATTGTGTTTCTGCCACAACAGGAAGGCTACACAACCCACAAAGGGCATACCTTCAGGTGTTTAGATCTGGCGACTAGGGAGATTTTGCTTCTGGGCCTCACAATTGTTATCCACTTAAGACAAATTGGTATTTACATAATGATACTGTATATGATGTCAACGTCATGGTAACCACAAGGAAAATATTTATAGTGAAATCAGAAATGAGAAAGAAATGTAAACATAACACTAAAGGAAGTCCTCAAACCACAAGGGAAGAGAGAAAAAGAAGAAGAAAGGAACAGAGAGGAACTAGAAAATCAGGTAAAAAATATTAACAACATGGCATAAGTATATATCAATAATTACTTTAAATGTAAATAGACTGAATTTACCAATATAAAGACATTAAGTGGTAAAATGGATAAAAATAAAACCCCATCTATATGCTGCCTGCCAGATACTCCCTTCAGAAAGGCAGGACACAAACAGACTGAAAGTGAAAGGATGGAAAAATATGTTCTATACAAATGGAAATAAAAAGAAAGCTGGAGTGGTATACTCATATCAGAAAAAATACACTTTAAGACAAAGAACATAATAAAAGACAAAGAAGGGCATTACATAATAATAAAAGGATCAATCCAACAAGAAGATACAGCATTTACAAATATGTATGTACCCAACATAGGAGCACCACAATATATACAGCAAATATTGATATATAACAGCAAATGTTAGCAGAACATAGGGGAGAAATTGATAGCAATACAATAATAGAAGGACATTTTTAATACCCTACTTTCATCAATGGAGAGATCATCCAAACAAAAAAAAAATTAATAAGGAAACATTAGCATTAAACCACATATTAAACCAGATGGACTTAACAGACTTCTATAGAACATTCCATCCAAAGACAGCAGAATACACATTCCTTTCAAGTGCCCATGGAACATTTTCTGGGATCACATGCTGGGCCACAAAATGAGTCTCAGTAAATTTAAGAATACCGAGTCCTATCAAGCATCTTTTCTGACTACCATGTCTGAAATTAGAAATTTAATTATAAGAATAAAATTTAATTAGTAAGTAAAATATTATAATATTAACAATATTTAATTAAACTAATCAATATTTAATTAAAATTAATATTTGATATTTCATTAATATTAATTAATTAAATTAATGAATTAACAAGTATGATTTTTATTACAAGAAGAAATTTAATTACAAGAAGAAAATGAGAGATACAACAAAAATGTGAAGATAAAGCAACATGTTACTGAACAACTTATGGGTCATCAAAGAACTCAAAGGAGAAATAAATACCTAGAGAGAAATGGAAATATATATGAAAATATATGGGATGCAACACAAGTGGGTTTAAGAGGGAGGTTCATAGCAATAAAGTAAGCAAGGCCTACCTTGAGAAGTGGCCTACCTTGAGGAAACCATCATCAAAATGAAAAGGCAACCTACTAAATGGGAGAAGATTGAAATCTATATATCTAGTAAGGCATAATATCCAAAATATATAGAGAACTCCTATAATTCAACAACAAATAAAACAATTTAACTTAAAAATGGTCAGGAAATCTGAATAGACATTTCTCCAAATAAGACATACAGCTGGCCAATGGGCATGTGAAAAGATGCCAGACATCAGTAATTATTAGGGAAACGGAAATCAAAACCCCAATGAGATATCACCTAATATCTGGTAGAACGATTATTATCAAAAGACAAGAAATAAGTGTTGGAAAGGATGTGGAGAAAAGAGTACATTTGTATACTGTTAGTCGGATCATAAACTGGTGCAGTCCCTGTGGAAATTAGTATGGGGGTTCCTCAAAAAATTACAAATTAGAACAGCCATATGATGTAGCTATTCCACTTCTGGGTTCTTAACTGGTGAATACAAAACATTCATTCAAAAAGATACCTCTATGTTGATTGCAGCATTATTTATAATAGCAAGGATATGGAAACAATCCAGAAGTCCATCAGCAGATGAATGGGTGAAGATGTGATATACTTATATAAGTATACTTATACTTATACAATTCAATTAGCCACGAAAAAATGAACTATACCATTTGCAACAACATGGATGCACCTTGAAGATATTATGGTAAGCAAAATAAGTCAGACTGTGAAAGATAGATACCATACGATTTTCACTCATTTGTGAAATCTAATAAATGAATAAATAAATAAATAAATACACTCCTAGAGCAGGCTAGTAGTTACCAGAGGGGAAAGGGCTGGAAAGTGTGGGAAGTAAGGGAATGAGATTGAAAGTATGGTGATAGGTGCTAACTAGTCTTGTGGTGGTGATCTGTTTATAGTATACACAGATGTTAAATTATAAAGCTGTACCCCGAAACTCATATAACAAAAAAATACTAAAAGCAGAACTACCATATGATCCACCCATTTCACGCCTGGGAAATGAAATCAGCATCTTACAAATATACCGGCGTTCCCACATTCATTGCAGCATCTACAGTAGCCAAGATATGCAAACATCCTAAGTGTCCACCAGCGGATGAGTAAATAAAGAAGATATGGTACGTAAGTACACCAGAACATTATTCAGCCTTAAAGAAAAGGAAATCTTGTCATTTGTGACATCATGGTTCAACCTGGAGGTAAAATGAGCCAGACACAGAAAGTCAAATACTTCATGAAAACACTTAACACACAGAATCTGAAAGAGTCAAACCATGAGATGTGAACAGTAGAATTCCCAGGGCTGGAGGGGAAGTCGGGAAATGTTGGATCTGTGCAAAGTTTAATATCTGCAGGATGAGTAAGTTCTGGATAGTTAACGTACAGAAAGTTGACTATGGTTAACATTACTATACTGTGTACATACTTGAGATTTGCTAAGAGAGTAGACATTGCTCTTACAAACAAAAAAGGTAACTCTGAGGTGATGAATACATTAATTAGCTTCACGTAGTAAACATTTTTCACTAAATATATATCAAAACATCATGTTGTACACTTTAAATATACACATTTTTTGTCAATTATACCCTCCAAAATATCAGTAGGGATATACCCTCCTCACCAAAGGACAGGTTTTTAGAGCATTACATTATTTTTTAAAAGATTTTATTTATTTATTTGACTAAGCACAAGCAGGCAGAGCAGCAGGCAGAGGGAGAAGGAGAAGCAGGCTCTCTGCTAATCAGGGAGCCTGATATGGGACTTGATCCCAGTATTTGGGATCATGACCTGAGCTTAACCGACTAAGTGCCTGGTGCCATCCAGGCACCCAGAGCATAAATTTATTAAAGCCAAATTGTGGCGGGCAAACTCTCAGGTAACTCTCACAGATTCCAGCTCCTGGTATTCATATCCTTGTATATTGTCCCTCCCCTTGAGTGTGTCGAGATCTGTGACTTGCTTCTAAGCAACAGAATATTACCAAGATGATGGTATGTTACTGTAATTTTCGTCTTGCTTACAGACTTTCTATGTTGCCTTCTTGGCTTGTATGCTTTGATGAACCAAACATCCTTGCTAGAGAAGCACTTGTGGATCTGAGGGCAGCCTGTGGCCAACAGCCAGCTAGGAACTAAGGGCATCAGTTGAGCAGTGCAAGGAACCAAGCCTGCTGACAACCATGGGAGCTTGGAAGTCAAATCAAGCCCTCAGATAAGACCCCAGCCCTGGCCAACTCCTCCACTGCAGCCTTGTGACAGACCCTGAAGCGAAGAACCCAGCTCCAGTTGGGAAACTGTGAGATGATAAATGGAGATGTCTTTAAGCCAATAAAATATACATATTATTATCTCACAGCTTCACTAAGTTATTAGTAATGACATGGTTATTACTCACCTCGTGATAATTTGTTACATAGAATATACACTGGTCTAAAGTATTTGCATTCGGATCAGTTCACCAATATTCAGAGGTGCTCCAAGTACCTGAACTTTTATGTTCTTACCAAGGGGCTTCCCCAAAATAATTTCTCCTAAGATAAAGTGTCCATTCTCCATTCTAAAGATCAATAACCTTATTTTACCTACAGAGAGACTTCTCAGTCCCTGCTGCATATTATCATCATATGGCAGGAATTTTGTTTTGCTTTTTGATTTGATTATTTTTTAAGATATTTTAATATTTTTATTTATTTTATTTTTTCAGTGTTCTAAGATTCATTAGTTTTGTTTTTAAACGCCCTGATGCTAGAGCCCCATTCAGGTAGGAGAGGGGGTGGATGAGCAGGCATCATTTTATTTACAATTCCTCCATTATTCCTAAGGGCTGCCAGGGTTGAGAGTCACCAGTTTAAAAGTCACATTGTGTAACTGTCTGGCACTTTTAGAATGGCAGTTTTATCTCTGTTTCCAGCATTCAAAGATTTAGAAATATTGAGGTTCACTCAGAGTACCCAACTACCCCATTAGGAAATGTTTTTAATAAAGAAAAGAACATTCAGTATCTGGTTTGAATTTTCTCATTTTAGCAGACAGGAAGAAATGAAATGCCAGGCCATCCAGTTCTTGCCCAGTCATCTGGCCCGTGGGCATTCATCTCAGAGGGACAGAAAGATGTGGCTAATTCATGACCCTTTAATGGGGAGCAGGATTAATTTGAGAAAAAAAAAAAACCCACAGATCATCAAAGTTTCATTTTAGTTCCTTTGTTTGGCATCTTCTGTGAGCCTTCAGCAAAAGCTGAAGAAAGCAGCAGAATTGTGGTTTTACCCCTTCCCTCTGTTTAGCCTTTAGTGTCAAAGACAACAAGCTCTGTAGACACCAAGGGGGTGGCAGCCAGGGATGAAGAAGAAAGAGAAGAGCAAGGGGCTTTTAAATTTCCTCCCTGGAGAGATAATGTCTAAATAACCAGAGTGAGTTTGCCATTTGGTTATTTTCTTGTTTGTTGGCTGTATAAGGTAGCAAGCAAGTGGGACCACTTAAGGTGGTTTCCTATGGTCCCACAGTCCAGGAGAGTTGGAAACTAGAAAGAGGATAGATGTTTATACACAAAACAGCTTTGGATAATGGTAGTTCACCTGCTCTAGGACATGAGCCATGGAAGAAACTGCTCTAGTGGTAGGATTTTCCTTGAGGCTAGCAGCTGACTGGACTCTGGAAACCATGGAGTAATCCCCATGGCCCCTGTGATTGGCCAAGGCTAAGGCAAGATGTCAGGCTAATACACAGGAAGAGGAGAAAGCCTGAATGATGAAGTCGTATTTGCTTCTCTCCCTTCGTGTCCCTGTTGTCACACTTCTGGGAGGCTCAGTATACGTTGGAAGGCATCCCTTACCCCTTTATTTTTGGCTTGATGAGCATTCAGTTAGTGTTGCTCAATTGTGCTGTCCACTGAGAATTCAGAACAGATTTAGCCACAACTCCTGCCCTGAAGGAGCCCACAAATTAGTTAGGGAAACAAACAAAACTAACCAGAAAGAAATCTAGTCAACACCAGAATGAAACGTATGTCCCCAATGCTTTGGGATCACAGAGGAGGGAGTAATTGTTTCCAATTAGGGGGTTAGGGGAAGCTTCACAAATCAGGTTTTAAATGAGTCTTAGTCATTGTGCAGTGAAATATAACTAACACTACTGAACTATACACTTAAAGATGGCTAAGGAAATTTTATATTCAGTGTTTTGGTTTTTTTTTTTATTGAATTAAAAAGAAATGATCCTTAGTAAGGACTTAAAATTTAGATTAGACAACCTCCCAAGGTTTCTCAATAGTTACCCACTTATAAACTATAAAGTGCTAAAGAATTAAAAGTGTTGCTATGGGGAATGAGACTCACGGTAGGCTTGGAGCAGATTCTGAAACTTGAATAAGCTTTTCTGAGATAAAGGGAACAAAGAGCAAGACAAAAGGCAGGGCAATAGTATAAACAAAGACATTGGGGCAGACTGAATTTCATCCAGTGTGGCTTAGAACAAGGGGATATAATAAGGGAGGGAATGCAGAAGGAACTAAAACAATGTTCTTTTTATTGAGATAAAGTTTGTATAACAAAAAATCATATGATGTATAATTAAACAGTACATTCACAATGTTGCACAAACATCATTAATTCCAATCATTTTTATCACTCCAGAAGAAACCCTGTACTCACTCCCCAGTCACCCCATTGCCTGGCAACCACTAATCCATTTTCTGCTTCCCTTTTCCCCCCTCTTTTCTTTCTGGGATTCCCATTATTGTGTGTTGGCAAGCTTGGTGTTATCCTACAAGCTCCTTAGTCTCTCTGTTCATTTCTCTTTGTTCTTTTTTATTTCTGTTCATCAGACCGGATAATCTCAACCTATCTTAAGTGCAGTGATTATATATTCTGTCTGTTCAAATCTGCTGTTGAGTACCTTTAGCGAACTAACTCCAGATTTTCTGTTTCCTTCTTTTTTATAACTTGTATCTCTTATTGATATTTGTTATTTAATAAGAGTGTTCTCACTGATTCTATATTTTTGTTCACTATTTGTATCCTTTAGAATTACTGAAGAGGAAAAGCTTTAGAGTTTCCCCTTGAAACCTTCCCTGCCATAATATTCTTAACCCTATGGTTCAGGGATCCAATATGGGCATCGCCCAGATGCTGGGAATATCCATCCCAATCATATACTCAGAAGCTGGGGTAAATAACCACAATTCAGCTCCACAAACCCATGAGATTTACTGTAAGATGGACTTGGGCCAAAACACCATTTACGATATGACCCCCTTAAGCAATCCCCTCTGTTGGCTCAGGCATAGCTCAACACCATTATTCAATCCCATAAAGGTTTTAGGATTTCCTTTTCTCTGGTGCTCATATTTATTCTGGTGAGCAACTGCAGGTCCTTGGTAGACAACTAGGAAGATTTATAGCTTCCCGTAATGTTGTCACAGTCTCTTTCTTCAAAGGTTCTGATCTTTCATTTCATCCAGGGGCTCTGTAAAGTATCTCAGGTCTTGGAATTCGTTGAAAAACTGAATAACCCACAATTAGAGACTCAAGGTGGGCCCCTTTTTGAGATATATATTATATATATATATATATATATATATATAATATGTACATCACATATATATCAAATACTTATATATTTAGTATATATAATATGTATGTATATAAAATTATATTCCATATTTTATACACACACACACATATATATGTATATATCAAATTTTTCATCCTGGGAACTCCATGATCAATCATTTAGATGGCTTCCTTGGTCATGCTTTCTGTTAACTGAATACCCACTCTGTCTCCAGAAGATGAGCGCATGGTTTCTGTTTGCTAGGATCCCATTTCACATTAAATCAGGAACCCATTTCAAGGCAACATCTCCCACTTTCATCTCACCTTCAGAAGATAGCCCCCTCCACTTTTAAGCATAGTAACACTCAACACTTTAATTTTTCATCTTTTTTGACTTTATTAATATAATTGACATACAATATTAAGTTGAAGGTATACACTGTGTTGACTTGATACATTTATATATTGCAGAAATGATTACCACCATAGTGTTTGTTCACAGCTCCATCACCTCACATATATACCATTGCTTTTTTGTGGTTAAAAACATTTAAGATCTACTGTGTTATGGTATGATGCTAAATGAAATAAGTCAAACAAAAAACAACAAATAGTGTATGATTTCACTTAGTGTGGAATCTAAAAACAAACACCAAAAAGCAGAATCAGATCTATAAATAGAACAAACTGATGGTTGCCATAGAAAAGGGGTTGGCGGATGAGCTACATGAGTCAGGGGACGTTGGAGATACAGGCTTTCAGTTACAGAATGAATAAATCAGGTGAAAGGTACAGCACAGGTAATATGGTCAGTAGTATTGTAATAGTGTCATATGGTGACACATGGTAGCTACACTTTGGGGAGTATATAACAGAGTTGTCAAATCACTATGCTGTATACCTGAAATTAATGTAACATTGTGTGTCAACTGTACTTCTATTAAAAAAGGAAAATGTGGTAAACGTTAAATTGATAAATCTAAATAAAAGATATATGGTAGTTCATTGTAAAAAAGAAATACTCTTAGCAATTCTGATGTATATAATACACTAACATTATCTATAATCACTGTGTCAAATGTGCCAAATCAGTTAGTCATCTTACAACTGTAAGTTTGTAATCTTTGACCAATATCTCCCCATTTCTTCCCCTCCATTTTTTACAGCTGAATAACCACCATACATACACCCCCCCCACATCGTCTTCATTCATTCATTCATTCATTCATTCATTCACAGAAAGACGCTTAGGTTGTTTCCATATCTTGGCTATCGTGTATATTGAACATGGGAGTGCAGATGTCTCTCTGAATGCTGTTTTCTTTTCCTTTAAATATATACCCAGAAGTGGGATTGCTGGATCATATGGTAGCTCTATTTTTAATTATTTTAAAGATTTTATTTATTTATTTATTTATTTCAGAAAGAGAATGGGCACAACCAGGCAGAGAGAGGGAGAAGCAGACTTCCCACTGAGCAGGGAGCCTGATGCAGGGTTCAATCTCAGGACCTTGGGATCATGACCTGAGCCACAGGTAGATGCTTAACCAACTGAAACACCCAGGCGCCCTAGTTTTTATTTTTTAAGGAACCATCATACTGCTTTCCATACAGCCTGCAACAGTTTACATTCCTATCAACAAATACACAGCGGTAACCTTTGCCACCCCTTGTTATCTCTTTTTGATGATAGCCAGGTGTGAGGTAATGTCTTGTGGTTTTGATTTGTATTTCCCTATGGTTAGTGATGTTCAGCATCTTTTCATATACCTGTTGGTCACTTGTATGTGTTCTTTGGAGAAATGTCTATTCAGATCCTCTGCCCATTTTTAAATGTTCTTTTTTTTTAAACTACTGAATTGTCTGAGTTACTTATATACTTTATATACTTATTATCAGAGGCACAATTCACAAATATTTCTCCCATCTAGTAGATTGTCTCCTCATTCTAGTGATTGTAATATATTTTGAAATCATAGAGTGTAATCCCTTTAGCTTTCTGTTCTTGCTCTAGATTGCTTTGGCTCTTTGGGTCTTCTGTGAGTCCATGCAAGTTTTAGCATTGTTTGTTCTATTTCTATGAAAAAAGGCTATTGTAATTCTGACTGCATTCAATGTGTAGATCACTTTGGGTAGTGCAGACATTTAAACAATATTCTTCCAATCCAAGAGCATGGAATATCTTTCCATTTAATTGTTTCTTCTTCACTTCATTTTACCAATGTAAATTTTCAGTGTACAGATTTTTTACCTCCTTGATTAAACCTATTCTAAGTATTTCACTGTTTTTGATGCAAAGGTGAATGTGATTGTTTTCTTAATCTCTATTTTTGATAAGTCATTGTTAGTGTATAGAAAGGCAACTGATTGGAAATATACTTGACATATAGCATTGCATTAGGTTTAGGTTACAACATAATAATTTGACATGTATTTATTGTAAAATGATTACCACCATAAGTTAAACATCCAACACCAAAAAAAAAAAAAGTTGAAATTTTTGTGTGTATGTTAAGGACTTTTAAGAACTACTCCCTTAGCAACTCAAAAAAAATACAGAACAAATATTGTTAATTATAGTCAACATGTTGTACCTTACATCCCCAGGACTTATTGCTCTTACTAACTGGAAGCATGAGTCTTTCTACCACCTTCACCCATTTAATCTCCTCCCTGCTTCTGGTAGCCGCCAAACTCTTCACTGTATAAGTTTGTTTGTTGTTAGATTCTACATATAAGTGATATCATATGTTATTTGTCTTTTTCTGTCTGACTTATTTCACTCAGCATTATGCCTGCAAGGTCCATCTATGTTGTCTATGGCTAGACATAGACATGTTATGGCTAAGATTTCCTTCTTTTTTATGACTGAATAATATTCCATTGTATATATGTACACAGCATATTTCCTTCCTCTGTTCTCTATCTCTATGAATTCTGGTTATTTCCATGTCTTTGCTATTGTCAATAATTCCAAAATGAACATAAAGATATAGATACCTTTTTCAGATAGTGATTTTGGTTTTGGATACATAGCCAAAGGTGAAATGGCTGAGTCATATGATAGTTCTATTTTTAATTTTTTGAGGATTCTCCATATTGTTTGCCACAGAGGCTGCACCAATTTACATTCCAACCAGCAGTGTATAAGAGTTCCTTTTTCTCCACATCTTTACAACACTTACTTCTTGTCTTTTTTATTCTAGTCATTCTGACATGTATAAAGTGATATCTCATAGTGGTTTTGATTTGCATTTCCCTGATGATTAATGATGTTGAACATCTTTTCACCTGTCTTTTGGCCATCTCTATGTCTTCTTTGGGAAAATGTATATTCAGGTTTTCTGTACATTTTTAAATCAGATTGGAGAGGTTCTTTTTTAGCATTGGTGTATAAGTTCTTTATATATTTTAAATATTAACCTTTTATTGGCTATATAATTTGCCAACATCTTCTCCCATTCAGTAAGTTGCCTTTCATTTTGTGTTTGTTTCCTTTGCTGTGTAGACGCTTTTATTTTGGTATCATCCCAATAGTTTATTTTTTGCTTTTGTTTTCCTTGCCTGGGAGACATATCTAGAAAAATGTTGCTACAGCCAAATCTGAATGCTGCCGGTTTTTTTTTTTTAAGAGTTTTATTATTTCAAGTCTCACATTTAGATCTTTAATCCATTTTTAATTTATCTTTATGTATGATGTAAGAAGCTACATGTAAGCATGTAGCTGTCTAGTTTTCCCGGCACCATTTATTAAGGAGACTGTCTTTTCCCCCATTGTATATTTTTGCCTCTTATGTCATAGATTGAGTATTTAACATGGGTTTATTTCTAGTCTCAGTGTTCTGTTCCACTGATATGTCTATTTTTGTTCCAGAACCATACTGTTTAGATTACTACATCTTTGTAGTATATCTTGAAATTTGGAATTGTGATAACTCCAGCTTTGTTCTTCTTTCTCAAGATTGTTTTGGCTATTCAGGGTCATCTGTCGTTATATATAAATTTTAGTATTATTATTGGCTTTGGGAAAATGTTGAAATTTGATAGGGATTGCACTGAATTTGTGGATTGGTTTGGGGAATATAGATTCTTTCAATCCATGAGCATGAACTTATCTTTCCATTTGTGTCATTTTCAATTTCTTTCATCAATGTTCTGTAGTTTTCAGAGTACAGGTCTTTTACTTCCTTGGTTATGTTTATTCCTAGGTATTTTATTCTTTTTGGTGCCATTGTAAGTGGTGTTTTTGTTTTTGTTTTGTTTTATTATTTGGATTTGTTTGTTTGTTTTTACTGTAGCTATTTTAATTTCATGCTCTAAAGGAACAGAAAAACAAAAAACACAAAATAAGATACAGTGGACATGTGTCTTGCAAAACAGAAGTATTAAAATTCATGACCGTATTTCTCTGTTTTAAAGAAAATGTGGGCTTTACCTTGAGTAGCAGAAACAATGAGTTATAACAGTCTTTTAGGGCGCCTGGGTGGCTCAGTGGGTTAAGCCTTTGCCTTTGGCTCAGGTCATGATCTCAGGGACCTGGGATCATGTCCCGCATTGAGCTCTCTGCTCAGCAGGGAGCCTGCTTCCCCCCCCCCCACCATCTCTCTCTGCCTGCTTCTCCGCCTAGTTGTGATCTATCTCTCTGCCAAATAAATAAATAAAATCTCTAAAAAATAAAAATAAAAAATATAAAGCAGTACTGTTTGAAAGATGAAAGTAGTGTAACACAATGAGGGTACCTTAGTATTATGAAGAAAGTTGCCAGAACAAAATGAAGTACTAACTGAGAGGGGGATTGAGGGTCTGCTGAACAGTGCTGAAGCAAATATGCCCAGATTATTAAAATAAGCAAAAAACCAGTTATCAATAAAGTATGGTCCTCAGAAAAAATACAAGTAATGTTCTCTTATAAACTGCTTATTTTTTCAGTGTCTATGGTACTGTCAAATGTACTTTTCTAATTCCTATACGTATTTCTATTTTCATATTTTCCATTTTCCATTTCTAAAGGCCCATATTTTGAGGTATATTATTTTGACAATATACTTTTCTATTTTTTTTTTAATTTCTCCTTTTGCAACTTCATTGTTAGTGTTTAGATACTCTACCAATCCAAGAGCATGGAATGGTCTTCTATCTTTTTGTGTCTTCTTCAATTTCTTTCATGAGTGTTCTGTAGTTCCTCAAGTACAGATCCTTTACCTCTTTGGTTAGGTTTATTCCCAAGTATCTTATGGTTCTTGGTGCTATAGTAAATGGAATTGATTCTCTAATTTCCCTTTCTGTATTTTCATTGTTAGTGTATAAGAAAGCCACTGATTTCTGCACATTGACTTTGTATCCTGCCACGTTGCTGAATTGCTGTATGAGTTCTAGTAGTTTGGGGGTGGAGTCTTTTGGGTTTTCCATATAAAGAATCATGTCATCTGCCAAGAGAGAGAGTTTGACTTCTTCATTGCCAATTTGGATACCTTTTATTTCTCTTTGTTGTCTGATTGCTGTTGCTAGGACTTCTAATACTATGTTGAACAGGAGTGGTGAGAGTGGGCATCCTTGTTGTGTTCCTGATCTCAATGGGAAGGCTGTGAGCTTTTTACCATTGAGGATGATATTTGCTGTGGGTCTTTCATAGATAGATTTGATGAAGTTCAGGAATATTCCCTCTATCCCTATACTTTGAAGCGTTTTAATCAGGAACGGTTGCTGGATTTTATCAAATGCTTTTTCTGCATCAATTGAGAGGACCATGTGGTTCTTCTCTCTTCTCTGATTAATTTGTTCTATCATATTGATTGATTTGAGAATGCTGAACCATCCTTGTAGCCCAGGGATGAATCCCACCTGGTCATGGTGGATAATCTTTTTAACGTGCTGTTGTATCCTATTTGCTAGGATCTTGTTGAGAATCTTAGCATCCACATTCATCAGTGGTATTGGTATGAAATTCTCCTTTTTGGTAGGGTCTTTGCCTGGTTTGGGGATCAGGGTAATTCTGGCTTAATAGAAAGAGTCTAGGAGTTTTCTCTACCAATTTCTGGATATTAATTTTGTATCTTATGACTTTACTAAATGCATTTAGTCTAATTTTTTTGTAGAATCTTTAGGAAATTATCCACATTTCACCATTGAATGTGAGGTTAGCTGTATGTTTGTCATATATGTCCTTTATTATTTTGAGGTATGTTCCCTCTAACCCCATTTTCTTGGGATTTTTTATCATAAATGGATAATGAATCTTGTCAAATGCTTTTTCTGCATCTATTGAAATCATGTAAGTTTTGAATCACTTTGTTGATGGGGTATGTGAAGTTGATTGACTTGTGACTATTGGACCATTCTTGAATTCAGGAATAAATAAATGAATTATATAGCCATATAATTTTTCATGGCATTTTCTTATAATCCTTTGTACATCTTGTGATGTCAATTGTACTTCTCTCTTGTTTCTGATTGTGTTTATTTGGATCATTTCTTTTTTTTTTTTTTCCTTAATGAGTCTGACTAAGGGTTTCTCAATTTTATCTCTTCAAGAACCAGCTCTTGTTTTCACTGATTTTTTTCTATTGTTTCTTTAGTTTCTGTGTCACTTATTGCTGCTCTGATCTTTATTATTTCCTTTCTTTTACTCACTTTGGGCTTTGTTCTCCTTTTTCTAGTTCCTTTTGGTGTAATGTTAAATTGTTTATGTGAGCTTCTTACTTTTTTATTGTGTTATGTTAATCACCATACAGTACGTCATTATTTTTTTTTAATTTTTAATTTTTTATAAATATATATTTTTATCCCCAGGGGTACAGGTCTGTGAATCACCAGGTTTACACACTTCACAGCACTCACCAAAGCACATACCCTCCCCAATGTCCATAATCCCACCCCCTTCTCCCAAACCCCCTCCCCCCAGCAAGAGGGGGGATTAAGTATGTGAAGTTGATTGACTTGTGACTATTGGACCATTCTTGAATTCAGGAATAAATAAATGAATTATATAGCCATATATATATGTTTTGTGAGATTAAGAGTCATTATTTTTGATGTAATGTTCCAAGATTCATTGTTTATGTATAATGCCCAGTTCTCCATGCACTCTGTGCCCTCCTTAATAACCATCACTGGGCCAACCTATCACTCCACCTCTACCCCCTCCTCTCTAAAACCCTCAATTTGTTTCTCAGAGTCCAGTCTCTCATGG
This sequence comes from Mustela putorius furo, assembly GCF_011764305.1. Lineage (NCBI taxonomy): Eukaryota > Metazoa > Chordata > Mammalia > Carnivora > Mustelidae > Mustela > Mustela putorius. Next base: position 8,138,396 of record NW_025422060.1, read on the forward strand.
TTCATCTCCCACTTGGATTCCCCCCGCCCTTCATTTTTCTCTTCCTTCTCTTAATGTCATCCATGCTATTCCTAATGTTCCACAAGAAAGTGAAAACATAGGATAATTTACTTTCTCTGCTTGACTTATTTCACTTAGCATAATCTCCACTCCCATACATGTTGATGCAAACTTTGGGTATTCATCCTTTCTGATGGCTGAGTAATATTCCATTGTTTCTATGGACCACATCTTCTTTATCCATTCATCTGTTGAAGGGCGGATCTTTCCACAGTTTGGCTATTGTGGACATTGCTGCTATGAACATTGGGGTACATATGGCCTGTCTTTTCACTACATCTGTATCTTTGGGCTAAATAGCCAGTAATGCAATTGCTGGGTCATAGGGTAACTCTATTTTTAATTTTTTGAGGAACCTCCACACTGTTTTCAGTGTGGACATACTTTTTTCTCCTTTGATGATCTCTATAATGTAAATACATTTCCTTGTGATGTTATCCAAGAGATCCATTGATTGGCCTGTCCTTTTCTTTTTTGCTTTTTTGCTGCTGTTCAGCTTGTACTTCATTACACTGTCTTACAAAGTGCTGATCCATAATCAGTATTAATCTAGTATTAATTAATCTAATTAATCTAGTATTAATTTTCTCTGGTGTATTTTTCATCTCATTTATTGTCTTCTTCCACTCTGACTGGTTCTTTTATACATTTTCTCTTTTTTGAAGGTCTCACTGAGTTCTTCCACTCTTCTCTCTAACCCAGTAAACATCTTTATAATCATTATTTTAAACTCTCCATAGATACAATGGTATACTACTCAGCCATCAGAAAGGATGAATACCCAATTTTTGCATCAGCATGGACGGGAACTGAGGATATTATGCTAAGTGAAATGAGCCAAGCAGGGAAGTCAATTATCTTATGGTTTCACTTATTTGTGGAACATAAGGCATAGCATGGAGGACATTAGAAGAAGGAAGGGGAAAAGGATGGGGGTAGAAATCGGAGGAGGAGATGAAACATGAGAGACTATGGACTCTGAGAAACAAACTGAGGGCTTTAGAGGGGAGAGGGCGTGGGGATGTGTTAGCCCAGTGATAAGTATTAAGGAGGGCATGGATTGCATGCAACACTGAGTGTTATATGCAAACAATGAATCATGGAACACTACACCAAGAACTAATGATGTGCTGTATGATGACTAACATAACATAATAAAAAAATTTTCAAAAACTCTTAAGGCATATTGCTTATGTCCATTTCACTTAGGTCTTTTTTCTGAGTTTTTTCCTTATTCTTTGGTTTGAAACATATTCCTCTGTCTCCCCATTTTGCTTGACTTTCTTTGTTTCTAAGAATTAGGTAGAACTGCTACTTCTGCACTTGAAGGAATGGTCTTCTGTATGGCCATCCCCTGGGTAGACTGTGTGTGCCTAATGAATTTCACTGGCTGAATGGAGGTATGGCTGGTGTGTGCTGGGGGCTCATGGCACACTCCATGCTAGGGCTTCCCTGGGTAGGATGTCCAAAGCTAAAGTGAGTGCAGGCCATGACAGTCCTGAGGCTCTCTACACAGTTGAAGCTGACATGGGTGCAGGCCCTGGGAGTCTGAGGGGTACACATAGAGGATATGCTGGCAGGACAACTGAAGTGGATGCAAGCCCTAATGACCCCCAGGGCTCAGCATACAGAGGGCACCCTGGCAGGATAGCTGAGGCTAGGTGGGTGTAGGCCAGGTGGATCTTGGATCTCTATGCACAGAGGGTGCCCTGGCAGGCCAGCTAGAGCCAAACATGCTGTGCTGGGAGGTCCCAGGGCTCTCCATCCAAAGGGTATCCTGGCAGGACAACTAAAGCTGAAGTAGGTATAGATCATGGGTGTCCTGGGACCCTACATTAAGAGGATAGCCTAACAGGATAGCTGAGATGAGGTGAGTGCAGGCCAAAGAGGTCCCTGGCTCTGTGCACAGAGGCCATTCTGACAGGACAGCTGAAGTTGAGGTGGATGGGAGTTGGGTCATCCTAAGGCTCTACGTGTAGAGGTCACTTTGGCAGGATAGTTGAAGTTGAAGTGTCTAAGCTGGGGGGTCCTGGGGGTTTCCACACAAATGGTCTCATGGCAGGATAGCTGAAGCTGAACTAGGTATAGGCTGGGTTGTTCCAGGGCACACCACAGAGGGAGTGCCTGGCAGGGTGGCTAAAGCCAAGGCAGAAATCAGCAAGAGGTTCCAGAGCACTCTGTGCAAGAGGTGCTCTACCAAGCCATCTGAAGCTGAAGTGGTGCAGACCTGGCATGTTCCAGGATTCTTTGCACTTGTACTACCTTGGCATATCAGCAGGAGTTGTAGTGAAGGCTGACCAGGGACCAGGAGTATCCCAGTGTGTACCATCCTAGGGACTCTTATTGTCAGACAACAGGAGCTGGTGCAGGCTAGGAGCCCAGGGCTCACTGAGGCAGGAGCCCACATAGGGCAAAGAGACCCTTTTCCCTTTCATGCTATCAAGGCAGAGGGAAAGTGTAAACTGTGGTGCCCACCAGCCTAGAGAGAATTCCAACAGCTCTTCCACCATTTGGTGAAGTGCAAAGGCTGACTCTTTTATGTACTAGTTGCTCTTTTAAATCACGGCTTTTATATGTGTGTGATCTAGAGTAGACAAATCTGTTCCCCATCCCTCAGGGTTATCCTTCCCCACTCTGGTTTGCAGCAGCATTGGGGAGGGTGTCTTCATTACTGTGACTGTCTCTCTTTCCATTCTATCTTTTGTTGTTCAGAAACTGTTCAGTCATCCCTTAGTTTTTCTTCAGGGGGAATTGCTCTATAAATAGGTGTAGATTTGGTGTGTCTGGGGAGGAGGTGAGTTCAGGATCTTCCTACGTTACCATCTTGGGATTTTCTCTATTTCTTGTCTGTTTGATATTAATCATTCTAACAGGTGTGAGATATCATACATTGCGGCTTTGATTTTTATTTCCCTAATGATTAGTGATGTTGAGCACCTTTTCATGTATCTGTTAGCCATTTGTATGTCTCCTTGGGAAAAATGTCTGTTCAGTTTCTCTGACTACATGATAATTCAATTGTTTGCCCTTTTTCTACTGAGTTGTATGACTTCATAGTGCATTTTGGATATTAACCCCTTATCATTTATATGATTTGCAAATACCTTCTCCCATTCCATAGGTTGCCTTTTCATCTCATTGGTGGTTTTCTTTGCTGTACAAAAGATTTTTAGATTGATGTAGTCTGACTTGTTTATATTTGCTTTTGTTGCCTTTGTGGACAAATTCAAAAAAATCTTTGCCAAGACCAATGTCAAGGAGATTATCCATTATTTTTTTTTCTGGAGTTTCATGGTTTCAAATAACATTCAAGTATTTAATCAATTTTTGTGTATGGTGTGTAAGACAGTGGTTCCATTTCATTCTTTGCATGTGGCTGTCTACTTTTCCTGTCATCATTTATTGAAGAGACTGCTTTCCCAGTTGTATATGCTTGGTCCCTTTGTCATAAATTAATTGACCATAAATAGGTTGGTTTATTTCTGGGTTCTTTATTTTGTTCCATTGTTCTTTGTTTCTGTTTTTATGCTAATACATATTGTTTTAATAACTATAGCTTTAGGATATAGCCTTAATCAGGCAGCATGATACTCCAGCTTTGTTCTTTTTAATCAAGATCACTTTACCTAGTTGGGGTCTTTCATGGTTCCATACAAATTTTACAATTACCTGTTCTATTTCTGTGAAGAATGCTATTGGAATTTTGATGGGAATTTCATAGAACCTGTAGATCCTTTTGGATAGTAAGGACATTCAACAATATTCTTTCAATATAAGAATAAAAAATATCTTTCCATTTATTTGTGTCTTTTTCAGTTTCTTTCATTAATGTCTTACAGGATCAGCATACATACCTTTTACCTCCTTGGTGAAATATATCCCTAGGTATTTTATTCCTCTTGAAGCAAATGTCAGTGTGATTGCTTTCCTTACTTTTACTTCTGATAGTTCAATATTAGTGCATATAAATACAACTGACACATGTATATTGATTTTGTATCTTGCTATTTTACTTATTTTTGGAAGAGTTTCAGAAGGATTGGTATTAGTTCTTAAATTCTTTGAAAGAATAAACCAAGCAAACCCATCTAGTCCTTTTTTTTTTTTTTTAAAGATTTTATTTATTTGAGAGATAGGAGGCATGTGCAGTGGGGAGAGGCAGAGCAGAAGGAGAAGTAGAATCTCTGCTGAGCAAATAGTCCAATGTGGGGCTCAATCCCAGGACCCTGCAATCATGACCTGATTCAAAGGCAGCGGCCCAACTGACTGGGCCACCCAGGTGCTCCCTTGGGCTTTTTAAAAAAATAACAAAGTCAGATTTATTGCTCTGTGTTAAACCAGTTGATATAGGACCTGAGGAGTGTGAAGGGAGCACAGCGAGTTTGTGAACATTTCCTTCCCCACTGGAGTTTTCAGCATCTTAAAAAGCTGACCAGCATACTGCAGATGGTCCCAGACTTTTTGGGAAAATTTTTGATTACTGATGGAATCTCCCTACTATTAATTGGTCTCTTCAAATTTTCTATTTCCTCATAATTCAGTCTTGGTAGGTGTTACATTTCTAGCATTTTCACATTAATTCGACATTGTCCAATTTGTTGGCATATAATTGTGCATAGCAGTCTCTTATCCTATATATTTCTATAGTATCAGTTTTAATGTTCCATCTTTCATTTCCAATTTTATTTGTGTCTTTTTTCTTGATGACTCTAGAAGGATTGTCTATTTTATTTATCTTTCAAAAAACCAGCTCTTAGTTTCACTGAACTTTTATACTGTGACTTTGATCTCTCATTTATTTCTGCTCTGATCTTTGTTATCTCCTTCCTCCTACTAATTTTGGGCTTAACTTTTTCACCTATTTCTAGTTCCTTGAGGTGGAGAGTTAGATTATTTGAGATAATCATTTATCTTGTTTTTTAATGTGTGGATTTGCCATTTAAACTTCCCTTTTAAAGCATTTTTGCTGCATCCCATACTTTTTTGATATGTTGTGTTTCTATTTTCATTTGTTTCAAGATATTTTAAAATTTCTCTCATGATTTCTTCTTAGACCCAATTGATAGTTTAGTACCATGTTGTTTTATCTCTACATATTTGTGGCTTTTCTTCTAATTTATGTGTTGTCTTCTAATTTATTTCTTCTTCTAATTTACTTCTAGTCATATCACTGTGGCCAGAAAAAATGATGTAATTTTAGATCTTTATTAAGACTTGTTTTGTGGCCTAACATGTTGTCTGTCTTGGAGAGTGTTCCATGTGTGCTTGAGAAGAATGGGTATTCTGATGCTATTGAATGGAATATTCTTTGAATGTTCATGAAGTCTATCCCGTCAAATGTGTCATTAAAGTCCAATATTTCCTTACTGATTTTCTCCTGGATAACCTATATATTGATGAAGGTTGAGTATGAAACCCCTTACTGTTATTATATTGCTGTATATTTCTCTTTTTAGGTTTATTAATATTGGTTGATTTTTTTATATTTAGATGCTTCTATGCTGAATGCATTAATAGTTATAAACATTGTATTCTTTTCTTGGATTAATACCTTTATGATTATATAATGGCCTTCTCTCTCTAACTACAGGCTTTGTCTTAAGGCCTATTTTATCTAATGCAACTATGGCTACATGAGCTTTCTTTCGGTTTTTATATGTATGGAATATCTTTTTCCGTCCCTTCATTTTTAGCCTATGTGTGTTCTTAAAGCCAAAGTGAGCCTCTTATAGTCAGCATAGAGATGGGTCTTGTTTTTTTATTCACTCATCTGCTCTATGACTTTTGGTCTAAGAATTTAGTCTATTTTCATTTAGTGTAATTATTAATAGATTTGACCTTATTGTCATATGTTAATTGTTTTATGGCTGTTTTGTAATTCTTCTGTTCCTTTCTTCTCTTCTTCTCTGTAAATAGATTATTCCTCTGTAGTGGTATGCTTAGATTCCTCTTTCTTTATCTTTTGTGTATCTACTGTAGGGTTTTGCTTTATGGTTACCATGAAGCTTATCTCAAACTCCTAAAAGTTATAAAAGTCACTTTTAAGCTGGTAACAACTTAAGTTTGAGTGTATTCTAAGGCTATTTTTGCTTCCCCCTTCACATTTTTATTTTTGATGTCACAATTTACACTTTTTATCTTTATTCTCCATTAACAAGTCAATGTAGTTTTGTCGGGGGCAGCTATGTACATAGCAGACAACATGGTGCTTGCGCCTGTGGCTAAACAGAGGACCTGCACACCACCTGAAAGATGATTGGCTATGCCCAGAACAGGTAGCCCGAGTACACTGCGGGCTTTTTATCATGCTATCAGGCTTCCTTTCACATGTACAGCCTGCTGATGGGAGGAGAGGGGATACAAATAGGGGTAAAGATCCGGGTAAGGAGAGAACAATAAAGATTCGCAAGCTTGTCACTCCGTGTCTCCTGGTCGTTCTTGCTGGCGAGAGCGACATAGTTTCAGTTATTTTTAATACTTTTGCCTTGTAATCTTCATATTGGTTTTATAAGTACTTAACTCACCAATAAAATCTCATTAGACTATTCTGAATTTAACTATATATTTATCTTTATCGGTGCCATTTATCCTTTCATATGTTTCTGTTATGAATTCATGCCCTTATGTTTCAGCTTAAAGTCTTTTTAACGTTTCTTATAAGGTCAGTCTAGTGTTGCTGAAACTCTCACTTTTTGTTTGTCTGGCAAACTCTCTTGCAATTATGAAGGATAACGTAAACTCAACTAATTTTTATATGAAGATTTTATATCTTGCAACTTTACTGAATTTGTCTATAACTCTGTGTGTGTGTGTGTGTGTGTGATCTTTAGGGATTTTAATATGTAATACTGTCCTCTCCTTCAATTCTAAAAGACAACATTGCTGGGTATTCTTGGCTAGTAGATTTTCCTTTTAGCACTTTTTTAAAAAATTATTTTTATTAACATATAATGTATTATTTGCCCCAGGGGTACAGGTCTGTGAATCGTCAGACTTCCACACTTCACAGCACTCACCATATCACATATCCTCCCCAATGTCCATAACCCAACCACCCTTTCCCTACTCCCCCTCCACAGCAACCATCAGTTTGTTTTGTGATATTATGAGTCTCTTATGGTTTGTCTCCCTCCCAATCCAATCTTGTTTCATTTTTTTCCTTCCCTACCTCCCAAGCCCCCCACCCTGTCTCTTAAATTCCTCATATCAGGGAGATCGTATGATAATTATCTTTCTCTGATTGACTTGTTTCTTTCAGCGTAATACACTCTAGTTCCATCCATGTCATTGCAAATGGCAAGGTTTCATTTCTTTTGATGGCTACATAGTATTCCATCATATATATATATATATATATATATATATATATATATATATATATCTCCGAAATCTTCTTTATCCATTCATCTGTTGATGGACACCTAGGTTCTTTCCATAGTTTGGCTATTGTGGACATTGCTGCTATAAACATTTGGGTACACTTGTCCCTTTGGATCACTACATTTGTATCTTTAGGGTAAATACCCAGTAGTGTGATTGCTGGGTCATAGGGTAGCTCTATTTTCAACATTTTGAGGAACCTCCATGCTGTTTTCCAGAGTGGCTGCACTAGTTTGCATTCCCACCAACAGTGTAGGAGGGTTCCCCTTTCTCTGCATCCTCGCCAACATCTGTCATTTCCTGACTTGTTAATTTTAGCCATTCTGACTGGTGTGAGGTGGTATCTCATTGTGGTTTTGATTTGTATTTCCCAGATGCTGAGTGATGTGGAACACTTTTTCATATGTCTTTTGGCCATCTGGATGTCTTCTTTGCAGAAATGTCTGTTCATGTCCTCTGCCCATTTCTTGATTGAGTTATTTATTCTTTGAATGTTGAGTTTGCTAAGTTCTTTATAGATTTTGGATACTAGCCCTTTATCTGATATGTCATTAGCGAATATCTTCTCCCATTCTGTCAGTTGTCTTTTGGTTTTGTTAACTGTTTCCTTTGTTGTGCAAGAGCTTTTGATCTTTATGAAGTCCCAATAGTTCATTTTTGCCCTTGCTTCCCTTGCCTTTGGCGATGTTTCTAGGAAGAAGTTGCTGTGGCAGAGGTCAAAGAGGCTGCTGCCTGTGTTCTTCTCAAGGATTTTGATGGATTCCTGTCTCACATTGAGGTCTTTCATCTATTTTGAGTTTATTTTTGTGTATAGTGTAAGGAAATGGTCCAGTTTCATTCTTCTGCATGTGGCTGTCCAATTACAACACCATTTGTTGAAGAGACTGTCTTTTTTCCATTGGACATTCTTTCCTGCTTTGTCAAAGATTAGTTGACCATAAAGTTGAGGGTCTATTTCTGGGCTCTCTATTCTGTTCCATTGATCTATGTGTCTGTTTTTGTGCCAGTACCATACTGTCTTGATGATTACAGCTTTGTAATAGAGCTTGAAGTCTGTAGTTGTGATGCTGCCAACTTTGTTTTTCTTTTTCAACATTCCTCTGGCTATTCAGGGACTTTTATGGTTCCATATAAATTTTAGGATTATTTGTTTCATTTCTTTGAAAAAAAATTGATGATATTTTGATAGGGATTGCATTAAATGTGTAGATTGCTTTAGGTATCATAGACATTTTCACAATATTTATTTTTCTAGTCCATGAGCATGGATCGTTTTTCCATTTCTTTGTGTCTTCCTCAATTTCTTTCATGGAGTACTTTATAGTTTTCTGAATACAGATTCTTTGCTTCTTTGGTTAGGTTTATTCCTAGGTATCTTATGGTTTTGGGTACAATTGTAAACGGGATTGACTTCTTAATTTCTCTTTCTTCTGTCTTGCTGTTGGTATATAGATATGCAACTGATTTCTGTGCATTGATTTTTTAAAAGATTTTATTTATTTATTTGACATACAGAGATCACAGTTAGGCAGAGAGGCAGGTGAGGGGGGAGGCAGGTCCCCCACTGAGCAGAAAGAGTCCAATGTGGGGCTCCATCCAGGAACCTGGGATCACGACCCAAGCTGAAAGCAGAGGCTTTAACCACTGAGCTGCCCAGGCACTCCTGTGCATTGATTTTATATCCTGACACCTCACTGAATTCCTGTATGAGTTCTAGAAGTTTTGGGGTGGAGTCTTTTGGGTTTTCCACATACAGTATCATATCATTTGCCAAGAGTGAGAGGTTTTGACTTCTTCTTTGTCAATTCAGATGCCTTTTATTTCTTTTTGTTGTCTGTTTGCTGATGCTAGGACTTCTAGTACTATGTTGAATAGCAGTGGTAATAGTGAACAGCCCTGCCGTGTTCCTGACCTTAGGGGAAAAGCTCTGTTTTCCCCATTGAAAATGATAATTGCTGTGGGTTGTTCATAGATGGCTTTGATGATATTAAGGTAAGAACCCTCTATCCCTACACTTTGAAGAGTTTTGATCAAGAAAGGATGCTGTACTTTGTCAAATGCTTTTTCAGCATCTATTGAGAGTATCATATGGTTCTTGTCCTTTCTTTTATTAATGTATCACATTGATTGATTTGCTGATGTTGAACCAAACTTGCAGCCCAGGAATAAATCCTACTTGGTTGTGGTGAATAATCCTTTTAATGTACTGTTGGATCCTATTGGCTAGTATTTTGGTGAGAATTTTTGCATCTGTATTCACCAAGGATATTGGTCTGTAATTCTCCTTTTCGATGGGGTCTTTTTCTGGTTTAGGGATCAAGGTAATGCTGGCCTCATAAAATGAGTTTGGAAGTTTTCCTTACATTTTTATTTTTGGAACAGTTTCTGGAGAATAGCTATTAATTCTTCTTAAAATGTTTGGTAGAATTCCCCTGTGAAGCCATCTGGCCCTGGGTCCTTGTTTGTTGAGAGATTTTTGATGACGGCTTCAATCTCCTTACTGGTTATGGGTCCGTTCGGGTTTTCTATTTCTTCCTGGTTCAGTTTTGGTAGTTTATACATCTCTAGGAATGCACCCATTTCTTCCAGATTGTCAAATTTGCTGGTGTATAGTTGCTCATAATATGTTCTTGTAATTGTTTGTATTTCTTTGGTGTTGGTTGTGATCTTTCCTCTTTCATTCATGATTTTATTTATTTTGGTCCTTTCTCTTTCCTTTTTGATAAGTCTGGCCAGGGGTTTATCAATCTTATTAATTCTTTCAAAGAACCAGCTCCTAGTTTTGTTGATTTGTTCTATTGTTTTTTGGTTTCTATTTCATTGATTTCTGCTCTGATCTTTATTATTTCTCTTCTCCTGCTGGGTTTAGGCTTTCTTTCTTGTTCTTTCTCCAGCTCCTTTAGGTGGAGGGTTAGGTTGTGTACTTGAGACCTTTTTTGTTTCTTGAGAAAGGCTTGTATCACTATATACTTTCCTCTCAGGACCACCTTTGCTGTGTCCCAGAGTTTGAACAGTTGTATTTTCATTTCCATTTGTTTCCATAAATTTTTTCAATTCTTCTTTAATTTCCGGTTGACCCATTCATTCTTTTTTTTTTTTAAAGGTTTTATTTATTTGACAGAGAGAGATCACAAGTAGGCAGGCAGAGAGAGAGAGAGAGGAGGAAGCAGGCTCCCTGCTGAGTCCCCCAATGCGGGACTCGATCCCAGGACCCTGAGATCATGACCTGAGCCAAAGGCAGTGGCTTAACCCACTGAGCCACCCAGGTGCCCGACCCATTCATTCTTTAGTAGGATGCTCTGTAGCCTCCATGTATGTGAGTTCTTTCCAACTTTCTTCTTGTGATTGAGTTCTAGCTTCAGAGCATTATGTTCTACAAATATGCAGGGAATGATCCCAATCTTTTGGGACCAGTTGAGACCTGATTTGTGACCCAGGATGTGATCTATTCTGGAGAATGTTTCATGTGTGCTAGAGAAGAATGCGTATTCTGTTGCTTTGGAATGGCTTTCAGCACTTTGAATGCATCATCCCAATCCCTTCTGGCCTGTGAAGTTTCTGCTAATAAACCTGCTGAAAATAGTATGTGGGCTCCTTTGTACATAACAAGTTGTTTTTCTCTTGATGCTTTTTAGATTATCTCCTTGTTTTTAACTTTTGACAATTTAATTATAATGTGTTTTACTCTGTAGTCATCTTTTTTTAAATCTGTATTTCTTGAATCTACATGTCTCTTAGGTTAAGGAAGTGTTCAGCCGTTATTTCTTTGAATAGACTTTCTGCCCCTTCTTTCTCTCTTTGCTTCCTGGGCCCTTATAAATATGTATGTTGGTCAGTTTAATGATGTACCCTAAGTCCCTTAAGCTATCTTTAATCATTTGTCTTTTGCTCCTATGATTGGATGAGTTCTACTTCCCTGTCTCAAGTCCACTGGTTTTTTCTTATAGTTTAGTCTGCTGTTCAATGCCTCTATTGAATTTTTAAGTTCAGTAATTATATCCATCAGCATTGTAATCTGTCAGGTATTTTATTATATTTCCTTTCTCTATCAGTTAATTCCCTTACCTCTGTTTCATTAAGATCTTTCTGGAGATTCATCTTGTTCTTTAGTTGGGAATATAGTTTGTTTCATCATTTCCCTTGACACTCTGTGTTCGTTCCTGTGCATTAGATGAAACAGCCACCTAAATCAGTCTTAACAGTGGTCTCATTGTAGGAGACAAAATTCATTTATCATCCTAGTCCATGTTCCTGGTTGTTGTTTTAATCATTGTAAGTGTTCAAGCCACTATCTTTATTCCTACTAGCTCCCAGTAGTTGAGGGTTGCCAAAACTTGTCAGGGTTCCAAAGGGAAGGATTGCAGTCAGCACCTACTTGCAAGCAAGTTGGAAACTGGATCCTTAGGCAGCACCTGGGAAAGTATGTACTTGGGGGCTCAATTTAGGGAGAAATGGAAGGTGGGTGTTTTTGCTTCTCTCTTTGCATTGGGCCTAGGAATATAGCTGTGTGTGTAAGGGTATTCCTGAGCCTGTTAAGAACTGCTTTGTATGCTACAGTAGGACTCATGAATGCAAGCCTCATTCTCTATGAGACCCTGGTGATTGAGAAGCCCATCCGTTAGGTGGCAAACACAAAAGCTGGACCAGAAGCATGTACAAGTGCATTCTAGGGAGATCTTAGAGCAGGTAGAGGGATAGGCCAAGATACCAGATGTCTGCTGGCATCCCTGGTCTTCAAAGAGGTTCCAGTCAGCCTCTAGGTGCACAGTAAATTAGAAGTCTGGCCCCCCAGACAGCAGCTTTTGAAGTATACAAATAGACCCCTTTCAGGGAAAGACTGGAAGATGGGCATGTGTGTCTACTTCCTCTATACTGAGTTTGAGGGGGAAGGGGTTAAAAATTACCTTTTTGTTTCTTGACAGTTCTGTGGGATTCCTGAATGGTAGCCCCATTGGCTCTCAGAGTCAGGTGACATAGAGACCTGCCTGTTGGCAGCAGCCACAGAAGCGGGGCCTTAGATGTGTATAGAAGTTCTTTCTATAGGGATATTGGTAACTTGGAGAGGGCTAGTGTGAGAGAGCAGAGTTTGTGTCTACTGGTTTCCTTGGTCTTTGAGGAGGATCACAGCTCCTCCCTGGAGACTAAACCAAAAACTGCTTCTCAGGCAACAATTTAATTGAGTAACTGATATAAAATATTGTATTATTTTCAAGTATACAATGTAGTGGTTTGATATTTATGTACTTTAGTAATGCACCACAATATATCTAGTTCTCACCTGTCACCATACAAACTTGTTACAATATTATTGACTATATTCCTTATGCCATACATTATATCACTGTGTTTTATATATTTTATAATTGGAGTATTCTACCTGTTAATAGGTATTCTACCTATTAATCCCCTTCACCTATTTCATCCATCCTTTCATACCTCTCCCTTTCAGCAATCATTAGTTTGTTCTCTGTATGAGTCTGTCTTTGTTTTGCTTTGTTTGTTCTGTGTTTGGTTTTGTAGATTCTACATATAAGTGAAATCACAATATTTTAATTTCTCTTATTGACCTTAGGACAAAACCCTCTAGGTCCATCCATGTTTTTGTAAATGTCAAGATTTCATTCTTTAATATTATTTAATATTCCATGTGTGTGCATGCACACACATCTTTGTCCATTTCATCTATTGATGGACATTTAGTTTCCTTCCATGTATTAGCTATTCTAAATAATGCTCCAATGAACATAGTTCATATAATTTTTTGAATTAGTGTTATTTTCTTAAGATAAATGTCCAGAAGTGGAATTGGTGGATTGTACAGTATTTCTAATTTTTTGAAGAACCTCTATACTGTTTTCCATAGTAGCTACTATAATTTATATTCTTACCAACAATGCATGAATCTTTCCTTCAGGAGGTTTTATACTTTTCAGATTATGGGTCTTTGTTCTGTTGGTTAAATTTTTCTTTGTTTTTTAATTTTATTTTGTATTTGTTTATTTATTTTTTAAATTTTTCATTGTTCCAGAATTCATTTTTTATGCACCACACCCATTGTTCCATACAATATGTGCTCTCCATAATACCCACCACTAGGTTCACCCAACCTCCCAACCCCCACCCCTCCAAAACCCTCAGATTGTTTCTGAGAGTGTCTCATGATTTATCTCTCCCTCCAATTTCCCCCAACTCCCATCTCCTCTCCATCTCCCCATGTCCTCCATGTTATTTCTTATGCTCCACAATAAGTGAAACCCTACAACTGACTCTCTCTGCTTATTTCACTCAACATTTTAAAATTTTTATTATGTTAGACACCATACATCATTAGTTTTTGATGTAGTGTTCCATGATTCATTGCTTGCTTATAACAATCAGTGCTTCATGCAATCCATGTTCTCCTTAATACCCATCACCAGGCTAACACATCCCCCATCCTCCTCCCCTCTAAAACCCTCAGTTTCTCAGAGTCCATAGTCTCTCATTTTTCATCCCCTCCTGACTTCTCCCCCTTCATTTTTCCCTTGCCTCTCCTAATGTCCTCCATCCTATTCCTTATGTTCCACAAATAAGTAAAACCATATGATAATTGTCTTTCTCTGCTTGACTTATTTGACTCAGCATAATCTCTCCAGTACCATCCATGTTGATGCAAAAGTTGGGTATTCATCCTTTCTGATGGCTGAGTAATATTCCATTGTGTATATGGACCATATTGTCTTTATCCATTCATCTGTTGAAGGGCATCTTGGCTCTTTCCACAGTTTGGTTATTGTGGATAGTGCTGCTATGAACATTGGAGTGTATATAGCCCTTCTAAGTATTTTATTATTTTTGATGCAGTTGTAAGTGAAATTGTTTTCTTAATTTCTCTTTCTGATAGTTTATTAGTGTGTGTAAATGCCACAGAATTTACTATATTTTCTATCTGGCACTTTTATTTATCTCATTTATTAGTTGTGACAGTTTTTTGGTGTAGGATTTAAGGTTTTCTATATATAGTGTCATGTCATTCTGCAAGTAGTGACAGTTTTACTTTTTCCTTTCCAATTTGGAGGACTTTCTTAAAAAATTGAAGTATATCGACATACAGCATTGAATTATTTTCATATGTAATAGTGGTTGATATTTTTATATACTACAAAATCCCCACAATGTCCAATTACCATCTGTCACCATAAGTATATTACCATATTATTGACTATATTTCCTACACTGTATATTACATCCCCATGATTTATTTTGTAACTGGACATTTGGATATATTAATCCTGTTTACCTCTTTCACTCAACTTTATCCTCTTCCCCCTTAAATAGCCAACAGTTCATTTCCTGTATCTTGGGTCCATTTCTGGTTTTTTCTTCATTTTCTAAAATTCTACATATAAGTGATCATATGCTATTTGTCTTTTTTGTCTGCCTTATTTCTTAGCATAATACTCATCTTTAATTTCTTTCACCAATGTCTTGCAATGTCAGTGTTCAGATCTTTTAACTCTGGTTAAATATATTTCTAGGTTTTCTTTTTCATGCAAATATAAAAGGCATTGTTTTAATTTTTTTCATAGTTCTATATTAGTATATAAAAAGATTTTTGCTTGTCAATTCTGTGTCATGCTATTTGTTTATTCTAACAGCTTTTGGTGGCCTCTTTAGTGTTTTCTATATATAACAGCATGTGATCTACAAGTATTGACAATTTTGCATCTTCCAATCTGATGTCTTTCATTTGGATGCCTTTCGTTTCATTTTCTTGTCTAATTGCCAGAGCTAGGACTTCCAGTACTATACTGAATGAAAGTGGTAAGAGTGAATATCCCTGTCTTAATATTGATCTTAGAGGAAAAGCTCTCCATTTTTCACCATTGAGTATGATATTAGCTTTGGGTTTTTCATATATGACCTTCATTGTGTTGAGGTATATTCCCTCCAGATGCACTTTGTTGTAGTTTTTATCATAAATGGATGTTTATTTTGCCAAACACTTTTCCAGTATCTATTGAGATGATCAAAGTTTTTATCCCTCCTCTTGTTAATAGGAAAATTACATGGAATCCCACCAAATAACATCTCATTTATGACTTGCATTGGGTCTTTGTGGGCACTTCTATCTTGAGTGCTTGGAGAGTGTCAAGAACCAAGCTAAGCATTTAAAGGAATGATTTTATTCAATCTTCTGAACAGCCTTTGAGGGAGAAGTGTTTACTAGCCTCATTTTACATGAACAAGTATAAAGAGGGAAATCAAGATGGAGTTGAATCTTCGGCCACTTTATACTACTTGTGTTTCACTGGGCAATTAATCTCTTGAAACTCCAGATTCCTCTTTAAGCATGGGGAACATGACAACTATTTTATAAAGTTATAAGAAACAGTAAATGAGAATATGGTAAAGGAGCCTAATACACACTAGGTGCTTGATTTTTAAGACTATTTTAGAATATGGACTGTTGCTGAATCAACAATTTAGGTTATCTCTCCCCTAAGAGATATGGGGCCTTGCATCACAGATGTGAGAATCCCTGTTACTGGGTACCAGGAAAAGTGTGACATCAAAAGAAAAAAAAATCGGTAGGAACAGTGGTCTGGACATTCATATTTAAACACACAGTGGAGGCCCAAGAACTACCCCACGCTAGCTGTAGCTCACATGGTGACCTGTGATTCTAGATTCTGACAAAGATTCTAGATTCTGTCTGCCTCATTTCGCTTGTGACTTTGGGGTTTGAGAAGGCCAAGTGACTTTTCCAAAGTAGAGCTCAACAGTGGTCTGTATCTCAGAGATATGCTCAACCAACCTCTTGTAGCATTATCAATTTTGAAGTACTTGGATTCTTCTTGCATAAAAAACTCCTGTGGGTACAATAAACAGGTTGAAAGGGCTCCAGTAAGATGACAATGCAGCAGATAACAGGGACCTGGGGGGCTTCCTCCTTTGGCAACAGATTCAAATATATTTTTGCAGACATTGATTAATGAAGCTTCTTCTCCCCTATGAGGAGCAGATACCACTGTTTTTCTGCAGGTGGGTTGAAAGGTGGGAACCCTGGGACAGAGAGGTTCAGCCATATCCCCCCACAGGAACATCAAGAGATTTGAGCTCAGTCTTCTATGTGTCCCAGGTGTTACTCACAGATGCTTCCCCAGAAGGATCTAAAAAGTACTTTTCCAGGCCAAAGCTGGAATCTCCCTGACCCCAAAGAAACACACATCACCTTACCATTGTGGCTGGAATACTGCTCGTATTTATTAAAAAGGCAGAACATAATGCATCTGTAGGGATCCAGGTTCCACAGTTCTCAAAACATTAGCTGTAAATCACCCTTAGGCTTGTCATTCCCTTGGGTGGAAGCCAAAATGATTTAATGAAATGGCCCCAGAAAGACTAAACTATTGTACTATGAAGGATACAGCTAATAAAGGAGTAGTAGAAGCTTGGAAATGAAGCAAAAACTGCCATTCTATCCAGTCCAGAGTGCAGACAACCCCCTTTAAGCAGTAGCCTCAAGTGACACAGGTACATCCTCCCAACCAGCTGCCAGAGCCAAAAAATGTGGTTTTCCTAAAGGCAGTGGAAGGGAAATCTGACCATGTAATTGCCATTTCCAGTGGTGGAAGTGGTCTGGAGTGGTCTGGGGGCAGATTTCCTGATGAGGAACCTGAAAGTTCTATCTGGAAAAGCAAGAGGGACTTCGAGATCTGAAGGTCCATCAGAATGTAGTCACAAGATGACCACTTGGTTGCCTTCTTAAGAACCCAACTGCCACTGGATGAAATGTACCTAAATTAAGGGCTCAGCTGTTCTATATGTGGATACCCTTCTTACTGGCAGTACTGTCTTTACAGGTTCTTTCCAAACAGGGGGAAGTGCTCTGAGGTCATGTACAAAACCTGATATGCTGACAGGTGGGCTCATGTGCAAACATTATTACTCCCAGGGGTGGGCAGTCCTGGTGGGTAGAAGGTGTTTGCATACAGAAGCAGAGACTGGAATGCCTGGAACCCTGTCTGGTATTTCCACCATAAGCATTTTCACTGCATAACTCATTGGGCAGAAGGCAATTTGGCCATAAAAGATAAACTAACAGAAAATACAAGAGGGACCTTACTAATTTCTTTATTATGTCCTTTCTAAGAGAAGTATCTGTTTTCCAAAATCCTAGGATGCATGTTTGTAACTGAGCTTTGTATTACATTATGAAAGATGTCTACATGACTGTTCATTCTTAGCATAACGATACATGTCTGGCGATAGACATTCAGAAGTTCTATGGGACAGACAAAAAAGCTGTAAAGCATTTGAGTTTTTATAACTGATAATCTTTTTTTTATATATCTCAGTTATTTTTATAACTGATATCTATTACAGTATGGTATGCAATCTGGCCTTCCAGTCTTATTTCACACTCCCAGTTACTGTATTTTCTATCAAGTTGATATATGGAGTTATCATCCACTGTTTTAAAACCACTATGTAGACTGGTCATAGACTACTAGGAGGGCTAAGCTTCACGTAATATAAAAATGAAACTTAGTTTGCTTTCATGTCTCTATTGACAGTTATTTTCTCTCTGAGAACAAAACTACCTTACAGCCAGTTTAGTTAGGTGGTGAAAATGCTTGCATCAAGCCTCTGTAGAACCACCTGGAACAAGCTCTTTGGGTGCCTGGATGGGAATGAGGCAAGGTCACTTGATTCCAATAGGTAAGGAGGTATCTTTGCAGAAGTTAACAGTGTACTGGGTCAACTCACCTCAAATTCAGAGCAGCTGGAAGGAATTAATGAGCCGACAGTAAGTTTGCATTTAGCAGGGGCTGAGATATTGTGCAGGCTCTTGCCAACTCAGCAACACAGTTTGATAAAACATGACCAGTCCACAAAGGCAATTCCCCTTTAGATTAAAGTGACCCATAGGTATCCTCTTTAACTCTGGGTAACTGGTCTTGGAAATCAGGTATAATTCATCTTGTTCAATTACCCCTGTCTCCCCACTGCACTGTTACAAGCTGTGCTTCAGCTGGCTGGAGTAGAGACACCATGCACGTGGTTATTTACAGACATCCTTGGGTGCTTTGCAAGGTTGCCATCCACCTTCCAAAAGTTCCAAGACTTGCTGCAGATCCCTTCTCAAAACCAATGATGGTCCTGGAGCTCAGAGCTGGAGATCTCACAGCCTCTTCTGCAATAAGGCTGAGCCCCTTGATTCTTGTACATCTAAAGATTCTAAAATATTCTTTCCCCAGACTTTCCAGTGTGCTCCTGAAAGCTGAAGACAGGCCTTAGGAGAGCACATGACATTCCAGGATCGTGCTGCCTCTGGACTTGTAAGCACTGAGTCTGGGAGCGAAGCAGGGAGGAGAAGGAGCCCAGCAACTGAGAAAATAACAAGACTTGCCCCTTCAAGTAACTAGCCACTACCAAATGCATATTTAAAACAACTACAAGACTTTTTGACCTATGTGCACATTAAAACCTACCATTAATTTACAATCCCTGGCAAGAGGCAACATGTTCCAGCAGAGTCAGGCAAGACCACTACTCAAGGGCTGTTACCCCCGCAGGTACGTGGCACCTGGTGGCTCCTGCCCCAGGGCATTAATGTGTGGGAGGGCATCTGCTGCAGCTGCTAACTTCTCACTGAGCTTCTGGTTCACCAGCTCCAGGTGGCGACCATTCTTTCGTGCCTGCCTCAATGACCTCTTGACCTTCTTCACCCGATCCCGAAGTTGCTTGTTCCGCTTCTCCAGAGTGGCCACCTTCTGCTGCAACTTCTTGACATGGTCCTCCTCCTCAAACAGAGCCTTCTGCACTGATGAACACATGAGCTGTGGGGGAAAATGCCATGGGAGAAGTAGGTGAGGTTCATAAAACTTCCCTAGAGCAATTTCCCTGGGTGCTATCAAGTACCCAACAACACAGACTCTGACAGCCAATGGCTCCAGCCCCAGGAAGAGGACAACCCTCAAGCGCCTTTCTTTTTTCACCCTGTGAACCCTGCCCTCTCAGCAAACACAAAGGACCCTCTCTGTACTTCCATAGTTTAATTTTTAAAAGCTATTGCATGGTTTATCTTTTTACATGTTTACCAACTTGTGTACTACTGATTCCCTGAGGGGATTGGTGAGTCTTCACTTTTTTCTCTGACTCAGCAATTTTGCCTATTGAATTCTAACCTGAGTTTAAAACATTTTCCAGGGGAGCCGGAGTGTGAGGATCAGCCACAGAGGGCCTTCAAGGTATTTCTACTTATAGGGCTTTGCTGTACTCTGCATCAAATACTCCCACTCTGCAAACTGTTTTGGTCATGGCAGGATCGGCTTGAAGGAAGAGGCACTTTTTAAAACAAAGTTTTTCTTTCTTAACAAAGCCACCCTGGTTCTTTTGGTTGTTGTGGTTTTATGGTTTTTGTTTTGTTTTTATAGAAAACAAAGATGTTCTAAATTTTGTTATGCCAATAAACCAATAAGCAAAAGGCCAGGCCCCCAAACAAAAATATACAAAGTGGGGCATCTGGCTAGCTCAGCTGGTAGAGCATGTGACTCTCGATCTTGGGGTTGTGGGTTCGAGCACCACATGGGTGTACAGATTAATTTAAAAATATCTTTATTTTAAAAATTCACAAAGAATTGGGATAGTTCACTGGAAAGGAAGCATAAAGATACATGCAAATGAGAGGTATAATGAATTGCTATTTTCCAGACTGACAAAATCAAAAAGTTAATTAGAGAAATAGGCACTCTTATACTGTGGATAGACTATAAACCTCTATAAAAAGTGATTTGGCTTTATCTACAAAAATGAGAAGTACATATACACCATGACCTAGTCATTTTGGAACTTCATCCCATTGTAACATTCCCACTTGTACCAACATATACCTACAACAAATAATATTGTCCTAAGGTTGAAGAGTGATATTAGCATCACAGCAGCCTAAGATATCCCTCGTTTTTGTCCCTCAACGCAACAATAAATGAGCATCCATTACTAAATGTTAGTGCCTTTGAGAGACCTATGGGATCTAGCATCATATGCCAAGGGATTCAGGAGGAGTCTGGGCCACTCATGTATCAGAGAAATCTCATTCCTACCTAGGAACCAGTTCCAGGGTCTCTCAGTCAGAAGACCTCAACAGATTTCTCCAAAGATGACATAAATACAGCCAATAGGTATATGCAACAGTGCTAGACATCACTACTCATTGGAGAAATGAAAATTCATACCACAATTATCATCACTTCCTACTTATTAGAAAGGCTATTATCAAAAAGACAGAAGATAGGGTTCCAGTTTAAGATAGTGACAATAAGCAATTCAGTAATATGGCAGGATACAAAATCAATGCACAGAAATCAGTTGCTTTCTTATATACTAACAATTTAACTGTAGAAAGAGAAATTAGAGAATCAATGCCATTTGCAAACTATAAAAGTTGCTACCTGAAGTTCTGCTTTCCAATCAGCATGAATCCAGATGCTGACTAAGATCCTCCCCTTTGAGACAGTGAAAGATCTTGGCACAACCTCCACTTCTCGAAGCCACTAAAAATAAAGTAGGCTGCTTGGACAGTCACAGGGGTTGAGAGACAGCCAAGAGCTAATAAGCCAGAGAAGAATGGGAGATGTGACTCTTTTATCTAATGCATAGAAATCAATACAGAGAATAGATCAAAATGAAGAAATAGAGGAATATGTTCCAAACAAAAGAACAAGAGAAAACCCCAGAAAAAGATCTTAATGAAATGGAGATGAGTGATGTACCTGGCAAGGAGTTCAAAATAACAGTGATAAAGATGTCCACTCAATTCAGGAGAGTAACACATGAACCAAGTGAAAAATTCAACAAATATAAAAGAAAGTACTTAATAAAAGGGACAGAGCTGAAGAACACAATAACTGAAGAGAAAAATACTACAGAGAGGTTAAACAGCACACTTGAAAACACAGAAAAAAAATGATCCATGAATTCAAAGGACAGGACAGTGTAACTTATCCAGTTAGAACAGCAAAAAGAAAAAAAAAAGATTAAAAAATAGTGAATATAGCTGATGGAACTTTGGGGACCCCATAATGTGAATGTTGGTCTGCTTAATGTTGTCTCCTAAGAAGAATAGAGAAAGAGGTAGAAAATGTATTTAAAGAATAATGACTGAAAACTTCTTTAACCTGGAGAAATAGGCATGCAGATCTAGGATGGCCAGAATATTAACCAGCATATGAAATAAGATGAACCCAAAGAGATTAGCACTGAGATGCACTGTGATCAAATTGTCAAAGACAGGAGAGGATCTTAAAAACAGGAAAAAAAAATAAAACTTACATACGAGGTGACCCCTACACACACACAAGACTATCAGATTCTTCAGAAATTTTCCAGGCCCATAGAGACTTGCATGATGTATACAGGAATACCTGGTTTTGTTGTGCTTCATAAATACTGCATTTTCTGTCAATTGAAGATCTGTGGCAATTTGCTAAGCAAGTCTATTGGTGCTATTTTTCCAACATTTTTTTACTTTGGTAATTCTGTGACACAGTTTGGTGACTCTTGAACTATTTCAAACTTTTCCATTATTATATGTCATGGTGACCTCGGATCTTTGACGTTACTTTTATTTGTTCCATATCCACATAAGAAGGCAAATTTAAATGTATGTGTTTTGGCTGCTCCACCAAATGGGGGGCAATTCCCCCCATCTCTTTCCCTCACTCTGGGTCTCCCTGTTCCCTGAGAAAAAACAATAGTGAAATTGGGCCAGTTTATAAGCCTACAATGGCTTCTAAGTGGATAGTGAAAGGAAGAGTCATATACCTCACACTTTATATCAAAAGCTAGAAATAATTAAGCTCAGTGAGGAGGGCATGGCAAAATCTGAAACAGGCTGAAACCTAAACCCCTTATATCCAATAGTCAGCCAAGCTGTGAATGCAAAGGGAAAGTTCTTGAAGAAAATTAAAGGTGCTACTCCAGTCAACACAAATGAGAAGAAAAAACAGGTTTTTGGCTGATGTGGAGAAAGTTTTAGTCATCTGGAGAAAAAAAAAAATCAAACCAGCCACAGGATTAAGCCAAAGCCTCACCCAAAACAAGGTCCTAGCTCTCTTAAATTCCATAAAGTTAGAGAGGTGAGGAAGCTACAGAAGAAAAGTGTGAACTTAGCAGAGGTTGGTTCATGAGGTTTAAGGATGACACCATCTCCATCACATCAAAGTGCAAGGTGAAGCACAAAGTGAAGATGTAGAAGGTGCAGCAAGTTCTCCAGATCTGAGATAATTAATAAAGGTGGCTATACTAAATAAGAGATTTTTAATGGGGATGAAATAGTCTTTTATTGGAAAAAGATGCTATCTAGGGCTTTCACTGATAGCAAGGAGAAGTTAATACCTGGCTTCAAAACTTCAAAGGACTGGCTGACTCTTTTGTTAAAGGCTAATGCAGCTGGTGACTTTCAGTTGGAGCCAATGCTCATTTATCATTCTGAAAATCTTATGGCTCTTAGATATTATGTTAAATCTACTCTGTTCTATAAATAAAACAAAAAAGCAAGCTGAACACACTTGCATTTATAACATGGTTTACTGAAGATTTTAAGCCCACTGTGAGACTTGCTCAGAAAAAAAAAAAAAAATTCTTTCAAGATATTATTGCTCATTGACAATGTAGCTGGTTACCCAAGAGCTCTGATGGAGATGTACAAAGAGATTAATGTTTCATGTTTACTAAAACAATAGCCATCTGCAGCCCATGGATCAAGGAGTCACTTCATATTTCAAGTCTACTTATCTAAAAACTATATTTTATAAGGCTATAGTTGCCACCGACAGTGATTCCTCTGATAATCTAGGCAAAATAAAAACTATTCTAGATGCCATTAAGAACATTCATCATTGATGGGAAAATGTCATAAATCAACATTAATAGGAGTTTGGAAAAAGTTTATTATTCCAAACCTCATGGATGACTTTAAAGGGTTCAAAACTTCAATGGAGGAAGTCCCTGCAGATGAGGTAGAAGTAGAAAAGAACTAGAATTAGAAACAATGAATTTTGGAACAACATTGCTTCAAAAACTAATTATTTTTATGGTGACTAACATAATACAATAAAAAATGTAAAAAGAATTTGTAGCCTAAAGATTAGACAGAATTGTTGCAAAGTCATGATAAAACTTGAACAGATGAGGAGTTACTTCTTACGGACAAAGGAAGTGGTTTCTTGAGATGAAATCTACTCCTGATGAGGATATTATCAAGATTGTTGAAATGAAAATAAATGACTCAGAATATTATGTAAACTTAGTTAATATGCAGCAGGGTTTGAGAGGATTGACTCCAATTTCGACAAGGAGGTTCTACTACAGGTGAAACACTATCAAACAGCATTACATGCTACAGAGGAATGAAAGGAAGAGTCACTTGCTCTGGCAAACTTCACTGTCATCTTAAAGAAATTGTCCAGTCACCTCAACCTTTCACAACTACCACCGTAATCAGTTAGTAGCCATTAGTGATTACTACTCCCTGCAAGTTCAGGTAATGTTTAGCAATTTTTAACAAAGTATTTTTAAATTAAGGTATACAGATAGACAGATATAGATATAATACTATTGTGCACTTAGCAGACCACAATATAATGTAAACACAACTTTTATATATACTGGGAAACAAAAAAAAAAAAACCCTCATTTTACTTCCTTTATTGCAACATTCATTTTGTTGTGGTAGTCTGCAACAGAACCCACAATATCTCAGAGGTATACCTATAATGAGTGGAAAGAAAAAACTGCCAACCAAGAATACCCTATCCAACAAAACTGCCCTGCAGAATTGAAAGAGAATATTTTCCAGAAAAGCATAAAGCACAAAGAATTCATCACCACTAGACCCAACTTTCAAGAAATATTAAATGTCGTTCTTTAAGCTGGAAAAAAAAAAAGGCAGGTAAAAACATATAAAAGTATAAATCTCACTGGTACAGATAAATATAAACTAAAATTCAAAATCAAGTAAGTTTGGGAGTGGGTTAATCACTTATAAAGCCTGTATAAAGGTTAAAAAACAAAAATGGTAAAGATAATTATACACATATTTGTTAATGGATTAAAATGATGTTGTAAATTGTGATATCAAAAACAAAATAGAAGTGGAGAGTTAAAGTATAGAGATTTAGAATGCTTTCAAAAATTAGTTCTTATGGTCTTTAAAAGAGTTTTTAGTTGTTTTATATAGACTTCATGATAACTACAGTACAAAAACCTATAGTAGATACATAAATGTCTCTAAGCATACCACTACAGAATATCATCAAATAACAAAGAGCAATAGAAAAATAAAAAGGAATAAGAAAGCAACTGACTCTGCTGCTTTCTTATACACTATCAATGAAAATATAGAAAGGGAAATTAAAGAATTGATTCCATTTACTATAGCAACAAAACCATAAGATACCTTGGAATAAACCTAACCAAAGAGGTAAAGGATCTTTACTCAAGGAATTACAGAACACTCATGAAACAAATTGAAGAAGACACAAAAAGATGGAAGACCATTCCATGCTCCTGGATCGGAACAATAAACATTGTTAAATGTCTATACTGCCCAGAGTAATCTATACTTTCAATGCCATCTCAAGCAAAATTCCACTGGCATTTTTCAAAGTGCTGGAACAAACAATTTTAAAATTTGCATGGAACCAGAAAAGACCCCAAATTGCTAAGGAAAGGTTGAAAAAGAAAAACAAGCCTGAGAGCATCATGTTGCCTGATTTCAAGCTTTACTACAAAGCTATGATCACCAAGACAACATGGTATTGGCACAAAAAAAGACACCTACATCAGTAAAACACAGTAGAGAGTCCAGAGATGGACCCACAACTCTATGGTCAAATAATCTTTGACGAGCAGGAAAAAATATACAGTGGAAAAAAGACAGTCTCTTCAATAAATGGTGCTGGGAAAATCAGACAGCTATGTATAGAAGAATGAAACTTGATCATTCTCTTACACCATACACAAAGATAAACTTTAAATGGATAAAAGACCTCAACTTGAGGCAGGAATCTATCAAAATCCTAGAGGAGAACATAGGCAGTAATCTCTTCAACATCGGCCACAGCAACTTCTTTCAAGACATGTCTCCAAAGGCAAAGGAAACAAAAGCAAAAATGAATTTTGGGACTTTGTCAAAATAAGCACAGCAAAGGAAAGAGTCAACAAAGCAAAGAGGCAATCCACAGAATGGGAGAAGATATTCGCAAATGACACTACAGATAAAGGGCTGATATCCAAGATCTATAAAGAACTCCTCAAACTCAACACATAAAACAGATAATCAGATCAAAAAATGGGCAGAAGATATGAACAGACACTTCTCCAATCAAGACATACAAATGGCTAACAGACAATGAAAAAAATGTTCATCATCATTAGCCATCAGGGAAATTCAAATCAAAACCACATTGAGATACCACCTTACACCAGTTAGAATGGTCAAAATTAACAAGACAAGAAACAACATGTGTTGGAGAGGGCATGGAGAAAGGGGAACCTTTTTACACTATTGGTAGGAAAGCAAGTTGGTACAGTCACTTTGGAAAACAGTGTGGAGATTCCTTAAGAAATTAAAAATAGAGCTACCCTATGACCCTGCAATTTCCATTACTGAGTATTTACCCCAAAGATACAGATGCAGTGAAAAGAAGGGTCATCTGTACCCCAATGTTCATAGCAGCAATGGCCACAATCGCCAAACTGAGGAAAGAGCCAAGATGCCCTTCAACAGACAAGTGGATATACGAGATATGGTTCGTATAGACAATGGAATATTATACCTCCATCAGAAAGGATGAATACCCAACTTTTGTATCAACATGGATGGGTCTGGAGGAGGTTATGCTGAGTGAAATAAATCAAGAAGAGCAAGTCAATTATCATATGGTTTCACTTACTTGTGAAGCATAAGGAACAACATGGAGGACATTAGGAAAAGAAAAGGAAAAGTGAATTGGGTTAATTGGAGGGGGAGATGAGCCATGAGAGACTGTGGACTCTGAAAAACAAACAGAGGGTTTTGGAAGGGGGTAGTGGGAGGATGGGTGAGACTGGTGGTGGGGATTTTTGTTTTTTACTATAATTTTATTTTTCAGTGTTCTAAGATTCATTGTTTATGCACCACACCTAGTGCTCCATGCAATATGTGCCTGGTGGTGGGTATTAAGGAGGGCATGTATTGCATGGAGCACTGGGTGTGGTGTATAAACAAAGAATCTTAAAACAGTGAAATAATTAAATTTTAAAAAGACAAAGAAAGGAATAGAGGAATTACAAAACAACCAGCAAACCATTAACAAAATAGCAATAAGTACATATCTATCAATTATTAAATGTAAATGGCCTAAATGTTCTAATCAAAAGGAATGGTTTAATGGATCAAATACATAACCCATCTATGTGCTGTGCTGCCTACAAAAGACTCACTTCAGCTTTGAGAACTGCTGCTTCCAGTCGGTGATGGGAGAAGAATTAGGCACAAATAAGTCAGCTGCAAGAGATTGGGAGCAGGGGACACCAGTCGAAAAGGACTGCTGCCACGAGCAACTCCACAGTCTCACTTTTATTTGATAGAAACAATAGCCAACAGAAGGACTGATGAAGGTCAAACGGGATTGTCTTGCAGACAATCAAGGAGGAGGATAAAGTTAATAGTTAAACAAGCACATTCAAAGGACTCATCTAACTAACAACAGGCGCTTCTCTTTGGGGAAGAGAAAGGAGCGATAAGGGAAAAGGGAAGCAGGCGGTTTTCCTTCCACCTTGAGCTGACCGGGCGTTCCTCCCGGGTGCTCGGCTTCCCTGAAGCAGGCGGTGTTCTGCCCGGGGCGGGCCG
The DNA here is from genome assembly GCF_011764305.1 of Mustela putorius furo. NCBI lineage: Eukaryota > Metazoa > Chordata > Mammalia > Carnivora > Mustelidae > Mustela > Mustela putorius. The sequence continues at coordinate 8,165,718 of NW_025422060.1, forward strand.
GGCGTTTCCCGCTGCCCGGCTTCTGTGAAGGGGTGGCGTTGCGCCCTGAGCGAGCCGGGCATCCCCAGCTGCCCAGCTTCACGGTCGTACATCGTCCTTCTCCCCAAAGACCCGTTGCCAGTATACGTTTTTCTTAAGGCCATATCTAAATGTGCTTGGCAACTAGTAAAATCCTCCAGGGGTTACAGTTTAAGTAACAAATTGTTCCACGGGGCAGCAGCAAGATCACACAGACGAAGGTGAAAAGATGGGAAATGATACCCATGTAAATGGAAACTAATGGAAAAATGGGTAACTACATGGTTATCAGAAAAATAGACTTTAAGAGAAAGGCAATAATAAATGTAGATCATGATATAATGATAAAGGAATCAATTCATCAAAGGGATATAACATCTGTAAATATTTATGTACCCTACAGAGGAGCGCCCAAATATATAACAGAAATAATAGACCTAAAGAGATAAATAGTCATATGATAATAGGGGTCTTTATTATCCTTCCATCAAAAATGAGTAGACTATGCAGACAGAAAAAGAAGGCAACACTCAACTTAAACTGCATGTTAAACCAGATGGACTTAAGCAATATATATAGACCATTTCATCCAGAAACCATAGAATATATATTCTTCTGAAATGCACAAAGAACATTCTCCATGATCAACCCTGTATTAAGATTATTTTTTAAAATTTATTTTCAGTGTTCAGATTAAACTGCTTTTCTAACCAAAATGATATTAATTACAAGAAAAAATTGGAAAATTCACAAATATGTGGAGATAAACATGCTGCTGACAAAACAAAAGTAAACATGCTGACCAAAGGTAATCAAAACCAAACCAAACAAAAACATGCCAAAACTTACAGAATGCAGTAAAATCTGAGAAACAAGAAACTTCAAATAAACAACCTAACTTTACACCTCAAGGAACTAAGAAAGGAAGAAAATACAAAGTACAAAGTTAATGAAAGGAAGGAAATAATAAAGATCAGACCAGAAATAAATGAATTAGAGAATAAAAAGACAACAAAAAAAGATTAGTGAAACAAACAGAATAGATCAGTAACCAAAGAGATGCTTCAACTTTTACCACAGAAACTGAACAATGAAAAGAAATAGATAAATTCCTTGAAACATAAAACCTACCAAGAGTGATTCATGAGTAAATAGAATATCTGAACAGATTACTGGCAAGGAGATTGAATCAGTCATCTTTAATCACCCCCTCCAGAAGTCCAGAATCGTATGGCCTCAGTGATGAATTCTACCAAACATCTAAAGAAATATTAATACCACACCTTGTGCAAACCTTGATACTGAATCTGACAAGGACACTACAGAAAACAAATTACAGGTCAATATCCCTGATGAACATTTGTGAAAAAAATCCTCAACTTACTAGCAAATGAAATTAAACACAAGATCATACATCACAATCAAATAGGATTTATTCCAAGGATGCAAAGGTGGTTCAACATCTGTAAATCCATCAATGTGATACATTAATAAAATGAAGGATAAAAACCATATGATCATCTCAACATAGAACTAGAAATTGACAAGATTTAACATCCCTTCATGATTAAAAACTCTCAGTGTTACACAGGGAATATACCTCAATATAATAAAGGCCATGCATGAGAAGCTCCCAGCTAACAACACACTCAGTGTTGAAATGCTAAGATTTTCCTCAAGATGAGCAACAAGACAGGGATGCCCACTCTCACCACTTTTAAGTCCTAACTATAGCAATTAGACAAAAAGAAAACGCATTCAAATTGGAGTAGAAAAAGCTGTCTATTTACAGGGGACATAATAATTACATTTAGAAAACCCTGAAATGCCACAAGCTGTTAGAATAAAAAAGTTCTGTAAAATTAAGAAAACCCATTTACAACCACACCAAAGGGTATATAAAATCTAGGAATAAATTTAACCAAGGAGGTAAAAGGCCTGTACACCAAAACACTGTAAAATTAAATTCAGTCCCTATATAAATTCTAATGAATTTTTTCACAGAAATGGAATAATCATAAAGTTTGTATGTAACCACAAAAGTCTCTGAATAGGGGCGCCTGGGTGGCTCAGTGGGTTAAGCCGCTGCCTTGGGCTCAGGTCATGATCTCAGGGTCCTGGGATCGAGTCCCGCATAGGGCTCTCTGCTCAGCAGGGAGCCTGCTTCCTCCTCTCTCTCTCTCTCTCTCTCTGCCTGCCTCTCTGCCTACTTGTGATCTCTCTCTGTCAAATAAATAAAATCTTTAAAAAAAAAAAAAGTCTCTGAATAACCAAAACAATTCTAAACAAAGGTGGAACAACACATTTCCTAATTTCAAACTGTACCACAAAACTCCAGTAGTCAAATAGTATGATACTGGCATAAAAAGACACACAGATCAATAGAAGAGAGTCCAGAAACAAACCTATGCATATACTATCAATTTACAACAGGGAGAGAGGAATATATAGTAGTAGGGAGAAGACAGTTTCTTTGATAAAGGGTGCTGAGAAACCTGGAACCCCATCTTACACCATACACAAAAATTCACTCAAAATTAATAAAAATACTTAGATGAAAAACTTGAAAATAAAAAACTCCTGAAAGAACACAAAGGGTAAGCTCCTAGACACTGGTCTTGGCAATGAATTTTTGGATTTAACACCAAAACAGAAAAGCACCAAAATCAAAAGTAAACAAGTGGGACTCCATCAAACTAAAAAGCTTCTGTACAGCAAAAGAACCATGAACCGAATGAATAAACCTCCTAGACTGGGTAGATGGTGGAGTACAAGGATCCTGAATTCAACTTGCCCCACAGACACACAGAGACAACCACATGTATTGCAACTCTCCCTGAAAAACAGGTAGAGCAGATCCTCCACAGTTAGTTGTAGAGAGAAGCCCATACTGAAAGGGGTAAGAAGGGGTAGAAATGCAATCAGGAACTAAAACCCTGGTGCAACCAACCACAAAATTAGGGAATATCACAAGCATGGAAAAGAGAGGGTATCACACTCCACATGGGGCACTAATCCCCTGCCCTAGGGACTCACACTAGGAAAACAAATCCCCATAATGTCTGGCATTGAAAGTCAGTGTTTTTTTTTTTTTTAATTTTTAATTTTTTATTAACATATAATGTATTATTAGCCCGAGGATAGCCAGCATTCCAACTAACTCAGCCCAAACAGTTTGAAAAGCACCTAGGATATATGTGAAAAAAAATATGTTGACTAATTTTAAGATGAGGGCCAGAAGTGCAGCCACCTGCAGATTCCTCCAGGAACAAAAGTGCTGACAGGTACCGTTTTTCCTGCCCTTCCCATCCTAGGCAGCCTGACACTTGGAGAGAGTTAACACTGGCTGTCACGTCTACCTTGCTAGCACTGCAAATCTCACCCCAGCAGGCAGTCCTCCAGAGTGGCTCCTGCACCACCACACCCATCAGGCAGCCCTGGATGGGACTGGCACCTTTCCAAAGTGACTCCTGCCCTGAGGTGGGGGTTAGCTAACACCACACACCAGTATACCCACAGCTACTGCAGCCAAGCCTCTCACTGGCTGTGCAGGGAGCAAGCCTTACTCCTCAGTATACTCACAGCTGTCCTAGTATTAAGTCCTAGTGGTAAGTACCTAGTGGTAACTCAGGTTAAGTACCAACCCCACCCACCAGCCAGCCAGCCTCTAAATTGCACATAGGAAGGAACACCTATATACTAGTGTGCCTACAGCATGTAAACTGGATCATTGCAGCCAGCTGAGCTGAGGGCCAACTCCACTTATGAGCTTGCTCACATCAATCATAGTTCAGCCACAACAAGAGCACATATACAGCCCACACAGGGGACATCCCTGGAGCACCTGGTTCTAGTGACCTGAGGGAACAAGACCACAGGGCACTATAGGATCCCATATACATAAAGCCACTATTTTCAAAACATAATTTGGCCTACCTAATATATAAAAAGAAGCACAGAGAGACAAAATGAGGAGACAGAGACATGTATCTCAAATTTAAAAAAAAAAATCACAGTAAAAAACCAAAATGATGATCTGTTTTTGTGTTTGTTGATTTGAGGAGTTCCTTATAGATATTGGATATCAGCCATTGAGATACCACCTTACACCAGTTAGAATGGCCAAAATTAGCAAGACAGGAAACAACATGTGTTGGAGGGGATGTGGAGAAAGGGGAACCCTCTTACACTGTTGGTGGGAATGCAAGTTGGTGCAGCCTCTTTGGAGAACAGTGTGGAGATTCCTCAAGAAATTAAAAATAGAGCTTCCCTATGACCCTGCAATTGCACTAGTGGGTATTTACCCCAAATATACAGATGTAGTGAAAAGAAGTGCCAATGTTCATAGCAGCAATGGCCACAATTGCCAAACTGTGGAAAAGACCAAGATGCCCTTCAATGGACGAATGGATAAAGAAGATGTTTTTGTATATACTATGGAGTATTATGCCTCCATCAGAAACGATGAATACCCAACTTTTGTATCAACATGGACGGGACTGGAAGAGATTATGCTGAGTGAAACAAGTCAAACAGAGAGAGTCAATTATCATATGCTTATTTATGAAGCATAAGGAATAACACGGAAGACATGGGGAGATGGAGATGAGAAGGGAGTTGGGGGGAATTAGAGGGGGAGACGAACCATGAGAGACTGTAGACTCTGAGGAACTAAATGAGGGTTTTGGAGGGGAGTGGGATGGGAGGTTGGGTGAGCCTAATGGTGGGTATTGTGGAGGGCATGTGTTGCATGCAGCACTGGATGTGGTACATAAACAATGAATTCTGGAACACTGAAAAAAAAAAGTAAAAAAAAGAGCAAAATGAAACAGATAAGTAATATGGTTGATACTCACTGGACTTGAGGGAAAAGTAAATTAACTCAGTGAGAACTTCTACAATGGGACAATATAAAACAGAGCCAAAGAATACGCTAATGGAATTGAAAAGTATACTAGAAGGAATCAACAAGAGATTAGAGGATGCCGAAGAATGGATCAACTTACTGGAAGATGGAGTAATGGAAAGTAATCAAGCTGAGCAGCCAAAAGATGAAAGTATATTATAGGAGAAGGGAATATGACAGCAGGCAGAGGACCCTTAGTTTGCCCCACCCCAAGAATACAATTAGATAATTATCAAATCATCCTACGTACCCCAGAAATAAGCCTGAAAACTGGAAGAACAAACTCCTTAACTAAAGGTAGAGAAAAGGCCACATTGAAGAAGATGGAAAGTGCAGAGACATGGTTTGGAGAGAGAAACAGATAGTGATCACCATGGACACAGAGAAGGGTGAAAGGCAGGAGTGCATAGGGGAAATTAATCCCCACAGCAAGTGGCTTAGAAAGCGAGAGAGGCCAAATTTTCTGATTTTTGGAAACCCATGGGCTTAAAGTCCGGAGTTTTAAAGGTCATTGGGCTTTGCTTTGAGACAGCCCAGATGCTGCTCTTGGAGTGAAGACAGGGAAAACAGCCCACAATATACAGCATGGAAACTGATCTGAGTGGGGAGGTTATTTGTACCTCTCTGAGTACATCCCAGAGAGGCAGCATTCATGGAGACATCCCTCACAGGGAACAAAGGAACTGGCAGATGCCATTTCCCTCCCTGGTCCCATGGCATAACCACAGGACCACCTGCAGGAATCAGTGTAGTGCAGACACTGGCTGACTACTTTGCTTACACCAAACTTCCCTCGACCCACTCTAGTGGAAGTGCCTTCCCAGTCATGATTGCATTAGTCCCAGCATGGCAGGCCCTATTCCTCAGATCAACCCAAACCCTTACCCACACCATGTTTCCTGACCCAGGAACTTTGCAGGACATCAGTTCTGACAGTGGTGGTGACAAATGTCATTTCACTAGCAGGCCAGAACATAGCTAGTTAAAAATTGCCTCATTCAGTCCAGGGACAAAACATTGCCCACAAATAGAGCCTCTGCAGGTGACTGGCTTGAAAGACAAAGGGGCAAGTGCTAAACAACACAGTGCACACAGCACACACTGGAGATACTCCCTGAAGGTAATCCCTGAGGAATAAGGAACACTATATCAGGGAACTACAGAATTTCTCCATAAAGCCATTACCCTCATGAACAGGAGATCTAGCTGACTTTCCTGACAAAGAAGCAGGCACAGAGACTTAGACAAAGTGAGAAGACAGAGGTATTTGTCCCAAATGAAACATCAGGACAGGACCACAACCAGAGACATATGTGAAACAGATATGAGTAAAATGCTTAATAGAGAATTTAAAGTAATCATCAAGAAGATAGTCACAGGGCTTAAGAAAAGAGTAGAAGGCATCACTGAGACCAACAAACAGAGATGAATAACATAGCAGGGATAAAGGACTTAATCAACAAAATGAGAAACATGTTTGGTGAAGAGAACAGCAGGCTGGAAACTTTCAAAGCAGAGAAATAATGACCTAGAAACCAGAGTAATGGAAAGTAATCAAGCTGAATGAAAGAGAGAAAATTATGCAAAATGAGAATACTCAGGCAACTCAATGACTGACTTCATCAAATGCAGTAATATTCACATTATAGGAGTACCCAAGGAAGAGAGAGAAAAGGAGCCAGAGAGTTTATTTGAAGAAATAATAGCTGAAATTTCCCTTATCTGGGGAAACAATCAGATATTCAAATCTAGGAGGCACACAGAACCCCCAACAAAATCAACAAAGGCAGATCCATACCAAAACATATTGTAATTAAAATGGCAAAATATAGTGACAAAAAATATTAAAAGAAGCAAAGGAAGACATTAAAACACAAAAGAAACCCCTTAAGGCTAGCAGGGGATTTTGCAGCAGAAACTTTCAAAGCAGAAGAGAGTGGCATGATATATTCAAAGTACTGAATAGGAAAAACTGCAGTCAAGAATATCTTTTCCAGCAAGGATATTACACAGACTAGAAGGAGAGATAAAGAGCTTTCTAGACAAGCAAAAACTAAAGGAGTTCATGACCTGCAAGAAATATTAAGGGGGATTCTTTGAGTAGAAAGGAAATCCAGGAGTGATAGTATAAAGGTAGGAAACACAAAAGCCAGGAGGGGAATAAATGAGTGTTTCTGTAAAAAATAAAGGAACTCACAAAATAAAAGATTTTTAAATATAAAGCCATATACCAAAAACATGGAGAGGAGTAAACAATGGGTTCAAATGTAAACAACCCTCAACTTAATATAGACTGCTATGTACAGAAAGTGTTACATAAAAACCCAACCATAAACCAAAAACCACTAATAAGAGGCATCTGGGTGGGTTGAGCATCCAAATTATGATTTTGGCTCAGGTCATGATCTCAGGGTTCTGAAATCAAACCTCAAGTCAGGCTCCTTACTCAGCAGGGAATCTGCTTAAGATTTTCTCTCTCTCCCTTTCCCTTCACACTACCCCCTACCCCAGTAGCACTCTTTCTCAAAAATTTTTTTTAAAAACCACAAATAAATATGTAACAAATAAGAAAAAAAAATCGAAACAAGAAAGGATGAGAGAAAATCTTCAGAAACAACTGCAAAACAAGTAATCGCTATAAATACGTATCTTTTGGGCGTCTGGGTGGCTCAGTGGCTTAAGCCTCTGCCTTCAGCTCAGGTCATGATCTCAGGGTTCTGGGACTGAGTCAGGACCTCTGCTGAGCAGGGAGCCTTCTCTCTCCCCACCCACCTACCTCTCTGCCTACTTGTGATCTCTCTGCAAATAAATAAATAAAATCTTAAAAAAAAATAAATACATATTATGCCTCCATCAGAAAGAATGAATACCCAACTTTTGTAACAACATGGACGGGACTGGAAGAGATTATGCTGAGTGAAATAAGTCAAGCAGAGAGAGTCAATTATCATATGGTTTCGCTTATTTGTGGAGCATAACAAAAAGCATGGAGGACATGGGGAGTTAGAGAGAAGGGGGTTTGGGTAAATGGAAGGGGAGGTTAATCATGAGAGACTATGGACTCTGAAAAACAATCTGAGGGGTTTGAAGTGGCCGGGGGTTGGGAGGTCAGGGTACCAGGTGGTGGGTATTATAGAGGGCATGGATTGCATGGAGCACTGGGTGTGATGAAAAAATAATGATAATGTTATGCTGAAAATAAATAAATTTTTAAAAATTTTTTTAAAAAAGAAAGATTTAAAAAATTACTTTGAATGTAAATCCTCTAATCAAAAGACAAAAGGTGAGAGGAGGGATAAAAACAATTAAAAACTCATCTATATGCTATCTACAAGGGATACATTTTAGACCTAAACCCACCCACATATTGAAAGTGAAGGGATGGAGAAATATTTATTATGCAAATGGATGTCAAACGAAAGCCAGCCTAGCCAATCTTCCATCAGACAAAACAGACTATTTTTGTGATCATTTTTAAATTTAAATTCAATTAGCCAACAGATAATACATCATTAGTTTCAGATGATAAAACAGACTTTAAAACAATGACTGTAACAAGAAACAAAGAAGGACATTAGATAATAATAAGAATTATAAATATTTATGCACCAACATGGAGGGACTCAAATTATAAAAACAGGTAATGAAGGAGCAAATTGATAATAACACAGTAATAGTAGGGGACATTAACACCCCACTTAAATCAATAGATCATCTCAACAGAAGATCAGTAAGAAAACAATGGCTTTTCAAGTACACAGGGAATATCCTCCAGAATAGATCACGTATTAGCCCACAAAACAACCCTCAACAAATTCAGGAAGACTGAAGTTATATAGGCCATCTTTTCGGACCACAATGCTATGAAAATAGAATTCTACCACATGAGAAAATCTGTAAAGACCACAAATAAATGCTATTAAATGATCAATGGGTCAAGTGGGAAATAACAGAAGAAATAAAGTACATGGAAACAAATGAAAATTTTTAAAAATGATTCAAAACCTTTGGGATGCAGTGAAAGTGGTACAAAGAGGGAAGTTTATAGCAATAGAAGCCTACCTCAAGAAGCAAGAAAAATCTCAAATAACCTAACCATATACCTAATGGAGCTAGGAAAAGAACAACTAAACTAAACAGAAAAGAGAAAATAATAAAGATTAGAGTAGAAATAAGTTATACAGGAACTAACAAAACAATAGAACAGATCAATAAAATTGAAAAACTTCTAGGCAGACTTACCAGGAAAAAAAAAGAGAAAAGACTCAATAAAATCACAAATGAGAAGAGTAAGAATAACCAACGCCACAGAAATACACTTATAAGAGGATATTATTAAAAAAAAAAAAAAAAACTATGCCAGCAAGTTGGACAACCTGGAAGAAATTGATGAATTTCCAGAAACATAAACTATCAAAACTGAATTAGGAAGAAATAGAAAGTTTGAAAAGACTGATAGCCAGCAAAGAGATTCAATCACAAATGAAAAAACTCCCAAACAAAACTCCAGGAACAGACAGCTTCAAAAGATAATTCCAAACATTTAAAGAAGAGTTAATACCTATCCTTCTCAAACTATTCCACAAAACAGAAAAAGGAAGGGAAACTTTTCCAAATTCATTCTATGAGGCCAGCATTACCCTGATACCAAAACCAGATAAAGTCACCACTCAAAAGGATAACTATAGGCCAGTATCTCTGATGAATATAAATGCAAAAATCCTCAAAAGGGGCACCTATGTGGCTCAGTCAGTTAAGTGTCCAGCTCTTGGTTTCAGCTTAAATCAAGTTCTCAGGGTCATGAGATCAAGCCCTGTGTTTGGCTCTATGCTCAGCAATCTGCTTGAGATTCTCTTTCCCTCCGCCCCTACTCCCATCTCATATAAATAAATATTTAAAAAATCCTCAACAAAATACTAGCAAACCAAACACAATACATTAAAAAATTCATTTGCCACAATCAAGTGGGATTTATTCCTGGGCTGCAAGTATGGCTCAATATTTGCAAATCAATGTGATAGATCAGTAAGAGAAAGGATAAGAACCATATGATCATTTCAATAGATGTGGAAAAGCATTTGGCAAAGTACAACACTCATTCATGGTAAAAACCCTTAACAAAGTAGGTTTAGAGAGAACATACCTCAAGATTATAAATGCCCGATATGAACAACTCATAGCCAACACCATCCTCACTTGGGAAAAAGTGACCTACCCTAAGGTTAGGAACAAGAGAGGAATATCCATTTTCACCACTTCTTTTCAGCATAGTACTGGAAATCCTAGCCACAGCAATCAGACAACAAAAAGGGATGAGACATGCAAATCAACAAAGAATTAGTAAAACTTTAACTATTTGCCAATGACATGATAGGATATATAGAAAACCCAAGACTCCACCAAAAAACAGATGAACTGGCCCAAATTCATTCAAGTCACCAGGTCCAAAATCAATGTACAGAAAACTGTTGCATTTCTATACACCAATAACAAAGCAGCAGAAATAGAAATCAAACAACCATGCCATTTTCAAGCATACCAAAAACACTAAGATACCTAGGAATAAACCTAACCCCAAATAGGTAAAAGACCTGTACTGTGAAAACTATAAAATACTGATGAAAGAAATTGAAGAGGACACAAAGAAATGGAAAGACATTCCATGCTCATGGACTGGAAGAAAAATATTGTTAAAATGTCTACACTGCCCAAAGCAATGTACACATATAATGCAATCCCTATCAAAATGCCAACAGCATTTTTCACAGAACTGGAACAAAAAACCCCAAAATGTGTGTGGAATCACAAAAGTCTCCCCAAATAGCCAAAGCAACCTTGAAAAAGAAAAGCAAGGTTGGAGATAGCACAATTCCAGACTTCCAGTTCTGTTACAAAGCTGTAGTAATCAAAACATTATGACACTGGCACACACAAAAAAAGATACATAGATCAATGGAAAAGAACAGAAGTCCCAGAAATAAACCCAGTATTACATGGTCAATCTTTGAGAAAGCAGGAAAGAATATCCAATGGGAAAAATACTGTCTCTTCAATAAATGATATTGGGACAACTAGATAACAGCATGCAAAAGAATGAACCTGACCAGTGTCTTACACCATACTCAAAAATAAATTAAAAATGGATTAAAGATCCAAAGACCTGAAACCATAAAAATCCTAGAAGAGACACAGGCAGTAACTTCTCTGATATTGGCTATAGCAATTTTTTTCTGGATAGGTCTCCTGGGGCAAAAGAAACAAAAGCAAAAATAAACTTTTTGGACTACATCCAAATAAGAAGCTTCTGCACAAAAAAGAAACAGCAAAACTAAAACGAAACCTATGGAATGGGAGAAGATATTTGCAAATGACATATCCAGTAAATGGTTAGTATCCAAATATGTTTTTAAAAAAAAACTGACAAAAATCAAACACCTCAAAAACAGTCCAGTTAAAAAATGGGCAGGACTTTTCAATAAATGGTGCTGGGAAAATTGGACAGCCACATGCAGAAAAATGAAATTGGACCATTTCCTTACACCACACACAAAAATAGACTCAAAATGGATGAAGGACCTCAATGTACGAAAGGAATCCATCAAAATCCTTGAGGAGAACACGGGCAGCAACCTCTTCGACCTCTGCCGCAGCAACATCTTCCTAGGAACAACGCAAAAGGCAAGGGAAGCAAGGGAAAAAATGAACTACTGGGATTTCATCAAGATCAAAAGCTTTTGCACAGCAAAGGAAACAGTTAACAAAATCAAAAGACAACTGACAGAATGGGAGAAGATATTTGCAAACGACATATCAGATAAAGGACTAGTGTCCAGAATCTATAAAGAACTTAGCAAACTCAACACACAAAGAACAAATAATCCAATCAAGAAATGGGCAGAAGACATGAACAGACATTTCTGCAAAGAAGACATCCAGATGGCGAACAGACACATGAAAAAGTGCTCCATATCACTCGGCATCAGGGAAATACAAATCAAAACCACAATGAGATATCACCTCACACCAGTCAGAATGGCTAAAATCAACAAGTCAGGAAATGACAGATGCTGGCGAGGATGTGGAGAAAGGGGAACCCTCCTACACTGTTGGTGGGAATGCAAGCTGGTGCAGCCACTCTGGAAAACAGCATGGAGGTTCCTCAAAATGTTGAAAATAGAACTGCCCTATGACCCAGCAATTGCACTATTGGGTATTTACCCTAAAGATACAAATGTAGTGATCCAAAGGGACACATGCACCCGAATGTTTATAGCAGCAATGTCCACAATAGCCAAACTATGGAAAGAACCTAGATGTCCATCAACAGATGAATGGATCAAGAAGATGTGGTATATATACACAATGGAATACTATGCAGCCATCAAAAGAAATGAAACCTTGCCATTTGCAACAACATGGATGGAACTAGAGCGTATCATGCTTAGCGAAATAAGTCAAGCAGAGAAAGACAACTATCATATGATCTCCCTGATATGAGGAAGTGGTGATGCAACATGGAGGCTTAAGTGGGTAGAAGAATAAATGAAACAAGATTGGATTGGGAGGGAGACAAACCATAAGTGACTCTTAATCTCACAAAACAAACTGAGGGTTGCCGGGGGGAGGGGGTTTGGGAGAAGGGGGTGGGATTATGGACATTGGGGAGGGTATGTGATTTGGTGAGTGCTGTGAAGTGTGTAAACCTGGTGATTCACAGACCTGTACCCCTGGGGATAAAAATATATGTTTATAAAAAATATATAAAAAATATAAAAATATAAAAAATAAAAAATTTAAAAAAAATGGGCAGGAGACATGAACAGACATTTCTCCAAAAATGACATCCAGATGGCCAACAGACAAATGAAAAAATTCTCAACATCATTCATCATCAGGGAAATACAAATCAAAACCATGATATCACCCCACAGCTGTCAGAAAGGCTAAAGTCAACAACACAAGAAACAGCAGGTGTTGGCAAGGATGTGGAGAAAAAGGAACCCTCTTTCACTGTTGGTGAGAATGAAAACTGGTGGTGTAGCACTATGGAAAACAGTATGAAGGTTCCTCAAAATGTTAAAAATAGAACTACCTTATGATTCAGCAATCATACTACTCATACTGAAAGCATACCAAAACACTAATTCAAAGGAATACCTGAACCCCTATGTTTATAGCAACATTATTTATAATAGTGGAGATATGGAAGCAGCCTAAGTGTCCATCAGTTGATGAATGGCTAAAGAGGATGTGAGATGGATATATACATACATCTATGTATGAGTAATATTGAATATTATTCAGCCACCAAAAGGAACGAAATCTTGCCATTTACAACAACATGGAGCTACAGAATATTATGCTAAGTGAAAGAAATCATTCAGGGAAGAACAAATACCATATGATTTCACTGATGTGGAGTTTAAGAAATGAGCAAAGGGAAGAAAAAGATTCAAAATAATACATTCTTAACTAGAGAACAAACTGATGGTTACCAGAAGGGAGGTTGGGGATGGGAAGGAAATTGTTAAACAGGCAATGTGGATTAAAAAGTGTACTTGTTGGGAAGGAGCTGGTGATGTATGCAATTGGTAAAGCACTCTGTACACCTGAAACTAACAAAATAAAAGCTTAAGAGAATATTAAAATGGGTAGGTTAAAGAGGCCTCTGTGACCTCATCAAGCATAATAACATTCCCATTCTAGAGGTCCCAGGAGGAGAAGAGTGAGACAAAGGAGCAGAAAACCTATCTGAATAACTAATAGCTACCAACTTCCCTAATCTGGGGGAGGAAACAGAAATCCAGGTCCAGGAAACACAGACCACTCCTAATAAGATGAATTCAGTGAGGTCCACACCAAAACATATAATAATTCAAATAACTAAGATTAAATGTAAAGACAAAAACTTAAAAGCAATAAAAGAAAAATAGTTACATATAAGGGAAACTCCCTGAGGCTATCATGTGATTTATTAGCAGAAACTTTGCAGGCCAGAAGAGAGTGGCACAACATTTTCAAAGTGCTGAAAGCAAAATACCTACAGCAAAGAATACTCTACCTGACAGGTTTATTTAATTGGAGAAGAAAAGGCCGTAACTAGAAGAAAGTTACAGAAGGAAAAAAAATTGACAGGTAAAAGCAAACATATAGAAAAAGTAATAGATTTATTACTTATAAAGGCAGTATAGAGGTGAACACACAAAACTAGTATAATTACATCTATAAAATCTAGTCAGAAGATACTCAAAGTAAAAATATGTAATGCGTGACATATACATAAAATGTGGAGACAGCACTAAAAATTGATTCTTTTAGAATAGGTTCAAACTTAAGTGACCAGCCACTAAACATAGACTGCTATATACATAAGATGTTATACATAAACCAGAGGGTAACCAAAAACCTGTAACAGATACAAAAATAAATAAATAAGTAAATACATAAGAGAAAGGAAACATGGGAGCCAACCATAACTGTAAAGGAAACCATCAACCCACAAAACAGGAGAGCAAAAGAGAAAAACAGATTTACAAAACATCCAGATAACAATGAATAAAATGGCAACCAGTATATACTTATCAATAATTACTTTAAACATAAATGGACTCAAGACATACAGACCAAAAGGATTAAAAAAACAAGACCCATCTGTATGCTGCTTATGTGAAACTCACCTTACACCTAAAGACACAGACTGCAAGTGAAGGAGGAGAAAAGAGCTGCTGGTTGTGCACAAGGTTCTCCGAGTTCACTCCCAAGTGCATCTGCAATTCAAAATGTCACTCTCATCCCCCCAAACTACGACCTCCAACCCCAGTAACCTCAGAGCCTTCCTTGACATGGACATTAGAGGTGAATAAGTTGGTTGAATTGTCTCAGAATTGTTTGCAGATATGTACCCAAAACTGCAGAAAACTTTCACACATTGCATACAAGAGAAAAAGGCATTGGACCCACCACCGGGAAAACTGTCCATTTCCTAGGATGCCCTTAGTATCAAATTACTAAGAAATTTATGATTCAGGACAAAGACTTCTCAAATCAAATTGAGACAGGTGGAGAAAGTATTTATGGTGCTAAATTCGAAGATGAAAATTTCGATTAGTGTGATTGGGAAGGTTTTTCAAACATGGCAGATGCAAGCTGCAGTATACAAGTGGTTCTCAGTTCTTCATCACAACTATCCTGACTCCTCACTTGGATAGGAAATATGTGGTATTTGGCCAAGTAATTAAAGGAATGGGTGTGGCAAGGATACTAGAAAATGTAGAAGTGAAAGGTGAAAAACCTGCAAAAGTAAATAACAGAAGACAAAAAATATTGGGAATACTTTTTTCAAATCTCAGAACTGGGAGATGGTTATTTTAAAATTACACAAAATTCCACCCCCACCAATTATCTCTCTGCCTGCTTGCTATCTCTCTCTCTCTGTCAAATAAATAAATAAAATCTTTGGGGTGCCTGGGTGGATCAGTGGGTTAAAGCCTCTGTTGGCTCAGGTCATGATCCCAGGGTCCTGGGATTGAGCCCTCCATCAGGCTTTCTGCTCAGCAGGGAGCCTGTTTCCTCCACCCTCTCTGCCTGCCTCTCTGCCTACTTGTAATCTCTTTCAAATAAATAAATAAAATCTTTAAAAAAATACACAAAAGTTTTAAGATATGTGGAGGATTCAAAGACTGTTATTGAGCCAGCGGATAGATCAAAGCCGTAACCTATAGCTTTAAGCGGCACGCTGAATATTGGTGCTTGTAAACTGAACATGTCAAATTGGCAGGGAGCCATCAACATTTATTTGGAGGCACTTGAAGTAGACCCATTCAATACCAAAGCACTGTACCGTAGAGCTCAAGGATGGCAAGGATTAAAAGAATATGATCAAGCATTGGCTGATCTTAAGAAAGCTCAGGAGATAGCACTGGAAGATAAAGCTATTGAGGCAGAACTGTTGAAAGTCAAACAAAAGGTAAAAGCAAAGAAAGAGAAAGAGAAGACAGCATATGCAAAAATGTTTGTCTAACAAATTCAGTTTTATTTAGATATGCACTGATTCTTGTACAAAGGCAATAAGAAAATTTAAATGTTTTTGCCTGTTACATATGATCTCAGAAAATCTGAAAAGACTAATTACTAGTAACAAAATTCAATGGGTAATCAAAAAATTCCAGACCAGAAGGCTTCACATGTGAATTCTATCAACATTTAAAGGATAGTTAATACCTATCTTTCTCAAACTGTTCCAAAAAGTATAAGTAACAGAAAAGCTGTTCCACAAGTCCAGCATTCCACAAGGCCAGCATTACCCTGATATAATCTGTAAGGCCAGCATTACCCTGATACCAAAACAAAACAAAGACATTCCAAAAAAAGCATAATTAGACCAATATCCCTAATGAACATAGATGTAAAAATCCTCAACAAAATATTAGCAAACCACATTCAATAATATATTAAAAGTTTCATTCACAATAATCAAGTGAGATTTATTCCCAGGATGTAAGGATGGGTCAATAAATCCCAATCAACCAAAGTGATAGACCACATTAACAAAATATAGGATTAAAAGCATATGATCATTTCAATACACGCAGAAAAAGCTTTGGACAAAATTCACTATCTCTTCATAATGAAAACCCTTAATAGGTATAGAAAACACATACCTCAAAAGAATAGAGGCTATATATGACAAACACACAGCTAACATCAAACTGAATGGTGAAAGCTTAAAGCTTTTCCCTAAGACCACAAACAAGGAAAGGATGTCCACTCAACATAGTCCTGGAACTTTAGTTCAACATAGTACTGGAAATCCTCACCATTACAGTCAGACAAGAAAAGCAAAAGGTATCCAAATTGGTAAGGAAGAATTGTTTATCTCTGTTTGAGAGGACATGACACTATAAATAGAAAACCTTAAAATTCCACCAAAAAATGATTAGATCTTATAAATCCATAAAGTTGCAGGATACAAAATCAATACAGGAAATCTGTTGTGTTCTGGTACACTAATAATGCAATAGCAGCAATAGCAGAAAGGGAAATAAAACAATCACATTTACAGCTGCAAAGAAAATAAAATACTTAGAAATAAATTTAACCAAGTAGGTAGAAGGACCCTTTATTCTGAAAACTATGACAGTGATAAATGAAATCAAAAGTGACACAAATAAATAGATATACTATACTCATGGACTGGAAGAGTATTATTAAAATGCCCATACTACCCAAAGTAATCTACAGGTTCAATAGCAATCCTTATCAAAATACAAATAGTGTTGGAGTTCCTGGGTGGCTCCGTCGGTTAGGCATCCAACTCTTGATTTCTGCTCAGGTCATGATCTCACGGTCAGGGGACTGAGCCCTGAGTCAGGATCTGCACTCAGCATGGAATTTGCTTAAGATTTTCTCTTTCTCTCCCTTTGCTCCCCACCTCAAATAAATAAATCTTTTTAAAGAATACAAGTTGTGTTTTCACAGAACTGGAACCAAAAAAATCCTAAAATTTGGGGGCGCCTGGGTGGCTCAGTGGGTTAAGCCACTGCCTTCGGCTCAGGTCATGATCTCAGGGTCCTGGGATCGAGTCCCGCATCGGGCTCTTTGCCCAGCAGGGAGCCTGCTTCTCTCTCTCTCTCTCTCTCTCTCTCTGCCTGCCTCTCTGTCTACTTGTGATTTCTCTCTGTCAAATAAATAAATAAAATCTTTAAAAAAAAAAGAATCCTAAAATTTGTATGGAGAGAAGACCCTAAATGGGCAAAGCAACCTTAAGAAAAAACAAACCTGGGGGTTTCACAGTATTAGATTTCCAGATATACTACAAAGCTATAGTAATCAAAACAGTATGGTACTGGCACAAAAATTGACACAAAAATAGGCACAAAAAGTTTGGTACTGGCACAAAAATTGATCAATAGAACAGAGTTGAGAGCATAGAAATAACTTAATTGACCATAAATGTGTGGTTTATGACAAAAGAAACAAGAATATACAACTGCGGAAAAACAGTCTCTTTAGTTAATGGTGCTGGGAAAACTGGATAACTACGTGCATAAGAAAAACTCTAAATGAATTACAGACCTAAATATGAGACTGGAAGTCTTAAAACTCCTAAAAAAAATGCAAAGGCAGTAATCTATTGGACCTTGGCAGTTAGTTTTCTGGGCCTGTCTCCTCAGCCAAGGGAAACAAAAGCAGAAACAAATTGTGATTACAACAAACAAAAGCTTTTGCTCAGTGAAGGAAACCATGAACAAGATAAAAAGGTGATCTCCCAAATGGATGAAAATGTTTGCAAATGATGTTATCTGATAAGAAATTAATATCCAAAATATATCAAGAACTTGTTACAACTCAATACCAAAAAAGCAAATAATCTAAATTAAAAATGGGCAGAGAATTTGAATAAGTACAGAGAACTGGTGCTTGCCAAAGTGGAGGAAGTAGAGGGATGGGCAGAATGGGTGGAGGGTTAAGAGCTACAAACTTCCAATTATAAAAGAAGTCAGTCACAGGGATTAAAAGTAGAGGATAGGAAATACAGTCAATAATATCGTAATACACTTATCATGGCATTTCATAATGTATATAATCACTGACACACTATGTTGTATGCAGGAAATATATATCAACTTTACTTCAATTAAAACTTTTTTAAAGTAAAAAAACAAAGCCAACCTATGGAATAGGAGAAAATATTTGGAAATTATTTATCAAATAAGGGGTTAATAACCAAAATATATAAAGAACTCCTACAACTCAATAGCAAAAAACCATTTAATTAAAAAATAGACAGAGGATCTGAATAGATATTTTTCCAAAGAAGATAGCTAACAGGTACACAAAAAGGTGCTCAACAATCACTATTCATCAGGGAAATGCAAATCAAAACGACAAGGAGATATCCCCTCAAATCTGTTAGAATGGTCACTATCAAAAAGACAAGATAACAGATGTTGGTGAGGATGTGGAGAGAAGGGAACACTTGCGTACTTCTGGTGGGAATATAAATTACTACAACCACCATGGAAAACACAGAGGTTACTCAAAAAATTAAAAATAGAACTACCAATAGGACCCAGCAATTCCCCTTCTGTGTATATAGAGATAAGAAATAAAAACAATCTTAAAGAGGTATCTTCACTCCCATGTTTACTGCACCATTAGTCAAAATAGTCAACATATGAAAACTACTTAAGTGTCCATCGAAGGATGAATGGATAAATAAGATATGGTATACATACTCAATGGATTATTATTCCCACTGTGAGAAAGGAAATCTAGCAATCTGTGACAATACAGATGGACCTTCAAGGCATTACGCTAAGTGAAATAAGTCAGAGAAAGGTGAGTCCTGTATGATATAACTTACATGTAGAATATAAAAAAAGCTAAAACATATTCTGAGAAACAGAACAGCAGTTACCAGGGGCTGGGAGGTTGGGGAAATGGGGAGGTGTTGTCAAAAGTTACAAGCTTCCAGTTATTAGATGATAAGTTATAGGAATCTAATGTAAAGATGGTAATTTTAGTTAATGATACTGTATTATATACTTGAAAGTTGCTAAGAGGGTAGATTTTAATGATCTCGCTGCAAAAGAGAAGGGGTTATTATGTGACATGATGAAAGTGTTATCTAATGCTCAGGTGGTAATCATTTTGCAACATATAAAGCAGTCAAATCAACATGCTGTACACCTTGAACTTATATAATGTTAGATTCCAATTCTATCTCAATAAAGCTGGGCAGCAGGAAGAAAATTGAGAGCAATCCAAAACTCCCCATCAAGAGGGATGGTTCAATAAGTTATAGTAAATCATACAACGGAAACACCTCTTCCATCTGAAAGAAAAAGACAGCTGTATATAATTGGTACTGTAGCAATATCAAGGTTATGTTCTGATTATAAAATCAAGGCCTGGAGCAGTGTGAATCTTGTGATACAAGAGTATGAAAATATAATAAGGTATCCATATCTGTCTATACCCAAGTATACATACACTGTGTCTGGAAGCAGATAGAAGAAACTGGTAAGGATGGCTGTATCCAGGGATCAAGGGAACAGGAGTGAGGAGATTTTCACTGTGTATGCTTTCATACTTTCAGAATTTTCTCTTTTATGTGAGTATTTCCTTTATTGTAAAAACAAAACAAAACAAAACCTTCAAATCCCTCTTCCCCTACTTACTCTTCATGTCACCAGTAAGACTTAGGTCGCCAAAGTAAGGCTTGAGCTGCAGTTTACTCCTACTTCAAAATCTCCATCGAAACCCACTGTATACACTGCAGTATAGTACAATGGTGAAATGGCCAGCCTCTGAGGTCAGGCTACTTTAGTTTCAGTTCCTCCTCTTCCACTGATGAGTGGTGTGACCTTGAGCAAGCTTCTTAAACTCAGGGTGGTGGGATCTGTGCTATACCACCCAGATCCTGCTGGCCCTACAGCCCTCCACTGAGTCTCTCCAGAAACTGCCCCTGCCCTCAGACAGCCACCTCACCAGAGGTCGCCGCACCTCATTCCTGGGCACCCACATCCAATGACTGGCTGACACAAGGGAATGAAGAGCAGGACCCGCATCCAAACTTCAAACATGGCTGAAGGGAACTCAGCCTTGGAGCTCCCCATGGGGTAGTTTACGGCCTTTGCTAGACTGCACTGCAGTCCAGCTTCCTCTGCCCAATCCCGCTCTTTCCTCTCCTTCCCACCCCTTCTCCAGAAGCAACCTAAAAAATCTCAAACTAAAAAAATCTCCAAAAAAATAAGCAAACAGGGGCACCTGGGTGGCTCAGTGGGTTACGCCTCTGCTTTTGGCCCACATCATGATTTCAGGGTCTGGGATCGAGCCCCACATCGGGCTCTCTGCTCAGCAGGAGCCTGCTTCCCCCCCGCCCCCGTCTACTTGTGATCCCTCTCTCTCTGTCAAATAAATAAATAAAATCTTAAAAAAAAAAAAAAAAAAAAAAAAAACAGGAACCCAACCTGCCCTACTTATCTCAGTGGGGATAGTGGCGGTTCACAGAGTTGTTTCAAAGATTTCATGAGTTTTACTTGTAAAATGCTTAGAACCACACCCCATGCTATGGTTTGAATGTATCCCCTCCAAAATGCCAATACTGAAATCCTAATGCCCAATATGATAGTACTGTGAGGTGGGGCCCTTGGGGATGATTAGGTCTTGGCAGCAGAACCCTCACAGATGGGAGTGATACTCCTTTGCTCCTCTTATCCCATGAGGTTCTGACTAGCAATCTGTGACCCAGAAGAGGCTCCCCACCCAATGGGGCTGTCACCTTGATCTCAGACTTTCAGCCTCCAAAAGGAGAAAGATACATTTCTGTTGCCTGTAAGTCACCCAGTCTGTAGAATTTCATTATGGCATTTCTGACAGATGAAGACCTCCTGGTCCAGCATAGATGCTCACTAGATGTTAGCCATTACTCTGATATCAAGGTCAATCTTTAAAATCCTTAATTAAACTCTGTGATTGGACTCAGCCAACATCTCCCATCTTACTTTTCATTCTTCTGTTCACACACTTTATGCTCAGAACAACCTGGTTCCTGGTTGTCTTGCTTTTTTCTCATCTCTGGGCCTCTGCCATGTTCCTCCTTCCTCCTGGAGGGCTGGGCTTGCCCAGTTGTGTCTGGAAGTTCTATAACCGTTCCCCAGATCATCTCCATGCTACTTTCCACAGAGCCTCCAACCATACATCACATCTGCACAGCACACACCAAGTATCACACGACACTGGCAAGATACTCATTGCCCTTGTCACATGACAGACCCCTCAAGGCCTGCTTTACCTTTGCCCTTGTAGACTCGTCATGCTGGCCATTTGAATCATACCCTGAAAAATCTGAACCCAGTTAAGCATTCCCAAAACATCTGTCATTTAATAGAAGGCTTTGGTCCCCTGGAGCTGCCACCCTTAGCAAGGGGGAGACCACACATTCAACAGTGCCCTCTTCTGGCCAAAATGAGCCCCTTTGAAGAGAAAGGAAGGTGGGCACAGGTGACGTCACAGGACTTTTTATGTTATATATGACCAGACATTATCTGTATAACTTACTGAGGCTTTCCTATGGCCACATACTAGGGGAAGCACTTTATACCCACTCTTTCATTAAGTCATGCTCTTTCTAGAAGGTACAGCAGATTCTTCAACCAAGAACAGGATCAAAGCATCTAAGCAAATTCTATTACAACAAGAGTACTGGGTTTTAACATGTTTGTTCAAACTTTAGAAGGACAGAATCCAATATTGTGTTGCAACATAATATCGAAGAGAAGGTTAAGTTCTATTTTATGACATTCTTCAAAAACTACATTTTAAAACAGTCAATAAAAGCAGACAGAGTGGGATGCAATGAGATCTGTCCTCTTGGTAGCACTGCAGTGATCACTGCTAAGACATCAACATTCTCCAAGGGGCCAGGTGTTCCCTACTCAGGGGTAGTTAAGACGGGATGGACTGGGGGACTGGAGTTCCTTAGTGAATATGTCATTCCTGATCCCCGCAGCCTCTCTTTGAGCTGGATATGGTTTGAGTCGGAGTAGAAAGACACAGAAGGAATCTTGGTAACTTGTCCAATGTCACCAATCCAAACTGTGACCCAGGACCCATTCCCAGGCAGAAGGTCTTTCTCTGTGTGGAAAGTGGGCTATGGTTGCAAGTGGAGAGACTCTTCGCCCTAAGAATAAGGCTAACCCTACAAAGTTGAGGAGGCCATTATCAACAGCTTCTCAAGAAAGCCACCTGAATCCTGCCCATCACCTCTTAAGGCAGCAAGAATTTCTACACAAGAGCTATGCTTTCAAATACATGTGTTTCTTTAAGAAGAAATGGGCTGCTTTCCAAATGAAATTAATTTCTTTATAAATTTGCTTTTAAAACATATATGAAAAGATGTCATTTGTTCATTTAGCTTTGTGGTAGCTTTTGGTAAGCTGAGGTGGGGAAAGAATGAGTCAAGCTGAATTAGGTATTGCCATATCTTCTTTGAAGAAGAACAAAAGAGAAACAAACGATACTATCAGGACCCCAAAACAACAGACTCCTAATCACCACCACTGACTGGCTCAGGAGGGGAAAGAACTCGCCCAGCAGAGTTCTGTGTGGCCCAGCATTAGCCTATGGCAGGGATGTCTTTCTCAGGGAAACTTTACATTACCAATGGGATGCCTGCTTCAGGGTAGATGGGGAGCCTACACTCCTATTCTCAGCGAGACCAAAGGTGGGCTAAAGATACCTCTTCTTCATCTTTTCAAAATAACACCTTTGGAACCATAAAAGCAATGCTTGTTTATCACAGAAAAACTTTTTTAAACTATGGGACCAAGAAAGAGAAAATCGTCAGTCATTCTATTGTACCGAGATAGCCACTGTTAACATTTTAATGTATTTCATCCTAGGACTGTGTCTGTGGGTACAGGTCAATACTTAAACAGAGTTGGGATCATGCCACGTTAGACTGAGAACAAGCCACTTGGATCACGCCATCAGTTCTAATTGTTTCCCTTTGGCATTTTGTCTTAAATAGTTTCAGGACATTCTTCTGCGTGCGGCCATTGAGCATTTCAGTGGGAGCTGGGGGAGGGGGAGTCGGGTGGTTGTGCCCAGCTACCATGAACTACAAGACTGCTCACTAGTTGCTAATTCTCCTTTATCCTTAGGACCACAGGCTGACAGGGAAGGACGCCAGAATGGGCCTCCCTGTGTCTGTGAGGCTGAGTGCTCTTAGTATGGTCTTTGGGGTGGTCGCCTATCTCCCACAACAGGACAAACCTGGACAGTTTCTCACCTGTGCCTCTACCTCAAACCTTTCTATGTGTTCTCCACTTCCCCTAGGACTCTCAGATGCTAGAAGAATGTTTCACAAGAATATGAAAGATAAAGGAATGCGTCCTTGTTACCATCTAGATTGACCACACAGAATCACCACAGAGAATCCATATACCATCAGGTCACTTCTAAATGATTTTTAAATTTCTAAACGGTTTCAGCTCCTGTAAATGCACTCATTCCAACCAGAAGCACTTATTATACCATGCCTGGCAATGTATGGTATAACATTTTCCTGAATTATTCTGTGATATACCAATAAACTCTGTATGTAACTAAACAAAAAGTGCATTAAAAATTACTATTTCATGGCAGCAGACATAGCAAATACTTAGGATTCTTGCCTTCCACAGCTGCTTTCAATTTAAATAACCAGCTATAAAGACAAGACAAAGTGTATTTTCTGAAATGTTAAAAATGAGGGAAGGCAAGTCCAAAAGAAACAGCATAGACCGACAGCTTTCCTTTTTAACACTTTGTTCCTGTGCTTAGGATTCAAATAAGAGAATGAAAAAAAGGAGAGGATTAAAATCTCAACCAGGGGGCAGCAAACTACGGTCAGTGGACCAAATCAGGCCCCCTGCCTACTTTTGCAAATAAAGTTTTATTGGAACGCAGCCACATTCATTTGTTTCCATATTGTCTGTGGCTACTTCTGTGCCACGGTAGCAGAGCTGAGTCATTGCAACATAGCCTGCATGGTCCAAAAAGCCTCAAATATTTATTATCTGGCCCTTTGCAGGAAAATCTCCCAAGCCTTAATCTCCAGAGGGGTCCTGGACTAATGGAGATGCAAAGACAACAGCTGACAACTGTATGGGTTTGGAGGGGAAACCGCCTGCAACTGAAGAATGAAGGGAGAGCCAAGGGACAGGAAGAACACCCGATACCCAAGTCCTCCCCCCTCCCCCAAGCTCCTCACTGCTCATACCTCGCGCTTCTCACACCACTCTCAGATCACCAATTTATGATTACTAGTCCGAGCTCTCAGCAATCCCTGTCAAAGATCCTTTTCACGCCATCTACTGGACTGCTGCCAATTACAACCCTCCAGGCAGAAATGAACAGATCAGCTCTCTGCAAAATGATTACCCAACTTTTTCTAAAATGCTTCCTGGGAGACCCTGGAAAGATAAGTTCTCTAGAACCTACAAAGGTGCACTGCTCAGGAACGTTCACTATCGGTATGGAGATCCAGGGATCAGATGGTCATACAATTTGTCAGTTCTGAATGTTTACATTGTGCTGTGTTTTCTGACCCAGGCAAGGGCAGAAGGAGGGATTCTTTTATTCTCTGTATGATTCAGGAACTCTTGGGGGCGGGGGGAGTTGGGCAGGGGTGGGTAAGCCTCAGCCCAAATTGCCCAAGGTCTCTTTGCCCTTGTCTTTGTTCCATTATTCCATCATTTGTTCCTTGTCATTATTTTAAACCCCTGAGAGGCAGAGATGTGTGAGGAAGTGGGCAGCAGGGCCAAATCCATGCAGAATGGTTTCCTGAATGATTCAGCACCAAAAGGCTGGATGAGACCCAGAGCTACTGGGAGAAAAACAAAAAAAAAAAAACAAAAAAAACCTCCCAAGCCATGGAAATGACAACAGGGCAGTTCTTTTGAGGACTCTCTGGAGAAACAACCTGAGACTCCTACAACTGTATTTGACTTGGCGCCTGGTTTTTGGCTCCACCCAAAGTCGAAAGAGTTACCTCCCTGTGCCAGAAGCCCAACAGATGGGAAAGTGGATGTCCCAAACAGGCTGTGGCTGGAAGGGGAGGGAGGGAGGACTGGCAAAATGGGGTGTGGGGAAAGGCAGGGGTCAGGAGAGGGAGCTGGGGCAGGAGCAGACCAGCGCCCCCTCCACCTGATTCCCCTGCGCCCCCACCTCCCCTCCCCCCACGCTGCCCAGGCAAGCAGGAGGTGGTTAGTATCCTGGGTAGGAGCGTGGGGATATGAACACCTCCACCGTGGACTTACTTGGAAGGTGAAATCGGGTAGTATGTAAAACACATTTGACACAGCACCTAGTATACAGTGAACAATAAATGGAGCTTTTACTAGTTATTATTCACCTGCACTTGAGCTTTCCTAATCAAAGTACTGCTCCCTAGCCAGACTGGGCTCCCTCCCATAGCCAGGCCTTTGCACATGTAGTTTTTCTTTATTTTTTCATGGAAAATCTCCACCAACCCACTCCTCACATTTTTATCCTACTGATAGAATTCTTTGGCTTCTCCAAGTCTCAGTTCAAGAGTCACCTCCTCAGTGAAGCCTTCCCTGACTCCTCCAGACAGAGCCCTGTCACCATTCCCTGATTCCATTACATTTACCCCATTGTGCTCTCTTGGCAAGCCCAAGTTTCTCCAAAGACCATGAGCCCCTCGAGTACAATGGTTCCAACTTTTGTGTCCAGGACCCCAGCACACAGCATGCACTCAATAAAGGAAGTGTGCAGACTGAAACAGAAACAAGTTCAAAGGACTTAAAAGTGAGTAACAGAGAAGCAGAAGCTACCTTTTGAAAGGGGGTACTGAGCTCATCATGATCTTTCTTATTTTTTAAATTTTTTTAAAATTTTATTTTTTATTATTTTTATTTTTTAAAATTTTTTAATTTTTTATTTATTTTTTAATTTTTTAAAATTTTTTAAAATTTTTTATTTTTTTACATCATCATCTTTCTGAAGTCCTGATTCTTAAGAAAGTCGGGTTTGACTACCTGTTCCGGGAAAATCGGGAACTGCTGAAATTAATGCATTTCACTTTTCTGATCTCCCCATCCACCCAAGCTGGCTGGGTGGTTTGCTATATCCCCATACCAAATCCCACAAAAGTTGCAGAATAAGAAGGAGAAAAGACCGTGAGTTTTAAGAAGTAATACTGAGCTACAGGACACCTAGGTTAACCCGTTTCGGAAACTGGCTCCAGGGAGCAGCCATGGCTGGGTGGGGATAGGACGGGCACAGGCCCGTAGAGAGCCAGGGCTTAACTCCTCAACTGACCCTAATTAAAACCAGAAACTTCTGTGCTGCCTTAGGTCACTAGCTGCCATCACGAAAGGGTAAATTTATTGGTTCAGTTACAGAGAAGTAAAGTTCTATCTTGAGATAATTTCACTACAAAGTGTTGCCCCAAGTGAAGACTACAAGGGGCTTCTCAACTCCTGAGATGCTTGCATGGGGACAAAGGGATTTTTTTTGGTCAAAAAAGTTAAGAAATGCTGCATATGAGGTCTCTCTCTTTGATGTAACACTAACATATTAGCCATGCACGTGAGTCCTACATTAAATACACCTCTTATAACTCTGTTTTACCCCAAATCTTAGACGACTATGGTAGAGCCCAACAACAGACAGCAAGAACAGACTACAAGAGTGTGGACACTTGGATCCTCTTGGCCAGGGAGGCGCCCAGAGCTGCCTGCAGGTCCCCTGCAGCCCACAGCATTTCCCCTGGGGAACTGCTGTTCAAGGTCAACTACAAAAATCCTTTGATGTGGTTGGAAAATGCCATGAGTCTAGGAGTTCAGTAACTTTTAAAATTAATTTTGAAGACATTTTTATTTCCATTCATACATAAGATGAATGAATTTCCTCATTAAAGCCCCACTGTTTTTTCTCTATAATTGTTACATAATTGCATGCAAGTGGACCTCACGATGGAAACTGAACTTGTCCCGTTGTGACATTTCAATCTAGTTGCTAAGTTTCTTGTGGGTGAATCTGCATTCTTCCAGAGAGTTTGGCAAGTATCATTTTCCACTGTCTAGGACATAAAGGAGACTGGAGAGCATTAGATCACAGAGTACAGACTTCAATTCTCAATGCTTTTCCAGACCTACTAAGGGGGAAAAGAGTGACCTCACAGATCCCTGAGTAAGAAGACTGCCAGCAGCTCTCAGCAAATGCTATGCACTCTCCAAGGTGCAGTGGAGACAAGACTCCCAAGTAGGCCCATTATAGACTTGCTGATGCCGGGAATCCCTGGGGAGGGATGAGTGCTGTTCGTGGTCACTGGCATCTCAGGTTTTTGTAAATATCTGACCACTTGCTTTCCGATGTGTATGTGCTCGGCCTCTATGGCATCTCAGACTCTGGGAAGGAAAGCAAAGGGCCTGATAACGCAACCTCCTCCCCCAAACCCAGCTAATGACAGATGTGCTGGCAACTGGGGATAAGGGGCCAAGTCCCTTCCTGTTCCTGCCTGGGGGTGCTGATTCTGAGTGAGATGCACTGAGCTACTTAATCTCCACACCTTGGGTCGCTACTGTGCCCAAGGGAACGGGAGGTCATTAAACAAGTCAAATCTTCCACCTTGCTCTGTGGGCCTCTGAACTTGATCCAGGGTGATCTAAAGACAGTCCCCTCTGATCTCAGTGCCTGCCCCTGAGGATGCTCAGAGTGAGAGGGCTGGGCCATGGCCCCGACTCCCTACTGAGGAGGGGAACCCAGAGCCAGACTGCTCCACCCCTGCTCTTTCCCCAGTGGCACCAGCGGCCTGGCTCCCCTCTAATCTGATGCTCATTTCACGGACTGTCTTTCAAGGTCTTGGGTTCTGAATACTTGGGAGTCAGTCTTTAAGCTCTTGCATGAAAAGGGCAGCTAGGGACCAGGCTCTACTTTTCCTGGCATCATCACTGGCTGAAAACCCCAGAGAGCTCCTGCCTCCCACCCTACTGGGGAATGTGACGGGGATTTACGAGCTCTGAGTGGCTCCTGTTTACTTCTCAGTGACCGATGACTTGTCCACGCGGCCTCAACCAGGGCCTGACTCAGCCTGAAGTCTGTCCATTTGGGAGAGTTTATCAAACCCAGAAACAGGTTTTTCTGCTACTGAATCAAGACAGGGGGCCCTGGAGCAGTCTCTTCTTCGAGTAGAGAGAGCTGGGGGTGGGATTTGGTGGGCTCTGGCTTCAAACCTGGCTCTGCCATTTGCTGGCTACATCGAGGTTTTCCTTCTTTTGTCAAGTAGACCTACCGATAATATTGGTGAGAATATGCGCAGACATAGTGAGCCTTAAAGCCACAAAATGCCGACTAGTGTTCCTACACATTGTCGGGCTCAATCAGCTCATGTCCCAGAATCAATTCACAGTTAATATTAGGTAAAAATATTGGAAAACCTTTAAAGAACAGATGACAAATAGATACTAAAGCAGTGATGGGTTTCTGCCAACTTTCAAGGCCTGTCCTTTCCGGTGTGGTATCTGGCACAAGTCCTTGCTAGCTTGAAAGTTTCAGCAACATGGTCCAGGATAAATTTACATGTGAAAGGCATGACATTACAGAATTCTGTGCCCAGAGCACAGTTACAGCCAGACTCTGTGACAAATGAAAAGTGGCTAGTAGCTGCAAGGAGAAATTTTAAATATGCCTTCATGAGGATTCCATTAGATAAGAAATCTATGTTATTCCTAGCCACCTTCTTCAACAATTTGCTGTTCCATCTTTCTGGAATGCTGTTCCATGACTCTGCATGGCAAGCTCATCTGCAGCATTCTGGTTCCTATACCACCTCCTCAGATGTGTTCCCTTACCACCCTGTCTGTCACCTCCCTCATCACTTATCTCAGTACCCTGCCTAGGCTCCGAACAGCACTATCAAGTCCGCTTATCAGTGGTTAATGGTTTCTTTCCTCCGCGACACCATAAAACGAGGACCTCTCTCATTTTTACCGCTATAGCACTACTGCTTAATACCGTGTCTGGCAAACAGTAAGTGCTCCAAAGAGTAACTGTTGGCTGACAACAAGCTATAAAACTATTACATGCTAATTCATTTAAAAACTGGAAGCTACTGAAAAACAGAAACAAAATAAAAAGTCACCCTCGAAGACAACTTTCTTTTTCAGTGCATGATTTTTTCTTAACCTGTCTATAAACTTGCTTTATTTTCAATTTTCAATTTTGCTTGTAAAACTTACATTTAAGAAAATTACAATCTAAGAATGTCATTATTCTATTCCATTAACTTTAGTATTTTTTATAATTTTTTTTTTATTTCAGAGAGAACGTGTGCATGCACCACCACCCCCACACACAGAGGCATGCATGTGTGCCTGTGGGGGGGGGGCAGAGACAGAGACAATCTTTTTAAAATTAATTAATTAATTTTTAATTTCTTTTCAGCATAACAGATTTCATTGTTTTTGCACCACACTCAGTGCTCCATGCAATATGTGCCCTCTTTAATACCCACCACCTGGCTCCCCCAACCTCCCACCCCCTTCCCTTTCAAAACCCTCAGTTTGTTTTTCAGAGTCCATAGTCTCTCATGATTCACCTCCCCTTCCAATTTCCCTCAACTTCATTCTCCCCTCCATCTCCCTATGTCCTCCATGTTATTTGTTATGCTCCACAAATAAGTGAAACCATATGATAATTGACTCTCTCTGCTTGACATATTTCACTCAGCATAATCTCTTCCAGTCCCATCCATGTTGATACAAAAGTTGGGTATTCATCCTTTCTGATGGAGGCATGATACTCCATAGTGTATATGGACCACATCTTCCTTATCCATTCATCCACTGAAGGGCATCTTGGTTCTTTCCACAGTTTGGCAACCGTGGCCATTGCTGCTATAAACACTAGGGTGCAGATGGCCCTTCTTTTCACTACATCTGTATCTTTGGGGTAAATACCCAGTAGTGCAATGGCAGGGTCATAGGGAAGTTCTATTTTTAATTTCTTGAGGAATCTCCACACTGTTCTCCGAAGTGGCTGCACCAACTTCGTAACACCAACAGCGTAAGAGGGTTCCCCTTTCTCCACATCCTCTCCAACACATGTTGTTGCTAATTTTGGCTATTCTAACTGGTGTAAGGTGGTATCTCAATGTGGTTTTAATTTGATTCTCCCTGATGGCTAGTGATGATGAACATTTTTTCATGTGTCTGATAGCCATTTGTATGTCTTCATTGGAGAACTATCTGTTCATATCTTCTGCCCATTTTTTGATATGATTGTCTGTTTTGTGTGTGTTGAGTTTGAGGAGTTCTTTATAGATCCTGGATATCAACCTTTTGTCTGTACTGTCATTTGCAAATATCTTCTCCTATTCCGTGGGTTGCCTCTTTGTTTTCTTGACTGTTTCCTTTGCTGTGCAGAAGCTTTTGATCTTGATGAAGTCCCAAAAGTTTATTTTCGCTTTTGTTTCCTTTGCCTTTGGAGACATATCTTGAAAGAAGTTGCTGTGGCTGATATCGAAGACTTACTGCCTATGTTCTCCTCTAGGATTCTGATGGATTCCTGTCTCACGAGGTCTTTTATCCATTTTGAGTTTATCTTTGCGTATAGTGTAAGAGAATGGTCGAGTTTCATTCTTCTATATACAGTTGTCCAGTTTTCCCAGCACCATTTATTGAAGAGACTGTCTTTTTCCCACTGTATATTTTTTTCCTGTTTTATCGAAGATTATTTGCCCATAGAGTTGAGGATCCATATCTGGGATCTCTACTCTGTTCCACTGGTCTATGTGTCTGTTTTTATGCCAGTACCATGCTGTCTTGGTGATCACAGCTTTATAGTAAAGCTTGAAATCAGGTAACGTGATGCCCCCCGTTTTATTTTTGTTTTTCAACATTTCCTTAGCAATTTGGAATCTCTTCGGATTCCATACAAATTTTAGGATTATTTGCTCCAGCTCTTTGAAAAATACCGGTGGAATTTTGATCAGAATGACATTAAAAGTATAGATTGCTCTAGGCAGTATAGACATTTTAACAATGTTTACTCTTCCGATCCAGGAGCATGGAATCGGAAGATTTGGAATGGATGGAATGGTCTTCCATCTTTTTGCATCTTCTTCAATTTCTTTCATGAGTGTTCTGTAGCTCCTCGAATACAGATCATTTACCTCTTTGGTTAGGCTTATTCCCAGGTATCTTATGGTTATTGGTGCTAATAGTAAATGGAATCAATAAGAGAGAGACAAACTTAAGAGGCTCCATGCCTAGTGCAGAGCCCAGTGAAGGACTGATCCTGGTGACCCTGACTGATCATAACTGATCAAATCATGACCTGAGCCGAAATCAAGGGTCAGATGCTTGGGGCACCTGGGTGGCTCAGTCAGTTAAGTGTCTGCCTTCAGCTCAGGTCATGATCCCAGGGTTCTGAGATCAAGTCCCATATTGGCCTCCCCGATTTTCCCTCTCCCTCTGTCTCTTCCCCTGGCTTGTGCTCTCTCTCACACTCTCTCTCTCTCAAATTACTAAATAAAATAAAATTTAAAAAGAGAGATGCTTAACCAGCTGAGCCACTCAGGCGCCCCTTCATTAACTATTTTTAATAAAGTTATTTAATTTACTGATCCATACTCCTTATATTGGGTATACACCCTGCCTAAATGCTGTACAATTTCAAATGATGTTAAAGAGAAATGAAATTATTAGATTAGATTCTAAGTAAATAAACATTCCAAAGAATTTTACTTTGTTACCAAATTGTTTTCTAAAAGCACTGTGTTTGTTTAAAATTTAATTTTTCACATGTATTTCCTGAATTTACCTAGAGCTTATGTGGGTATATGTGATATGACTGCATAAATTTGGGGGCCCAATTTTTTAAATCGAGAAGGATGCGTGAAAAACCTTAAAATGGATGGGCACCTGGGTGGCCCAGTGAGTTAAGCCTCTGCCTTCGGCTCAGGTCATGATCTCAGGGTCCTGGGATCAAGCCCCACATCGGGCTCTCTGCTCAGCAGGGAGCCTGATTCCCCCTCTCTCTCTGCCTGCCTCTCTGCCTACTTGTGATCTTTCTCTCCCTGTCATATAAATAAAATCTTAAAAAAAAAAAAAACCCTTAAAATGGACCTATGCTTCTCTGTACATATTTTGAGTAAGTCAAACACTATAGACTAATATTTAATTTCACATAAATTTAAAAATTAGTTCCAAGTTTAGCCATTCAGACTGGTGTGAGGTGCTATGTTGCTGGGGGGTAGGTGGGTGGGGGATGGGGTAACTGGGTGATGGGCATTAAGGAGGGCACGTGATGTGATGAGCACTGGGTGTTATACACAACTCATGAATCACTAAACTCTATCTCTGAAATGAATAACACACTCTATGTTAATTAATTGAATTTAAATTTGTAAAAATTAAAAATTAAAATTAGCTTCAAGTATATTCTTTTCTGATCCATCTCCCTGCCCATTACTTTTCTTTAAATACACTCTTGATTCTATCTCTGTCTTGTTCCTATGGAGGGAATAAAGCCAGGGAATTTTATGTTTCATACCGGATATAACCTATAAAAGTTGAATTATCCCCTCTTCTCATGCCCTAGCTAGAAAAATATGCACAGTTGTTCCTAATGACACAAACAAGGGTGGTCACTGCAGAATTCTTTGTAGGACTGAAAAATTGGGAACAACTTTCCTGCCCATCAATTTATAAAGGAACAGCTACATAAACTATAGCCCATCCACTCCATGAAATGCTATGGAAAATAAAACATAAAAGGGGACAGAGTTCAACATATATTATCAAGCTGTCAAAAACCATCATGTTCAAGAGCCATTCATGTTGTAGGATACCATTTATTGGGGAGGGAAAGCCCAAAAATTATCTTTAAGGGGGCACCTGGCTGGCTCAGTGGGTTAAAGCCTCTGCCTTCAGCTCAGGTCATGATTCCAGGGTCCTGGGATCAAGCCCCACATCGGGCTCTCTGCTCAGCAAGGAGCCTGCTTCCTCCTCTCTCTCTGCCTGCCTCTCCACCTATTTGTGATCTGTCTGTCAAATAAATAAAGAAATATCTTTAAAAAAATTATCTTTAAGGTTCACAGATTTGTATATAAATTCCTGCTTAGAGATCTAGAAAGATCCTTACCATTAGTAAGGTTGCCTTTGGGAGAAGCTTGGGTCTAAGTGTATAAAGGAAGCTGTACTTTTATTTGCAACACATTTTTTTTTACACAGATAATGTATTCAAACCTTCTCACATGGGCAATTAGACCTTATTAAATAGGGGCACCTGGATGGCTCAGTCAGTTAAGCATCTGCCTTCAGCTCAGGTCACTATCCTTGGGTCCTAGGATGGAGCACCGTGTTGGGCTCCCTGCTCAGCAGAGAGCCAATTTCTCCCTCTCCTCCCTGCTCATACAGTCTCTCACTATCTCTGTCTGTCTCTCAAATAAATAAAATCTTAAAAAAAAAAAAAAAGAAATCATTCAATATTTAGAGGTCATGCTCTTTGAAGGAATAATCAGCTCTTGGGTCACACACTCTCACATATACCTCGATGCCACAGCACCATGCAGGTCCTTCTGTGGGCGCTCAGCACCAGCTCTGCCCTGGTGAGCACCCACAGCGTGAACACTCTGCAGAGCAGGCAGACATTCAGCCCCCAGGGAGATGTGCTAGGACAGAGTCCTCACCCTGCAGGAATCACAAAAGACTCTGTCATTTTAGGTAAGAAAACCAGGATCAGTAAAGAGAAGGGATTGCCCAGTGACTGGGAGCCTGGCACAAGTGGCATCTAGGCTAACCAACAGATGGGTCATGAACAGTTGCTACACATGCTAACTGTCCCAGCCCATCAATGCCTAGTCAGAGTCGGTTAATGGCTCTTGGAGGGTGTCCCTGGTGATATGGGTACCTCCTTCCCCCAAAGCACTAAGATCCCCAGACTTGGGACTTCATCTTCACTATATGCCAGTGTTAAACAAAGAGTAACAGTAAGGGCCATTTACTGAGCATCTACTATGTGCCAGGCACTGTCCTGAGGTCTGCGATATATTCTCTTAATAAATTTTGACATCCAACCCCTACAGTAGGTTGCACTCTTTCCCCCATTTTAGAGCTTATACAAACGATACCCAGATAGCTGAAGTAACTGACCTAGGGCCCCATGCGATGGGATGGAGCTTGAACTTGAAATCAGACCATCTGTCTTAAAAGGCGTGCTCTGCACTTCTCCCCTAAACTACCGAGGTTTTCAAAGAAGGAGATTTATTTGCAAACCTGAAGCTCACATGGAGTTTCCAGAGGGGCTTAGCTTTCCTGTCTCGGATTTTCCCCAACCCCCAACAGCAAACACAAGGGCACACTCTTCTTGCACAACTACCCCCTCCCAGCTGCTCCCTGAAAACAGAAACTACATAGGATACTCGCTTGGGAGACAGTGGTTCTAATTACCAGAAAGTAAAATTTGAAACCACCATTCCCAAGGACTGCCTTCTCCTCCTGTTCCATAATCCTACTTGCGAGCAGTCTGGATATTCCATTTAAAACAAATTAGGACAGCAACCTGACTGAGGAAGGACGTCAGCCCCAACTTTAAAAAACTCAGTTAAGGAACACAGAATTCCACGCCTGTCCCCGAGAAACGTGACCATTTGTCTCATCAACTTGATACACCCTCTGTGGCCAAAGCCGCCCCTGTGCCTTGATGCCGTCTGCTATGAGGGCAGCCCAGAGCAGGCAGCAGCGCCCCCATGTACCCTGACATGGCCACTCACTGAACAGGGAGCCAGAAAGTCCCACCCACTGACAGACTTCACTGCCCAGTGGAAAAGTCAGGCCTTGATTTTTTTTTAATGATTTTTTTTTCCTATTGTGGTAAAACACAGAGAATATAAAAAGCACCCGTTGAATCCTTTGTATGTATGAAGTTCATGGGCATTTGGTGTGTTCCTGGGGCTGTGCAGCTGCCATCATCGTCCCTCCCCAGGCCATACCTTCAGACTCCTAAAGTGTTTCCATCCTGCCCTAACTGCTCTCATTTGGTCCATTTCTCCAGATGGTTCTCTGGTTTCCACAGAGGTGCTGTGTTTGTGAGTGAAGCCTACACTGTGACCAGTCCACGCTGCACAGGCTCCTGCGTGATCCCGGCTCCACCAGCACACCCGG
Organism: Mustela putorius furo; assembly: GCF_011764305.1. Taxonomy (NCBI): domain Eukaryota; kingdom Metazoa; phylum Chordata; class Mammalia; order Carnivora; family Mustelidae; genus Mustela; species Mustela putorius. Next base: position 8,201,322 of record NW_025422060.1, read on the forward strand.
CTCGACACTGCCCACCCCCCACACCCAAGCAGAGGGCTCAGGGGCTGCCACCTGCACCTGGCCAGGCCCCGCACCCACCCTCCTCCTCCTCCTCCTCCTCCTCTAGGCTCTTCTGCACCAGGAGCCCCAGGTTACTGTCCAGCACCTTCCTGAGCAGCTGCATGGCCCTGGGCAGTTGACAGAACCTCGTGGAGCCTATTCACCTCTCCCCAAAATGAGGCCACCATATCTAGCTGGGGCGGGGAGTGGGGGTGTCAAGTTCAGGCACTGGGGCAGCTGTATCAGATCCTGATGTCCTGCCCTATCCAATAGCCGAGACCTCCGGCTCCCACTCTGGTCCATCACGTTCCTCCCTGTTCTCATCTTCCTCCTTCCCTGCTCTCCTTCTCCCGACTGCCCCACTCACTCCCCTTCGGTGGGGCCCCCCCTCCACTCCACCCCCATGTTCAAGGCATCCCAGGAGGTGTAGAAAGTAAATCTCTCAGTTATCTAAACCCTAATGAGCTTGCCTTTCCAACCTCTTTCCTTAGGCAGAATCTGGTTAAAAAAAAAAAAGTGCCCACTTAGGTGTCACATCTCATAGAGCAGAATATGCAAATAGGGCCAATTCCCCAAAAGCCAATTCACAGCCTAGAAGGGGAGCCTTCGAGGCTCTGGAAAATGTACTCATGTTCTGATTCTTGCCAAACCATTGATATTCAGACTTCTGACAACCTTTCTTTACTTTCCCTCTTTATGAGACAAGAGAGACAATCCCTTGACAGACTGGAAGAATAAATCGTTTATTTTTAAAAGTCAGTGGGGGGGGGGGGGGGGAGGAGATGATCCAGAGCCTCTGAAAGCCTCAGAACACAGGAAAGAAAATGAGTAGACAAAACCAGATTGGAAAGGCCTTCTACAGACGTCCCATGAGCCCACTGTCTGTAACTTTAATCTTCTAGAAGGGAAAGTAATCTCTGGGTGATGTTCCCTTGTTTAGGGGAACAGATGCTGGTCACTGGCATTAGGTCATTTCTCTGCTCAGAAACCATCAAAGGCAGTGAGAGCTGCCAGCTTCCTGATTTAAAATTCCTCTTTCCCAAGCACTAAGTTACAGGCCCACTGAACTAAGATCGCCCCTGAGTCTACTCCAATGCTTCTTCCGCCCGGCACGTTTCTCCACCGCCATCAGCTTAGCCAGCACCCTCCCCCCAGCCAGACTCGGAAGCCACCTGCAGTCTCTCCGGGATCCCTCCGCTGCATGGAATCTACTCGCTTTGAACCCCATGGCACGAGGAGGTTCTCTGTTTGCATCTGTCTTGCGGAGGCAACGATGAAAACCAATTCCGTTCTATTTTGTTATCAAATACATAGGTCTACCTTTGGGACAGACATCATAGTCACGTACACCTCGTTCCTCTCTTCTACACTCAATCATCAGCTCTTTCAAAGCAACAAGTGTGTCTGCTCTTGTCTTCCTCACTCACCACCTCACTCCATGCCTGGAACGTGCTGGGGGCTCAAGAAATCTTACTGTATCTAGCTTTGCAAGTCATAGCTCTACTCTGAGTCTACAACCTGTGGACAACCTCCCCCTGCCACGTGGATTTTTGCCAACATTGATAAGGACACCTGAGCTCAGCAAGGCTCACATCCCCATGGGATGGCTGCACTTTGCGCAGAAACCAAGAGGGATGAGAACTTCCTCCCTTTGGCTGATGAAACGCTAGTTCTGGTTTGAGATGGATGTGTGAGTCCAAGTTTGTGCCCTCGAAGAGACTGGTTTCAGATGCTAGAGAATTGCCATGGCCTCAGTTTCTGCTTTACATATCTGGCATCATTAGCTTAGGCTATACAACCTCCTCGATGAAACTGTGAGTTTTTAGATCCCTTCTCAATTGCCCAGAAAGCTGCAAAGAAGTCAAAGAGCTGGACATTCCTTATTTCCAATTTAACTTTAAACCAATTGCCCATACATTGTGGCTTAAGACAAAACATGTTGCACCAGGAGCCTGCGAAGACTTTTGAGCAGAAACAAGCTTGTTATAGGTTATGCCTTAGGAAATCCTATGCTTGTGGGTTGAAGTAGAAATCCTAGAATGCCTTCCGAAGTAGAAATTCGTTGATAAAACAAATGTATAACTCAGTTGCCATGGCAGCCAATCTGTCACGTTTCACTCAGCCTGAGAATATTTAAAACCCGATGGTTCTGAGAAAAGGCTAAATGGGACAGCCAGGTGTGATCACTGTAAGGGGCCCAGGTTAACATCCATTTTCCTGCTCTTAATCCCCTGCCTTTCTATGGATTAAAAAAAAAAAAAATACCTGACTTCTTCCTCACAATGTCATTATTGGGACGCAGGCTTTCAAACTGGAGTATCCAGGCTTTAACTCCTACTTTTCTGATGCATTCTCTGCGTGTATGCATAGGTGTGAGACTCTCCAAAATATGTGAGAAGCTTAGGTCTTGAGAGCATGCAGGATGACCATGGATGAGAATGGGAGAAAATAAATTGAGAGTAGCTACAGATTTTCAAGGGAAACTTTACCGTTCTGGAAAAGCCTGCAGAGGACAGTGGAAACACTGTCACAGGTATAAAGGATGGGGGTTAGCCTAAAGTTCTAGAAGCTTCTGTGTGCTGAAGGAGAGGGAGCCACCCATGCTGTTCATGGGGCAAGATAGGTTTGGGAGGGAGAGATAGTGTAAATAAGATGTATAGTCTCAGGAGAGTCCAATCGGGGAGCAACAACCCAGAGGGTCTCCATTAGAAAACAGGTTGGTACAGAGGGGGATCCCAGAAAGGCTATAAGCAGCAAAGTGTGCAGAGATGGCTCAAGGTGCTGAGAAATACATCCAGTGGGGGCCTGTACGTGTCCCCAAACTGGGGTATACTCTGACTCTCTAGCTTATATTCAACAAGTAACTGATCCTAGTTGAAAGAACATCAAGACTTCATTTCCACAAAATCCTTTGTGGCCCACAGTTAATCAAGAATAATTTCAACATCCAGACCCACAGAATCACATGTTTCAAGGTCCCATAGGCAACCTCTCACCCAGCGAAGGCAACCTTCAGTATCTCCTCTGACAAGTTGTCAGTCTCCTGTGGCAAGACAATCCAGGCACACCTGGTATCCAGCCCACTATTTTTTTCTAACCCAACAACCTAACCCAAAGGTGAATATACCCACGTACCTTATGACAAAATGTAATATAATTGGTTTTGCCTCTTGCTTCTGGAGTCACACAGACTAAAGCCATTTCCTTTTTACAAGGTAGCATGCCAAAGGTTTGAACACACATCTTACCTTCCCCATGTCCTCTCTATTCTGTGGTAAACACCCCTGAGTATCTGGACCATTTCTCAGCAGAGTTTTCCAGACCCTTCATGGTCTGACCCTACATCAAAAGAAATTCTCCAAGTCATCCTGATATGGTGCCCAGAGCTGAGCATTGTACTGAAAGATAGTTTGATGACGGGTGTCAAAGCACAAACCTTATATATGAGGAAAGAAGGAGCAGGGAGAGAAAAACTAGGAAGGCCTAGGACTAATGCTACTTAAAACAACAGAGATGATCAAATTGGACACTAAAGCAAAACCCAACTATATATACTATTTATAAGAAATGAGCTGTAAGTATACAGACATGAATAAGTTCAAAGTAAAACAATGGAAAATGCATACATGCATATCCTGGAAACTATGCATAAGATAGCTGGTGTCACAGGGCACCTGGGTGGCTCAGTCAGTTAAGCATCTGACTCTTGATTTCAGCTCAGGTCATGATCTCATGGGTTGTGAAATCAATCCCTGCCTCGGGCTCCACGCTGGGCATGGAGCCTGCTTCAGATTCTCCCTCACTCTCTCCCCTCCGACCCCCCCCCACCACCCCACTCACAAGCGCTCTTCTCTCTCTTAAGAAAAAAAGGTGGGGGGCCCTGGCTGACTCAGTGGGCCAAGCTTTTGCTTTCAGATCAGGTCATGATCCCAAGGTCCTGGGCCCCCCATCGGGCTCTCTGCTCAGCAGACAGTCTGCTTCTCTCTTTCCCTCTGCCTGCTGGTCTGCCTACTTGTGCTAACTCTCTGTCAAATAAATAAATAAAATCTCAAAAAAAAAAAAAAAGTTGGTGTGGCTATAGTGTTATCAGGAAAGTAGACTCTAGCACATGAAATTATTACCCAAGATAATAGAGGATATTTCATCAAAATAGAGGATATAAATATCAAGGATATTTATATAAGAAATATAAAACATTAATATTAAACTGTAAGGGCCTATTCAGTCAGAGCAGCCCCACCCTGGTTGAACGGCCATTTTGCTGTAAAGCTTAAATTGACCTTGCCCACCCCCACCCCTGCCCCGGAACTTATTTAAAAGCAAGTCCTGGAAGCCAGTCCCAGGTAACAAAGTCCAAATACAAAGGTGGGTGGAGGTATTCAATCAGTGGGGGCACATGCTGTCTCCTAGTTACCAAGGAGTATGGCCCCTGCCTTTTGGGAGCCTTTTGGCACCAATCCTAACCAAGTATGATAGGCTGGTTCAAATGTCTACTAGGGTAAATTGTAATTCAGCTGGTCGCCTAGCATCACTGTGGAATTTCCTGTGTGTGTGTTACAATCTCACTGGCCACCTGTGTGTGGCCAGGCCCAACCACATGACCTTTGCTCTATAAAAGTTAGTCTGGAAAGCAGGGAGGGGTCGTCCTCTCTGGAGGGGCGGCCCCGACCGGTCTGGTTGACCGTCGATATGATTCCTGATGCTTGATGCGAAATAAAGCTTTGCTTGACCTTTGCTTTTTATCAGTCTCGCTCCTTTAATCACGGACCCATTACTGGGGTACCCAACATTGGGGGACCCAACAAAACATTAATCTTCACTTAACGTGAAGATACTATAATCAAAGACGTTTATATCCTTAAAAAAAAAAAAAAGTATGCCAAATCAGGAAACATGATTTAGCACTGAGGACATTAGAAGATTAGTAAAACTGGGATGCCTGGGTGGCTCAGTTGGTTAAGCAGCTGCCTTCAGCTCAGGTCATGATCCAGCGTCCTGGGATCGAGTCCCACATCGGGCTCCTTGCTCAGCAGGGAGCCTGCTTCTCCCTCTGCCTCTGCCTGCCATTCTGTCTGCCTGTGCTCGCTCTCTCCCCCCTCTCTCTCTCTGATAAATAAATAAAATCTTTAAAAAAAAGAAGATTAGTAAAACATAGTCACTTCCCCAGGGCAACTTCCATCTTGTAAATAAAAAAATTACAAACACACGAACACACACACACACACAAACCCCTAAGTATTTAAAGACTTTCAAAGTGGATATTAACAGCAAAAAAAAAAAAAAGCACCCTAATATCCCAGTCTTCTTCCTATCAGCTGATGTGATATTTGCCAGCTCCTATTTTCCATCTCCACCCAGAAAAGGAATCTTTTTAAAAAAAATCTTTTATTATGGAAATTTCCAGGCACACATTAAAGTAGAAAGATTGGTATAGTGAACTGCCATGTACCTATCATCATTGGCCTTCAACACTCCCCAGAATTTACCTTTTCTGTTTTATCTACCCAGTGGTCCTTCTCTTACTATTTTCTGAAAAAGTATTTTAAAGGAAATCCCAGATATCACATAATCTAACCTGCAATTACTTTTGTAGGCTTCCCTAGCCGATAAAGGCATTTTTTAAAAAGTGTAACACCACAAGTACCTGGGTGGCTTAGTTGATTGAGCCTCCAACTCTTGGTCTCAGCTCAGGTCTTAATTTCAAGGTCCTGAGTTGAGGCCCTGTGTTGGGCCTAGCATGGAGTCTATTTTAAATTAAAAAAAAAAAAAGAAAAGAAAAGAAAAGAAAAAAAGCATAACCCCTATAATGTAATAGAATAACAACTCCTTACTATTAGCTAATGCCCAGTACAAATAAATGCCTCACAGATGTCTTTTTTTTTTTTCTTTTGGTTTGTTCAAATTATGATCCAAATAAAGCCCCTATATTGCATTTGGTTGTTTGAGTTCCTCAGTCTTCTTTTATGCTATAATAATCCTCTTTCTTTTTTTTTTAATGCCACTGATTTAAGAGAAACTGGCTCGTTTATACCAAAAGGTACAAAAAAGAGCTCTTTCTGATTTAAAAAAAATCTCATCTAGAGATGATTACGACCACCACATAAATAAGGAGCAATAATATGAAAGTTAATGAGTGAATTCTTTAATACATACTCTTTGTTCCAAAACACTCCAAAGAGATTGCTTCTTGTTTCACAAGGAATACACTAAAACTATTTAACTCAATTTGAACCACACTGGAATCCCTTAGACCCCACTCTAATCATCAAGGGCAGAGACATTTTTTTCAATTCAATCTCAAGTGAAATTGCATCTGCATTTCAAAAGCACTAATGAGATGCATTAGACTCTATCCATCTCAAACTACAAGCAAATTCCAGAAAATATAATAAAGCAAGGTCTTCAGAGAGCCCCCTAAGTCTGAAGGAGATGAACACTGCCAAGTCCTAAATAAGTTTCTTCTAACCTCAAGGCCTGCTGGGGCATATGGGAGCCATCAAGGAATGCAGGTGTGCACACCCAGGGCTTCAGCGTGTTCAAACACAGCCAAGGATATGGCATCTCCATGCTTTTCAAACATAGCTTCATACAGACATACTCAGAGCTTGGAAGAAGTGCCTATGAAAACCATGGCCCAAGGCATGCCGTGTTAGCTAGCCGGCACCACAGGAACTATTTCTGACACTTGCCCACAGCAAACCCAAACTTTATTCTCTCTTAGAGAGCTTAGAAAGCCAAAATCTTGGGAAGAAACGTTCAAAAGGCCCAGGCCCAGAAGAGAAAAATACACGAAAGAAAACAAGAAAAGAGAAGAAAGACAAAGCCTGAAATGACTGCCTTTTCCTGGCTGTTTCCTGCTGAGTATCTGTTTTTTTTCAGGAACTGTAAGGCTTGAGAGCCTCAGTAGACTGCATCAGTGAACTGAAGAAGTGAACCAACAGCCATGTATCATGCCTCCTCCTGCCCACTGGCAGGACTGCAAGCAGTCACCAAACAGGACGTGGTCTCTTAAATAAGGAAGGTTGCATAACCTCAGTAAGCTCCCCCTGGAACTCCTTTTTGGGATGTGTAATTTATACCAATAGTCAAGTCTTAATTTGGATTTGTATCACCTGATCTTCCAGTCGGCCAGCGTGCCTCCCTACAGGAGGGGATTCTGCACACAGGAGCCCCGACTAGAATGGAGTACGAGGTATCTAGATCATCTGTTCTCTGACCCCCATTCCATTCCCAGAGCAGTAACTGTGAAGCATCACCACTCCCTGCAGAGCTGATTCTGACATGGCAAGGAGGTCCTGTTGCACTGAGGACATTGCTACTCCTCCAACACCCAAGAGAGGGTCTCTATCACCAAAGCACCATTGTTAAAGGAGCCTCTTTGGCACCTGCCCCAGAGTGGGTAACAACAACTTGATGGGCACTTGCTTGACCTCAACTGGAGGGGAGTATGATGGGTAACTTTATGTGCCCATTTGGCTGAGCTGAAGGATGCCCAGAGTTAGTAAAACATTTGTGGGTGTGACTTTCAGGGAGTTTCTGGAAAAGATTAGCATTTGAATTGGTGGACTGAGTAAAGACGTGGGTGGGCATCATCCAATCCCTTGAGGGCCTGACTAGAACAAAAGGGCAGAGGAAGGGCAAAGGCTTGTTTTCTGCTTGAGCAGAGATGTCCACCTTCTCCCGTCCCCTGACACCTACACTCAAGACTGAGGCTTACTCCACTGGTCCCCTGGTTCTCAGGTTTTCGGGTTTGGACTGGAATTACACCACTGGCTCTCCTGGGCCCTCAGCTTCCAGAAGACAGATCATATGAGCCAACCCCTTCTAAGAAGTCTTCCCATATTCCTCTTGGTTCAGTTTCTCTAGAGAACTCTGATATCCCCACTGAGGATCCAGCCAACTGGGACCATCAAACTAAAAGAGAACTCTCAAGTTCTACAGGGGGAATGTTGCCTAAACAGGACCCCGCCCAACTCCAAGTTTTATTTTTGCACCATGCCATTTTAGACAAACTACTTAACTTGCCTCTGCGTTTTCTTAAGGTCACAAACTTTGATGTGCCAAGGCCACGTGGAGCTCTGACAAGGCCCTTTTACAAAGCAGAGCTTGGGGGCCTGGGTAAGACTGTAAGGGCCTATTTAGCCAGAGCAGCCCACCTCGGTTGAACAGCCATTTTGTTGTTTATGCAGTAAAACTTAAATTGACCCTGCACACCCCAGGGGAATTTATTTAAAAGCAAGTCCGGGAAACCAGTCCCAGGTAACAGCCCAAATACAAGGGTGGGTCAGGTCAGGTGGAGACATTCAATCAGTGGGGGCGCATACTGTCTCCTAGCTACCAAGGACTGTGGTCCCCGCCTTTTGGGCGCCAAATCTCACTGAGGTGATAAGCTAGTGCAAATGTCTACTATGGGGTGAATTGTAATTCAACTGGCCACCGGTGTGTGACCTAGCATGACTGTGCAGCTTCCTTTGTGCATTGCAATCTCATTGGCCACCTGTGTGTGGCCAGGCCCAATCACATGGCCTTTGCTCTATAAAAGTTGGTCTGTGAGGCCGGGACGGGTCCTCCTCTCTGTAAGGGGCAGCCCCGACCAGTCTGTTTGACGGTCGGTCTGATTCTTGATGCTTGGTGTGAAATAAAGCTTTGCTTGACCTTCACTTTGCATCAGTCTCGCTCCTTTTGACCATGGACCCATTATTGGGGGACCCAACATTGGGGACCCAACAAGACAGCTGCCCTGCTTCAGTAACTCTGTGGTTTCCCTGTGATGACACCCATGTACACAGATGCTGGTTAGATTCCACTCTGAGCCTTTCTGCCAAAACTTCTCTCCACCACTGTCAGCCACATGACACTGACCCCAGCAGGATTGCCTCATCCTTCATGGCACCCTAGTTACTGGTTTACCCCTTCTCCACTGGTGCATAAGACCAATATACCTCAAGAATGACCTCATTTAGACAATCCAACACCACGGTCCTGAGCTTGTCAGCTCTACCTCTTTTTTTTTTTTTTTTTTTAAAGATTTATTTGGGAGAAAGGAGAGAGAGAGAGAGAGAAAGCAAGCATGAGAGTAGAGGGGAATGGCAGAAGAAAAGGGCAAGGGATAGGAAAAAGCAGACTCCTTGCTCAGTGGGGAACCCAAGGCCAGGATCCAGCCCAGGACCCTGAGATCATGACCTGAGCCAAAGGCAGCTGCTTAACCAACTGAGTCGCCCAGGTACGCCTAAACTCTACTTCTTGAGACTGTTTCTGTAGATTTAAAATGGGAGTAATGATGCCAGTCTGATGGAATTTGGGGGAGTATCCAACATGGAAAAGTGTATGGAAGGTCTCTGAAAACTGTATAATGCTATACAAAAGCAGGCTAAGAAATCCAAGTGGGAGGGGTAACGTAATCCTCTGCAGGGCCCAATAGGAGAAAAGCTAGAATGAGAAAGAATGTTCTGTTTTTTACCTGGCCCCCGAGATGTCTTTTAGTAATGAGTACATGGAAAGGTAAAGAGCAGTAGAAAGTGGTTTGCAAACATAAAATGAGAAATGACAATTAACAGTTACATTTTAAAAGTTAAAAATCACTGTTTGCATATGCTTTTATATGTATAGACAAGAGATGCTAACTCGGGAGCAAGTTACAATGATGATTTTCTTAGTGTTCCGTAACTGAACAGTTAGAACAGAATTCCAGATGTCATGGAGCTCCTTCCTGCTCCAGGCCAAACCTCAGCCAAATCATTCTCATCAAATAGGTCTCTAATCTTTTTTTATTAAAAAAACTTTCCAGGAAAGGGAGATTGTCAAGTTTTTTTTACAAAATAGCCCAATATTTCTGTTTCTCTCCTACTCCGGGACAATAGCTCATCTACTTGCAACATGCCCTCAAAAAACATTTATCACCACAAAAAGCCGTTTGCAAACATTTAACAGCGGAAAGTATAATCATCTATTATTTGGAGGGAAAAGCGTTACCTAATTTCTAGTGATGAACACTGGGAACAGGGGGAAACAGGCTCTACACATGATTTGTCAATGTTCCCCTGTGTTATTAGTAACAGGTTAACATGACAAAGGGGATGGATGTCATTCCAAAATATGCAGAGCTGTCTTCCTGTGACTGCCATAGCAAACAGGGGCTGTGACAATCGGGTCAACAGCTGAAAATGTGTCCTAGAACAACAGCTCTCAATCAGGAAGGATTTTAGTCCCTAAGGGACATTTGGCAACATTCAGAGATAATTTTGGTTGGCATGACTTGGGGAATAATGCTACTTGCCAGGAGTGATCAGGGTTACTGCCAAACATCCCCAATGCACATGACAGCCCCACAACAAAGAATTATCCATCCCTAAATGTCACTAGTGCTAAGGTTGAGAATCCCCATCCTAGGAAGAGATCTGGAGCATAGAGCAAAGGAGGGACTTGTAAGAATGTGGCTTCAGTGTGAACTCCAGTGACCTGTGTTTGTCCCAGGCTCTGAGTGACACAAATCACTCTAAAGCTCTGATAAGGATATTGTGTTTGCAATATTTTATGAATGAGGTCCACCCATTAAATGCAACCATTATCAGCTATATTAGTTTCTAATTAGTTCTTTACAATGTATGGTTGATACAGTGGAATGGGAAAAGCCAGAAATCCTCAAATGTCAGCATTTCAAGAATATGGTCCTACTGGTGAGCTTCCTCTACACTGGGTTCTTAATCTGGGCTTCTCACCACCCAAAGAGTCTGTGAGTAGAATTCAGAGGCTATGTGGATCTGGGTGGGAGAAATATTACATAGTTTTTTCACTAATCTCTAACTGAAATAGAGCATTTCACTGTATTATGCATGTAGTGAACAGACCACAGCAGTATGAACAACTCCTGACATTTTGTCAGCAATAAAAATCACAGGAATCTTGGGGCACCCTGGTGGCTCGGTCAGTTATACCTTTGACTCGTGATTTTGGCTCAGGTCATCATCTCAGGGTCATGAGAATGAGCCCCACCTCAGGCTCCATCCACACCACAGAGCCTGCTTTAAAGTCTCTCTCTCCTCCTCCTCCTCTCCTTCATACTCACCCCTTCCTCTGCTCATACTCACATGCTCTCTCTCAGGGTTCGGGGGAGGGGAATCACAGAAATTTTCATGTCAATGTATATCTTATTATTTATGTTCATCATTTCTTTGACATTTTAATTGTTACTAGACCTGCTGCTGGTTCTTATCTTAGTAATTAGTGTGTTAGTAACAAAGCATGTGCCTTTCTACATTGCAAATTTGTTTTTCATAATCTGATAACCTATGTGCATTAAATTGGTTGCCTCTGTAATCCTGGGTGTCTCATTTGATGCATTTTAAAATAGTCATCTGAAAAGGGGTCCATTAGCGACTGTCAAGAGCTACAAGATCAAGGAGCTTAAGAACACAGGATTAAAAATCCTGTTGTGTAGGGATGGAGTATAACTCAGAATAAGCCCATTTCACAGCTTCTTGCTGTGGCTAAGGGAGAACTGATGGTCCTGTGGAAAGTGTGTTCATTGGTCCAGTTCATATGGAAGGCCTAACTTGGTACCCTTGGACGAAAGCTGGTAGGGAGCCCTTGGCCTGCACTGAGGCCCATGCAATCTTATACAAGTCCACACTTGGCCTTAGGCACTTTCTCCTACTGCAACATCACCTGGAATCTTCCACCTGTAACATCCTTAATCCCATTCTGACCACAAGCTTCGAGAGACAGTACAGTATGGAAATACTGAGTTTTGATGCCAGACTCCTTGGGTTCAAATCCCAGCTCTACCACAATGGTAAATGGTAAACTGGGAAATGATGGACAAATTACTTGATCTTTCCATGCTTGTAAAATGTGAGTAATAATAGTTCTATCCCATAGAGTTACTAAAAGATTCAAATGAGTTTGTGTGCAAAACATCCATAATAGTGCCTGGCACAAAAACAGAACTACTGAAACACTGGCTTCCATTTTTGTACTTTCAGATTTCTCATGCCCTCACTTCCTCGGTTGATCCTCAAACCTTGCGAGGCTTCTAATCTCCCAGTCCTCCATTTCTTCAATAGTATCCTTTTACTCCTATCTTTACCTCCTTCCCTAGCCAGCCATACTGTCTCAAATGGTTGCTTAAGAAATATTTGTCTAATGAATATTAGACAAATATGGATGACTGAATCAATGATCTTTGGCTTCCAACTACATTCCTATCCATATCTTTAGCTCTCCTTGGTCCTTTCTATTGGACACCCTTGACAATACACCAGCCCTAGATCTAACAAAAAAACACCTATCTTCTCTCTTCTTACTCCTGTTGACTGCATTCAACACAACTTCAGCTCTGCCTGTCATTCCTTTGTGTGTCTAGCCAACTCTCTTTCCTGGTCCTGACAACACTGATGTCTTGGCAGATAACTTTGCTTCCCACTTTACAGAGAAATAAAGGCTGACACATACACAAACACATACAGAAGTAAATGCCCCTCAACTTTCTTCCCCATTCTCTAAATGTATCTCCATCCTCTAATCTTCCCATTCTAGTAGAAAAAATAGCCTCTTTTTGAGTAAGGTCAGTTTCTACTCCAGTGCTCAACCTCTGTCTAACCCATTGGATCTGTAGCTTTTTCTTTTAGTCTTTTTATGCTTAACCTACAGTATGGCTAACCTACAATGCTATGTTAGTTTCAGATGTACAATATAGTGATTCAACAATTGTGTACATTACTCAGTGCTCATCATAAGAGCACTCTGAATCCTCTGCACCTTCATCCCTTCCCCCCACCCACCTCTCATCTGATAATCAGTTTGTTCTCTAAAATTAAGAGTCTACTTTTGGTTCATCTCTTTTTCCTTTGCTCTTTTGTTTCTTAAATTCCACATATGAGTGAAATCATATGGTATTTGTCTTTCTCTGACTCACTTATTTCACTTGGCATTATATATTCCATCCATGTCATTGCAAATGGCAAGATTTCATTCTTTTTCCATAGCTGAATAATATTCTTTATCCATTCATCTATCAAACACTCAGGCTACTTCCATAATTTCATTATCATAAATAATGCCACAATAAAAGTGGGGATGTATTTATCCCTTTGGATTAGCATTTTAGTAAAATAAATTTACTAAATTACTAAACTGTAGGGTAGTTCCATTTTAGCTTTTTCAGGAACCTCCATATTATTTTACACAGTGGCTGCACCAGTTTGCATTCCCACCAACAGAGCAAGAGGGTTCCCCTCTCTCTAGAGGCTTGCCAACACCGGTTTCTTGTGTAGTTGATTTTAGCCATTCTGACAGGTGTGAGGTGATATCTCATTGTAGTTTTGATTTGCATTTCCCTGATGATGAGTGATACTGAGCATCTTTCCATTTGTCTGTTGGTCATCTATGTCTTCTTTGGAGAAATGTCTGCTCACAGGATGTCATGTCATCCCATTTTTAATAGGATTATTTGCTTTTTAGGTGTTGAGTTTTATAAGATCTATTTTTGATACTAACCCTTATTGGATATGTCATCTGTAAATATATTCTTCCATTCAGTGGACTGTTTTTTAGTTTTGTTGATTGTTCCCTTTGCTTTGCAGAAACGTTTTGGTGTAGTCCCAATAGTTTATTTTTGTTTTGTTTCTCTTGAGACCTGTAGCTTTTAAGCTCTGTGAGAAGGAAGCTTCATATTTTATAACTAAGATTATTAGTAGGTAATAAATGGCAAGAGTGGATTAATTCTGTCCTGACATCAGCTGGCCTCTAAGAATAAATTAATAAATTAGAATAAATTGTGAAGGTCCATCTCACACATGGAAGCCATATAAAAAAAAAAGTATTGCATGACTTCACAGCAATTCTGACCAAATCATAATGATGAAAAGAGTGACAAACTCAAGGCTGGTCAATCGCATTAAGACTTACAAAAAACAGTTCTTCTTACAGAGAATGACTTAATAAAAATATTAACTAATTGGCTAATCCTAAGAATTTCCGGAACATTAAAATTGTTTGGTACCAGCACAACTCACCAAAGGAGGTTGGAGGCCTTTAAGAGTAGCATAGACCTGTCCAGGATGGATTAAAGGCCTGTCTTAGGACCCTCACCATTTCTAATTTTTCTTCCGCATGAATACACCAGACTGAAATGTCTGGAAATACGCAGATTTTTCTGAAAAGCACAGGACCCTGCTAGCAGATGTTTTACACAGAAAAGAAAACAGCTCAAAATAACCAGACTATTTCAGTTACAGAAGCAACAACGCAAAAAAGAAAAGTAAGGCATCTGGGAAAAGAGTCATTGAAATAGTTTTTTCCCTAAGCCACAGCCCTGTTCCCTGTTTCTCCCGGGAGTGAGACTATACCACCAGGACACGTGACATGGACAGAGCGGCTGCCTTTCAGGTATATGGCTGGCACACAGGAGACTGCAATGACAGGTTCTGCAGGACCTTCCCACCACATGACCCTCGAGGGCTTCAAGTCTGCAGAAGTATCCTGAGTTGCACAGCCCTAGGGGGAAAGTGTAGCAGGGTGTGCAGTCAGACACATCCGAGTTTAAATCCTACCTAGCCACTAACTAGTTGCCTGACAACCACTCACTTAATCTCTCAGATCCTTATCTGACCATATAAGCACATTTCCTCCCTACATTGGTGGTGAGGATTAAGCTAATGACATAAGTCAAGTGTACACAGAAGGTAGATAATTGACCCTCTCCTTTGTCTCCTGACTTGAAAGCCTGTAGCCTGACTTGTGGTGTTACTCCTACTTCTGAAGAAAGAAATGATCAACAACAGGGAATGGCCTTGGGAAAGTCTGGAAGTCACCGCATAATTGGACATACAGCTGCCCAGAATAAAGCCCACATATCTCCACCAGCCTTGAGCCAAATGTGGCCATGTATATAAGTTCTAGCATGGGATGTTAGTGGGAGGACTGTACACAACTACTGGGAAGTGCTTCATAAAGAGAAAAAGCATGTGTGTACCCTTTTCTCTTTCCCTTTGGCTGGAAAGCAGACATGATGGCTGGAGCTGGAGTGGACACCTTGGACCATGAGGTAAACTCCATAGTAGAGGCTATGCATAGTGCAGCAACTAGATGGAAGGCCTTGACCCCATGGAGTACTGTTCCAGTACGGGACTGTCTAATGACTGTTGCATGAGAGAGGAACAAACTTCTCTCTCAGCCTCCTGAGTTTTCTGGTCCTTGAGTTGAACCTACTCCTATAAAATACAGGCCAATTGACCCAATGTGACATGACTGGCTCGCTTGCTGTGAGAGAAGTTACAACAGGCTCACTATTCTAAGTCAACGGAAGTAATAGCCTGGCCTGGCTCTTTGAGGTCAGGGTAAATTCTTAGACAAAAGACTATTCAATGAATACCGCTATGCCTAGGTTTTCTGACCAGACAAGTATAACCATGGACGGCTCTGAAAGCAGATCACAATCAGTGCAGAGACTGTCGAGAAAGGAAACACTCACACCAGGTTGAGGTTATGATGTTTAGTAATTGTGTAGGCCCAGAGACTTATGCATCAAAAAGATGGCAAGAATGCACTGGGGATCGCACTGTAGGTCTGAACATGTTTCGTGTGCTCATCTGACTTCTCTCCTAACGCACCAGCACTTCCTATGTCCCTTGGCTCTCTCCTCCTTAGAACCTTTTGACTTCCCCTTCCTGCATCTATTTTCTTCAAGAAAGATCCAGCCCCATCACCTCCTGAAAGCAGGTCCTTTTCTCATCCATCCTTCCAGAAGCTCTCATCTGTGCACTGACCAATCCAAGGGCTCCCTCTGACAAGCTAAAGCTCGACAAATACTTATCAAAACCAACTAAATATGATCAATAGGAATTCAGACCTGAGAAGTTCAAGCTAACAGAAAAGTCTATTCAAAGCATCCCCCAGAAGCCTGCAAGTGTGTATATCGGAGAGAGAAAATCAATCCAAGGAGTCACCAAGCTGGTCTGCCTAAGGGATTGTTTTAATTGAAAATAAAGGACACTGCAGAAATGCTAAGCAAGAGCCCAAAGGAAGGAATCCATCCATCATCCTATCAGATTCTAGCAATTGCCACTGAGATTAGTCCAGGAGCAAACAGCAGAACGAGGTGAAGTATTCTCTATTAAAACCACATGAAATCCTTGGATATGTCAGGGTTGGTGATCCCCAGAAAAATGCATATTTATCATTTTCCCCCTCTTATCCTAGATTTTCTGGGTAAATCTTCTGAACACCTTTAGAATAGAGGAGACAAACATTTCTAAATTTCCCTCCTCCTCACCCATATCAGAAACCCTTAAAAGAGTCCATGTACTCCAACCAGAGCCAAACACACAAGCTCAGACCTGCAGTCTTCTCTGGGGAAAAGTGTTCTGTCAGGATAATTTATTTACTCAGACCTAACAGTGAGGCCCTCTCTAAGGAACAGAGTGTGGCGAGGCCACTACTTTCCCACCACATCTGAGTCTGTTTAATGCCCAAAGTCATTACCATAGAGCAGCCTGGCTTACCCCACTAGGGGCAGAGTCTGCAACAGGGCAAGGAGGGGCTGGGTTTCCTCTGGTAACACAAAGACTCAATGATCTATAGCTCAGTTTGTATACAGTTGCTTGGGTTCTAAAAGGCCAAGTAGAAGCTGAAACAATTCGTCAACAGCTACTTAGTGAGAACCGAGAGAAATAAAGCTTAAAACCCCATGTCAGCCAACAACGAACGTTCAATTTCATGCAGTGTTTCTTAGCTTGGAGGCAGTGACCCAGTCGCGATGGGTTGTGAAATCAATTTGGCAGGTCCCTGCCAACATTTGTAAGTAAAGCAGGATCAGACAGGAAGTCTCAGGGCATCACTTGCATGATTTTGTGAAACTTCTTTCTTGGATCTAAAATGTTGTTCTTCAAGCCACAGCCAGAAAATGTTCGGAAGCCACAGACTGAGCAAATAATGGATCAGCCCATGTTCTCCTGGGAACTTTTCCTTTTATGTTTCATGTGTGTTCACCTGCCACGGCATTCAGCCCTGACCTGTAGAATGACAGATACCATCCTTCTGGTTTTTGCACCAAAACAGTCATGAGGATACCCTTTTGACCGAAAAGGGATAAAAGTACAAAACAGAAAATGACTTCCTGTGGCGACACAGAGAAGAGAACCAAAATGGTTGAGCCAACACAGATAAAACCAAACAACAGGTTCGTGTGGTTCTCCCCAAACCTTCTAGGTGGTCAAACAATGAAGGACCACAGACAGCCCATGGGCACCAGCTGAAACATAAGCTCCACAAGGGAAAAGTTTGTTCAGATCACTGCTCTATCCCTTGTTCCTACCATAGTCCCTGGCACAAAGCTGACCTCAGTAATTGTCACTTGAATGAATAATGAATAAAGAAATCAGGACAATCCCCAAACCCCAAAATAATTACTTACTGATACAAACATTTACCTAAACCTACAAAGACATCATGTTTCACAGCGGTGTAACAAATACACTCAGCTAGATTTAGAAAACTAGTTAGGAACAGAATGAGGATTATCTGCCTCTAGCTTAAAATGTTTGGTTGGCATCTTTTAGACTCAACACTAAAGTGGCCCATGACACCTCTTCCTACCTTCCTAGTTCCCATCTACCTTTCTAGCGGCACCTTTATCCTCCCTCTTGTTCCATCTTAAAACTTCTTCTTTAGCAATAACGAACTATTTTGAATTCTCCAAACACATGGCGTCTTTCTAAGACTTAGTGCCATTGCACATTCGGTCTCCTTTGCCTGAAACTGTTGCCCTTTCTATCCTGCAGTCCATTCTATCCTGCAGTCCCAGGCCAGGTATGACTCTTCAAAGCCTTTCCTGACCACATGCCCTTTAACTCCAGCCTCGACAGAATAAACCAAGTTCTCGTCCATGCTATCTCTGCACTGTGCTCATATCCATTTTATTTCGTATATCCTGTTGCACTTTATTTGGTTATGGTTTTATTCCCCTATGGGATTTTGAGTTTCCTGAGGGTCACATTGGCTCTTCTTCAATAAGCTTTTGCAAGAGGCTTGAATAGATGAATGATCCAGTCAGTCCTCTTGGAGCCCTCTCTGCCCACTCTTAAGTAGCCTTCCTCAGCATATCCCTGTAAGTTATACATGTGGGGGAATACTGAGGAAATTAAATGATTAAAATATACACATGCAAATAAAATACTCATATGCCCGGAGGCAAAAGGAAAATAGGAAGTAAATGATTATTCATGTTTTCACAGGAATACCATGGAGATGTTATTCATCTGCTATTTGGGCATCAACTATTTAAATGTGGACAGGGAAAATTCTTCCCCCGAGTCTCTCTCTTCATTTGCTGAGGAACAGTGAGCTAAAAGGAGGGCTCACTCAGGTTTTAACCCTGTGTGGTTGTAATTTGGGAGGAGCCCCAGGAGCTCATGGGCACTCAGCCCAAGGGAATGCTCAGACAGGTTGGCCCCAAGAGAAAGGAGCTTCCTTCTCCTATGTGGGAAGAAGAGAACAACAGAAGTCATTAAAAGACTCTAGTGAAGAAATAGGCACACTTTTTCTGTAAAGGGCAAGTTAGTGTTTTCAGCTTTGAAGGCCATGTGGCCTGTGACCATTATTTACTTTGGCCATTGTAACATAGAAGCAGCCATATACAAGATGTATGGAAACAATTGACCAAAGCTGTGAACCAATAAAATTTTATTTAAACACACTGAATTTTGAATTTCATTCAGTTCCCATGTATCATAAAATATTTTTTTACATTAAAAATTGTGAAAACCATACTTAGCTGGGCGTCATACAGAAATAGGCAGTGGACTGGATGTAACCAGTGCACCACGTATGGCCTGTGGACTGAAGTTTGCCAATCTCTGGTCTAGTGTGAAGTCCTGATACATAATAATATCTGAAAACCCTCAGTCAGGAAACAAATACTGTAGTAGTTTACCCAAAATGCCCATTATCTGATCTATTCTAAATTATCGGCATTTCCAGAACTTGGATATTTTAAATCCAAACAAACATGATATTCATGAAAGACTTCATGCAATCCAAACATTTATTTTGAATGGTCTTATGTGTCCTTCAATGATATAGATTATTGGATAGGATATATAAAATATATTTGCCCAGTTATAATCTAACACTCCAAAATGACTGTTATTTGGAAAAACTTAAGGGACCTATACAGTCACGATGCATTTGTCACCTGTGAGACTGCCATGAGAGCCCTGCCAACATCCATTACCATCTGCCTCTCCATTTTTAGCCTGTTGACTAGCCCACCTAGACATCACCAGTTGTCACTCACCAGCCCAGTACTTCGCGCGATCACTACACACCACCCACGACAGCAGACTGTTTTTCAAATTTGGGGGGATGAATTGTCACTGATTTTTTAAAATGTTTGGAATAATTCTATTATTGTTCAGATGTGTCTGGCCTTTAGACTTTTTGATATACCAAACAGAGTTATGATTCACCAAAATTGTTTACTTCTATTTCCATAAAGAGTCACTATGAGATCCCTTTAAATACTAAATTCTCCTAATTCAAAATCTAACTTTTCAAGGACATATTTTTTAGGCAACCTGTAGTCTTTTGCTTAAGAAAATCTTCCTACTTGTTCTCCAATAAGGATTCTACTTCTCATGCCTATCCAGAGTTATTACAGGGCAGGGTGCTGGGAGTGAAGAGGGGGTCAGTTCAAAGTGAGGCCTGTGGATCATTTGTTTTGCGACTAAGACCCAGATTCAGTAGCTTCATCCTTCTTTCAGTGACTTGTGGCTACTACCTTGCTGTTCTGCCAAACCACCATCCCTGTGTCAAAAAGAAGAAAACATTCTTACCCCATCATTCTATGCCTTTCAAGATATATTGGGCTGTCCCTGAGGAAGCAAAACAAATTAGGCTCTTTAGACCATTCTTCCTCCCTCTAGAATTTTTGTGGAACAGGAATGTGGTTAAGGGACAGTAATAGGCCTTCTGCCCATCACAGCTGGGGAACTGGCATAGAGACCCACTGGGAGACCCAAAGCTGACACTCATCCCCTTCTTCCAGCCCATGGAACTCAGATTTTGTTCACCAGCTCAGAAAAACAGTCTTTTCCAGCTCCAGGAGAGAATCCCGAGCAGTCTAAGTTTAGACTCTATGCTAATAACAGAAATCACCTCCCTTTTGCCACAATATAAGCCTGGAGCTTCTTAGGGCTTCATCTATTATGGACTGGTAATTTAATTCTAGCCAAGGAAGTGGCAAAGACCTCTCCTTGAGCAAGCTTTTGGTCATGCACCTTGGAGCCCTGCCCAACCAGGCCTCCATCTTATGCTCAAAAAACAGCAACTTCAGGCACAAAGGACTTGGTCCACTCTACCACACCAGAAAACTCAAGCAAACTCTAACATGGCTTCTAGCTGCCTTCCATCATGTCCCTTGCTTGAACCGTCTCCCTTGAGTTTCTGTCTGGGGGAAAAAAAAACACACACACACACACACACAAAAACTCAAGGATCTCAGAAGAATTTCCCATTTTTTCCATCCAACAACCTCAAAGGCCTCTGATCTTGCTTTTTATAATGTATTTAAAAACTTAGAATTGTGATTCTTTCCACTGTCCATTTGAGATACGTATGTATCTCCTACAACCCTGGCATATCTTTCTCAACAACCTGAAAGACTTATTCCTTTAAAACATTATTATCAGGAAGGATAGGACCCCGTAACCTAGTCTCTATGGGACAGTAGGTGGTTAACTTCGATAAGCACGCATTAGCAAGTCCAGATGTCCTATCACACTGACCAAGGCCCTTGGTATCCGTTTTTTTTGGACTTTCTACTTGTCGGTCTCTGTTCAATCCTCACTTCATCCCCCTCATTCTCCCTTTAAAATACCCAGTTCACCTCTACACAGATCAGATGTGCACTTGCATCTCTTTCCCCTATTGCAAAGGCAATGAATGAAATCCGCCTTTACCATCCTTAACTAGTGTTGGGGTTTGCTTTTCTTTAACAGAAATATAAAGGTAAGTCTGCTAAAGGGCTGTGAGAATTTCTTCCCTCTGATCTTAACAAAAATGGAACCAAAAAAGTAAACAAACCCAATAAAACAACAACTCAAAACAGTGAAGGAATTTGGGAAGAAATTTCCATTTAAAATAAAGCAGCCATGTGAGGAGGCAATTTCTAGAGTTGCAACTTTGCACCATGAGGGGGACAACCTTAAGGGCCAAGCCAGAGAGGCAGAAGACAACCTAAGCATCTGATGACCCTAAATACCAATCCTGGACCCATGCAGCCTGGGGCTCCTTGTTGTAGAAGACTGATAAGTACCCTGCCTGTTTAAGCTACTGTGGTATAGTCTTGAAGTCAATAGATCTTGATTGAACCCACTTGGTAAAAAGCTACCCAGAGGACATGACAGAAAGACAATAGTGCCTGAAGAGTTATACTGAATAAGACTCAACTGTAGGTGACAGACAATCCAAAATTTGAACATGGGAAAACAGAATATATTGGCCAATATAACTGACAAGTCCAGGCCCCACTTTACATTCTCACATAGCTGGACTCAAGTGAGCTGGGCTCAAGAGCTGATGATACCTTCAAAAGCCCCCTCTTCTCCTCTCCTCTTTCCCCCAGTGTCAACCTCACTCTCAGTAAGTCCATCCCATTTCAAGGTAAAGGTGACCACCAACAGCATCAGGGGTTCATTCCTCTTGCCTGGCAACCCCAGTGGGAACAGAGACCCTCTGTCCCTGCAGTTCCAGCAAATCTCATGGCTTGGGTTTCTGAAGAAATGGCTTAGGTTTCTGCCCATTTCTTAATGATTGAACATGGCCAGGGAATATGGGCTCTAAATTGGCCAGACCTAGATCAGAGATGTGATCAACCCAGTGAAAAGGGACAACCAAGGAAAGGCAGGGTGCCATTACCCAAAACAAGGCAGACAGAAGCAGAAGCTGTCTACAAGTGGGGAATAAAGAATTCAATCCTAGGTTCTAATGATACTACAACTGCCCTAATTTATCATCAACTAGAGCAGGCCACCACTCCCATTCCATTCATCCTCATATATTTTATAAGCTACGAAGAATAGGACTATGCTTTATTATTCCTCAGCAAATACTAATTACCCAAGTGTTCTATATATACTAGGGTGAGGTTGAGCCAAAGATCAGCCCATGGGAAGTCATCTTTATGGACACAGTATCGCCTCCACTCAAACAACAGAATGTCAGAGCTGAAAGACACCTCAAAAATCATCTAGTGCAAACCCCTTGTTTAAAAAAAAAAAACAAAAAACAAACATACAAATACCAGAGCCCGAGAAGGTAAGTGCTATGGCCTTATTCTCAAGGCTAGTCAGGGCAAAAGTCAGGGCTGGGGCCTCTTCCAGCCCAATGCTTACCATGATGTCACATGGTGCCCAGAACACATTCATGTGAGACTCAAGGAAAAGTAGAATTTCCTTTGCTTTCTTAAAAAAGTTTTCTCAGCATAACCGTACTGTCCTTGGAGCGAAAGCAATAAAAAGAACAGACATAAGGCTTCTGAATAACTGTTGTGTTTTTATCCTTTAGCTCTACAGACTTTGGCATTGTTGTATTGTTTCTTCCTGTTTCTGTGTGTTTGGGAAGAGGTCGGGAGAAAAGCCAGAATGGAGGAAGGTTGGGCAAGATAGATCACGAGGAGCCAAACCACACATCTGAGTCCTGGTGCCTCAGAACATGGAAATCCCCCCATCCCTTGGTTCAAGGCTTATCTGTTTATTGACTCAGGGCAGGCAGCTGCCAGGCACAAGAGATTTATAGGTCATTCCAACCCTGACCTATGTGGAACAAATGGAAGTCTGCAACACTCAGTATGTGTCCAGAGCTTTTGTACAAGGCTCAAGAGCTTTCCACCAAAATGACAAAATATACAGAATCAAAATAGAAGGTGGGGAAGGGGAACACAGCAGTGGGGGTGGGAGAGGCAAAAAATTGTGGGAAGTGGCTAGGAAGCCCCAGAAGGGGTCAAGTTTGCACAACCCTGCCCTAGGGTCTGGAAAAGTCAATACTGATCCCAAGTACCACTGCTGCCCAAACTCCAACCACCATATCACAAGGTTGGGATATCTGCCATGACTCCCAGAATGAGCCCTACTGACCCAACCAAGCAGGACAGTAAAAGGAAAAGCATTCTATAGGATAAACAGTGTTCTGTACAAATACAAGGGAGTTTTGCTAACAATTAGATTTTCTTATCCTTCACGATTTGAGTCGGTATTCTTAGACTATAGTATCTCAGTAGGAGAAAAGTAGGTAGGAGGGGGAACAGAAGTGCATAACAGCAGGGGTGGAGCCTAGAAATACACCGTCCACTTAACAACATGGATATTCTTTAAGATGTTGGCAGAGAGCACTGCCACCAGGAAATAGCTCTATGTCATGCTGTGAATGAGCATGGGCTTAGAATCCCACAGACCCAATCCCCAGGCAAGATTCTGCCCCCACTAGCTCAGTGGCTTCAACAAGTGGCTTAGCCCTATCATGCCTCTGTTTTTACATCTACAGTATGAGGCTAACAACAGTATACACATCACAGGGCTGTTGTGAAAACGTAGCATCACTAGAGCCCTACAAGTGACCGTTACCCACACTATGTGCCGTTCCCAAGAACATATCAGGACAGAATAGAGCAGAGGGGTCAACTCGTTTCTTAAGACTAGTATTTCCTTTAAAGCCAAAAAATAAAATATAAAATAAAATAAGAATAAACCCAAATAGCATGTAGGGGAAGGGGAAAATCTTTTATCTGTCTTAAATCATTCTAGCTACAGGTGTCCACCTGACAGTAGAATGTGTCATGTCAAATTATCCTAGCTACAGTCTTTGTAGCAAAACTATTAATACAAAAGGTCACTATGAGCCTTTGCAAAGATGTTGGCATACATAATTTCAGGTGTTTTTCCTGTTGCTTCTTCCCAAAGACTCTGGGACCATGGCATACATGTATCCTAGCTCCCATCCATGTTTGCTCTTAAGCCTACAGCAACTTAGTACAGCTGGCGAAGTCCATTAGATTGATTTCCAAAGGAGGGCTTTGCATCAGGAAGTTAATGGATTTTATGCTCATAGAACAGTAGACACACAAAGCCTCTCCCACCCCCAAGTACGCAGCTTGAAATCAGTACAGTTCCCATTTCAACCCTCTCCTGGTGTTGGAGGTTTGCTCTAACTACCCTCTAACAAAGCTTCCAAATAGCTGGCTGCCGTCTCAATTTCAAAGAGACTATTCCAGAAACAGAGAAACATCCCTGATCCCTTTTGAAGGGTATAAGTAGGAAGAAACGTGAGCCTCTGATAAAGGATGATTATTTGGATTCGTAGATGCTAAGTGCCAAACCAGATATAGTGGCAAACATCAGATTTCCTACCATTGATTATAAATAATGGGGCATTACTTTCCGATAAGATTCAAAGTAAAAAAAGCATGAAAATAGAAACCGCAGTTTTCACACCAGAGTAAGACCTCCAAGATTTCTCCCTGGCTTCTTTGGCCTTCCTGAAGTAGAAGGATTTGACATGATACATTCTACTTTCCTTTAAAGTCATTTGCTTTGCATTTAAGAAAAACACATAATAGGGTGCCTGGGTGGCTCAGTGGGTTAAGCCGCTGTCTTCGGCTCAGGTCATGATCTCAGGGTCCTGGGATCGAGTCCCACATTGGGCTCTCTGCTCGGCAGGGAGCCTGCTTCCTCCTCTCTCTCTGTCTGCCTCTCTGCCTACTTGTGATCTCTCTCTGTCAAGTAAATAAATAAAATCTTTAAAAAAAAAAAAAGAAAAACACATAATAGAAAAACACTCAAACATCTCTTCAAGGCTGTGAGAATAAAACTCACTCAATGCATTGGTGTGAAATGGGTTTTTACGTTTAGAACTGCTGCTTCCGGTCTTCTAAAGAAATAGTTTTACAGTTGTCACCTGTCACACTTAAAACGCCATATCAAGTAGCCACAACAAAAACCTAAGACCCAAATGGCATCAAATGCCAGCAGATACAACAGGGACCCTCTTTAAGTCACACAGCATGAAAATGAACTCTAAAATTCAGAATACAGAGGCGATTTCTCAACGAATGCATCAAATGTGGACCAGAAAGATTATTTTTAGTTACAGCTAAAAAGTTTCAAGAGCCAATTTTTTTTTTCTTTTCCTTTTTCTTGGCTAAGACAGCTATAGTTTTTACATGGCTCCTTTCAGTGTGTGTGTGTACATCTCATAAAAAGGTATTTAAATTTACACGTATAGACATCTAACACACGATTTTTTACCTCCGTTCTCCCCTCACCCTCCATGAAAAGCAATAAAGTCTGAAGTTTTTATTTGGCTAAAAAGCCTCTGTCTGTCTTAAAGACTTCTGCTGTTAAATACCATTTTCAACCAGTGAAAGAAAATAGCTGTGGGAAAGAGACTAGTAGGACTGGAACTCATTAACACTTTGGGCAATAGCATTTTTCCTTTATTTAGAAGGCTGTGCTAACTCCTCCTGATGGAAAGAGGATGACCAAATATGGGCCAGCTGCTCACCCGGCCTCCTCTTCGCCTCCAAGTATCAACTAGATTTCCTCTTGTTTACCTTTAACGCCCACCTCTTTTATCTCTAATAAAACACCACCACTCATAATGTTATTTTTCATCGGTGAGCCACTCAGTATCCAACATGTAAACTCATTACAATAGGCACACACAGGTAAAGCACTTCCCATTTCCCAAGCAGTGTTTGAAGAGTTTTGTATGTGTTCACACATTACGCCGTACGTTATGCCACATAGTCTTCACAACAATCCACTGGGTTTATTTTATTGGTTGGTTCAATCTTTTCCCCACCCTAATTAACCCTAATGTTACAGTTCCACCCTTTTTCTCTTGGCCATTACTTCTGGAGGGGCTCTCCCAGGAGGTAGGTCTTTTGTTCCAAGCTAATTAAGGAGACCCCACTAGGTACAGGTATGGGACACCGTTATGGCCAATGACACGAGAGAAAGCCTGCTGGTTGTGGGGAAGGGGGGCTGTTTGTGAGAATAATTTTTGTTTTTAATAAAAGCCACATAGAATGAGAGAAGGTCTCCCTCTTTTGGATCCTGTTAGATCTGGAGTTGATGCTTAGAACTGCTGTAGTCTTCTTGCAATGAAGAGGGAAGCTAGTCTGAGGACAAGGGCACCAGAGACAGCATACCAAACCAAGAGAGTCGCCTGGGAGGAGCCAGAGCCCTGATTATACTGTGTTTGGAGCTGCCATAGCTTTTGTTCTTGCCTCATGTGATAATACATTTCCTCATTGTTTTTCTATGAAGTGATTTCTCTTTTACATGCAGCCAAAGGTATCCTTTATGACATAGTTAACTCTACACACAAAGAAAGAAAAACTAAGAGGGCGAGTGACTACTGAAAATTGCACTACTAGTAAATGTGCCAAGAACACATGGGCTTTCAGGACTAAAGTATATATAAAATTATTCTAAAAGGTGATAAGAGAAGGACTCTCAAATAACAACATTTTACAAATTGTATACATGCATGTATGTATAATTTTTCAACCACACAAATATACACACTAATCTTGAAATTATGGTTAGCAAGTTCATCACCTAGGGTTCAATAAATATTTGATTCCTACTTCTAAAGATTGTTAGATATTGGTTGTATGTATGTGTGTGTTTGAGTGTGATAGAGAAAATAGATATAAGCCACTAAAGGTCTCATAAGGCACATGGAAAGCAAATATATTGTCATTTGTTATTAAACTCTAATGCTTTTGACTCTAACAGTTCATCTTAACAAGTGATTAACCATGATAGGCAAAGTATATACACAGGCAGTAATTTTCTGTTAATCAAGGCTTCTTTTCTCCTGAAATCATGAGTCATTAACTTCTGGATACTCATCTTTAAAGAAAAGACTTCATTACTATATACTAACTATAAAAATAACATGTGGAAAAAGGAAATCCGACTCAAGTGGGCAGCAAATGGGATTCAGAATACCATTTGCTTTGGATCATCAATCACTGAATTTTATGAAAATGAATAAAGAGTTCATATCATTAAGAGTCTCCAGCACAGAAAGTGCATCTCCCATCCAGGCATTTTTCATATAGGTCTTCTTTGCAAGCCTTTTCCCAGATGTTCCTACAGTCATGTCTCAATATACCTGTCATGGTCTATAGACAAGAAGCATCTGGAAGTGATTTAAATCGGCTGCACTGAATTCAGAGCCCATAGCATCTATTCTTGGGCAATCAATTACTTCTAAATGGTGCTATATATAGGAGGAATCTCCTCTCCCCTGATGTCTAGTTTCTCTGTAGAGGGTCTTTCATCAGATATAGTTCCTGGTCTCCACTGGGACACTCACTCACACTGCTCTAGGGACAGGGAGTGAATTCTCACTGGTGTGTTCAGGAACAGGAAGTGAGCATGCATCATTCTACCCTACCCTCACCCCTTATCCTCTTGAAAGCTGGATGATCACAGGGAGCTGCCAGTCCAGTCTTCTCATCAAAGCTGAAACTGTTACAGCATCTGAGCCCACAGACATGGGCCATGGTTTTCCAGGGCTGCCTGCGCTCACCTAGGTGGGCCAATCCATAGAATCGCGAGTTTGGGAATCAGACCACTCACCTACAAAGAGGAATGCCATTTTCCAATGGCATCTTGATCATTTAAAAAAGAACTTTTTTAAACCAATCTTCTACACATTTAAGTCAGAACTTGGATGAAGAAGCCAAGGATGACTTACTGAGTTCATCCAAATCTCAACATTTTCCAAAAATGGAGAGGCTTCACTGCACCATGCTTTTGTATAGTGCTTGATGGCAGTCAAAGCAATCTCTGGTATTTTATCTCTTTGGACCATCTCAACAAACCTGGGAGGAAGACAGGTTTTATTATCCCAATTGGACACCCATGTGGAAATGGAGACCCAGAAATTTTAAATGATCTGTCCAGGGTAGAGTTCCACACAACGTTCCAGATCTCAATGTTCCATGCTTCTTGGTTGTTTTTCTTTTTCTCTTTTCTTTTCTTTCTTTCTTTTTTTTTTTTTTTTTCCTGGAATAGCTTTCCCTCCCAGCTTCCTCTAGCACCATAAGAGTCTAATGAGCTGAGTGACTTATGCAAGATGTGGACACAGGCTCTTTTTAACTCCCCAAAATAGAAGTTCTGCTTTTTAAAGGCTACCTCAATACATAACATAATGCATTGACTTTAGTGCCACTTCATAAATAGCCTAATTTACCAGAATCCCCAAGTTTTGCAAGCTTCAGAGTTTTGCAAGCTTCAGAGGCTTACACCAGGCAAAAAAGATAATTAAATTACTTTTTGTGTCACTTTAAGTGACCTATTTTTCATTCTTAATCAGTATGTCTCTACACAAATTAGAGACTCTTACAAAGTTCTTTAAAAGTCACTCTATAAATTGACTAATAAACTAAGTAATTATAAAGCACTTTGAAAAGCCTGGTAAATCATTAAATCCTAACTTCTCAACTTCTTGGTGTCATAATTTAAATTGAGAATCTATCTACTTACAGGTGTAGTGTCAAGGCTCATCTCTCAAATACAGAAATCGACTAAGTTAGCATATTTTAAAGGGAAGTCCTTGACAGCCATTACATGGCATCAGACACTAAGTTATCTACTGCCTCCCTGCCATCCCTGGGTAAAGCCTCGTAGACTCTATTTACACCATGGAGTAAAACTACCTTGCTAAATAAATGGGAAAGGGGCCATTGTGATTAGCCGCACCAATGCCTAGGCAGAAGACACAAGTGGCTAGTATCCTTTCTAAAATGAACTAGGACATTTTGTCCTAACAGGTCCTGCACAGTGAACAGAAATCTCTCTTTGAGGACCTCAGACCACTCTCAGAGCACAACTTCTCATCATAACCACTGTAGGTAGAGCTTTCAAAAACTGGGAAATTGTCCCCTCGGGTCTTAAATGACTTTCTTCTTGCCAAATCCAATGTCCTATCCATGCCTTGAATTTCAGTTCTTGACACTACTGCCCTCTTCCTCCTGATTGTCTCCGTATGTGGATGCCACCACACTATGGTCTTCTGCTCATCCACCCATGGTTCTCATGGGTCGCCAACTGTCTGCTGAGTCTTATCCCTGTTTTCAGCCCCAGCTGCAGCCATGCCCCAAGGCTGGGTTCTTCCCTGTCTTCTCTGAGATGGACTCACTCTTCCTCATGGCTCCAACCATCTCTCTCCCAGGCTGGGAATGTATCTTCTCACCTCTCATCCCCACTGCCTATAAGCAATCCTCATTGTCAAACCGTCACCTTAAACCATCCACAACCTGGACCAAGCTCATTATTTCCACCCCAAGGCTTCCAAGGCAGCCCCCCTCCCCAACTTCATTTGTGGTATTTTTTGTCATTATATTCACAGCCACACAGGCTTACACTCCAAGAAAGCACAGAATACTCAGGATTCATTCACACCTTACCCTCACTTTCCAAACCAAACTCTGAATGCCCTCCAGTTTCTGCCATAGGGCTGGGCCATTTATTTGAGCTTCTCCCTTATTCTCCAGCCTGGCATTCTAGATGCCCTGCTGGACCTCACTACCTACCCTGAGCTACATCCTTTTTATTGTTGGAGCCCTGTCTTAGTTCTTGCCAAGTCCCTACCCACCAAGGTAAAAAACCTATCCCATAGTCACTTAGAACCCCCAGATTCCTTTAAAATATGGAACCCCAAAAATCAGCTCAGTCTGGGGTGAACAGTACAGCAGAAGGAAATGGAGTGGTACAGAAGAACGCCAGCTTCGGATCTGGACTGACCTGGGTTTGAATCCCACTGATACAACTCACTTACGAATTTGACTGGGCAGACCTCTCCAAGCCTGGTTCTTCATCTGTGAAATGGGACAACACCAACCTTACTTTCAGAATTGTGAGGAGTAAAGGAAATCCTAAGAACAATGATAGCAACTATTATTTATGGAGCCCTTAATTGTGCACACCTAGGGACCCAGAGTAGACAAAGCAAAGCTTACGGCTTGTTTCATTTCTTGAAGACCTGAGATCTCTTGTGCTAATAAACAGTCTGCTGGATCACAGTGGGAATAAGAGATTAGCTGAGACTTGTCCTTAAGTGTGTAAGAAGCACAATACCATAGCACAACACAAACACCTAACCCAGCATGGATCCTGGTACAGGGTCCACTGCAGCAGCCCAACCCACAAGGTGAGTTACAAGGCTGAACAGAGGCGGCTCAACAAAGAGTCCAATCAAGGTGGGAGACCAAAGCAATGGAAAAGAGCAGGACAACAAGCAACACATTTTGACCTCTTCCCTAAGGAGATACTTTGGGGAAGGCCGCTGGTCCTGGTCTGTCTGTCTGGACTGGCATTGTCTGTTCAAGGAAGGTAGGGAAGCAAGCATATTCTTCCAATATGGAAGTTTCCTCCAAAAGGTCAGAGGCAGTGATTATCTTACGGGCTCCCAGTGCCACCTGTAAACTTGCTGTTTCCATGTCAATGAGGAGGTAGCCTCTCAATCATGGCACGAAGTTTCCCAACTTGTACTGGACTTTGAATTTCCAGATTAACATGATCCAGGTCTCATATGTCCAAGACCTCTTATAAATGATACCTTAGCTCTTTTCCAAGCAGCATGATGTTGAAAAAAGGAAAGGAAAAAGCACCAAATGAAACATTAGAGAATCTGAATTTCTTTTCCTACCTGTTACCAAGCTGTATGACCTGGAGTATGTAGGTCACTTACTTCCAGGTTCTCACCTATAATGTCATCTGTGGTTGTGAAGTTCCAAAGAGAAGTAAAAACACCCAAGAAATAAGCAGACAGCCACAAAGGTCCAAGATGGTCAAAGAACACATCCAGCAGCCCTTCTAATGGTAGAGAAGAAGGAGCAATGGCCAGAGCATCCCAAATCTGAAATAACCTCAGCCACTACAATGAAATTTTTTGGACAGGAAAGGCCTGTTGGGTACACTGAAAAAAGTAATAATTGTATCCACGCAGAAATCCATGCAGGGCCAGATTCTCAAACTTCCTGTCTGGAGTTTCCATTTATTAGAAGGGCTGCTTTCTGAAGCAGAAAGCCAGTTGGCCAAGCCAGTTGGCATGCTTCATGAAAAGCGT
This sequence comes from Mustela putorius furo, assembly GCF_011764305.1. Taxonomy (NCBI): domain Eukaryota; kingdom Metazoa; phylum Chordata; class Mammalia; order Carnivora; family Mustelidae; genus Mustela; species Mustela putorius. The sequence continues at coordinate 8,232,498 of NW_025422060.1, forward strand.
CATCAACAGAATATAAGAAGAGGACAGTTCAGGGCAGGCCACAGGTTTCCACTACCACCAAAATGGCTATCCTGCTAGCAGGAACTGGCCACATTCCTCTCCTCCCATTGTTCTGTAAAATTGTTTTTACAGTTGTTATCTCTACCAGCAGAGGGGATGGAGCTGACTGATAGTAGATTGATATATTTAAGTGATAGCAATCATATGGAATATGGAAAAAAATACATGTGGCCTTGTATCCACTGAAAGTTGCCCTCATAACTTTCTTGAAAAGATAGAGGGGTGTGGAGGGCAGGGAAGGAAGAAAGGAATAGTGACCCAGCCACAACAGGAGGTAATGGCAAGTGAAGGGCATGGGGCAAAGACTGAGCTCTGGTTGTGAGTCAACAAAGAGCACTGAGACCTAGCTCAGAGTTAGGAAGCCCCAAACTGAACTGTGTTCCCAAGCCAACAGGATATCCCCAGCTTTCGAGGAGAAAGGAAGGTAGGCCAAAGGGTCATTAAAGAGAACTAGTTTTTGATAGTAATAGGATCTCCCCCCTTGAATCCCAAAAAAGAAACCGGTGTATTGTTTTAAGAGAGTTGTTCCCACAGCCCAGAAAAGCCCCATGTGTATCCGAGCCTATGGTCTGCTTGCTTCCTTCTTGCCCTAGAGGCCTATCCCTCAAGGTCTCATAAGGACACATTCCTACCAGCTCCTACAATGGTAGCAAACTACCTTATGGAGAGCAAGATCTGATTTCTCCCAGGCACATGGGAAGAAAACTGGGCTGACTCAATGCAACAGAGATGGGTGGGGGAGAGAAGAGGGGCAGGATAAATACAGCATCCACAAGGCAACTGGTCCAAACAATCCACACCCCTTCCTGGAAACTTCTTGAAACCCAAACTGAAAGTAGAGTAATGGAAGGAGAAAATGAAAGTATGGGGGAGAAGATAAAAGATAATCACAGTAATAAAAATAGAGCCATTATTCACTGAACCCTTACTGTAAGTACATTAAGTATATGCAGGAGTTAATATAAAGTAGGTTATATCATCCCACCTTTCCACATTAGTAGACTGACCCCAGAGCTCATACTGACATTCACATTCATGGTTCACATTCACAGGTCTTAAAAAAAAAAAAAAATACCCCTGAGACTTCAAGACGTGATTAACTGTCACTATGAGTAACCAAATAGAAAATGGTAATGTGTCTTGAAATGCCATTCTGTGTCACAAAATGGGAGCATGGCATGCTGCTGTTGAAAGCTTCTGTAAGGCTGTAGGTGAGAGAAATAGATGCAGCCCTGAGCAGCCCTGGCGCACCCTCTGGTTCTGAGCCACCAGCAGAAGCACGTCCCCTTCTGAGCACCTGGGTCCTTGCTGCCCACTACATGGGTGGGGTCCCATCATTTTAAAGCTTTTTTTTTTTTTTAATATTTTATTTGACAGAGATCACTGCCCAACTTTGGGCTTTCTATGGGCTTTTGGGTCTTGATATCTTGGATTCCTAATTGAGTCTCAGTAGAGCACAAAGTACAGCCATATTCTTGAATCCTATCCAGGGGCAATGACTGATGACCAGATATGGATCTTCCTGAGATTTCATTAGAGTTAGAGCATAGTCTCCTCTGTAACACATCTAACAGTCCTCCCCCAGTTTAAGAGTTGACAGGAAGTGTTTGAAAATGGTAATTTTATCAGAGACTTGTGGTATTTAGTGTTTTACATACACTAGCTCATGATATCATAACCCTATCAAGGTAGGTATTATTGTACCTTCCTTGCAGGTCTCTTGACAAATGAAGAATCTCAGGCTCTCATGGTTAAGAGATTCTCCCTTCAAAAAGCTAGCAAGGTCAGGAGTCAGCTCTATCCTAAATGATTATCATTATATGGGCTTCTCTGATCTCTCCCACCCATAGGTTTAAATTGTTTAGTGCTGGGATACCCGGATTACACCATTAAGTGTCCAACTCCTGGTTTCAGTTCAGGTCATGATCTCAGGGTCATGAGATCAAGACCCACATTGGGCTCCACCCTCAGCAGGGAGTCTGCTTGAGTTTCCCTCCCTCTCCCTCTCCCCCTGCTCACATGCTCTCCAAAATAAATTAAAAATTTTTTAATTGTCTAGTGCTGTAGGCTTTAACCCCCTGTTCACATCTTCTTCTCAAGCCCCTAACTTGGCAGACAGCAGGGACTGGTCCCCACCCCACATAAATATCTTCTACCCAAGTCTTTCTGTCCTTGGCCCATCTCAGAGAGGCTAGTGAGGAAGGTCCTCACTAACCCTCCCACTAACCCCTTACACACACATGCACATCCCAGGCCTCTGTAAGCCCTCCAATAGAAACAAACCAAGGATTTGGGGGTGCTGAGCCACCAGCCCAAGTTCTGAACATACAAGAACCTTCCCATATTCTGCTCAGCTCCCACTCCCCCTGCTATGTGGGCATTAGTTCAGCCTTATAAAGGAATAGGAAACAATGGGCTTCAGGAGGCTTTGAAGAAAAAGGATTAAAGAGAAAGCAAATCCACCAAACCAATCTACCCTTTATTGCTTTTCAGTTAGAGAAAGGATGGGCATAACAATACTGAACCACTGCTCCCCTGGTCTTGGGACTCAAAATCTTCCTTTGTGTAGAGGACCAAACCTGCAGCAGGAAGCTCTGAAGGCAGGTGCCCACTGCCAGGCCTCAGGTGGGCAAGTCCTGCTAACAGTAGTTCTTTTGTTGCCAACACCCTCTGCCACTCAAAGGGGTGCCCCTAGCAGTTGACGGAAAAAATGGACACGTTAGTGTACCTTCAACCTACAACTTTCACAGAACTACCTTAAGGCATTTCACTCTTATTAACCTTTAACTATGTTACTGAGGGTCATAGAGTTAACCCAGTCCCAGTTTGCATATGCAAAATTTAACTTCCCCAGGTTTCAATGAGGTAGGCTAGAAATTCGGGATAGGGTGCAGTCATGGGAACTTAATCCCTAAAACATACACTCCCATACTGCTTCCTAGTGACTTAAAGACAAATGAGAATGCCCAAAAGGCTAAGATTGCTATTATTTGCAGCTAAGTCCCTATATCTCCCCAGAAGAGGTCCAGACAATGGACCAATGCCATCCCAACCAACTCACACCCTTGCTTTCACTCAAAGCCATGTGCCTTGGTTTGCTGAGAAGAAACCTTATTCATGTCTCTGGAAACTCGGGCCTCTGCCCTGTTTCCCTTAGATGAAATGGTAGAAAAATGAGCAAGGGCAGCAGCTTAAGTAAGGGAAGGGCAGACTATGGTCAGCAGATTATGGAGAAGCTTCAATGAAAGCAAGTGACAATTTAGGAGCTGGTAGGTGAACATTCACTCACTCGCTTAATGAGCATTTGCTGAGCAAATGCTGTGTGTTAAGCTCCAGGAGACAAAGATGAGGAAGACATGGTCCCTAACAATTGACTATGTACTATAATGGAGAAGTGAAAGTTGAGGAGTGGCAGAGATTGGAAACAGCAGTAACTATGAATTCTAAAATTCTACCACATTAAGTTTAATTATCAAGATAAGAATCCACAGCCACAAAGAAACAGGTTATAAAATTTATTTTTCTTCATCTGATCCATGAACCTACTTTTATTCATAATCTCACAATGCAAATAGATAAAAAAGATACATAGATCTCTAAATATGCCCTGTCCAATATGCAAAATCATTTAATTCTTGCTAAGAAATCCAGTAAGACTGAGGGGGAGAGAGGAATGAATTGACAGAGCATAGGGGAATCTTAGGACATTGAAACTACTCAGTTTGATACTATAATGATAGACACATGTCATTGCACATTGGTCCAGACCTATGGAATGTACAACACCAAAACTGAACCCTAATGTAAACTATGGACTTTAGGTGATGATGATGCGTCAATATAGGTTCATCAACTGCAACATATACACAACTCTGATAGAGATGTTAATAATGGAGGAGGCTGTGCCTATTTTGGGGCAGAAGTTATATGGGAAATATCTGTTCCTTCTATTTGATTTTATAGTGAACCTGAAACTGATCTAAAAAATTGAGCATTTTCCCCTTCTTTTGGGGAAGTCTCTCATACTGTTGGTGGGAATGCAAACGGGTACAGCCACTCTGGAAAACAGTATGGATGTTCCTCAAGAAGTTAAAAATAGAGCTATCCCACAACCCAATAATTGGGCTACTGGGTATTACACCAAAGAAGGGGCATCTACACCACAATGTTCATAGTAGCAATATCCACAACAGCCCAACTGTGGAAGAGCCAAGATGTTCTTAACAGATGAATAGATAAAAATAATGTGGTTCATATATACAATGGAATATTACTCAGCCAGCCATCAGAAAGAATGAATAACTACCATTTACATCAACATGGACAGAACTGGAAAGTATTAGGCTAAGTGAAATAAGTCAATCAGACAAAGACAATTATCATATGGTTTTACTCATATGTGAAATAGAAGAAACTGCACAGATAATCAGGGGAAGAGAGGGAAAACTGGGAAGAAGTCAGAGGGGGACACAAACTATGAGACCCTTGACTCTGGGAAATAAACAGGGTTGTGGGAAGGGAGATGGGGGGGATGGGTAACTGGGTGATGGAAATTAAGGGGGTACATGAAATGATGAGCAGTTAATATTCTATGCAACTAATGAATCACTAAACACTACATCAAAAATTAATGATGTACTGTATGTCAGCTAATTAAAATATTTTTTTAAAAATCCAATAAGACCATTGGACCATAATATTGATATGTGGCTTAGTCTATTTAGCCTACTTTAAAAATTACTAAATAGGGAATATTATCAATAATTACTTTGAATATAAATGGACTAAACAATCAAAAGACAGAGGATGCCAGTACCATGCTGTCTTGGTGATCACAGCTTTGTAATAAAGCTTGAAATCAGGTAACATGATGCCCCCAGCTTTATTTTTGTTTTTCAACATTTCCTTAGTGATTCGGGGTCTCTTCTGATTCCATACAAATTTTAGGATTATTTGCTCTAGCTCTTTGAAGAATACAGGTGGAATTTTGATCGGAATGGCATTAAAAGTATAGATTGCTCTAGGCAGTATAGACATTTTAACAATGTTTATTCTTCCGATCCAAGAGCATGGAATGGTCTTCCATCTTTTTGTGTCTTCTTCAATTTCTTTCATGAGTGTTCTGTAGTTCCTCGAGTACAGATCCTTTACCTCTTTGGTTAGGTTTATTCCCAGGTATCTTATGGTTCTTGGTGCTATAGTAAATGGAATCGATTCTCTAATTTCCCTTTCTGTATTTTCATTGTTAGTGTATAAGAAAGCCACTGATTTCTGCACATTGACTTTGTATCCTGCCACGTTGCTGAATTGCTGTATGAGTTTTAGTAGTTTGGGGGTGGAGTCTTTTGGGTTTTCCATATAAAGAATCATGTCATCTGCGAAGAGAGAGAGTTTGACTTCTTCATTACCAATTTGGATACCTTTTATTTCTCTTATGCTGAGTGAAATAAGTCAAGCAGAGAGAGTCAATTATCATATTGTTTCACTTATTTGTGGAGCATAACAAATATCATGGAGGACAAGGGGTGTTAGAGAGAAGGGAGTTGGGGTAAATTGGAAGGGGAGATGAATCATGAGAGACTATGAACTCTGAAAAACAATCTGATGGGTCTGAAGTGGCGGGGGGGGGGAGGTTGGGTACCATTTGGTGGGTATTATAGAGGGCATAGATTGCATGGAGCCCTGGGTGTGGTGAAAAAATAATTAAATACTGTTTTTCTGAAAATAAATAAATTGAAAAAATTTAAAAAAAAGACAGAGGATGATAGAATGGATAAAAAAAATAAGACCTACCCACAAGTTGCCTACAGGAGATTCATTTTAGACCTAAAGACAGATTGAAAATGGGGGATGAAGAAATATCTATCATGTAAATGGATGTCCAAAGAAAGCTGGAGTATCAATACTTATATCAGACAATTAAAGCAAAGACTGTAACAAGAGACAAAGAAGGGCACTATAAAATAATAAAGGGTAAGATCCAACAAGAAAATAGAACAATTGTAAATATTTATGCATCCAACATAAGAGGACCCAAATTCATAAAAAAGTTAACAAACATAAAAGAACTAATCAATAATGATACAATAATAGCTGGGGATTTTAATACCCCACTTACACCAGTGAGCAGATCATCTAAACAGAAAATCAACAAGGCAACAATGGCTTTGAATGACACACTGGAACAGATGGATTTAACAAATATATGCAGAACATTCCATTCTAAAACAGAATAGACATTCCTTTCAAGTGCACAGAATATTCTATAGACTAGATCACTTATTAGCCCACAAAACCAGCCTGAACAAATTCAAGAAGATCAAAGTCACACCAAGCATCTTTTATGAACACAGTGCAATGAAACTACAAACCAACCACAAGAAATCATCTAGAAAAACCACAAATAGCATAGAGGTTAAATAACATGCTACTAAACAATGAAGGGCCAATCAGGAAATGAAAGGAAGAAATAAAAATGCACCTGAAAAAAAAAATGAAAAGGAAAATGTAATAGTCCCAAACCTTTGGGATACAGCAAAAGCAGTGTGAAGAGGAAAGTTTATAGCACTACAGGCCTACCTCAAGAAGCAAGAGCAATCACAAATAAATAATCTAACCTTATACCTAAAGTATCTAGAAAAAGAACAAACAAAACCTAAAACCAGAAAAGGAAGAAAATAATAAATATTGGAGCAGAAACAAATGATACAGAATCTTAAACAATACAATAGAACCGATCAATGAAACCCAAAGCTGGTTCTTTGAAAAATAATTTTGATAAAACCTCTAGTCAGACTCATCAAGGAAAAAAGATAAAGGACCCAAATAAATAAGATCACAAATCAGAGAAGAGAAATAACAATTACCACAGAAAGAAACACAGTCATATTATGGAAAACCATATGCCAACAAATTGGGTGACCTAAAGGAAATGGTAAATTCCTAGAAACATGAACTACCCAAACTGAAAAAGGAATAGAAAATTTTAACAGACTGATAACCAGCAAAGAAATCAAATCAATAATCAAAAAAATTTCAACAAACTGAAGTCCAAAACCACTTGACTTCACAGGCAAATTCTAGAAAACATTTGAAAAATAGTTAATAGTTATTCTTCTCAAATTATTCCAAAAAAAATAGAAAAGGAAAGCAAACTTCCAGATTTCTTCTATGAGGCCAGTATCATCCTGATACCAAATTAGATAAAGATACCACTCAAGAAGAGAACTGTAGGCCAATATCCCCCATGATCATAGATGCAAAAGTTCTCAACATAATATCAATAAACTGAATTTAATAATACATTAAAAAATATTCACCACAATCAAGTGGGAGTTGCAAGGGTGATCTGATATTCACAAAAGTCAATGTGATACGTCACAATAAATAAGGATCAGAACCATACAATCATTTCAACAGATGCAGAAAAAGCATTTGACAAACTACAACATACATTCAAGATAAAAAACCCTCAACAAAGTAGGTTTATACAGAACATACCTCAACATAATAAAGGCCATATGTGAAAAATCCACAGCTAACACCATCCTTAATGGGGGAAAACAGAGCTTTCCCCCTGAGGTCAGGAACAAGACAGGGATGTCTACTCTCACCACTTTCATTCAACATAATGACTGGATCTCCTAGGCACAGCAATCAGACAATAAAGAAGACATCAAAGGCATCCAAATCAATTAGAAAGAAGTAAAATTTTCACTATTTGCAGATGACAGGATACGACATATAGAAAACCCAAAAGACTCCATTAAAACAACAACAACAACAAACTGCTAGAACTGATGCATGAATTCACTAAAGTTGTAGGATACATGATTAATATACATAAATCTGTTGCACTTTTATACACCAATAATGAAGCAGCAGAAAATTAGGAAAACCATCCCATTTACAATTGCACCAAAAATAAGATACCTAGGAATAAGCCTAACCAAAGAGGTGAAAAACTTGTACTCTGAAAACTACAAACACTGATAGACGAAATTGAAGAGGATGCAAAGAAACGGATGAACATTCCATGCTCATGGATTTGAAGAATATCATTAAAATGTCTGAACTAGCCAAAGCAATCTATGCATTTACTACAATCCATACCAAAATACTAACCTCATTTTCTACAGAACTAAAACAATTTTCAAATGTGCATGGAAGCACAAAAGACCTGAAGAGCCAAAACAGTCTTAAAAAAGAAAAGGCAAAGCTGGAGACATCACAATTCCAGACTTCAAGTTATATTACAAAGCTGTAGTAATCAAAACAGTATGGTACTGGCACAAAAACAGACACATAGATCAATGGAACAGAATAGAAAACCCAGAAATAAACCCACAACTAAATGGTCAACTAATCTTGAACAAAGTAGGAAAAGGTATCCAATGGGAAAAAGACTCTCTCCAGTAAATGGTGCTGGGAAAACGGGACAGCAACATGCAGAAGAATGAAACTGGACCACCATCTTTCACCATACTCAAAAATAAATTCAAAATGGGTGAATGATCTAAATGGAAGACCCGAAACCATAAAAATCCTGGAAGGGAACACTAGCAGTAACCTCTTTGACATCAGCAATAGCAACTGCTTTCTTATCTTGTCTCCTGAGGCAAGGGAAACAAAGGAAAAATAAACTCTTTGGACTACATCAAACTGAAAAGCTTCTATATGGCAAAGGAAGCAAAACTATGGAATGAGAGAAGATATTTGCAAATGATATATCTGATCAAGGATTAGTATCCAAAATATAGAGAAAACCTTTAAAAACTCAACACCCAAAAAACAAATAGTCCAATTTAAAAATAGGCAGAATACATGAATAGGCATGAAAAGCTGTTCATCATCACTAATCATCAGGGAAATGCAAATCAAACTACAATGAGATCTTACCTCGTACCTGTTAGGATGGTTAAAATCAACACAAGAAACAACAAGTGTTGATGAGGATATGGAGTAAAAGGAACACTCTCACACTGTTGGTGGAAATAAAAACTGGAGCAGGCACTCTGGCCAACAGTATGGCAGTTCCTCAAAAAGTTAAAAATAGAACTACCAGCAATTACCCTACAGGGTATTTACCCAAAGAATACAGGAACACTACTTCAAAGGGATACTTGCATTCCTAAGCTTACAGCAGTAGTATTTACAATAGCCAAGGTAAGGAAGTAGCCCAAGTGTCCATCGACTGACGAATGGATAAATCTATACAATGGAATATTATTCAGCCATAAAAAAGAATGAAATCTTGCCATTTGCAACAACATGGATGGAGGTGGAGTATAACGCTAAGCAAAATTAGCCCAAGACAAATACCATGTGATTTCACTCATACATATAATTTAAGAAACAAAACAAATGAACAAATTAGGAAAAGACAAATCAAGAAATAGCTTCTTAATTATAGAGAACTGATGATTAGAGGGAAGTGGGGGTGGGGAATGGGTTAAATCAGTGATGGGATTAAAGAGTACACTTGCCATGAGCTCCAGGTGATGAATGGACTTTTTTAATCCCTATATTGTATACCTGAAACCAATATAACACTATGTTAACTAACAAATTACAATAAACTTTTAAAAAAATGACTACACAGGTGGCTTATAAATAAAAATTTACTTCTCACAGTCGTAGAGTTAAAGAATTCCAAGTGAAAGTTGCCAGCACAATTGCTGGCTACATAGGACCACTTACCTTGCCTACCATCTGGGGGGGGTGTCTAAGATTTAAAGAGATGAGATGTCCCCTTGGAAGTCCCAAGTTTCTTGATCTGCAAGGTCTACACGCACGCACACACACACACACACACACACACACACACACCACATTCTAAAATGGTGACTAAATGACCCCAAATGCATGCCATTTGGGGATTTACCAAATTATAGATCTCCCATTCACCAGCTAGACACTTCTAACTCTGCACCAAGTGTTGCATATATATCTCATTTAAATCTCAAAATAATCCTGTGAAAAGAGATCGTGATCCCAGTTTTGTGAATAAAGCAGCTGAGGCTCAGAGAAGCTGAATGACCTGCCTACCGTCACACAATTAGTTTGGACCAGTACTAAGATTCAGCCACTGGGTCTGCCTTAGTCCATCACTCAAGATGGTACACATCACTTGAAATGTACACAAAAAAGCCCAAGTTGCACCTTCTGTATTATTCCTCAATCATCCTAGTGCCTGGTGAGATCAACACTGATGAGGAGAGCAAACCCACTGCCCCACTAAGTAGCCGATCAAAATGCTGCGAAACGATCTAAAGCTAATTTCCTCAGGTCTCCAGAAAGCAGAACATTCTAGCCATGAAGGAAACCTATCAACAACATGAATTGACTAGAGGGGGGAAAAATGACCTTCACTAGAGCATTTCAATGAATTAATGTTTCTTCTAACATAAAATCCAAGCCTTCATGGGGTCTTTCCAATCAGGCTTTATACACAGTTTGCAAACACAAGGAAAGACTCCTTCGGTCATATTACTAGTTCATCATTGGTAGATATATACTAAGTTCCTACTGTCTATGAGAAGAATCACATTTAAAAGATAGGATTCCTGCTCTTTAGTAGCTTATAACCTAATTATACAGATTCTTATAAAAGACACACCTAGCATAAATGTGGCTGAATATTCCTGGGGAATAACCTTTTTCCTAGAGAAAAAGACTCGGGCCTGGGCTGTGCATCACTAGATCAGCCACATGGCTTGAGTGACCCATTGTAGCATCAAGAAAAGCTATTTTTCCCCTCTTGCTTGAAAGACCTGCTCTACTTACCTTAATTCTTTAAAAAAAAAAAAAAGTATCAAAAGCTTTCAAATCTACAAGCTTACAGAAAGCAAATAAATAACGTCCCTCCTACCGTTTTATCACTTAACCTTGACCAATTCCATGGGATGAGTTCAAGTGTCTAGCAAAGCCTAGGGGTTACACAACATGGATCAGCCAAGTGCAGGGTTGGGGGGCGGGGGATGCTGGACAATGGTACGCTGAGAAAGAGACAGGGCAGGAAGCCGTGGGCATCCAGCAGGCAGCCAACCTGGGTCTTCGGGGAGATTCCAGAGAGGAAAACCAGACAGATAGCACAGAGCCCAACCTTGTCTCCAAGAAAATACAACCATCGCTCAGAAAACAGAGACATCAACCCTTCTCTCCAGCCAGAGAACAAGTGGAAAATGACCCTCTCCTCAGAGGAAATAAAGAGACATAACTCAGAAAGCACATACAGAGTTACCATCTGATACTGTGCAAAAAATGTCCCTCCTTTACTTTTTGTGTGCATGTGGGTGGCTGTGTGCACATGTGTGATTTTGTATGTGTGTACGTGTGCATGTATGTGTTCACCTCCCCCTTTGCTATGACTGTTTGGCTTTACTACAAAGCTGTGAAAAGGCTTGCACATTTTTGGAACCCTGTATTAGTTTCTAATTGGTTAATATTTGTATCACTCAGTTTTGATCATTGTATTTAAAATCAAAATAACATCAGTAGGGCACATGCTAAGAGTTATAGCTGTGGGTGGGTCTTTGTTTTCCTAGGAAATTCTTTGGTGATGTTGCATTAAGAGATCAGATTAGGTGGCTTCTCAGCTCCTTCTAGCCCCTGACATTCTTCATCCTGTATCTGTGCAGAAAAAAAAAAAAAAAAAATGGACTGACCCTGAGTGCACCCCAGGGACAGTGACCCTCGGAACATTTTGGCAGCATCTAGGTCTGCCCAAGCCCCAGGAGGGAAAGCATGGTTCTGTCCTGTGTCACAGCTGATTTAACTGAAAGAGGAGAACCAGCCAGGGGAACCGAAGCTTGACAGTGTCCCTGAGGGTCTGTCCAGTGACAGCCAGAGCAGTATGGGGGACACAGGGGAGACTTCCTATGGCCCAAGATTCACAAGCAGCCTTTGTTCTAACCACTGAGATCAACCCCCAGAAATGTCCCCTCCCCTGCAAAACCACAGTGTCTGTGAGAAAAACGAGAGCTGAAGCTGATGTGTTGTAAGGTAGGAAAATGCAGAAGCAAAGGGCTTACAGAGAGGAGGAGAGGGTGTGGGGATTAAGGCAAAGAGATTTTTCCGCCTTTGCAGGAAACCTTGCATGAGCTAAGACATCCACAGGGAGAGCTCAGATGGTGGCAGATTTTCCACTTCTAAGACAGAAGGGGGAAAAATGATCACCATTTTTTTACTGAAAACCACATCCCGATGGCCAGAGATGTTACAAAACTCTTGTGCCTCTTTGCAAAGCCCCTGCACAGTCAACACATTCAGCCTCCTTGTCCACAGGGGGACAATGAAACATTAAGAAAGTATTTAAGAAACAAAGAAACTGCAGGAGACTTTGGGAATAGAAATCACAACTTCTATTTCCCAGCCTGGAAGACTCTAGGAATGCTTTATTTCCTTCACCTCCCGTCCTGGAGCACATTTCCATAGTAACTCTCCATGACCATGGTGCCTCCTATGGCCAAGTAGAGGCTGGCTAGAAGATTCTCCACCAAAAGGGCGCAGCAATCCCTTCAAGAAACACACTCCCATGATTCCCTCTCTTTCCATATCAGTATACAGAGATGGAGGTACTCTAGAAAGGTTTTGGGATTGAAGTGTGAACTTCGTTATGGAAGAAATGAAGAATTAAGGAAGAAATGAAGCCACTCAGTGAAGCTTCTTAACAAACTAGGATGAGCATTTGTCTGTCTGACTTCCAACTTTCTGGAATGGGTGTTATAACTGATGGCATCTGGGAGGCAGTCCACAGGACCAGAGCACAAATTATGTACAAAGCTCTGAGTTTAATTACTTCTACATTCCATGCCATAATGACCTACCATGGCCCATTCTGCTGATGGAGGAACAGAGTCATGTTGAGATCGTGTGTTTATCAGTGAATTAAATGTGAGAATTGACCTAGCATGGTTCAAAATCCGCAGCTATAGTAACGGGCTACAACATGGATAAAGTTTGGGGACAACATGTTAAGTAAAATAAGCCAATTACAGAAGGACAAATACAGAATGACTCCACTTATATGAGGTATCTAAAGTAGTCAAACTCCTAGAAGCTACAAAAATGGTGGTACCAAGGGTTACGGGTGAGGCAGGGAAGGGGAGCTGCTATTCAGTGGGCCTAGAGTTTCAGTCATGCAAAATGAAAAGTTTCAGAGATCTGCTATAAGGCGATATGCATATAGTTAACAAATCAGGGTGTACAGTACAGTTTTAACAGGATAGACTTCATGGTATATATTTTGTACCACCATAAAAAATTTATAGCTGTGAGTGGCTTCACAGCTATGTCTCTGATCCACTTAAAGTGTTATTTCAAGAAGTTTGAGGATGGATTCCTGTCTCATGTTGAGGTCTTTTATCCTTTGAGTTTATCTTTGTGTACAGTGGAAGAGAATGGTCAAGTTTCATTCTTCTACATATAGCTGTCCAGTTTTCCCAGCACCATTTACTGAAGAGACTGTCTTTTTTCCACCGTATATTTTTTCCTGTTTTATCGAAGATTATTTGACCACAGAGTTGAGGGTCCATATCTGGGCTCTCTACTCTGCTCCACTGGTCTATGTGTCTGTTTTTATGCCAGTACCATGCTGTCTTGGTGAGCACAGCTTTGTAGTAAAGCTTGAAATCAGGTAACGTGATACCCCCAGCTTTATTTTTGTTTTTCAACATTTCCTTAGTGATTCGGGGTCTCTTCTGATTCCATACAAATTTTTGGATTATTTGCCCCAGCTCTTTGAAAAATACTGGTGGAATTTTGATCGGAGTGGCATTAAAAGTATAGATTGCTCTAGGTAGTATAGACATTTTAACAATGTTTATTCTTCTGATCCAAGAGCATGGAATGGTCTTCCATCTTTTTGTGTCTTCTTCAATTTCTTTCATGAGTGTTCTGTAGCTCCTCAAGTACAGATCATTTACCTCTTTGGTCAACATGAGACAGGAATCCATCAGAATCCTAAAGGAGACCATAGGCAGTAACCTCTTCGATATCAGCCACAGCAACTTCTTTCAAGATATATCTCCAAGGGCAAAGGAAAAAAAAAGCAAAGATGAACTTTTGGGACTTTATCAAGAGCAAAAGCTTCTGCACAGCAAAGGAAACAGTCAACAAAACAAAGAAGCAACCCACAGAATGGGAGAAGATATTTGCAAATGACAGTACAGACAGAAGGTTGATATCCAGGATCTATAAAGAACTCCTCAAACTCAAAACACACAAAACAGACAATCATATTAAAAAATGGGCAGAAGATATGAACAGGCACTTCTCCAATGAAGACATACAAATAGCTATCAGACACATGAAAAAATGTTCATCATCACTAGCCATCAGGGAGATTTAAATTAAAACCACATTGAGATACCCCCTTATACCAGTGGGAATGGCCAAAATTAGCAAGACAGGAAACAACATGTGTTGGAGAGGATGTAAAGAAAGGGGAACCCTCTTACACTGTTGGTGGGAATGCAAATTGGTGCAGCCACTTTGGAGAACAGTGTGGAGATTCCTCAAGAAATTAAACATAGAGCTTCCCTATGACCCTGCAATTGCACTCCTGGGTATTTACCCCAAAGATACAGATGTCGTGAAAAGAAGGGCCATCTGTACCCCAATGTTTATAGCAGCAATGGCCACGGTTGCCAAACTGTGGAAAGAACCAAGATGCCTTTCAATGGACGAATGGATAAGGAAGATGTGGTCCATATACACTATGGAGTATTATGCTTCCATCAGAAAGGATGAATACCCAACTTTTGTAGCAACATGGACGGGACTGGAAGAGATTATGCTGAGTGAAATGAGTCAAGCAGAGAGAGTCAATTATCATATGGTTTCACTTATTTGTGGAGCATAACAAATAGCATGGAGGACAAGGGGAGATGGAGAGGAGAAGGGAGTTGAGGGAAATTAGAAGGGGAGGTGCACCATGAGAGACTATGGACTCTGAAAAACAATCTGAGGGTTTGAAGTGGTGGGGGGGTAGGAGGTTGGGGGAACCAAGTGGTGGGTATTAGAGAGGGCACGGATTGCATGGAGCACTGGGTGTGGTGCAAAAACAACAAATACTGTTATGCTGAAAAGAAATTAAAAAAAAAAAGAAGAAGAAGAAGAAGTTTGAGGATGTTTAATTTATAAAGGGAAAGGTCTACAGCCATAGGTATAGTAGGAAGAAAGGACAAACATAGATAAAAATACCTGAATAGATATGGCTTCTTGGGTGAAATATGGATGAAAAGTTGCTCAACATCATTAGTCATTAAGGAAATACAAGTTAAGGTCACAGTGAAAAGACAGCCCTCAGACTGAGAGAAAATGTGTGTAAATCATATGTCTGGTAAGAGTCTACACAGGGGAAATTCTTGACATTAAGTTTTTCAATATCATGAAAGTTTCTGACATTTAACTTTTGGTTGGCAAGGCATCCATTTCAAAGACCTCCATCTTGAATAAATACACTGCCAACTAGCTAAACAACTAGCTGAACAACTAGATAAGAAACCAGGCTGCTCTCCCACCATTAAGTTCTCCTTCTATAAAGCCCTGGGTAATCTAGATAAACAGCCACGTGAGTGACCCCACTTTCCCCTTCCCATGCCTAATTCCTGTTCTTATGTTTTCAATTGCCCAATGAAGAATAAACCTTTAAAACCCGAGCCACTTTGCCCTCAGACCCTAATAAATGTAGAGACCTGGATCCATGCTCCCCTCTCTCTCCCTCTATCCCTGTGACCTTGCTGTGTAGCTCTCAGTGTGCTGTGTCCTCCAGAAACTGCAATAAACCCCAGGGCTCCCTCTTCCCCCACCCAGAGTTGCCTCATGGTTGCTGCTGAGGTCCATTTTGAATCATAATAAAGCCACAGGGTTCAGTCCAGCCACAACATGGGCTCCAGTAGGTAACATGTCTGTGGGGGCTTTAGCCCCAAGAGTACAGGGCTGGGCAAACACCTCAGACATTCCTAGCCAGAAGCATTAGTATCAATAGGCTGTGATCTGATGCATTAGTCTAGTATTTGGTACATTTTAGGAACTATTACAATCCAATGACAAAAAGACAACCCAATTAAAAACTGGGCAAAAGACTTGAATAGGTATTTCTCCAAAGCAGCTACATACAAGTGGCCAATAAACACAGAAGATGCTCAACCTTAGTTATTAGGAAAATACAAATCAAAACCATGAGATATCACTTCATTCCCAGCAGGATGGCTAGAATTAGTAAGAAATACTAACAAGTGTTGGTGAAGATATGGATAAAATGAATCCTTCATACACTGGTGTGGATGTAAAATGGTATAGCTGCTGTAGGGCAACAGTTTGGTGGTTCCTGAAAAGGCTAACTATAGAGTTACCATATAACCCAGCAATTCCAGTCCTAGATATAGACCCAAGAGAAATGAAAATGTGTATCTATACAAAAAACTTCTACATGTTCACAGCAGCATTATTTCTAAACAGGAAAAGTGGAAACCATTCAAATGTCCATCCTCTGATGAATGAACAAAATGTGGTCTAACCAAGAGTGGAATATTAATCAGCCTTATAAAGGAATGAAGTACGGATTCATATTATAACATGGATCTCTGTGAAAACATTGTGCTA
Organism: Mustela putorius furo; assembly: GCF_011764305.1. NCBI lineage: Eukaryota > Metazoa > Chordata > Mammalia > Carnivora > Mustelidae > Mustela > Mustela putorius. The sequence goes on from NW_025422060.1 coordinate 8,249,166, forward strand.
AATTAAAGTAGCAAGACAAAAAAGGCCACATACCATAAGACTCTGCTTACATGAAGTATCCAAAATAGGCAAAACCACAGACCTGGAAGATTAGTAGTTGCCAGAGGCTAGGAAGAAGACAGAATTCCAAGTGACTGGTAGTGGGTACTGGGTCTCTTTTTGGATGGATGGAAATGTTTTGGAAACGGATGATGGTGATGGTTGCACACATGTGTGAATGTATTAAGAAGCCACTGAGTTGTACACTTTAAAAGGGGAGTTTTTGGCCTGTGAATTAGAGCTCAATAAATAAAAAGGAAGTTGAAACTGCTATGTGATAGCACCTACACACCTATCTGAATGGCTAAAAGCAAAAACAGTGGCCAAAACCAAACACTATGAGAATACCAAAAGCTGGCAACAATGCAAAAAACTGGACCACTCACACTCATTGTGTGGGAACATAAATGATTCAGCCACTTTGGTAAACAGTTTATGTGTTTCTTTCAAAATGAAAAATGACCTTCCACATGACTTTCCACATGACTTTCTACATGACCCAAGAATTTATTGCAGAAAAATGAAAACTTAGGTCCACATCAAAACCTTGTCTGAATATTCAGGATAGCTTTATTTATAATAGCTAATCACTGGAAACTACCTAAATGTCCTTTAGTGAGTAAATGCTTTAACAAGGATGGTATATCCATAATACAGAATATTACTCAGCAATAAAAATCAATATAACTCAGATTAAGCCCAGAGAAAAGATGCAGAGTCAAAAAAAAAAAAATCTCAAAATGTTACATACTGTGTGGCACACTTCTAGAACCCCTGAAACAAAATTCTAGACAAAGAGGGAGCAGATTAGTACTTGCCTGTGCACAGGAATGGTCAAGAGAGAAGGTATAGTTATAAAGAGGTAGCACAAGAGAACCTTGGGGAGATAAGATAGTCCTGTATTTTAATTGTGGTGATAAGGACAGAAAACCACGCATGTGACAAAATTTCACAGAGTTTTGTGTGTGCTCGTGCGTTAACTGGTAACATCTGAATTAGCAGGTTTTATCAGTCATTACCTGGTTTTACTACTGCATGTAGTTACCCAAGTTGTTTGCAATACAGGAGAACAGGTGATGGGTACCAATCACCTCTCTCACTTTCTTTGCAAACACCTGTCAAACTAGTTTTTCTAAATTAGTTTTAGAAAAAATTAGGTTTTTTTAAAGTAACTATACAGTGATAGCATTAGTCAACGTTGAAGAGTAATGGCTGTGTTTCAGTAACTCGTATTTGAATGCAAAGGAAATGATGCCTGCATGGTACAGCCACGAGCTATCACCTCTGCATGTCAGAGGGAATCCTCCTCTTAGTGTGAACTGCTCATACTCAAAAATGAGTGAAGAACTTCCAGTGTGGACCCGTCCTATATGTATCCTCATTTGCCCCGGTTGCCCCTGCATGCAGCTCTATTGTGCTCTAACACACGTTCAGTCTGAACTCTAGGCCTTCATTCACACCCCTCTTCCCCACCTATCCAAACCCATCCCATCACATAAGGCCCAGCAGCAGTATCCAGCCTTCCATGTGGGTTAACAGTATCTCTAACTGGATACCGGAGTTCATATATGTGCTGCCGAAGAGAGCACTGGATACCAGAGTTCGAACTCCAGGTTTTCTTCTATATTTTCCACAATACATGACACAGTGCCAAGAATCCAGGGGGTACTCAAAAATCATCATTGATAGAGAATCAAGGTCTATCACCCTCAAGATTCTTATGCTTATTCTTATTCTTATGCTTGTGCTTTATGTGATGAAGGAGACCAGGCATATACATAGAGGCACGAAAGCCATGCTAGAATGTTTCACACATACTTGGTACTTTGCATATGTTTAAATAAGTTCTTTCATTTATTACAGTGCCATGGATGGAGCCTAATAGGTATTATCAGACCCATTTTGAAGACAAGCAAAAAGAGTTCAGAGTGGTTAAGTGATATGCAATGTCACACTTGGTACTGACTTGAGTTAGAATTCAAGACTCACTTGAAATCCTTATCAAGATGCAAATTGCCACTGTAAAACTTTTTTTTAATTAATATACAGTGTGATATTGGTTAAGTATCGATATGATTCAACAATTCTACACATTTCTCAGTGCTCATGATGTTAAGTGTACTTTTAATCCCCCATTTCTCCCATTCCCCCCCCCCAGCAAGCACCAGTTTGTTCTTTGTATTTAAGAGTCTGCTTTGTTAGTTAGAATGGCCAAAATTAACAAGACAGTAAACATGTGTAAACCTGGTGATTCACAGACCTGTACCCCTGGGGATAAAAATATATGTTTATAAAAAATAAAAAATTAAAAAAAAAACACAAGACAGTAAACAACAAGTGTTGGAGAGAATATGGAGAAAGGGGAACCATCTTCCACTGTTGGTGGGAATGCAAGTTGGTGCAGCCACTTTGGAAAACGGTGTGGAGATTTCTTAAGAAATTAAAAATAGAGCAATTGCACTACTGGTTATTTACCCCAAAGATACAGATGTAGTGAAAAGAAGGACCATCTGTACCCCAATGTTCATAGCAGCAATGGCCACAGGGACCAAACTGTGGAAACAGCCAAGATGACCTCCAACAGACGAATGGATAAGGAAGATATGGTCCATATATACAATGGAGTATGATGCCTCCATCAGAAAGGATGAATACCCAACTTTTGTATCAACATGGACGGGACTGGAAGAGATTATGCTGAGTGAAATGAGTCAAGCAGAGAGAGTCAATTATCATATGGTTTCACTTACTTGCAGAGCATAAGGAATAACATGGAGGACATTGGGAGATGGAGAGAGGTGAGTTGGGGGAAATTGGAGGGGGAGATGAGAAACTGTGGACTCAGAAAAAAACTGAGGGTTTTGGAGGGGAGGGGCCTCGGGGGATGGGTGAGTGGTGGTAGGTATTATGGAGGGCACGTACTGCACGGAACACTGGGTGTTATACATAAACAACGAATCTTGGAACACTGAAAAAATTAAATTTTTTTTAAAAGAGTCTGGTTTGTTGCTGTCTTGTTTCTTTGTTCTGTTCCTTAAATTCCACATATAAGTGGAATTTTTAAGGAGGCAAATTATTAGTTGGTAGATGCAGATCTTAAAGCAAGTGTAACATTTTGCTGCACAAAATAGTATATTTAGCCAACACCTTAATGATGGCCGAGGCACACAGCAGAGGTCTTAAAAAGTAGGGACAGAGGATTGCACCAATCAAGAGCAGATTGGAAGAACACGCTCTACTTCCAAAGTATATTCTGAATCCAGCCATTTCTCTCCAGTGCCAATGCTGCCCCCTAATCAAGCTATTATTACTCAGATCAGATTGCTCCATTCAATGGCTCCCCAGAGCACAAAGGGTTACCCTTCTTACCCTTGCTTGGGCAACTCTCAACAGTCTGGCTCCTGCTTACCTCTCCTAATTAACTTTGTTCCATTCTTTCCCCAGCAATGCTCCCTTCTCATTTTCCCATCCCTCATGTATGTCAAGCAGTTTCAGCCTTGGCTAATGACATTGGTTTTTTCTTTACCTGAGATGCTCTTCTGCCTGATCTTTGTATGGCTGGCCCTGTGGGATTCAGATTTCAGTTTGTTATCTCCCCAATCTTAAGTACCTACCTGTTCTTGTCCATCATACCATCCTCTTAATTCTTCGTCAAACACCTATGATTATCTGACATTTTTCTTGTTGACCCAGGTATCAATAAATGTACTGACTGCCCCTCCCTTGCTGGCTCCAATGTAATGTAAGCCTCAAAAGAGCAGGGAGCTCTTTTCCTCTGGTCTTTTTTGTTGTTATTGTTTGTTTGTTTTTTATTATGTTCAGTTAGCCACTGTTTAGTACATAATTCGTTTTTGATATAGTGTTCAATGATTCATTAATTATGTATAACATCCAGTGCTCACCACAGCATGTGCCCTACTCAATACCCATCACCCTGTTACCCCCTCCTCCCAAGACTGCCAGGATGTTTCTCATGTTCCATAGTCTCCATGGTTCATCTCCCTCTCTGATTTCTCCTCCTTCAGATTTCTGTCCCTTCCTATGGTCTTCCGTGCTATCGCTTATGTTCCACATATGAATGAAACCATATGATAATTGTCTTTCTCTGCTTGGCTAACTTCACTTAATAGAATCCCTTCCAGTTCCGTCCATGTCGATTCAAATAATGAGTATTCATCATTTCTGATGGTTGAGTAACATCCCATCGTGTATATGGACCACATCTTTATCCATTCATCTGTTGAAGGGCATCTCAACTCCTTCTACAGTTTGGTTGTTATGGGCATTGCTGCTATGAACTTTAGGGTACACATGTCCCTTCTTTTCACGTAAATACCTAGTAGTGCAGTTGCTGGGTCCTAGGGTAGCTCTATTTTTTTTTTCCAATTTATTTATTTTCAGAAAAACAGTATTCATTATTTTTTCACCACACCCAGTGCTCCATGCAATCCGTGCCCTCTATAATACTCTTAACATCTTGAGGAACTTCCATACTGTTTTCCAAGAGTGACTGCACCAGCTTGCACTTCCACCAACAGTGGAGAGGGTTACTTTTCTCCACATCCTCTCCAACATTTGTTGTTTCCTGTGTTGTTAATCTTTGCCATTCTAACTGGTGTAAGGTGGTATCTCAATGTGGTTTTTATTTGTATTTCCCTGCTGGCTAATGATGATGAACATTTTTTCATGTGTCTGTTAGCCATATGTTTATCTTTCTTAGAGAAGTTTCTGTTCATGTCTCCTGCCCATTTTTTGACTGGGTTATTGTTTTTTTGAGTGCTGAGTCTGAGAAGTTCTTTATAGATCTTAGATATCAGGCCTTTATCTCTTGTGTTTTTTTTTTTTTAAATCCTCAGTGCCTCACATATGATATGTATTTAATAAGTATGCATCAAATAAAGGTATGAATGAATGAAAGAGACTACCACCCTATGTACTTCAGTTTTGGCTCTTTCTGGCCAAAGAAATGGTCTATTAATGATAGTCTGAGAATAAGTTAAGAGTTTTCACCTAAAAGGTAAGTGAATATTTATCCTTTCTGATAGCTGAGTAATATTCCATTGTATATATGGACCACATCTTCTTTATCCATTCATCTGTTGAAGGGCATCTTGGCTCTTTCCACAGTTTGGCTATTGTGGACATTGCTGCGGTGAACATTGGGGTACAGATGGCCCTTCTTTTCACTACATCTGTATCTACATCTGGTAGTATGTACTACCCAGTAGTGCAATTGCCAGGTCATAGGGTAGCTCTATTTTTAATTTTTCAAGGAATCTCCACACTGTTTTCCAAAGTGGCTGCACCAACTTGCATTTCCACCAACAGTGTAAGAGGGTTCCCCTTTCTCTACATCCTCTCCAACATTTGGTTTTTCCTGCCTTGTTAACTTTTGCCATTCTAACTGGTATATGGGACTGGAGGAGATTATGCTGAGCAAAACAAGTCAAGCAGAAAAGTCAATTATCATATGGTTTCACTTACTTGTAGAACATAAGGAATAACATGGTGGTTATTATGAGAAGGAAAGAAGGGATTGGGAATCGGAGGGGAAGATGAACCATGAGAGACTGTGGACTCTGAGAAACAGGGTTTTGGGAGATGCAGATGGGTGAGCCTGGTGGTGGGTATTAAGAAGGGCACGTACTGCATGGAACACTAGGTATTACAAATAAACAATGAATCTTGGAACACTGCATCGAAAACTAATGATGTACTTTATGGCGACTAACAGAACACAATAAAAAATTTTTAAAAAGAGATACATAAAAAAAAAGGTAAGTGAGTAACATGACACTACATACCTCAAAAACACTTTGAACACAGTTTATTACAGGTCATCTTACAACATCCAGATCAAGGCCCCTCTCCTCTCTGAACTCTTCCTAGACCCCAAGACCTTACTGATCCCTTCTTTCTCTGACTTTCTAAAGCTTTTATTGTCTTCATCATCAGTCATGTAAATTTGGAGATTAAGTAGCACAACAGTAGGAGGGCCTACCATGTGAGGGAACTGGGCTAGGTCCTGGAAATACAATGAATTAGTAGTTTATGTAGAATTTATACTGTGGATGGGAGACATAGGTATTAAAACAGTATTTGCACTAATGATTACTTAATCATATTTGCAATAAGTACCACAAAGAAAATTGAAGTTGTGCCAATGGCATAATTGGAGGACAAACCCAGACCAGCTGGATAAAGGAAGGAAAGAGAGTACAAAGTGGGTCAGAGATATAACAGTTACTTTACAGGCAGATTTGGGAGGCAAGAGACCACTGAGCAGGAGGGATGAAGATCATAAATAACATTGACTTGAAGTAAGGAGATCATGGTCTCACTTCCAGTTCTGTCACTTGACTTGTCCAGGTTCATGTGATTCAATGGCGTTATTAAGAACAGAAGTAATGTTTAGTGTTTGTAGAACCCTCTAAAGAATAAAACCCCTTCATTTTCTAGAGATGAAATAATTCCAAAGAATATTAAGCATATATTATTATGTCCTAAGCACAAAGATCCATAAAGGTGAATGGCTTTGCCCAAGATTAACATTAGTTAGTAGGTAGTGTCTCAATTAGAAACCTTAGCTCCCGAATCCCAGCCCTAGATTCTTTCCAAAGGCATCCAAGGTCATCCACAATGTGATCCAACCATAACTATGCACTTTTCCACTATTCTCAATCCTGGATGCCCAGCTGCTGAAATCACCCCCAGCTCAATGCTTACTCCAGGTCTTCTGAAATTTTGGCCCCCAACGTGAGGTCACATAGTTTTACAGTTCAGACTGAAATGTCCCCCACCCTTGAGCGCTCAACTATCACTTCCTCTTGTACTACTCTCCCATCACTAAGTTGGTCTATAGCAGTGGTTCTCAAAGAGTGAGGATTCTTGGGGAAATCTCAAGATTCTTTCAGTGCATCCAAGAGATCAAACTATTTTCAGTATAATACTGAGAGGTCTTTGTCACTGTACTGAGATTTGCACTATTGACACGGAAGCAAAGTTAAGTAAAACTACTGGCACCTGGTACAAATCAAGGCACTAGCGACAAGTTATACTAATAGTTAATTGTATTCTTCAGTGCTATGTTGGCAGAAAAGAAAAGTCACGCTTAATGTTTTTGATGAAGCAGTAAAAATCATTAATTAAATCCTGACCCTTGAACACACATTGTTTAATACTGTGTGTGAAGAAATCAGAAGTATACATAAAGCACCACTGCTGCTTATCAAAGCACAATGGCGATCTCAAGGAAAATGATTACTTTTGCCATTCTAACTGGTATATGGGACTGGGTTCTGAGCTGATCTAGTGGCTTTCTTCCTGAAACACTATTTTCACTTAAAAAATTGCAAACTACACTTACTCAAATTTGAGTATCCAATAGACATTCTCTTTAAAAAGGATAAAGTGTGGGGCGCCTGGGTGGCTCAGTAGGTTAAAGCCTCTGCTTTCGGCTCGGGTCATGATCCCAGGGTCCTGGGATCGAGCCCCACATCAGGCTCTCTGCTCAGCAGGGAGCCTGCTTCCTCCTCGCTCTCTGCCTGCCTCTCTGCCTACTTGTGATTTCTGTCTGTCAAATAAATAAATAAAATATTTTTAAAAAAAAAGGATAAAGTGGGACACCTGGATGGCTCAGTGGGTTAAGCCTCTGCTTTCAGCTCAGGTCATGATCTCAGGGTCCTGGGATAAAGCTCTCTGCTCAGCGGGGAGCCTATTTCCCCCTCTCTCTGTCTGCTTGTGATCTCTTTCTCTGTGTCAAATAAATAAATAAATGAATAAAAATAAAATGGATAAAGTAAGCCTGTCACTTCAAAGAAAAACACTCACAGTATTTGTTGCCAATGACAAAATTCGAGATTTCAAGCAAAATCTGGAATTTTAAGAAACCTGCCTCTGTGTGCTTATTTTCCCAATGCTCTAAGACTTGATGAGATTGATGATGATATTCATAGGATTTTTTAATATTGTGTAACTAAAAGTCTCAACATTTGCAAGATCTGTGTAACTCTGTGAACTAATTTTCCATATAGTCAATTCATTGTGTTACAAAAATCACGCATGGGTCAAAAAAATTCCATTTAAAGTATGAAACAGACTGAAGATGGATTTTCCTGTAGGAATACAAAAAGTTCATTGATAAGGTTTCAGTTTCAGCACTGAAGCTAGCTTTTAGGAGACCCACTTTTTGAGTTCTGATGTGGTATTTTCTTGATTTTATTATTTTCTTGATTAACTGTGGACTCAAACCTTTAAAAACTTTAAAAACTACCGATCCTCTTTCCCATTTCTATTTGCTTTTGATCATGAAGATGGGAGGGGGAAATCAAGTAAATGCTGTTCTTTCCCTTCCTGCAATGTTCTACTCAAGCTTGACCAGATGTTCTTAATGGACCAAATCAAAGATGGACTTCCAGTGCCATTCAAAACAAAATAAGCTGAACACAGCCTATGGCTCCTCCTGATTACCATTAAAATCTCTGCACCAAATACAAAAGGCAACCACCTGAGGACTCTGAAAACTACACAGTTAGAGACAATGAAACCTGAACCAACAGAGGCTGAATCACTTATTCAGAGGCTGAATAAATAACACTTACGCCAGGACAAATCCCTCACTCCTATCCAGAAGACCTAGAAAAGGGGTCCCAGTGTACAAAACAGTACAGACTAAGTCTCTGTATTTCTTCTCTTTTTCTCATGTTTCTTCTAACTCAGCCTCAGGTCTGCATGATAAAGGGAAGTAGAAATGGGTAACCTGAACAGACTCATTAAAGAAATTTAATGAGTGGTTAAAAACCTTCCAACAACTCCAGGATCAAATAACACACTGGAAAATTCTATCAAACTTATTACGGACCTAATTGTGTCCCTCCAAAATTTGTAACTTGAAGCCCTGATCCCCCAATACCTCGGAATGGGACTCTTTGGAGACAAGGCCTTTAAAGAAGTGAAGGCCATTCAGGTGTGCCCCAATCTCACATGAATGGTATCTTTCTAAGTAGAGGAGATGAGGCTGCCTGAAGAGACACTATGGATGATCACATACAAATAAGATGTGAAGAGGCAGCAAGAGGGCAGCCATCTGCAAATTAAGAAGTGAAGCCTCAAAGAAACCCAACCCTACTGGCACCTTGATCTTGACTTCTTGCCTCCAGAACGGAGAAAAAAAATTATTGTTTAAACCAACAATTGTATGGTATTTTGTCATGGTATCTCTAGCAAACTAGTACACAAGTATTTAATAACAACAACAACAATAAACATCAATTCTACACATCTACACAATCTCATCCAAAAAAATCTTAAATCTAAAACCTCATCCAAGAAGAAGGAACAAAACTCATTTTGTGAAGTTAATATTACCCTAATACCCTTTTTTGAGTATAAGAAAACTACAAATATTTCTCATGAACAGAGGTGTAAAAAAAATCCTCAACAAAGTATTAGTTTGTTAATAAAGGAAAACTACATTGATATTCAAGTACAGAAACACATTTATATTCTTAGGATAAGCCCTGCTATTCATATGTTGATGGACTTACTTTCAACTTCAACTCATGGTTAAAGTTCTTATCTAACTAGAAAGAAAAGTGAGCATCCTTAACCTGATAAAAATTATCTACAGAAAAAAACTACAGCTAACATAGGCAGTCCATTCTCACCAACACTATGCAGATCATATGGTAAGTCCTAGCCAATGCAAGAACAAAGTCACACAGACCTGAAAGGAAGAAATAAACTATTTATTGACAAAATGATCATTTACATAGAAAATGCAATCTATAAAAAGCTTTTAGACTAATAAGCGAGATTACCAAGACTGTGAGTGACAAGGTTACTATGAATATATCAATTGTATTTCCATAGACAAGCAACAGACTACAAAAAATGAACCCTAAAAGGAGTACCATTGATTATAACAACAATAAATAATGAATAAATAATGAGGTATAGAGCTAATAAAGTATGTACAGGATCTGTATGCTGCAATTTTAAATATGTAAAAGTACTAAAGAGGAATCATAGAGCTAAAGAATACAATAACTGAACTGAAAATTTCAATAAAGTAGCTCAATACCAGACAAGTACCAGAAAGGTACTTTCTGACAAGTGCCAGAAAGGACTGGTAAGCTTGAATACAGATCAGTGGAAATCATCTAAACAAAGGAACAAAAAGAAAAAAATTAAAAAGAGCAAAGAAAGCTTAAGAGACCATTAAGAAGACTAACTGAAAAAAAAAAAAAAAAAAAAAAAAAAGAAGACTAACTGATATGCATTATGGGAGTCCCAAAAGGAGGAGATAAAGGGGCAGAAAGCTTACTCAAAGAAATAATGGCTGAGAATTTCCCATACGTGAAGAAATAGATATCCAGATCCAGGACACCTAACAAATACCAATAAGATAAACCTCAAGAAGCCCCTACCACAACGCATTATTATCAAACTGTCAAAATTTAAAGATAAAGGTAGAATTTTGAAAGCAAGAAGAGAAAGGTGACTTGTGACACTCCCTCGCCAAAAAGACTATCAGGGGATTTTTCAGCAGAAAACTTGCAGGCTAAAAACAAGTGGGTAATATATTCAAAGGACTGAAAAAAAAATGCCAACTAAGAATAACTTTCAAAAATGAGAGGGAGATAAAGGCTTCCTGAGTCAAACAAATGCTTAGAGAATTCACCACATGCCTTACAAAAAAAAATGCTAAACAGAATTTAAGTTGAAATAAAAGACCCTTAACAGAAACCTAAGGGATTAAGTATAAAACACATTAGTTAAGGTAAATATATAGACAAAAATAGAATACTACAGTAATATAAAAATGGTAGACAAATTACTCCTACTTCTATAAAAGCTAAAAAGCAGAAGTATTAGAAACAAAAACTAAATTTTGTTAACGACTTTATCAAAGTAATTGTGACATTATGAACACAGCATGTGGGATTAGGATCAAGATGGCAGAAGAGGGGAATCCTGAGCTTACCTCATTCAACAACACACCAAGTCTGCAATTACATATAGGCAAATCTCTCAAAGAATAACCTAAAGACTACCAGAACAACTCTTCCATACCAAAGATATAAAGATGGCAATGAAAAGGGTAGGAATGGCAGACATAGTCTAGTCAGGACCATACCCCTACCATGGGATCACACAAGCAGAAGGGATTATCACGGGATTGAAGTCCTCCATGAGAAGGGAGGGGCTCAAACTCCATATAGGGCATCCTAGGGACCCACACCAAGATAAGCCACCACAATGTCTGGCTTTCAAAAAAAAAAAAGGCGAGGGGGGGGGGGGGACTCTTGGGTGGCTGAGTCAATTAAGTATCTGCCTTCAGCTCATGTCATGATCCTAGAGTCCTGGGATGGAGGCTTGCATTGAACTCACTGCTCAGCAGGGAGTCTGCTTCTCCCTCTACCATTCCCCCCTGCTCATAATCAATCTCTCTCTCTCTCTCTCTCTCTCTCAAATAAACAAAATATTTACAAAAAAAAAAAAAATCAGTGGAGCTTAACTCTAGGAGAGAAGGGCTATATTGAACACCATGACTCCACTATTAAAGGGCCCATATATAAACTCACTTGTTCCAAGACCCAGCTGTGAGAAAACAGTTTGATAACCACCTGGACCACACATGAAGGACATTTGTTGACCAATTTTAGGGCATGTGCCAGAAGGGCACGAATCTAAAGGAATTTTATCCAGGAATGTAATTGTTGGCAGGTGCCATTTTTCTTGCTCTCCTTCTGCCTAGCTAGATGGAAATGAGTTCTGACACTTCTCATCTTCCTTGCTAGTGCCATTGGCCCTAGCCCTGCATTCCACTGCAAATATGTCCTACCCAACCCACCCACTCCAGCAGGTACCCATCCAATGCGGCTCCAGCCACACCACACCTGGAAGGTGGCCTTGACAGAATGCCCCTCCCCACACTGAAACCACCTCCTACCAAGCACACATCCCCAGCCAAAGTCAGTACCCCCCCCATCAGCTCCTGCTGTGTCAGACGTGCCCCCCACTTCAGTTCCTATCCGGCCGGCCACACCCAGCAGGTGGTCTCAGCTGGGACCAGCACCTCTACAAAGTGGCTCCTGTCCCCCCATACCTAGCCAAATGGCCTCAGAACCAGTGCTCCTCCAAAGCAGCTCCTGCCCAGGGAGAGGGAATAAAGCCTTATGGAACAGTGCACACTACAAGTGCAGATAGGACTTTTGGCTAGCTACTCTACTTGTCAACTCTACCTGCAATCATAGTCCACATGTCTCAGCTCAGCCACAAGAGGAGGGTGCATGTACCTATCAGGGGACACCCCTGGAACACGTGATTCTGGGGACCAGCTGAACTGTACTTCTGGGCTCCATGGGACTCCTTCAAGAAATGTCTTTCATTTCAAGAAATGTCTCCTGTCTCCTTCAGGAAATGTCTTCCTGATCTACCTAATATGCAGAGACAACATATCTACCTGTCTAGCTAACACACAGAGAGCTAGGCACAATGGAGAGAGAGGAGAATTTTCCAAATGAAAGAACAAGAAAAAAAAAAACCCAGAAAAAGAACTAAATGAAATGGAGATAAACAATGTACCTCTTGGGAATTCAAAGTAATTATCATAAAGATGCTCAACAAACTTAAGAGAAGAATGGATGAACACAAACAGAACTTCAAAAAGAAAATATTTAAAAGCAGTCAGAGCTGAAGAAAACAAATGGAGGGTATTATGCTAAATGAAATAAGTCAATCAGAGAAAAATAGTTATCATAGGATTTTACTCATATGTGGCACATAAGGAATGGTGCAGAGGACAAAAGGGGAAAGGAGGGAAAACTAAATGGGAAGAAATCTGAGAGGGAGAAAAACTATTGGACACTCTTGACTCTAGGAAACAAACTCTAGGTTCTAGAAAGGGAGGTGGGTGGGGGAATGGGGTAACTGGGTGATAGGCATTAAGGACGGCACATGATGTGATGAGCACTGGATGTTATACACAACTAATGAATCATTGAACTTTATATCAAAAATTAGTGACGTACTTTATGTTGGCTAATTGAATTTCAGTCAAAGAGAGGGTACCAGGTGGTGGATATTATAGAGGGCACGGATTGCATGGAGCACTGGGTGTGGTGAAAAAATGATACTGTTATGCTGAAAATAAATAAATGGAAAAAAAAGAGAGAGGATATGACAACAAATGAAAAATCTACTAGAAGGAATAAACAGCATATTCAAGGATACAGAAGAAATGAACAGTGATCTAGAAGAGAAGGTAGTGGAAAAGTTACAAGATGAACATCAAAAAGTAAAACAAATTTTTAAAAATGAGGCTAGTTTAAGGAACCTCTGGGACAACATCAAGGAGATTATCTTTCTCATTATATGGTTCCAGAAAGAGAAGAGGAAGGGGCAGAAAGCTTGTTTAAAGAAATAATAGCTGAGATCTTCCCTAACCTGGTGAAGGAAACAGACATCCAGGTCTGAGAATTGGAGAGCCCCAAACAAGATGAACCTGAAGATGTTCACACCAGGACACATAAAAGTTATAATGTCAAGAGTGAAAGATAAAGGAGAATCTTAAACGCAGCAACAACAACAACAAAAGCAACTAGTTATGTACAAAGGAACACCCCTAAGACCATGAGCAGATTTTTCAGCTGAAACTTTATATGCCAGAAGGGAGTACAGGGAAGTATAATCTACATGCTAAAAGGGAAGAAAAAAAAAAAAAACTATAACCAAGAAGACTCTACCTTGTAAAATATATCATTCAGAAGTGAAAGAGAAGGAATTTCCCAGAGAAGCTGAAGCTAAAGGAGTTCATCATCACTGAAGTGGCCTTATAAGAAATGTTAAAGTACTTCTTGAAGCAGAAAAGAGGTCATAAACAAGCTTAAAACTGTGAAAGGAAAAATCTCATTGATAAAAGCAAACATAAAGGTAGGGTATTGACTATTTATAAAACTATTATGAAAATTTAAGGACAAATAGCAAAATCAACTAGATCTATAGTAATTATTTAAGGCATACACAAATTAAAAACTTAATATATGGCATAAATTACATAAAATGTGGGGGATATTAATGTAGTACTCTTAGAATGTGTTAGACCCTATACAACTGACAACTTAAAATAGACTGTTTTGCACAGGATATTTTATATAAACTTCGTGGTGACCACAAACCAAAAACTTTTAATAGATACATAAATAACAAAGAGAAAGAAATCCAAGCATAACAATAAAGTCATCAAAGCACAAGGGAAGAAAGCAACAGAAGAACTATTAAAAACACCATATACGAAAAATAAACTCAAAACGGATTACAGACCTAAATGTGAAATCTGAAACCATAAAATTTCTAGAAGAAAATACAGGCAATAATTTCTCTGACATTGACCACAGAAACATTTTTCTAGATATGTCTCCTCTGGCAAAGGGGAAAAAAGCAAAACTAAACCATTGCGACTATATAAACATAAGAAGTTTTTACACAGCAATGGAAACAACAAAACAATATGGCAAGTGAAAGTAGATATTCACAAATGATACATCTCATAAGGGGTTCGTATCCAAAATATATAAAAGAACAACTCAACACCAAAAAAACAAATAGTCCAATTTAAAAATGGGCAAAAGATCTAAATGGACTTTTTTCCAAAGAAGACATACAAATGGCCAACAGACACATGAAAAGATGTTCTACAACACTCATCATCAGCATAATGCAAATTAAAACCACAATGAGGTATCACTTTATACCTGTCAGAATGGCTAAAAATCAAAAAGACAAGAAATGACCAGCATTGGCAAGGATGTGGACAAAAAAGAACCCTGGTACACTGTTAGCAGGACTGCAAATTGATGTAGTCACTGTAGAAAACAGTATGAACAGTTCTCCAAAAATAGAAAATACAGTTACCACATGACCCAGTAATTCAACTACCAGGTATTTACCCAAAGAATACAGAAATGCTAACTCAAAAAGATATATGCACCCCTATGTTACTCCAGCACTATTTATAACAAGATATGGAAACAACCCAAGTGTCCATTCACAGGTTAACAGAAAATGACGGGTATATAGACACAATGGAATATTACTCAGCCATAACAAGGAGATCTTGCCATTAACAACAACACGGATGGATTTAGAAGATATGATTAGTGAAATCAATTAGTCAGAAAAATACCATATGATTTCATTCATATGTGAAATTTAAGAAAACAAGCAAACAAAAATTAAAAAACAAAATGTCTGTTTTTTTAATTTTATTTATTTGAGAGAGAGTGAAAGCAAGCACATGAAAGAGAGCGAGAAAGACAGAACAAGCAGGGAGAGATGCAAAGGGAGAGGGAGAAGCAGACACCCACCCCAACCCATACCCCCACTGAGCAGGGAACCTGAGGTGGAGCTCGATTCCAGGACTCTGGGATCACAACCTGAACCGAAGGCAGATGCTTAACCAACTGAGTCATTCTATGTACCCCAAAACAGACTCTTAAATACATAGAACAAACTGGTTGTTGCCAAAGAGGAGAGTGAGGGACTAGGTGAAATAGATAAAGAGAATTAAAGGTGCACCTATCATGACAAGCACTGAGAAGTATAGAGAATTACTGACCAAATATAACATCATATGTTAGTTCTATTTTTTAAAAAACTAAAGTACTACCAAAAAAAATCCCATAAATCAACAAAATAAAAGTACATAGCTACCAATGATTACTTTAAATATAAATTGTCTAAATGCCCCAATCAAAAAACATATGGTAACAATAGATTTAAAAAAATAAAAGACTCTATATGCTGCCTCCAAGAGACTCACTTCAAACCTAAAGATACATATAGACTGAAACTGAAGGGATGGAAAAAGATATTCCATGCAAATGAAAAGTTAAAAAAACAACCTGGGGTAACAATACTTACTAGATGAAATAGACTTGAAACAAAGACGGTCACAAGAGACAAAGAAATGCATTGCATAACAAAATCAATCCAACAAAAGGACATAACAATAATAAATACCTATGCACCTAACATAGAAGCATTTGAATAGATCAAGTAAATAGTAACAGACATAAAAGAAATTGACAGTAATACATTAAGAGTGCAACTTTAACACTCCACTTATGGCATTGGTACATTATCTAGACAGGAAATCAATAAGGAAATGGTGGATTTAAATGACACATTAGACCAGATGGGCTGAACAGACATATATGGAACAATTCATTGAACTGCAAAATACACCTTCTCTTCAAGTGCACATGGAACATTCTCCAGGATACATTACAAGTTGGGCTACAAAACAAGTATCAATAAATTTAAAAGGACTAAATTTATATCAAACATCTTTTCTTATTTTTATTTTTTCAGCGTAGCAGTATTCATTATTTTTGCATCACACCCAGTGCTCCATGCAATCCGTGCCCTCTCCAATGGGTATTGAACCCACCACCTGGTTCCCCCAACCTCCCTGCCCCTTCAAAACCCTTAGATTGTTTTTCAGAGTCCATAGTCTCTCATGGTGCACCTCCCCTTCCAATTTCCCTCAACTCCCTTCTCCTCTCCATCTCCCCTTGTCCTCCATGCTATTTGTTATGTTCTACAAATAAGTGAAACCATATGATAATTGACTCTCTCTGCTTGACTTATTTCACTCAGCATAATCTCTTCGAGTCCCATCCATGCTGATACAAAAGTTGGGTATTCGTCCTTTCTGATGGAGGCATAATACTCCATAGTGTGTATGGACCACATCTTCCTTATCCATTGTCCGTTGAAGGGCATCTTGGTTCTTTCCACAGTTTGGTGACCGTGGCCATTGCTGCTATAAACATTGGGGTACAGATGGCCCTTCTTTTCACTACATCTGTATCTTTGGGGTAAATACTCACTAGTGCAATGGCAGGGTCATAGGGAAGTTCTATTTTTAATTTCTTGAGGAATCTCCACACTGTTCTCCAAAGAAGGTGCACCAACTTGCATTCCCACCAACAGTATAAGAGGGTTCCCCTTTCTCCACATCCCCTCCAACACATGTTGTTTCCTATCCTGCTAATTTTGGCCATTCTAACTGGTGTAAGGTGGTATCTCAATGTGGTTTTAATTTAAATCTCCCTGATGGCTAGTGATGATGAACATTTTTTTGTGTGTCTGATAGCCATTTGTACGTCTTCAAATATCTTTTCTGATCACAAAAGATATGAAACTAGAAATTACAAGGAAAAAAACTCAAAAAATTACAAACACATAGAGGCTAAACAACATGCTACGAATCCAATAGGGAAATCAAAAAATACCTTGAGACAAATGAAAATAGAAATGCTGTGTTCAAAAATCTGAGACATAGCAAAGGCAGTTCTAAGGGGATGTTTATAGTGATGCAGGCCTATGTCAAAACATAACAAAAACCTCAAACAATCTAAATTTACACCTACAGCAACTAGACAAAGAAGAACAAAGCCCAAATTTAGAAGATGGGAGAAAATAAAGATCAGAGGAGCAATAAATAATATAGAGATTAAAATTACTATAGAAAAGATCAATCTAAGAATGGGTTTCTGAAAAGATAAAACTGATAAACCTTTAACCAAGACATCAAGGAAAAAAAAAAAGAACTCACACTGATAAATGAAAAAGAAGTTACAATTAACATCATAGAAGTACAAGGGATAAGACAGGACTACCAACAATTATATACCAACAAATTGTAAAACCTAGGAGAAACAGATGAATTCCTAAAAACATATAAACTTCCAGGACTGAATCAGGAAGAAATGTAAATTCTGAATGCACTATTAGCAACAAAACTGAATCAATAATCAAAAATTCCCAAAATTCCAGGAGCAGACAATTTCACAGGTGAATTTTAGTGAACATTTAAAGTAAAGTTAATACCTATCCTTCTCAAACTATTCACACAAATTAGAGCAACGTTTCCAAATTCATTCCACAAAGCCAGCATTACTCTGTTATCAAAGCCAAAAACACTACAAAAAAAAATTATAGGTTAATATTCCTGATGAGCAGCAATGTAAAAATCTTCAACCAAATATTAACAAAACCCAGTTCAAAACTTTATTAGAAGAACCATTCACCACAAACAATTGGCATTTATTCCAGGAATGATCCAACATCCACAGAAACCAGCATGATAATTTATGATAAAGAATCTCAACAAAGTGAGTACAGAAGGAACATACCTCAACATAATAAAAACCATATATGAAAAACCACAGGTAACATCAGGTAAGCTGAAAACTCATCCTTACAATCAGGAACAAGACAAGATTATGTCCATTCCCATCACTTTAATTCAACATAGTACTGGAAGTCCTCACCAGAGAAATTAGACAAGAAAGAAAAGGCATCCAGATTGGAAAGGAAGAAGTAAAATGGTCTCTATGTGCAAATGATAGGACAATATATATAGGAAATGCTAATATACAAAATTTATATATATAGACATCTGTTCCATTTCTATACATTGATAATGAATTATCAGAAAGAGAAATTAAGAAAACAATCCCACTGACAATTGCATCAAAAATAATAAAACATTGGGACACCTGGGTGGCTCAGTGGGTTAAAGCCTCTGCCTTCGGCTCAGGTCATGATCCCAGGGTTCTGGGATTAAGCCCTGCATCGCGCTCTCTGCTCAGCGGTGAGCCTGCTTCTCCCCATCTCTCTCTGCCTGCCTCTCTGACTACTTGTGATCTCTGTCAAATAAATAAATAAAATCTTTTTTAAAAAAGTAATAATAATAAAATACCTAAGAATAAATTTAACCAAGAAGATGAAACATCTGTACTATGAAAATTATAAAGCACTAATGAAATAAGTTGAAGACACAAATGTTAAGATATACCATGCTCATGGATTGGAAGAATTAGTATTGTTAAAATATCCATACTACCCAAAGCAATTTACACGTTCAGTGTAATCCCTATCAAAATGCCAACAGCAAGAATATGCTATAGGGAAAAAACAGTCTCTTCAATAGTGTTGGAAAAAGTGAACGGATACATGAAGAATGAAACTGGACCACTTCCTTACACCACATAAAAAAATAAACTCTAAATGGATTAAAAACTCTAAGTGCAAGACCTGAAACTAAAAAACCCCTAAAAGAAAACATAAGCAGTAAACTCTTAAACGTCAGTCTGAGCAGAATTTTTGTGTAAGTCTCCTCGGGCAAAAACAAAAAAAGCAGAAATAAAAAATTGAGATTGCATCAAACTAAAGCCTTTTGCACAGTGAAGGAAACCATTAACAAATAAAGAGGCAACCTACTGAATGAAAGCAGATATTTGCAAAGGATATATTCAATAATAGGTTAATAGCCAAAACATACAAAGAACTCGCAGAACACCAAAAACCAATTGGATTTTAAAATGGGCAGAGGACTGCAAAGGAAACAATCAACAAAACTAAAATAAAGCCTGTAGAATGGGAGAACATATTCACAAATGACAGGTAAAGGGCTAGTATCCAAAAATATATAAAGAACTTACCAAACTCAATACCCAAAAAACTAAGAAAATCCAGTGAAGAAATAGGCAGAAGACATAAACAGACACTTCCCCAAGGAAGACATACAAATTGCTGACACATGAAAAAACACTCAAATCACTCAGCATCAGGGAAATCCAAATCAGAACTACAAGGAGATACCACTTCCTACCAGTCAGAAGGGCTAAAATTCACCACTCAGGAAACAACAAATGTTGGCAAGGATGTGGAGAAAGGGAAATCCTCTTACACTTCTGGGGGGAATGCAAGGTAGTACAGCCACTCTGGAAAACAGTATGGAGGTTCCTTAAGATGTTAAAAATAGAGCTACCCTACCACCCAGCAATTACACTACTAGAGATTTATCCAAAGGATACAAAAACAGTGATCCAAAGGGGCACACGCATCCCAGTGTTTATAGCAGCAAAGTCCACAATAGCCAAAAAACAGAAATAGCCCAAATGTCCACTGACCAATGAACGAATAAAGATGTGGTGTATATATGTATGCAATGGAATTTTACTCAGCCATCAAAAATAACGAAATCTTGCCATTTGCAACGTTGTGGATGGAACAAGAGGGTATTATGCTAAGCAAAAGAGTCAGAAAGACTGACCATGAAAAGGCTGAAAGACGGACCAGACAAAGGCATACCACGTGATTTCACTCATGAGGAATTTAAAAGACAAAGCAAATGAACAAAGAGCAAGGGAAGGGAAAATAAAATAAGACAAAAACAGAGGGAGGCAAATCCCAAGAGACTGCGAACTACAGGAAACAAACTGAGGGTTGCTGGAAGGGAGGTCGGTGGGAGAATGGAGTAATTGGGAAGATGGGCATTAAGGAGGGCACTTGACATAATGAACCCTGAGTGTTAAATGCAACTGATCGATCACCACATTCTACCCCTGAAACCAATAATATGCTATATGTTAACTAAATTGAATTTAAATTTTTTAAAAAATGGGCAGAGGACCTGACTAGACACTTTTCCAGGGGCACAGAGAGGGCCAACACACACACTAAAAGATGCTCAACATCACTAATCATCAAGGACATGTAATCCAAAAGCATGATGAATTATCACCTCACACATGTTAGGACAGCTATAATCCAAAACCTAGAAGATACCACGTGTTGGCAAGGATGTGGAGAAGAGGTAGGTCCCTCAAACAGTGTTGGTGCAAATGTAAACTGATACAGCTGCTATGGAAAAACAGTATATGGACCTTCCTTAAAAAACTAAAAATAGAACTACCAAATGACCCAGCAATCCCACTTCTGGGTAGAAACCCAAACTGGATGATAGCAGTACCTTGAAGGTTTAGTTGCATTCCCATGTTCAGTGAAGCATTTTTCACAAGAGCCAAGACAGGGAAACAACCTACATGTTCACTGACAGATGAAGGGATAAAGAAACTGCGGTATATATATATGCACAAAGATTACTTAGCCTTCATAAAGGAGATCCTGCCATTTCCAACAATGGATGAAGGATGGACCTTGAGTGCATTATATAACGTGAAATAAGTTAGAGTAAGATAATTGCCATATGAGTTTTTTTAAGATTTTATTTATTTGACAGAGTGAGAGATCACAAGTAGGCAGAGAGGCAGGCAGAGAGAGAGGGGGAAGCAGGCTCCCTACTGAGCAGAAAGCCCCATGCAGGGCTCCATCCCAGGACCCTGGGATCATGACTTGAGCCGAAGGCAGAGGCTTAACCCAATGAGCCACCCAGGTGCCCCATGAGCTCATTTTTTAAATTTTCTTATTTTTTTATTATGTTACATTAATCACCATACAGTACATCATTAGTTTCTGATGTAATATTCCGTGATTCATTGTTAGTGTATAACACCCAGCACTCCGTGCAACACATGCCCTCCTTAATATCCACCCAAAGATACAGATGTAGTGAAAAGAAGGGCCACATGCGTCCAATGTTCACAGCAGAAATGTCCACAATAGCCAAACTGTGGAAAGAGTGGAGATGCCCTTCAATAGACAAATGCATAAAGAAGACGTGGTCCATATACACAATGAAATATGACTCAGCCATCAGAAGGGATGAATACCCAACTTTTGTATATGAGCTCATTTATATGTAGAATCTAAGAACAAACCAAGTACACACACACACACACACACACACACACACGGAAATACTACCACACACCTATTAGAAAGTCTATTTTTTCTGACCATAACAAGTGCTGATGAGGATGCAGAACTGGAGCTTACATACATTGCTAATGCAAATGCAAAACATTACTTCAATTCCCAGAACAGTTGTACAGGTTCTTAGGAGTTAGACATACACCTATTATATGACCCAGCAAACCCGTCCTAGGTATTTACAGAAGACACACTGAAATTTATGTGCATACAAAAACCTGTACATGTGTCTTTAGGGAAGGTCTAGTAGCCTAAATTCATAAACTTAAATCTCTCTCAGCTGGTGACTGGGTAAATCAAACCAAGGTACATCCCTACAATGGAATATCCCACAAATAAAAATAAAGTGAACTACCAATAAACACAAATAAATTTCAAATGTATTATCCTAAGTAAAAGCATCCAAACTAAAAAAAAAAAAAAAGCAACATACTATATGATTCCATTCATTAGACACTCTGGAAAATGCACTACTAGTGTTGGAGAACATATCAGTGGTCCCCCTGAGAAGGCAAAAAGGGGAGAAGGGAGGTTCTTACAGTGATGGTACTTTTCCACACTGTGGTTGTAGTTGTGATTATACAACAATGTGCATTCATCAAAACTCTTAACAGCATATGTAAGAGAGTGATTTTTACTGTATATGGATTTTTATTATTAATGTAGAAAATGAGACAGAAAGAAGAGGCTTCTTCTGCTTCCTTAGACATCAGCTATCTCTGGATTGGAGACAGGATTCATTTAACAACCATTTAAGACCCATTTTAAAAAATGCACCAAATATAAACAGTCAGCAAAATAGACATCCCTGTCCTTGGGTGGTTCAGTCAACTTGACAGTATCTGAAGAGTAGGAAAACAGAGACCAAGTGGTGTGAATACCATGGCTGCCATCCTTAAATACAACAGAACCCTGCCCCTCCACTGTTCTACTCCCTTCACCTGAAGCTTTTTATGTATTAAACCGTCCACAGCAAACTTCACCAAAGAGTTGTCTACCCTCATTCATGCCCACCACCCAACTCCCTCAATATTATGGAAACTGTCCTCATTTAAGTCACCAAAGAGAGGTTACTCCTCAGTCATCATTTTACTTGACTTCTCAACAGCTTTTGACTCTGATAATCACTCATCCTTCTAGAAACACTGTGTACCCTAGACTCTCCTACTATTTTCCTTCTCAAGCAGTATTAGCATTCCACAAGGCTCAGTCCTACCCTGGGGCCTACGCTCTGCTCTCCCTATGTGCTCTCTCTTGAAAATCTCATTCACTTCCAGTCTCAACTGACATCCAATTATTGTTAAGTCCCAAAGGTCTATCTTCCACTTAGAGCTCTTCTCAAAGCTCCAAACTTAGAGATGCAACCACTATTCAAGATCTCACTTGGCACCAAATGGCTCAGATGACTCAAAAACACCTCAACTCCATGTTCAGTATCTGACATACAAATTCCTCTCGCAAACCTTTCCTATTCACATTTCTCAGTGTCGGTCCTGTCATGAAGTTCACATGACAGAAAGCTAGAAGTTATCGTTGACCATCCTCCACCTCCTTTGCAACCAAACCATCAAGAATACCTACTTATTTCCTAAATAACTTCCAAATTTTTCCACTTTATCCTTACTGCCTCTACCTAGTCCATCAACTATCTTGTAGCTTTGTAACTACTACCTGTTCATGTCACTTTGATTCCTTCCAACCCAGTTGGTTTTTCAAAATGCAAATTTGACCCCCATCACCACTGCCTTTCACAACATAAAAGGTTTCCCATTAAAGTTAGAACAAAATGCAAATCCTCACTAGGTCTGGCACCACTTCCAGTTCTTGTCCCATCCTTCTCACTCACTCCCTTTTCTCCATCCAAGTAGCTTTCTTTCATTCCCTCAAAGGCACCATGCACTCTGCCACCACAGGGACTTTGCACAGACTGTCTTTCTTTGGACTGCACTCATCTCTCCTTGATCCCAGGGGTAGCTAGGACACCTCTTCACCCATCAGCTCTTAAATCAGTATCAGTTCAACAGAGAAGGCTTTCTTTACTCTGAAGTCCAGGTCAGATTCCCCAATTTCTTTTTCTTGGAGCATAGGTTTCCATTTAAAATTAACCAATAATTAGCAGGATGTTCTGATTCTGTCCATCAACACTAGGACTATAAGTTTCAGAAGACCAGGGACTTAGTATTTTTGCCATTGCTACTGCTCCCCTATCTGCCAAGAGTTGAATTTCCTCAATTAGTTAAGCTTCACTATTCCAGTCCATAAAAAGAAGAGAATAACACCTTCTTGCTGGTGGTGGAAGGTTTTCAACATTGAAAAAACTAGCATCTAATACAGTAGCTGCTGTATAGTGGACACACAATATAGGCTAAAGATTAGACACTTGCAGTCCTACCAAATGAGGTATGTATAATATCCTACATGTCCACACTCTTTGGAATAACATACTGGAAACCTATTAACAGAGGACTTGATTAAATATATTGCGACATATGCACACAACAGAACATACTACACACTACACAGCCTGTAAGGCAACTTTATCCGTATTGATGTAGAAAAATCTTCAAGATCTACTTGTGAATAAAAGCAACATATAGCCAAGTGTGCATAGTGGGCTGCCATTTGTGTCAAAGACTACAGTAAATAATACAAGTTTGAATTATCTTTTGGGTGAAAATGCTCTAACATTTATAAGAAACAAGTAACAGTAGCTACTGGTTGGAAGAGGAGGGAGAGAAACCTCACTACCATTTTTTTTTGTATTTATAGTAAGATTTTATTTAATAAATTATTTTAGGCAAGGTGAAAGTGACTGTGACTATTTAGACTTTTAATAGGTAAATGAGCTAGTAATTTTTAAATTAATTTTTTATCAAAGTAAGCCATGCATTTAGTATGTTTATGAAGCTTAATAATGTTGTAAGACTTATAATGAAAACTAGCAGACCTTTACTTTGACCTCTTATTCTTTACTTTAAGTCCTGCTTCCAAGGGCAATGACTTTCCGTTCTTTTAGATATTTCTCTTGGTATTGCCACCATATTTCTAAGTAACACAATTATAATTTTAGTTCCTGATTCTTCAGTTTTAGAAATTATAAATTGAGTTTCTCTTATGAAGGGGAGTATTTAGCCCTCTTAAACCCTTTTGCCCCCAGCACACATTCTCCTCCTCCTCTTTGTCACGGGTTTTGGTGAAAAAAATCAGATGATTTTCAATGGGGGCAGGAATAGTCATTCTTAAACACTATTCATTGAAAGATTATAATAACCTACATTAAGGTGCATGAAGGCCTAATACTACCATTGAGACCGAATGATACACAGAACATAAAGAAACAAGCTGCTTCCTAGACTTCAAAGGAATGTAGCAATAGCATAAAGACATGTGCCCACAAAAGGAAAGCAGACCTAGACACTCTCCTGGAGAGGGAACTGGCAGGTCTTATAGTCCCTTACCTAGGTGACCCCACCACTTTTTTTAAATTTTTTATTTTTTATAAACATATTTTTATCCACAGGGGTACAGGTCTGTGAATCACCAGGTTTACACACTTCACAGCACTACCATTTTAACACTTCTAGATCTGGGGACCCATGTGAGCCTCTTAACATGTGCAAACTAGTTCATTAATCCATCAAGATAGTCCTTGTCCTGGGACGCCTGGGTGGCTCAGTTGGTTGGGCGGCTGCCTTCAGCTCAGGTCATGATCCCAGCGTCCTGGGATCGAGTCCCACATCGGGCTCCTTGCTTGGCGGGGAGCCTGCTTCTCCCTCTGCCTCTGCCTGCCACTCTGTCTGCCTGTGCTTGCTCTCGCTTCTCTATGACAAATGAATAAATCTTAAAAAAAAAAAAAAAAAAAAGATAGTCCTTGTCCTATTAGATACTTAAAACCGCACATCAGAATGCTCCCAACCATCTGTCACACTGCCCTAAAAACATCTCAGATGGGAGACTGGGTCTGGCTACTTCCTCTACAGTCCCAGTCCTACGATCATCCCAGCTCAAGTATAGCAAGGCCGTTGTATAGCAAGGCCGTTTGGGAAAGGGACAGTCTTTAAAATCTCCCAGCTTTGGCATCGGTCTCAGATGGGCAGATCCCTTTTATATTTTCAGATTATCTTAACTCTTACATTCCAGCCCGCTTTGGCCACCCTGTACCTCTGAAGTCTTCATAACTAGAGTTAACGATCGTGGACGTGTTAGCTAAGACAACCATTTCCTTGAGGACTTTCTCTTCAGCCTTAGAAGAGTCCCTAGATTATGCCATCAATAAGAGTAATGATAACGGCTCTCAGGTACTGAGTACTTTGTCAGTCACTAGGTTAAAGGCTTTAACATTTTCATTTTTTTACTTTTTTTCTTTAAACAAAGTTAAGTCATATTGCATCAACTCTATGATGTAGATTGTTTCCATTTTACAGGAGAGGAAACTGAGGCTGTGTGCCAAATTTCATTCCATCTGTTCTCTCACTTTATGAGGAATCCCAAACAACTAGTCAAGCCTCAGGAATCCAGTTTATGAACAGTGTTCTTTTTCTTTTTTTTAAAGATTTTATTTTTATTTGTCAGAGAGAGAAACGGAGAGCGAGCATAGGCAGACAGAGTGGTAGGCAGAGACAGAGGGAGAAGCAGGCTCCTTGCCTAGCAAGGAGCCCGATGTGGGACTCGATCCCAGGATGCTGGGATCATGACCTGAGCCGAAGGCAGCTGCTTAACCAACTGAGCCACCCAGGTGCCCCAACAGTGTTCTTTTTTTTAACTTTTTTTTTTTTTTTTTTTTAACCGCAGGGTAACAGGAGGGATAATACTCTTTGGTCTGGGCTTCTGGACGAGTACACTTGACTCCTTTGGTCATAATATTCAGACAACATGTAGCTAGTCTGTTACTTTGCTGTGACACAGGGAACAGCCAATTCTTACCCTATTGTCTTCCTGGATCTCCCAGTCGCTAGAAAAAGCTGCCAGTTGCTGCCCCTGAGAACAGTTCGAAAACTGGAAAAGACTGGAAAACATCCTTCGGTTCTCATGAGTGTCCGGAAAGATAGCATCTTGGAAATTGACTCCGTGAGGCAAGAGATTATAATTCTCATCCATCCTAATGGGGAAAAAAAGAAAAATCTCAACTCTAGACTGGACAGCCATAGGGCATACCAGCTTTCATCAAGAGTTGTAAAGACTGGCAATCTCGCCATTACACTAGTTCTCACGTGGCTCTCATTTGAGGACTTACCATTTCTAAATGTTTCTCTGCCTCACATTACAGGAGGTAAAATCCTTAAGGTTTTCCCAAAGGGGAGTTTGGGTGAAGGGTTGTGGGGGTGGGGGAGTGCATATAGATTTGTCTACTTGTAGATCTCCCAAGTGGTGTTCTTTCTCACCGAGTGTTCCTCGTTTTTTGACCAAAGGAAAGCCAGTTCTAATGAGCCAGTTCGAATCCTGCCATTGCTACTGCTCTTCTGTCAAGAGTTGAATTTCCTCGATTAGCTAAGCTTCACTATTGCAGTCTGTAAAAAGAGAATAACACCTTCTTGCTGGTGGTGGAAGGACTGCACTAGATCAAGTAGCTGGTATAGAGTGAGTACAGTAGAGATCTTAACATTTTTATAGAGCTCAGAGTAAACTGTGTGTTGGAAAGAGAAAGAAATCCCATAGAGGAAGAGGAGGTCGAAGTTACCCTTCAGTACTAAGAAGGGATGGAGGCCTCGCCAAGGAGCCTCCACTGCTACTTTCCCCTGTGACACTGCCCAGAATCTGTTCTCATCTCACTGGGTCCCAGAATAACAGGGGAGGAATGATTTGTATGCGGCTGTTAACGCACTTCAGGGCAACACAGCCCTGTGAAATGGAAATCTGTCAGACTACCAGTTGACTCTATTTCTGCCCCTAACTTTTTGTAAATATGTCAGAGGGAAAGATGAAAGAGCTGGCTGACCACCACACAGCCACCGGACAAAGCTCTTTCATGATAAAAATCAGGGAAAAAATCATGTCTGCTCAAGTTCTCCAGCTCTTTTTTTTCTTTGGAAAAGAAAGTTTCAGTGATTAATAGTTTTATAGCTGAGGTCTCAGTGTCCTTCCTAAAGAAACACATGAAAAAGCGGAGTTAAGTTTCTTTGCATCAAGGATACTATCTCACTCCTTGCTGACTTTATTTAGAAACTATACTTCCTCAGCAATTAAAGAAAAAAAAAAACTTAATCTCACTAAACCACTCAAGCCAACACGAAGCACGCCACGTATTCTAAACTTAGAGGTTCTGGCTTCAATACGGGAAACATGTGTTGCCATGAGCTTATGAACGCCCCCCCGGGTGCATCTTACTTTTTTTTTTTTTCTTTCTCAGCAGGATATGAAGTCTCAAGAACTAAAAATTGAGTCTGCAGACTGGGGTCACAGTCATTCCAACTGTCCTTGCTGCCACTTCACAGACTGGGAAAACTGGAACCATTACCAGTCTCAACTGTGGATTAATTCCCTCACTAGTTTAATACGGAGTTTACATACTAGTTCAAGGCTTCGCTCAGCTGTCCTATATCACCCTGATTCAACTGGAGACAGCCAATGCATTCAGGGTTCCACCTGTTCTCCATTTCAAACTGCAAACCCATTGACTGAATTCTTATACACGTGAATTCCGTCTTGACTGCAGGCCAACTTTCATGGAACTTAACAAGATTCCAGGAGCCTCCGGTCAGAGCACCGCCTGCCTGTTTCACCTATACTCTTCAAAGCACTCTGAACCAGACACCCCTCCAGAAGGCCCCCACAGAAACCTTTGCTATTGTGCAAAGCCCAGAGCTGAGGTCAGATGGTGGTGGATAGTCAAACAAAGGAACAGCTGGGCTGCATTCCACACCATGCCCATCTTGGCATTTCAGCAGGTGGGGGAAAGAGGGACTATTCCTTCCACATCTAACCTGCACCAGGTGTTCTGCGTAACTGTGCGCTAGTCTCAACTGAGCTGGTTCCTCACATTATGGAAGTGAGGATAGGGAGGTTCTTCAAAAGACAATTTTCTCAAAAAAAAAAAAAAATCGCAGGAGGAGCAGAGCCAGAATTCCAAGGAGTCTGATTTCAAAGTTTGGGGTTTTTTCCCCCCTCCTCACCATCCCAAGCTACTCCCAGGGAATCCAATTAAAAGTATACATTTAAAGGAGAAGAGTCAAATGGATTTTTGGAAACCACCTTGGGCTTTTGCCTGAAACAATCTTCTACGCTTTAAGCACAGAAATCAAACCTCGTTTTGTTTGTTTTTAACAGCCTTAGCCAAATGCACCCAGGACCTTTGTCAGACGTCCCGCGGAGCAGGAGAGAAAAAAGAGGAGGGAAAAGGAGCCCAAGGCGTATTCCCGAATGGCACGGACAGGATTCCCTGTTGTTCCGGGCCTGGCTCCAGATAACGGTGCCCTCGGGAGGTCATGAAATAGCTGGAAGAGGAGGTGTGGGCGGGAGGTGCCGCGCTCACCTGAGGAAGAAGAAATAGGAGTAGTCCTGGACCACGGTGTGGGAGTGACATGAGAAGTAGCCCAGGCCCGTGAGGTTGAGTCTGGAGCCTGCGGGCACCTCGAGCATGCTGCCCCACGCCTGGTCGCAAAGCATCTCGATCTCGGCCGAGTAGAAGAGCCCCGCGTCGCTGGCCTCGTACTGCCACGGCAGGTAGTTGTACAGGCCGTGCACCTCCTGGTGCAGCGCCAGCACCTTGGCGTACACGATGATCTCGGCCAGCTCCGCGCGGCAGCCCTCGCTCAGGGGTCTCCACTCGGAGGGCAGCTGGCAGCCGCGGGCGGCCCCGAGCCGGCCGGCCAGGCAGAGCGCCGCGAGCAGCAGCGGGCGCAGCATGCCGGCGGCGGGAGCTGGCGGCTGGCGCTGCCGGGTTCGGCGCTGCGCCCTAGGCGCACTAGCCTGGGCGCATGGCAGGGACGCCGGGGACTGGCAGGACAGAGCGGGGTGGCGCGGCCGCGGCGAACAGGAGGCGTCGGGGAGCCCGGAGCGCCCGCCCCGGCCGACAGCGCCGCCCCGCCGGCGGGCGAAGGGCAGCCCTGAGCGCTGCGCTCGGAGCCGCTCTCTCCGCAGCCGAGCTTACCGCGCCCGGCCCTCGCCCGCGACGCTTTAAAGGGTCTCGGGGCCGGCGAGATGCCCGCCTCCTGCCCAGCCCCCCGCGACGGGGCGTGGGCGGCGGCGGGAGAGGGCGGGGAGGCGGCCGGGGCGGGCGTGGGCCGCGGGCCAGGGACGCTCGGGAGTCGCGGAGTGCGGTGTCCATACCCCCAGGCCCAGCGCGGAGTCGGGGGAGTGCGGAGCCTGCGCGGGAAGGTCACTTGCTGCCCAGAGCGGCGGCCCAGCCCTCCTCCCTGGCCCCACGGATGCGCTGGGTCAAAGCTTTCCAAGCGGAAAGCCTGCTCCAAAGTGGCCTGCAGACGACAATCGTTGTGGCTTTGCATGAGTCTTCGGCAGACGCGTTTACATTTTCTGTGTCATTCTTTTAGAGTCAAAATGCGTAGAAATCAACTTCTGTTTCACGGAGGTTCATTCGGAAACTCAGCGTGGGCTAATAAACTTTTTTGGAGATCTCTCTTTTGCTCTCCTTCAAGTCGCTTATTTCATGATAATCTTAGAAAAGCCTTAATAAAAGATCTGAAAAGCCATTTTGTCCTGATTTTGCTAAAGCGACATGATTTATATAATTCCTACTTCCAGATTCTGAACACCCTACACCCGAGGAATAAATTACGAAGTAAATTTCAACCAGCTTTTCACAAGTCAGTGTGTGAGTCTGATGAGACTCAGGCTCAGCAGTCTCTCTCTCTCTCTCAACTCAGTGGCTCCGTTTATGTCCAAATGGCCCTAAGTGTTCCTGATATAGTAAGAAAAAGAAAAAAGAGGACATTTATTTATAACTATATAATATTTTATATATGCATTACATCATGCATATAATCATGCACGTAATATGCATTCCATGGCACTTCTCCTACATATTGTATGTAATACATATTTATAATAAATATGTAAGCAGAACTGCCTTAACATGGAAGACTCCTTGTGCCCTAATCATCTTATTTACTTGGGTTTCTGCAAGTGTGAGTCTCGGAGCCCAGCTAAATTTTTCCATGTCTTGAAGGGAAAGTTCTTAGGGAATTCTGTAAGGAAAGGTGAGGAGAAAAGAGGATAAAGCAGCAGGAGAGGAAGTTTCAAGGCTGGGCTTCACCTCCCTAAGGCCCCCATCTTCTTCCTCTGATCCTTAAATCTTTAGTGCAGTTTAACTCGTGAATGCTTGTTATGACTGTAGTCTTTCAAAGGCAACTCTGTCGTCCAGCCCTATAGGACTGAAACTGGAGGAAGAAACCGTGAGAAGGGCAGGCTCGGGCAAAAGGGGACAAACAAGGGAGGGCTTCAGGCACCCCCAGAACTGGAATGATCAGGACTTCACCCAGCACTGCCCAGCTGGTAAGGGAATGGGAGGCTCCAGTTGTCCCACAATCACATTAGCCCAGAATCTGATCAGTGACTCAGTCAACCAAGTTATTCCTACAGAGTCCTCTATGATGAGCCTAAAAGCAGGCAGAAGTAACAGTGAAGCTTCTCACAGATAATAACTTGTACTTACATATCTAGTAGTCAGCCTAGGGCTTTGATGAATTTTTCAGGGAAAAAAAAAAAAACAATTATCGTTAGAGGGAATCCAGTGAACAGTAGTCCTAATAGTGTATATGACCCCCCCAACACACCCCATGGTAGATACCAGACTTTCACACGATGGGTAAATTGTGTTCAAGGATGATCTTGGACACCATATATCAGCACTGCTCATTTGTCTCACTGAGCATGTAAGTTAGGAAACTTCATCATGTCTTGCTCTTAGACCACTCGGGCCACCATGACAAAATACACAGACTAGACAGCTTAATCAGCAGACATTTCTCTTGTTGCAGTTCTAGAGGCCAGAAGTCCAAGATTAAGACATCATCAGGGTTGGTTTCTGGGGAGGGCTCTCTTCCAGGCTTATAGACAGCTGCCTCACACTCTATGTCTTCATGTGGCCTCTTCTTCCCTGCATGGA
This sequence comes from Mustela putorius furo, assembly GCF_011764305.1. Taxonomy (NCBI): domain Eukaryota; kingdom Metazoa; phylum Chordata; class Mammalia; order Carnivora; family Mustelidae; genus Mustela; species Mustela putorius. The sequence goes on from NW_025422060.1 coordinate 8,280,952, forward strand.
GAGAGAGAGAGAGAGATGTGATGTCTCTTCCTCCTTGTATAAGGACACCAATCCTATCAGATTAGAGGCCCACCCATGTGACCTAAAGAAGTAATTACCTCCCTAAAGTCTTCATGTCCAAATGCAATCTCTTTGGGGGTTAGGATTCCACATGTGAAACTGGGGGGAGAGGGAAGGAGACACAATTTGGTTTGTTACAGATACTTAGCAGGCATTCTGAAGGTTTGCCAGAGAAAGAGAAATAGAGGATATAAAATGGTCTGTATTCCTGGCAAGCGGACGTTGAGCAAGCATGGCTAAATGATTATATTACTTGCTAAAGTGTATTCATTGCTTACTGTGGGCCAAGCAATACTGTAAGGACTTTGAATGTGTTATCTTAATTAATTCTCCAAACAACACTCCGAAGTACATACCACCATCATCCTTGTTCTGTAAATAAGGAAACTTGGGCACAGAGAGGTTACTTGACATACACGAGATCACAGAGTTGGAAAGTGACTGAGCCAGGATTCAAACCCCAGTATCAGACACCAGAATAGGTGCATTTAACTACAACATGAGAATACAGATGAAAGAGGCACTGTTGTAAAGGTGCAAAGAGGGACATCTGGGTGGCTAACTTGGTTGAGCATCCAGCTGGTGATTTCGGCTCCGGACACCATCTTGGAATCATGGGATCGAGTCCCACACCCGGCTCCATGCTCCACAGGGAGTCTGCTCGAAGATTCTCTCCCTCCTCACCCCACTCTTTAAAATAAATGGGGCACCTTGGTGGCTCAATCGTCAAGCCTCTGCCTTTGGCTCAGGTCCTGACCAGGGTCCTAGGATGGAGCCCAGCATCAGGCTCCCTGCTCAGCTAAAAGCCTGCTTCTCCCTCTCTCACACCCCCCCCTGTTTGTGTTCCATCTATGGCTGTCAAATAAATAAACAAAAATCTTTAAAAAATATGGGCGCCTGGGTGGCTCAGTGGGTTAAGCCGCTGCCTTCGGCTCAGGTCATGATCTCAAGGTCCTGGGATCGAGTCCCGCATTGGGCTCTCTGCTCAGCAGGGAGCCTGCTTCCCTCTCTCTCTCTGCCTGCCTCTCCATCTACTTGTGATTTCTCTCCGTCAAATAAATAAATAAAATCTTTAAAAAAAAAAATAAAAAAATAAAGGTACAAGTGGGCCATTCATCTAGAATGTTTGCATAGTAATAACATTAGCATAAACACCAGGTATGGCTAAAGCAGTATGTCACCAGACTAACATTAATTTTGTGTTAACCAGCAACCCAGCTCTGTGTTAGTCTTATGCCATAACTTACAGATAGGATGGTATGCAAGCTTTTCAACGGCATCTTCAAAAGTCTCAGAAGCCTGGGCAAGATTTGTCCACTTCAACAGTTCTTGAAACCCTGACTTTTCTTTCCATTTAGACAAGCAAGTAAAAAATCTGTATGCATGGCTGATTTCTCTCTTCTTGTATAAACCTGACAGAATCCAAACTCTTCCAATACTACCCAGAATGTATTATCCAGAAATGAGCACCTTTGAGAGATTGTCTTTCTCCTGGACTCTTCACAGAAATGTCAGTGATGCTTCTCTTCTCCTCAGTCAGGTCTGGCAGAGCGCCACAGTGACTGGGGTGATTCACCTGGGGCCATAGGGAGTCCTCTGGAGAGCATCTTCTCTTTGCAGACTAAGAATTCCATACAAGTAGAACACACGGCAGCCAGGGTAGGAAGCAAAAATTCTACCAGTGAATGATTAGGCTTACAAGTCAATGAGCCACTTCCACTCCTTGATTCCAAGACCCATATGTTCTGATTGGGGGGAAACACCACCTTGGATTATTCTCTGTTTCAAAGCATATCCGGTATTCTTTTTCTTTTTCTTTTAAGATTTTGTCTAGTTATTTGAGAGAGAACGAGAGCAACAGAGGGAGAGTGAGAAGGAGAAGCAGACTCCCTGCTGAGTGGGAAACCTGATGTGGGACTCTATCCCAGGCCCCTGAGATCATAACCTGAACCAAAGGCAGATGTTTAACTGACTGAGCCACTCAGGCAGCCCTTGGTATTCTTTAATATAGCACCCATTTCTTTTAAGGCATGCCTCTCAACTGACACAAATGAGTCTTCAGTGAGCCATTCTATTACATTAGTAAGCTTTCAAAATTTGCCTAATTGCTTCTAATTGATGGAGTATGGAGAAGACCAGTTAATTTCATGGCCAAGAGCCCATTGCTGCATTCCTTTTGCTATAAAAGAAGCAGTGCTATGGAAATCACCGATCAGAAACAGTTTTACGGGAAATACCACGATGGGGGTAAGGGGTTCTGTGAGTCCATAGACAGTGCTACTGGCGGAGGCATTGTCGGGCAGGAAAGGTGTATTCAGGTCCGGAACATGTCTATTCCACTGAGGACAAATCTCTGCCCTCTCCAGGATGGAATAGGTCCAATGTAATCAGCCTGCCATGAGGTGACTGGTTGGTTCCCCCAGTGAAGGGGACCATAGTAGGGAATCACTATTGGTCTCTTGCTAACACAGTAGGCTCTCAGCAGTGGTGTTTGCCAGGTCAGTCTTGGTAAGAGCAAATCCATGCTGTCAAACCAATGCATAGCCTCTATCCCTATCACCATGGCTGCTCTTTTCATGCACCCATTGAGCAAGCACTGGAGTGGCTGGGAAAAGAGAATGACACCCACAGAATACATGATTTGTCCACCTAATTACTGAGAGCTTCTCTTCAGTGAATGTCTTTGGTCGTCATTTACTTGGGACACAAACATCTTTATAATCTGATCTTCTAAGAGGTCCATCCACAGACCTCCTCCCCAGACATCCTTGTCACCCATTTTCCAAATCTATTCTTTTTTCAAGTACCTAGTGATCTGTGATGGTTAATTTTATGTATCAGTTTAAATGGTCCACAGAGCACCCAGATTAACCATTTCTGAGTGTGTATGTGAGGATGTTTCCAGATGAGATTAGCATTTGAATTAGTGGATTCAACGAAGTAAGCAGCCCTCCTTAGTACAGGTCAGACCCTATCCAATCCACTGAGGGACTAAATAGAACAGAAAGTGGAAGGAGGAATTTGCAACCCTGTCTTTTTTCTCCCTGCATTACTCCTTTAGCTGGGACATCTCATCTCATCTTCTCCTACCCTCAGAATTTACACCATTAGTTCCCATGGTTCTCAGTGCCTGGGACTCAGACTGATATACATACCACTATTTTTTAAAAAGAAAGTGGTCATATCCAGCACAAGGCATAGATATGCTCCAAAATCCTAGAGCTTGGTGTTGTGACTATATGGTCAGTGCTTGCCCACAGGCTCCTTATAGCATAACCATTTGCCACAGACACTTTAAGTATCATTGGACCTAATGGGTAAAATGTCCCAAGGGATAAAGTGGCTTATACTACAGCCTGAACTTGTGGCAGTGGCAGAGCATTCTTTTGCTCATCTCTACTTAGAACTGGTAGCCTTATTGTTGATTCTGTAGATGATCCAAATAGCACATGCAAATGCTGTGTATAATGTATATATTGCTCCCCAAATACAAAAAGGCTCACCAAGAATTTTGCTTTTTTTTCATTGTAGGTGGTTCAAAGAACAGCAACTCAACCATCCCTCGGGAAAAGTGACATTTAAACTTCCAGAAACTTCACCGAGGTCACAGGCCCGTGAATTTTTCTAAGATCTATCTCTTACCTTCTAGTTCCCATTAGGAAGGCCCCTCAAGTATCTGCTACTTTGTGAACATCAGAGCCAATCATCATAATGTCACCAGCAAGGTAGAGTTTGATGTTTTGTAACATGTCAGGACAATCAGGGTCTTGGCAGAATAAATGCAACAAAGAGCAGAATTGGCCTAGCCTGGGGCAGAACTGGGAAAGTATACTGTTAGCCGGGACAAGAAAAGGCAAACTATTTCTGGTGGTCTTCACAAATTGGTATAGAGAAAAAGACATATGCCAGGTCAACAGTGGCAAAGCAAATGTCAAGGAACATGTCATTTTGCCCCAGGAAAGATACTATACCTGGGTTAGCATGTGAAATTTTAGTTACCACCTCAATAGTTTGCAGTAGAAGTTGCTCCTTTTTCAAGATGCATGTGATTTTTGCCCAGGCCAAACTGATGAGTTCAATGGAGATGTGATAAGTATCGTGTTTTGTGTCAGTCTCAGCTGGAAACCAGGGTCTGGACCAACCCCATGTGGTTCTCCTATTGATTGCAAGATGCCCTCAGCAGTAACCATCAGGACACTTTGAAAAACAAGTTTGTTACTTACAAGTCCTGCAAATTACATAGCACACCTGAGGCTACACAGCAAGGTCACGGGTAGAAAAAGAGCAGGGACCTGGAGTTCTGCTTTTATTGGAGTTGAGAATAGGTTGCCTAGTGTTTAGCAGGCTCCTTCTTCATCAGTGAATTTCAAACACAAGAGCAGAAATTTATAGCCTGTGACTAGAAAAACCAACAGCTTCAATGCTCAGTTATCAAAATCAACTGAGATCTCTAAAAAGAATGGAGCCTGGGGGCAGCTTGATTCTTCATCTAGCCCTGTGGCTGGCACTGTATTTATTCAAGATCCCTGTCTTTGAAGTGCAGGCCTCTATGAAGTGCATGCTTCAGCCATCAGAAAAAAGGAAAAAAGAAAAAAATAACTGTCATGTCTTCCACGATTTGCATTTTTTTCATGCCTTCAGCAGCATTATTTTTATGATCCCTGCCCCCTGCATCACCCTGGGGTGCAGTATTACTTCTGACTTCCTTTCTTGTTATGACTGGAAATCCTAGGAGCTTCCACGTAACCCTTCCTACCCTAATAGCCATCGCCCAAGGGTCAGAGAGCACATGTGGGGATTCTGCCAGTTGTCAACCCTGTCTATTCCATGTGTACCTCCAGAAACTGGGAAAATAAGCACTAGCTGAGTCTCTGAACCAAGTGGCCCAATATGGGTCTGATTTGAGCTACACATCATCTATAATCTGAACATCATAAAATTTCACTTTGGCTGTGGGGACCTCTGGGATTAAGATCATTTCAGAACTGGTTTCTAAAAATCCCCAAAACATTTTGGTATTTCCTTTTTCCAATGGACAGTCATTCTAATAAATTGCCTCCAGTCCTTTTAAAGAAATCTTAGAAGATAATTACAATGTATGTTGGTGGCAGTGGTGTGGAGTCCTTCCTCAAGGGTCCCTGGTCTACCTTTCAATCAAAGGTCTCTGTCTCTGTGACTTTACCTATATCTGGAAACTGGGTAAGAGACCTCAAGCCTCCTTGGTAGCAACTTAAGTCTGGCTTTCTACTGTGAGGCTTACAGTTTTTCCTGTTCTGTAGATCAAGCAATATTCTAGTAGACTCCTTGTAATTACTTCTGAGTGACACCATGATCAACTAGCCACTGCCAAAGATCTCCAACATTCAAAACATTCTGATTAGTAGTATGTACCTCCTGTCCTTTATAATATAGGTGCTAACCTTACCTTAGGCAGTTAAATGTGCTGCTTGTCCCCTGCTACTTCAAAATCCCATCACCCCCTTTAAAATCAGGGAACCCAGTGGTGCCTGGGTGGTTCAGTGGGTTAAAGCCTTTGCCTTCGGCTCAGGTCATGATCTCAGAGTCCTGGGATCGAGCCCCACATCGGGCTCTCTGCTCAGCAGGGAGCCTGCTCCCCCCCCCACCTCTCTCTGCCTGCCTCTCTGCCTACTTGTGATCTCTGTCTGTCAAATAAGTAACTAAAATCTTTTTTAAAAAACAACTGAGGGATTTGAAGTGGCGGGTGGGTGGGAGGTTGGGGTAACAGGTGGTGGGTATTATAGAGGGCACAGATTGCATGGAGCACTGGGTGTGGTGAAAAATAATGAATACTGTATTTCTGAAAATAAATAAATTAATTTAATTTAAAAAAATGAAATATTAAAAAAAATCAGGGAACCCACATAAATGGTGGCATCCCCTAAAGTCAGACCTTGCCTAGAAAGGAGAACAGGCACAGAGATTTTTAGGGAGGCAATGGCTTCCCTCATTTATATTTCATTGCTTTTGTGAAGGGAGTGTCTTTGGGCCATCTTGTGAAATATATTTGGGAGCTGGATGTGCAGGTCACATAAACATTCAGTTCAATATTCCCAACTTCTTAAGCCTTTGGAGTATCTCCTCCACATTAAGCTATGGAAGCTCTGACATCTCAATCTCATTAAATATATGCTATCATTGAATCTAAATTTTCATCAACCAATCAAGAAAACTCTTAGAGCCACGTCTAGCAGTACACTGAATCTATACTCTCTAATAAATACATCAATATCAATAAATTTGGCCAGAAATAGTGTTACACCCCTCCCACCTTAGTTCTGTCCAGATTCTGTTGATACATATTGGCAAAGTCTTGCAATTCCTTTAGTGCGTAGGCTATTTCCTTCTGGGTCATAGTCATACCTGTCCACTGAAGTATACTGAGGTTTGACCTAATTACAGCTCTAGCTGACTTTAACTGTGGCTACAGCTGCCCTATGGGAGACTCTTCTGCACTAATTGAGCAGGACCATCCAAAGATGGAGAGACCCAGTACTGCCAATATGTCATTTCCTTCTAAAATAAGTTTAACAAAATCCCAATCAAAAGCACAATGGAAATTTTTAAAGTTTGAATTTAAAAAATTATTCTAAATTAATCACAATAAGTAAATGAGTGAGTTCTTCCATTCTTTCTCCTCTTCATATCATTTCCTGAAAAACTCAGTCCTAAACCCCATGGGACCAAACCACATTATATGTCCAAGTTGGGGTGGGAAACGGAATATAGGAGGCCACACAAAATAAGTAGAATTCTGAATACAGCTGCCCATCACAGGAATAAGCCACAAAGGCTAAGGACAGCTCCATGCAAAGGAGAACACAGCACAGGATATCAGAGCTCCAGCAAGGTTAGGAGGGAGTCTCTGCTTATAAACTGTATGTCATGGGACTCTGGAGCCCAAGAAACTGAGGAAGATAACCATGGGGGAAAGCAGCCTTTGCAAAGATGCATGTCTAAGTAGGGCAAAGAAGAAGCTCTATAGGGGTATAGCCCAACATGAGTTTCAGAAGCCAACGGGGTGAGGACATTCACATAATTGTCTGGTACAAGATGTCAGTCCATAAACCAGTGGGGAGGGCTTTCATGTAGAAGGTGATAACAAGTGCAGAATGTCAAAGCAAGGTCAGAGTAAGGTGGTGACCATACAGAAGAGCAGCTTAGGGCATGGAGTCAGAGGCTTAGCAAGGTAAAGAGAGTGTCCATATCAGGGAAGGCACCAGCAGTCCAGTGAGTGTCAGAGCCCAAGTACATCTGCAAGAGGTATGGGATGGTACAGTGGTGGGAGAATGGATAGACACAGGAAGTTGGCCAAATAAGCAAATATCTTAAGGATAATGGAAGCTGGGTTTCTACTGTCAGAGAAAGGAGTTACAAATATGAAAACAGAGAAAAACAGAATAAAGCATGTGGTTCATGGTCCTCAATATAATACAAATTGTTTTTAAATAATGTAAAAATATAATGGTATATGACTGTGCATGTATGGATATACATCTTTGTCTCAAAGTCTTAGTGCAATTTTGAGTTTTAATAAACTCAGAAATATACATGTTACATGCTTACAAAAGAGAGAGAGAATTCTTGATTAAAGACTCTCAATAGGGGCGCCTGGGGTGGTTCTCAGTTAAGCGTCCAACTCCTGGTTTCAGCCCAGGTCATGATCTTACAGTTGTAGGATCAAACCCCACACTGGGTTTTGTACTCAGGGCAGAGTGGGCTTCAGATTCCCTCTTACTCTCCCTCCTCCTCCTCCTCCTCCTCCTCTCGCTCTCAAATAAATAAACTCTTAAAAAAAAACTCTCAGTAAACTAGCAGTAGAAGGGAATTTCCTAAATCCAAGGCACAGCATCTGTGAAAAATGTATTGCTAACATTAATGCGAGAGATTGAATATTTCTACCTAAGACTTCTCTTACCTCTTCTATTCAACACATTACTAGAGGCTCTAGACAGTGGTAAGCAATAAAAAGAAATAAAAAGCATTGTGAAAAGGAATACTTAAAATTCCATTTTTAAAAAAAATATTTTATTTATTTATTTGACAGAGAGAGAGATCACAAGTAGGCAAAGAGGCAGGCAGAGAGAGAGGGGGGAGGCAGGCTCCCCACTGAGCAGAGAGCTGGATGCAGGGCTCAATCCCAGGACCCTGAGACCATGACCTGAGCCAAAGGTAGAGGCTTAACCCACTGAATCACCCAGGTGCCCCTAAAATTCCATTTATTTACAGCTGACATAATCATCTATGTAGATAATAAAAGTGAATCTAGAAAAAAGCTACTAGGACTAATAAGCAAATTTAACAAGATGCAGAATGTGTGACCGATATACAAAAATCAGTCTATACTCTAACAATGAGCAATTGGAAATTGAAATTTAAAAAATAATACAGTAGCATCAAATACATAAAATATCCAGAAATAAATCTGGGAAAAAAAAGTCAAAGCCTGTACACTGAAAACTACAAAATATTTAGTGAGAGAAAACATTGAAAAATGATGATACATGCTTTGCTAATAGGTTAGGAAATTCAGTATTGTTACAGTGCCAATGTTAATCAAATTGATCTGCAAATTCAATGCAATCCCGATCAAAATCTGGCGGACTCTTTAATATAAATTAACAAGCAGATTCCAAAGTTGATACAGAATGCAAAGAACTTAGGGGTGCCTGAATGGCTCAACTGGTTAAGCATCTGCCTTTGGGTTGGGTCATGATCTCAGGGTTCTAGAACTGAGACCCACATCAGGCCCTCTGTTCAGTGGGGAGCCAGCTTTCCCCTCTCTCTGTGTCTGCCTCTCCACCTGCTTGTGCTCTCTCTGTGTCAAATAAATTTTAAAAATCGTTTTAAAAAAATAATGCAAAGATCTTAGAATAGCCAAAATTACTAAAAAAATAAAGAGCCAAATTAGAAGGTTAACATTATCTGGTTTTAGAACATAATAAAGTTAGCGAAATCAATCATGTGTGCTTTGTTGTGAACACAGACACATAGTCAATGAAACAAAATAACAAGTGCAGAAAAAAACTCATATATATGATTTTCTATAACTGATGTTCTGCAAAGATACAGAGGCAGTCATTGAAAAAATGGTAGTGTTTTGAACAAATGGTGCTAGAATAATTGGATATATGTATGCAAAAAAGAAAAAAACACAACAAATAAAAACAAAATAGAAAAAGAAGTCTTCAACCCATACCTTGCATCATATACAAAAATTACCTCTAAAGCTTTTAAGAGAAAGCCTCTGCTAACTTGGGTTAAACAAATATTGGGTTTTGTCAAAATTTAAAACTTCTACTTCTCTAAAGACATCACTAAAAGAATGAAACATCAAGCTATAGACTGGAAGAAAATATTTGCAAAGCATATATCTTATAAAGGATGCATATCCAGATACAAAAAGAAATCTCAAACCCAGTAAAAAACCCAATTAAAAAAAGATAAATTACCCAATATAAAAATGGCCAAATACTTGAACAGACACTTCACCAAAGAAGATGTAAGGTTGGCAATTAACTATACACAGAAAAATACTTAACATTGTTAGTCACTACAGAAATGCAAATTAAAATACTTAACATTGTTAGTCACTACAGGAATGCAAATTAGAGCCATTGCAAGATACTCTACAAACTTACTAGTATGGCAACAGTTAAAGAGACTGGCCAAACCAACTATTGCTGAAAAGGTGGAAAAAATTGGAACTCTCACGCGCTGCTGGTGGGAACATTACAACCGCTTTGAGAAACATTTTGATAGTTTCTTAAAAAGCGAAACATATGATCAAGCCATTCCACTCCTAGGTATTTACCCTAAAGAATTATAGCATATTTCATACAAGGATCTGTATATCAATGTCCATAACAGTTTTATTTGAAATTTTTATAAAACTGGAAACAATCCAAATGTCCATCCTCAGATGAATGAGTAAAATGATATACAATGAAATATTACTCAGCAGTAACAAAGAATGAACTATTAATACACACAAAACATGGAAGAATCTCAAAGTAATTATGCTAAATGAAAAACACTGGATTCTTACAAAAGGAATATATCATATGGCTTCTTTATATAAAATTCTAAGAAATACAAATTAATATATAGTATCAGAAATAAGATTAGGTGTTGCCTAGGGTCTAGGGAGATGTGAGAATTACAGAGAGATATAAAGGAACCTTTGGGGATGATGATGAATAGGCTAGTTATTTTCATTGTGGTTATATTCTCATGCGTATATTCACATGCCAAAATTTACCAAGTTGTGCATTTTAATATGTGCAGTTTAGTTTATGTCAATGGCAATGAAGAAAACTGTGTTTTATTTTTTAAAATTTATTTATTTTGTATTTATTTTCAGCACAACAGTATTGATTATTTTTGCACCACACCCAGTGCTCCATGCAATCCATGCTCTCTATAATACCCACCACCTGGTTCCCCCAACCTCCCACCCCCCACCACTTCAAACCCCTCAGATTGTTTTGCAGAGTCCATAGTCTTTCATGATTCACCTCCCCTTCCAATTTCCCTCAACTACCTTCTCCTCTCTAACTCCCCATTTCCTCCATGCTATTTGTTATACTTCACAAATAAGTGAAACCATATGATAATTGACTCTCTCTGCTTGACTTATTTCACTCAGCATAATCTCTTCCAGTCCTGTCCATGTTGCTACAAAAGTTGGGTATTCATCCTTTCTGATGGAGGGATAATACTCCATAGTGTATATGGACCACATTGAAAACTGTGTTTTAAATTCACATAATTACTATATTGTGCTATACACAATTCTAGTCAATTTTCAAATTGTGTAAAACTTTCATCAGCTATTCCTCAATAACATAAAAGATTTCCTTTTAATTCTAGCTTTCAGACCATACAAAAAAATAAGGGCTTTGGACTCATTGGGTTTGCTTTATTTTATTGAGACATAATTGACATTCCATAAAATTCATCCCCTTAAAGTATAGGATTCAATGGTTTTTAGTATACTCACAAGGTTACATAACCATTGCTATGTAATTTCCAAATATTTTCATCACCCCAAAATGAGACCCCAAACCCATTACCAGTCACTGCCAATTTCCTCTTCCTTCAATTTTTGGCAATTAATAATCTACATTCTATATCTATCATTTTCTTATTCTGGACTAAATAGACTAAACAGTTTGTGGCCTTTTGTATTAGGCTATTTTGATTTTGCATAATACTTTCAAGGTTTATGCATGTTTAATATGAATTAGTGATTCATTCCTTTTTATGGCTGAATAATATTCTGTTGTATGGATATACCATATTTTGTTTATCCATTCATTAATTACTGAACATTTAGGTTATTTCCACTTTTTGTCTCTTATGAGCAATGCTTCTGTCAACATTCATTTACAAGTTTTTGTATGAATATATGTCTTTAATTCTTTCAGGTAAAACGTAAGCATGGAATTGCTGGGTCATAAGACAAATATATGTTAACATTTGGGGAATTGCCAAACTGTTTTCCCAAGAAATGACACCATTTTACAATCCCATCATCAATCTATGACGGTTCATATTTCTCTACATCCTCAGCAACATTGGTCTTTGTGTTTTATTCTAGCAATTGTGTGTTAAACCAATCTTGCATTCCTAGGATGAATCTGTAGATCCCTTTGGGGATTATTATCATCTTTATTCAATGTACATGGGATACCCCTCCATTTATTTAGGCCTTTAATTTCTTTTAATTTTTAAAAAATTTTTAAAATTTATAGATGTTTTGTAGTTTTCAGTGTGCAAGTTATGCAGTTGTTTGATCCAATCTATTCTTATGCCTTTTATTCTTTTTGATATGATTTGTAAATGGAATTGTTTTTCTAAGTTCATGATTTGCTTCTTCGTTGCTCTGTGTAGAAATACAACTGGTTTTTGTATATTGATTTTGCATCCTACAACCTGGATGATCTCCTATATCTGCTCTAATATTTTTTGTCAATTTTTTAGGATTTTTCTATAAAATACCATGTCATTAGCATATAAAGGTAGTTGCACTTCTTCTTTACCAACCTTAATGCCTTTTTATTTCTTTTTCTTACTGAATTAGCCTGGCTAGAATTTCCAATACAATGTTGAATATAAGGGGCAAGGACAAAATCCTTGTCTCTTCGTGATTGTAGACAGAAAGTTCCTAGTCTTTTAACATTAAATATAATGTTAGCTGTGAGCTTTTCACAGATGCCCTTTATCACATTAAGGATGTCCCCTCCAATTTGTAATTTCTAATTGTTGTATTTTTTTCTTTAAGGTGTTGTGTTTTGCCAAATGTATTTGTCTATTGATTTGATTATGTATTCTTTTACTTCTATTAATATGGTGTATTGATTTTCATGGGTTGAACCAACCTTACATTCCCAGGACAAATCTACTTGGTCAAGGTGTACAATTCTTTTTATTTGTTGCTGGATTCAGTTTGCTAGTGTTTTGGTTTTTTTTTTTTTTTTGAAGATTTTTGCATCTATACTCACAAAAGATATCAGTCTGTATTTTTCATTTCTTGGGGGTGATGGGGGTTTTTCATTGTTTTGTTTTGTTTTGGTGTCAAGGTATGACTGGTCTCATAGAATGAGTGAGCGAGTCTCCCAACTTTTTTTTTTTTTTTTTGGAAGATTTTGTGATTTATTGGTATTAGTTCTTCTTTAAATGTTTGATAGGATATACCAGAAAAATCATGTCTACCTGAACTTTTCTTTGTGGAAGGAGTTTTGATCACTGACTCAATCTCTTTACCTGATATATACCCATTCAGATTTTCTAATTCTTTTTGAGTCAGTTTTGGCAATTTGTGCCTTTTTAGGAATTTTTCCCTTTCACCTAGATTATCTAGTTTGTTGGAAGAATGTTGTTTTGATGAATTCATGACAGTTTTGATGTGATCCCACAAGAAAAAATTTAATGGAGAAAGATAGGTGACGGGGTGGCCAAACAAGGGAACCCCCACTACTGAGAACCAATTCACTGGTCTTAGAAATTCTCATCCATAAAACTATCACAAATAAAACATTTAAATAAAAATTTTTTATTCAAAATTCAAAAAACTAAATTTAAAGAAGTATAAGAAACTAACCTTCCCAGTGATTTTTGTTTATTTGTAGCTCTTGCACTTCTGAAGTTATTAAAACCTAAGACTACACTAAGATGTAAGGACACCATGATACACACAGACACACACACACACACACACACACACACACACACTCCCCAGCTCTGTCCACTGAGAGAGCCAGGAGCACCTAGTGACAGATCTAGGTTTCTAACTATCATCCTCCAATAAAGGAACCAGGGCTTTTTGGAGAAATGACTGATTCCATAGAGTGGTTTTGAGAACATGCCAGGAATATTGCTGTGCCAAAAAAATAAAAAAGTAAGAGTATTCAGTGAATAACAGGGACATGTCAACACACATACCCATGCACACACATACAATCTAGACTGAAGGAACTCGCAGTCATCAATTAAAATTAATAATGATAATAATGGATTACAACCTATAATTTACTATTTATGATAATTGTAATTATAAATAGCTTACTATTTACAATAGTAAATGCATGAATGAATAAACAGAACATTCTAGGGACATTTACCTAGTTACAAATAGCTCCCAACAACATATTTATGTATTACAAAGAAAAAAAAAGAATAACTTTATGATTCAAAAAGCGTGGCAGATACCACCTTCATCAAAATAAACATCCTGAGTAATGAGACACATTAAAATCACATGCTACCTGATAAAATGCAATGACAACATCACTTCTATGATGTTCTTAATGAAGGTATGTAACACAAATATGATAGTGAAGAAATATCAAAAAAACTGATGAATACCCTACTAGTCTTTGAAATTGTCAAGTTCACAAAAAATCAGCAAAAGATCCAGTAGCTGTTCCAGATGGAAGGAAATGAAAAAGACATGCAAAAACATAAATGCAAACATGATTCTGAACTGGGTCCTTTTGGTATAAAGGACATTATTGGGAGAAGTGACAAAACTTGAGTAGAATCTGACATTTCAAAGATAATAATACATCAAAGCTAATTTTCGATTTCTACAGCCTTGATTGTAGGAAGCGCACACTAATACATTTGCAGGTAATGGGACATTATGAACCAAATTTTTCTCAAATTGTTCCAGAAAAAAATTTGTTAGTACTGAATCTGCAACTTTTCTGTTGATTTGAAGATGTTTCAAACTAAAAAAGGGAAGGAAAATTAATAAGGGGAATAGTTAAGATATGTTTAAAAGAGGACTGGCAGAAGGGGCGCCTGGGTGACACTGTCGGTTGAGCATCTGACTCTTGACTTCGGTTCAGGTCATCATCTCATGATCTGGATTTGAGCCCTGCACTGGGGCTCTGCACTCACACAGAACCTGTCTCTCTCTCTCTCTCTCTCTCTCTCTCCCCTTTCCTCTGGCCCTCCCCCAACTTGAACATACACACACTCTCTCTCTCTCTTAAATAAATAAATAAATAAATAAGGACTGGCAGGGATAATTTGCCCTTCTAGATATTCAAGTATATTGCATAGCTGCAATGCTTGAAAGGGTGGTAACTATGCAAGGAAGCAACTGGCATATTAGGAGAAAAAAAGAGATCTGTGTTTATAAGAACTTAATACAATATGTGGGAATGACCCAAATTGCCAACAATCAGGGACTGCTTTATAAAATGTCACACGTTTATAGATTTATCACAATTAAATATAATTTAACAAATTCCAAATGACAAGCACACGATGTAATGTTAAGTGAGGGAAGAGTAGAAATGATCTATGTGCACGTGATGGGTTCTTCAGGTACTGGTAACGTTCCGTGTCTTGACTATAGTGGTAGCCATATATGGTCATTAATTTTGTTTCATAACCCTGTCCTACGATTTGTCCTGATGTATGTTACAACAAAAGATCTTTAAAGGACATTAGGACCCTTTATCATACTGGACTAGATTTCAAATATGCTAAGCAGATCAAATTTCCATACTTTCTTACACAGATGAGGAACCACGTTCCAAAAAAGTTAAACCATTTCTCTCTGGGAGCTGTTAGATACCAAGGCCAGGATATAGACTCCTCTGAGCTTTGGCTACAGCACAATCCTGTGTCCCCAACGTTAGTGGTAAGAAAGACAACAGTTCCTGGGTTACATCACAACAGTTTCTGTGATTATATGCCCCTAAAAGTGTCAGAGAGTGAGCTGAGCACTTTGCAGGTATCACTCACATAGCCCTCACGGTAGCCTGAAAAGAGGGTATATTACTTCCAATTTACAGTTAAGGAAAAGGGGCACAATATTGGTAAATGAAGCTGCAATTCAGATCCTAGTGCACTCATTAGAGAAACACTAATTTGCAGGTCTGTGTAAAGTTCTGGAAAGATACCGGAGACATAAAGATGTTAAGACACAATTCCTACCCTCCAGGAGCTTACCATCTTGATGAACTCCAAATTTAGGCCATTCCATCTATGCCTACTGCTGTTCTCCAACAGGAGTGCCTCTCTGTTGTACCTAAATACAGTCCAGAGTCAAATACTTCTCCCAACAGCAATCCAGTTACCTAACCCCAAAGTTAACAAATGAACAACCGTCCCCCCCAGCAGCTATGATTCAGAATTATCCTACCTGAATTAGGTTCAGAAGTTTCTTTTATGTTTGCCTCTTCTTTTACTACTATACATGGGGAATCAACCCTGAAAGACTAACCATAGATCAACTTAAAAATAGAAGATGTTCTTCCTATTATATCATATTTCCTACTCATGCAGTGCCTTTCTTGGAGGCTCCCAATGCAGCTATGTAAATGTTAACTCATTCTTCCTTCTGGTATCCTTGGGAGGCAGGAAGCCAATGTTATTTCATAGATAAAGAAGCTGGAATCCCAAGAGGTGAAATGCCTTACCCGGGGTCACATAACTATAGGCTGTCAGGGGTGCTGGGAATGGGGCAAGGGGTTAGGAATCCCTGCCTGGGGCCCCCTGGCTCCCAAATGGGGCCTCCTCCTCATGAGATAACTTTGTATGTTAAAACTCTGTTGGAATCTTGCTCTATTGCAGGAAAGTTATGGGACTGCTGAGAAAAAACATTAATGCGTGGTACATTTTCAGGAGATGGGTTTAAAACATGTAGCCACTGACTACTTAGTTGAAAATACATTCAATTTAGAGATAGATATTTAGCCCAAATGACCCTTCCAGTGACCATGAGTCTATGACTTGAGTCCATGAGTCTTGTCAGGAAAGGACAGAAACAGGATAATTAACTCTCAATAGACATCTTAATCTGTGTCATTTTGGCATCTGCATTTCAGGGGGGAAAATCGAGCTAAGTTTGGGGTCAACAAGCACCCCATAACAATGCGCTATGCTTCCCTCCTCACTCTACTGCCTTGATGAAGACACTCCCAGCAGCCCTTTTCACAGTTGGCAAAACAGAAACAGTTGATTTTTCAAGTAATCAAGATGAGGCTCCAAGATTCCTGTGATATTTTTAAGTCCATCAAATCAAGTTCCCAACATTCTCTTGTATAAATTTTTAGACACTAAATGGAAATATGACGTATGGGTTGAGCATTTTATACTCTATACTCTACAATCATCACTCCGTATTTATTTCAACAAATAGCTTTCAACCTTTGCCTTTCAACTACTATGTGTCAGGCGCTATTCAAGTCCCTGAGGGAATAGAAATGAATAAAACAAAGACCCTGTGCTCAAAGTTAAACTGGTACCATTTATAAATTGAGGAGAGAAAAAAATCACCTTTGAAGGCATAGCCTTTATCTAAAAAAGAACACCTTGAAAATCTAGTTCCACATCCTCTGAAACATCTTCATTTAAATGTCGGTGTATGGGGCACCTGGGTAGTTCAGTGGTTAAGCCTCTGCCTTCAGCTCGGGTCATGATCTCCAGGTTCTGGGATTGAGTCCTGCATCAGGCTCTCTGCTCAGCGGAGAGCCTGCTTCCCCCTCTATCTCTCTGCCTGCCTCTCTGCCTCTGCCTACTTATCATCTCTGTCAAATAAATAAATAAAATCTTTAAAAAAAAAAAAAAAGAATTTTAAATGTCTGTGTAACTGACAAGGTAGGGTTAAGAATGCCAGATGTCAGGTGAGTCTCTAAGAACACAAACTTTCCTTTTTTACTTTTGAGTATAACTAACCCTCAGACCTAAACAAGCTGGTTTTCACTGATCTTCTTTTCACATCAATGTCCTTGGAATGAAATGGGGGAAAAAATAAGCCAGAGTTAAGTAAGGGTGGAGAGAGAGTATATGTGTGATTATCATAAAGCTGCCCTGAGTTTCCCTGAGATACTGTCAACAAGTGGCTCTTTCCCATAGGAAGTGAAGTCTCCTGGGGAGGTGGTAGAAGCCATGGAGGCTGGAGTGGAACAAAGTTCTTAAAAGGGACGAGCCCTCCTGCTGAAGGGAAGGCCCACAGCTGGGCCCACTCAATAGAATGTAAATCCACAAACGGCACATACTAGACCAATTTTCACCTCTGAGCACTTGCATGATATCTCAGCTCATCAGTATCTGCTCTGGGAATATGCAAAGCCAATGGAAGAGCATGCATGGGAAAGTTTACAAAGACTCCAAACATACATACCACTGTGTGTTTTCAGTCTGCTGGGTCAATGTTTTTGCCAGTTGACAGAAGAGTTAAAATCCTGTTGAAAATCTTGTTGGAGAAATGGTCTCTTACTCTGGAGGAAGGATCTCACAGGATTTTTGGTTTGGTAGGACATTGTGACAACTATTAAGCAATGAATAGAAAGTGTGGAAGAAATTGGGATATTACGTTTACTATGAAAGCACTGTATTAAAGGGCTTAACAAATATTGCTCTGAAACATAAATGAAAGTACATGCCCTTCTTTGGGGCATCAAATTGATTCATTTATAACAAAACCCTGAAAACATCACAGTTAGTGCTTTTTCCTTAAGTGATTTTTCACTTGCCCTCTGTGTTTACTTGTGATCTCATTGCAAAGGCATAATTGTGGTATTTCAGCAATTTCTATGCCTAAGGTAAAGTACTTTGTAGAAGAATATCTGTTTTTCTGTTTTTTTCCAAATTTTCCATTACTGACTTTGTTCCATTTACAAATATTATAACTTAATGCCAGTGACCCCTCCCATTTTATACATTACAGCTATTAAAAAAATAAGTTATCTGAATCTGCTTTAATAATATGAACACTAGGTATAGTGATTGGCACTCATCAGGTGCTCAATATTTGTTGAATGAATTAATGGATTCAACCTCAGCTTTCCAAAAGTTTGTTCCACACTAAAACTGTTTATTCAGTTTCAATGTTCTCTTGTGTATTGAATTTGTATATTTAAACTCAGGAGGGTGGGCTTTGAGGGGTAGATTATAGTTAATTTATGAAAGAAACATAGATGTTCTCCTACTTATTTACAAAAATGAGTTTTGTGGGAATGACTAAGTTTAATATTTACTAATAGAAAATAGATCTAACTCTCCTGGAACAACCGTTTAAAGGAAACCAACTCAAGTATACCTGTTCCTTCCTATCTCTGTACTATTCTCAATCATAGCTTGATCCTGTCCCCATCTCCAGATCCTCACTCAAGACTTGTTCCCTCCATTTCAAGCCTCCCTTGGAGTCAATGCCCTCCTAGCCGCAGTGCCATACTTTAGGAAAATTTGGCTTTAAAAAACATTGCATGGATGTAACGCAGTTTTTGGACATTCGGCTACTGAAGGACATCTTGATTTTTTCCAAGTGTTGGCAATTATGAATAAAGCTGCTATAAATTTTTTAAAAATTGCAGCTTTTTAAAAGGTATTTTTTATTAATTTTTATTAACATATAATGTATTATTAGCCCCAGGGGTACAGGTCTGTGAATCGCCAGGTTTACACTCTTCACAGCACTCACCATAGCACATACCTTCCCCAATGTCCATAAACATTGCAGCTTTTTTCCACAATAAGTTAAGAGAACTTCAATTCAGAGAAGCTCGGGTCCTATGAACGCCTTCTTTAGTCTGTTGCTAAAGTGGTTCTGCCCAGAGAAGCAATTCCTTTGCTTAGTTCTCTCTCCACCGTTCCATGGGGGCAAACGGGGAGAAAAATACAGAGTGATATGCCCTCACAGTGTAAGGCCTCCCTTATTCCTCAACTGGTGATTTGATGAGATGTGGGGACATCTCAACAAAATGGGTAGATTCTCCCCTAGTAAGATGGATATTGCAGAGGGATGGGATTCATCAGTCTTCTCTGTCTACTCTTCTATTTCTCTACCCCCCTACCTCCACCCTCCCACAAGAGATGAAGATTTACTAATTTTATTGATGAGAGTCCAAGACATTCACTAGGTCCCATCTACTAGGTTCTTGGTGCCTTTAAAGGCTACACAGGTTAACAGACCTCTTTCTCTTTCGCCCCTCCCTGTGCAGACTGAAAAAACTGAATTCTCAGAGCATTCATCTGTCTTTTTCCCACCTCTTCCATACCTATAATGGCATGCTAAAATGGGCTTGGGAATCTAGACATCTCTCTAGTTCTCGCCCTCCTCAAAGTTTAACCTGACTGGGTCGTGCCATGATCTAAATTCATGGTAAAAAAATATGAAAATCCTGGTCACCTGGGTGGCTCAGTTGGTTAAGCAACTGCCTTTGGCTCAGGTCACGGTCCCGGAGTCACGGGATCGAGTCCTGCATCAGGCTTCCAGCTCCATGGGGAGTCTGCTTCTCCCTCTGACCTTCTCGCCTCTCATGCTCTCACTGTCTCTCTCTCAAATAAATAAATAAATAAATAAAATCTTTAAAAAATATATTAAACTCCTCTTAGATCATGAGCTTAACACACATGCTTCAAACTCAGCTTTTAACAGAGAGCCCAGCATTGTCTGGTACCAGGGTCTGCTCAGCTATAAATATAATAGTACAGGGAACCTCTCATTATATGAACATACATTATCTGATCTGTTGAAGAAAAGCAAAGGATCATAAAGTAAAATATGTATTAATAAACCAACTTCTTATAAAATTAATCTCTAACCAAAGCCCCTTCAAGACATCAATATCTACCTCACCATTATAACAAATAATAAGTCAAATATGGTAGAGGTCTACTGTGAAAAGAAATTATAAATAATGCAAAAGATGCAGAATTTCATGAATTTGACAGAAGAAATATTGCAGAACTATTTAAAATATAGTTAAAGAGGGGACGCCTGGGTGGCTCAGTTGGTTAAGCAGCTGCCTTCGGCTCAGGTCATGATCCCGGCGTCCTGGGATCGAGTCCCACATCAGGCTCCTTGCTCCGCAGGGAGCCTGCTTCTCCCTCTGCCTCTGCCTTCCACTCTGTCTGCCTGTGCTCGCTCTCACTTGCTCTCTCTCTGACAAATAAATAAATAAAATCTTTTAAAAAAAAAAAAAAAATATATATAGTTAAAGAGAATCCAGTTAAAGAGAAAATAAACAAGAATGATAACATAAGGGATACCTTAAAATAAAGATATCCAACTATCAAAGGATTAACAAGGCACTTGGGGAAAATTAAATACAATTTTTGAATATTTTTACAAAAATAGTCCTTTTGTGATTATATGATAAAAGTCAAATATGAAGCAAAAGATATTTTCTCCTATTGTTATACAATTTTATCTAAAAATTATTAACTTCCTGCTTGGTTTATTTATGGTTGTGTAACAAACCAGTCATACATTTAATAATTTAAAAGAATGACAATGTAATATTTCTCACAGTTTTTTTTTTAAAGATTTTATTTATTTATTTGACAGAGAGAAATCACAAGTAGATGGAGAGGCAGGCAGAGAGAGAGGAAGGGAAGCAGGCTCCCTGCTGAGCAGAGAGCCTGATGCGGGACTCGATCCCAAGACCCTGAGATCATGACCTGACCCGAAGGCAGTGGCTTAACCCACTGAGCCACCCAGGTGCCCCAATTTCTCACAGTTTTATTAGGTAATCTGGTAGTTCTTCCACTTCACAAGTTATTGACTTGATTGACAAGAAAATCCAACATGATATCATTCACCTGGCTGCAAGCTGGTACTAGCCATTGGCTGGGAGTTTAGCTTTGAGTTTTTTCTGAGGTCTCAGTTCTCCTCCACATGGTTGCTTGGGCTTTTTCATAACTTAGTGTCTAGGTTTCAAGAAGTACTGTCCCAAGAGAGTAACACCCAATGTACAAGTGCTTATCAAGTCTCCTATTGCATCAAACTACACCAAATTTCCATTTTCCAAAGCTAGTCACATAGCCAAGCCCAGAGTCAATGAGGAAGGAATACCAGGAGATAAAATTCACTGAGGGCTACCAAAGTACAGTCTACCACAAAAATCCCTCTGGCCCCTAGTGGGTCATGTCCATTCCACATCCAAAATACATATACCCTCTCCAAAGCTCATCCCATTATGGCATAAAGTACAAACACTCAGCATCCAAGTCAGGTCTAGAAGCAACCAAATTCTCCCGAGCGAAGTTTTATGATTTGAGGTTTTTTGTTTTGTTTTGGTTTGGTTTGGTTTGGTTTTTTGTCTGAAGAAGTATTAACTAAAGAGACAAGTTTTCTGGCCCTTACATGATCAACATGCAATGAAGAGTCAAGGCAAAGAAAGCTATAATAGGTACTTCTACTCAAAAATGTGGAAAAAGGGAAAAACATAGTAGTTACTGGTCCCTAGCAATTCTGAAATCCAACCAGGCACATGTAGCCAGTTTCTTGATAATGACCCAATTCTATTCCCTGAGAGTGACTTTTTGTGGCTCTTACTTCCACCCTCTGTGCTCTAGACACTGTTCTGAGCTATCATTTTGCCAAGAGAAATGACCCAAGTGTACAGCTGAATTTTCTTCTCAGCTTGCTTCCTCCTACCTATAGGAGTCTGGGGATCTTAAGGCATCTTCTCATTTTGAATTATCTCTGTCCTTTTAATCTAGGCTTGTATAATTTCATTACATCTTTGTATTTTTTCCATATCAAGTTATATGTACCTTATTAAACAAAATAACACACAGGAATCTCTTTAAGACAATCTTCTGTTTGGGGCTGCAAATCAGAATCCTATGGGAAAATACCCTTTAGATCTTAGAAGTCTTCCTGTCTAGCTGAGGAAATCTTTGAGATACTCCTCACATCTTTCAGATGCCTTAACACAGACCTTGACCCTGAGGGAATATTTCACTACCAGCACCCTGGATTTCATCTTCAAACCAAAGCCATTTCTTACTTTGAGAAAATTTTTCTTGCAGAGACTGGGGATGAAAAAATTTTTATTATCAAACTCATACATTCTAGCTCCTCTTGAGCTCAAATTCTGCTTGAAATCTGAACAATTCATTCTTTTGCTCAGCATGTTCCTTCTATGCTTCAGCATAGGCAGCTAAAAGAAGCCAGATGGCACTTTCCACATCCTTCTCAGAAATATCCTTAGCCAGATTCACAGTTTCATTAGGTACCCTATTTCCCATAATACCACAAGCAATTTTGATCATTATTCTGCCAATACATAACTCAGGTTCCCTGCTCTTCAACCTCCAGTGGGAATTTCCTCACTAACTTCCAGCCCCTACTAACAGTCCCCTTGTAATTCCTCTAAACTTCTCTCTTCCTTCTACCAGACTCAAAATCAGTATCTCAAGTTTTGGCAAGACCTCACTTTCAGGTAGTAGTTTCTGTTTTAGTTATCTATTGATGTATAACAAACCACCCCAAAATTTAACCAGTCATTACAATTTACTACTTCTTACAACGTTCTGAATTGACCTAGAGGTTATTATGCCACATGTTTTTGGCTTGGAGTCAGGATGTCTAGAAGATAAAAAATGGGCTCACATTTGTGGTTGGAAATTGGTACTGGCTACTGGCTGGGAACTCGGCTGGAATTGGCTAGAAGGCCTCATTTCTTCTCCATGTGGGCTTCTTCGCATGGTTGCTTTTGCTTTCTGATAGCATGGTAGATGGGTTCTGAGAAGCTTCCCAAGACAATAAGGCCCATTGTGCAAGGATTTACCAGCCATTCATTTGCATCACTCTTGCTAATGTTCCGTTGGTCAAGTCCAAAATCAATATGTAAAAGGACTCATAAGAATACAAATACAAAGAAAAATGGCTCATTGAGGGCTACCAGAGTTAACAGAGTATCACACTCCTCAAACCAATACTTGACTTATTTTTGGTTGAGCAAATGTTTAGTGCCTAATTGTCATTTTAGAATTATTTTGTCAATTATAAGACAAAATAAACTTGTTTTTACAAATTTTCATTTTATTTTTCAAAAATCATACCTATCAAACCTCTTTTACATTGTCTACTATGACATTCTGGTCCCCACTTTATGTGGATTCCATTTGAGTGAAATTTTTCTGGTTATTCTATTTGCCCATTTAGTTTGTGTGCCTTAGATTCACTCTTCAGTCAAGAACCCTTTGTTTTGCAGAGGAGGAATGAGTCACAAAACAGAAGTTAGGTATCCGTGGTTCTTAGAAATAATATCATCATAATAGCACCCACATATCAGCCCTCATCCTGACATAGTTTCCTAACTTCACTTATGAAAAATTAAATGGTCACTCTCCTAGCAGCTGACTAGGCACTGATAACCAGATGTGGCTTGAAATTATATACAATAGTACCTACTGCATCAAGCCTCAATAACCTACAGCTTTTACAAACTGCTTCTGTATGAGAGTTCTACACAAATTTGTTTTGAAAGGCCTATAGTCTATATGAAGAAAATTTGAACAAAGATATACTTTTTGAATAGAGGTTTAATTTTGTTCTCCACTACAAATGTAAGTTTTCAATGCAACTTTAAAGAATAAGAATAAGAGTATTTTGTGTTTTATAAGACTGTGCAGTCTATACTTGGCATTACATAATAGAAAAAATCTGAAGTGTTTGAATTCACTGAGACTTAGGAAACACTCTCTATTCTTATTTAATCCTTGATGAAATTACAGGAATTTGTTTAAAAAAAAAAAAAAAGGCTTTAAAGTCCAACCAGAAAGTAAATTTGTTGACCATTTCTTCTTCTCCCATGAGATTCTCAGTTTAATCATACACTAGTCAATGTAACATAAGCTGTCTTTTTTTTACCCTAGCATAAATCTGACAGGTAGCATAACTGAAACTAATCAAAATGCTCCCACAGAGCCAATGATTCCAACAGTGCTGTTTTGGGCCTTCCCAGGGGTGTTGTTACCTATGTTTTCATTTCCTTTTCTTGAACAGATCTATCATTTTACCAGACCCAAACTTTCCATTCCTTTCACATATCTTCATAAGCAATTAACAAAGGATTCCCCCACCCTGGTGTTTTGTCATTTTGACTTCAGTTTCCTGGTAATCTCAGTCATTTTTAAAGGACCTATAAATGCTGCTTCAATATGATCTCTGTTTCTGTCACACTTGAAAACAAAACTGCCAAAGGCAAACCAGCTAGACTGTCGCCAAGTGAGAAGGAAAGACCTTTATTAGGGATGAGTTTATGAGAAGCATCAGTGTCTAGGTTCACAGATGATTTCAATAGCAATTCTTCTGTTAATAGCATTTCCCAGAACCCAAAGTGCACCTGCGGAGGTAATCCACTCTACAGCAAACTCTCAACAAATGGATGCTGTCATATTAAAGAATCTAATGAGAAAGAGATTCAGTAGCTTCCTTCAGAAATAGTTTCCATTAGTCATGATTTATCAGGAATTTCTTCACATCCCTTAATATTGTGAAGTCTTCCCCTTTGTAATCTTTCTCTCTGAATTCTCACTGCAATAAACTCTAATCATTCATTCATTCACAGACACAATTCATTGAGCAGCTACCATATGCCCATATTATACATCAACACTCTACCGGGTGTTGTATCATTTCATCACTGTGACCTTACAAGGTAAATATTATTAGCCCCATTTCACTGGTAATGAATTAAAGCGATAGCTCAAAAAAGGTTATATTAATTTGCCCGAGTTCTCACAGTCATACAGTGAATAAATTTTGAAGCCAGAATTTAAACCTCATATTCTATCTTCTCAATTAGTGATGGAAGCCAAGGTCAACACTCCTCTTGGGAAGATATCATTATTCTGCAGTAGAATGTTTACCACATGTTTAACTAGGACCCCTTGGCTTACACGGCTAAGTTGAGGCAATAGGCAGCATCACAATGCCAATAAGTCAGGGGAATAGCTCAGGACAGAATTTAGAACACATGTGACCCGGACCACCCAGACACTTGAATGACCTTACTGGGATTTCAAGTTTATTTTTTTCTAATGTGAGAACTCAATTCTCAGTTTATAGAGCACCCACAGATGACAGAGAAGAATCAAATCTTAAGGAATTTAAATGGGTTGTCCTATTTCACATACACGCACGCGCACACACACACACACACACAAAAGGTAGTAGAGTGAATTTACAGACTATTACTAGTTCCTAGGCCTCATCTGCTAAATAACTTGTTTCGATGAAAGTCCTATGAAGATGAATTGATGACATACAAATATGCACAAACAGAAATTACGACAGTAAAATCTAAAGGCACTGTCTAATAGTTAAATCTACCAAAACCAAGTTCTACTCTTTTAAAAAGAAGTTATTTTCCCATCCAGACAAAGACTATAAATGACCTAAGGACAGGAAGCACAGTGTTTTTATCCCTACCACACCATAGCACCCTACAAAATGACAGCTTATTGTCAACTCTCAACAGATATTGACTGCAATTTCCCTTTAATTTAGAGTAACCTGTTCTACAACTAAACCAAATGTGTGGGTATGTGATCAAGGATGAAAGTGGACTCAGATGAGTTTATCACCCTCTCTCCTTATACTGCTGTGGTATATTCTGATACTACATCCTTCATCACAGATTTCACCTCCAACTCCCAAACTTCTGGAAATTTCCATGGCATAAGAAAAGCTGTTTTGACATTGCCTCAAAAATCAGTTTTGTTTTGTTCATTTGAATTCAAAACACAAATGACTGAAAGAAATACTACTAAACCCAGTCTTAGCATCATTTTAGGGTGCCCAAATAGAAAGCACCATTGCTCTTTCCATTTCTGAAAGCAGTCTTATAGATGGAACTTTACAGATGGGCTTGCATGGCTTCAGTGCATTTTGCTCCTGTTTCTGCTTTAGTGTGTCTTACATTATTTTTTTCTGCTAACATCCTGGAAGCTAGACCAAAAAAAACCCCAAAACCAAAAACCAAACAAACAAAAAAAAAACCACTTTTTGGCATGACTGTTATCATGGTCTGGTAACTTGGTTCTGGAAAGAATGGCCATATTCTTCAAAAACACTTTGCCAGGATAGGCCCCCTACTGTATGGGACCCTTTCAAAAAGTTTCAATTTTCCTGTGGTTCCACATTTATCATTTTGGCTAGACCTGTGAGCTTCTCAACGGCAAGAAACATACCGTGTTTGTATATGTTCTGCTGAACCAAGATTACTCTGTTTGAGTCATACTAAGAAAGGTATTTGTTAAAATATCAAGAAAACCAAGGATCTCCTAAATATGTAAGGCAAATATTAACAGATGTAAAGGGAGAAGTAGACAGCAATATAATAATAGTAGAGGACTTCAATACCCCACTTCCATCACATATATAAGATAAGAAATAAGTATTACTTTGAAGACAGAAAAATGAAGCCCATATGTACTGTGGATGGGAATGCAAACTGGTGCAGCCACTGTGGAAAACAATATGGAGGTTTCTCAAAAAATTAAAATAGTACTACCATGTGATCCAGCAATTTCAAAATATCCATTTCTGGATATTTATCCAAAGGAAATGAAATTCCTATCTCAAAATCATACATGCACCCCCATGTTCATTTTAGCATTATTTATAAAAGCCAAAACATGGAAATCACCTGAGGGTCCACTGATGGATGAATAAAGACAATGTGACATATACATGTAGACAATGTGATATATATATTTCTAAAATATTTTATATATGAGTATATAGAATACATGAAATATTCCATATATTATTCATGTAATAATCCATATAATAAATGGGATAACGGAATATTATGAAGCCATAAAAAAGAAGGACATCTTGCCATTTGGGACAACATGGATGGCCTTTCAGGATATTACATTAACTGAAATAAGTCAGAGAAGGATAATGTTG
This sequence comes from Mustela putorius furo, assembly GCF_011764305.1. Taxonomy (NCBI): domain Eukaryota; kingdom Metazoa; phylum Chordata; class Mammalia; order Carnivora; family Mustelidae; genus Mustela; species Mustela putorius. The sequence goes on from NW_025422060.1 coordinate 8,308,205, forward strand.
TTATGATCTTACTTATATACCAAATCAGAAAACAAAAACCAAACTCACACACCCAGAGAACCAATTACAATTGCAGGGAGTGAAGGGGTTGGTGAAATGGGTGAAGGTCATCAAAAACTATAAGTTGCCAATTCTAAGGTAAATAAATCGTGGGGATATAATGAGAGCATGGTGATTCCAGATCACGATACTGTATCACCTATTTGAAAGTTGCTGAGAGTGTAGATCTTAAAAATTCTCATCACAAGAAAAATCTTTTGGGACTATATGTGGTGATGGGTGTTAACCCAACTTCCTGCAGTGATCACGGTCAGATCATTATGTGGCACAGCTAAAATGAACACAATGTTATGGCCATTTACATCTCAATACAATAGATATTATTTTTTTTAAAAAAGAGAAGAACAAGGTCCTACAGTCACCAATCACATATATGATTCATGGTTCCTTGACTTCAGGCAACCTGGTGTTGGAACCACTTGGGAAGACACTTCAGAAAATTGACTTGAATGGAAATGTTTGGACAAACAAAACACACAGCCTAGGATCTGCAGATTCGAAATCATCAGGATGCTGTTTGTACAGCACCTTGTTCCAGGTGGTTTGGAGCACTTGGCAGGCAGCACCTTGCTCAAGATGCAAGAACTCCCAGGTGGGAGGGATTTATGGGCTGGCGAGGAGACTCCTCCATGCACCCCACCCAGCAGCCCCAAAGGCTTATTTGGCCACCTCCTGCACACCTGCTTTCCAGGTGACTCCTTTAGTTCCCACTCAATCTGGACTTCTTTTCAGGGTCAAGTTTCCTTACCACAATCCAAGCAAGCCCCAACCTGGGCCCCTGGAGTAATTAGAAATGAAACTCCAAAGAGATGCCTTTTGATAAACTGGAAGAATAGCTCAAATGCAAACATGCCTTTGCCTCAGATCCAATGAACAAACATTGGCCCACTGGCAGCTTCAGGCCAGGCTTCCCGCTTAGCACTGGGGTGTAAAGAGTATATTCCAGACCTGTCCTCGCACAGCTGTCATTCTGGGCACAGCTGTGTTCTTCTACCCATCCCTGATCTGTTTCTAAAAAGTACTTCCCTAAAGGATTACATGTAAATTTTTATCCTCTGATGTATATGCTTGTTCATAGAGCCTTGTGCTATACATAGATTAAAAACATAATTTGGGGTAGTTATTTAGTGTCTTTTGCCTAGGACTTTAAAGCATTTCACAAACACCGCCAGTAAATAGTAAATTAACTAGTATGTTACCTCTTTGTTTACAGATGGATAGTAGTGGTAGGGTGATTAATGTCCCAGATGTCAGAGTAAAAAACCTGACTCCACTGCTAATTTGCATCATGACCTCAGGCAAACCACTCCCTGTCCCTGAACCCTGGTGTCCTACCCGTACACAGCACTGTCACCTGAAAATCTTCCGACCCTCTCCTCCTAATCTTTGGAAATGCTGTCACGGGAACTGCAGCAGATGCATTATTAAGATGTAGGGACAGAGGCAGAGTGCTGTTCTCCTGCACGAGAATATTTTGCAGAAAAAGATTTTCTTGCCCCAAATGCCAATAGCCCCAAACGACCCTGGGTGGTCAAACCCAGGTCAATTACCTCTAACGTCCTTCCCAATGTGACAGACTATGTACATCTGTCTTGGGAAGTTCAGCCACAAAGGGATTCAGTTCTACGTTCCAGTAGTCTGTCCCGTGCTCAGTGACATTACAGAGGGCAGATCAGAACCAGAGGTGAGCAAAGAGAACCAGCAAGGTGACGACCAGCTCCAAGTTTTTCAGGTCACCCAGATTTTGCTCCAGGAAAGACCCTACCCACTGTTTCACCCAGATTTGCTTTTAATCCATATAATAATTTAGTATTTGTAACCCTGTCAACTTGTGCTAACATGTTCACCAGCCCTAGATCAATTCTAACAAAAGCAAGCAGGTCCCACTTACCAAAGGAGCCTGAGTAACTGTCACGTGAAACTGTACTCAGAAGTAAACAGCTGGAGCCAACTAGTGAGACGGGTTTAATACATTCCAGGTGGCTAGCCTCCTACTTAGCTGCACCCTTGAACTTCCAGGTGGTCTTTGAGGCTGATCCCCGACTGTTTACAATGCTGCAGTCCTTTCGTTAGTAAATTATTTCTGTGTGTGCTAAGAGGCCGTTAATTATTTACTATATATCTTCACACATTTACTCCTTTATGACCTAGAGAATCCATCACTTTCAGAAATCCCAGTTATAATGTTCTTGAAGGGTCAGCTTCAAGAAACATCTCACACTGAGGAACCAAAAATCAAGACCCCAAAATGGAGTAATTATTTTTCTAATATATATATGTCTAGCAGCCTGAGTGCATTTAAAAAAAAGAAAAAGTTTTCCTCCAAAGTTTGCAAAAGAACATGTAAAACATAGAGAAAGTCAGCTTCTTCAGCCAAAAATACCTATTAATGTGGGCTTTTTGAGGTTAAATTGAAACAGATTTAGCCCTGCTCTTGGTTTTTGAAAGTCTTTGTCTTCAATTAAAACTAAAAACTGAAGCTAGATGATTGGTATTTTGACATCCAACCAAGTGTTATTTCTGGTACAACTATACAGACTAAAACACCACTCGTGGCAAATCTTGTGCATTTTTATGTGAATGTTTGTTTATACTCATCTCATCTTGGCTCCGCACCATCATATCTTGTTCCACATCAAGCATGCATATGTGTTGATTTCCCTGTCGCCATCTGCATGTCTATTCCAAGTTTCTGGCAAAGAACCTTGATGGAGACCCGAAGGAGGGCCCGGCAGACTAGGACACTGTGCTAACACCCCCCACCATCTCCAGCAGGTGGGCCACTCCAGCTTCGGGGAGATCCCAGTTGGTTTGCTTTGAACTTGGGCTGAAAAAGTCTCCCTAGCAGCAGTAAGACATCATGGATAAAGCAAGGATTTCAAAGACGGATGACCCGGACTCAAATGTTAACTCCCTCACTTCTTGCAAATCACTTAAATCCTCTGAGCCCCAACTTCTTCATTGAATGCAGCAGGTTGTGGTAAAGAATAAATGAGAGAATATAAAGAGGGAAGAATCTTGAAGACTGCGAACCTACTCATTAAGCTAAGTGTCGAGATGGTGATGGGTGGACTGGGGCTCAGGGGCCAGGATCAGCTGTGGGATTCTGAGGATATACGGGATGGGGGCAAGAATGAGGTGGGAAGTGTGAGGTAGTAGACTAGGCTAAGTTGACATGGTCGGTTGTCAAGTCTAAAGGGAAAGAGTGCTGGGTCCAGGAGGAGGAGGAACGGGGGGAGGAAGTCAAGGGTACGGTGGGACATTAGGTTGGGAGGTAAAGGACCCAGACCAGGTGGATGGTTGTGGGTGCCAGACCAGAATGAGGACTCCATAGAGGAAGGAAGAGTAAAGTAGGCATGAGGCAGGAGGGACAACCCGAAGCCGATTCAGGCGAAACATTGCCATCTCTAGACCCATACCTTCTCCTTCTCCTTATGTGCTATTGGACACAGAGCCTTCAACTTCCCGCTCACTTACCCCTGAAACTAATTTTTGAAAACAACACATCTTCTCACACCCTTTGAGGTTAACATCTAAAATATATCTTTATCAGTTTAAATAGTTACAAAGGGTATAATTGCTGGTGAATGGATATAATTGACACTAAAAAATAAAACTCATATGCCCTTCAAAAATGTTTCCAGTGCAATAGCAATTTGATATCTATCATAATTCATTTTAAATATACACAAGGAAAAAATTACTTCATTTACTCCTAAAATTATATTTGCATTCTACTTTCTCCACATACATGTATGATGTGATATTTTCTGCCTGAAATCCTTTTATTGATCACCCAGAATCATGTGCAGCAAAAATCTGTATATAATTTGAAATTAATCTTGTACATTTTAATTAATTTAAAATTAAAGTTTAAAATTTCCTGTGACTCCATAGGTCTAGGTAAAGAAAATATTGCTGGACTGAATTGTCCTTATAGGTATTATTAACACACAACTTATGAAAATTAAAAAATGCTATTTTTATAAGTAATTATTCAACATAAGTCACAAAATTTCATTGGAAAAACTACTCTTCATCAGACTTTTTAGTAAAGTTGATGGGGTTTCTTATTAACATTATTCCTATCTTGCCATTACAGTTGTTATATTTTAAGCATCAGGAGACCATTTTCATAAAAATAAGTTTAGAATGGAACGGTTTTATCATAGCTATGTCAATTACCAAGCCCCTTCTGGTATGGGGATCTATCATCAAAATTATTATTAATGATCTAATTCTCTGACAACTCAATTAGGTCTTCCCTCAATTTGCATGAAAGCAGAGAAATAGAAATCATCTGAATTGCAAAAAGATTACTCCTTCAATAAGCACAATGACTTTCTCAAAAAAGCAACATTTGTCGGCCCCCAGGGATTTGTCTGCCCTGGGGCAATGAAGCATTACAAGAAGCTTTGCCAGTGTACAAGAAGATCAGAAAGGGGGCGTAGATCCTCCCTGCCGTTTAGGTCTCTGCAGAGCAGGTGGAGGGAAGTGTGCCCATGGAAGTGGAAGACCTAGAATGTTTTTTTAATCCACATATATTTATATACTCTTAACAAACCTTTGTGTGCCCCCACAATGCAGGTACCCAGATGTGAAACCCATTGGGCTAGGACCTGAGTGTCAGTGAAGTTGGTGACCCTGGGCAGCTAGGGCTTCCCTGACTTCTCCAAATGGCATTCTCCAAACTGGGTTTTGCAGAATTTTAGTGCTCTTCAGAATGTCAAAGATTCCCAGGGAAGAGGAATTCCCAGATCAAAAGAGTTTGGGAAAAGCATCCTGTTATTCCCCCCCTTAAGAGATTTACAGTAAAATCTGAATATTAAAGGCTGGGGAAACCTATTTCACTTTATTTAATGCAGAATTTCCTAAACGAACTTGACCCAGTCCCCTTTCTCCCCCAAAGAATACCTAGTTATATTTAAAGGCACCTTTGTAGTCTGCGCTGGTCCTGATGGCTCCAAGCTGAATCCCCTCTGTCTTGCCTACATGGCCTGACTTATCCATGACAACTACAGATTCCCTAAAACATTCCAGAGGGAACAAGACCTCCGATTGCTTTGTTCCATGGACTCCAGTATCTAGAAAGGAAATATTACCTTTTGCTGTAGCTTTCCTATTGAGTTCATCCATTTTTTTAAAAGATTTTTAAGATTTATTTATTTATTTGAGAGAGAGAGTGTGATCACAGGTGAAAGGCAGAGGGAGAGAGAGAATCCTTAATCAGGCTCCCCCCAAGCACAAAGCCTGACACAGGGCCGGATCCCGCGATCCTGAGATCATGACCCCAGCCAAAACCAAGAGTTGGACGCTTAGCCAGCTGAGCCACCAGGTGCCCTGAGTTCACCCATTTTTAGGTAGAGGCCCTGATATACTAGGAAGACTTCTGTGCTGTTGATTTTGGCTAGCATCCATTGGGTCCATGAACTTGAAAGTGTTTCCCTAAGAGCCACACATGGATGGTCAGCTTGGTGCTTTCCCAGCTGTCCTTCTGGGTCCCCCGGACATTGGCAGTATGGAACAACCCAAAAGAGGATTATAATTAGATGCAAAGTAAAAACCCAAACATATATAAATGGGACGTGGGTGTGTGTGAGTGAGACACTGTGTCTCCGTAAAAGACTGTTTTTCATTACATCCATAGCCACGTGGGTTTTAACCATCTAATTTGAATTTTCCATCTTTTCATTGCAAAACATGAAGAGTCAGCTATATCATAATGATGATTAGGAGTATACCGAGTTCACATACTCCTAATCATCACTCTCTCCTAGTCACAGCTGGAGAGAGCAGCCTGGGAATGAGGTCTGGGTCACCTGACCTGGCTCCTGCTTTGGGTCATTTTGGGCATCTGACCCCTGTAAGACATCACCAATGAAGATAAACAAAACTAGGTCCCTGCCACCCTTTCCCTTTATTCAGCAGAAAGACTACAAGATGAGAAGTTAGAAATTACTCAGTAATCTGTACATAAGCCCTGAATACATTGGTTAGCATGGATATCCACTTAGATTCTCCATTCCCGACTGGAGCTCAAAACTCAAACAAATCAGTCAGTACCTGTGGAAACAAAGGTTGGAGAGTGGGCCTCCAGAGCTCCCTCCAGAGCTCTTGGAATAGAGGAACCACAAAGCATTTCTGTGTCTCCATTCCCGCTACGCACCTCCTCAGAGCAAGCAAGGTGGACAGAGCCAAAGGCCAACAAAGCTGGTTACCGACCCAGCCTCAGCCAGAACCCACCTGGCTCTTTAAAAACCTCTGCTCTCGGTTGTGAAGCTGGAAACTAATGCATTTTTATAAGCCTCTACAAACCAAGGAGAGAAAAACTCAAAATAGCTGCAAGAAAAGAGAAGAATCAAAACTAGTGTCTGATTGAAACCGCTTGAGATTTCTTGGAGAATTCTCCCCCAAAATCCCTTTGGTGGGAAGACAAAGGCAGCAGAAACCAAATGACTGGCCTGCCATCGAAGAGGGTGTTGGCAATGGGAATAGGATGGAAATAAGAGCTTCCACTTACCCCAGGTCTCCATTCTAGGAGCCAAGGTTCAGAGAAAGCCTCCCCTGAAGGACCTGGAAGTAAACACCAGCAGCAGGACCATCAGCTAGATTCTCACTTGAAGGAAAGAATGTTTTCTAAAACCCTCAATCACCTAGCCATCCTCATCTGTGTGGAGGAAATGTACAAGCAGCCGGGGTTGTTACCTTTCCTTTGGCAAGGAAGGGATGCCCACCCTGTTTCAGGACATTTGATGCATCAGGTCCTCATTAGATGAATCCCAGGTGTGGAGAGCAGCTGTAGCAGGTTTTCAGGATGCTTCTGACTATTTCCCAGGAACGATGTTCTCCTCTCCACCAGCTCCATTCTTCAGGTAGTAGCTAAGGGTGGGGGAAGCATAGAAGAAACGTGTTGCTCAAGGACACTGTCTGGTCTAAACCCACAGCGTCAAGTAAATCTGTGGTTTGGATCCCACGGGAGGGACAATGGCAAACCTGAAAGGTGGAAAGTGAAATCCGTCCAGGTATCAACTGGGGTGTGAGGCAGAGTAGAGGGAAACATTGTGATGTGACCCCAGAGGCCCATGGCTGGGGAGGGTCTGTTTTCAGCCCGTGGCCATGGCCGTGGCTGTGGGTGTGGCTGAGCTGAGCTGCAGGCAGTGGCAGCCTGGCTGGGCTGGGCTGCTGCACCCGCTGTCTGGATGTAGAGGAACCCATCAATCCTGTGGACTACCCAAAGCTCTCGACTTCAGAATTCCTTTGGAATATTATTCTGAGTCCACCCCAGATGAACATCAAGTATCTCCAACCAATCTAATTTATTTATTTTGATCACAGCCTGCAAATTAGATCGTGTGCTTAGAGAGGAAGGGGATATTTCTCTTGGAGTCCTGATTTGACATAACTAATCCCCACTACGCTGCGTACTGGTGAGAAAAGGGATGGGGTGTGGCAGAAAGATCCAGACTTTGGTAGTAGACAGGTCATTTGTGTACAAATCCCAGCTCAGATATTCAGGCTTACAGTCTCAGCTTCAACTGTGGCATCCCAGAGGTGGGAATGACAGACCTCCCCTCAAAGAGCTGTTGTCAGTGTTGGAGATTATCGTAAAGCACAGGTCACTAGCAGCACACAGATGGCAGCTGTCACTATGGTTATTATTGTATAATTACTATTCCTTCAAAATCGGGGAAATGCTCACTAGGAGAGGCACCACTCCCTAAGGACAGAATGTAGATACTTTTGAGACAGGGCTGGGGTAGAAGCCAGCAGCCGGCTGCTGGAGATTGTGGGCAGGAGGAGGTCAGGAGGTGGTGTGTCTGAGACCAGTAAGGATCGGTGCCCCTCCTCAGGCAGAAGCGAGGGCTGGGGAGGATAGAAGAAAGGTAACGATGAAGTCACCAGTACTCGACTGGGCAGGAGCAGACTTCAGGACCAAAAGTTCTGCCAGAACAAGATAAGCAGGCATGGACTGGAGCCAAGGAATGGGCTGCAGGGGAGGAGACAGGAGAGGCTCACTTCCCTAGGTTCCTCCTTCAGAAGGTGTGCAGCTGCTCACCTGAGGATAAGGAGAGGACGCCCGTCCTGTGGGACTTTAGGAAGAACCTGGAACATGCAGACGACGAGGGTATATGTTCTCCAAACTTTGTTGATTGCTCACCTGATAAAATCAGGTACCTTCCATACACATATTTTTATTTACACATTTTTCATTTGCATTATTATATATTAAGTATGGTTTAGATTAAACACACACACACACACAAATGGGGCACTGAGATGGCTCGGTCAGTTGAATGACCACCTCCTGATTTCAGCTGGGGTCATGACCTCAGGGTCCTGGGACAGAGCCCTGAGTCAGGCTGCACGCTCAGCAGGAAGTCTGCTCCAGAATTCTCTCTCTCCCTCTTCCTCTGTTCCCCACCTCCCGCTCACTCATGTGTGCTCTCTTAATAAATAGATCTTTAAAAAAACACACATAAAGAGATGTCCTGTACAACACTCTACCCATAGGTAACAATACTGTATTGTGCACTTCAAAATTTGTAAAGAGGGGAGATCTCACGGTAAGTGTTCTTACATAATTTTTTTTAAAGGGAAGTTTCAGTGTTTTCTTTGTCCTGCCCCTCAGTGGATTCACTTGCACACCCAATTTTGGATACTCCTCACCCCTAAAATAAGGAGTGGCCTCAGAAGGAAGGGCACTCACCTCCATTCTCAGAAAGATCACAACTCACTTTTCTTTCTCCAACACCAGTAGTCTGAAAGGGAGTTACCTGTTGGCATTTTTGTTTCTGTTTCTGTAGGCCAGAGGGTTAAAATCAGACAGAGAAAAACATTTGACTTGGGTAATAAAGGCACATGGAACCCACATTAATGCTCTTTAGAAAAACACAAAGTGATAGAAACAGAAGGATGACCATTTGCTACAAGTAAAGGATGTTGACTCATTGTTCTTGTGTCGCTCACAAACCCAAGCCCGATACTTCATCTGTACACCACTCAGACCAAAACAGGAGCTGCCTCATTTGCTCCTAGTAAGGTGTGTAGGCAGGTTCTTGTCACACAACTCACTGTGTCATCTGGCACAGTGTGGCGCCCGGCACAGCCAGGTAGCCATGTTAAGAACAAGGAGACTCAGCAAAGGTGAGCCTCACCTGGTTTGCAGGCTCTCGGCCCAGCTTTAGCAGAGTACTTGCATTCCTCCTGTTTACAGCCCTGATTCACCTCTCTTTGTCTATGTGCCTACCCATCCCCTGTCTGGAATGCTTAGGTTCCTCCCCTGCAATTCCCTCCAGCTACTCATTAAATCTCCTCAGCTTATAAACCCAGTTTAAGCTTTTAAAAATGGATCGCCTCCCTTGTGTTGCCCCCCACTCAATATCAATTCCAATAACTAGTTGTTTGTGAGAATTTCTGTCTCCTTCTGCTCTGCCACGAGCTCCAGGAGGGCAGGGAGTGGGTCCTCCTCGCCCAACAGACTCAACTGTAGGGGACTTCAGTAATTCATACTCATGTAACACCCCAGTGTGCGTCCAAATCAGGAAGGGTCCTCAGCTCCATGAAATCATTCAGGGACCCAGGTAAGTACCAACTCTGCCATCTTCATCTTGTGATTTCCAAGGTCATCTTGGGCATTGATATCCAGCTAGAGGATGGGGCGGGGGACAGGGGGGAGGAAGTCCAGGAGACTTTCATTGGCCAAGGCTGGAAGTGGGGAAGATCTCTTTCTCCCACACAACCCTGGCCACAGCTCCGTCACTACAACAGAACCAAGAGATATAGTCCAGTCATGTGCCCAGGAGGAGAGGCAACAAGCTCAGTGATGAACCAGCAGCCTCTGCCACACCATTCTGGACCAGCTCACCCTCGCTTTGAGCCCTGGAACCCCAGAAAAGGTGGGTGAGCTTGCCTGTGCCATCGAGGCAGGGTTTTGTTGGGAGCTTGAGTGCGTTTGGTCTCAGTATCTTCCCAGACTTGCTCACAGCGCCATCTGCTGGTCAAAATTAGAAGCAGGAAGGAAGGTGGCCCTAGGTTTGGGGGATCTGAGGAACCCGGTTAAGAGGAGCCAGAATTTAGTGCTCTGGAATCTTCACTGGCGTGTACCCAGAAGAGGAGACTAGAGTACATTCATAAGGCTGTCATTTTCATCTAACAGACAACAACCAACAACTATGAGGACAAGGAAGAAGAGTTGCCTAGATGGTTTTGCCGACTTCGTTTTTCTGTGACATTACTAGGAGGTAAACAGGATGAGAATCAAGAGGAATATATGGACGTTCTTAGATGGGAGGCGCTAAGTCCAGTGGAGCACTTGACTCGAGTCAAAAGACCTAGATTGGAGTGCCAGCTTTGTCAAGAGCAGGCTGCGGTTGTGGTTTCCTTGGTTTTTTGTTTGTTTGTTTGTTTTGTCTGAAGAAATCATTTATTTCTTCAGCTGTCAAAGAAGTTGACAAAAATTAAAAACAAAAAACTAAAACATTTAAGTATCAAAAAATATTCAGTGTATAAAAATATAAACAAATAGGACCTTAAAGGTGTAACTCAAATTTCAGTCTTGGCTACTGTATTAAAGGACCTTCTGATGATTTTGTGTGTGTGTGTGCCATTTCTTTTTTTCTTTTCTTTTTTTTTTAATTTATTTTCAGCGTAACAGTATTCATTGTTTTTGCACCACACCCAGTGCTCTATGCAATCCGTGCCCTCTCCAATACCCACCACCTGGTTCCCCCAACCTTCCACCCCCCCACCCCCCCACCCCTGCCCCTTCAAAACCCTCAGATTGTTTTTCAGAGTCCATAGGGAACAGGGGTGCCTGGGTGGCTCAGTGGGTTAAGCCTCTGCCTTCGGCTCAGGTCCTGGTCTCAGGATCCTGGGTTCGAGCCCTGCATCTGGCTCTCTGCTCAGCAGGGAGCCTGCTCCCCGCCCCCCTCTGACTCTGCCTACTTGTGATCTCGCTCTCTCTCAAATAAATAAATAAAGTTCTTTAAAATGAGGGATCTGGCTCTCTGCTCAGCAGGGAGCCTGCTTCCCCCCCCCCCCTGACTCTGCCTACTTGTGATCTCTCTCTCTCTCAAATAAATAAATAAAGTTCTTTAAAATGAGGGAACAAGGAGACTTTCGTGGATCCCTGCTGGCTGGGAGTTTGAATCCAGTCATACAAGACCCTTTTTAAAAAAAAATGTGTTTAAATTCTGGTTTGTTAACATACAATGTAATGTTAGTTTCAGATGGAGAACATAGTGATTAACACTTCCATACAGCACCTGGTGCTCATCACAACAAGCACGCTCCTTAATCCCCATCACCTGTTTCACCCATCCCCCCACCCCAACCTCCCATCTGTTAACTATCCATTTATTCTTTATAGTTAAGAGTCTGGTTTTGTTTTCTCTCTTTTCCCCTCCCCATTTTTGCTCATTGGTTTTGTTTCTTAAATTCCACATATGAGTGAAATTATATGGTATTTGTCTTTCTCTGACTTATTCCACTTAGCATTATACATTTTCCAGCTCTATCCATCCATGTGGTTGCAAATGGCAAGATTTCATTCTTTGGGAGGGGGTTGAATAAATATTCCATTGTGTATACATACCACTTCTTTACCCATTCATCAAAGGATGGACACTTGGGCTGTTTCCATAATTTGGCTGCTGTAAATAATGCTGCTATAAACATGGGATACATCTGTCCCTTTGAATTTGTGTATTATTTGGCTAAATACCTGGTAGAGTGGTTGACAGGTCATAGGGTAGTTCTATTTTTAACTTTTTGAGGAACTGCCATATTGTTTTCCACAGTGGCTGCACCAGTTTGCATTCCCACCAATAGTGCACATGGGTTCCCCTTTTTCCACATCCTCGCCAACACTTGTTTTTTCTTGTTATTAATTTTAGCCATTCTGACAAGTGATATCTCATTGCAGTTTTTGATTTGTATTTCCCTGATGATAAGTGATGCTGAACATTTTTTCATGTGTCTGTTGGCCATTTGGATGTTTTCTTTAGGAAAATATCTATTCGTGTCTTCTGCCCATTTTTAACTGGATTATTTATTTTTTGGGTGTTGAGTTTCATAAGTTCTTTGCAGATTTTGGATACTAACCCTTTATCAGATAAGCCATTTGCAAATATCTTCTCCCATTCTGTAGGTTTTGTTGTTTCCTTTGCTGTGCAGTTTTTTTTTTTTATCTCGATGAAGTCCCAGAAGTTTATTTTTGTTTTTGTTTCCCCTGTCTCAGGAGACATATCTAGAAAAAAAAAAAAATGCGATGGTCAATGAAGTGCTTTTTCTGCATCTATTGAAATAATCTTATGGTTCTTATCCTTTCTTTTATTAATGTGATGCATCTCATTGATTGATTTGCAAATATTGAACCACACTTGCAACCCAGGGATGAATCCCACTTGACTGGGGTAAATGATTTTTTTAATACATCGTTGGGTTCAGTTTGCTAGTGTTTTGTTGAGAATTTATGCATCTATGCTCATCAGAGATATTGGCCTATAGCTCTTTTTTTAAGTGGTGTCTTTATCTGCTTTTGGTATCAGGGTAATGCTGGCCTCATAGAATGAATTTGGAAGTTTTTCTTCATTTTCTGTTTTTTGGAATAGTTTTAGAAGAATAGATATTAACTCGTCTTTAAATGTTTGGTAGAATTTGCCTGTAAAAGCTTGTGGTCCTGGACTTCTGTTTGTTGGGAGTTTTTCAACGACTGACTCAATTTCTTTGCTGGTTATCCGTCTGTTTAAATTTTCTATCCTGTTTCACTTCTGGTACTTTATATGTTTCTAGGGATTTACCTATTTCTTCTTTTCATAATATCCTCTTGTAACTGTATTTTTCATAATATTCTTTTGAATATTTTTATAATATTTTCCTATTTTCTCTTTTTTCATAATATTCTCATATAACTGTATTTTGTGGTATTAGTTGTTATTTCTCCTCTCTTATTTGTAATTTTATTTCTTTGGGTCCTTTCTCTTTTCTTTTTGATAAGCCTGGCTAGGGGTTTATCGATTTTATTGATTTTTTTCAAAGAACCAACTCCTGGCTTCATTGATCTGTTCTGGTTTTTTAGTTTCTATATCATTTATTTCTGCTCTAATCTTTATTATTTCCTTCCTTCTGCTGGCTTTAGGCCTTGTTTGTTGTTCTTTTAGCTCCTTTAGGTATAAGGTTAGGTTGTTATTTGTTATTTTTCTTGCTTTTTGAGGTAGACCTGTATTGCTATAAAATTCCCTCTTTCCACCACTTTAGCTGTATCACTAAGGTTTTGGATTGTTGTGTTTTTGTTTTCCTTTGTTTCTGTGTATTTTTTTAATTTCTTCTTTTATTTCCTGGTTGACTCAATAGCATGTTATACAACCTCCATGTATTTGTGCTCTCTCCAGATTGTTTAATTTTTTTAAAGACTTTATTTATTTATTTGACAGAGAGAGGGTACACAAGCAGGAGAACAAGAAAGAGAGAAGCATCAGCAGAGAGCACAATGTGGGACCCGATCCCAGGTCCCTGGGATCATGACCTGAACAGAAGGAAGATGCTCAACCTACCGAGCCACCCAGGCACCCGCTCTCTCCAGATTTTTACTTCAAGTTTTATAACACTGTGGTTCAAAGAGACACATGGCAAGCCTTCAATCTTCTTGAATTTGCTGAGTCTTGTTTTGTGGCCTAATGTGTGATCTATTCTGGAGAATGTTCCATGTACACCTGAAAAGAATGCGTATTCCACTTTTTTTTTTTTTAATAAAGGTTTTATTTATTTTTTGACAGAGAGAGAGGGGTCACAAGTAGGCAGAGAGACAGAGAGAGAGAGGAAGGGAAGCAAGCTCCCCAGTGAGCAGAGAGCCTGATGCGGGGCTCAATCTCAGGACCCTGGGATCATGACCTGAGCTGAAGATAGAGGCTTTAACCCACTGAGCCACCCAGGCGCCCTGTATTTCACTTTTTTAAGATGAAATGTTCTGAATATATCTGTTAAGTCCATCTAGCATACAGGACCCATTTTAAAGATGGCAGTTGAAGCCATATAAATGCATTAGATCCCCCAGGGAGGGTGGCTTTTGTTCCCTTTTAAAAAAAAAATATCCAGATCCATATGTTCTGATTTTCATATCAGAAACATCTATTTCTTGCATTTAAAGACACATAGATATCTATGTATTTTTTTAACCAGGTAAGTAGGACTCACTGGCTGATTGGCAGTTGGTGATGAGGTCAAGAGAGTCTCTAGGTTGGTATAACAGGGCAGGTGATAAAGTCCTGCAACTAACTAATAGCAAGAATAGTTAACCCACTCGGAGGCATCAGTGGTAAGTCAGGCACATTCTAATTGCTTTATACAAGTTTTCTCACTTTTCACAGCAACCCCTGGGAAGAGCACAATTGTTGGCCCTTTTAACAAAAGAGAAAACTGAGACTCAGAAAATAGTGGTGGAAGAACAAATTAGGAATGGGAAGGGAAGAGAACGACAGATGACGACCTCTCCACGGAAAGGTGATGCTATGCTCCCTCTCGTGGTGCAGACTTGGTGCTGGTTGGGAACTCTTTCCCTGGCATCCAGGTGGTCTGGTGGAGTGGGAGTAGAAGTGGTGTGATACTAACACACAGACGTGCCCTTGCCATGCTCTCTTCCACCCCCTTTCCTGACTGCGTGTTGATCCCAAAGCAACCTTGGAAGCTACCTGTGGAAGATGGCAGAACTTTCTTGAGTCCGGATGTCTGAATGACATAGAGAGTGGGCCTCCTAGGGCACAATGCACCCTCCACCTCCTGGCCTACCTTGCAATGGGACACAGATGAGAAATAGACTTTTCTTTTTTAAGCCACTGAAATTGGGAATATCTTTATAATGGCAATAATAGAGAGTGGATATCTTGTTCTAGCCAAGTAAAACTGAGGGGGAAGTAAAGATGAGAAATAGTGGGCATGTTAAGTTTGAAATCTTGTGGGAAAGCCAACGGAAAATGTCCAGGGGACAGACAATGGAGACGCGTGGAGTCATCGCAAATGCCTGCAAAAGCACCTGTGTGCTTGGTCTTAAATAAATAACAGAGAGAGGAAGAATTTTCTCTTTGCCATTTTACCCCATAGCAGTAGGCTCTAAGCAGGCAGTGAAGTGGGAAGTATGGACCTGCTCCTCCTTCAGACGGTCTCATTTCCCTCATATGTCCTCACTCTATGACCGCCTCACCGTTCCAAGTAGAATTCCAGTCTGTAACAAAACGGTTTTTTCTACATAATAGCTCCCAATATGAGCCAACTATTTTATCTTATTCAACTGAAAACAAAAACAAAAACAATGAACAAGACTCATGTTGAAGAAATGTTGTTTTTCCTCAAACCCTGATCTTAGAACTCAAGCTCATACAGGATGTGACTCTGCTCTGTACTTTAGGGGATTACCGTTTTCAGGACAGCAGCTGATTCATGCGAGAGGACGGGCTCTCTTGGACCAAAGAGAGGACCAAAGATGGAACACATGGGGACCCCAACGTGTAGGAGGCAGGTAAAGGAGGTGCTTGTAAGGGCTAATGAGCAGAAGTGATAGGGAAAGGAGGAGGAAGACCAGGAGAATTTAGTACTCCCCAAACCAAAGAACAGAATGCCATGGAGTGAATAGCTGATTGTTACAAATTTAAAAAAAAAAGGCAAGCTGAGATAAAGGTCACTGGATTTGAAAATAAAATAGCATTTGTGGCTTTTGCCAGAGCAGCTTCAGTGGAGCTGTAGGCATAAAAGTCAGATGTTGGTGGATAAACGAGTGACTGAGCAGTGAGGCGGAGGGCTCAGAGACATCCGGAACTGGGTCAGAGCTGAGGGTCCAGATGAGCTCCAGAGCCAGTTCCTCCATTCTCTCCCACCATTCGCTAGCTGTCCAAGTACTCTCAGACTCAGTGTCTTTATCTGTAAAATGGGTTTGATGATCCCTCTCTCAGAGATTTCTAAGGATTAAATGAGAGAACAGTTGCAATTGGCTTTTAAGAAACCGAACAACTTGGGAGGGGAGAGAAGTTTTGGGCATTCCAGGCATCTTCCTCTCAATGACTCAAGATGGTGAGGCAGCCAAGCACCTGTCCACACAGGCCACACAATCCATCTCGTCCTGGAACTGCGTTGCTGTGTGTCCCGTGGGAATGACTCAAGGACCCCATTATCAGAGCAACTCAATGAAACCCTGGAGTTCCACAGCTGAGAAGATGCTGAAGACGTTGTATATTGCATCACTAATTCTCAGCCTAAACTGATCTGGTGGGTGTCCCCTTGGGTCACAACGGTGCAAGTAATTGTATAAGTAATTGTGTCTTTTTGGTGTCTTTTTATCTTGTAACTGACCCTGTTCCCCTTTTTTGCAGTGATGACCAGAAAGTTCAGAGGCAAATGTGTGGTCCACTCATTGCATGTACATAAGACACCACAAACATGTTTTTGTACTAGACTTCTCCTCTCCAGTACTTTTACATCCCTATTCTTGTTATTCTCATATTTAGAACATGTGTTATGTGATTTTATATTATGCATTCTTATGGTCTAAATGTTTATCTGTTACAAGAGAAGATATAATTTTCTGGGGCGGTTGAATAATTTTTAGCCCCATACTATAGCTAATTTTCAGCTATAATTATATGTTATACACATAATATATAATTTTATATTTGTATATTTATTTATATGTATATATAATTATATATTAATACCTCTCCAGTCTACCTATATATCCTATGAAACTTGTCCTTGTGTATCTTCCTTAACATCAGCATTCATGACCTTAGCTGACAATGAGCCCTTGCTGAGGCCTCTAAAAGTTAAGTAAGTTCACCAAAGCTATACATATATAGATAGATACACACATATATAAATAGAAAGTAATCGATCTAAGGTTAAAAATCCAATTGTTGGGGCACCTGAGTGGCTCATTCAGTTAAGTGTCTGCCTTCACTCAGGGAGCCCTGGGATCGAGCCCTGCATCAGGCTCCCTGCTCGACAGGGAGTCTGCTTCTCCCTCTGCCTGCTGCTCCCCCTGTGCGTGCGCTTTCTCACTCTCATTCTATCTCAAATAAAAATAAATAAAATCTTTAAAAAAAAATTGTCTGGCTTCAGAGTCTGTGTCCTTTATCAGAAAGTATGGCGGTAGAAAAATGCCACTTCTCTACACACTCAGTGACTTAAAACTTTATTTGGTTTTGATGCTTTGTAGGAAACTGGCAATCAGGGCTGGGGCAGGGGAGAAAGGGAGCTGGATTAAAATTTCTTTCACATAATGAAACAGGCAAAAGACAGCTAAGAAAAATACATGTCTAAACAGGGGTGTGAGGAATACAGATCTCTTTGTTAAGTAAGTGATGTTTGATTTAACTGATCTCCCTCGCCTGTCTCGGAACAGTCCTAATCTTCTTCTTCAGTACTAATTGTCCCTACCTGTCATGTGTCTTATCATGATTTTAACTTTTTGAAGGCAGCTGGATGAAACAGATACCGATCTATGAGGAAAACAGGTTATGTGTCATAAACAAGTCATGTCAAGCATATCTACTCTTTATCAACTTAGCAAAGGAAGGAATATTCCGGGGGGATCAGAATATTGAAAAAACAAGGGGACAATGTTGCTGATTCAGGAACTTCTGGCTTCGCCATCTTTTATTTCTCCTCTGACAGCAGCTCATGAGATTATACTTTTAATCCCTGGCCATGCTTTGCCACTCTGCTATCTTTAGTATAAGCTTATGGATGATAAGCAGCAACGCTGTTCCTGCATCTCAGGTATCCTGCTCATTCTCATCATTCAGGCCCCAGGCAATGTCCCAGCCCTTTCACAGACGGGTGCCAGCCAGCTCACATGAACAAGACTTCTTCTCGACCCCTGAGGTACTCTTTGACACCCACATCATTTCTACAAATGCAGTACTTAAACCTGACATTGTCATTTGTATAGATATGGATATCTGTATCAGGCATTAAACAGAAGTGTCTTCAAGCAGGAACAGAGTCTCCTTGTATTAACTGCGTCCCACAGTAACAAGTTCAAAGGTAGGGAACCAGAAATGTTCAGTGCGTTAGGTATTCAGAAGAAACGGAGGGAGTGAGAGAATGAATGGAAGTAAGTTTGAGGGTTTCTCTGATTGACTAATCCTGCCTTGCTCCTAAGTAATATTTTTCTAAGGAGGGTCTTTCCATCTTTTGTTCTGAACTACTTGAAAAAAAGAAACTAACTCTAAAATGCAAATCCCTGAGGCCCACCCCCAATCTCTGTAATCAGAATGTCTGGATCTGGGGTAGGAATTTGCTTAACAACCAAACCCCAGGTGATTTCTTTTCTTCTCCTTCCTTCCTTCCTTCCTTCCCTCCTCCTCCTCCCCCTCCCCCTCTTCTTCTTCTTCTTAGAACTACTTCATAGTTATTGAAATTCAAGTCACCTACTAGGATTCCAAGGAGTAGAGGAATAGGACCCTTTCTTCTGGGCTTTCCATAGTAATACTTTTAGAACTAAGTTTCCTACTATGCTCACTGGAGCATAGTGTGACCTGTGGAACAAAACCCCTTCTTCTTCTTCTTCTTCTTCTTCTTCTTCTTCTTCTTCTTCTTCTCTTCAGTAGGCTCCTTGCCCTAGAACTCAATGTGGAGCTTGAACTCAGGACCCTGAGATCAAGAGTTGAGATCAAGAGTAGGATGCTTAACCGAATGAGCCACCCAGGTGCCCCCGCACTCCCTGCAGGTGACTCTTTCGCATACCACTGTTCAGAGCTACTGGCTTATCTGAATACATTCACAAGATATTTTTTGAATGATGAATTGGAATAATCTGGATTAAACACTGTTCCTCTCCATAAATTTTATGATTAAGCTCAAATTTGTAACAACCCAGGCATCATACTCTTTTTGTAGGAAATCAACTCTCATAAAAGAAAGGGATTTTTAACTTTTTCTTCAAGTAATGTTGTAAATCCATTGGAAGTGAGGTAAATTGCAAAGCCCGTAATTATATATTATTATGCTTCAGTGACACTTCTGCCTGTAGCATCATTTTACTTAAGACTTTTTTAACTTGCACAATTCCCAAAAAGCCACATTGTGTGTAATAGGGTCTGTAGTAGGGTCTTAGTCTGGTCTTCAGCGACCGTCCGTGTACAGTCATTGGAATATCTCACTGATCCTCTTCTTGTGTCTTCCCTTTTGAAATATCTCCAGGTAGGGGCCCCAGGACACAGACAGAGAAGCTTTTTCCAGACTAGGGCAGTGGTCCTGCTCTGGAAGCAGCTTCTAACTTGAGCAACAGATGCCCGAACAGTAGGAAGAAACCCCTTCTGCATAGCCTCTGCCTTATCCAATGCAGACTTTTTATTTCAATGGGAGAGTTTTCTTTTCTTTTTTTTTAATTTCTTTTAAGACTTTATTTATTTATTTTAGAGAGAGCAAATACAGGGGAAGAAGCAGAGGGAGAGGGAAAAACAGAGTCTGCACTGAGCACAGAGCCCAACATGGGGCTCAATCCCAGAACCCCAAGATCATGACCTGAGCCGAAATCAAGAGTCAAATGCCCAACCAAACTGAGCCACCCAGGGCTCCCTTCAATGGGAGATTATTAAGGCCTAAAGAGAAAGTGAACTCAATAGGTCTACCATGACCATCAACTCTGCTTTTTGCTTTTCTCCTTTACTGCAGCAGAGAATGTCCTCTTTCAGAACCTGAAGCTTGGACTTCCCCTTCCCTAACTGGCATTATGTGTGGTTTGGGTCCTTCCTAGTCTGTGAGAGTGCAGGAAGAGACCCTTGAAATGAGTTTCATTGAATTAGTTCTAGACAATTTGGTGTCTTTTTTCCTAATTCTCTACTTACTTCATAGTTATTGAAATTCAAGTCACCTACTAGGATTCTAAGGAGTAGAGGAATAGGACCCTTTCTTCTGGACTTTCCATAGTAATACTTTTAGAACTAAGTTTCCTACTATGCTCACTGGAGCACATTCTTTCATCTTCTCCAACTCTTTTATTCTCTTTATAGTTTTTTTTCAAATACTTTCTCATTACCTTTTTTTTTTTTAGGTCTTTCTCACCAGAAGTACACACACATGCGCGCGCACATACGCACACACATGTCCACTCCATATTTGGATGTCACTTTACTAGATTATCTCTTATGTTTCACCTACATTTCCACTATTCCCCAACATTACCACATTCCAGGACACGCAGCAATTTTTTTTGTCCTCTTCTTATTTTGTTCCGCAGGTCACACTAAAAGAGAGCAAAAGAAGGGGTCTCAAGGGATACCTGGCAGGCCCAGTCAGGAGAGAAAACGACTCTTGATCTCCGGGTTGTAAGTGTGAGCCCCATGTTGGGTGTGTAGAGATTACTTAAAAAATAATAATTTTTTGAAAGGAAATGAAAGGGTCTGAGACAATTTGAGAGCCCTAAGATGCCAACTTTATAGAAATACTGTTTAATATTTTCTGGAGGAGCCTGCGCACCCCACCTATAACCGGTCGTTTGGCGCCATCTGCTGGACACAAACAGTCGCTGGTTGGGGAACATCCGATCCGGCTTGATGTGCATCAGGTGCCTAGGGTTTACCTGGAGTTGTTCCTCCTGGAACGATGCTCTCCTGCCCTTTATGACAGATCTCTCCAACTTTTAATATCTCAAAAGCTAAGGATCTTTTCTACTACCTCCTATTTCCTCTGCTGTTTCATAAAGCACCTTTTATTGATTTAGTTGAACATGTTATGAGGACTTAAGGAGCCCCATGACAACCAACAACATTGAGACAGTGGAAGTCGGGTTTCCTGGCACATGGTAGTAGCTCTGACCTTGATTTTGTGCTGTTTTTGTGGCTTTCTGAATGCAACAGTAAGCAAGTATTACCTGAGGTGGGGATATAGGACACGTGGATGTCTTTAATTGAAGAAAGAGTTTTCTAGACTTCTCTGCCTGGGTGAGTCCTAAAAAGCTTCTAACCAGGAACCCACTCCCCACCTCTCATATAGTGAATCTTTATTAAGGGATGAAACACCATAAAGTTACAAAAAAATCAGTAACAAACTCCTGGGTGGGGAGGCAGGAGGGACTAGGACTAGGATTTTGCATTCTAATTACTCCATGAAAACTAGCCTAAAACTGGAGAAATATTAAATGCTCAATACGTTTTTTAAAATTGATAATTAAAATTATGCTTATTATGAGTTACTTTTGTATCAGAATCGTGTTCGCCCAGTTCTACGGGAGCTGCGCATGCAGCACCCCAGTAGGGCTGGGGACAAACCAGCGTGGGACTCAAAGAAGAGGTCTGACAGGGAGATACAAACTTGGGAGTCATCACAGAGAGATGGGATTTGAAGACATGGCAATGATGGGGCCCCCTGGAGCGAGAGTGGAGCCCAGGAGCAAGACCTGACCATTCCAGCCATCAGACACCAACAGTAGGAGTACCTGCTGAGGAGAGAGACCTCCAAATAGGCAGCAGAAGAACCAGGAGAGAGGAGAGTCACAGAAGACCAGCCAGTGCACGACAGGGACCAGAATTCAGATCTGAGGTCTTGCTCCGCTCACCGCCTTCGCCTGGTGCATTTGGAACGTGTAGCGTTGCGTGCGTGCGTCACGCCCTGACCGTCACGATGGCGTATATGAGCGCACCTGATCCTTCAGCTTGAGAAGACAAGCGAGGCAGGTGTTACGGTTTTGCACACGAGGACACTGATGCTCGGAGAGGTAACCATTGAATCGTGGAGCTGGGCTCTAGCCCGAGTCTTCAGACGGCTGGCCGAGCATGTTTTCTGCTTAGTTCACATCCTCGAAGATCATTTTTATGGCTTCTTTATCATTAAAGGCTTGCATTTGGGGGCGCCTGGGTGGTTAAGCTTCTGCCTTCAACTCGGGTCATGATCCCAGGGTCCTGGGAGCAAGCCCCCTTTCAGGCTCCCTGCTGTGCAGGAAATCTGCTTCTCCCTCTCTCACTCCTCCTGCTTATGTTCCTTCTCTAGCTGTGTCTCTCTGTCAAATAAATAAATAAAATCTTTTAAAAAAAAAAAAACTTTCCTTTTTAAGACATTCTCTATTGCACAAAATAGGGTGTAAAAAGTCTTCCACTATTGTGAATTGCTGGTGAAGAGGTTATCTGTGATAAATGGAGGGAATGGGAAACTACCCATTCCAGTGGCAGAGATCAGGACCTAGAGGGATGACAGGGAAGGAAAACATGAATTGCAGGTTTTCAAAATAAAAACTCACCTTTTTTTTTTTCCTTTCTTTCTTTCTTTCTTTTTTTTTTTTTTTTTTTGGACCTACGATCCACCAATCAAAGCTCCCAGGGCTTTCTCTTGATTACTTGGCTTACAATGTCACCATTTTAGTTACTTTAAGGAGACAAATGGTCAGCTGCTGAAAGACCCAGGAAAGATTTCAGCCTCAGGAACTGAAAAAAAAAAACCATGGAGCTTCTGACCTAAAACTTAGTCCATCATCGCTGAAAGTGGGAAAAGCATATCTCAAAGCCATCTTGTAGTGTTGGGGGACCACAACCTCCAAACATGGGAATAGACAGATGACAGTCACCGTGGCAGGACAGGTTGGGGTGGGAGCAGTGCACAGAGGAAGTCCACTTGCAGTGATACGGAAGGAGTCCAGCCACTGAGGTAGCTGTGTGTGGGGACAGAGTCCTGAGGAGTCCCGACCGTTTGAGTATTCCCAGACGTGGAGGTAAAGAAGTCTTTGAGACGGCTCCCACTCCAGCTCCCATCTGACTGCAGCTGGGAGTCTTAAGAGCTCAGCTCCCATCTGACTGCAGCTGTTTCTGCAGAAGAAACTAGGGCAGGGCTGCCTAGCTGACCCCATTAAACCCCAGGTTCATGAACAGACAACCGCTATTGTTCTAAGCCACAACTGCGGGAGAAGTTATTACACAGTGACAGGTAAATAGACAATGTCAAACCCCCACCTCATCCCCAGTACACACACACACTCACACACACACACACACACACACACACCTGCAGAACTTTGATAATCTTACTTTAGTAATTAAGAAGTATTTATCCATCGATTTCAGGGGTAACTGGGCGGCTCAGTTGGTTCAGCATCTACTTTCGACTCAGGTCGTGATCCCAGGGTCCTAGGATCCAACGGAACCCAAAGTTGGGCTACCTGCTCAGCAGGAAGCCTGCTTCACCCTCACCCTCTCGGACCTCGGGCTTGTGCTCTCTTGTGCGCATGCGCTCTCTCTCTCTCTCTCTCACACACGTATATAAACTAAATCTTTTCAAAAAGGAAAGAAAAAATCCTTATTTAAAAAAAAACTCTGTATTGATTAATTTCAATGAGAAATCCACTGTTCCATGTATACAAAGCAAGGTGAAGAAAACAAACACATGATTTCTCCCTTGAGAAGTTTACAGACTCGTAAGAAAGACCAAAAACAAAACCCCATAAATACAAGATTATAAGCACAGTAATCAAAACGTACTGAGATGGGGCAGCTGACTCAGCCTGAAAAATGGTGGAGGGGGGTTTCAGTTGAGCCGAGCCTCAAAGGGAAAAAAAGATAGGAGCCAAGAAATGATACTGGAGCGGTAGGCAGGGTTTTGTCTTAAGAGCTCAGCACACTGTTATGGGGTCAGTGCACAGTGCACTTATAAGGTGGAGTGAATCACCCAGCAAGCCATCAGCAGCGTTTCTGAAGGGGGGTGGCATGGTCAGAACTGAGTGTAGCAGTTGACTGCAGAATGGCTTAAGGGGAGAGAGGAGTTTAAAGAAGGATGGCCTGAGAAGTACTGAGGAGGGATGGGGCCGGTGCGTGCTGGAGCTGGCTTGTGCCGTCTTGCAAAAGCACATGCAGTTTCTAGAAATTTTGGGATACACTATTAAACCTTGGATGGGAAATCAACCATGGTGGGAGTACTTAAGGACAGACATCAGGTAAATGTGCCAAATCAAGGCTTTCCCCCAGAGTTGTTTATTAGTCACTTACCAACACAACACTGATGGAAGCAGAGATGCTACTAGATTCCAGAAACTCTTAAGAAGTTTTTTTTTAAGGGTCAGATCTTGATGACTAACTCAATGTGGGGGGCAGGGGGCAGGTCTTGATGACTCACTCATACAACTGTCTGAACATCACGACATGAATCGAGGTGGAGAAAGTGAGAGAAAGCCAGTTTGGCCAAGATGATGAATTCGGGGTTGTAATGTGTTGATTTTGAGGTGCTTTGAGGGTTGCAGTGGGTAATTGGTTATGAAGGTCTGATGATGGGAGAAGAGCAAGCACAGGACCAGAAGAGGGAGAGAGACTTTTCAGGGCAAGGAAGAGCACTGAGCATTAACCTTTGAAGTATGTCGATGAGGAATATCAGGAAAACAAATTTCAGCTATGAGGGAGGCTAGGCGGAGCACTCAGGGCAGCGTGAAGAGAACCCAGGAGCTATGTTTATGATCACAGGTGTTAAATGCTGCAGAGGCATCGAGAAAATAACACAAGGGAAGGAGCTAGAAGTCGTGCCTCCATCACTCTTGAGGTACAAAAAGCAGCATTTCTTTAGTATTCAAACCACAGGATGGTGAGCTCCCAGCTGTAAGGGCCAACAGCCCATTGAAAGATATCCATCCCAAGAAGTGTCACTTTACAGAGAAGGGACAAGAGAGGTGGCCCATGGTATCGCTGCTAAAAGCCACCAGTTTTGTGTCAGAGTCTTGAAACCAGGGATCTGAGGTTGCTGCCAGCCCAACGATCTTGCCTCTGGACATGGGAGGCAAGATCACCTGTGTCCTCAGTATTACCTTGAGCCCACGTACCACTCCATGGAACACACCATACCACGCAGTCCTTTTCCCCCAAGAACCCCCATGATTCTGGTGTGTTTGGAAACAGAAGCAATGACAGCATCACTTACCTGCCATGCATGGAAAGCGCCCCCCCATCAGGAACCCCAGGGTACCCCAGGTACTCTCCCACCAGTTGACCTTGTTTTAGTTCTCCCTCTTCCATTAGTCATGCTAATACATGTCAAGGAGACATGTCTTCCTTATTCCAGGTGTTTCCTCCAGGAAGGAAGGCAGGAAGGAGCTCACTGGGATCACCCTTCTGGATCTTTCTGTCCATTTATTTACTCCAACCAAGGGGAGGCAGGGTGACTTACCTGAGTGGTAGATTTTGGAGGAATCAAGAGCACACTTATTCCCTCCCTTCTGTTTTTCCTCTTCAGAGGGAGTTGCCCTCAAGAGCATGAGTTCTTCTTTGCTTCTCTAGGGCCCCCAGCGTGTGGTAGCCAGGACAGGCCTGGGTGGACAGGTCTGTCAAAACTTAGCAAGCCCAGTAGATAAGTCATGTCCTCCAGCCAGGCCTTAATCAGTCAGAAAGGAAAATGTTAATTGTTCCATCTGCTCTTCTCTCTTATGTCTCAATTTGTTCAGAAACCAGGCAGAGAGGAAGATCTAAGATACCCCAAAAGGGTTCTCGTCAAAAGCATTCAGGAGGGGCACATGCACCCCCATGTTCAAAGCAGCAATGTCCACAATAGCCAAATCCTGGAAGGAACCGAGAAGGCCTTCGACAGATGAATGGATAAAGAAGATGTGGTCCATATATACAATGGAATATTACTCAGCCATCAGAAAGGATGAATACCCAACTTTTGCATCAACATGGATGGGACTGGAGGAGATCATGCTGAGTGAAATAAGTCAAACAGAGAAAGTCAATTATTATATGGTTACACTTATTTGTGGAGCATAAGGAATAGCCCGGAGAACGTTAGGGAAAGGAAGGGAAAACTGAAGGGGGGTGGAATCAGAGGGTGAGGTGAACCACGAGAGAATCTGGACTCCAGGAAATGATCTTCGGGTTTCATAGGGGAGGGAGGTAGGAGGATAGGGTAGCCCAGCGATGGGTTTTAAAGAGGGCGTGTGTTGTGTTGAGCACTGGTTGTTATACGCAAACAATGAATCATGGAACACTACATCAAAAACTAATGGTGTACTGTATGGTGACTAACATAACATAATTTTTTTAAAAAGCATTAGGGAACAACTGAATTCTGTGTGAATAATGCATGTCAGCCTATGAAAGGCCACGGAAAGGAGAGGTCTTATTTTCAGAGCTCCCACCAAGACTCTGCCGAAACAAAAAAGAGAAAAGTTTCTAGTGTCAGCATCCTTCAGCCCTGAAAGCTCTTTCCCCCTGAAATCTTCAGCTATGGTCAAGGCATGGGGTCTCCCTCAAGCCAGGAACCCAGCCACTGCCCAAGGAAAAATTAAGTAAACATGCTAGGGCACACTCCCCTCAGAAACACTGCAGCTCGGGAACTAAAAGGGGCAACTCCCATGACCCTTTCCAGAACAAAGAAGGTCCGCTCCAAGACGACCCAGGTGTTCCAAGCCACATAGAGAAATGGCTAACCATTTTGAAATGTCAGCTTCTTCTGCTAAAAACAATTCTTCATCCCGTTACACATCCACTGAGCTTAGCGACTGGAGGTCCTCAGTGCTCTTGGATGGAGCAAAAAGGTTCTTAGTCAGGAGCATTCAGGAAATACTGGATTCTGTGTGAATAATGCATGCCACCATGTTAAAGGCCATGGAAAGAAAAATTTCCTCAGCTTTGCTTAACAAAGGCTTTTTGACCCACAATCACCCCTTCCAGGCCAAAAACCTTGTGAATACACCCCCAAAAAACAATGGAAATTCAGGGAGTCCCATATCACTTAAGGCATCTGGGTATAAGAAACTAATTAGAAAGGATAAAGAAAAAAGGCCTTACTTACTTAGTGATGGAATTATTTGGGGAATGGGAGGGTCCACCATATGCTGCTAGGGAGGAAGGCCCAAGAAAGGGAACAGTAGCAAATAGTATAAACAGAATAATCTCAATTCCTCAAGGAGTTTATATGGTAAATATGTCCCAATGATGCCAATGATAAATGAAAGGAAGACCCAAACTTATAAGTTGTAAATGCAAAATACACGGGTTATTATCCTTTTCAGGTATGTCCAAATATCTTGGCCCCACAGTTTCAAGTCACTCTTTTTTTTTTTAATTGAATCAGCCACCATATATATACCATTAGTTTCAGAGACAGAATTCAGTGATTCATTAGTTGTGTGTAACACCCAGTGCTCATCACATCCCATGCCCTCCTTAATACCCATCACCCAGTTACCCCATCACCCCCCACCTCCCCTCCAGCAACCCTCAGTTTGCTTCCTAGAACTAAGAATCTCTCATGGTTTGTCTCCCTCTCTGATTTCTTCCTTTCCCTATAATCCTCTACACTGTTTCTTATATTCCAAATATGAGAGAAACTATATGATAATTGACTGTCTCTGACTGACTTATTTCACTTAGCATAACACCCTCTAGTTCCATTCATGTGGTTGCAAATGGCAAGATTTTATTTTTTGGTGGCTGCATAGTATTCCTGTGTGTGTGTGTACACCACATCTTCTTTATACATTCATCTTTTGAAGGACATCTGGGCTCTTTCCATAGTTTAGCTATTATGGTCATTGGTGCTATAAATATTAGGGTGAATGTGCCCCTTCCGATCCTTACATTTGTATCTTTGGGGTAAATACCTGGTAGTGGAATTGCTGTGGTATAAGGCAGCTCTGTTTTTAACTCCTTGAGGAAGCTGTTGTCCAGAGTGGCTGCAACGTTTGCATTCCCACGAACAGTGTAAGACGGTTTCTCGTTCTCCGCATCCTCGCTGACATCTGTCATTTCCTGACGTGTTAATTTTAGCCATTCTGACTGGTGTGAGGTGGTATCTCATTGTGGTTTTGATTTGTATTTCCCTGATGCTGAGTGATGTGGAGCATTTTTTCATGTGCCTGTTGGCCATCTGGATATCTTCTTTGGAGAAATGTCTGCTCATGTCTTCTGCCCATTTTTTTATTGGATTATTTGTTTTTTGGTGTTGAGCTTGATAAGTTCTTCATAGATCTTGGATAGCAGCCCTTTATCTGATATATCATTTGCAAAGTCACTCTCACTGATATTTAAAATGTAAAGCAGTTGTTCTCAATATTTGGGGAGTTATGGGTAAAACTCTAATTCCCTACAAAGGCTCCTACAATGAGCATCAAGGATTCACCCCTAATTTCCAGGTTTGACCCCAGAGCTGTGGCCCAGAGGTTGCAACTGCCACCCAGAAGTCAGAAAAATATAGAAAACCATTGTCAGTGGTCACAGATGTCCACAACCTGGGAGCTGAGAACCATCAAAGGAATGTGAAAGGGAACACAAATCCATCTGTTGAAGCCCCCACACTTGGTGCACTCACAGTGTCCTAGCCTGGAACAGACTCACCTTCTAAGCCCTGTCCCGAAGCCTCGTGAAAAGGCAGTCTCAGAAGTAGAGTTCCCAGACCTCTCTGACACAGGGGAGAGCACGAGAGACAACTTGGACACTGCTGCCCCTGTCCCTTCTCTATGCTCACCTCTGCTCCTCTCCCCATGAAGAATCAATATGAGAGCATGCAGCCGTGAGACCAGATGGATTCCCTGCAGACCAGCATGACAGGAGTCAGAACCCTGGAAGCGGGGTGGGTGAGAGAAAAGCACAGAAGTGTTATGGGTGACAGAGGGGAAAATAGGAGGTCTGACAGGGAAGGGTCTTCCCTCCTGACCATAAGATGTTAGCTGTGTTGGGGCCAGTATGGTCCAGCACCAGGGGAGAATGGGAGCAGGGAGTTAGCTGCATAGCAGAGCCTGCGGCCGCACACCCCTCGTGACTCCATAATGGCTGGTATGTAGAGCTGGAAGCTGAAGGCAAGACTGATAGGTTCTTCTAGACTTTCTGTGTGTGCTCAAGTGAAGACAAGATCTCTATAGTAACGTAGCCTGAAGAGCTATAGAAAATGATCAAATCCAGGACTCTGCTGATCCATGCAGGTCCTTCGTGTAAATTAGAAAAAGAAATTGCTTCCCCAAGGAGAAGCATGGCTTGGTGCTTACAGTACTAGCTGTGTGGCTGCCTGCACTCATCCCTGCCACCAAGCACCACTGGGCCAGGAGCAGCCTGCACAACCACGCAGAGCAGCCTCGAGCAAATCCTAGCAAGACTAAACCACAGTAAATTCACGTTAGCAAATTTATGTACAGAAAGTGTGGGCAGACTTACTCACCATTTAGTCTTTTATTTAAAGATTTATTTATTTATTTCAGAAAGAGCGAGTGAGCTGTGGGGGAGGAGAAGAGGGAGAAAGAAACTCAAGGTGACTCCACGCTGAGTGCAGAGCCCAGTGTGGGGCTGGCTCTCAAGACCCATGAGATCACGACCTGAGCTGAAACCAAATGACAGAGCCACCTAGGTGCCCCACAGTTTAGTCATTTTTTATCATTTTTTTAAATTGGTTCTTAGTGATCATGAAAAGATTCAACAGTTTAGAAATAGTTTTGGGAAGGACCAAAAGGATTTACATGCTATTCCAAAGAGAGAAGGATTCTAATTCCATAACAGAGATATAAATCTTGGAATAAAGGAGGGGGAAATATGAAATGAGCAAACCAGTGTTTACAAATACAAGAAAGGAAAATGATAAGAAGACATCCCCTAAATGCAGTGGAGTTGAGATCGACTGTAATTAGTACAAGCCACTAAGTAGGATGAATCATGTTGAATAGGGGGTTTTTTATATTGAAAGGTAACATGAGCACCAGGAAGGTGCAGATCTCCCATGGATAACATTATAAAAATAATCAAAGCCACCGAGTAAATATAACGAGACAGGTTGTCTCTCATTTGCCTGCTCTTAGCTCCAAAAAATTAAGCAAAAGAAGTAAATGAGGCATTAAGCAGCATCAAGGAGACAGGATGAGAAGGAGAAAAACATTTTTTTATTAACTAAATATTGAGATACATGTGGAATTAGCTTTAGAATAAATTTTCTCCCCAAATTCTCTAGGGTTTGACTAAGATTCAAGAAATACATAGCCAACCATATAAACTATATCCTGCAGCTTACATATAATGATCAAATCTGTAGAGTCATTTTTATATAATGAGTTTATTATTTAGCATGTGTAAGTATATTTAATCAAATAAAGAACACAACCAAACATTTTAGTATTATTGCTTTATTCTTTT
Source organism: Mustela putorius furo (assembly GCF_011764305.1). Lineage (NCBI taxonomy): Eukaryota > Metazoa > Chordata > Mammalia > Carnivora > Mustelidae > Mustela > Mustela putorius. Next base: position 8,338,333 of record NW_025422060.1, read on the forward strand.
GAACTTTTGCATTTAAGATAATTTCTAACATTGTAATAAAAACTTTGTCTATTAGAGGAGCTCCAGGGATCCGCCAGCAGGGGAGGAATTCTTTTTAGGTTTGGGCCCTTCACAGTAAACTTGAAATTGATTGACTAAAGTCCCCAAGTTTCAAACTTACTTCTCTGCACGCAGCCTTCTCATGGCACTATAGCTTTTGACATTAATCTCTCTCTTGAGGTTCATTTCCCCAGGTGGTTGTGGATATCACACAGTTATCCCACAGGTATTTTATTTACCTGTTCCACACATTCTTCAAATTCTTCAGACAGGACTAATCGCCTTCCCACTGATGCTGCTGCCCATCTATCTGGTCACCCAGGGCAGAAATTTCTAATTGTCTTCAACTGTTCTCTACTTCTCACCTGCCCCATCTCATCATCCTGAAATTCTGTCCACTCCACTTCTATAAAAACTCCCAAATGTATCCCCCTTTTTATGACAGAGTCAACTATGTGACATTTTTGTAGCTGAGATGGAGGTCCCCAGTAGGTCCAATTTCAAGCTTACTGTGAAGGGCCCAACCCTAAAAAAGAATTCCTCCCCTGCTGGCAGATCCCTGGAGCTCCTCTACTAGACAAAGTTTTTATTACAATGTTAGAAATGATCTTAAATGCAAAAGGCCCTGGAAAGGTAACAATCTGCATTGAAAACACACCCAGGTGTCATGGCTATATCACACAGCCTTCCAGGGGGAAAGGGCGACAACACAAACAGAGAGTGAGGGTGTGAAATCAGAGGGTGGGAGATAGGAGCAGGAAGAAAGGGTGCCCGGGGCAGAGAGAAATTGCTGAGTGAGATTTCATGAACACGTAGACAAACAAGGTACACTTGGACCAACCAAGCCAGAATCAACAAAAATATACTTTTGTACTGACTCAACAAAAATATACTTTTGCACTGAAGGTGAATAAAGAATTCATGAGGATGTGAGCCAAGGTAGACAGGAAATTATTTTATAAAAAGATCCACAGAGACTCTTCCTTTCTTTCTAGAATAAACAGAATGAAGCAGTTTTCCAGAATTTCAATAAGACCCAATGAATGGGAAAGCTCTACATTTATGTAAGATCTCTGAAATCATGGCAGTGGGAAATAATGCCTCAGCACTTCCAAGTTCACAAATAGACCTTCCTCTTAGAGTTTTCACAGCCAGCTTTTCAAATCTTGGCCACCAGTGCCATAATATTCCATGAATATCCAATTGTCTCTGCAAAAAGTGTATTTTGGCTGGGACTTTTTCCCGCCTCCCTGGAATTGGATCACATTAACTTGGGGAGAACTGCTTTATGTGAATTGCTTGATGTGACTTCCACATTTGAACAACTCCTGTGTAATCAAAGTCATTTCTTCCCTTAATTTCCAGTGGAACTAGAAAGAGGAGTGGATGAGAGCAGGAATATCAATGGAGTCACTGGTTGCAAAATTTAAAGCCTATTTGCTGGAGAACTGACCCATGGAGCTTAGGAAAGAAATGTGCTCCTGGAGTCCAGTTGTGAAGATCTGAGGAGACCAACCCGAAAGAAAGCTGATTTCCTGCCCAGCAGGCTATCATGTCTTTGAACTTAATAACCGTCTATTGGCCTATGACAGGGAAAAAGAACCTCTGTCCACAAAACCAGAAATGGGCTAATGTAGTCTACTGAGGGGAACACTGAGGTTTTGTGGGTACAAAAGGTCATTGACAATCCAGCTAAGATTTTTTTTTATTTTTTCAATTTATTTATTTTCAGAAAAACAGTATTCATTATTTTTTCACCACACCCAGTGCTCCATGCAATCCATGCCCTCTATAATACCCACCACCTGTACCCCAACCTCCCACCCCCCTGCCACTTCAAACCCCTCAGATTGTTCTTCAGAGTCCATAGTCTCTCATGATTCACCTCCCCTTCTAATTTACCCCAACTCCCTTCTCCTCTCTAACACCCCTTGTCCTCCATGATATTTGTTATGCTCCACAAATAAGTGAAACCATATGATAAGTGACTCTCTCTGCTTGACTTATTTCACTCAGCATACTCTCTTCCAGTCCTGTCCATGTTGCTACAAAAGTTGGGTATCCATCCTTTCTGATGGAGGCATAATACTCCATAGTGTATATGGACCACAACTTCCTTATCCATTTGTCTGTTGAAGGGCATCTCGGTTCTTTCCATAGTTTGGCGACTGTGGCCATTGCTGCTATAAACATTGGGGTACAGATGGCCCTTCTTTTCACGACATCTGTATCCTTGGGGTAAATACCCAGTAGTGCAATTGCAGGGTCATAGGGAAGCACTATTTTTAATTTCTTGAGGAATCTCCACACTGTTCTCCAAAGAGGCTGCACCAACTTGCATTCCCACCAACAGTATAAGAGGGTTCCCCTTTCTCCACATCCTCTCCAACACATGTTGCTTCCTGTTTTGTTAATTTTGGCCATTCTAACTGGTGTAAGGTGATATCTCAATGTGGTTTTAATTTGAATCTCCCTGAGGGTTAGTGATGAACATTTTTTCATGTGTCTGATAGCCATTTGTATGTCTTCATTGGAGAAGTGTCTGTTCATATCTTCTGCCCATTTTTTGATATGTTTGCCTGTTTTGTGTGTGTTGAGTTTGAGGAGTTCATTATAGATCCTGGATATCAACCTTTTGTCTGTACTGTCATTTGCAAATATCTTGTTTATATGGAAAACCCAAAAGACTCCACCCCCAAACTATTAGAACTCATACAGCAATTCAGCAACGTGGCAGGATACAAAGTCAATGTGCAGAAATCAGTGGCTTTCTTATACACTAACAATGAAAATACAGAAAGGGAAATTAGAGAATCGATTCCATTTACTATAGCACCAAGAACCATAAGATACCTGGGAATAAACCTAACCAAAGAGGTAAAGGATCTGTATTCGAGGAACTACAGAACACTCATGAAAGAAATTGAAGAAGACACAAATAGATGGAAGACCATTCTATGGTCTTGGATCAGAAGAATAAACATTGTTAAAATGTCTATACTGCCTAGAGCAATCTATACTTTTAAATCCATTCCGATCAAAATTCCACCGGTATTCTTCAAAGAGCTGGAGCAAATAATCCTAAAATTTGTATGGAATCAGAAGAGACCCCGAATCGCTAAGGAAATGTTGAAAAACAAAAATAAAGCTGGGGGCATCATGTTACCTGATTTCAAGCTTTATTACAAAGCTGTGCTCACCAAGACAGCATGGTACTGGCATAAAAACAGACACACAGACCAGTGGAACAGAGTAGAGAGCCCAGATATGGACCCTCAACTCTATGGTCAATTAATCTTCGACAAAACAGGAAAAAATATACGGTGGAAAAAAGACAGTCTCTTCAATAAAGGGTGCTGGGAAAACCGGAAAGCTATATGTAGAAGAATGAAACTCGACCATTCTCTTACACCGTACACAAAGATAAACTCAAAATGGATAAAAGACCTCAACGTGAGACAGGAATCCATCAGAATCCTAGAGGAGAACATAGGCAGTAATCTCTTTGATATCAGCCACAGCAACTTCTTTCAAGATATGTCTCCAAAGGCAAAAGAAACAAAAGTGAAAATAAACTTTTGGGACTTCATCAAGATCAAAAGCTTCTGCACAGCAAAGGAAACAGTCAAAAAAACAAAGAGGCAACCCACGGAATGGGAGAAGATATTTGCAGCTAAGATTTTTTTTTTAAAAGATTTTATTTATTTATTTGACAGAAAGAGATTACAAGTAGGCAGAGAGAGATTGGAGGAAGCAGGCTCCCTGCTGAGCAGAGAGCCCGATGCGGGACTCGATCCCAGGACCCTGAGATCATGACCTGAGCCGAAGGCAGCGGCTTAACCCACTGAGCCACCCAGGCGCCCTGCAGCTAAGATTTTTTGTCCAGGTTTATTATAGTCTCTTTGAAAGCCATGTATGAATACATTTTCTCAGGGGACTTGTGACTTTTCAAATTGCAACATCATTTGTGATCATTTAACTAGCCAAGCATTAAGCCAGCCTCTATAGAAATATGACAGTTAATTTTGTGTCAACATGACTGGGCTGTGGGGTACCCAGATATTTGGAAAAACACTATTCTGGATATTTCCATAAGGGAATTTGGGAATGAGTTTAACATTTAAATGGCTAAGATGGAATAAAGCAGATTGTTCTCCCTAGTGTGGGTGGGTCTCATCCAATCAGTTGAAGGCTTGAATAGAATTGGATGCTGACCCTCCCCCCAAATAAGAAGAAACTCTTCCTGCTTGACTGCCTTGAGCTGACACATAATTTTTTCCCGCCGTCAGGCTCCAGCTGAAACAGAAACTTCATGGGTCTCAAACCTGCCATCTTTTGGATTAGAATTACACCAGCAGCTCTCCTGGGGCTCAGTTTGCCAACTGCAGATCTAGAAACCTGTCAGCTTTTATTGGCATGAGCCAATTCCTTATAATAAATATATTATATACATAAAGTTCAAATTGCAAAATCAAAATAAAATTATATGGACACACACACATATATCCTATCAGTTGTTTCTCTAGAGAACCGCAATTAACATAAGAAAAAAGAAGTCTAAACTGAAGTTAAGTTCATTTGACATCTGCTAAGACAGGATGCCAAATATAATGAACCAAAAGGAATGCCGCTTTCTCAGAGCTGGAGGTAAGCAAAGAGATCACTGATCCAGCCTCTCTACCTCATGATACAGAGGCCAAGAGCCGAGGAACTCTACTCCTTCATGTGCTCTCAGGCCAGACCCGGGTAGCCTGAAACCCAGGACTGGGTCCCCGATACCACCCTGCCCTTCTAAGAAAGGAGAAATTTCATTCTGGGAAAGAATAAGTGAGATGGAATAAAGACAAATCACATAGGCTTCAACAGTGACAGATGAATTATTTAACCAGAAGCAAGGAACTATGTAGAAAACCACCCAGGCCATTTCCCACTGGCCAGGCATCTGACAAAGACAATGGCAGTGTTTTTCAGACCATGACCAAGAGCTGTGGTGTTTTGGAGGGATTATGCTCCAAGATCACTGGTCTGACTCAGAAGTACCTCAACAGAAAATTTTATTCCAGGAATTTTTAACAGTTCTATAGCAAAACAAGGAAACAAGAATTTAATGTGTAATCTACGCTCTGCTTTGCCTTGAGAGAAAACATGGGGGAAGTCTAGGATAACTTCTGGGTGTACATAATGGACAGGAGCAGGAAGTAACTGATGCTTATCAGTTTTACTTCGTATTACTATGGTTTTGTTTTTTTTTTTTAATGTTCACAGAGGACCAATGATCACCTAAAAGATTAACAGAGTCCTCCCCAATGAGATTACTGTTTCAAGATTTACAGACATGAGGCAAAGGAGAGGAATTATACACAGACTACACACACTGTGCTCTGGCTTTTCATAAAGCAAGGTCATTGTTCCTGGCACTCAAGATACTTGGCTTGCAAACTGATGGCAGGTTAGACTCTATTCGCAGAGCCTCATTCTGATGGAAGTTTCAACTATACACCTCACTCCTCTTACAGGCAGATGCTACAGTGCCAGATAACTGTAAAAGGAAATACACACACTTGTTTGAGTCCTTGTTTTCAATCCTTTGGGAGACTGTGCCTAGGAGAAGAATTACAGGGTCATGTGGTAATGCCATTGAACTTTTTCGAGGAACCCATTCTCAGAAGAAGGGACAGACGTACCCTTCGTCAGAACTCATGATTAATTAATTATAACTTAAGTTTCCAGGGTGCTTCTTGGTGTTGGTTTTGCAACTCTACTGAGGTATCATTAACACCCTATAAATTTCACCCATTGTAAGCTCAATGATTCTAATTATGCCGATAGAGTTGTACAATGATCATGACAACCCCGTTTTAGAATATTTTCATCAACCCCCATAATTCCCTTGAGCTCACTTGCAGTCAAGGCCACTCCCAGCCCCAGGGAACCACAGGTCTGCTTTCTGTTTCTCTCGGTTTCCCTTTTCCAGACATCTCATATCTATGGAATCATGGTACAGACAGATCTATAGTATAATTGTTTTTTTTTTCCCATAGACCTTTCTTTATTGTTAAGCTGCAACATACATGGTTTAATACAACCAAAAAAGCATTTAATCAAGAGAAAAATAATAAACTGAACAATAAACAAATAAACATTCAAAACCAAATATTTTCCACTGGAAATGTGTTAAGATGGTACAGGCTTTGTGACCACCTTACTGCAATTTTCTTATGGGTTACCAGCCTACATACTCCTTGTTTTCCACAATCATTCAGATGTGAATGGAAGTGTGAATGATTAAATAAATAATAAGTTTGTTTACTGCAGAGAATCATTTCACAAGGAAGCCAAAGTGGGTTTAGAGAACAGAATTACTTAAGAACAGAATTATTTAAGAAATTCTTTGTGTAGTTATGTTCACTTTAGAATCCATGAACCTAAAGCTGTTCCTCCTTGTCAATACCAACCTCCAATACCAAACTGACAAATGTTTTTTCTTTGGTCACCATGAGGTTCAATCACAGTATCATTATAGGCAAAGGCACTGAGTCAAGCCTCTTTGGTGCTCATTAGACCACCAAGCTCTATCCCTCTCCCACTTTGCGGGAGTCACGCTTCCTTCCCTCCAACTGCTGAAAAGCCCTCCACCTAATAAAGAAAATTTCAATTTTTAATGCTGTGGGCTCTACTCCAGGGATCTCAGGGAAGCTGTATTTTTAACTTTTACCAAGGTCAGAACAATTTGACCAAACTTTAGAGCATGGGCACTATTTCCGCTGAGAGCACACTTTTTGCATCTGCTTCATTAGCAAATCACCTAAAAGAAACATTTCTAGGGGCCCCTGGGTGGCTCAGTGGATTAAAGCCTTTGGCTCAGGTCATGGTCCAGGGGTCCTGGGATCGAGCCCTGCATGGAGCTCTCTGCTCAGCAGCGGGCCTGCTTCCCCCACCTCTATCCCTGCCCTCTCTGTGCCTGCCTCTCTGCCTACTTGTGATCTCGGTCTGTCAATTAAATAAATAAAATCTTTAAAAAAAAAAAAAAGAAAAGAAAAGAAAGAAACATTTCTAGAGAGAAGAGTAAGACTCTCCCTACTCCCCTACCTCTGAAGGCTGCACCCTTGACCACACTTAAATCTAAGATAAAGTTTGTAATTTTCTGAAATGTCTTATGTCATGGTGAATTGTAACCCTGGATGTAAAAAAGACATATATAATCCTGAATCAAACCTTCTTTCTCGGGAGCACTCTCCCCTTTGTAAAGATTGTGGATCCAGGGAAGTTGTCCTCACTTGGGCTCCGATAAAACTTTCTTCTTTTTCTTCTTTTTTTTTTTTTTTTTAAGAAACTAAAAGTCTTGCTCATTTTGCTTGGACACACATCACCTGGCCTCTCTCCACTTTCCTCCAGGATACCTGAGATAGATTGCATATAAAAGCTTGTTTGAGGCACCTGCGTGTCTGCCTTCAGCTCAGGTCATGATCCCGGTGTCATGGGATTGAGCCCCGCATCAGGTTCCCTGCTCTGCAGAAAGTCAGCTCTCCCTCTCCCACTCCCCCTGCTTGTATTCCCTCTCTCGCTGTGTCTCTCTGTCAAATTAATAAATAAAATATTTAATACATAAACTAATTAATAGAAATAAAAAGCATGTTTTTCCAAGAGTCCTGCAAATGCCCTTGAGGTAGCAGCCACGAAAGGATGGGCTGCCTTCTCCAAACAGCGGGGGAGGGGGAGGGGCAGGAGCACAGAAAGCATGAAATAAATGAATATCTCACTGACTATGCTGCCACACTGCTTTGCATTTGCCTACCACAAAACCACATCAGTGAACAGCTAAAAGCTCATAATAATTTCAGTTTTTTTAATCTACACTTAGATTCCAACTACTCCCGGAAGAGTGAGAGGAAGGAGGCACCAACCCGGACCAGTCAGGCTTAACACCAGCAACAACAATAATGACATTGTGCCCCCCTGTTACTTTCACTCGTCCTAGCCCCCCATCCTCCCAATGGCCATAGGCAGTAGGGGCTCTAGATCTAGATTCCTTATTTAAAGCAGTCTGAGCAAGCTCCAGTTTCAGAATTCAGAATTTTTTGGATTTTAGAAAGGTGAGACAGGAATGTATTACAAAGTATGTAATTTGTATAACGTAACTTCCCAAGAGTGTCCGAAGCAGATCTCAAACTAACTAATTAATGTCTTCAATGAAATAAATAATCCCATGAAGTGGTGGTCTAAGGACTGTAAATAACTCTTCATCAATGGAGGTCATATTTTGCCGCAAAATGAACTAAGAAAGGCAAAGTTCTCAGAACTTCTTGTACTTTGCGGTCAAAGAGAATGCAGCACGTCAAGATCGGCAAGATCGGGTAACTGCCCAAGGTCACGGAGCTACTAAGTGGTAAGTCAGAGGCCCCCTTCCCCGACTGCTGAGAAAACTCCCTTGACCATTCCTTACCAGAAATTCAACTCCAACCTTACTTACTACTCCCCAGCTGAGTGCAGCCTGTGTACGACCTTCCTTCCCTGCCTCCCCGCCCCCACATCCTAGTTTTATCTTACCTTAATATGGTTTGAAATAGAAGGAAACCCAGTGGGAGTAGGACTCACCCCAGGCACCCAGACAGGCTCAGGAGGGACCCTCGGAAACTGGGTGTTGGGGGTGGGGCAGGGACTGACTTGCTACCCCTCCGCCCAATTTTAGAGATTATTAACTCAAGAGTGGTGTGAAAGACGAGGCTGGGGGAACCTGACTGAAGCAGGCGGTCTAAAAAGTGAAACTGAATCCTTCCCAGATGCCAGAAGAGGGCGCATCCGCCTTTTCCCATTTAGTTCGGATTTTCTTCCCCCTTGCCTTCCAAGCTTTGGGCAGTTTGGACGCACAACCTCAAGCTGCGTGTTACTGGCGAGCGGCGTCAGTTTCTTCATTACTAACTCAAGTTCTTACCGCATATGAAATCCACCCTCCCCCCCTTTTTTTTTCTTGGTTAGGGGTTCGAGTTAGCGTATTTTGCAGTTCAGAGACTCCAGAGAATAAAAGCCCAGATTACTGCTGGGTTGGGGTTAGGGGTTAAGGATAGGGTGTAAGTCTGGTATTTAAAGTCCTTTTTTATCTTTGGCCCAAACTTACTCTCAGACCCTCTCCTTTCACAACTCTCCCCTCTTCCCCCTCTCCCTCTCCCAGTTCTGTTTTCTTGTCTTGATGGGGTCCTGTTTCTGGGTCACAGGCTTCACCACCTTCGTCAAGACCCTGCCCAGACCTTTATCTCATTATCAGTTCCCTTCTGTGTCCTGTGTCTGCGTCCTTCCGCAACCCTTCTCGCTGTGCTTAGGACTCAAATTACTGTGCTGCTTCCTCCTTCCTCGTCTGGTTTCCTCCCTCTTAAATCTGTCTAATCCAGAGGCATCTTCCCCGCTCCCGGACAAGTAGATCAATACTTCTACTTCCCAAAACAATCCAGGTCAATCCAGTAATACCACCTGCCTGTGGCACTTGAACTATCCAGGCGTCCACAATTGGCCTCTTCTTGGGAACAAAGAGCCCAAGAAGCATCCTGCAGGCTTTGTGTTTTTAATTAAAGGTCTAATTTAAGGGCAAAGTCGGATGGAAAGCCATACATGCTCAGTTAACTATATTAGATGTAAGGCTTTTAAATGAGATCCAGGGTTCGGTCAAAAGATGTCTTGGGCTGTACCCCTTTTTCCGTGGGGCGCAGGGAGCCCCTGCGGCTCCGGCCTTGTAAAGGGATCCCAGCAGAGGAGACCGACTCCGCACATCCTTTAATTAATTATCTATTTAAGTGAGCGCCACGGGTCACGGCCGTTCACGGACCCGTTTAGCCCTCATTTCCCAGGCGGGGACCCCTACCCGCGCGAGCCACGGGGCTGGGACCGCGCACCCGGAGGAGGGGGCGGGGTCTGTGGGGGCGCGACTGCGGGGCGGGGCCTGGGAAATTCCCGGCGGGGGCAGGGAGGCCCGCGCGGCGGTCAGCTGAGCGGCGCTGGGCGGGGTCGCGAGGCCGCAAGTCAGCCCGAGGCTCAGCGAGCCCGGATCGCTGCCCCTGGCGGGTCCCCTGGTCCGCGTCTGCATCCGGGTCCGGAGCCCTCCCCCAGCGGGCACGATGCCGAGAGAGCAGTGACCCCGATAGAGGCCAGAGCGCGGGCGCGGGGTGAGCTGGGGCAGAGGGCGGGCAGGGGCTTGGAGAGGTGGCGGCTCCCTTTCCGCCTTGGAAGCTGTTCCCGCGGCCCCGTTCCCTGCGACGCCGGAGCCTGTCGGGTGGCGATGGCGAGGGATGGGACGTCCTCTCCCCCGGGAGGGTTTCTGGGCCTGGACGAATTCTGACCTGGTGGGAAAGGGCAGTAGGGCGGCCGTCCCAAAGCTCCCTCCCCCCTTTTTTACCGGCCCAGTTGGCCGCCAGTGACTTCCTCTGTAGGTCACGGAGGTTGTTTGAGGGTGACATCCTTCCGCAGGTTGGGAATGATTACAGCCAGTTCCTCATTATATAGGAAGTGGTTAAATGTATACCTTTGAGAAATGAAAAGTATTCTAGCTATTTGAGGTGACCCAGGGACACTAAGGAACAGGTGACCTCTCTCTCTAAGGTGCTGGGACTCCTGAACAGCTGAAAGGAATCTTCATAAACTGTTGTGTCCGGGAGAGCATGTGTGTGTGTGTGTGTGTGTGTACATACAGAGACCATGAATGCTCCATGAGGCTGAGAACCCCAGAGGAATTGTTTTTCCTGTCAGAAATGTGTAAGCTGGAGGCAGAGTCAGCATCGCTAAGAGAAAACGAAACCCAGATTCTGGTCTGGCCTCCTCCTCCAGGAAAACTGTTGTATGGAAATGTATGCCCCAGATCTATTGAAGGATGAAGTGGAAAACAGAACCGTGGTCCAGTAAGGTGGTGTTAGAACCTCAAAAGCCTCAGATCTGGTAAGCAAGAGCAGCGCTATTAACACAAGAACCAGCCCCTCCCCTTGCTCTTTGCCTAGGGAGAGAATTAGGGAACCCTGGCTACCTCCCAGGATGTGCCCAGTTTGTGCTGGGCTGGAGAGATCCTGGGGCAGAGGCAAAGGCCAGGAACTGCCCTAGGAATGGACAAGGCAAGTGAAGTTTAAATGTGGCCTGGAGAGAGAGGACAGGGACAGGAATCTTCCAAGTGACTGATCTGTTTTTCTACTGGGCCACTTCTAATGGTTCTCTGTATATTATGTACAACATTATAAAAATAATGTCTTTTTTTGGTAACTGATCTCAGGTTGCATATTATGCTGTGGAGTCCAACTAACCCCTCCAAAAAACAAAAAAAAACCTTTATTCTTGAAAGAAATTGGTCCTTGTATTACCTTCCTTCAGAACCCTCTCCCTTAAGTAAGGATACCTGGGTATTTTCCTCTCCAAGCCCTGCTTTTCCTGAATTTTATAGAGACCTGAACTATTTGATATGTTCCTTGGAATCAGTGGGATTAGTAAATCCAAAGGAAAAGGAAGAAATTAAACTCTGTTTTTGAGAAGTGAAGACTTTTCAGAGGAAAATATTATTTTAAAGGTTTTCATTTTGACATGTATAGGAGGATGGGATAATAAGATGTGTGTTATGAAATGACACTCAGATACCTTTGGGGATGATAAAAGAAACAGTACTAATTTTCAAAACAAGTTTTAAAAGTTGAGGTCAAGAATTAGGGAATGAGTGCCGTAGAGTTGGAGAAAAACTCATAATACTAGCATGCTGGGTTTGTCACTATGGAGCAGAAAGTGTCTTACTAGTGCTAGACCTTAAAATACCTCATTGCACTGTATTTTCATTTCATTTCAACGAACATTTACTGAGAGCCTGCTGTGCGCCGCTCACAAGGTAGAATAAAATAGAGACCTTCCCTGAAGTTTGACGAAGATCTCCTGAATGGGATGATCATAGAACTTTGCAGAAAGAGCCCATTGCTACTGGGTACTGAGAGGAAAGAACAGGCTGTTTTACACAGCCATCTATCTCAGCTGGACATGGAGCTGTCTGGTGCGTATTTGCCAGGGCAGACGTGGGGCCAGATATTTTGTGCAGAGAGGAGAGCAGAGATAAGAGCAAAGAAGTGGAAGAGAGCGGGAAACTGTGAGCTCTTTCATGCCTTGCGTGCCAGTGGCATGGTGACAAGAGATGATACCGGTGGGTAAGTAGGGGCCAGACTCTGAAAGGCCACGTTTTTCTCATTTAGGAGCTGGAAATCTGCCTTGCATGGGAAGGGTTTTCAGCAGGAGGGTGACCTCATGTTGGGAAAGAATCTGTAGTGATAGGGGGACTGTGGTAGAAAGAGGCCAGGCAGACAGCATAGGTAACTACTCAGCAAGGATTCTCGATGCCGGGGACACAGTGGTGCACAGAACAGACAAAAATCCTATACTCCGTGGAGTGCATCGCTACTGTAATTGAGACAAGACACGGAGAGCCTGACCTAAGCTGGCAAGGATGGGAAGGAGGAGGAAGTACCAGCCACTTACTGACCCATGAGACTCCGATGGAGAGAATCAGGATACTCCCAGGCTCATGCCTTACGTGAGAAGGGTAAATCAATTCCCATTTTCTGTAGGTTAGCAAATTTCAAAATCAGAATTCCATTTCTGGCATGAAAACTGAAACTTCTTTTTCCCCCTTCATTGGATACAGGCTTTGAGTTCTTTTTCCAGGATGATGATGGTTTTAGTTGATATAATCTTGGGATCACACTCAGCCCCCCACCCTGGCATAAGTGTAGGACATGGAGTGTTACGCGAGTGTCTGAGGATGAGGGATATAAGGCCATGATTCTACAATCTCAGCCACCTAATGGTCTGATCAGGAAATAGGTTTTTACTGTTTAAAATTAATTTATTCATGCAGGGATTGAACCTGTGAATGCTTATTAAGCCAGTTTAGAACACATCAGGGTAAGGGCCTGGACGTATTCTGCATAATGCCCATTAGTCCAATGTCCAGAGGGTGGAAGTCAGTATAAGGCAGATTTCTGTTCAATACAGAATGACTTTCTAATGATGGGAATAGTCCTGGAACAGAATGGGCTGTGTTGCCTGCCAAAGTCATTGCTCATATATTCTGTCATTGAAGCCTTTCAGGCCTGGTCTGTATGACCCTCTTCCATGGAAACCAGATAAGAGATTCTTGCATCGAATAAGAAGTTGGACTGGATCATTTGTAAGGCCAACTCAGAAATGAGATTTAAGCTCATGCCCACGCCCACAGAGTCGAGTCATTGCTACTTGACCTCTGGAATTAAAAATGATAATATATTTAAGAATTCAAATAGGACTGGGAATAAAATCAAGGAAATTCTTCCAGGTAGTTTGCTGCTTCCTCACTGGTGAAATCTTGATAAATTGTGCTAAATTAACTCACCCTTCTGTAGTTAAATATCACCTTTGCTTAGAAATGACGTGTTTCAAGGATGCTTGGCTGATTCAGTAGAGTATGTGACTTTTGATCTCAGAGCCCCATGTTGGACATAGAACTTATATTAAAGAAACAAAAGAAAGGAAAAAAAGAGACATGTTTCAGATCCAGGTTAGTTGGATTTTTATGGGAAATTCTGTTATTTTAAAAAAAAAAAAAAGCAATTCCGTTAATGGATAGAACCTTGGAATAAATGGCTTAGTTCCAATTTCTGTAACCTTTGGAAATGTGTGCAAGAATTTATAATTCATCTCTGTATTTGTTCAGTTGAATGTACTTAAGGCCGTGTTAAAGACTTAGAAAATTCAGCTTTCCCTAAAGGGTGCTCTACCAATAGACATTTCACATAGGCACTGAACTCATAACTCATAATGATGCCCCCCAAAATACCTAAAATCATAGGATACTCTTTGGGTCACCAAAAAACAATTAAGTTGCTTTTGGTAACAATTTGGTAATAAACATGCTTGTGTTTGGCATATACACTAACTTCTTATTTCCTATGACATTTGAATTACCAAATAATTTTCCCTAACAATGCTGGATAATGAAGTGTTTGCAGTGATTAGGACAGGCATATAATACATATGTGGCATGGCCATGATGGTGCTGGGTTGTATGTGTTGGATGGGGGGGGGTTGGATCTTTCTAGAAATTCAAGAATACTTTTCATGGGGTTTTTGAGCTAAAAGCAAATGTAATGATCATCATTCGCTAGACAAGTCAGTAAATTATCATAAGAGGTCACAGATCTGGGTAAGGCAGCCAGTGTTTTTTCGACTGTCCCCTAGCATGACCCTGCTTTTTCCCCTCATGTCCTAAAATCTGAGCAACCTGAAAAAGCTAGAAGCCCTGATAAAACAGCTAGAACCAGTTTTTTTTTTCCATTTTTTTAAATTAATTTTCTATTTTTTATAAACATATATTTTTATCCCCAGGGGTACAGGTCTGTGAATCACCAGGTTTACACACTTCACAGCACTCACCAAAGCACATACCCTCCCCAATGTCCATAATCCCACCCCCTTCTCCCAAACCCCCTCCCCCCGGCAACCCTCAGTTTGTTTTGTGAGATTAAGAGTCACTTATGGTTTGTCTCCCAGTTTTAACTTTATTGTGGATGTCTAAAGGAAGTATAAAGGAAAGTTGAGGAGGAAAAATAACCTGGATAATTTTCAAAAGAAAATCTTTGTTTTCTCCCCTCCCATTTCTTCCTCTTCCCTGCTTCCCCTGCCCTTCCCTCTTCTCTCCCCTTTCCTCTCTCTTGGAAAAGCAATGAAAGAGAAATGTGTATATACTAAAATGAAATTAAGCACATCTCTAGAGAACTCCTTAGGAACTTAAAAAAAAATCTGTTGAATGTTTCCATTTGCTTTTGCGAAGTGTATTATAACCTTTGAGTACCTAAGCAAACTGGACAGTTGACAAGTAAATGATACATATTGTAAGGTTTTTAAATTTTTTTATTTAAATTCAATTTAACATATAGTGTACTGTTAGTTTCAGGGATAGAATTTAGTGATTCATCAGTTGCATAGAACATGCAGTCCTGGGGCACCTGGGTGACTCAGTTGGTTAAGTGTCTGCCTTTGGCTCAGGTCATGATCTCAGGGACCTGTGCTAGAGCGCTGTGTCAGGCTCCCTGCCCAGCGTGGAGCCTGCTTCTTCTCCCTCTGCCCCTCCCCCTCCACTTGTGCTCTATCTTAGATAAATAAAGAACACCCTGTGTTCATTCTGTCAAGTGCCCTCCTTAATGCCCATCACCTAATTACCCCATCCCCCATCCCCCTCCCCTCCAGCAACTCTCTGTTTGTTCCCTAGATTTAAGATTTATGGTTTGCTTCCCTCTCTGTTTTAATCTTATTTTATTTTTCCTTCCCTTCCCCTATGTTCCTCTGTTTTGTTTCTTAAATTCCACACATGAATGAAATTATGTGGTATTTGTCTTTCTTTGACTGACTTATTTCGCTTAGCTTAATATTCTCTAGTTCTATCCACGTTGTTGCAAATGGCAAAATTTCTTTTTTCATGGCTGAGTAATATTCCATGTATATATATATACCACATCTTCTTTATCTCTTCATCTGTCAGTAGACATCTGGGCTTTTTCATATTTTGGATATTGTGGACATTGCTGCTCTAAACATTGGGGCACATTGTGAAGATTTTATCTTTAGGTCTCTTTACTATTCCTATTATTTGGTAAAAACCCATGTTTATGAAAGCTTAGCTCCAACATCATACTGTGCATAAACAAATGTTACAGAAAGCCAGAAACTGGCTTTTTTTCTAAATTATTTTTTTCTTTTCTTTTAAATATTTTCTTTTTTTCTAAATTATTTCATCCAGATTATTTTATTGGGGAAACCAAAAGCAGTCTTTTCTAATCACTGAATACCAGGAACCCACCTCAGCACTAGACCACTTTACTAATACATTAGGATATGTAGAACATAGGCTACCTTCCAGAGGCCCACAGTGGAGTAGTATGCCTCGTCAATGCTTTTCACTTCAGAAACTGACATCCTCCTTAAAGCATTTCATGGGACTGCCTCTCCTTAAGGTGGCTGCTCAGGGGAGAAGCAGGAGCCTGCTGTCCTGTCATGGTACTGTCCCTCATGACCTGCAAGTTCCTTCAGACCAAAAGCAGATCACCAGGCTCTTGAGTCCAGGGGGCCTCCAGAGAACCCCAGGCATTGCTTCCATTGGGGGTGGGGGGAAAAGCACTGTACCACAACCTGTGTGTTTGGTTTAATACACAGTCACCGAAAGCTCTCCTAGCTGTTAATGATATGGTGCTGTGTCAGAAAGAATGCACTTATCCTTCTTCATCTTCCATGACAAGGCTTATCATGATTGTCATGAAGCACAGAAAAGAAAATGTTTGCCTGTAGCATGCCACCAGTTGTTAGAAGAGATTCGTATGTTTGCCCAGGTGGTAGGGCATACATAAACGGATCTTATTTTTGTCCATCTTGTCTGTCTTGTCTTGTCTATCTCATTGATGTCCACATTGACTGCTCTAAAAAATAAAGTGGTATGCTTAAAATATTCTCAGAATATGCAATAAGTGAGCAAGGTTTCTTAGTCTTTTTAGGATGCCTTGCAGAATTATTGAATATTGAAGCCTAAATATTCAGTAGCATCTTTATTGTATGACAGAGCTGAGTTTTGGTATTATTCATACTCCTATAGTTCATACCTCTTCTGAAGTGACCTCGGCCAAGCTCTAACACCCCTGGGAGCTCAGCTCGGTCTCCTGTCAAGTAGCCATCCAGTTGGGTTTTAGTGAGGATTAGAAACTGACGTGTTGGCTGCGGTGATTCAGCATGTAGTAAGCATCCAAAAAATGTTCCTTCTCCCTTTCCTCTTAGCCAAAAATTCAAGAGATAAAATATGGAGATTTTTTAACAGCTTTATGTGCAGTTCACCCAAAACAAAAAGATCTGAGCTTGAAAGATTTGCATAGGAAAACCAATTTAATGATACTTTACCCATATCCACAAATATACGTTTGGAAGCCTTGAATTCCTGTTAGGATCCCTGATTCTCATGCTCTTCTCTCCCTCCTCCGTCCCTCAGGCCCTCGCCGCACCCACGCACACAGACACACGCACAGAGGCTAGAATACACCTCTTTGTTTAAAAGGGAAGAACCAAAAATGCCCAAAAAAGAATTGGAGAGGAAGGAGGCAACTTTTGGAATACACACTAGCAGTTCCCCATGGACTTATGGGACTCAGGGGGGCCCCTTGCAGTGGGAAGACAGCTCTCTCTTCAGTCTGTGACGCTTCCCTAGGTCCTGCAGCCATGTCCCACCAACCGCTTAGCTGCCTGACTGAAAAGGGGGACAGCCCCAACGAAACCACAGGAAATGGGCCCCCCAACCTGGCTCACCCAAACCTGGACACGTTCACCCCGGAGGAGCTGCTGCGGCAGATGAAGGAGCTCCTGACTGAGAACCATCAGCTCAAAGGTGAGAAGCCCCTGGCCACCACGTTTCTTCATTCACCCTGGCCCTTCATGAACAGCATCTCTCTGTCAAAAAGCTTATTGGTGAATTCCCTTCTCTCTCTTTCACTAGCGGGAGAAAGAGCACAGAGTCTAGCTTTTGGTAAAGCTAAAATTGTTTCCATTGTTTACTTTTGGGAATACAGGTAAGAATAAAAGGTACTTACACACCCCAGGGAAATGGTGTAATGACATAGAGTCCCTTTAGAAAGAAAGGAAGAATTACAGAGTTCTAAATATGACCCTGTTCATAGAACGCATTCTGGGATCTCCGGCCATGGCTTCTGGCAGGACCTGTGTTCAAATCAGTGCTCTAGCGTGTGTGTCGTCATGGAGGAACCCAAACTAGTTTTATTTTCTGGAATCTTTGGAGCACTAGAAATGACATTAGGCCCCCGAGTCTTGTCTGGAAGCAAAAACCACTCAACTTTCTACATTTTCTGCCAACCCTGGGGTCCAGGCCAAGGAGGGCTTCTTTAGATTCACAGCTAAGTGATGAGGATGGTTGGAGGTTGGATTCATCAAATCGAGTCTGATGTGTGACACTCTCACTCTGAACCCCATACAGAAGCCATGAAGCTAAATAATCAGGCAATGAAAGGGCGATTTGAAGAGCTTTCAGCCTGGACAGAGAAACAGAAGGAAGAACGCCTCTTTTTTGAGATACAGAGCAAAGAAGCCAAAGAGCGTCTCATGGCTTTGAGTCACGAAAATGAAAAATTGAAGGAAAAACTTGAAAAACTAAAAGGGAAAATGGAAAAGTCCCTTGAGGTGAGCAGACTAGTCAGTTGCAATTTTATTTTATTTTATTAATATTTAGAGTGGAATCTTCCTTATCTAGACTTCTAGATCAAAACCTTTCATGGTTCAGGCTAGATGAGTATTTTGCATCATTTGAAAGAGTGGTTCTTCCTGAGAAGGTGGCTACAGTTTCAAGGGTCGTTTGCAGTCTCTGTTGGGGGAGGGAAATCTGTACGGTTTTGACCATATTGATTATAGTCAAAAGAAGGTTGTGGTTATAAATCAGTATTTTGTATTCATTATAGACCTCGCAGGAGAACCTCTGCCTCGAACCATCCAAGTGTTAGCTTTTAGTTTATGTCTTTGATAGAAAATTACATTAAAAAAACTATTACTTCCAAGTTTTACTTACTATTTTAGTCTTTTCCTAAGTCTAAAATAGAGATTCCTCACTTTACATTTTACATCTACTTTTCTTTTTTACATCTACTTTTGAGAAATGGTGAGATACTTATCATGTTGTGATAGGAGGCTGTCAGTTTGCCACATTTTCATTGACCCAAAGACCCTAAGAAATGTGCTCATGGCCAAGAGTGGGTGCCAAAGATGTTAGTGAGAAAATATGTATCAGAACCCATTTGAAGCATCTGCCCATATTCTGAGGACTGGTTGTTCCTTAGGCTGGGCATCTGCTGTTCCTTGTCTTCCCAACCTGGAACTTAGCAGCCCCCTGAGGGATGGACCACTGGTTTGATTCAGAGAAGATAGAAACCCAGACTTCAGAGATGTTCCTTGAGATACCTTGAACTCTGTTGATCTCTGATTTCTTGGGTAAAGTATGCAAACAAAGAAAGATAAGAGGAAAAAAAGGGGGGGACAATATGGAATAACCTGAAGAATGAAAAGTTGTTTAGGGAACTGTATTGTGCTTTTTGTCAGGGCTTTACTCATCGATATCGATCCCTGCTTATGGGACCGTGTGAACATTCTGCTTGAATAAAGTTACATTTGTGTAGGAAATGATTCATTGCTGATTAGATCTATCACATCTAATGCTTCAACTTGTCTTATAGTTCAAAAAACAGTAAGTTATTACTTTGGGGGAAATCTCTTGGTCTCTAAATATTTGCAAGGTAGAATATGCTGAAAAAATGATCAGCTAGGCTATGTGAATAATTTTCTACTCTCTGTAAGAAAATATCTTTTTTTTAAGATTTTATTTACCTGAGAGAGAAAGAGTATACAAGCTGGGTGGAAGGGCAGACTCCCCACTGAGCTCAGAGTCCAAAGGGAGGCTCGATCCCAGGACCCCAAGATCATGACCGTAGCCGAAGTCAGATGCTTAACTGACTGGGCCAACCAGGTGCCCCAGAAAATATCTTATGCTGTTTTCCTCCTTTGGCTTTTGGGATGTGAGCTGACAGTTGACATCAGTCTGTTGGGGCCTATCACTTTGAAGCCCAGAAAGAAGCTTCCAGAAGCAGTTTGTCTGTTTGAAATCATCTGTGTGTGGGTTTTCCTAAGAAGTCCCAGTACTGGAAGAGATAGAGAAAAGAAGCTGGAGCTCCAGACAGCTTCTTTCAATGCAGAAGATAGCTGAAACAAACTATAAGCAGGACTCAGAAGTGAGTCCTTGGGACAGATGACATGGGTACTTGGACAAAGAGACATTTATAGCTCTTTAATACCCTTGGTCATCAGCCTTCTGTCCCCAGAAATGTGCTTCCCAGGCCTGCCTATTGCCTCCCTGCCTCTTCTTTAATTTTTATTTCATGGACCAGTTGAGATGATTTGTACAATTTAGGCCGTCATCTTCCTGACTTAGAGCTCTCCCAGCCCCTGCCTTTTCTCACTCTTGCTAACCCATCCTTGCTGCATCTCTCCAGGGAATCCCCTCCAGCCACCAGGGACTCTCATGTGTTCTGTGCCACACAACTAAAGGGAATAGGGCATTTCTTTTGGAGATCTGCCTTCTGATCCTCAGGGTGAGGCTGAGGTTTTCATGGTTCTGTCCAGCTCACAGAATTATACATTATTATCATCTGTAGAGAGAACTTTTTAACTTTTAATGGTACAGATTGCTAGGCAGAGATCATTAGCTGGGTATTTCTTCTAGGATTATAAAATGCATGGTAGCCTGGGCAGATTTCCGGGACAGCAAGTTGGAGACATGATACAAGTACAAAAGGAGAGCCATGGTGTTGCTTGAAGGTCAAGGGCAAGCATTCAAAAGTGATGAAAGGTAACAAATCATGGAGTTGAGTTTGATCAGAGAGAATAAAACATGTGAGTTCTAGTCCAGGAAGGGATTGAAAGGAGTCTCAGTAGTGAAATGAAGAGAGATTTAAAATGTTACCTTGTGAGGTATTTGATGGCCAAATAAGTAGATAGGAATTTCCCAAGGATAGTGAAAAGATCCTCACCCTTGTAAAAAAGAAGATTACCCTGACAAGTCTGAGATTCTAGAATCATGGCCTTATATCCCTTGTCATCAGACACTTGCTTAAAACTCTGTTTCCTACCCTTATGCCAAGGTGGTTTTAAAAATCCATTCTGAGGTGCCTCGGTGGTTCAGTCAGTTGGGTATCTGACTCTTGATTTCGGCTCAGGTCATGATCTCAGGGTCATGAGACCAAGACCTGAGTTGGGCTCCTCACTGGGTGTGCAACCTGTTTAGGATTCTCACTCCCTCCCTCTGTCCCTCCTCACCCCCACTAACACACTCACTCTCTCTTCAAAAAAAAATTTTTTTAATCCATTCTATAAAATGTCCTCAGAGGGGTCCAGCAGGAAAATGTGAAGATACCTAATAGAACCTGACTTTGCCCTTACCTGCTCGCTTCCTAGTCCAGGCTAAGTAGGGCCTCTCCTTTGACTTTCTACCGCTTTCACGGTTTCATTTCTTTGGAATGAGTCATTACCAAGAGAGGATGCCCAGGCTGATAACCTTTCCCTGCACATCTAACTCTTCAGCTTCACAATGAGTTCTTTTCTCTCAGGCCTGTGGTCATTTCCTGGCAAGGGAACACTCCCAGTGAAGCAAGAACATGATCTCACTGGTGTGAGACATAGTCCTGTGCTGCGTATTAATATCTTTCTCTCCAGGTTTCAATATTTCAGGGACCAGCTGGTTTACACGAATCCTTTTAATGCTTTTTGGTTGTCCTAACAACCTTTGGGTCTATTTCTGGTTCCTTAGGAAATCTGTCATGGAGATGGGTGGTGTGTGTGTGAAAGAGAGAGAGAGAGAAAGAGAGAGAGAATTGCTGTGTTGTAATGCTCTGATAACCTCAAGTGTGTATTTCTGGTGGCACCATGCCCATAAACACAATGAAGGTTTCCTGAGGAGGGAATCAGAGAGGCCTCCTAGGTCATGGCTGGAAGGGACCACAGAGACCACAGAGACCACTTAGGACCATGTCTTCCTTTCTAACCCAACACAACCAAGGCCAAGACTTTAAGTAAATCTGCTCAGGATGTCATACACAGCTATTAGCAGGCTGTGGACTGGAATCTGTTTTCTCTGCTCCCAGATGAAAACACTGCATCTAAACAGACCCTTCCTCTTAAGACTTTGTCTCAGGTAGTAAGTGTAATAAGAGGAACGCAACACATACTTGGTATTAGTAAATAGGAGTATTTGTTCTTTGTGTCGACATAGGCTGAAATTTAATTTTTTTACCTTTCATAGCAGCCTCCAAATTTTCAGTTTTCTTATTTCTCGCTGGGCTTCCTTTAAGCAGCCTAAAAAAACACCAACATAAGGTGTAGCAAACTGCCTGAGAGAATTTAGGACTTTGCATTGTCTTTACCATTCATGTTTCATGTAATGAGATGGCTTGATGCTTTGACTTCAAGCTATACATGACAAGTATGGAGAGAGCGAGGGTGGGTCTCCCTTTGTGTGGGAAGAAAAAAGGCAAGGGGTTGATTTGGTAGCTTTTTGTCCTTATTTTCTGAGGTTTTGGACAACTTAACCGTTGTCGAAGTCTGATTGGTTTCTTTCATGTCATATTATCCTGTATGCTGAGAAAGTCTTTCTTTCTTGTCATGAGATTATTTTAACTTTGTATTGTTTGAATATAATAAAATAATTTAAAATCTTCCATTTGAAATGTTGTATCACAATATATATCCAGGACCCCACTGGGGACCCCAAAGTCCCCAAGGCAGAAGCAGACCAGGAACTCGAACAGCTGAAGACCCAGGTGGCCTATCTCCAAGCTGAAAAAGCAGATCTGCTGGGGATTGTGTCAGAACTACAGCTCAAGCTGAATTCGGGGGGCTCTTCTGAAGACTCCTTTGTTGAAATCAGGATAGCTGTAAGTGTCCTGGTTTTCATTTCATTTTCAGCAAATTACAAAAGCTCACCTAGACACCTAGATTACCATCATGTCTTTTCAACACACCAAAGCCAAAGAGGGCAGGAGTTTCAGCATCAATATCACCAAGATAAATTGGCTCTCCTTTTTAAGTATGACATAATCCTAGGGGCACCTGGGTGGCTCGGTGGGTTAAACGTCTGACTCTATTTTGGCTCAGGTCCCGATCTCAGGGTTATGAGATCCTGCTTGGATCATGGAGCCTGCTTGGGATTCTCTCTCTCCCTCTGTCCCTACCCTTGCTCTCCCATGCGTGCTCTCTCTGTTTAGCTCTCAAAAAAAAAGTCTTAATACTGATGAGGGCTATCATGGCTGAAATGGAAGAATACTGATTATCTTTTATGACAAAAGGGATTGGGTTAGTTTTTCTTTTCCTTCCCGTAGGTACTGACAAATCAGATATCTTGTGACTGATCTATAAAACAAAACAGAAAACATACACTTTTCCAGATCAGGTCCTTCACTGTGTCCCGCACTGCACTTGGGTGTACAGACTCATGAGAAGATGGGGCAAACTGATGGCTTTAAAATAGTTTTTAATAATAGAACCCTCTTTTCAGACAAGCCTTATGAGGAACCTTGGTTTATTAAAAACAAGAAGTGAAGAAAAGAAATTAGTGCCATTGGGGTTGTGGTGGAGGGTTGACCTTGTCTTTGCCCCCGCTTCTAACAGCAGGTGCCTGGGCACCTCCAGGAGCTGAGGGTGAAGCCCTGGGTGTCTGACACATTTCTGTGGAACCGAAAATGAAGTGAGCTCAGTGAAGTGGCGTGTGCTGGCCCCTTCCTGAACATCTGACGAGTATCTGTGGTGTCCGTGTCTGTGAGCCCCAGAGCCTCTCTCCTTCACCGCCGCTAGAAAATATTAAATGTTGAGGGAGAAAAACCCACAAGGATAAGATCCTCTGTGATACCCGCTGGCATGTTAACTTTATCAGACCATACATCAGACAGGAAAAAAGAGAGTGTCTCTGAGAGAGAAATACAGACCTTCTAGGTAATGTGTGGGAAGCTTGTAAAAAGGTGAACTCCTGGGCGTGTCAGAATTATTAGTGTGTGACTGTCTTTGCTTTCCAGTTCCTTTGCTGCACTGAAGAGTAGTAGCATGGGGAGACAGCTCTTAGTAACTTTGCCATCCATGCTCCCTAATAAATCTTCAGGAGTATTCATAGCAGCCGAAATCAGGAGAATTGAAATACCAAATGGAAAGCACGCTTTGCCAGAGTACCCTTTCTGCAGATGACCAAAGATAATGAAATGCAGGTTTGATCGAACAGCTTTCACCTTCTCCAAATACCTGGCAAAGTTCAGGAAGGCCAAGGAGCATATGAGAAGTTTCCAAATGAGGCTTCTTCCTTTGGGGCGCATGGTGAGCACAATACGCTCCTCCACTGGTCCCATGAGTGACAGTTAGTTTTAGTGTAAACATGCTTTTCTTGCCTTGCTTCTTGTGAACTGGAAAACACTGCCCAAGGTTTAGGAAAAATGTACACAATCAGAATTGTTTCGAACCATCTTTGTTCATGCATTTTCGGAAGACTTTCCTGCTAGCTCATTGGAATATTAATGTCTTTCCTATCATGTGACTGGTCTTGGACTTCTTGTATGCTTAAGTGGCCCATGATGTATACAGATTTCGCTAGGAGCCAATGTTGTGCTTTGTGAGCTTTGCCCATAGAAAACAGCCTCTTTTTCAACATTGCTTCAGCAGGTTCTGACATTTTGCATTTTAAAGGCCTGTACAGGGAAGCTGGATGGAGGTATCGCTAGCTTCATGTGACCTTAACTTGGGAAAGAAGGGAATGAACTGCCAAGGAGAGGGAGGAGATAAGTTTTCATGTGTTCGGGGTCAGGTTGACTCTTCTGGATGAGACATGAACCTTCACACCTTGGCCTAGATATTTATAATCCTGACAGGGTGTGCAGAGTAAGGGAAGGCTAGATTCCCATTCCATTTCAGTGACCTGGTTGAAACATCTCACATTTAAATGTCGGTAGCTTCCTTGGGTTGCAGGCCATCAACATTCTTGATCTTACTGCCTTTTTCTCTTTTGATAAAAAATTTGTCTTGTGGACATTATCATGGTAAAGCCCTTTCAATTCTGCCTTTACAGGAAGGAGACGCAGATGTGGCAGTGAGAGAAATCAGGACAAGTCCTGGACCAACAAGAACTGATTCCATTGACACGTATGTAGACAAGGGCTAGGGCTAGTGGACAACTCCTACCCCGCCCCCCCACCAGGCTGTCTTGTCACTTGCAGCTCGCCGCTAGGAGGTTCAAGCATCTTGGACTGTGAAAGTTGATTCTCATTAATTGATGCCAGGACCCTTTTTTTGTTGTTGTTAAGAATTTATTTATTTATTTGAGAGAGAGTGCAAGAAGGGGGAGAGGCAGAGTGAGAGGAACCAGACTCCCCACCAAGGAGGAAACCTGATGCAGGGATGGATCCCAGGGCCCTGGGATCTTAACCTGAGCAGATGGCAGCCGCTTAACTGACTCAGCCACCCAGGCGCCCCATGCCAGGACCTTTTAGGAATGTCCGGTTTGAATGTGATTTAGTGTTACAGCCAGGCTGGCAGAGAATAGAAACAATGTGTGGTCCCTCTGTGGGCCAACTCAACCCTCACCACTCCATTTAGAGGTGTTTCATCTCCCATAAGATGAGAAGAGAAGACAAACTTGTTCTTAATCAAAAGACTCATGCTTGCTGATTTGTTTACTGGTGCACTTTGCCCTGGCCTGGGCTGTTCAACTCGATAAAGTGGGATGTTATCATTTTGTCTTCCCTGTTCATTCCCCAGAATGAGCCCAGACGACTGATCCTGAGTGATCTCCAGTAAGGACTGTAAGTGCTCTAAAACGCTGTCATACCCCGTGGCCAGATGTCTTACCTGTGGAGTCTCAAGCTGACCTGTTCCAAATAGACATCAGGAAGCAGACATCTAGTTGACCTGTTCCAAATAGACATTAAGAAGCAGACACCTAGGGGCACCTGGGTGGCTCAGTGGGTTAAGCCTCTGCCTTCAGCTCAGGTCATGATCCCAGGGTCCTGGGATTGAGCCCTGCATCGGGCTCCCCGCTCCACGGGAAGTCTGCTTTTCCCTCTCCCACTCCCCCTGTTTGTGTTCCCTCTGTCAAATAAATAAAATCTTTAAAAAAAAAAAAAAGAAGAAGAAGAAGAAGATGCAGACATCTAGGTGACCTATTCCAAGTAGACATTAGGAAGCAGACATTTTAAATGGTGGTGGAGGTGGGGGGGTGGGGTTTGGCAGAAGAGATGACAGAAGAGCTCGGCATTCACAGCTCTCACCTGGAATGGGCTGTTGGCTCATCCCCTGGATGCAAATTACTGCTGGGTTAGTCTCTTTGAAATAGACAGTTATTTGAAAATTCATCTAGGAATCTCTTCTCTCATGGGCTTTTAATACCTTTTTTCCCATAATGTGACAAATGTACTTAGAAAAACAGGCTGTTTCTTTTTTCCCAGTTTTGCTCCCAAGCCCTTGCATCAAGTATAAAATAAGTGATAGATAATCTTTCATTAAACAGGGCTGTCAGCATAAATGAAAGTTGCTTCCTCGCTTAGCAGTTCCTCAGCTTTCCCCCATCCTGCTGTTTTTAATATCGAAAGACTTTCCTGGAAGTGGTGGGAAGGAAGAAGGCCCTGACTGAAATTTCCAAGCCACTTCCTCTTCAGCTATAGCTACCTGCTAAAGCCATTTCCTCTTTTAAGCCATAGGTTGTTTTTGTTTTTTAAGATTTTATTTTTAAGTAATCTCTATATCCAACGTGGGGCTTGAACTCACGACCCTGAGATGAAGGGACACACGCTCCTCTGACTGAGCCGGCCAGACACTCCAAGGCACAGTTATGTTTTAGTAACTGTTTTCTTACCTCATTTTAAGGTATATTAAGGAGTCAGAGATTGATAACTGGGTGTGGAGTTCAAAGTCAGGAACTGGGATTTAATCCCGGCTGTGTATGAAATGTGTGAACTTGAATGTGAGCATCATTGCAGTCATCCGGGAAGTGTAGCTGTCATACCGGTGGTCCTGGTCTTGTTTGTCATCATCCTGCTTGTTGATATAATCAGATTTCGAAATCAAGGAAAATATTTCACATACCAGTGGTGCTTACACTTCTCTGCTATAGTTATTTTAAATCAAAAACAAAAAGTACCTTCTTCTCTTGACCTGAGAATATCAAGTTGGAGAAAGGTCAGCAATCTGGGTATTGCCAGGCAGCACACATGTTCATGTACTTTGTATGACTGTGATCCTCTCTGAGGCTAGTTCTCTAGGAAGGCCAGGCCCCGGAAACTGGGGCCACCTCTGCTCCACTATTCCTGGGGGTTCTGGGGTCTGATGTAGTGGGCACATGGGCTATTTGGAGGAAGCGAGCGTGTACAGTGCAAGGCGAGACTACCTGAGAGTCCCTACCCCTTTCCTGGACAGTGTGGAGGAGTGTGAACCTGGTGGTCGCAGGCCAGCTGCGTTTGGTCTGTAGATGAAAATTATTTGGAGAGTATTCTAAAAAGTAGTTCCTTTACGTGGTTTCAGTTACTTTCTTAGACACTTTGACATTTGTGTTTTCTGATGAAAACCTTTTAATCTTTATTCTGTTCTTGGTACAGGAACAAATCTACAGAAAGTGCCAGGAATTATTTGGAATTTGAGAAATTAACTGTGAGCCAGCTCCTGCTTTGTCTAAGGGAGGAAAACCAGAAGGTGGAGAAGCTTGGAATTGCACTCAAGGAAGCCAAAGAAAGGTATGAAATAGGTAACTTGAAATATGCATACATTGCTTTTTTAAAACAGCTTTATGGAGATAAAATTAAGACACCAGATAATCCAGGCATTTAAGGTATACATTTCAGTATAGTTTAAAATATTCCCAGTTATGCTTTCTGCCCATGGACGCCGCTGAGTAAGCATCGTTAAAGTCTCCCCTCCCACCGCTGTCATGTCTAAGTCAGAGTCTCCCAAAGAGCCTGAACAGCTGCGGAAGCTCTTCATCGGAGGTCTGAGCTTTGAAACAACTGATGAGAGTCTGAGGAGCCATTTTGAGCAATGGGGAACACTTACAGACTGTGTGGTAATGAGAGATCAGAACACCAAGCGCTCCAGAGGCTTTGGGTTTGTCACATATGCCACTGTGGAGGAGGTGGATGCAGCCATGAATGCAAGGCCACACAAGGTGGATGGAAGAGTTGTGGAACCAAAGAGGGCTGTCTCAAGAGAAGAGTCTCAAAGACCTGGTGCCCACTTAAGTGTGAAAAAGATTTTTGTTGGTGAAAAAGAAGACACTGAAGAACATCATCTAAGAGATTATTTCGAACAGTATGGGAAAATCGAAGTGATTGAGATCATGACTGACCGAGGCAGTGGCAAAAAGAGGGGTTTTGCTTTTGTAACATTTGATGACCATGATTCTGTAGACAAGATTGTCATTCAAAAATACCATACTGTGAATGGCCACAACTGGGAAGTAAGGAAAGCGCTCTCTAAGCAAGAGATGGCTAGTGCTTCATCCAGCCAAAGAGGTCGAAGTGGTTCTGGAAACTTTGGTGGTGGTCGTGGAGGTGGTTTGGGTGGGAATGACAACTTTGGTCGCGGAGGAAACTTCAGTGGTCGAGGTGGCTTTGGTGGCAGTCGAGGTGGTGGTGGATATGGTGGCAGTGGGGGTGGCTATAACGGATTTGGTAATGATGGAAGCAACTTTGGAGGTAGCGGAAGCTCTAATGATTTTGGCAATTACAACCATCAATCCTCAAATTCTGGACCCATGAAAGGAGGCAATTTTGGAGGCAGAAGCTCTGGCCCTTATGGTGGTGGAGGCCAATACTTCGCCAAACCACGAAACCAAGGTGGCTATGGTGGTTCCAGCAGCAGCAGCAGCTATGGCAGTGGCAGAGGGTTTTAATTACTGCCAGGAAACAAAGCTTAGCAGGAGAGGAGAGCCAGAGACGTGACAGGGAAGCTACAGGTTACAAGAGATTTGTGAACTCAGCCAAGCACAGTGGTGGCAGGGCCTAGCTGCTACAAAGAAGGCATGTTTTAGACAATACTCATGTGTACGGGCAAAAAAACTCGAGGACTGTATTTGTGACTAATTGTATAACAGGTTATTTTTGTTTCTGTTCTGTGGAAAGTGTAAAGCATTCCAACAAAGGGTTTTAATGTAGATTTTTTTTTTTGCACCCATGCTGTTGATTGCTAAATGTAATAGTCTGATCATGACACTGAATAAATGTGTCTTTAAAAAAAAAAAAAACGAATATTCCCAGTTATGTAGCCATGACCACATTATAATTTTGCAACATTTTTTTCCCCAAGTAAGAAACCTAGTACCTGTTAACACTGATCCCTCATTACTCCCAGCAGTCTGTTCTCTGTCTCCACAGATTTGCCTATTCTGGACATTTCATCCAAATGGAACCATATGACATGTGGTCTTTTGTGGTTGACTGACTTTATTTAGAATCATGTTTTCAGAGGTCACCCACGTTGTAGCACAAATCAATTCTTCATTTTCTTTTTGTTGCCAAATAATAGTCCATTGTGTGACTAGTCAGTATTTTGCTTATTCAACAGTTGGTGAACATTTTGGTTCCCACTTTTTATCTATTGTGAATAACGTTTGCTGTAAACATTCTTGCACTTTTTGCGTGGACGTATTTTTTTAACCCTCTGGGGGTATATACGCAGGAGTGGGATCGCTGAGCCGTTGGCATCTCTGTGTTGAATGGTTTGAGCAGCTACCGACCTGTTTCCTGCAGTAGCTGCGCCATTTTACGTTTGAGGGTCCTGCTTTTCTCCATGTCCTCCTTCAAACGTGTAATCATCCGCCTTCTTGATGACAGCCATCCTCGTGGATGTAAAGTGGTGTCTCATTGTGATTTTGATGTCATTTTCCTAATGACTGATAATGTTGAGCATCTTTTCATGTTGATCATTTGTATATCATCTTTGAAAATATCTATTGAAATCCTTTGCCCATTTAAAAAAAATTGGATTGCCTTTTTATTGCTGAGTCCTAAGAGTTCATTATATATTTTAGATGCAAATCCTTTTTGAGGGTATATAATTTGCAAATATTTTCTCCCATTCTGTGAATTACCTCTTTACCTCCTGCAGCACAACTTTTTTTTTTTTTTTTAATTTTGATGTAGTCCACTTTATCTCTTTTTCTTTTGTCATTTGTGCTTTTGATGTTGTGTCTAATGAACCACTGACTAACCCAGGGTCACAAAGATTCACTCCTATGTTTTCTTCTAAGAGCTTTATAGTTTTAGCTCTTACAGTCAGGTCTCTGATCTGTTTTGAGTTCATTTGGGTATATGATGTGAGATCAGGGTCCAACTTCTTTCTTTTGTGTGTGGATATCCAGTCACCCTAACACCGTTTGTTGAAAAGACCCTTCTCTCCGTCAGTGAACTGCCTTGGCACCCTTGGTATAAATCAGTTAGCCATGTATGTAAAGATTAATTTCTAAACCTTCAATTTTATTCCTTCGATCTATATGCTTATCCCTTGCATATGCTACACTGTCCTGATTACTACAGTTAATTTTTTTTTTCTTAAAGGTTTTATTTATTTATTTAACAGACAGAGATCACAAGTAGGCAGAGAGACTGGCAGAGAGAGAGAGAGAGAGGAGGAAGCAGGCTCCCCACTGAGCAGAGAGCCCGATGCAGGGCTCGATCCCAGGACCCTGGGATCATGACCTGAGCAGAAGGCAGAGGCTTTAACCCACTGAGCCATGAGGCGCCCCTACAGTTAAATTTTGAAATCAGGAAGTGTAGGTTCTTAAATTGAAAGATTATTTTGGCTGTCCTGGCTTCTTGCTTTTCTGTATAAATCTTAGGATAAATTGGTTAATTTCTGGTTTAAAAAAAAAAAAAGAAAGTCAGCTGGGATTTTGTTAGGGATTGCATTGAATCTGGAGTTTGGTTTGGGGAGCATTGCCATCTCAACAATATTAAATCTTCTGATCCGTGAAAGATAACCCGTAATTTCATTAGGTCATCTGTAACGTATTTCAATTATGTTTTGTCATTTTTGGTATACAGTTCTTAAACTAGTTTTCAAAATTTGTTACTATGATTTCTAGTCTTTTTAATCCTTTTATACATGAAATTGTTTTTTAGATTTCTTTTTAAATTTTTTTTAAAGATTTTATTTATTTATTTGACAGACAGAGATCACAAGTAGGCAGAGAGGCAGGCAGAGAGAGAGAGAGAGAGAGAGGGACCCTGAGATCATGACCCGAGCCGAAGGCAGCAGCCCAAACCACTGAGCCACCCAGGCGCCCCAGATTTCTTTTTAAATTTTTTAAAAATTTCTTTGTTAGTGTGTAGAAATACCACTGACTTTTTTGTATATTGTATATTGTACATTGATCTTGTATCCTGAAACCTTGCTAGAACTCATGTATTAGCACTAATAGTTTTTTAGTGGATTCCTTGGGATTTTCTTTATACAAAATCATGTCCTATGCAAAGGAATAGTGTTCTTTCTTTCTTACCAGAAAGGGTACCTTGTATTTCTTTTTCTTGTGTGACTTCCCTGGCTAGAATCTCTAGCACATGTTAAGTAAAGTGGAGAAAGCAGTCATGCTTGTTTTGGGGGGAAGGCCTTCAACCTTTCACCATCAAGTATGATGTTAGCTGCAAGTTTTCATAGATGCTTTTATCAGGTTGAGAAGCTCCCTTCTATTTCTAGCTTGTTGTGCTTTTTATCATGAAGAGTTTTGAATTTTGTGAAATGCTGTTTCCATGTCCATGGGGACAACTAATGGTTTTTTTAAACTTCTGTTAATATGATATATTGTAGTGATTGATTTTCATGTGTTAAACCAACCTTTCATTCCTGGGTAAATCCACTTGGATGTATAATCCTTTCTATATGTTGCTAGTTTAGGTTATTAAAATTTTGTTAAGGATTTTTACATCTTTATTCATAAGTTGTATCAGTCCATAGTTTTCTTTCCTTGTAATGTCTTTGTCTGGTTTTGGTGTAAGGGAAATACTGGCCTCATAGAATATGGTATATATGAGAACACACACACACACCCACTTTGGGATAGAATTCATACACTGTAGAGTTGTGAAGTCAATGAATTTCTATGTGCAAATGCACTTTTAAGAAATGCAAAGTGCTAAACTATGTAGGATATGGGAGAGGTTATGCAATAGTTTTAAGGCTCCAGCAATTGCAACATTTAATTGTAAATATACTATGACATCATTGATTCTCTCAGACAGTATAAATGGCTTATTAATCTTAACATTATAGCATTGTGAGAAGTACTTTCTAACTGAAGTAGTTTACACCTTAAGATTTATTTATTTTAGAGAGGGAGGCGGGAGGGGCTGAGGGAGAGCCAGAGACAGAGTCTCCAGCAGACTCTGCCCTGAGTGTGGAGCCCAGGGCAGGGCTCAGTCTCACAATCCTGAGATCAGGACCTGAGCTGAAACCAAGAGTAGGATGCTTAACCAACTGCACCATCTAGGTGCTCCTGAAACCATTTTAATTTTCAACTATAGAAAGATCTTTTGTCAAATATGAAACATAAGTTCTTTATTCAGATGATGTTAACCTGGAAGACACATCGGCTTTGGTCCAATGACTGATTTCATGATCAGCGCATTTCAAAAGGTGTGGAGGGCACGTTGGCTCTGAATCCTATATGTTTACACCATATCCTCTTGTTGTCCCTTAGAAAATTTCAAGGTTTGACTTCTAGGAGACTAGTAGCATGTATTCTAATGGAGCAAAATATTTGTCCTGTCTTTTCAGCAAATCCTAAAACATAGTAATAATGCATAGATAGATAAATAAAAGCACTCTTTTTACACCTTAGTTACCAAGCTATTTTTAAAGGGAAAAATGTTACCCTTTGAAGGAGACCTTTAGGAGCCATGAACAAGCAGCATGTTTTTATTTCGTAGACACTTTTACCCCTCCTGTGTTCTGCACACCATTCTCAGAAGTCAGGTTGAGCCAGTAATTCATCTGTACTTAGACAACATAATTAGCTTTCATGATGAAAGTGTCAACTTAGGAATTTACTAATTATACCTCCTCATCATTCATATGATATATATAATTCCTGCTTTCAGAATAATCACAGCCTTCTCCCTGTAGCAGTAGTTCTTCGGATGGCCCTAGGAAGTCAGGCATGCCTTTGAGATGGCTGTGTTTAGTCTCCCACCTTGAGCACCTAGAAAGGGTTGCTTTCTCAATAGCATTAAATCTCCATTCTCTGAGCTAGCCCTCTCTCAGTATTTAACAACTGGTAAGTCAAAAGACTCATGCTCTCTGGGTGGGTATCAGGATGATGATTTCCCCCTCACTATGGCAGAACTGAAAACCAAGAAATAAAATCCCTGATATCTGGATAGCCTTGCTTGTACGTGCTGTATAGGATATGATGAAAACACATCCCAAGACCTAACATGTCTCTTTCTCAAACAAGTGAGTCTTCAACTGTTTTCATTAATCACAACAAATAGGGATACAGACAGCATGAAATTTATTCTGAAAACTCTTAGGAGATTTGTGGGGCAATGGGACTGTAGATTTGTCTTTTTCTTTCCCTGATTGTTTTCCAGGATTCATATTTCATGTGATTTGTACTTTCTAAACAAATTTAACTGACAGCAAGTAAAAAAGGGGAAAGTGGGGGCGCCTGGGTCGCTCAGTGGGTTAAGCCTCTGCCTTCAGCTTGGGTCATGATCCCAGGGTCCTGGGATCGAGCCCCGCATCGGGCTCTCTGATCAGCAGGGAGCCTGCTTCCTCCTCTCTCTCTGCCTGCCTCTCTGCCTACTTGTGATCTCGGTCTATCAAATAAATAAAATCTTAAAAAAAAAAGTGGGAGGGAGTGTAGGAATTGTGGCCCAAGAGAGTCAAGAAGTTGCAGGGAAGGTCACTCCAAGATGAGAATTTGCCCTAGAAAAGTAAGATAAATGATTATTCAAAAGTAGAGCCCTGGGTCATACATGAGTGGTGTGAAAAAGGCCCATCCATCAACTCCACACCAGCTGGCTCTTACCCGATTTATCTGGCTTAGCCCAAAATAGTGTCTGTTCACTAGTTAGGTTTGGCAATTTGTGACGTTGTGACCATTTTGATATTTCCCTCCATGCACCAGGCTTAAATTGCTACTGAGTTGTCCCCCTATTGTGAACACAATCTACTGACCTCCCGTTGCACACACAGATGCTTGTGGACCTGACTTACCTGCCCCACCTCCGAAATTGGCTATACTGAAATTTAGTTAGGTAACTACTCGGCATTTTACGTTATTAGGCGCGCCCAGGGAGTACTCAGTTGAGCTCTGCTCTGTGCCTTGAACACCTTTCCTTTTTTTATACAACTTTTTTTTTCTTACTTCTGTGCATAATTACATCTTTAAAATTTGCTTAGTTTCCTCATACTCTTCTTCAGTGCAGAACTCTCTCAGATGCATTCAGACATGTTAGTAGTCTAGTCATATTCTCTCTGGAGAATACTTGCTTTCTAGATCCTGTCTCATGGCGTCTCCCTTTGCCTTCAGCCTGAGAAATTCCTTCAGCTCTCCTGTGTTCCATCACTTGCTTCCTGAATCCAACACCTTTTCTACTCTTTTTAAATGTTGTTATTGTTTTTCTCAAACAAAGCTTACCACATTTCCACTAACTGACTAAAAAAGAATATATGGGCAGTATATTTTCTCAGACCTGCATATCTAAAAATCTCTCCTTCTGCCTTTATACTTCATGGATAGTTGGGCTAGGTATAGAATTCTGTTATCGGATATAATTTCCCCTCCACATTTCAAAAGCTTTGCTTCATTGTGTCCTAGCTTCTGGTGTTAATGCTAAAAAGACCCTCTGCCATTCTGGCTCCTCATCTTTGGGGATGAGACTTCTCACATACTTTGGTGTGAGCCTGTTTTTCATCTGTCCTGGACACTCTTAGGATCTTTCATTCTGCAAACTCATGTCCTTCAGTTCTTGAGAGATGATCTTGAATTAATTTAGTGATGATCTCTTACCCTCAATTGTCTTTGTTCTCTCTTTATAGCATTACTATTTTTTTAATTGGATCTCCTCTCCTCTAATTTTCTTTTTCTTTTTTTTTAAAGATTTTATTTATTTATTTGACAGAGATCACAAGCAGAGAGAGAGGCAGGCGGAGCAGAGAGCCTGATGTGGGGCTCAATCCCAGGACTCTGGGATCATGACCCGAGCTGAAGACAGAGGCTTTAACCCACTGAGCCACACAGGCGCCCCTCCTCTAATTTTCTTAACTCCTTGTTCCTTTTCTCTGTCTCTCCCTTTTTCTCCTTTCTGATAAATTTGATCAACTTTCATTTTCCCTTTTTTTGTGGAGGAGAAGCTTTTTTTGGAGAACCTTTGAGTAGTAATTTTTTATTGTGTTCCATTTTTTTTTGGTGGTTGTAATGTTTCCTCATCTCTCTAAAAATCTTAATGATATTTTTGACATTTATTTCCCTGCTGGGATATTCTGTTTTCAGTAAGTTACTTTTTTCTGTTTCTTATTAAGATTTTCCTTAAATGTCTAGTAATCTTGGCTGTTTGATTAGATTTAGCAGGATTACAGGGTATCAGAAGCTGATTGAAGCTCTCAGTGCACATCTAGAGAGATCCGGCTTGGAGGTTTCCTTGGGGAAGTGCTGTGTCAGAAACTTTCAATCTTTTCCCTTATCCTAGTTACATACTCCAGAGGATACTCTTCCAGCCTCCTGCCTGGAGGGCATTTCTCAAATGTGGAGGTTCTTGAGATGAGTAAATGAGGGGGCTGAGGGTCCTAATGTTCTGTGTGTAAGTTCTTCTTATAAAAGAACCCATGTCTCATTTCTGACTAATGTCTGAACCCAGAAAGCCCTTATTTTGTGATATTCTAGACCCTCTTTTTTTTTTTTTTAAAGTAGACTCCACACCCAGGGTGGAGCCCAACATGGGGCAGAATTCATGACCCTGATGAGATCAAGACTTGATGCCCAACTGATGAGCCACCCAGACATCACTTCCAGTCCCTCTTAAACAGGCCCCACCTTTGTCCCCACATCCAGAGGTACCTGGTGTCACGGACTCCTGATCCTTCTACTTCCCACAGTGTAGATTAGGTTAAGTCTTGGCTTTCCCTAATGTTGACTTCAGACCCAGCCTTACTAGGCTTCCAAGTCAGTTCCCACTCATAGTCATACTCCCCAAATCTTCTTGCTGTTATTTCCTCTCTCTTTCTCTTTGTTCTTGTATGTAGATAGCTTTTTAAAAGTCATTTTGGTGGAGTACAGAGTGGCAAAAAAAAATATGTGCATATATTCAGTTCACTGTCGTTAACGAGAAATCTCTTTATTCAGTTCACTGTCCTTAACGAGAAATCTCTTCTTGTTTCATTTGCCTTGGGCTGGCTTTTGTGTGGTTATGATTCACTGTAAGAATTTTGGTACATTTGTTTGTTTTTAAGGACTTGTGAACTTAGATGGGTCCAAAAAGGCTTCCTTTCTCTGCTGGATCTTTATAAATGGATGCATACTCATGTAACACACACACACATGTATGTACAACAAAGACACAGATTTTTAAGATATTTGTGTGTATTGCTGTACATGGAAAGAGTCAGTTTTTGTAAGTATTTGGTGTGATTTATGCCCATCTTTTATCTCTACATGAATTCATCCCTTAAATCACATCTAGCCAATTTTAGAATGAGAGCTAAACCCCAAAAGGTTAATATATAATATAGCAAATACAGAGAGATTTTGAAATCCCTGATCTTCCATCCAGATTTCAGACAATGTTGGTTTTGGGGCTTCTGCAATTGCTGTTCCTGTTGAAGCCAAAGACAAAGTAACTTTTCCATTTTCTATATTTTTCAGAGTTTCATATTTTGAAAAGAAAGCCAGTGATCATTCTGACATTGAGACCCAGACAGAGAGAAGCACAGAAAAAGAGAAAGAAGAGGAGAAAGGCCCCGAAACTGTAGGTACTTGGGTTCTAAGGCTGCTGTCACACCCCTGATGTACCTAAGAGTCATATCTGAAGTCGCATCTTGTGCTGTGTCATTAGATTTAGAAATAGAAATAATCATAAAGTTGGATATATTATATTCTATTTCTCTCATATTTCCTTGACCTGATTCGAATTTCATCCATAGTAAATTATAGTGAGATGTGCTCCTATCCCAGTGATTCTAGGGAATCACACCTCTGTATCTTCTTTTTTTTTTTTTTTTAAGGTAGATTTATTTATTTTAGAGAGCAAGAGTATACATGAGTGAGGGGAGAGGCAAAGAGAGAGGGAGAAAGAGAATCCAAAGCAGACTGCCAGTGGAGGGCAGAGCCCGACACAGGGTTCCCATCTCATGACCCTGGGAAGAGTCAAGAGTCAGATGTCCAATCTACTGAACCACCCAGCTCTATCCCTTCTTGGCTGATTTTCACTCCTAACTTTGTGAGTGAACAGGCCCTCTAGTGGAGAAGGAATTTTGCCCACTTTATAGTGAGATTATTTGAGAATATGACCCAGAAACTTGGGATAAAATTGAAAGATCTCGGTTCTCCCCTACTACTGGTTTGAATGAAATAGTTTGAATGTAAAGGTTCATGTTTCTGTTGCCAGTGTTCTGTGGCACCAAGCTGTGCCCTAGAGCCTGTCACTCAGTCTTAAGCTTAGGGAGGGTGGATGAAGGCAGGAAGTTGTAAGAGCTGTAGTCGTCCACATGAAAGACATTTCTGTAAGATGCTCACTGTAGCCAATTCACTTATTCAGCAAATACATGTTGAATGTCTACTGTATTCCATGCTCTGGGCTGAGTTTCCTACTTCAAGAGACTGGAGAACACTGAAAACACTGAGATGAAGAGACAACCCGGGAATCATAGTGTGTTGTGGACTAAAGCCAATTTGACAACTGGTAGTAGAAGAGTACTGAGATTTCCAAGGCACCATAAAGCTCACTGATAGCCATTCTGGAGCTGCCAGGAAAAACTCGGTTCATTGAAAAGAGTGGAGTAAACTAGAAACATAAATCAGCCAAGGACTATGATCATAAGCTGCTCTCTGGGTAAATTAGATTTTGCTTTGACTCTGCTGTGCTCTCTGATCCCCTGAACCATGATCAGGATTAACTGAGGTCTGACAGAGGGTGAGCAGAAACTAGCAAAACCTAGAACCTTAACGTCTGGGAGTGTTTGTGTGAATTTTCACCCCTACAAGTCTTAAGAGGGGATGTTCTTGGGTTGCCAGAATCAAAAAGGAGACAATTCTTCTACCCTTTAAATAAACTCCACACATGTCTATAGGAAAAAAAAAAATTATGATGAAGTCATTATCACAATGCATACAAATTGATCAGTTATGTAAGAAAAACAGTTTTATATATGAATATTGCCATATGTTTGTAAATTACATATTATGAAACATAGAATGTATATGATTAGTAAATGTAGACATATAAGGAAACAGAGCTGTAGCTAAAACATTTCTTTTCATGGAAGATATTTGCGACATTAATTGTCAAAATTGTAATCGATTTACCAGTCTTAGTTGGACAATGATAGTTCACACAGTTTTCTCACAAAAAGGTTCATTTAGTCTGGATCCGAATCACATGTGCGTGTTTGGGATTTCCTGAATGACAGGTTGGAAGTGAAGTGGAGACATTGAACCTTCAGGTGACGACTCTATTTAAGGAGCTTCAAGAGGCTCATATGAAACTCAGTGAGGCTGAGCTAATGAAGAAGAGACTTCAAGAGAAGTAAGAATGAGAGATGAATTCTATTTTCTTTAGAAAATGGATATTTTTACAAAATATATTGTTATGTAAAAACATAGTTTCATTACTGTGCTACTAAAAATAAAATAGAAACCTAATTAAAATATGAATTCAGAAAACACTAATGTCTAGATTAACATACAGGTTCATTTATAAATATGAAATACTTGTAATGTGGGAGAATGGGGTCCAGGGAAATCTGATTCCGCTGCTCCAGGATGTTGGTTACACATGCTATAGCCTATGGGATGACCTATTAAAAAAAAAAACAGTAAGCCAGATTTCCTGTGACTTACCTGAGCTGACAATATTGATGTAAGCAAACATAAATGAAGCTGCAAAGAGAAAGAAGAACTTCAGGGAGATTTCTTGAGGAAAAAGAATTCATTTTTAATCAATTATGAAGGCTAATATTTAAATTCAGAACTTTGTGTTTATTTTTCTTAATGTAGCAAATTACCCCAAATCTTAAAAAGCTAAGTTGATGTTGTTCTTTTGGATTAGTTGGCAAACATAAATCCAGTTCAGTACATGAGCATGTGTTGCCTTAGAGTTATGCTTACTAAGGCTCTACCATCTTATGGTAAATCAGCAGAGCATAACAGCTAAAGCTAAGGACTTTGGACAAACAGGCTTAGTTGAAACATGGATCTAGAATTTATTTGTGGTATTACCTTGAGCAAGTTATTTATTTAACCTCTCTGAGCCCTAGTTTTATCATTTGTAAAATCTGTGTCATTATCCCTACCTTGTAACATATTGAGAGGTTTACCATGCTTGGTGTTAATGCCTTGCTATTAGGAAACTGTGGTTCATGTTTCCTATGATTATATCGAAATTCTCTTTCTGATCTTTAAGAGACCTTAAGACACTTCCTTTTCCCTTATTGAATCTTTGGACATATTCTTTGTGCATTTTGACAGAACCCACACTTCTCAAAATACTGAAGATATCCGTGTATCACTCTATGAAAAGCACCTTTAGCCAATTACTACTTTGGTCTGTGTTGAAGAACAAAAATATACTGGCATGTCTACTTAAGGCCATTATTCCATAGCTTCTTTGACCTTAGATCTGTACCTTTTTTTTAACGTTAGGCATAAGGGTTTAGGAATATGTAAATTTCTTTTCCAAAAAAAGGTCTGTATTTTTTAATGTTTAGTCATGTGGGTTTAGAAATATTATTTGCTTCTAGTAAAGAAGCAAGGAGTATAAAATATTTTTTTGCACCATTAAGTCCTTGAAAATGGCAATCCTAAATTTCTTTGTTTTGGTACATAATCTTGGGTTTGATTTAAAAGCCGCTGAGAAATGAAGGATCATTGTTTATCCTCATGATATTTCCTAGATGTCAGTCCCTTGAAAGGAAAAATTCTGCAATCCCTTCAGAGCTGAATGAAAGGCAAGAGCTTGTTTATAACAACAAAAAGTTGGAGCTACAAGTGGAAAGCATGAAATCAGAAATCAAAATGGAGCAAGCTAAAACCGAAGAGGAAAAGTGAGTATGCCCACTTGCTGGAAGAAGGTAGAAGAGCACTTCCATAAGATTGGAATTAGGATTTAGAATAAGTTTAAAATTTTTCTCTTTTATGTATCTCTTTTATGTATTTGTATTTATTCTCTTTTATGTATTTGAAGGGGTACCAGGAGACTTCTTTGAAGAGATAAACTTTGTTCTATTATAACAAAATTACTAAGTTACTTGTAATCTATGTTGATTTTTTTTATTTTTTATTTTTTTATTTTTTCCTTTGGATTTGTCCTTTATTAAGAGTTTTTTTTTTATAAACATATATTTTTATCCCCAGGGGTACAGGTCTGTGAATCACCAGGTTTACACACTTCATGTTGATTTTTTTTTTAAAGATTTTATTTATTTATTTATAGGCAGAGGTCACAAGTAAGCAGAGAGGCAGGCAGAGACAGAGAGGGAAGCAGGTTCCTGGCTGAGCAGAGAACCCCTTGCGGGGCTCGATCCCAGGACCCTGGGATCATGACCTGAGCCGAAGGCAGAGGCTTAACCCACTGAGCCACCCAGGTGCCCCAGTGTTGATTTTTTTTTGAAAGATTGTTTTCTTTGAGAGTAAAAAAAGGCTGGCAGGTAGTGGAATGGGAAAGGTAGGAGAGAAGGTTTTACTAGTCAAGTTTTCAGAAGAAGGTGGGAAAGTAAGACTAAGTTTTTATATTTTCTCCCCAAATTCTAATTCTTATTTTTTTTTAAACAGGTCCAAGTTAGCCACTCTTCAGTTGACCCATAACAAACTTCTTCAAGAATACAATAATTCATTGAAAACACTGGAGGAACTGAAAAGGAAAGAGGTATTCGTAGAAAAAAATGACTTCCATAGCCGCATAAGGAACAGAAACTATAAACATTTTTATATGCAAAATGTTGTGCTAATCCTTAACTGACTCTGGTTTCAAAGGCGGTTCTTCGGTTTATAATTGATTTCTTTTTTTTTTTTTTTTTTTTTTTAAATATTTTATTTATTTATTTGACAGACAGAGATCCCAAGGAGGCAGAGAGGCAGGCAGAGAGAGGAGGAAGCAGGCTTCCCGCTGAGCAGAGAGCCCGATGTGGGGCTCGATCCCAGGACCCTGGGACCATGACCTGAGCCGAAGGCAGAGGCTTTAACCCACTGAGCCACCCAGGCGCCCCTATAATTGATTTCTTATGTCTAAGTGTATATAGCTTCTGAGGTTGCCCCAGTGTTATAATGTGCTTTATAAAATGCTTTTAGCATTTCTTTTTTTAAAGATTTATTTATTTAGTTATTGAGAGAGGGGGAGAGAGTGTGGAGGGGTATGGTGGGGCGGGGCAGAGGGAGAGGGAGAGAGAATCTCAAGCAGACTCCTGATGAGCATGGAGCCTGACTCCGGGCTCTATCCCAGGACCCCAAGATCATGACCTGAGCCGAAACCAAGAGATGGACACTTAACCAACTGAGCCGCCCAGATGTTATAGCTTTTAGCATTTCTAAAGTGAGTGGGTTCATAGGAGAGCTACTAGCATGGGTTCCCACGTGACCAGAGCACAGTGAGACTATGGGTGGCCACTGGAGGGGTTGTCTCCATGGAGCTGTTACAGGGCTAGCTTGCTGCTGCCAGTGACCTTGAGACCCTGGACTCACTGGACTGCAACTTACATTAGTATAACACCAGCAAGGAGTGGCAGTTTAAAAATGGGAAGATGTGTGAGGTGATAGATGTGCCTGTTAACCTAGTGGGGGGAACTCTCTCACACTGTTTATGCATATCAAATTATTACATTGTTCACTTTAAATATCTTATAATTTAATTTGTCAGTTTTACTTGGATAAAGCTGGGATAAATGAGTAAAGATCATGAATGCTTTGAATTAGAAGGGATCTTTGAGTTTATATGCTTGTAAATGGACTCTTTGTTTTCCTTTTTTTTTTTTTAAGTTTTATTTATTTTTAGAGAGAGAGA
Source organism: Mustela putorius furo (assembly GCF_011764305.1). NCBI lineage: Eukaryota > Metazoa > Chordata > Mammalia > Carnivora > Mustelidae > Mustela > Mustela putorius. The sequence goes on from NW_025422060.1 coordinate 8,380,170, forward strand.
ATCTTTCAGGGGAGGGTCAGAGGGAGAGAATCTTTCAAAGAGACTCCCTGCTGAGTACAAAGCCGAGGACACAGGGCTTGATCCCTCAACCATGAGATCAGGAACTGAGCCAAAACCAAGAGTCAGATGCTTAACTGACTGAGCCACCCAGACACTACATATTTTTTTTAATAAAATATTCTTCCTGGGGCACCTGGGAGGCTCAGTGGGTTGGGGCCTCTGCCTTTGGCTCGGGTCGTGATTCCAGGGTCCTGGGATCGAGCCCCACATCGGGTTCTCTGCTCAGCAGGGAGCCTGCTTCCTCCTCTCTCTTTCTCTGCCTTCCTCTCTGTCTACTTGTGATCTGTATTTGTCAAATCAATAAATAAAATCTTTTAAAAAAATATTGTTCCTCTCTAGGACTAGTAAAATTTTTTCATTATTTATATACTTATCTATTTTTAATTGGAGTAGAGTTGACACACAATGTCATATTAGTTTTCAGTGTCCAACATAGTGATCTGAAATTTATATACCTTATGAAACATTCATAATTATAGCTACACCTGTCACTGTACAGAGTTATTACAATAGTATTAACTGTACAGTTGACCTTTGAACGAAAGATTTGCACAGGTCTGCTTAATATGCAGATTTTTTAAAAATACAGAACTGTATACGTGTTTTTTCTTCCTTACGACTTTTTAAATAACATTTTCTTTTTTTTTTAGCTTACTTTATTGTAAGAACACAGTATATAATACATATAACATACAAAATATATGTTAGCCCACTAAATTATTGGTAAGGCTTCCAGTCAGCCATAGGCTGTCACTAGTTAAGTTTCTGGGGAGTCAAAAGTTACATGTGGATTTGTGACTCTGCAGGGGCTCAGTGCCTCTAACTCGTGCATTGTTTGAGGGTCAGCTGTATTCCTGTGCTGTACTGTACATCCCTTGACTTATTTATTTTATAACTACAAACTACAAGTTTGCACCTCTTGATCTCCTTCATCCCCCTATGTCTCTCTCCTTAACAAAACAAATGTTTTTTTACATTCCACATAAGTGAAATCATATAGTATTTGTCTATTTCTATGACTTACTTCACTTTACGTAATACCCTCTAGGTCCATCCATATTGTCACAGATGGCAAGATTTCAGTCTTTTTATGTCTGAGTAATATTCTTGTGTGTGTGTGTGTGTGTGTGTACGTATATAGATCGCATCTTCTTTATCTATTCATCTGTTGAAGAGCAGTTAGATTGCTTCCATATCTTAGCTATTGTAAATAATGCTCTAGTAAACACAGGAATGGATATATCGTTTTGAATTAGTGTTCTCATTTTCTCTGGATAAATACTGGAGAGTGGGATTACTGGATCATATGGTAGTTCTATTTTTAACTTTTTGAGGAACCTCCACAGTGTTTCCAGAGTGGCTGCACCAGTTTGCATTCCCACCAACAGTGCTCAGGGGTTCCCCTTTTTCTCCACATCCTTGCCAACACTTGTTGGGTTTTGTTTGGTTGGTTGGTTGGTTTTGATACTAGTCATTCTGGCAGGTGTGAGGTGATCAATTTTTAATTTGAACATGTTTCTGCTTTTCTACGGACTTCGCCATTTAAGAGTAACATCAGTGGGGAAAGTAACAGTATCAGCAAGTTACAGCCTCACTGAGATCAGGGTTTGTCATCGTTTCCCTTCTTTAAGTGTTTTTTCTAAGTTAAATGAGTACAACTTTCTGAGTAAGTTATCATTGCTAATTAACAGAACAGTTTAGAGCCAGGCATTTAAAAAAATAAAACTTCATTTAATGTTTTACCAAAATAGCTTGAATTAGAGGTGCCTGGGGGGCATCGTTGGTTAGGCAACCGTCTCTTGATTTTGGCTCAGGTTGTGATCTTAGGGTCATGAGACCAAGCCTCACGTTAGGATCCACGCTCAGTGAGGAGGCTGCTTGAGACTCTCTCTGTCCCTCTGCCTCTCCCCACCCCTGTTCATGCACACTCTCCACTTAAATAAATTAATCTTTTTTTAAAAGATTTTATTTATTTATTTGACAGAGAAAGAGAGAGAGATTACAAGCAGGAAGAGAGGCAGGCAGAGAGAGAGGGAGAACAGGCTCCCTGCTGAGCAGAGAGCCCGATGTGGGGCTCAATCCCAGGACCCTGAGATCATGATGACCTGAGCTAAAGGAGAGGCTTAACCTACTGAGCCAACCAGGTGCCCCTAAATAAATAAATCTTTTTTAAAAAATAGGTTAAATTATTTCACAGTCATTTCTAGAATAATCTTGTCTCTCTTAGTCTGAAAAAGTGGATAAGGTGGTACTTCAAGAACTAAGTGAAAAGCTGGAAGTGGCAGAGAAGGCCTTGGCTTCCAAGCAGCTTCAGATGGATGAGATGAAGCAGACCATCGCCAAGCAGGAGGAGGACCTGGAAACCATGACCGTTCTTCGGGCTCAGGTAAGCTATGTTCTGAAACATGAACTGAGTGAGGCCAACCATGGTTCTGTTCTCATATGGGAAAGTGATGGTGTTCAAAGTATATTTTTGGATGTTATATAATTTCCACCAATATATTTAAAGATTTTTTTTATTAAAGCATATCATGGATGGAAAGTGCACCAAACTTTTAAGGGTAGAGCTCAATGAATTTATCTATGCTACAGTTGATAAGTAGTTGGATTATTTTCAGTTTGGGCCGGTATAATTAAGGTTGTTCTGACATTCTTGTGCGTATCTCTCTTTGCTGGACTTTGCCTTCCTTTCTGTGGGTACATACCTAGCTAGGAGTGGAAGAGCACATTGCTAGAGTTCACGTATTACTGAATGTTAGTGGATGTGGCCAATACTTTTACAAAGTGGTTGTATCAGTTTTCGCTCCAACCAACAGAATCCCCATTGCTCCACATCCTTACCCATACTTATATTATCAATATTTTTACTTTTATTTATAACCATTCTGGGGGGCACATAATGGTGTCTCATTTAGTGTGCATTTCCCTGATGACTAATGAGACTGAGTACTTTCTCGGATGTTCAGTAGTCTTCTTTTTTTTTTTTTTTTTTTTTTTTTTTTTTTTTTTTTTTTTTTTTTTTTTTTTAATTTTTTATTTTTTATAAACATATATTTTTATCCCCAGGGGTACAGGTCTTCTTGATGCTCCCTTTCGTGAAGTGCCTGAAGATGTCTTTCCCCATTTTTCTTCTGGTTTACTGTCTTAATTTTATGAGTTCTGTGTTTACACTCCAGACACAAGCCCTTGACAATTCCGTTTGTTGCAGGTTTCTTGTTTCTGCGATTTGTCTTTTCATACCCCTAAAGGTGTCTTTTGATGAACAGAAGTTCTTAATTTTAATGTAGTCTACGTTGTCAGTCTTAATGCTTACAATTAGTACTTCTTGTGTCCTTTTAAAAAACTTTCACTACCTCAAGGCCATGAAGATACTCTGCTGTGTTGTTCTAAAAGTTTTACTGTTTTGCCTTTTATATTAATATCTAGAAACCACCTGGAATTAGTTTTTCTTTATAGAGTGGGATAAGGGTGAAGACTCATTTTTTTATCTTATTGCCTTGGCACCATTTATTTATAATGTCATCTTAAGTACCGTGCTGCCCTCTTGGTTGTATATTGTGTTCGGGTATCCATGGTCTATTTCTGGACTCTGTCCTGTTCCATTGAGCTATTTTTGTATACTTGCTCTGGTACCATACTGTCATGACTTATTATAAAGCACCAAAATTTTGATACCTGGTAGAGTAAGTCTTCCTACCTCATTGATACTTGTCAAGAAGACCTTATATTTTCCTTCCCTTTTTCATTGTCATTTTAATTTTAGCATCCACTTGGTATTTTACACACATACAGGAACGCAGAAGAACCTTCTGGAGCTTTGACTGGAATTATATTAAATACATTATCAATCCATTTCGAGGTAACTAACCTCTTTACAACAGTGACTCTTCCAGTGCAAGAATGTGGCGTAGCTTCTGTAATTCTTCTTCTTTTTTTTTTTTTTTTTACTTTTAAAGATTTTATTTATTTATTTGAGAGAGCATGAGCAAGAGAGAAAATACAAGCAGGGACAGAGGGAGAGGGAGAAGCACACTTCCCTGCTAAGCAGGGAGCCCGATACAGGGCTTGTTCCTGGGACCCCGGGATCATGACCTGAGCCAAAGGCAGACACTTAACTGACTGAGCCATCTGGGCATCCCTTCTTTAAATCTTCTTCTTTCCTTTTTTTTTTTAATTAACATATAATGTATTATTTTTTTAATCCTTCTAAATAATATTTTTAATATTCTTAGTATTAGATTATTCATAGATACTCTATTTCAATGATACTGTTATAAATAGCACCTTTTTTAAAAATCTTCATTTTTTAACACCTACTGTTATATAGAAATACAACTGATTTTTATAAATTGATTTTGTATGCAGTAGACTTGCTCAATTCACATTTTAATTTTAATAATATCTCTGAATATTCTTTTGACCTCTTTGCACTCACAGTCATATCATTTAAATAATGACTATTTGGGGTGTTTTCCTTTCCAATTCTTCCTTTGCTTTATTTCTTTTTCTTGCCTTATCACACTGACCGGGCCCCTGTTACACAAAGTGTTGTGTAACAGTGCAGATGGCAGGCAGCCTTGCAGTGTTTTTACATTTTACTGCTAAGTACATGGTGTTTGCTATAGCCTTTGTTGATCTTACTTATTGAATCAAGGAAATTCCCTTTTCTTTCTTGTTTGCCAAAATTTTTATTTCGAGTGGATATTGAATTTTATTGAGGGAATGTTTTTTTCTTATGGTAATGATATAGTTGGATAATTACATGCCTTTTTCCTTTAATTTGTTAATGTGGTGAATCACATTGATTTTTAAATATTAGGAAAACTACATTTCTTGAATAATTCTTCATACATATTGCTGGATTTGGTTTGCTTATATTTTGCATAGGACTTTTGTGTCTATATTCTTGAGTAAGATTGGTCTGGGATTTTCCTTTTGCTAATGTCATTGTGAGGTTTTGATATCAAGGTTTTTTTGGCCTCATGAAAATAAGTTGAGATACATTCCTTCTTTTACTTGAGAAGAATTTGTGTACCATGGCTTATTGTTACTATTTGACCCCACTCTTGCTCCTGGTGGGTGGAGGACTTGCAGAAAGTTATCAATGAGAATGAATCCTGCCTGAGATATTAAACTACAGGAAATGTGGGAGAGAACCTTTGTCTTTTGTCGTTATTTTGTTTGTTTGCTTAATTAAAAGTAGGATTGCAGTAGACCTTTTTTACTACAACTCTTCACTCATGATATCTTAGATGTCTCTCCATATTAGTACTCATAGCCATTTGTTATCTTTTTGAACAGTTGTATGGTATTCCAAAGTGTGCATTACCATCATAGACTTAACCAGTCCTTTAATATGTATATGCTGTACCAATATTCTTGCTATTACCAACAATGGTGAACTGAACAGTCTTGTATGTATGTCTCTGTGCACTTGTGGAATCTATAGTGAGATGTAGACATGGAATGGTTGGGTTATTGGGTATGTCTGTCTTTAAGTTAAATAAATATTAACAAGTTGTCTTCCAAGAATGCATAACCAAAATTATCCTCTCACCGAAGGACAGAAGAATGTCTATTTCCCCACCTCCTTGCATCATTCTTTTAAATGTTTGCCAATCTGATAAAGATAAATTCTTTTTAATATAATGAAGTTAACAGTTTATTATTTCCTAGTGACTACCTATATAGTCATTACTCAAATATGAAATCCAAAGGTAATCACCTTTGGATTTACTGGATGTACGGTCTTGAGTTTTATTTCTATAGGAAGAGAATTTCAACCCAAGCCCTTTATAGCATTTTGTTTGTTCAGGTACCTCATGGTATTGCTGTCATGTCCTTTTCCTTCTGTACACGGACATTTGTTGTGTTTTGATAGATACTCCCATTCATTCACTCAGCCACTTCTTTTTGAGCACCTTGATGTGAGCCACTGGTGTCGCTGCAGGGCACGTGGGAATGGACAGAATGACCCAGGTCTCACTGGCTCAGAGCTAATCATTGGTAGAAGTAAGACAGTAACTTAAATTGAGATTGGTCTCAAAAATTCCCCTGATGCATCAGTGATCGCATACCGTGTTGGACCATTCTTAAATGGCAGGAAGTCCCTTAAAAGGACCTTTTATCACATAGCTGTGGACGGGGGGTTGTAACTAAAACTGTGATATTTAAGTTTTTATTAATTTTTACTTTTAAAAGTAAGAGATAAGGGGGCCCCTGGTTGGCTCAGTCGTTAAGCGTCTGCCTGCTTCTCCCTCTCCCACTGCTTGTGTTCCCTCTCTTGCTGTGTCTCTGTCAAATAAATAAATAAAATATTTTTTTTTAATTAAGAGATAAATATTTGTATCCTAGAACCATGAAACTTGGGGGAAAACCTAAATTTTAAGTATAAAAAGTTTAAAATTGTTATTAGAATAATGTTCATTTCACTATTAAGGAGCTCATTTTTACTTTAGAATTCTTAAACAGTGAAGAAATCTCTATCACAACATAATATTTATATATTTCTAGGTTAGAAATTACCCTCCAGCTTAGCAGCTGCTACAACAAACATTTGTCATCTTTAGGTTTCTGTGAGTCAGGCATGCAGGAGCAGCTTAGCGGGGTGATTCCGACTCAGGGCCCCTCATGAGGCTGCACTCAAAATGGACCGAAAGACCCGTTTCCAAGCCAGCTCACTCACACAGCTGCAGGCAGGAGGCCTGAGTTCCTCACCCTGTGGGGTTCCCCACACGACAGCTTGCACACTCTCATGACCTGACAGCAAGCTTCCCCAACAGCGGGTGACCCAGGGAAGAACAAGGCAGAAGCCATGCACCATCATTTCTGCAATATCCTAGTGGTTACATGGGTTGGCTCTGTTTGTTGTGGAAGGGGACTATGGAAGGGTGTGAATACCAAGAGGGGAGCATCACCCAAGCCATCTTGGAGGCTGGCTACCACCGTGAGAAGGAGGCATAGAATACAGGCTTCCGTCTTGGTTCAAGTGCTGGCTTGACAACATACCTAAACTACCCCAGACAGAGCTGTTAAACTTGTGAATGTAAAGTGAGCATAGCAATTATACATTCACAGGACCTTTGATCAAGTGAAGTAAGGTAAGAATATAGGCACCTGACATAAGACCTTGTACATGTTTGGAATGCAATGAATAGCATCTATTTATTATTGTTGTTTAAAATTTAATTTAAGGCCAGCCTTTGTAAATATACCTGACAGAGTAAATAAAGCATTTACTATATTAAGCTAATCCTGAATATGACTTATTTATTTATTTATTTTAATAAAGATTTTTATTTATTTATTTGACAGACAGAGATCACAAGCAGGCAGAGAGGCAGGCAGAGAGAGAGGGGGAAGCAGGCTTCCTCCTGAGCTGAGAGCCCGATGCGGGGCTCGATCCCAGGACCCTGAGATCATGACCTGAGCCAAAGGCCGAGGCTTAACCCACTAAGCCACCCAGATGACCCTGAATATGATTTTTTTTAAAAAAAAGACCAGAGAATTGGGGCACCTGGACAGCTCAGTTATTAAGCATCTGCCTTTGGCTCAGGTCATGATCCCAGAGTCCTGGGATTGAGCCCCACATTGGGCTCCCTGCTCGGCAGGAAGCCCACTTTCCCTCTTCCACTCCCCCTGCTTATGTTCCTGCTCTTGGCTGTCTCTCTGTCAAATAAATAAATAAAATCTAAAAAAAAAAAAAAAAAAAAAGACGAGAATTTTACTGAACAAATGTTATGTGCAGTACTTAAACCACCTATATCAATGTTATTGTTGGGTTCTGATTGCCTAAAGTGCACACGCATGCATGCACACGCACATACAACTTGTCTTCCGTCTGAAGGTTGGGAAGTCATGTGCTGGCTTCTAGCAGGACTGTGCACACCTGTTCCTGATGAGGGAATCACAGAAGGCAGCACTCCCCCTGTGCCTCGTCACCCAGTGGGCTGTAGAGTATCCATGGGTTCGTCTATGTAGTAACTTCTGTCTCTCTTAACATCTACCAGATGGAGGTTTACTGTTCGGACTTCCACGCTGAAAGAGCAGCGAGAGAGAAGATACACGAAGAGAAGGAGCAGCTGGCCCTACAGCTGGCAGTCCTGCTGAAAGAGGATAATGTTTTTGAAGATGGAAGCAGGTGAGGCTCAGGAAGGCTGAGAGCACATGCTGGGAGCCCAGGGCATAGGCCGAGCATGGGGGGCCTGTCGGAGGTGCTCCCTATGAGCTATCGCTCAAGTCAAGCTGAGCACACTTCGCTTGACTGTGTCCCTGACACTCAGCGTGACTTCCCGCGAGGCCTGGCCGCGTCCTGTGGGAACATGATGAGTTCTTTGCTTTCAGACATGCTGGGAAGACGTGACCTTGTGTGTTCCGAAGCCCTGTCCTGCTGTCCTGAGGGGTACAAAGTCATAAACACTTCGATTTTGCAACATGTTTTAAAAGAAAATAGGGCTAAAATTACTTCTGTCTTTTAAATGTCCATTTTGAGAAAAATTGGAAACAGAGAGAAATAGAAATAGAAAAATACAGGGATAGAATGTCACACGCTATGATGTGCTCCACCCAGAATTGACAGTGACATACATTGATTTGCATCATGGATTTTTTTTTAAGATTTTATTTATTTATTTGACAGACAGAGATCACAAGTAGGCAGAGGCAGGCAGAGAGAGGCAGGGGTGGGGGGAGCAGGCTCCCCTGCTGAGCAGAGGCCCCGATGCAGGGCTCAATTCCAGGACCCTGGGATCATGACCTGAGCTGAAGGCAGAGACTTTAACCCACTGAACCACCCAGCACCCCCTGCATTGTGGATATTTTATACTGCCTGGAGCTCGGGTGGTAACATCCCCATCTGTTGTATACTTCTACATAGTATCAGTATAATACCTATGTCATATCTTGAAACAACATAATATTTGTTTCTCTGTGTGTAAGTTACAGGATGGTTGCTAGGTATTGTTCTGCAGCTGGCTTTATCTCACACTGGGATTTTAAACTTTAGAGGATTTTGTGTATATATGCAGTTTATTTCATTGTAACTGCTCTATAGTATCTTGTTTTAGAAATATGCTACTTTTTTCTAATCCATTCCATTATCAGTTGACAGTGTGGTTATTTACTTATTGATATTTTTCATTCTGATTATTCATTTCTTTCACTACTCTGTGTCTTAGTGCCAATAATATTTAACATTCTACTTAATCCTTAATATCTGGTTTCTATGAACTTTGCTCTTATTTTTCAGCTCTTTTTTTCCCTCCATCCTATTGTTGAATGTCTGTCTAATGTTGTCATAGTTCAGGGCATTAGAACATCACTATCCTGTTGCTTTTCATCCCAGCAGGCAGTCCCTGATGGAGATGCAGAGCCGTCATGGGGCGAGAACCAGTGACTCCGACCAGCAGGCCTACCTCGTTCAGAGAGGTGAGTTGCATGTGATTGTAGGTGATCACGGTTCCAGGGAATAACTATCCTGTAAAGAGAATGCTTGAGGACAAATGTAGTAAAGACACTACATTTTACATGAAAATTCCAGATCAAACTGTGAAGAATGTAGCACCCCCAGCCTTAATTCCTGTGTACCCTCTTCTTCATTACCATTACCATTACCAACTGAATCCAGACACCAGACTCTTCATGTTAGCACTGAAGACCTGGTGTAGCCGAACTTTCAACCTTTCTCCCTCTAATTCTCTATAGCTATTAGCCAACTGAATCACTCCCCTTTCCTTGAGCTTGCTCTAGGCTTGTGTACCTGCGTGTACTTGGTTATGTGGTGTCCTTCACTCACTCATTTCCCTGTCTCCCTCCCATTGCTTTCCAGTGAACTTCTACCCCATCTATAAAACCCATTTCAAATATCATCTCCAGGAATCCAGCAAAATGTGACCTCGCCCTCCTGAATTTCAGAAGTACTTTCTTCCTGTTGTAGTCCTCATCTTCTATTTGATTTTATAATTACGTATGTGTTCTAAATATGCATCTAAGTACCACATTAATGAAGCTCTCCCAGAACTTGTAAATTCACCTATTACCTGGTGTTACGCACATAATAATGTTCACATTTACTGAGTTTACTGTGCACTGACATGAACACTGGCCTCAGGCATGTTTACTGTCACAGGGTAAAGCTGTGTTCTTCCCCAAAAGCTGTATTTACCCACTTGAGCACCACCAGACATTTTCCCTAATCTGGTTTTAAGTAACACAGAAACACCCATATACCTCTGTTATCAAAAGTGTCTGTAGCAGTGTTTTGGGTCCAAAAAGACCATCTCTTGCACCTTAATTTCTTAGGAGAAGATTTTCTTTTGTCGTAATTAAAGAAGGAATGCCTATTTATGTTAAAAAAAAAAAGTCACATACTCTTCTACTTATATTTATAATCCAGAAATCATCACAAAGTACACATTTATTCATGATTATCCTAATAAGGTTTTTGTCTTATAAAAAGCAATATTCCAAACAGACTGTATTGAGATTTTCATTTTATTTTTATTATTATAATTTTGTTAGCTTCCTAACAAAGCTGCCTTAAACAGTAGCCCCTCTTGACAGTATTTCATCATTATGGTCAACTGTGGCCATCAGTGCACCTGTTGTAGTCAGGGACACTCAGTTGAGCACAAGGCCTGGCCAGGTCCATGGTGATGTGTGTCCTGGTTGGAGAGACAGGATGTGCACATAAAAGGATGGGTTCATAAAACAAGATAATATTTAAGTAATAGGAATAATGGTGCTGAAGGTCAGAGGACAGGTTGATCACTGGGGGCCAGGAGAGCTGAGAAAGGCCTTGAAAAGGTGTGACTTTAAGCTTGACCTTGAAGCTAGGATTTACATAAGTACCATGTGAGAATAAAGGGTCCAAGTCAGAGAGGAGGGTGATGTGTTAACAATGAAAACTGACTAAGCTTATTTTATAGCAAAGAGCCAGGAGGTAGAGGTAGGAGGTATTAGTTAACCAACTAATAAAACAGCCCAAGTCTGAGTCTCGAAACACAGACCAGGACCAAAAAAAAAAAAGGCACAGGTGAGCACAATGTTTTAAAATGAGCAGTCCCTGGTCAGTGCCAGTTGTCATCTAGAGCAGAAAAAGCTGACTCTGACTCCTGATCTCCGGCCATGAGACCATTAGAAAGTTCTCCACTTTCAGGGCATGAACTCATGCCTTGTCAGTATTTCTTTTCCTTTTTTTTAAAAGATTTTATTATTTATTTGAGAGAAAAAGAAAGCATGAGAGGAGATAGGTCAGCAGGAGAAGCAGACTCCCTGCTGAGCAGTGAGCCCGATGTGGGACTCGATCCTACAACTCAGGGATCATGACCTGAGCCAAAGGTAGTTGCTTAACCAACTGAGCCACTGGGCACCCACCTTGTCAGTATTTCTGTTTAAGGGTGTTGCTGAACACAAACTATCTGTAATTGTCTCACATATTATTCAATTCAGATAATATGCTCAGAAGCCAAAAACCATGTTAAATGTTGCCTCCACTGTCAGCCTCCAAAAGCAAACATTTCAGGGGCTGACTGAAAGTCCTCAGACCAAAATGCTTTGTGTTGGTCCAAAAAGGTCAGACCAAGGAGATGTCCCGGGAGTCAGAAGTCGCTTCTAGCATCAATCACAGTTTGCACATGTGGGACCTACTTAGAGTCGAGGCTTATTTCAAGCATTCTTTAATTTAGACTTGACCCTCATTCCAGTTCTAAAATTGGATGGAATGCCGTGACCCATTCTTTCTCATCACTTACTTTGCCTGGGCAGCCCTTACCTACACCTGGAATTCCTCTCAAGTGCAATGGGTCTCATCAGGGGGCCCTTTTCAGTCTTCCCACTAACTGCCTTGTGCATAACACAGTGTGGCCCTTTCCTCATACGTCCCTGCTGTTGCTTTTCTCACCTGAAGTCCCCACCATCTCTGTACCCCTCTGGTCCACCTCCTGGGTCTCAGATGCATGGGCCAAATGAATGCAGTTGTTTCTGCTTCTGAGAAGCTTCACACTTTTCTGGCTGTCTCTCTGTGTGCTGCTTACTGTTTTCTCCACCTTGTCTCCTCTTTAGCTCATATCTTCATCTATCTCATTCTTTCTCTCAGATATTCTTGTTTTTATTATAAAGCACATATTGTCCTGCACCTAGAACTGAAACCACATATTTTCAGATGCCTACAATTTGGACTAGAGCCCAAATCTCAAAGTGATAGGAAAGCGGGTACCATTCTGGGAGATCTTCTCTATGTGTGTAGATGTCTTAAGGACCCCATCCCCCAAAATTCCCTGTATTCACTCCCCTTTAGGTATCACTTACAAAATTTAACAGATGTTAACATTCATCATTTGTTATTAAAATCAAACAAAACCACTTACAACATGGAAGAAATGGAATAGTGTTTCATTTAATGTCTATTCCCAGGAGCTGAGGACAGAAACTGGCGGCAGCAGCAGCAGCGGAATATTCCAATTCATTCCTGCCCCAAATGTGGAGAAGTTCTGCCCGACATAGACACGCTCCAGATCCATGTTATGGACTGCATCATTTAAATGTTCACATCTCACTTCCCCCCAGACTGTTGGTAAATATCAAGATATTTTTCCTCCAAGAGTTGTGCTTCTGTGTTATTTGTTTTCACACAAACATTTTGCCTCATTATGTTTATTTTAGGAGAAAGAAATGAGTATGTTCTAAATGGGACATTTTCTGTGGATTTCCTTAGAATCCTTAACATATCACTTTTCTGATAATAGATTCTTTTTTTCTTTCTTTTTTTTTTTTTAAATGTTCCACATATGTGAGCTGAACTATTCACGCAGTTAATGAGCTTGTGACATCATGGGACAGAGGGAATATAACTGAAGGAGGAGGCCTCACAGAGAGTCTTTTAAGGAGGCAGGAAAAATGAAGTGGTCAGAGATTTAATCGATAGTATCTTTGGAGTTTTTTTTTAAATAAATCATATTGTTATTTTTCTTCATCCTTTAAGACACATCTATATGAGGTCGTGTGTATGTTGTGGTTTTATCGCACCTACACTAATTGTACCATTTAGGATGGGGCTCTTTTCCTATGAGTGCTATGGGCTTTTACTTGATCATTCGTATGAATGAAAATGTATTGGCGTATGTGAAGAACATATGTTAAGTTCACTGGTTTCATTGTAGCCCCGCGTATATGGGCTTATACAATAGATAGTTTATTAATTTCTAAGAAAGAACAGCTGCCTATTAATTTCCCTGGATCAGGCTGTATACTCATAATCACAAAAATAGGTATTGCAAAATAAAATTTTGCTTTTGAATAGTTCACATTGTTCGTATATGATTGGCCAAGCTCATGGGATGCTTCCCATATTCAGCTTTATATAAACTTAATGCTTATTCAAATCTGTTTGGTGAATTCTATGATACAAGCAAATCCCCTTAGTAGAGACTAGTATGTGTTGTTTGAATTAGAGATTATTCCTGCTAAGGAGGTAAAAAGATAGGGATTTGCTCTATTCTGTAAACCCACAGTTTACCGAGATTAGCTAATACTGAGCCAGTCATCAAAGTAAACAGTGTCTTTGTGTGTCTATATCCTAAACATTTAGAAGAAACTTAAAAGATATACTCTGCGTTTATCATAATAATCTCTCTTAGGCAAACTTGATTTAATAACGTGTGTATGTGCGTATGTGCGTGTGTGTGTTTATTTATGCATATATGTTTTTTAAACCAGGAATCAAAACAGTTAATTCTGTGTTCATGCCAAGGGAACACACAGATTGACCGGTAGCTTGGATTCCCCCATCTCATTCCAGGGAGAATGCTTGTGAAAGATATGTCTAAAGTAACCATGAAATTTTCATTTTAACTTGATTATAGTTCCTAGTTTTAATTTTTTCCTTACTATTTTGTATTGGAGGAAATAAATTTCTCTAGTGTCTTAAATAGAAAAGCAACCCAAATGGTTTCACATTGAAGTTAAGGGACTATCCTTTTATGTTGTTCAAGTAAAAATATAAGCTGATTCCAACTCTGAGGTAATAATGTGAGTGACTTATTAAAGCTGTGATCAAATTGTTTGCTGGATAATTAAAAGAATTGCAAATGAAGGCAAGTTCATATAGTCAGTTTAAATTAAAGCCATTGTACTGAGGGAGGCAAACAGTTTGGTAAACAGCTTGTAAACTGTGCATGTTTTCTCTAACGGAGTCTCTTCAGAGGTCCAGCTCCCATGTTACCAGGTAATGACACTTCATTGGAATGTCAGCCTCTCTCTGGAACCCACTATCCTGTGTTCTCCAAGTGTGGAAAATGGGAGCAATAGGGACATGAGAATTGGGAAGAAATAGGAATGAGACAATGACAATTTTGCAGCTAAATAAGATTACAATATTAAGTCTTCAGGTATTGTATTTTAAAATAATTTTGATCTAGTCTGGCATATAAGGAGCTTGGAAGTCATCACTCCATCCTCTTAACAAGGAAAAGGCTGAACAGACTGAAAATCACCAACTCTTTTTAAATCCCTCAGAGAACTGAAGTCACAGGGCAAACCACTGCCCAGAAATTAGAGAGACAGTCAGACAGATACAGAGAGTCTCAGATTACCAGATCAGGGTCTCAGGAGCAAAAACCATAGTAGGAACCAGTATCTTAGTAGGAGCACATAAACTAGAGCACTTAAACTATAATTGAAGAATTGCCAAAGGCTCAGCATGGACAAACATGAGAATTAAAAGCTTTAATAGGAGCCCATTTTGAAGAGCACCCCCACACTTGTGTGAATTTTACCTCCAGGAGCCCTAGAATATCCCCACAGTGAAGATTTCTAAAAATTCTCCCATACTTTTAGCAGGGGAAGAGGGAAAGCCATTTTGAAATACACCAAAGTACTCTGTTCTTAGGGATGTCGTCCCTCAAGGGAAATTGTTTTTCCAGACCCTAATCTGCTGGGTTATATCAGAACCTGACTGACCCAGGGGAAAGGAAATACCCAACTCTCGCCCCTTCTAGCTTTACTCCTCTCACCTGAGGAGGAGAAAAAAGTCTGAGAAGCACTTGTAAAGGTCGTAGTTCAGAGGCAGAAGCTCAGTAAAAGACCAAGACTGTGGAACTCTTTTCCCCAAGCCCTACCTTACCACCACATCAGCAAGATCCCTGTCTAATAACAGGATTACAACCAGAAGAACTGCTCACCTTTGGGTTTATTAAAGAAGAGGTATATAGGGAATCTCAAAGATTTAACAGGAGAGACAAAACAAGGACACCAGAGGAAATTTTAGCCTGACACCCAGGAGCTGCAGCAGATAGTAAACATAGTCTAGCTCTTAGCCAGGTGAACATAAAACCTCACACTATAGATTTATTGACCTCAGTTCCTTTTACCTACTGCATCATTGCCATTTTTCAACAAGAAATTATACTACTACTAAAAGAACCCACAACTTAAAAAGACAGAGCAAGCATCAGATGTGATGAATATAAGACTGGAAATTTAAAACAACTATGGTTAATATCCTAAGGGCTCTAATGGGAAAGATGACAACATGCAGGAAATGAAGGATAATATAAGCAAACAGATGGGAACGCTAAGAAAAACTCAAAACGAAATACTAGAAATCACAGGCAGTGTAACAAATGAAGAATGCCTTTTGTGGGCTCATGAAAAGATTGAACATGGTCAAGAGAATCTGTGTGCTTGAAGCAATGTCAATAGGTACTTCCAAAACTGAAATGCAGAGAGAAAAAGGAATAAAAACAGAATATCCCAGAGCCATGGGACAATTTTTTAAATGTAATATATGTGCAATGAGAATATCAGCATGAAAAGAGATTGTGCTAAGTAATTATGGCTGAGAATTTTCAAAGATTAATGACAGAGACCAAACTACAGATCAGGAAGCTCAGAGATCACCAAGTCGGTTGAATACCAAAAAATCTTCACCTAGGTATATTGTATTCAAACTGCAGAAAATCAAGGGCAAAGAGAAAATCTTGAAGAAGCCAGAAGGAAAAACAAAACAAAACAACCTTATCTGTAAAGGAGCAAGGAGAAGAAATATATAAGACCTTTCTTCAGAAACCATGCAAGTAGGAAGAAGGGAGTAAAATACTTAAAGTATTGAGAGAGAAAAACCACCAACCTCTAATTCTGTGTCCATGGAAATTGGACAAAATGAAGGAGAAATAGACTTTCATAGACAGAAAAATTGAGGAATTTTTGTAAACTGTGCATGTTTTCTCTAACGGAGTCTCTTCAGAGGTCCAGCTCCAAAGAGGTCCAAAGCAGTAGACCTGCTTTGTAAGAAATGTGAAAAATTCTGCAGAGAAAATGGAAGTTACTTCCATCAGAAACTCAGATCTACATAAAAAAGGGAAAATTATTAGAGAAACAGTAGATGAAGATGAAGACTTTTGTTTTCTGTATTCTTAATTGGTCTAACAGAGTAACAGTTCAAAATAATAATAGCCATGTGTATTCAGTGATTATAGCTAATGGACCATTGGAATGAATAATAGCAATGTTATAAGGGATGGGAGCAGGGAAGTGGGATAGTCTGTTAACAGGATGTTCGCACATATTGCAAACTCCAGTGCAACCACTGAGAAAAAAATGTTAAAGAAGTATATGCTAAGTTATGCTAAGAAAGGAGCAAAAATGGAATAACATAAAATATTCGGTTAAAAGCAGAAAACCAGGTGAGCCTGGTGGTGGGTATTAAGGAGGGCACGTATTGCATGGAGCACTGGGTGTGGTGCATAAACAGTGAATCATGGAACAATGAAGAGCTAAAATAAAATTTTTTTAAAAAGCAGGAAACCCAGAAATAGAGTGAAAGACAATAGAAGAAACAAAGAAAAAGGGCAATGAATAGAAAACAGTAATAAATGTGGTAGATATTAATCCCATTATGTCAATACTCACTTGCAACATCATTAGTCTAAATATGCCAATTAAAAGACAGATTGTCAGAGCGGATTAAAAAAAACAGGATTCCACCTATGTGCTGTCTGTAAGAAACCCACTTTAAATATAAGGACATGTAGATTACGAGTAAAGAGATGGAGAAAGAAATAGCAAGGTAACACTAATTAAAAAAAAGCTGGAGGGTGCCTGGGTGGCTCAGTGGGTTAAGCCTCTGCCTTCTGCTCAGGTCACGGTCTCAGGGTCCTGGGATCAAGTCCCACATCAGGCTCTCTGCTTGGCCTCTCTCTCTCTCTGCCTACTTGTGATCTTTGTCTGCCAAATAAATACATAAATAAAATCTTAAAAAAAAGAGAGAGAGAGAAAGCTGGAGTAACTATATTAATTTAAAGAAGACTTAAAAGCAAAAAGAATTGTTGGAGAATGGTCGAGTTTCATTCTTCTACATATAGCTGTCCAGTTTTCCCAGCACCATTTACTGAAGAGACTGTCTTTTTTCCACTGTATATTTTTTCCTGCTTTGTTGAAGATTATTTGCCCATAGAGTTGAAGGTCCATATCTGGGCTCTCTACTCCGTTCCACTGGTCTATGTGTCTGTTTTTATGCCAGTACCATGCTGTCTTGGTGATCACAGCTTTGTAGTAAAGCTTGAAGTCAGCAGCGTGATGCCCCCCATTTTATTTTTGTTTTTCAATATTTCCTTAGCGATTCGCGGTCTCTTCTGATTCCATACAAATTTTTGGATTATTTGCTCCAGCTCTTTGAAGAATACCAGTGGAATTTTGATCGGAATGGCATTATAAGTATAGATTGCTCTAGGCAGTATAGACATTTTAACAATGTTTATTCTTCTGATCCAAGAGCATGGAATGGTCTTCCATATTTTTGTGTCTTCTTCAATTTCTTTCATGAGTGTTCTGTAGTTCCTCGAATACAGATCCTTTACCTCTTTGGTTAGGTTTATTCCCAGGTATCTTATGGTTCTTGGTGCTATAGTAAATGGAAATGATTCTCTAATTTCCCCTTCTTTATTTCCATTGTTAGTGTATAAGAAAGCCACTGATTTCTGTACATTGACTTTGCATCCTGTCACATTGCTGAATTGCTGTATGAGTTCTAGTAGTTTGGGGGTGGAGTCTTTTGGGTTTTCCATGTAAAGAATCATGTCATCTGCGAAGAGAGAGGGTTTGTCTTCTTCATTGCCAATTTGGATACCTTTTATTTCTCTTTGTTGTCTGATTGCTGTTGCTAGGACTTCTAATACTATGTTGAACAAGAGTGGTGAGAGTGGGCATCCTTGTCGTGTTCCTGATCTCAACAGGAAGGCTGCAAGCTTTTTCTCATTGAGGATAATATTTGCTGTGGGTCTTTCATAGATAGATTTTATGAGGTTCAGGAATGCTCCCTCTATCCCTATACTTTGAAGCATTTTAACCAGGAACGGATGCTGGATAGATAAAAGACCTCAACGTGAGACAGGAATCCATCAGAATCCTAGAGGAGAACATAGGCAGTAATCTTTTCAATATCAACCACAGCAACTTCTTTCAAGATATGTCTCTAAAGGCAAAGGAAACAAAAGCGAAAATAAACTTTTGGGACTTCATCAAAATCAAAAGCTTCTGCACAGCAAAGAAAACAGTCAAGAAAACAAAGAGGCAACCCACGGAATGGGAGAAGATATTTGCAAATGACAGTACAGACAAAAGATTGATATCCGGGATCTATAAAGAACTCCTCAAACTCAACACACACAAAACAGACAATCATATCAAAAAATGGGCAGAAGATATGAACAGACACTTCTCCAATGAAGACATACAAGTGGCTATCAGACACATGAAAAAATGTTCATCCTCACTAGCCCTCAGGGAGATTCAAATTAAAACCACATTGAGATACCACCTTACACCAGTTAGAATGGCCAAAATTAGCAAGACAGGAAACAACATGTTTTGGAGAGGATGTGGAGAAAGGGGAACCGTCTTACACTGTTGGTGGGAATGCAAGTTGGTGCAGCCTCTTTGGAGAACAGTGTGGAGATTCCTCAAGAAATTAAAAATAAAGCTTCCCTATGACCCTGCAATTGCACTCCTGGGTATTTACCCCAAGGATACAGATGTTGTGAAAAGAAGGGCCATCTGCACCCCCAATGTTTATAGCAGCAATAGCCACGGTCGCCAAACTGTGGAAAGAGCCAAGATGCCCTTCAACGGACGAATGCATAAGGAAGATGTGGTCCATATACACTATGGAGTATTATGCCTCCATCAGAAAGGATGAATACCCAACTCTTGTAGCAACATGGGCGGGACTGGAAGAGATTATGCTGAGTGAAATAAGTCAAGCAGAGAGAGTCAATTATCATATGGTTTCACTTATTTGTGGAGCATAACAAATAGCATGGAGGACATGGGGAGTTAGAGAGGAGAAGGGAGTTGGGGGAAATTGCGGGGGGGAGGTGAACCATGAGAGACTATGGACTCTGAAAAACAATCTGAGGGTTTTGAAGGGGCGGGGGGGTGGGAGGTTGGGGTATCAGGTGGTGGGTATTATAGAGGGCACGGATTGCATGGAGCACTGGGTGTGGTGCAAAAATAATGAATACTCTTATGGTGAAAATAAATAAAAAATAAATAAATAAAAAAGAATTGTTGGGGATAAAAAGGGACATTACAGAATAGTGAAAGGGTCAATTCTCCAAGAAACATAACAGTCCTTAATGCATATGTACCTAACAACAAGGCATCAATATACCTAAGGGAAAAATGATACAATTGCAAGCAAATATAGATGAACCTACTAGTACAGTTAGAGAATTCAAAATCTCTCAGTAATTAACAGACCCAATAGTCAAAAAAATTAGTAAGGCCATAGTTTCCCTGAATAACACTATCAGCAAGATCTAATTAACATTTATGGAATACTTCATATTCCAAATATAGCAGAATATGCATTTTTCTCAAGTTCATGGAAAACATTCACTGTGATAGACCATATTCTGAGCCATAAAACACGGCTTACCAAATTTAGAAAAAGGTAAGCCATATGCACAATATGCTGTCATACCACAATGGAATTAAACTAGAAATCAAAAACAAAAAGTTACTGGGAAACTTTAAAAAAAAGTTTGGACGTTTAACACACTTATAAATAATACATGGGCTAACGAAGAATTCTCAAGAGAGATTTAAACAAGTTTTTAACGAAATGAAGTGAAAATATAAAGTTTGTGGACTGAAGTGGAAGCCAAGCTTAGCAGGAAATGTATAGCATTGAATGAAAGATCTAAAATTGGCAATCGAAGCTTCCAGTTTAAGAAACTAGAAGAAGAATGAAAAATTAAACACAAAATAAGCAAAAGAAAATAAATAATAAAAATTAGAATAGAAATCAATGAAATCAAACCAGGAGGCCAATAAAGAAAATCAATGAAACTGAAAGCTGGCCCTTTGAAATGATGAACAAAATTGATAAACCTCTAGTTAGGTTAAGAAAACAGAAGACAAAAATTGCCAATGTCAGTATACCAGCAATGAATGGTTAGAACTTTAAAAACACAATAACAATAACTTATTAGTACCAAAATACTAAATACTTATGTATAAATCTAATAAAATATATTTTATAAGATCTGATGAAAGAAGTCAACTAAATACATGGACCAATGTTTCATGTTCCTGTATAGGGATACTCAGTATTATCAAGATTTTGGTTTCTCCCAACTTGATCTACAGAGTTAATATAATCCCAAGAAGTTATTTTGTAGTTACTGACAAAGTCATTCTAACAGTTAATATGGAGAGGCAAAAGACCCAGAATAGCCAGCATAATATTGAAAAAGAAGGACAAAGTTGGAGGACAGACACTACCTGCCTTCAAGACTTACTCTCAAACTGCAGGAATCAGGATTGTGATATTGGTGAGAGAATAGACAAATATATCAATGGAGCAGAACAGAGAGCCCAGAAATAGACCCAGGTAGTCAACTCGTCTTTGATAAAGGAGAAAAGGCAATTCAATGGAGAAAGGATAGTATTTTTTAATAAGTGATGCTAGAACAAACAGTGGACCTCCACATGCAAAAAATAAATCTAGACACAGACCTTATACCTTTCACAAAAATAAAACTCAAGCCACAGACTGGAAGTAAGTCTTTATAAAACATTATCTGATGAACGACTGGTATCAAACTATGAAAATATAACGGTATCAAACTATAAAAAGAAAAAAAATAATTCTTTTTATATTTCTTTTTATATTTAAATTTTTATATTTATATTTTTATATTTTAAAAGAGAATTCTTTTTTTTCTATACACAAAGAATTCTTAAAACTCAGCAACAAGAAAGCAACTCAGTTTAAAAATGGGCAAAAGATAATAGATATGTCATCAAAGATGTGCACTTGGTAAACACATTTTAAAAGATGTTCAACAACATGTTATTAGGGAATTGCAGATTTAAACAATGAGATACCACCATACACTCATTAAAATGGCTAAAATACAAAACACAGCACCAGTCGGTGCTGAGGAAGACGTGAAATAGCAGAAACTTTTCATTCACTGCTGGTGGAAATACAGAATGGTAGTTTGGAAGACAGTTCAGTGGTTTCTTGCAAAATTAAGTGTGCAGTCCCTTATATCTATTTAAATGAATTGGAAGCTATGTCCCCACAAAACCTGCACACGAATGTTTACAATAGCTTTATTCATAATTGCCCAAACTTGGATACAACCAAGATGTCCATCAATAGGCAAATGCATAAATAAACTGTGGTACATCCATACAATGGAATATTACTCAATGCTAAAAAGAGATAAGCTATCAAACTGCAAAAAGACACGGAGGAACTTTAAATGCATATCTCTTAAGTGAAAGAAACCAGTCTGAAAAGCCTACATGCTATATGACTTGAACTGTATGACACTCTGGGAAAGTCAGTACTATGGAGACAAGATCACGGATTGCCCCAGCTTAGGTGGAGGGAGGGATGAGTAGGTGAGAGCACAGAGGATTTTTAGGGCAGTGAAACTATTTTGCATGATACTGTGATGGTGGCTACATTTGTCAAAATCCATTGAATGTGAAACAGAAGAGTCAATCCTAATGTAAACTGTGGACTTCAGTTAAAAATAACGTATCAAAAAAACTATGTACCAATATTATGTATCAATAAGGCTCATCCTTTATAACAAATGTCCCAGCTAGTGCAATATGTTAGTGATAGGAGAAATTGTGTGTGGAAGGGACTTTATGGGAACTTTATTCTTTGCACTCAATTTTTCAGTAATCCTAAAACTGTTCCAGAAAATAAAGTTTGGGGTGCCTGGGTGGCTCATTCGGTTAAGCGTCTGCCTTTGGCTCAGGTCATGATGCCAGGGTTCCGGGATCGAGCCCTGCATCAGGCTCTCCACTCAGCGGTGAGTCAGCTTCTCCCTCTGTGATCTCTTCTGCTTTTGGGCTGTCTCAAATAAATAAATAACATCTTTTTAAAAAACAATTTAAAAAGTCCATTATTTTCTAAAAAAATGAAAAAAACAACTTTGAAGCACAAGATTATTTAATATGAACATAAAATATATTGTGTATGTCATAAAATCAAGATTCTTGTGAAGGTTGGCTAACACTTCCATTTGATCCATAATGAAAAGGCTAACTTGGAATTGCTTTTAATGAAATAAATTTATTATGCCATCATTAATTCAATGGAGGAAAACTGATACAAGAGCTAGTTGCAGCTTTTAAGTATAACAGGAACTAAGTCTGTGAACGAACACTCAAATGTCTTAGGGGAACAATGAAAGGTAAGAAACCTGCTTTTCTCTGAGAAGCAAACAAAAAGTAGAGATAATTTTACAGTCTTTTGAATCCTTTGACTGAGTTCATCGTTTTAGAAATTACTGAAATAACATTATGTACTCTTGTTGCAAAAAATGCTAGTCACCACTGAGTAATTTGTTACTTTTTTCTAGCTAAATACTTGCAAAGATGAGAAATATACAAAAAGTATTCATTCAGAAATTTTCCGTAAGTTGATGGGTTTTTATAGCAGTTTTTAAATATACAGAGCCATAATTACTGGTAAAATTTATTTTACATATATAATAATAATAATTTTACATATATATAACATATATAAATATATATAATTTTACATATGTATTACAATATATATTACATATATAATAATAATAATAATTATTATTATTATTATATTATTAGCTGGGTTATAAACCCAGCAAAACCAAGGAAGAAATATGTTGAACAGTCTTATGAATTAAATAAAACCAACAAGGCTGGTGGTTTCATTGGCTTTCCTTATGGAAAACATCATTTGAGGTAACTAGCTGGAGGAACATACCCCATTATTTAAAGTAAGCACTAGGTTGATTGAAAAGCACTATGTGATATTCTCAAGTTTTTCTCATCAATCCTCAAAATGCCCTATGAAATAACTATCACTAGCCCTGTTTTGCAGGTGAGTCAATTGAAGACAGGTTAAGTAACTGACCCAAGGTTGCACAGTTAGTATGTGGCTGGCAGTTAACAACCACACAGTCTTAATTAATTCAAGTCTAAGCACTTAGCCACTCTGTTCTCTTCACATTGATCTTCCTCTCCTACCTGCTCAAATCCTTTCACTGCTTACAGAATATAATTCTTGACTGGTGTTCATCTTCTGCACTGCATTTTAATGTTTCTACCTCATCTGTCTGTTCCCTCCTCTACAGCAATTTTGGAGCTCATTGGTTGTCACCTTATGTTATTTATCTTTTATGCATATATCCCATCTCCCACATTGGACTGTAAGTTCTTAGAATATGGACCACATCTCTGTCCAACCCCGTGTGACCCTGAGGCAGGAAGTGATTATGGCTGACAACCGGTGTGTGAAAATGTCCTGGAAATTCTCATTTGAGCCCTCCTAAAATAGCCTCGAATCCACATCCTGATCTCAGCACTTTCCAGAGAAAGAAACTGACCCTTCAGATGCTAAAGGACTTGTTAAGGAGGAAATACTCTATTTGTTTTCTTTCTGGAACATTTATTGTGTGCCAGCCACCAGCAGCAGGAGGGAAGACAGCAAAGAGATAGGAAGATGAACAAGAACAGTTCCCTTGTCTCCAGATGTGGACACCACGGTGAGAAGAAGCAGAAGACGCCCATAATGCAGTGTGAAAGTTCTATGTGCCCTCCTGGTCTCAAGTTGTGCTAAGCACTATCCTTGGTCAAAAGGGTCAGAGGGTCTTCACCAAGGAGGTGATGCCTACACTGAGCTTGGGTGGATGCGTAGGAGGTGATCCAGGGGTTCAGGCTCTCCAAGCAGAGGGGTCTGCATGTGCAAAGGCTCTGAGGCATGCCAGAGCCCAGAATATTTAGGAAGATTAAAGTCCCAGCTCAGTGTGGTTGGAAGAAAGGCTGGTTCCAGGTGGAAAGAGAAGAGCTGAGATTCAAGGAAAAGTAGGCAGGACTCAAGTCTGTAATTCAAGTTCCTGAATGGCAAGAACTTTGTGAGTACAGGAACTGAAGGACTTGACAAATTTTGTTCAGGGAAAATGCAGGCCAAGAATTTGTCATAATCAAGAGCAGTAAGAGAAATGGATTGGAGTGAATGAGATGGGATATAGATCAATTAGAAGTAAAAAAGAGAGAGATGCTCAGAGGTCAAGGAGCGTCACAGAAGTGAGGATGTAGAGGAGGGGGTGGGGTCAGGAGATGCAAGAGATAATCTGTAAGATGAGGGAGGGCTGGACAAGGACCTGGAGAATGAGCACTTCCAGCAGGGGTGATAAGGGAGGTACTGAGCCATAGGGCCTAGTGGCATTTGGGGGAAGAAGGCTGGAGCCTACTAACTTCTCCCTTTCTGGTTTTATGATGTGTTTTAAAGGACCTATCATGACTCTGGTATCCTCTAAAGTTTTAGAACCACTGCTATAGAAAGATGCAGTTATCATAAGACTGAACATGGGAATGCTGGGTTCCACCCTTGGTTTCTGATCTAGAAAGTCTGGCTTCAGGCATGAGCATTTGGTTTCTCAAAAACTCCCAGGGGCTGCTGCAGCTGCTGCTCCGGCAAGCCAGACTTGGAGAAGTCCTGCTGTCCCACTGACATTTGCCATTCCCTTCTTACCACTCTCCTTTGGCATCCTGGGCCATCTCTTTCCCGCAGGCCCACTCCTTACACTGGAAAACTCTGGAGCCAGAATACAAACAGAGACCCAAGGTACAGAGTTTTAAAATTTAGGGGCCAAGCTTAGAGTCTCCTTGGAGTTTCACACAGAAACATGGCCCTAGCCCTGCCAACCTTCATTCTCCTTCCACTTGAACTCAGTTCTGTGTAGCACTTGGCAGATTTTCTCCAAGTGTGGGGACACCGATGCCTACTAATCAAGCTTCCTTGAAGTCCCACTCTGCCCGCAACCCACCACCACCCCTTGGACAGAGGGATCCGCCCTCAATGGACAACCAGGGGAAGGGGCCTTACTGGGCCTCAAAGCAGATTCAGAACCGTGGGGTCAGAAAAAGTCCCAGGATCCCAGGGTGAGAGCTTGGCTACAAGGGACTGCCCAGGATTTGGATGAGTGCATCCCTTAGCCCTGGGACACCTCACACTGTGGGGAGGGACACAACTAGAAGAGGACCAGCATAAGGTCAGGTGAAGGTCAGGCCCAGGCCTAGGGTTAAGCATGGGACTGCTTTCCTAATCACTCCATCCGCTCCTGTCACTGCCTCCCACGTCTCCGGCCTTCTTCACGAGAAGTTCTTAATTGGAAGAGTGTCTTTGAGAAAATATGTGAATCCCCTCAGAAAGTAGACAAAATCTTGACTGTATGAGGCTACATTTTTCTTGGGGGGAAAAATATTTTTGTTCTGTTCTCAAAGGGTCTGTGATCACTCCGTGCCAAAAAGATCAGCACCATTGCATTGCAGACCTCTCTTCTGAATCCCAGATCTAGAGATAAAGCTTCTCTAAATCCATGTCTTTCATACCTCATTCTGAAGGCTGAAACCAAGTCTGTCTTCTGCCCTAAACCTATTCTTTTTCCTGTGTTCCTTACTTCAGTGCATTGCGTCAAAAAACACCCTAAACTTTTTTTGTTTCCCACCTCCCTTTCATCAGTGCATCTGAATCTAGTCTCCTGATTCTTTCTCAAAATCACCACTGTACTCACTCCAACAATAATGCCTCGATCTCTCACTGGAGGAAAGTTTGAGAGCTTAGATCAGTACTGTTTTCTACTTCTTGCATGGATTTGGGGGCAAAATGGACCTGGAAAGTCGGGTTGAAGAAAGATCATTGGAAAGCAAATCAGATTGGTCCAGGAATGTCTGCATCATGGCCAATAAGTCTATGATGAACTTTTATAATTAGATGTAGTGATGCATTTAATTTTCTTTAATTTGATTACAATAATTCCTCCATTACTATGAATTTTTCAACACTAGCAGTTCTCAAAAATGGTATTATTCCCATTCCTGGGTCAATATAATAAGCTCAGGTAATAAGGAGCATTAATATTCCATTAGGACACAGGAAAAAAAAAATCAGTGTAGATGGTATCCAGATTGTTTATTTTCATCATCCTAAAGCTGATTTTAGTTTTTCTGAAAATGAAAGCAAACACAATGGATAGAGATACAGTCTTACATGAAATAATTAGTGAGGTGGTGCAGGGCCTGAATAGAGCCTGTGAGAGGAGGATTAAGAAAAGACTTAAAATTGTTATTTGAAAGTCAGAGAAAGACAAATACTACATGATCTCATTGATACGGGGAATTTAATAAAGAAAACAGATGAACATATGCTAAGGGGGAAAAGAAAAAAAGAGAGGGAAACAAACCTAAGAGACTCTTAAGGACAGAGAACAAATGAGGTTGATGGAGGGAGTTGTTGGGGGATGAGTGAGATGGGTGATGGGTATCGAGGACACTTGTTACAATGAACACTGGGTGTTGGAAGTGATGAATCACTGATTTTATTCCAGAAACCAGTATTGCACTGTACGTTAATTACTAAAATTTTAATTTAAAAAGTTTTTGGGAGCCTGGGTGGCTGAGTTCCATAAGTAACTGCCTTTGACTCTGGTCATGATCCCGGAATTCCCCGGGATGGAGTCCCACATCCAGCTCCCAGCTCCACAGGGAGTCCGCTTCTCCCTCTGACCTTCTCCCCTCTCATTCTCTCTCTCTTTCAAATAAACAAACTCTTTTCTTTAAAAAAAAAAAAAAGTTAATTAAAAAGCGGTCATTTGCTCCATCAAAAACTCTTCTGCTTTGAATTCCTTCAAATTATGTAGAAGCTAAATATAATCCTGCACGTAGACATGGCAGTTCTCAAAATTATGTACAAACACCATTTTTAGAATGTAAATACCTAAAAGAGTCTGAATTTTACTAAAAAGTATCCCGTGAAAAATAGCGCCCTCTAACAAGTTAGTCTAATGCCAGTTTAAATTCTCCAAACCTGTGGATCACAAATTCCTCTGTGAAGAGTGATTTCTATAGCATCAAACAATGTCATCGACTTAAGATCTCACATTACGGATGGTGAAGCAGAATCCCAAGGGGGTAAGTTAATTCCCCAAAATTAGAATTAAAAGTGAACCAGATTTTTGTTTGAGACTAGTCATCTCAGTTGAACACAAGAGGTTGTGAAATAATCATCCAGTTTATTCAGACCTCTCTAGGATCAGTCCAACACAGAACATTTGTGGGGCCAGGAGAAACGTCTGGAATGTGCTCCCTGGTTACGTGTGTACGTGCAGGCTTGGCCTCAGTCGTTACCCTCCACCTCACAGAAAGAAAATGAAGCTCAGAAGGATTGGATGACAGTCCCACAGAGTGTCAGGAATTCAGTTTCCACCGCCAGGAAAAATACCCTACAGGACGACTTAAACTTCCCGGCGCTAGGGGTCGCCAGAACACTTGAGTTTATCTAAAGGAACCCAAGTCTTCACCGGCCGGAAGTTCCTTTACCCCCAACAAAGAGGGAACGCCGTCACGTGGACCAATCAGATTGCCCTACGCAAGGCCGGCATTTCGCTAACTCATCCCGGTTGTCCTCGCCAAGAACGCTGATGTTAGCCAATCAGCGCGGCCTGAAGCCGGCGTGCGTCTGGCGTCAGAGGTGGGGTGGAGCCAAGTTGGAATTTTGGCGGGTCCGGCTGTAGGACGCGAACCGGCTCGGAAGAGGGTGAGAGAAGTCGGAGTCTGGGTGTGGGGGTGACCCTCCGGCAGCTGGGAAGGGCGGCCGCCACGCGGGTCTGTGGGAAGGTTGAAGAGCTCCGAGGGCGAGCAGCGTGGAGCCCGGGGAGGTCAGGCGGGCGAGACTGGAATTGGGCGAGCTCGGTGTCCGAGCGGCCGGGTGGGCGCCGGCTGAGGAGCGACCGAAAGGTAGGGAGGGGCCCCTCTCAGAAGCACTCGGGAGGTGCCAGGCGTCGGGCCGTCGTCTATACTTAAGGGGCCGGATTTGGTTTTTTCCTGAAGAAGGCTTTTAAAATGCCTGCGAAATGCGTGCCGTGTGGACTTAACATTCATTTTTTTAAAAATTCATGATTTGCTAATAGTCCTTGAATGTGTGCCTCTGCCGGCCTCCAGACATAAATTATTTATGAATTATTTATGCCCGCACGAAGCTTAGAATCTCAAGAGAGTAACATAACAAACAGGCACCCCGCAGTGGAAAGTGTAGTAAAGTCGCGAAAAGGCTGAGGTGTGAGAGGGTGCCAACGGGGCCGCTCGGGTAGGGTGGTGTGGAAGGCTCAGAAAATCGAAGCCTACGGGGGAGCCGAAGGGATGAGAAGGAGCTAGGGGAGCGCTTTCTAAAGAGCCGGAGACCTGAGAGCGCTCAGTGTGTTCGGGAAGATGAAGGCAGTCTAGTCTGAGGAGAAATAGGCAAGGGACAGACTATCCATTTCCTCATAGACTTTTAAATTTGGTTCAACCAATGAAAAATCACTAAAGAGGTCTTTGGGGGGTTTTGTTTTGTTTTGTTTTAATTAGAGAGAGAGAGCTCCTGCAGGAGAAGGAAAAGCAGATTCCCCACTGAGTGGGGAGCCCCCCATGGAGCTGGATCCCAGGACCCAGAGATCATGACCTGAGCCAAGCCAGACGCTTGAGGGACTGAACCACCCAGGCCGCCCCTTTAAAGACTTTTTATTGAAGGAATACCAGGATCCAATGTACGTTCCTAGAAAATTACTAAGAAAAGAAAAGATTATGGTGGCTGCTGTTTGGAGAAGAGATAACAAAGAGACCAATACCAGAAGCCCAGGCAGTAGGTTCAGGGAAAAGATAGAGCAGTATTTTGGAGACAGACCTGATGGCAGTGTTGGGTGGTCCTGAATGTGAGGGTGAGGTAGAGTACACAGCTTTGAGGGGGAAAGGGCGGTTGGTTATAGAGATAATACAACGGTTGGATAACCCTCAGAAAGCTTATAGTCCAGCAGGTTTCCCAGGAGACTCTCAACACAGTGTGGTGCACATGGTACTTCCATAGAAATATTTGTTGAATAAAAAGAAAGCATCATAATTAATACTTGATATTAGACATACCAAGGTTAGCTGTAAAGCTCATCAGTTAAATAATAGCTTGGGAAATTTGTACTTTTTTCTTGCAGTTATTAAAATTAATTTAATGGGGGTGCCTGGGTCGCTCAGTCATTTAAGTATCTGCCTTTGTGTCAGGTCATTGATCTCAGAGACCTGGGATGGAGCATGTTTCGAACCTGCTCAGCAGGGAGGCTGCTTCTTCTTCTCCCTTTCCTGCCCCCACTCCCCTTGTGCATGCTCTCTCTCTCAAATAAATAAAATCTTTTTTTTTTAAAAAGTCAATTAAATGAAAGAAGGGCAATGCACAGAATAATATGATTTTACCCTTCTTTTAGCTCTGCCAACACTGAGTTTTGCTGAGTAGTATTGAATTGAAATCCTGATGTGACTAAGGCTGCAGTTGAGTAGAACCATCCACTAGACTGCCATGGATAAGGTTGCCGTCACATGTGTCATAGTAAATAAAATGGGATCGTAGCCCTAATATTTAGACCACTCTCAATAATACTTGTTCACAATCCGTCCCATCGGTGTAATCTAGTACCCTACAAAGGGTACATCAACTGAGTTTCTAAAACCATAGTTGAAAGTCAAGGTGAAGGGAGATGGTGTTGGTAGGTGGAGATGAGAAGTGGTCAGATTCTGGATGAATTCTGAGCTTCAAGCCTGTAGGATTTGTGAGATCCTAGATTTGTTGCCTATGAGTTGTGAGAGGGGACAATCAAGGGTGACTTTTCCCGTGTTGATTTCATAGCCTAGCCAAGATTTGACATTACTGCCATCTTCTGGGCACCTGAGTCTCCTTGGAAGCTCTCAATCACAACTCCTCTTGACAGCATGGATGGTAAGTTCTCTTTATTTCATGGAAAACCACCCTTTTGTCCACAGTCTTATTTATTTTACTTGCAAAATAGTGAAAATAGGTATACCCCACCCTCAAGTATTTTCTCAGTGGTTCAGAGAAGATCTCACTTTAGTCAGTGAATGTTATTTGTTTCAATCAGGTGGGATTTTTATCTCCTGGCAGCATTGATTGTCTTTCATAATAATGATAGTTGGCATGTACTTACAATGTGCCAAGCACTATTCTAAGGTCCCTACTTATATTAACTTCCTTAGTCCTCTGAGCAACTGTATTTTTTAGACTGGAAGACAGATGGTTAGTAATTTGTCACGGGTGAGATTGCCAGAGCAGGGATTGGAACCCAGTTTGACTTCAGAGTTCACAATTAATAATGAAGTCTGTTGAAATGGTTTTATCTAGCTCTGGGTTAAACTCTTATAGTCCTTTCTAATTTTATACCCTGCCCTTTTCAAAAAAGTAGAACCAAATGTTGAAATTCCTCACGCTATAATAACATGTGACATTGATTGTACCTTTGGTAAAATAATAGTGTCCTGTTTCCAAAAATCATCAAAATGCCTTCTGGGCAGTTAATTTAATATAAAGTATAATTATTTGCTGGGAGACAGTTATGAGAGTAAGTGGTGAATGGTATGTGTTCTCTAAGAAATCATTGTATCTAATAAACATTGATTTGATTAGCATGGTGTTAATAATTTGGTTCAGTACAGATGGAATCAAAGCATTTACTGGTTCTGGGCATACATGGTTGAACAAAATCCTTGCTTCTATTCTAGTACAGAGAGCAAGATTGTAACAAATAAGTAGGAAAATATCAGGTAGTTGGTACAATGGAAGGTACTAGAATGAATTTGTATGCTGAGAGAA
Organism: Mustela putorius furo; assembly: GCF_011764305.1. Lineage (NCBI taxonomy): Eukaryota > Metazoa > Chordata > Mammalia > Carnivora > Mustelidae > Mustela > Mustela putorius. The sequence goes on from NW_025422060.1 coordinate 8,411,425, forward strand.
ATGCTCCAAAAGACAGGAAATAATGGGTGATGTGGAGATGAGAGCTGGTGCTTATAGGCTTAAGTCCTTGAGGAGCTAAAAGGAAGAGGGTCCGGTGTATAAATGGAATGAGGAAACACGGAGATTAGGTCAACATAACATGGAAAAGACAGGATTTTCTGTGCTGACTGAGTTAAACCAGGGTGGGCGGTATCACGGGATTAGACCTGGTGCTCTCATGAAAGAAAATGGGTTCAAGGAAGGGTATGGAGCCACTTGGCCACATTTGTCACCTGGGACTCCCAGTGGTATGAGCCAAGGCCTCTTGGGGTGTGCTGTCTTCCATAGCTGGTAGCCAGACAGAGGGGGGCCTCTTGGCTCTATTGAGGGAATGTGGCTGTCTCACCCAGAGCACAGGGAGCCAGATTGCCTCTTCTCTCTTCCTGCACCCTGCAGTTGGAGTGTTGACTCAGCAATTCAGATAAATCATTATGCAACCTCTGACTTTAAGCTTTAGACCCTTTTATCAGATTCTAGGCCACGAGTTTGGCTACTGGCTGTTTTCCATCTGCTAAGAGTGCAGAGTAGTGGAAAGAATATTGGTTTGCTGGTCTAGAGATCTCCATCCTTTTTTTTTTTTTTAAGATTTTATTTATTTATTTGACAGAGATCACAAGCAGGCAGAGAGGCAGGTGGACAGAGAGGAAGGGAAGCAGGTTCCCCGCTGAGCAGAGAGCCCGATGTGGGGCTCGATTCCAGGACCCTGGGATCATGACCTGAGCTGAAGGCAGAAACTTTAACCCACTGAGCCACCGCCCAGGCACCCCTAGAGATCTCCATCCTAAGTCAGGCTCCTGTGCTGACCTGTTTCACCATATGGTCCTGAACAGGCCTTTGACCTCTCTGTACTTCAGCCCTTATCTTTGAGGTGAAGAGGGTGTGTGAAATAGCCTTAATGTCTCTGCTTTAAAATGGCTCAGATTTATTAAGGACTAATGCCCAAATAGGGGGGAAAAGGAGGGGCACAGAAAATAAACAAATCAAGAAAGAAGAAATCCAAAGGGCCAATAAACATAATTCTTTGCCTTCCGAGAATTCCGGAAATGCAAATCAGAACAGTGAGATGCCTTTTAAAATCATCCATCAGACTAGCAAGAAATTTTAAGTGACATATCAGATATTGGTGAGATGGTAGGAAGAAATGGTACTTGCATGCAGTGCTAGTGAGGGTATAACCACTTTGGGACTAGTTTGTCAGTATCTAGGAAAGTTGAAAAATGTGCATATGCAATAGTCCAGCAATTCCACTTCTGATAGGTATTTCCAGGAAACTCACACATATTGCAGGACACATTCGTGGTTGCTGGATAGTTTGTGATGGGAAAGAATTGGAAATGGCCCATATATTGGATTGGATTAAAAATATGGAGTGGATTGGATTAAAAATATGAGTTAATAAAATGTGATAGTTTTACTATAGAATGCCCTCTAGTCATTGAAAGAAGTAAACTAGAACTCTATGTTTTGATTTAGATTAATTATACATGCAATGTTGAATGAAAAAGTGAAAAGTAGACTAGAAAGATATACCAAAATTACAACACTTAATTGCAGTGGGGCATGGAGGCAGTGGAAGGAATTGGCCAAGATTTGGCACAATAAACTTCATAAACTTTTTTTTTTCTTAAGTCATGCAGTGTAAAGGCAAGCAAACATGACAATGGCCAATTCCGGGTGATGAAATATAAGTACATTTTATGTAATTCTTTGTGTTTTCCCTACACTTGAAATTTTTTTTCCTCAAATAATTGAAAAGAGCCTAAATGTATGTTTAGTGTGTTTTTGAATTATTCCCATTATTATGGATTGGGTTTCTTGGAAGTTGGCATGCAGGCAGGTGCTTATCAGCTGAAGTAGCACAGGTGAAAGGACACAGCCCTGTGCATGGTGCACTGGGTTCACTAAGCAGATACCAACCTCTTCCTCCTTAGCCCGGTGCCCTCTAAGCACCTGGGGAGATGAAAGATGGACACAAGAACAAGAGTTTTACCAGGCAAAATGGTGAATCAGCAGAGTCATTTCAATTGCCTTATTAATGGTGTATGTTTTAATTCATTGTGCTTGTCATTGTTGGTTTTTCTCAGGTACGTTTACATTCTGTCATTCTTCTTTCTGCACAGGGGAGGAAGATGATTTGTCTCTGCTGACTGCGCTGCTAGAGGAGAATGAGTCTGCCTTAGATTGTAATCCAGAAGAGGGTCACCCCTTGACCCAGGGGGATGGCGAACCCGACGCATATGATGAGCTCTTTGATGCAGATGGTGATGGTGAATCTTACTCCGAGGAGGCTGCTGATGGAGACCTGGAAGAGACTGAAGAGCGAAAGGAAAATTTGGCCACTCTCTTTGGAGATATGGGGGACTTAACAGATGAAGAAGAAGTTTCCACACAGCAATCACCTAAAAATAGAGTCCTTTCCGCTCCTGCTCCCAATCAGGGAAAAACTAATCAAGAGTTGCAAGGTGCCCTAACTACTTGCTCTTCTAATTTCAGAATACACTAGATGGGAGCCAACAGTTTTCATCAAAATAGCTGCTGAGTCAGGGTGGTGATAAATGATTTGGCCAAAAAAAGGGTGGGAATTAGTAGATGAGACATTTCAGGCTGCAGAGGCCCCTGTCCCAGTGTCAGCCAGCTATAACTAGTCCTTCCCATAATGGCTCCACCAGCTTTCGTGCCTATTACAGAAAAATCTTCACTTAGAGGTTTATATGCGTGTAGAGCCAGGGGTAGGACTGTAGGCTTCTCCTTCTATTTGGGCAGGAGGCCATTTATGAACAGAAGCTTTGAGGAGTGCCCTTTTCTAATTTGTGACATTGTCTCACATATTTTGAAATTGTAATCAAATTCATTGGTTGTCTATTTCTTCTAATAGAGGAGCCGCATTTATTGCATTAATTATGGTATTCACTTTATGATATAATAATCATTCCCTGACACCTAAAAACTTGTTGGGAATATGCTTCTGTGATATTTGTTAGTAGTACCAGTTTGTAACTAGCTTAGGTATTAGAGGCTTGATTACTGAAAATACGAAGTTTATTTCCCTGAAGAACCTCTTTGAAGTACCAAAGTTAATGGTAGTTCTCAATATGTGACTATATTGTGGGTCTCAGGGTTTTAAGGTGGGGAGTGGACACCAAAAATCATTCCAACATTTTGATCATGTATAGTATTTCTTCTGCTGTGGATCTTAAATCAATACATTTTTTCTTCCCTAGATGAATTAAGGAAGTTACAAGAACAGATGAAATCCTTACAGGAACAGCTAAAAATAGCAACACTTAAGCAGCCTGCAAGTCCTTCCCTTCTGCCTAAATCTGGTAATCAAACTGTAATTCTAGGAATAGTGTGCAATTCTGTTGTTAAGAAATTATAGCATTTTTTCTGCATTCAGCTGCTGGTAAAATAGACTTTGAGCCCCTTTCTAAATTTTCTTTGTGAATTTCTTTTTCTTTTAATAAAGTAGAGAAGTCTCCACGCTCCCCTCTTAAAGAGAAGAAAGTTCAGAGAATTCAGGAGTCAACATGCTTCTCTGCAGAGCTCGATGTCCCTACTCTACCAAAAACCAAGCGAGTGGCTCGGACACCAAAGATTTCACCTGCAGGTATAGTAGTCAAGGCCTCTCTGGTTTTTCACTACTCTTGCTCTATTTAAAAGTCAATTTGACACTGTCATATCTGTGTGCCGGGGGCACTGTCATACCTTTCTGGTTGGGGAGGGCCAGGGGTCTATCTTATCTGCCCATTGAGAAAATTAAATTTGTTGGGAATGAGAGCCATGTGGTATATTTTGTGATCTTTCCTTACATCTCAGAGTGCTTAGAAATTCCTTAGATAAAGAGTAGCTATATTTACTAAAAGAGTGAATTGAATTTTTTTAAACTCTATAGTCTTCAGTTGACTTGAATTATAGTTAAGTATAACCACTGGATTTAGTTCCCAGGCAATCCAGAGATTGACTCTTTGGGCCCCTGAGTTCAAGCACAGATTCCTTTTAAAATGGCTAAGTTTTATTTGAAGCCAGATTGTATTAAAGCAGAATACATTCTTTAGAAAAGACTTCTTTGCCCAGAGTAGAGACATGTACTCAAGTATAATTCTGGTTCAGCCCACATGTAAGCAAGCACAGATAAAATGAAAAATATCTATGACCCCCATGTATTGATTTTGTTGCACTGCCTCAGTTTGCACATGGTAATACTTTGAAAGATCTAAGACAAAATGGTCTGGTTACTCAGAGTAAACAGCATATTATTGATCACTCATGTTCAAAAAGGCCCTTTTAAATAGCAGTGGCATAAGACACAATAGCAGAGAATAACAGCTTCTCCATATTCACATTTGAAACAAATTATATATTCCATGTATCCATTTATGAATGGCATCCTTCCCTTTAGGACCTTTGACATTAATAAGGTGTTTCATTAAGTAGTATCCAAAGTTAAGTTTTGAGGGGGTGAGGCATGGGCAGGCTTTCTAGAGATTCTAAAGTTCTAGGGTTGTCCTGACCCTGGAAGCTTATGATGATGACCCAAAGTCTCTTTGAGGATAAAACAATACAGTGTTATTTCAGAGAAAATACATTTATTAAGGAAAATATCCAAAATATCCTGACTTTCAGGAACATTATCAAACACTTCTGAAGTAAGAAAACTAACTATATTGGGGATATTTAATGCAACCAAGTCAGTAGAATTCCCTGGTCCCCCTAGTTCCCCACCCCCTTCCCCACCACCACCACAAATGAAATGAAATGGAATAGAATGGGATGAGATGAAACCAGAGACAAAGAAAGGGAAGCTAACATTGGGTTTTCTTTAGGTCACAGTTGATCTACACACAAATCACTAATTGATCCCTGAAGGAGGGCTCTTACTCCCTCGTGGAGTCTACCACAGCAATCTGTATATGGGGAATACTCAGTCAATGTCATTGCACAAAGGATTTGTATTTGAGAGCAGCACTATAATATAGGCGCCACCTGTTACATGTGACTTTTTAAGTTTAAATTAGATTAAATAAAATTAGACCTTCATTTCTTTGGAAACACTATTCCATTTTAAGTGCTCAGTGGCCCCATATCAGACTGCATCAGTGTATAACCTTTCCATTGTCACAGGAAGTTCTTTCGGGCTACACTGCAGAAGTTTGGAGGATAGTACAGAAATGGTCTTGTGGGCGTCCTTTGTTCTCAAGATTTTATTATTGTATATGTTGATTTTAAAAGAAGCAATTCTATAAAAACAAATTTTGTAAGGATCAGTGGGATATTTTTTCTTTTAACTTTTATGTTAATTTTCTAGAGCCCAAAAGCACATCTTCAAAGATGACAAATACACCTCCCCAACCACTCCGAACTACTCCTGGAAACAAACCTAGTGGGTTGGCCAGAGATCACAGCACAGGAACCCCCAGGAGTTCAGGGGAACCGGCTCAGGCAGTGGTCTCCGTGGAAGCCTTCTCAGGCCTGAGGCTCAGGTCAGTAACTGTAGAGCCCTCACATTTGGTTCTTATGGCATCACTAGATGCTTTGTCTTCCTTCCCAAGGATTAAGCCTTTTTGAAATAATGTGTTTGTACAGCAGATCCACTTAACACCAATATCTCTTGAATTTGGCAAAATTTGGTGTTAAGATGAGCCATAGCATTCAGTACAGTTTGATTGTGAAGTGTTTAAAGAATGTATTTTCATTTATTCATTTAATATGAATATCTGTAAAAAGGAAGTGGACAAATAAATAATAGTTTATTTAATCAGAAACAGTGATGGAGACTATATTTAAGCCCGTAAAGGTATATACAATTTAACCAGAATAGTAGTACCTTCTTGTAACTAATGTTAAGAAAAGTATCTGTGCTCTTTTTCCTACAATGCCAGGTAATCTCTTAATTAGAATAATAATCGAATCCTTGCTGGTTTCTTGACCCAGGCGGCCCCGAGTGTCTTCCACAGAGATGAACAAGAAAATGGTTGGCAGAAAACTGATCAGACTATCTCAGCTCAAGGAAAAGATGGCAAATGAGCAGCTAGAAGAAGTAGACTGGGTGACTTTCGGGGTTATATTGAAGAAAATCACTCCACAGAGTTCTAATAGTGTAAGCCTACTGATTTCTTAACTGCTCCATCACAAGCTGACCATGGGTGCTCATGTTCATGATTTCTCTACCTTAAGCCTGTCAGTATTTTATTTTGAGAATGCTGCTAGTAAGTTCGCAGATTGCCTCACCATAGTTGGATTGCTGTCTAAAGGTTAAATTTGTAAAGAATGCCCTGCAATAATAAGACCTGGTTGTACAGAGTCCTTGGGCTTTTCATTGTATTATTACTGCTGCATTTCACTTGTCATTGTTTTGGGGGTACATGTGGTGGCCCCTGTGACACTGTCATCCCTCTTGTGGGAGAGAAGCTGAGTTTCTAGATGCTCCAGCCTAGAAGGAAGAGGTCAATCTCAGAAGTTCTGAAATTGCCATCCTGTGGCAGCACAGTGGATCTTAGAAAAGTTCTAACAGGTTTTAAAATCGCACTTGACTGAGAGGTAACGGGAAGATGAGTTTGTGGCCTGGCAACTCAGAAAACCTGGGGCCTGAGCCTCAATCTCCCTAGCTATGTGAACTTAGGTTGATCTTTAATCTTTGAGAACGTCCATTTCCTTCTTTGTAAAAGGAAAGAATTGGCTTTTGGTTAGACCAGAATTCTCACTGAGCTCTCAAATACTATGCTTAATCATATTCAATCCTGATTTCATTCTCTAATTGAGATCTTGGTCAACCTTAGATTGTTATGTGGGTCTTGATCTAGCCCTCTAACTGTCAAGGTGAATGTGAACACATCTGGTTCATTTGATTAAGTTCTTCATTGTGTCACAAGTGGCTATAATGAATTTGAAATGACAGGTGTGAAATTTTATCTGAACCCTTCCAAGAAAGACCTTGTACAAATTCATGGAAACATAATTATAACACTTGTATCCAGTCAATAGCTCACCATAACCTAGGAGCACACCTGTTCTGGGATACCTGTGTGAAATAGTTTGATTCAATATTCAGATTTATTTGTTTAAGTAATAACTGTGAAAGTAGAAATTTTTATATAAATGGTTAGCATTTTGAGTTGCATTTCTTCAGATATGTAATGCTGCTGAAATTTTACAGTTAAACGTAACCAGCTGTCTTTAAATGATACTTTTGTTTTTCTTCTAAACTAGGCAAAGATTGAATAGCACAGAGCTGACATCTTTTTATTAATATTAATAATATAATTAAGCAGTGGTAAATAATAGATCCTTTAAATTTATATCAGTAAATTATTAAATGGTAGTGCCACAACCTCCTCTGATCCTTTTAATACTCCGTGTGTGTGTGTGCGTGCGCGCATGTGTGTATAGTTAGAAAGGTCATACTATCCCATTGACTATTTAGACCTGAGAATTAGAGACTTCACTAACATTGCTACTGACTTGCCTTACTTCACCTTCATTTCTAAAATGAGAAAGGTAATAAATACTAAAGCCTAGAGAGAGGTTTAATTTATAATGAACAGACATTCTCAAGATTTTATAGTCAGGGTGGTTTATATTTATATATGCTTTCACAGTAGAGCATTTGGACCATAAATGGAGACAGTATAGCCCATTGTGCAAAATTTATTAAAAATAAGAATAAATATTTGTTCCAGGGGAAAACTTTTAGTATCTGGCGACTGAATGATCTTTGTGACCTGACACGGTGTGTGTCATTGTTCTTGTTTGGAGAAGTTCACAAAGAGCTCTGGAAGACTGAACAGGGTACTGTCATAGGGCTGCTCAATGCAAACCCCATGAAGCCCAAGGATGGTTCAGAGGAGGTAAGAGTCTGTTTCCATGGCTTCTTTCATCCTTCCTTCTTTACCTCCTTTCTTCCTTCTTTCCTTCTTTCATTTTTTTCTTTCTTTCCATCCTTCCGTCTGTCCTTCCTTCCTTCCATCTTTCTTTCTGTCCTTTCCTTCCTTCCTTCTTCCTTTCTCTCTTTCCCCCTTCCTTCTTTCCTTCCTTCCTTCTTCCTCCTTCCCTCCCTCTCTTCCTTCCTTCCATCCTTCCTTGTCTTTATAGCTTAGCCAAGTTCTGTTAAAAACTTGTCTACCTCCAGATACTGAATCAGGTTTTTATATATCTCCACTAATTTGACTTTTTGTTTGTTCCTCACCCACCAATATTCTGAATTTCCACCTACTCTTAAGTGTTTCATAACAGCTTCTTTTGTTAAATCTTTCCACATCAGCTCCAAGTTTCTTGGAGTGTTTTGAACTATTCTGCTCAGATCTCCTTACATCTCTCTCACAGATCTCCATTGGGAGCATCAAGCAGGCAGGATTTTCTAGTTGACAGGACTTCACTCCATTAGTTGTACAGCTGTAGCTGCAACTTAGAATCAGAATGATTTTATCTTCTTAAGCAGCAGTAGAGTTTTCTCTGCTATTGCAGACAGAGATCTGTGAGAGGCAGAGTTATTTCTCTTCTTCCTTTCACCATAGAATGGCAACAAATCATCTGTTGGTTCAAAATGTGTTTAGAAACAATAGAGAAAAACTTCCCTACAGGGTTTTTTGTTTTTGTTTTTGTTTTTGTTTTTGTTTTAAGAGTTATTTATTTATTTTAAAGAGAGAGAGAGCCCAAGCCAGAGGGGCAGAGGGAGAGGATTTTAACCCGAGCTGGATGCAGGGCTCAAGCTCATCTCCCTGAGATCACAACCTGAGCCAAAACCAAGGGTCAGATGCTTAACTGACCAGTCAGGCGCCCACACTACAGTTTGTTTTAATGGTAAACATTGGGGTGTGGTTTTCTCCCATAATAAATAATCCCAGTGTAGACAATGTAGTGATGTCAGGACCAGTGTCTGTGAGCCTCTCAGCCTTCTCCTCTTCCACTGGATGGCTTTGAAACTCTTTCCCTTACATCGCCATTCAAGGCAGGAGTGAGCCAGCACCACCGTCTGCTTTTGTTGGGAACTCCTGTGTCGGTCTCTTTGGCCAGAACACAGTCCCATGACCACTGCTAGCTTCAAGGGATGCTGGGGAAATGAACAGGATCCGTCACCTGCAGCTGAGCATTGGTCAGCCCAAGTGAGATCCAGATTCTATAGCAGAGGTACAGGAGAGAATGGATATTGGGGACAGAATTGAACATGTCTTCTATTCCTCCTATTCCTACAGCTGTTTTGCAATGTCTGGTTTCTAATTCCTGTAGACTGCTAAAGTCTTGCTAACTCCCACCAGCCAGCCTCTTACTTATTCTTGCCAATGAAAGGCATACCTTTGTGGGCTTTTAACTCCCGCCCTGTGTCTTCTCTGCAGGTGTGTTTGTCTATTGATCATCCTCAGAAGGTCTTGATCATGGGTGAAGCTCTTGATCTGGGAACCTGTAAAGCAAAGAAGAAGAATGGACAGCCGTGTACACAGACTGTCAATTTGGTTGGTTTCCACCCTGTTGGGATGGTTTCTCCTGGAGATGGGATCTAATGGGTGTAGATTGTAGATAGCCTAGTGGTAATAATCTGTTTGCAACAGAGTTTCCTACATAACAAGAAGCACCAAAGTAAGAAAAATTCAGTGTGTAGTGAGTAACTGCCAGTTTGAAAAACTGAGGACAAGGGAAGGGTTTAATAAGGTGATCTTTTACTGCCAACTGCCTAGGAAGTATAAAGAAGATGGAATTTGAGTTTGCCCTCAATTCTGAGCAGTGCCAGAGACCAAACACTGTAATGAAATGCACTGAAAATCTTATTTTAATCTCTGAACTCCAACATGTATTTTCTTAGAGCTTTTTAAAAAATAATAGTCATGATAACTTGAGATATAATTCCTGTATCGTACAGGTCACCCTTTTAAAGTGTACAGTATAGTAGTTTTAATACTGAGATGTGCAGCTATCATCACTATGTAATTTCAGACCCCTTCTCAGTACCCCCAAAAAACCCCCATACTCATTAGCAGTCATCTCCCATCACCCTCTTCCCCCAGCCCCTGGTGAGCACTACTCTGCTTTCTGTCTGGATTTGCCTTCTCTGGACATTTCATATAATGGAATTGTACAGTCAATAATGACCTTTTGTGTCTGGCTTTCACGTAGCATGATGTTTACAAGATTTGTTCACGTTGTCACATGTGTCAATACTTCATTCTTTTTTGTGGTTGAGTAATATTGCATCATATGCACAGACTGCTTTTGTTTATTCTTTAGTCAGTGGTCCTATTATAAATACTGCTGCTATCAGCAATCTTTTTTTTTTTTTTTTTTTTTTTTTTTTTTAAGATTTATTTGTCAGAGAGAGAGAAAGAGAGCACAAACAGGGGGAACAGTAGAGGAGGGGGAAGCAGGCTCTTTGCTGAATAAGGAACCCAGTGTGGGACTTGATCCCAGGATTCCAGGATTATGACCTGAACCGAAGGCAGACACTTAACTGACTGAGCCACCCAGGTGTCCCTGCTCTCAGCATTCTTGCACAGGTTATTATGTGGACGGATGGATGGATGTTTCCAGTTTCCTTGGGTATATAACCTGGAATTTCTGGGTTGCGCCATAACCCCATGTTTCAGCTTTTGAGAAGCTCCCAGACTGGCTTCCAAAGTGGCTTTTACATTCTCACCAGCAGAGAGGAGGGTTCGGTTTTTTTCATATCCCCGGCCAACACTTGTTTTTGTCTTGTCACTGATGACAGCCATCCTAGTGGGTGCGAAGTGGTGCTAATTAGAGCTCTTTGAACAGATTAAATGGCAAGTTTTTGTTTTGTCTCCTTGTAGTTCCCTCATTCCTGCCTCACAGATGAGCTAGTGAGCAGGAAATAGCAGGAGGGAAATAGTTGGAAAAAGAGGTATCAGCAGGAAGTGCCTGACATATTTCTACATAGCAGTGCAATCATTAAAAGCCCGTTTTTGCTGCTTCTAAGAGCCACCCAATGAAACATTAGCACGTTTCCCTTTTTTCCTTCACCGAAGGGGTAACATTGTCCAGGAGGCAGCCAGAGGAAAATAGAAAAATTTCACTAGAACCTAATGTTTATTTATTTATTTTTTTAAGAGAGCTAGAGGGAGCTCTTAGGGGTTGAGGAGTAGGAGGAGAGCCAGAGAATATTAAGCAGACTCCACCCTCAGTGCCAGCCCGGAAGCGGGGCTTGATTTCACGATCCTGAGATCATGACCTGAGCCAAAATCAGGAGTCAGACACCTAACAGACCGAGTCACCCAGGCACCCCAATGTTCTTTTATTCTTAAATCAGTTTGTATTGAAGTAAACTTCATATAACCTACAATTAGCCATTTTTAAATATACACCTGAGTGATATTTAATATATTTACTCTCATGTAAACACCAGCTCTCTACTTCTGAAATCTTTCATTATCCCACAGAAACACACCATACCCATTAAGTAACCACTCCCTACCTCTCACCTCCATCCCTTGGTTATGTCGCCTTTTGTGTCTGACTTCTTTCACTTAGCATAATGTTTTCAAGGTTCACTCTAGAAGCTGATTTTATTTCCATAGTAGCAAAAGGGCATATGCGGTGAACAGTATCACTTTTTCTTTCACCCAACTAGAGTTTTTAAGTGGAATTTCATGGAAGTCGCTGCATAGCTGTACACTCATTAGTGCCCCTGAAGCAGGGAGAAAGGAATAGTGTTTTTTTTTTTTTTTTAAGATTTTATTTATTTATTTGAGAGAGAGAGAGAGATCACAGGTAGGCAGAGAGGCAGGCAGAGAGAGATGGGGGGGAAGCAGGCTCCCTGCTGAGCAAAGAGCCCCATGCGGGGCTTGATCCCAGTACTGCGGGATCACGACCTGAACCAAAGGCAGAGGCTCAACCCACTGAGCCACCCAGGCACCCCAGGAATAGTGTTTATTGACACTGTCCGCTGATGTGTCACCGTAGCCCTGAGACAGCTGCTCTTCCTTTTGCAGAATGACTGTGAGTACTGTCAGTATCACATCCAAGCCCAGTACAAGAAGCTCAGTGCCAGGCGAGCCGACCTGCAGTCCACCTTCTCTGGAGGACGAATTCCAAAGAAGTTTGCCCGCAAAGGCACCAGCCTACGAGAACGACTGTGTCAGGATGGTTTCTACTATGGAGGGGTTTCTTCTGCATCGTATGCAGCCTCAATGTAAGACATTCTCTGGGGAATCTTTCAGGACAGAGATCTTGCTTCTCTACTTGTGAGAATAAACCCAATGGTTGTACTTTTCTGTAATGGTCCTAGAAGACTTGTACAGGTTTTATCTTTCATAAATTCATGGGCTAGAATAAGGTAGACAAGGATCTCCTTTATTTCCAGGTAGAGAGGAAAACATGGAGGCACAGATATTAGTTAAATTTTGTCATGATAGTCTTTAACACAGCCCACACTTCTTATTTTGCTACTAAAGTAAGTAGTACAACTTTGTCAGGTCTGATTGTATGGCCATTAAAAGTATGTTAATTCCAGTGTTGGCGTCCATTAAGTAAGTCATTCCCCTCCTGACTATTACAGTGAGGTGGCAGATCTCTTGGAAGCCACATTTAACTCTGAATTAATAGCAGTAAAACCTTAAATAGAGTGGAATGCTGTTGAGTCAGACATTCATGGCCATGTTCTGGGGATCTTGGGCCCTCCACAGAGTCCCCAAAGTAGGTGATCAATGGCCTTGCCACTGTAGGGTAGAAAGCATATCTGAGGACATGACCGGTGGGAACCTGTCTCAAAGGAGCTACCCCTGGTCCAAGAACAAAATAGTTTGTTCCCAGGCAAACAGAAATTGGGCAAGAAGACTCTCACCTCCTACCTGACTTGTTATATCAAACCCATTTTTAAGATTTAAAGTAATGTCTATATTTTTCCGAACTGCAGAAACCAATAGTCCTACATTATAAGAATGTATCTGTATATATGCAGTTCAGCCAAAAGGAGATGATAAAAACTAGGTGTAATTCTGCTACTGAGATAATGATTAGTTCCTTGCTATATGTGAACACATGCATACACACTCACACACACACAGAGCTGTATATGCTTCTAGATGTTTTTTTCCCATGTGTATAAAATTCCAGTAATATAAAGTGAGATAATACTGGACCTATACTTTGCAACTTCTCTGCCCCCATAAAATAATTAATACTTTCCTTTTTGAATATGCACTTACAGCATTATTTTTGATGACCACATAGTCTTTTACATGGCTGTGTGATAAAACTATTCCCATAATGCTTAATGGATAAACATTAATCGTGCTTCTAACTTTTAACATTGCAAACAATATTTTAGCCCATTAATATTCTAAGTTTTTACCTATTCCTTAATTTCTTTAAGATAAATTCCAGACCACTTGATCAAAGTGGTGTCATATTTTTTAAATTTCTTTTGCCATCTTGCTCTTCCGGAATGGCCTCCACCAAATTTGCAGGTTGCCTGACATAATGCATTCACCAGCTATGCTGTAGGATTGTGGTATTAAGACAGTTCTACAGTGCTTTGAGAAACTTTGATAGTTTGTAATAAATGAATACTTCTGTGCCTTTACCTCATCAGAGCATTGAATTTAAGTGACTTTCCTTTTGGGGGGTGACTCTTGTCATTCCAGTGCAGCTGCTGTTGCTCCTAAAAAGAAGATTCAAACCACTCTGACTGATCTGGTCGTTAAGGGGGCAGACTTGATCATTCAGGAAACCCAACAAAAACTTGGTAACTGTTTCTTGATACTGTATTTCTTTCTGCAGATTAAATATGTAGTCTTTAGCATTGAAATGAAAATGGTCACAGTTTTTCATGCCCTAAGTTATAAATATCCACTCATCACTATAGCTAGTGAGTGATGTGGCCTAAGCTGAAACAATCTGCCTTGCTTTGCAGCATGTTAAGGGAAAACATCATATTAATCATGGCCGAGTCTTTGAGTAGATGCTTTATAGATTTTCTTGATGTATCTGCTCTAACTCTTAATGGCCAATATTAAAATTGGTAGTATCAGGTTCCTGGTGATACTCATCAGTTACCTTCTCATTAAAAAAGGTGTAAGTCAAAGAATGGCACCTCTGCCCTTTTCACTGGGAACTTTGTTCCTAACAGTGGCGAGGGCCTAGGACAGACCCTACCCATAGCAAACGTTCTGGATGTAGTGTAGGAAATGACTATACAGATACTGGTGTCCTAATCATCACTTGAAATAAGATTTATTTGTCACACCTTTGCAGTCCTACTAGTCTACTTGAGGCTAAGGATTCTTTTTTTCTTGGCATTATATCTACTACATTTACAAATGACTAAGTTGTGAATGTAGAGTTTTAAAAGTAATGTCACATAATCTCAAACTGCCAAAACTTTGAATCCTCTAAAGCTGATATTTGTATATTCCAGGAATACCCCAGAAGAGCTTGTCTTGCTCTGAGGAATTCAGGGAACTAATGGACTTGCCTACGTTTGGAGCCAGAAACTTAAAACAACATTTAGCCAAAACCAGGTTATCAGGTAGAGTCACCTGTCCCTGCTCTAGCCCCACGTCTGTGCTCTCCTGGCCCCTCAGAGCCACTCAATCTGTAGCTTGTGTTTCAGGGGTGATGGGGAGCTCGAAACCTCCTTTCCAGTCTGTCTCAGCATCAGCCCTCTTGAAGCAGCAGAAGCAGCACATGCTGGAGATGAGAAAGAAGAGGTCAGAAGAAATACAGAAACGGTAAGAATAACTATTTTAATATCCCATATTTAGATCTCCGGGATCCTCAGAATGTCTTAATGGGTTTCCATTTTTGAAAGTTCAAAAGTAATTTTAACTTAACCTAAGAAGATAGCCTTTTGAGTTCTATGTTTCTGACCATCGAACCTGAGACCAGGTGGGACAGGTTACAGTAATTAACACTCCAGGGAAAAAGAGAAAGAAGGAACCCTCGAAGAAGGTTTTGGAAAAGGGGAAAGCGCATGTTGACCTGTTTCCTTTCATTTCTTAGTTCTACCACAATTCATTTGTAACTTACAGGCTAAGCCAATAATTTGCAGTTGTTCAGGTAGATGGTAAAATGAGGCACTGAAAGTGGAGAGTCATTTTAGAAGCAGAAACAAGTGGGAAACAGTGCAGAAGGTAGATGAATCAAAGATTCTTGCACTCAAGTTACCAGAATAGTGATAAGAGTAACTATCTACAGACGTGTCACGTGTGTGAAGATGTGTACTGCACAAAGACAGTGTCTCACTCAGGCCTTAGCGTAATCTGTGAAGGGCTATTATCCTTGTTTTATGAGTCATGTAACTGAGCGCCAGAGAACTGGTTGGTGATGGAGTCCGGTTTGGACTCTGACCTGTTCTGCCCCCATTAAAACGGTTATCCCAAATCTGGGCCACTGAAAGATAGATGGTCAATAAACAGGAAAGTCAACTTTAAGTCACCAGGAAACTCTTTGGAAAAGTCCAGAACATAGATTTGGCCTCAGGCAGGTGAATTTGAGGTGCTGATGGAATATCTCTAGAGGTGTTCTTCATGTCACTACAGATGATGTAAACAGATAATACTTGGAATTGTGGCCTTGTGTGAAATAGGGGTCACCTGCTCATTTGAAGGTATTACAGTTGGAAGTTTTTCAGAATTTTACTAGCCAAAAAAACATCTCTTTGGTCAGGGTCTCACAGGGAGGTTACAGGAGTGGGCATGTGGTAGTGAAAACAATCCTGGTCTGGGATTACCCCGTGCTAGACCTCAGCCAGTCACTTAAAAGCAATAGGGTCTTGGGCCTTAATTTCTTCATTTATTAAATGAGAGTTCCGGACTGCATAGTTTGTGGCAACTGTTGTTTTTTAATAGGCTTTAAGACTATTTACCAAATTAATCACCATGCAAATTATAGGTTCTTTCTGTGAAGGACTTTCAGATGTATCCCAGTAAACTAAAATACAGAGAAATTCCATGAGTTCCTGAAGGTCCCAGCTAACCAGAGAGCTAGGAATACAGCCCACATCTCACCTTCAGGGCTGTGTTCTATAGAGAGGCACCCACTAGAAAGCCAGTTAGCAAAAATAGTGATCAGTTCTAAACTGGTGAAATTAGAACTTATCAATGAATAATCCATTAACCAGAGTTAGTAAAGCCAGCATGTTCTCAGTGTGTGCTAATCTGAATTCTTGACCAAGAAGCAGCAACTATTTTATTAATGACTACTTATCAGCTGGTGGCCTAGCCTACAGTGTTCTAGTCTGCATATCTGTGGCTGTGTATTTCTTTAAAGATTTCTCCAAAGCTCAAGTGGGGTCAAGAGCCCAGCTGTGCCACCCTCCTCTCAACGGGCCTCTTCTCAGTCTTTGCGAATGGGGGCTGCGTTGCCCAGCCTGGAAGGAATGCCAGCAACACAGATGCCCAAGCTTGGGCGAGGCATCTCAGAAGGAGATGATATTCTCTTTTTTGATGAGTCACCACCACCAAGACCAAAACTGAGTGCTTTAGCAGAAGCCAAAAAGGTAAGTGGCATCTATTTTCAACATTTGAATTTGCATCCTGTAGGACATAGCTGGAGTTGCAAACTTTTTGTATCTTTGATCAGGAAAGATAAACAGTAACAGCTATTTCTTGACAATGATAATTAGAGTCAAAGGAATTTCAAGTGATAATGGTATCAACATTGATTTAATCCAAGCATGTTATCTGTTCTCAACACTGTTCCTTGTGAGGCTGAGGGAGATGGCCTAAATGCTGGCTAAACCAAAGGAAACAAATTCTGGGACTTGTTAAGGCAAGATTGTAAAATGGTTGTTAAAGAATCCTTCTTTAAAAGAAACCTTACAAAATAATATCTTGGGGTATCTGGGTGGCTCAGTCGTTAAATGTCTATTTTTGGCTCAGGTCATGATCTCAGGGTCCTGGGATCCAGCCCTACTTTGGGCTCCCTGCTTGGCGGAAAGCCTGATTCTCTCTCACCCAGTCCCTCATTTGTGTTCCCTCTCTTGCTGTGTCTCCCTCTGTCAAATCTTTTAAAATAAATAAAAGAAGTCTTACACAGGAGCTAAATTACTCTGATTGACATGGAAGCTGGGAGTGCTCAGAACCCCCCTCTCCTCTTCCTCAGCCACTCTAAGCCCTAATTCGAGCCTGTCTTCTCTTTGTTCTAGTTAGCCGCTGCACCACGTGAAGGGCCAAGGCTTGTTATAAGCCAAAGCTGCACCTGCAGTAATGATAGTGATAACAAGAGCACATGTGATCTTGGGGTAATGAGTTTGAGCCCCATGTCAGGTATAGAGATTACTGAACAAATAAACTGTAAAACAGAACAATTGCACATGTACCCGTGATATAGACACACATGTTTAATTGTAAAACAAACTTCCACAGTGTTTATGTGATTCCTCTGTCGGTCCTGAAAGCCCACACAGTATAAGTGATGTTTAACTTAATATTTAAATAAACTGAAATTTTATTAGCTTATAGACCTGTCTCCATGCTTTACAATTTTAATAACTGGGTTAATAATGTTAGGCAAAAAAAAGGTATATTTTGCTGATTTGTATTTGAGAGCAGAATTCCCTGGATTAATAACTAGAAAAAGGACATAGGGTGACAGATATCTGTCTCGTAATTAAGATTTTTATCTTTTTTTCCTAGTTAGCTGCTATAACCAAATTAAGGGCAAAAGGCCAGATTCTTACAAAAACAGACCCAAACAGCATTAAAAAGAAGCAAAAGGAGCCCCAGGATGTCCTGGAAGTAAAGGAACGTGTAGAAAAGAACACCTTTTCTCCTCAAGGTACTGGGGATTTCAGAGTTAGTAGTGGGAAAGGCCACCATCTGTGAGGAGGTGTTCCAAACCATAATCACCATCCCTGATACTGGAAGTCATTGTTTTACTTAAAGTGGCCTCTCTGTACGATACCTAAGTAGAATCTCTGCAAACTGGAATGGACCGTTTTCTATAAGCACATTAAATTGAAATGAAATTATGCATAATCTAAAAACTTGAGAAAAAGATTACTCATGGATCTTTACACAGATATATTAGTGTAAAGATTTACTTTGAAAGCAGTGGAATTTCTTTGTTTGCAAATTATCATTTTTACTTTGAAAACGCTGAAGCTGGCAGTAATACTTTACCATCAATTTATTTAAAAAGATTTTTTTCGATGTTACCTATCATCATAGTCCACTCCTATCTTAAGGTGAAAGAGATTCTGATCCAGTGGTCAAATCTGCCATTCCCCATATTCTAGACCCTACTTCTCAGTTTACTCCTGAAAAGTTTTCCTCTGCTGGTACCTAGTGGGGTAAATGAAGTGTGAGGGGCCTGACTGGCAGATATGGAGAGAACTAGAGGAAACTGAGTTCATAAGACTGCCTGGCTTTCCAAAATTCCTCTGTGACGGCTACTGTGTTTCCTTTCTTCTCTAGCTGAAGATGAATTAGAGCCTGCCAGGAAAAAAAAGAGAGAACAACTTGCCTACATGGAATCTGAGGAATTTCAGAAAATTCTAAAAGCAAAATCGAAGCACACAGGGTTACTTAAAGAGGTAAGAGCTCAAAAGGTCAGAAATGATAGAGATACCTTCCAGACTTGAGGCACTTTGTTGTGAGACTAAGAATCTATTTCTTTGACCTCAACCAAGATGTATTATATGACTGAGTTAACTTTGAAGAACAGGAATATTTCTGATAGAATTTAGCTTTGCCTCTGTCCTTGAATTGAAGAATATCATTTATCATTATTTTAATGGACCTCAATGTTATAAAAAATGTTGCCTCATAATTATGGCTTTGCATTGATGTTTAAGCAGTTCACCACTATAGGTGTTCTTTTCTGTCCTGCTATACGGGGAGGGATTTTTTTTAACCCATTCATGTATTTTTATATTGTGATTTCAAATACTGTAAGTCAGTTACCAACCCATTGGGAGTAGTTGCTCCCAAAGCCATGTATTTCGGATTGCTCCCTTATTACCCTGAAATAAGATTCTTGGGTAATATAAATTAACCTAACTATAAATTTCAAGAATATCCTATGTGTTATGTAAAGAAGGAAGGAAAATACTTATATTAAAAGTATATAGTTGATTATGTTAATATGTAGGCATAACTATCCTAGAAGTAATAATGAAGATTATAAGAAGATTATAAATGTAAATGAGACAATAGAAATGAAGTCTCCTTAGGTGTGTTGTTTTTTATTTTTTATTTTTTTGGTGACTTAAATACCATGGGTCTGTTTCTTTGACAGTGTAATTTTTTTTTTTTTAACTGCGAATAATCCAAGGAACTTTTGAAGACACCAAACTACAGTTGTCCTTCTATATACACAGGAGTTGCCTAGTTGTACTCTTGATATATTTATTCAATGTATATTTGAACCATGCACAAATATTGTAGGGTTGTATATAAAGCAGTAAGATTTAAGGGTTATAATTGGGTTTTTCATCCACATGGGTGGATGACTTCTAGAACAGTCAGAAGAATCCTTTCATATGGAGGGACTGTTCTGTGCATTGTGGGTGCAGCTTCCCCGTCTCTGCGAGTAGCAGGGGTAACAGTCGTTTGGATGACCAAAATAAAGTGCTCCTGCCAATTTTCACAATGTCTCCATGGGGGCAGTACTGTCCCTATTTAGTGCTAGTGCACTGAGTGCTTTGCTCTTCTGATAAACTACTGACTAATGAGACAGTTATGTATCCCACCATTCTACCAGACCTGAAATGTGACCAGGAGAGAAGCTGGGGCCAACCTTGAGAGGCTGTAGAGCTGAGCTCCTGGCCTCTGTGGCCACCAGACACCTCGGGCCTTGTGCAGCTGTTCTTACTCCTGAGCTGTGACCACCTTCAGCTGTCAGTCTCTCTCTGCCCTCACACCTACTCCCTGTTGTTCCAAACAACCAAGGATTGCTCCTGCCAGGTGCTTGGTCTGGCAGATAGTATGGAATAGACTAGGCTGTCATGCGTGGGGAGGCACTGAATACCTTCCTTGGCTTGAGTCTGTAGTGGCGTAGGAGAAATAATTTCCTTCTGATGCACACTCTTGATGCGGTGATGCTGTTAATGATGTTAGTATTTTCAGTTTGTACTTGGTATTTTAAAAATCGCCAGATGATTTCATACTTGTTTTTGGAAAAATAAGAGCTTATGTCTCCTTGTGATCATCTTTTGGTTTGCAGTTTCTTGAGCTCTTATCAGGTGTCCTCATAACAGCTTGTCTCTTCGGTGGTTTTTATTATGATTATTGAATTGGTTCCTGAATACATTTTAGATTTGGTGCAAGGTCTTTTGTATGCCTTGTCGTTGCAGGCTGAGGCTGAGCTGCAGGAATGCTATTTTGAGCCATTGGTGAAAAAAGAACAAATGGAAGAAAAGATGAGAAGCATCAGAGAGGTGAAATGTCGAGTAGTGACATGCAAGACGGTGAGTGGAGATTCCTCTACCCCTGGGCCCTGTTTGGAGCTGTTGTGACCTCTAGTGACTCAGCGCAACATGGAGATATATGGGATATGGGGCCATGTCTTGTGTTTGCAGTCCTGCACAGGTCATTTATTTATGCTGGAAAGCAAGCTGCTCATGACAGCCAAGAACCTGGCTGCCTGCCCGCTTGGCCTCCAAGCTCTGGTGGCAGAATGTTGGTGGTGAGATTCTCCTCTGATTTGACCACAGCTCCTAGTTCTGCGGGCGAGCCTTATCCTTTGGACCCAAGTTCTTCTGACCTATGCTTCTCAAGTTTCTAGCACACCCTCAATCCACAGCTCACAGTCCTGGGACATCAGTTGAATGATTTCCTTTGGCATCACCTGTTAGGACCAATTACTATTAACCCTTTGTACTCAGGGCTTAAACTGCTAAATTGAATCTCAAGGCAAAGGATAAATTGCATTATTTTCTATGTTTGCAGAATTTTTACACTAAGTCTATTAGAAGATGATATACCCTCCATCCTTGAACACTGATAAAATAGGACCAAAAAATATTTCTTGCAGAACCGTATCCTTCCATTACCACTCATTTTATCCTGCCTGACTCATCTTCCTCATAAGCACATGTGAGAGAGAGGAGGAAGAGGCTTAGCTTACCAAGTACCATTTTCTCAGTCTTTATTCCTTTTCAAACCTCAACATTCTCCTTTACATCTAGGGGATGGCCCTGAACCAGCTGTCACTAAAAGGTAGGGATTCCTTGAGAAAATTCAGAATAAGTAAACGTTTTTCCTGAGATAACAGCTTGTACTCTGACAAAACAGCAAACCTAAGGACATAGCTGGTGTGTTTGTCTCCCATTGCTGCTCAGACAAATAATTAACCACCTTAATAGTTTAAACACAACTTTATTATCTTGCACTTCAATAGGCCAGAAGTCTCTGTCGGTCTCACGAGGCTATAATCCAGGTCTGGCAGGACTGTCTTCCTTCTGGAGGCTCTAGGGTAGAATCCATTTACTTCCCTTTCCCTGCTTCTCAATCCCACACATATTCTTTGGTTTGCAGCTCCTTCCTCCATCTTCAGAGCCAGCCATGGCAGGCCGAGCCCTCTTCTCACATCCTCTGGCCTCCTCCCTGTGCATCCCACTTCTGCTTTTAAGGGCCCTTATGATTCCATTGGGCCCACCAATCCAGGATCATTTCCCAATTTTAAGATCAACTAACAACTCTGGTCTCCCTTTGCCATGTAGCCTCACATCCTCATAGGTTCTAGGGAGCAGGGTGTGTAAGTTCTGGGGGTGTGGGAGGCTCTTTTGCCTACCACAGCTGGCATACCACTCTGCTCTGTACTTTCGGAGGCTGCCAGAACCAAAAGTTACTTACCTAGACTCTGATTACCAGAAACCACGGTGCTCTGTCCCAGCAGCTCTTTCAGTATTCATCCATCATTTCTTTCTTTCCTTCTTTCTTCCTTCCTCCCTCCCTATCTCTCTCCCTCTTTTTTTCTTTTCTTTCTATCATATGATTCCATTTATGCAAAATTCAAAACAGTCAAATGAATCTCTGCTGCTAGAAAGGAGGGTAGTGATTACCCTTGGGGTGCGGGGGGAGCAGTGCCTGGAAGGGGGTGCAGGGAGGGCTTCAGGAGTGCTAGGGGGTTTTGTTTCTTAGACTGAATGCTGCTTATTGTTTCCTATACTCTTCAGTCCTTTTGAGGATCAAAATTACAAGTGAATTATTAATATCTCTGCTTGGTTCTGCTGCTTATGAAATAGGAGTAGTAATAAGCTTACATCCTATTCTGAGGCTTTTTAAGAGGAAATAAAAGGGCTACTGAAGAGGCCCCAGTGTCCATGTCCTATCACCAAGCAATGGCAGTAAATTTGGGACAGACCTGATGAAGCTATCGAAAGGTTTCTGGGGCTTTTGGTTTGATGTTACAGAAAGTTATTGTGTACTTCATGCCTGATCAAAAATTGTGGCAAACATAAGAAAAAGTGGCATCAGTGTGTGAGACTGAAGAAATCGCTGCAGCTAGTAGATAAGATGGTTGCTCTGCTCACGGCTGCCTGAGCAGTGGCGAGAAAACAGAAGTCCTCATGGAACAGACCACCCTTTTAGCAGCTAGCGAGTTTCTCCTTCGAGGCTCTTGACAGATGTGCCCTCCCGTTGGTTTTATGCAGTGTGCCTATACCCACTTCAAGCCTTTGGAGACCTGCATCAGTGAGCAGCATGACTACCACTGGCATGACGGCCTAAAGAGGTTTTTCAAGTGTCCTTGTGGAAACAGAAGCATCTCCCTGGATAGGCTCCCCAAAAAGCACTGCAGGTAGGAGATCTCGCCTGGCATTCTTAAATCCTCTTTTCAGTTCCCATTTATGCCATTCTGCTAGAACACTGGACAATCTGTTTTAAGGTCAGGCCTTATTTCCATGACTCTTAAAGCTTCAGGCCATCCCTAAAAGCTCATGGAGGGAAGGGATCCTGAACTCTTCAATGCTTTATCCCCAATACTTAGTATACTGCGTAGCCCATAGGGGGTCGTTACAAATGTTTGTTGAATGAAAGACAGAAATCATTTCTCTGAAGGTCCTGGAATTGCTGGGACAAGAACTAGGGAACCAGAACCAGGGTAGAATCTTAGAGCGATGAGCTAACTTCTGTGGCTGTTTTTGCCCTGGGAGGTTTGGTGGCCTCAGGGCCAGGCGGGGAGCTGAGAGTCTGGGTCTTGTCCTGGTGGAGGGCCACCTGTGGAACTGTTGATGGAGATTGGGGTTCTCCCACAGTGGTCGATACACCCTTTAGGATATTTATTTCATTCAGGTTTTCTAGTTGTTCTCCGAGCACTAGTCTAGGGACTAAGTTGTATGCCACTCAGAAGTAGAATTAAGATCACATTACATGAATAAAACAATTTTGTGGGGACTAATGTCTTTTATATATGAAATCATCCCTTTTTAAGATCCTGGAGTATCTTTCCATTTATTCATCCTATCCTCTATGGCTTTTATAAATTTTTTAAATTATCTCTACAGAAATATTGAGTATTCTTAATTCTTAGATGTGTCATCACTTTTGTTGATACTGTGAATGGCAACTTACTTTCTAGTGTATTTTTTAGTTGCTTACTGTCGGTGTAGAGAAATATTATTAATTTTTTATATGGTGAACTTGCCTCTGACAAGCTTATCAGACTCTTAGGCCAGCAATTTGTTGATTTCTCTACATAATTATCATTTGCAAATAAAGACAGTTTTACCTGTTTTGTTCCCATCCTTACACCCTCTATTTTTTATCTTTCCTGATAGGGCTGGTCGGACCTCCAATACTATTTCCATTTCTTGATCTTTATCTTAAAGTGAATGTATCCTTCACAAATTTCTCCTCCAAGTATAACCTTTACCAACTTAAGGAAAATCCTTTTTATTTCCAGTTTACTATGATTGTGGGTAGGTAACTTCTCTTCATTGTATGATCTTATCCTTTAGCTTATCAATGTGTTAGTAAATTGAAGAACTTCTTTCTTTATTTTGAATATTAACCCCTTGTCTGATAGATGGCTGGCAAAATTTTTTCCTGTTCTGTAGGTTGTTTTTCACTTTGTTACTTGTTAATTTTGGTGTGCAGAAGCTTTTGAATTTAATGTAATCCCATCTATTGATTTTTGCTTTTTTTTGCCTGAGCTTTTGGCATTGTGTTCAAAAAATCATGGCTAAGACCAGTATCGATGAGCTTTTTCACTACATTTCCTTTGAGGAGTTTTATGGTTTCAGGTCTTACATGTAAGTGTTTCATCCATTTTAAGTTAATTTTTGTGAGGGATGTGAGATAATAGTCCAATTTCCTTGTTCTGTGTATATTTCTCCAGTTTTCCCAGCACTGTTTGTTGAAGAGACTATTCTTCCCCATTGGGTACTCTTTTTTTTTTTTTTTTTTGGACAGAGAGAGAGATCACAAGTAGACAGAGAAGCAGGCAGAAAGAGAGGGGGAAGCAGGCTCCCTGCTGAGAAGAGCCCAACACACAGCTCGATCCTAGGACCCTGAGATCATGACCTGAGCCAAAAGCAGAGGCCTTAACCCCCTGAGCCACCCAGGCACCCCGTATAATCCTTTTAATGTGTTCTTGAATTTGATTCACTAATGTTTTTTGTTTTTTGGGTTATTTTTTTAAAGATCTTATTTATTCACTTGACAGACAGAGATCACAAGTAAGCAGAGAGGCAGGCAGAGAGAGAGGAGGAAGCAGGCTCCCTGCGGAGCAGAGAGCCCAATGTGGGGCTCTATCCCAGGACCCTGGGATCATGACTTGAGCCGAAGGCAGAGGCTTTAACCCACTGAGCCACCCAGGCAACCCCGAGTCACTAATGTTTTGTTGGGAACTTTTGCATCTATATTCATCAAAGATAGGGACTCCTGGGTGGCTCAGTTGGTTAAGCAGCTGCCTTCGGCTCGGGTCATGATCCCAGCATCCTGGGATCGAGTCCCACATCGGGCTCCTTGCTCGGCAGGGAGCCTGCTTCTCCCTATGTCTCTGCCTGCCATTCTGTCGGCCTGTGCTCGCTCTCGATCCCTCTCTATCTCTGACAAATAAATAAAATCTTAAAAAATAAATAAATAAAAATATATTCATCAAAGATAGTTTGTCTACTTTTTTTTTTTTTTTAAGATTTTATTTATTTAATTGACAGAGATCACAAGTAGGCCAAGAGGCAGGCAGAGAGAGAAGACGGAGCAGGTTTCCTGCTGATCGGAGAGCCCGATGTGGGGCTCGATCCTAGGACCCTAGGATCATGACCTGAGCCGAAGACAGAGGCTTTAACCCACTGAGCCACCCAGGTGCCCCTCCTTCTCTGGTTTTGGAATCAGAGTGATGCTGGTTTATTCATTATTGGTCTGTTCAAATTTTTGGTTTCTTTTTGATTCTGTCTTAGGTTGTAGGTTTCTAGAAATTTATCCATTTCTTCTAGGTTATGTAATTTGTTGGCATATAATCTTTCATAGTCATCTCTGATGATTCTGTGTATTTCTGTAGTATCAGGTGTAATGTCTCCTCTTTGATTTCTAATTTTGAATCTTCTCTTTTTCTTAGTCTAGCTAAAGATTTGTCAATTTTGTTTATCTTTTCAAAGAATCAGGTCTTAGGCTTGCTTTCTTTTCTGTTTTTCTGGTCTCTTTTTCTGATCTTTATTATTTCCTTCTTTCTGCCACTAAATATGGACTTCTTTTTTCTCTTTTTCTAGTTTCTTGAGTATAAAATTAGATTATTTGAGAGATTTCTAATTTATTAATAGATATTCCATCCCTTCACTTTAAACTTTGTATGTTGTTAGAGCTGAGACGTGCCCCTTTAGGCAGCATATGGTTGGGTCGTTTTCCATCCAGCCAGCCACTCTGCCTTTTGATTGATGGATTAAATCCATTTAAATTTAGGGTGATATTGATGGGTAAGGATATACTACTGCTATTTTATCTTTTGTCTTCTAGTTGTTTGGTCTCCCAAAGAAGATTTTTTTTTTTTTTTTTTTTTTAAGATTTATTACTCTTGAGTTCTTCAGCCATCAGACCTCAAAATGCACTAAGGTTGTTTTTCGGAGTTTTTTGGGGGGGTGTTTTTGTTTGTCTTGTTTTTTAAAGGATGGTAATTTCAAAAGCCAG
Organism: Mustela putorius furo; assembly: GCF_011764305.1. Taxonomy (NCBI): domain Eukaryota; kingdom Metazoa; phylum Chordata; class Mammalia; order Carnivora; family Mustelidae; genus Mustela; species Mustela putorius. The sequence continues at coordinate 8,437,476 of NW_025422060.1, forward strand.
GAAACTAGGACTGACCCCCTAGCCAGAGCCAGCCCATTAGTGTGGTTTGGACACGTTCTGGAGGTCTGGGACCACCGGACGACCCTTCCTTGGCAAAACAGGGCTCGGACATGAGCTTCTGGGCCAGGAGCCTGTGTGGTCTTGCTCTCCCCCTGGCCCCTCCGGGCCTCTCCAGCTGCTGCTTCCACCATCAGAAAGGGCAGCTGTGGCAGCCGGCAGGAAACTATAAGGCAGAGGTCAGATTTGCAGTTTCCAACATTATGTCCTCAGGTGGGCTGCAGAATCTTAGCACCAGAAGAGCCTCTGCCTCTGTTTGTTTCTGCCTACTTTTATAAGTTGGTGGTTTTCCATGGTGATTTGTTCAGTCTCCCCACCTTTTATATTTTGTGTCTCTTCTCTAGATCTTTGCCTGTGGTGACCATGAGGTTCACATAAAACATATTTTTGGTAAAATAATCTTTTCTCTGGTGTCAGCAATTTGTCTTCACCTATAAAGGATTCATCTTTTTTTCTTTTCCCCTTTTATATTTTATGACACAAATTATTTCCTTTGTACTGCGATGTCATCACCAAGTAGTAGCCATACTTTAATTCTCTTTTCCTTGAATCTTTATACTGTAATTAAGAGTTTAATATGCTATTCTAGTTAAGGGTTAACAGTTTTCTAATTCTGAATATCACCTTAATCGGAGTTTTGTGTATTTCTTTTTGTTTCAGCTCCAGGAGCTTTTAGCATTTCTTATTATAAGGCAGGTCTAGTAGTGGTGATGTCCTCAGCTTTTATCTGGGAAAGTCTTTATTTCTCCTTCCCATCTAAAGGATAACTTTGCAGAATAGAGTATTATTGGCTGGCAGTTTTTAATCTTTGAATATTTTTCATATGTCATTCTACTCTCCTGGTCTGTAGAGTTTCTGCTGAGAAATCTGATAGCTGGATACTTTGTAGGTTGCTATCTTTTTTTTTTCACCCTGGTTGCCTTTCAGATTTTTTCTTTATCATTGACTTTTGACCGCTTTAATGTAATTGTTTCTTGGAGAGGTCTTCTTGCATTAAGTTAAGAAGGCATTCTACTAGCTTCATATATTTGTGTATCCAGTTCCTTCACCAGGTTTGGAAAGTTCTCAGCTATTACTTCTTTAAATAAACTCCCCTTTCTTGTCCTCTCTTCCCCTTCTGGAATACTCATCATTCTTACATCGGCTTTTACACTGGGATCTGTTTCGATGTGGCATCTCAGAGGATTTTTCTTTTTTAACATCTTCATTCTCGGGCGCCTGGGTGGCTCAGTGGGTTAAAGCCTCTGCCTTTGGCTCAGGTCATGATCTCAGGGTTCTGCGATCAAGTCCTACATTGGGCTCTCTGGTCAGCAGGCAGCCTGTTTCCTTCTCTCTGAGACTCTCTCTGCCTGCCTCTCTACTTATGATCTATCAAATACAAAATAAAATCTTTAACATCTTCATTCTCTCACCTCTTCCACCTAAATCATTTTTAGTTTCCTGACTTCTAATTCACTAATTCTCTCTTCCATCTGATTTGCTGTTATTTCCAATATATTCTTTTGCAGTCTTCATCTTATTTAATGAGTTGTTCTGCTCCAGAATTTGTTTGGCTCTTTTTTAGAATTTCTTCTGTGAAGTTCTGTTCATTAATCCTGAGGCCATTGAGTTGCCTTTCTAAGTTTTCTTGTAGTAGCTCACTGAATTTCTTCATAAAAGCTGTTTTAAATTTTTCATTGGTTAGATCGCACTATTCTTTAGTCTCATTTGCTGGAAAATTGTCAGGTTGTTTTTGTTTTTATTTTTTATTTATTTTTTTTTATTTTTTAAAGATTTTATTTATTTATTTGACAGAGAGAAATCACAAGTAGATGAAGAGGCAGGCAGAGAGAGAGGGGGAAGCAGGCTCCCTGCTGAGCAGAGAGCCCGATGCGGGACTCGATCCCAGGACCCTGAGATCATGACCCGAGCCGAAGGCAGCGGCTTAACCCACTGAGCCACCCAGGCGCCCCTGTTTTTATTTTTAATACTGTACAACAATGGTTTTTCATGGTGCCTGTTGAAGAGTGTCTCTGTGATTGCATTTGTAATACTGAACACCTATCTTGGGCTAAGTTTTGTTCACTCTGATTCTGACAATTCAACCTGTATTTAGGAGCATTTTCTTATTTTCTTATTTTCCAGAAGGTGGCACTATAGCACATGTTTTTGGTTTCTCTAGGCTGTGAGCACTTAAAAAAAAAAAGAGGGGGGGCAGTGGCCAACTCAGGGGAGTTGTGTACTTAGCATTTGGGTATTTGGGTGAGCCCAGAAGTCCATTGGCCAAATACCTGGACAGGAAGGAGGAGACACTTTCCTGGGGTCCCTCCAGGGGACCCTGTAGCTGTAGAAACTGCAGAGTGGGTGGCTGACCCCCACTCAGCACCTTCACCCTCCACCTCCTGCCAAAAGGGTGTTGCTGACTTGCCATTTCCATGACCACTCTCCTCCTTTGCTACCCTCTCTGCTCCCATCCACCCTTGGTGACCTGGATGCTGTGCATACGTGCTTTTTTTTTTTTTTGCAGGGGTCAGGGATTATAGATGTCTACTTCCTTGTAAACCAAAGGGGGAGAGAGGAAAGGAACGGCTCACCTTATGATAGTGACATTACTTCCAGAAGTTTCCTTTCATTCTTTGGGTAAACCCTACTTGATTTATTTATTTATTTATTTAAGATTTTTTATTTATTTATTTGACAGACAGAGATCACAAGTAGGCAGAGAGGCAGGCAGAGACAGAGGGGGAAGCAGGCTCCCTGCTGAGCAGAGAGCCCAATGCGGGGCTCCATCCCAGGAACCTGAGATCATAACCTGAGCCGAAGGCAGAGGCTTAACCCACTGAGCCAACCAGGTGCCCCCTTGATTTTTTTTTTAAATCTGACATCCCCTTTATCCATTCTATCTCCCCACCAGCCTCCCCTCTGACAGCCACCAGTTCTCTGTATTTAAGAGTCTGGGTTTCTTTTGTTGTTGTTCTTGTTTGTCTCTTTTATTCTTTGTTCATTTGTTTTGTTTCTTAAGTTCCATATATGGTATTTGCCTTTCTCCAACTGATGTATTTCACTTACTGTTACACCCTCAAGATCCATCCATGTTGTTGCAAATGGCACGGTCTTATTCCCTTTTTTATGGCTGAGTAATATTCTGTTGTGTGTGTGTATGAGTGGGTAGGTGTGTGCTTCCATAATTTGGTTATTGTAAATAATGGTGCAGTAAACAGGGGTGCATATATCTTTTCAAATTAGTGATTTCATTTTATTTGAGTAATCCCAGTAGCAGGATTACTAGGCCATAAGATAGTTCTAATTTTTATTTTTTGAGTAAACTCCATACTGTTATTTTAGTTTACTTTATTGTAGGAATACGATATACAATACATATACAAAGTTGGGTTAATTGACTATTATCAGTAAAGCTTTGGTCAGCAATAGGCTATTAGTAATTAAGTTGTGGGGGAGTCAGAAGTTACGTGAGGATTTTTAACAGCGTGGGGGCGTTACCCCTATCACCATCTTGTTCAAGGGTCCACTATATATTTGTAAGTGAATTAGACCTATTTTGTTCTTTTGTTTTTATATAGGCCTTACCTGGTTTTAGAACAAAGATTATATGAGACTCATAAAATAAACTGAGCAGCTTCTGGAAATAATTTATATTAAATAGCGATTATTTCTTAAGGTTTTAATAAATCTCAACTGTGAAGTTATTTAGGCTTAGGCCCAGACCCAGGTTTTAGGGCCCAAGGTGGCTTGATAACCATTTCAGTTCATGGTCCCTTCTGCCAATTTCAGCTTTTTTTTTTCTCCTTTTAATCATTTCATTTAGGTTTTTAAATGTATTGATGTATGGTTGTTCCTAATAAACTTTCATTGTTTTTATCCTGTTTCTTGTTATTTTTTATTAATAGACATTTACTGTATTTTGTGCTATTATTTTTCTTCTCTTTTAAGATCAACCTTGACAGAAGTCTCTTTATTCTCTTTTTCTTTTCAGAAAACCATCTTTTAACTCTCTTAATATTTATTGGTTTTCTTTCTGTTTACTGATTTCTGTCCTTAATCTTTCTGCCCTTGTTTTTTGGGGTTTGTTCTGTATCCTTTTGCCAACATCAGTTAATTGCTTATACTCAGGTTACTCAGTTTTTTTCTTGTTCCTTCATCAATGTGTTTAAAGCTACATGTTTCCCTCTAAGTACTTATGCTTTAGTGTCACCCACAACGTTTGGCCTATAGTTAAAAGTATTTCTTGGGGTGTCTGGCTGGCTCAGTTGGAGGAACATGCAACCTTGGGGTTGTAAATTCGGGCCCCACATTAGGTGTAGAGATTACTTAAATAAATAATTTTTTTTTTTTTTTTAATAAATGAAAGATGGGATTGGGAGGGAGACAAACCATAAGTGACTCTTAATCTCACAAAAGAAACTGAGGGTTGCTGGGGGGAGGGGGGTTGGGAGAAGGGGGGTGGGGTTATGGACATTGGGGAGGGTATGTGTTTTGGTGAGTGCTGTGAAGTGTGTAAACCTGGCAATTCACAGACCTGTGAATAAAAATATATGTTTATAAAAATATATTTATAAAAAAATAAAAAAATAAATTAAAAAATATATGTTTATAAAAATATATGTTCATAATTAATTAATTAATTAATTAAAAGGATTTCTTAATGCCTTTGATGATTTCCTGTTTGACCCAAGGGTTAGTAATGTTGTTTAAATTTCAAATATATGGGATTGATTTTTATTCTTTTTTAAAATAATTTCTGACTTTATTGGCTTATTCTTAAAGGACAATTTATATGAGTCTTTGGAATTTGAGGCACTTTCAAGATCACCTTCAGTCTACCCAAGAATGTCTCACCAGGATAGTCTCACCACCTATTTGCTTGTTTGTTTGTTTTTTGGGTTTTCTTTACTTCACTCCAAGTGTCTCCAGACTTGATTGGGGTTGGGGAGGGGACCCAGACCCCATGCTAGTTTATTATCTTGTCGGGGGTTGGTTTGTGAAATTGCTATGATCTTGATTATAATTGTTGAAAGTATCTATCTGTATATTGATACTTGATTTCTCCAAAATATTTTATGAGCTTATGTAAAACATTTACTTAAGAGCTTATGTAAACATTTGAGTATCAGAAAAATTCCGTTAATAAGCAGGAAGTACTACTCACAAATTGAAGAGCAAGATGCTTTTCCATCCTCCAGGTGGCGCTGTGACTTTGGTAACAACTGCTTTTCTAGACTTTTTTTCTTGTCAATTCATGACCTGGAGCAGAACGGGACAAACTTTTTCTGTCAAAACCCAGATAGTAAACATATTTTGCTTCGTGAACCAGGCGGTCTGTTTCATAACTACTCAGCTTTGGTGTTGTAGCTCAAAAGCAGTCATAGGTAATACAGAAACGAGTAGACATGCTATGTTTCAATGAAACGTTCTTTACAAAAGCAGGTAGCAGGCTGGATTTGGCTCATGGGTAGTAATTTGTTGACCCCTGACTAGAATTGCTCTTATATGTAATTTCATCATTGATCTACCAATAGTCTAGAAAATTTCTCTCAGTTGATAATGAGCTAGTCTCTAGACAAGGTAGGTGGTGCAGAGGCTTAGGACCAAGGCCACTAGTATGCAGACGGACTCTCAGGGCTGGAGTAGCCTAGACTTTTAGGAAGTAGGTTGAAGCAGGTAGGGCAATCCCCTGTGCCCTAGAGCCTCTCAAATCCAAGAGTGCCGGCAGCCATATTTCAGTGAGTTAACAATTTCTTTTGTTTGTTTCAGCAGAGTGAATATCATGGAAAATAGACTTTCTCTGTAGTAGCCACATCTCTGCTCAGGGTCAGACTCACATAACATGTTAAAAACCAAGAATAAGAGTCTCTAGGCCCTTTGAACAATAAGAAGTAAACATCTTTAGGTTTGAAAGAGGAGAAGGATTAGGCAGATCAGGAGGAAGAATAATTCTTTCTTATCACAAGCTTTTAGATCCAGAAGAGGGGAAGGGAGAAGTCTTTAACTGTATGGCATCAGAGGGCTAACTTCCTCTTCTGAGTCTTTTCCCAATGCCCAGCAGGGGAAACCAAGCTTGTGTGCATCACCTGCTGTGTGCATACCTTGTATACTATCACTGAGTGTTCCATCTCTGAAGTATCTAGCTTTTGACAGATTTGAAGACCATTTCTCAAATCACTGGAATGTGTATTTTCAGTAGCATTAGAGCACAGCCTGTAATATGAGTGTTACCTTGATCATCTTCTGTTTGAATGGGGAATATTCTTCCTGCAAGTGCAGTGAACCCGGTTGACTATGCATCCCAGCTCACTACTGAGTAAATCCCCTTTTCTGTTTCAGTAACTGTGGCCTTTTCAAATGGGAACGAGACGGAATGCTAAAGGTAGGTCGTTTGCAAGGTGACCAGTTTTAGTAATCCATGCAAAAAATGTTGAACCATTTCTCACTAAACTATTTTCATTTTTCTAGGAAAAAACAGGACCAAAGATAGGAGGAGAAACCCTGTTACCACGAGGAGAAGAACATGCCAAATTTCTGAATAGCCTTAAATAGCCCTGACTTCAAACAGGTACTTATGGCCTACATGGCTTCTTATGGCTCTGGAAAAGGAAGAGTGTTCACTTTGTTTGCTCCTGATTGACATAGTCCAAACAAATACTTGTTAAGCTTACACGTTTTGCCTACTTATTTTCTGTTGTGTTGGTTTGATATCAAATTTAACATTGACCTTTAGGTGGTAAATCAGAATACCATCACCTTCCATGTTCTTGCTATTGATGGCTGCATTCATGTAGATTTTTTGTTCAGAAACTGGAAGGTAAACTGAGAGCTGTGTTTCTATGTATTTTGGGTATAGAGTGTGCAGTGTTGCTTCTTAATCAGAGTAAAACTCTGGTATTTATATGGGCACACAGAAGCAAAAGAATGCCTCTTCTGGGGTTCAGTTTTCTTACCTAGAAAATGAGGAAGCGTGGAGTAAATGATCTTGAAGTGTATCTTTCAGCACTCAAATTCTTCAGATAATATGACTTTTCCCATATAAATAATTATACTCATCAACCTTGACATAATCTTGATATTTTGACATCAAGCTAGGTTCCTTCTTTCATTTCTATTTTTACCTCTTGTTTTGCAAATTAATTCACTGACTCACATAACATTTAATTCATATCTATATGGTTCTCTGCCCTTACAATATTATGGAGCTCTTTAATAGAAACACTAAAATCTCATCATTTTAAAGTATGACTTTGTCTAAATATGACTTAAAGAAATTTCAAAACCTGTAACTAAAATGAATGCAGAATTTAAGCTGTGAACAATGATTGAAAAACAGAAACATCTCAGAACTCAGGGAGTTTGAGATTTGCAGATATAATTTATCATACACATGAAGAGTTAGAGGTCAAACCATGTGCAAATTAGCACCCCAAAAATGCTGTTTAGGAGATTCCTCTGCCAGGCAACCTGATTTTCCAAATTGAATGGTGATATCATCCTAAGATTGAGTAAATTGGTAGGATTATTGTTACATTGGGATTTAAACTCTAGCTAGAAATAAATCAGGTTTCTGCCAAGATGGTATTATGGTAGCACACAATGCTTATAGGAGCTGGTTGTGGGAGATACTTGATTTAGATTTATAGGGGACAGAAAAAAAACATGTACATGCCTTAAATTTCATCAAACTCTGTCTACTCAATATGAGTAGAAGGTGCTGTGTCTGACACTTGTGTTATTCCTAAGGTTATATTACAAAAGCTATATTTTTAAGAGGATTTCCCTTCCCAAGAGGTGTTTGTTTTAACTTTTAACTAATGAAGAAAAGAGCAAAATGTTTATTAATTCTTAATAAGGACCAAAGGCACTCAAAATGGCAATATTTTTAATGGCTCATTTAGAATAGATTTGTTTATCCCATAAGCTTAAAATAGAGCTATGTATTTGAAGAAGGTCACAGCTGAGAGGCTGCCAAGGACCTGAACTCCAGGCTGCTCCTTGAGCAATCCCCTTCTCATGAAAGAAACGTATTCCTTTTTGAACCAAGAGTACCATCAGAGTCCCTGTTCACTTGTGTGTCATATATAAGAATTGTAAGGTACTGTAATAATTTAAAAATCATTGAATTACTTCTCAGTTACTCTAGATCTTGGGAGCTTTCATTGGAGGTCTTAATGTGCTTTTGTAGATCAGTGATGAGAAGGGGTGGGTGGGCCAGACAGGGACGTACTTGCTTGCATTGAAATTATGATTTGTCAGTGAGATCAGTCTTTTAATCCTATTATCTTTATCAGAGTATTAAATTCTTTTATTTAAATCCAAAATATGTATTTAGTTTTTCCTTACCTGTCATTGGCAATGTAGGGCTTATTGTGTAATCATGTTGTCATAGGCCATCCAAACAGAGTAAGTACGCAGTGACCTAAATTAGCAAACAGAAACTTTGTACTGCATGGGGAAGAAGTTGATTTAGATGTTCTAATTGATTGTCACAGCAGATTATGTTTGTGCTGTGCTTTTTTTCTTTCTTTCTTTTTTTTTTTTTTTTTTGGAGAGCACACAATCGGGGGCAAGTTTGCAGAGGGAGGGGGGAGAATCTAAAGCAGACTCTCCACTGAGCTCAGAGCCTGATACAGGGCTTGATCTCATGACCCTGAGGCTGTGACCTGAGCCCAAGTCAGGAGTCAGGAGCTTAAACCACTCTAACCATCCAATTGCCCCTGCCTTTTTTTATTTAGAGGAAACAGGTGGCTTATCTTTTTTTAATCACCTTTCTCTTGAGTTTTGTTTAAATATATTTTCTCTTCCAAACAACAGAAGGAAGATTGAAGTAATTTAGATAACAGTGATATAGAATAGCAAATAAGGAGCTTTTGAGTGATCAGTGTGGAATGCTCCTCAGAGGCAACTTAGAAAGTTTAAAAATTTTAAAGTTTTCAACATCTAAAAAACATTACAAATTGACCGATCCATAGCCAGGTGGACAGGAAGAGATTTCATGAACTGGGTCGTGTAAAAATTGATGACATATGGAAAGTTTGATTGTTTATTGTGGATTAAATGTGTCTGAGAACATGGATTTTTAAGTCCAGAGTGTAAATCTGTTTGCCTAAGTATGCATTCATAGCAGCCCATTAGAGCTCTACTTGACAAGTAAAATAGACATCTATGATCCCATGAGTAGAGATTTGGAAACAATACAGCTCTCAAGGATGGATGGCTCAAAAAATGAAATTCCATATTCACCAATATTGAAGAAAGAAACAGTGATATAGCTAAGGAAAATAATAGGCTCAAATTGGAAGAAATTGGTTAACTTAATAGCAGTTTGTGGAAAAGCTGTGAAATTTTTAAGAATTAAGAGAAGCCAAAAGACACCTGGGTGCTTAGGGTGGCTCTAAGGTGGCTCTAAGATTGCTTAGTTGGTTGAGACACCAACTCTTGATTTCAGCCTAGGTCATGATCTCAGGGTCCTGGGATTGAGCGCTACATCAGGCTCCATGCTCTGCTGGGTATCTGTTTGAGGCTATGCTTCTTTCTCTTCCTCTCCCCCTCAACCCTTCCCTGCTCAAATAAATAAATATATCTTTAAAATAAAAAGCTAAGAGTATAACCACAGTGTCAAACCATGTAGATCAAAATGGGAACATGGCCTGCTGTGTCCTGCACAGGTCAGACCATATTGACTTACTTTTTTTTTTTTTTTTTAAGATTTTATTTATTTATTTGACAGAGAGATCACAAGCAGGCAGAGAGGCAGGCAGAAAGAGAGAAGGGGGCAGGCTTCCCATGGAGCAGAGAACCTTATGCGGGGCTTGATCCCAGGATCCCAAGACCATGACCTAAGCCAAAGGCAGAGGCTTAACCCACTGAGCTACCCAGGTGCCCCTTGACTTACCTTCTGTAGAAAAGCCAGATGACAGTAATCAAGATGGTAAAAATTCAAAACCATTTCAGAAAAGGACAGAGCTAATAATATATGTATAGTTTATTTTTTTTATTCACAGTAATTATATTTTGTAAAGCCATCACTAATGGAATTAGCAGATACTGAGTCACTGTACCTAGCAGGGAATATAAGTTTAGGTTTCTAAGAGCCTCTTATCAGATTTTGGTCAACAACCCATACATAACCTTGTTTTACATGTGTTTCTGTTTAGACACCATATTTAATATATATTGTTGATATATTAACATGGAATTCAAAGCAAACAGCACTATACATCATGACTGAACGAAGCTTATCTAGCACACATATCTTCTCTAGATGGCACACACAGCCTTCTTATATTAAAGAACCCTAGACAGCACTTCGAGCATTATGCTTGGGGCCATTTGGAATAGCAAGATCATCCACAAAAAGCACAAAGTCTGAAAAACATGAACAAAAAGGACATTTGCTTACAATATGAGGGCTGAAACAAACAAGAATGTCACTTTGTTTGACCCTGTCTGGGAATGTGTGCATTGGGCAACTCATATTTTTCATTGCTCTTCACATCCATAAATGACCAAAAAGACACCCCAAATATTGATTATTGATTTTGCTAATAAATTTTAGCAATTATGGGAATCCACAAATAATGAGCAACTGTATAATTTTTTCTAAAACAAGACCAGATAGTGTCCCCATTTTGCAGATTAGGAAATTGAATAAGGATTTGAAAATGTAAGTTGAAATTCAGATGGGAATAAAGGCTGTGGTAATGACGCTTGAGCAAAGACTTCTCTTGGTATTTTTCTTCCCAGTTTTAGTATACATGCTGTCAAAGTAAGCAAATATTGGTCTCTTTCTTAATCAACTTTATTAAGGCCTAAATTTCACACAGTAAAAGGCACACATTTTAACTATATGATACTATAAAATATTGATCAACCTAGACACCACCACAAGCAAGATGTAGGACACTTCCATCCCATGAGTGACTTATGCGATTTTCTCTGTCCTCCCCCACTCATCACAGATCCATGTTCACATGGATCATAATTTCTGCCCTTCTTGTGAGTCTCACTTAAATAGAATCGTGCAGAACACACTCTTGTATCTGGCTTTATTCATTCAGCATATTTCAAAATACATCTGTGTTGTGGCATATATTAATAGTCCGTTGTTTTTTTTATTGTTGAATATTTTAGTGGCTGGATAGGCCCCACAATTTATTTATTCACCTGTTGATGGACATCTGAGTTGGATTATTTTCAGTTTTGGGCTAAATACTCTACCAGTATTCAGGTAGAAGGCTTTCTGTGACTATGTGTTTTTTTCTCAGGTAAATACCTAAGAATGGGATTTCCAGGTCAAATACTATGATGTATGTTTATATGTATGTTTAGCTTAATAAGAAACTGCTAAACTAGGGGTTCCTGGTGGCTCAGTGGGTTAAGCATCTGCCTAGGGCTCCGCTCATGATCCCAGGGTCTTGGGATTGAGCCCTGCGTCGGTCTCCCTGCTCAGCAGGGAATTTGCTTCTTCCTCTGCCCCTTCCCCCAGTCCTTTGCTCATGCTCTCTCTCTAATGAATAAAATCTCAAATAAAAAAGAAAGACACTGCCAAAATATTTTCTAAAGGGGTTGCACTAGGGCGCCTAGTTGGCTCGATCAGTTATGTATCTGACTCTTGATTTTGGCTCAGGTTTGATTTCAACAAGATCAAGCCCATGTGGGGCTCCACACTCAGCAGGGAGTCTGCTTGGTATTCTTTCTCTCCCTCTGTCTCTCCCCCTGCACATACATGTGCACTTTCTCTCTCTAAAAATAAATTAATCTTTAAAAATGTTTAAAAATAAAGGGGTTGTGCCATTTTACACATCCATTAATAATGTGTGAGAATTCAATTTGTGCCACATTTTCACCAGTATTTGATACTGTCAGTCTTTTTAAGTTTTAACCGTTCTAATAGGTGCGTGGCAGTATCTCTTCGCAGTTCGAATTTACGTTTTTCTCATGACTATTGATACTGGCATCTTTTCATGTGTTGTTGGCATTCCTGTATCTTTTTTGGCAGAATACCTGTTTACTGATTGATTGAGTTGAGTAGGAATTCTTTCATGTATTTTTTTTTTAATTCTTTTTTTTTTTTTAATTTCTTTTCAGCATAACAGTATTCTTTGTTTTTGCACCACCCCCAGTGCTCCAAGAAACAAATCAGATTAACACAGAGGAAGGGAAGGAAAAATAAAATAAGTTGAAAATTGAGAGGGAGGCAAACCATAAGAGACACTGAACTCTAGGAAACAAATTGAGGGCTGCTGAAGGGGCTGTAGGTGGGGGGATGGGGTAACTGGGTGATGGGCATTAAGGAGGGCATTTGATGTAATGAACACTGGGTATTGTATGCAACTGATAAATCACTGAATTCTTACCCTGAAACTAATAAAAATAAATAAATTTTTTTAAAAAGTGTTCTTCCCATATTCTGGATACAAGTGTTTTGCGGATATATGTGTGATGAATATTTACTCCCAGTGTGAAACTTGCCTTTTCATTTTCTCTTAACAGTGTCTCAGAGTAGGTTTCTACTTTCTTGTAGTCCATTTTATCAGACGGTCCACTTTTAGTTCATGCAGTTTGTCTTTCAAACTTCTTTACCTGCCTTGGCAGTCACAAAGATGTTCTTGTAGGATATTTTATTATAGTTCTAGCTTTCACTCTTCCATCTATGGTCCATTTCAAGTTAATTGTTGTATAAGCCATGAAGTATAATGGTTGAGGTTCATTCTTTTCCGAATGGACACTTATTTACATCACTCAGTGAAAAGATGAGCACTTCCCCCATTAGATTATTTTCCCTTCTTCATCAGAAATCAGTTGATCCTGTATTTTGGGGTCTACTTCTGAACTCAGTTTTGTTACAGTAATGATATATGCATACAGTGTGTGTCAATCCTTATGTCAGTACCATGCTATCTTAATGATTATAACTGTAACAAGTGTTGGTATCAAGTAGTGTTAGTCCTTCACCTTTGTTATTTTTTAAAATTTGTTTTGGCAATTCTAGGGCCTTTGCATTTCAGTGTCAATTTTAGAAGTGGCATGCTGATTTCTACTTGGGGGGGGTGGAAATCCCTACTGGAATTTTTATTAAGATTGTGTTTTAGGAACATCTGGGTGACTCATTAAGCATGTGACTCTTGGTTTCACCTCAGGTCAAGATCTCAGGGTATGAGATTGAGCACTCATCAGGCACCACCCTCAGTATGGAGTCTGCTTGAGATTCTCTCCACATGTGCACACACTCTTTTTCTCAATCTCAAATACATAAGTAAAATATTTAATAAAAAAAAAAGATTGTGTTTAATATACAGATCAATTTGCAGAGATTGACATCTTAAGACTTTCTATCTGTGAATATAATACATCTCTCCCTTTATTTAAGTCTTTAATTTTTCTCAGCAGCATTTAGTAGTATTTGTGCCTGTCTCAGCATATGAAAAGCCAGTGTTGTGGTTGTTCTCGCCTTTGTGATTCCTTTTATGATTGCAAGATGCCCTTCAACAATAACCATCAGTAAACTTTGAAAAAATAAAGGTTTATAAATTATAACCCCTGGAAATCACATAGCATACCAAAGAGCAAGATCTCATGTAGAAGGGTTCACATGAGCCTCAGGCTCTGCTTTCACTGGGGTCGGGGTTGGGATTAGTATTTCATGGGCTCACGCTTTACGGGTAAGTTTAAAACATATGAGTGGGGTTTTAAAGTCCCTGAAGAGGAAAAACAAGTGGCCAGTTATAAAAATCAACTGAAATCTCAAAAAACTGTCAGGAGAAGGCGGAGGTGGCCTGGCTCTTCAATTTAGTGGTCTAGCTGGCCATGTGTATGTCCAAGATAGCCATCTTTCAAGTATATAGACTGTATTTATATTATGTCCTGTTTATTTCTAAACATCTTAACAGTTTTGATGGTATTGTAAGGGGTACTTTTTGCACTGCAATTCTCAGTTATTACTTGCTAGTATATAGAAATACAATGCATTTTTGTCAGTTGACCTTGTATCCTGGGACCATGTTAAACTTATATATTAGGGGGCGCCTGGGTGGCTCAGTGGGTTAGGCCGCTGCCTTCGGCTCGGGTCATGATCTCAGGGTCCTGGGATCGAGTCCCACATCGGGCTCTCTGCTCGGCGGGGGGCCTGCTTCCTTCTCTCTCTCCCTGCCTGCCTCTCAGTGTACTTGTAATTTCTCTCTGTCAAATAAATAAATAAAATCTTAAAAAAAAAAAAAACTTATATATTAGTTTAGCAGCTTTTTTATAGATTCCTGAGGATTTTCTACATGTTGAATCATGCTGCCTGAAAAGTTTTAACATTGCAGTTCTTGTCTATGACTGATGTTATTGTTGTTCCTATTCTAAAGAGGAAAGCATTTCCTTTCACCATTAAGTATCAAAGCTTTCTGAGTAAGGTTTAACAAGAAGATCTATAAATAATAGTGTGGGTTTTGTTTGTCTTCTCATGCATCCCTTAGTGATGTTATCAGTTGAGCACCAGTGAGTTTGACCTTGAGAGGGGGAAGTCATGTCAAGTCCTGGGTTGAGTTCATTTTCAGGTTGTGCTGAATTTTATCTTCACATAATTATGCCAATCATGCCAAAACAACAATGGTATCTGTGTCATTTGGGCAGTTAGTGTTAAAGGTACAGGAAGAGTGTCCTCAGTGATTTAATAAAGGAATGAACTGTTTTTTTGACCAGTGACTTCATGATACCAATCAAAGAATATTTTAGGGTTATCACTTTACAAAATATAAAACGTCTTGCCCCTCAGTACCACAATTCTGCACTGGGTGTGTGATAAACAACCAATATGAGCTAATAAAATCTTAAGCTAGTGTACCCTGACCTCATTGCCTCATATTAATGAGGCTACATTTTTATTTAGGAAAGTTTTACATCTGGGGATCTGTTCCCTGAATGATTCATACTCACCAGTGTGTCATTTGAGATTCGTTATTACTGCTCTAAATTAATGAGAAATTATGTAGAAAACAATTTTTCCCCTTTGTTTTACATATTAAGTGAATTCTTTTCAGACAGGTCTGCTCATACACTGTCATTTCCATAAGAAGCTTTCTTTTTATGACTTTATGAAAACTTCTCAACTCTAGCTATGCAGATTTTTTTAATGGTAGAAAGTTGCCTTAATGAATAAAGTGAATGTCATTGGTCAAAAATGAATTTTAAATTTAAAACATAAATGTGAAAAAAAAAACAAAAATGAAAAAATATAGCTAGATACTTTAAAGTGCACAGATCACTTGAAGGATACTTAAGACTGGGAATAATGGTTTTCTTTGGGAGGCAAAAGGACACTATATTCTTTTCTGTCCTTTAAATTTTTAAACCATATGTATATATTACCTAATCAAAATATTCTCAATTTAGGGATGCCTGGGTGGCTCATTCATTTAAGCTGCTGCCTTCGGCTCAGGTCATGATCCCAGGGTCTTGGGATCAAGTCCCACTTGCTCCTGCCGAGCAAGGAGCCACCTTCTCTCTCTGCCTCTGCCTGCTTGTGCGCACTCTCTCTTTCTGACAAATAAATAAATAAAATCTTTTTAAAAAATTCTTAATTTAAAAATTCAAAATAATTTGCAATCTCTATGATCTGTCCCACTCAGTTTCTCAGGAATAAATAAATAAAATGTTCTTTTAGAAAGTGTTCATACATTGTAAGATCACAGTGTATACCAAAGTTACCAGTTGTGAACTAGAATATCCATATTTTTTTTTAAAGATTTATTTATTTGTCGGGGAGCACAAGCAGGAGCAGCAGGCAGAAAGAGAAGCAGGCTACCCCGCTGAGCAAGGACCCAGATGCAGGACTCAATACCAGGACCCTGGGATCATGACCCCTACCAAAGGCAGACGCTTAACAATTAAGCCACCCAGGCATCCTAGAATATCCATATTTTTAACCAGTTTGCTTTTGGACAAATCCCTTAAGAACTTCTAAATTATGAAAAACTTGTCAGAGAATTAGAGTATAATTGGTTGAAAATGAATTAGAAATGAGCTACCCAACCAAATTAAACTGATAAAAGAGCATGTACCATGTTTTTTAATTAAAAAAAAAAAATTCTGAGGCTCACAAAAATGACCACTTCCCCCCCCCCAAAAAAACCTAAGTAAACAAAGACATATGATAATAATTTCTAAAAATCTCCCCTGGAGCATATGCACACACTCCCACCCCTCCCCAGCCCACCCCCCCAAAAAAGAAGTAGGAAAAAGCAAATGGCAACATAAAAAAATAGTGATTTAAAAATAATGAGTTTTCGGGGCTCCTGGCTGGCTCAGTCAGTTAAGTGGCCAACTCTTGGTTTTGATTCAGGTCATAATCTCAGAGTCTTGAGATAGAGCCTGCCTCGGGCTCCGTGTTGGTCATGGAACCTACTTAGGATACTCTTCCCTCTCACTCTGCCCTTTCCCCCACCCTGTTTGCTCTTGCTGTCTCTCTTAAACAGTAAATGAAAAATTTTTAAAAATAATGTTTTCAGGGCATGAGGCTGGCTCAGTCAGTGGAGCATGCAACTCTTGTCTTGGTTTTGGGGTTGTGAGTTTGAGCACCGTAATTGTGTATAAAGAGAACTTAAAAACAAATAAACTCTTAATAAATAAAGTAAATAAAAGTAATATATTTTCACCAATTCATCCTTTGACAAATTTGTTTTCAACCACTTGCCTAGAATCCCTAAAGGACCAGGAAGAGTAATGAAAGAATAGGGAAGTGTCCAAAAGGCCACACTTTTGACAAGGCCAGTCTCTAAAAATACAGATTGCTCCATTATTCACTTCCTAGTAAATGTGGCTGTCCAGATTCCCGATTGTGTTACCTTTGGCATGTTTCTCCTTGCCAGGAAAAATGACTGTGATTGGTTTTTAGTGAAGGAATTCAGGGCAGAATTTGAAAATGCTGAGGTATAATGGGACCCTTGTTATGGATGGGGGTAAAATGAGGTAATAGATTTATTTTTTCTGCCAGAGGTCTTTATCTGGAGCCAGCATTCCAAGCATAGCCATTAAAGAGGCAAGGACAGGCTGTTTTATTGTTTTAAACTGGCTAGTCAGCCAAACTATTCTTGATTCTTGTCATCTGCCTGGCCTCAACGTCCCTTCCTGCAGGTGTGGGTGGCTGTGGGTATGAGTCCATCAGCGGCCCTCTACCTGGTTGTTGGCCCTCTTACTAGAAGGCATTTGGGTGTGTTATAACCAAAAGGACCCAAAATGTGGCTCCTCCATTTTTATGGCTAAGGTGGAGAGCAACGCTTTGCTTTATTTTTTTTTCTATTGCACAGCTTTGTGTGTAACCATACTCCTTCCCTCTTGTAAATTAGGATTACCAACTGAAAGGCTCTTGGATCTGGCCAAGCAGAAGGGCAGCTTCGTGTGGGTAAAGGGCCAGCTCACCTGTCCCCCTGGGCCAGCAACCTGCAGTCCTGCCTCCGGTTCAGAGCTAGCAGTCAGCCAGGCTGCATGGCTGGTGCCCAACTCCTAGCCGCAGCTGGTTGGCTTGCCATGTCTACTCGCACTTAGTAACCCAGCTAAGTACATGCCGCTCGGTAGGAATTTCTCTTCTAGGTGTGAGATGAGGTGCTGAGAGGAGCCCCACCCACAAGAACAAGACTGAGGCAGAGGTCTATCTGGCCAGTTCGCTAGGGCTCCCTGTGCTGCCACTCTCAAGGGTGCAGTAGGAAGCAGATGGGGCCCCTGCATACATCTCCAGCCCAGTATTCCAGAGAGAAATACCTCTGACCTTTGTTCTGCCCAACTTGACTGAGTTCTCCACTTAAGATCAGAAAAGGGAGATAGCAAACAGCAGAATTCCATTCCTTTCTGTTGAGATTTATGTTCTGAAACTTTGAAATATTCATTCTCAAATAAATATCAGGTAATGAGTAAATAGTAAAGAAATTTTGAGGCAACTGCAAATTTTTTTTCCTGATGCCAGTTTCCTCCAGTGTGATCGTGTTCTCTTTTAAAGCTGTTGGGTCCTTTCAGTGAAGGCTGCGGAGAAAAGCAGATTTCCTAAAGAGCCTTTCTGTTGAAAACAGGCCGAAAGGCTGTGGGGTAGCTGGTGGAAATGTGTGGCTCCTGCAGATGGGGTGTGATTTGGAGACTAGAGCTGAAGGTGACATTTTCTGTCTGAGGAAACACCATGGACAGTGTATCCCGAAACAGTTCCCCATTCCCGACCTTTCTGCCAGTATTCTCAGTTTGCTTGTTTAAGAAAGGACCAGCAGAGGTGTCCAGTGACAGAAAGCACATATAATTTCTTCAAAGAGAAATCTGATTTGTCCAGTTTAACGTGTGTAAGTTATGACCCATCATTTCTTTTCAAGAAACCTCTTTTACTAATAGAGGTAAGTTAAGTCTGGCATAGTCACTGACATTCACGGGGAACAAAGACACACGCAAACACTAGGCCATATGATGTAAATACAAAATAGGGCTTACTGGAGAAAACTTAGGAGCACAAACAATTCTCTAAGCACCCATTACCTCACAGAGAAGTGTGCTTAAGCTGGGAGAGCTGCACCAGCTCCACCGTGAAAAGGATTATAGTAAAAAGGACTCGATTCCATCATGCTCTCCTTGCTTATGGAAAGAACCACAGAACATGCCTGTGACAACTTAATAATGAGCTACTTGGTTGAGGCAAATACTCTTGCTAGACTTTGTTAGAAAGAGGGAGCTTCCAGAACTCAGCTTTGGTACCAGCCAGTTCCTTGTGACCAACTCAGATCTGCTAAGTAGTTCCTTTCTGCACTGATTGTGGAGCCATCTGGATTTGCATAATTAAGTGTTATTTTGCCTTTAGAAAGGATGGATTATGTGTGTGAAAAATAGACAGGAAAAGTGGAAGAATACATACCAAACCACCAACAGGGCTTACTTCGGAGTAGAATTAAAGAAGCAAAAAGGAAAAACTCATGTGTAATGTATTTCCCTTTTTTTTTTTTTTTTTAAGATTTTATTTTTAAGTAATCGCTGCACCCGATGTGGGGCTTAAACTCAGAACCCCAAGATCAAGAGTTATACACTCTATGGATTGAGCCAGTCAGGTGCCGCCAGACACCCGGTGTGTAATAGATTCTCTGTTGTTTGAATTTGCTACATTGACCACATACTTAAATGAAATAATTTTACAGGGGAAATGTTAAAAAAAAATTGGGTGACGATGAGTAAACATGTGAAGAACATTTTTAAGTAGTGAACTAGCAGTTCTCCATTAAGTATCATGTGCGTGTTTTTTCAATTCGGAGGGAAGTTTTCTTTACTCTCCTGGTTTCCTTATGGAACCATTCAAGTTAGATCCAGTTCAGACACTCACAGACTGCAAAGGTACAGACTGGTAACACGACTTCAGAGTACACTCTTCGGAGCATAATCAGAGGATTCCGGAGGCTCGGCTACCTATCTCCATGCTTTTTTTTTTTTTTTTTTTTAAAGATTTTATTTATTTATTTGACAGAGATCACAAGTAGGCAGAGAGACAGACAGAGAGAGAGGAAGAAGCAGGCTCCCTGCTGAACAGAGAGCCCGATGTGGGGCTCGATCCCAGGACCCTGAGATCAGGACCTGAGCCGAAGGCAGAGGCTTTAACCCCCTGAGCCACCCAGGCGCCCCACCTATCTCCATGCTTAAGGCAAATTCAACACAAGTGCTTCATCAACACAAGCACAGAGAAAAATGGGCACTCCTGTGGCTTTTGTCGTGCTGGGACTTGGACCCCAAGCCTGAGTCTGCACAGTATGAGTCCCAGGACTCCTGAGAAGAAAACGGCTCCTCTATTCCACCTGCCTGGGTGACAGTGTTTAATGATAGAGCTTTCCCTATGCCCTTCTTACCTTCCCAAGGCCGGTTCAGCTCCTGCTTGAAGTTTGTGTGAGAAAATACGGTGCTGACTAGATGAGGTGATCTGGAATATGCATGATTGTTTCACCACTAGATTTTATCAGCCTTTTAAAAGATTACTTAAAAATACATACATTCATTATAAAATGGCCTGCTCTAATTGTGCCAACTCTGGTGGGGTATTTTTTTTTTTAATATTTTATTTATTTATTTGACAGAGATCACAAGTAGGCAGAGAGGCAGTCAGAGAGAGAGGAGGAAGCAGGCTTCTCTCTCAGCAGAGAACCAGATGGTGGGGCTGGATCCCAGGACACTGAGACCATGACCTGAGCTGAAGGCAGAGGCTTTAGCCCACTGAGCCACCCAGATTCCCCTCTGATGGGGTATTTTACCACAGTGAACAGCTTCTCCTTAAAGCAAAGTCCATCTATGCTGCTCTGGGATCCCAACCTCAGAAACAGGCTGGACCAGCAGGCCAGGGACCCAGGTCTCAGGGGAAACAGAGGGCCCCGGGGTGGAAACAGGGAGATGGCTAAGATGGGGCAAAAGGGGCGCTTGTAGTTCATCTAGAGTCCTCTATCTTCTAATGCACTGTGTCCCCACAGAAGTGCCTGTTGCAGTTGTTCTTGATTGTTCTGCATTCTCAGTAGGGAATCCCTGAGGGTAATGGAAAGCAAAGATAAAGTAAGATAGATGGTAAGTCCGGGGCAGGCAGTGGGGTGGTCAGGAGAGAAGAAAGGGTTGCTGTTAGATGCTGAGTTGGGTCCCCCTCCCTCCTTAATTCAATATGACTGGTGTCCTTAAAAGAAGGTAGAACATACGACTCTTGATCTTGAGTTTGTGAGTTCAAGCCCCACATTAAGTATAGGGTTGACTTTAAAAAAAAAAAAAGTGATATCAAGAAGAGAAGAGACACATACACATAGAGGCAAGATGCTGTGAAGACAGAAAAGGCCCTGTAACAACAGATGCAGAGATCGGAGTGACGCTGCCACCAACCAGGGAGTCCTGGAACCACCAGAAGCTGCAACAGGCAAGGCAGGATCCTCCCCTAGAAAGGAGCACCCATGGCTCTGCTGACAGCTTGAATTTGAACTTCCACCTTCCAGAACTGTAAGAGAATCCATTTTTATTGTGTCAAGCCACCCAGCTTGTTACACAATGCTATGGAAGCCTTAAGCTAAGGCCTACAGGCACTAGGAGGGAAAATGAGGTAATACCAAAGCTAAATTTCTTCTGCTTTATAGTTTTGGTTACAGCTGGCCTTGCTATAGCTCTCCCTTTTGATTTGATGTAGTTAAGAAACCACAGTTGAACCCTGAGACTCCTCAGAGATGTGAGGAAGCATCTGGGCTCAGTAACAGTCCTGGAGAATGGTCTTAACCTAAACAATTGTGTTAACATTTCTCTTTCACTTGTGTGACTTGCTGAGACGGGCTGAGAAAACCATGAGCAGTATCCCTTGAGTTCAGGCTTTCAAATGCCTAAGTCAGTGAGTAATGGGTCAGTCAGGATCAGGGAGACAAGTTGGCATGACTCGGTTTGAGATTTCACAAGATGATACACAGCGACGACTCAGCATTTTTATTTCTAAGCTGTAAGCAAACGTCATCTTTTCTCTTTACTGTGATCCTTTGCATTGTTCTACAGGACAGGAGTCTTACCGTGGGAACAATGGCTAAGTAAGGGGAAGTCACTGTGGGTTTGGTGCTAGGAAGCCCCACAGGTGTTAGCCCGCCTCTGAAAATTATCTGCAAAGAAGCAAAAGCCAGGGTATCTTAATCCATCTGAGCAAAAGGCGTGTTTACCACAGCAGGCCACAAGTTGAGACCCTTTGAAGGCGCCTGTTCACGTGGAAGTGTTGTTCAAACACCTGGAGTGGGTATGTGAGTTTCAGGCTCCACCGTGGTCTGTCAAGATGAGATCAGATGTGGTGGCGGTTATAGAGATATGATGGGTACAAGCCATCATAGTGCCACTGGCGCCACTGCTCAATAGCTTCCCGGCTTCTCTCTTCTTGTTCTGGGGAACGGAGATAAAATGGTCGTGTTAGCATGGAGAGGACTCTGAGAGCCACCAAGTTCTTGGCAGCCATCTATCCAAACTACCTACCCTGTGGCGACATGAGCAAACAGTGCAGAACAGAATGTCCGAGTTTAAAGACCTGACAGAATGCTGGGTCACTTTGGGTGCCAAGTCCAGTCAGGAGACAGAGCTGGTAGGCAGTAGAGTCAAGATGAAGACCTATGTCCCCGCCTGTGCTCTTTCCCTTACAGAGCCCACAAAGCAGGGAGAGGCAACAACAAAGAAATGAAGTACAAAGAGAACTGAACAGTAACAGAAAGAGACAACAGGCTTTATGGTGAAAAAATGACATCATGAAAGGAAATAACTGTCAACTTCAAGTGATGGCATTATGAGTAATTTTTTCTCAGGCTTTAAAAATAAAATTATGTTTTAAGAACTATCCAGAAAGGGGGTGGGTGAAGCAAAGTGGAGGGAAATTTGATAATCGTTGATTCTGGGTGGTGGTTATATGGGGGTTCACTGAACTATATACTTATCCATGTGTCTGAAATTTTTCCAAGTAAAAGGGTAAAAAGAACAGAAGGGAGTTTTTAGTAAGAAAGTCTTGATTTTGCTGTCTTTAATCAGACATGTCTCTGGGTAACAACTTTGTTCAATTGTAAGATTAGGCTCCTGATGCCAAGTCCACACTGCTTGTTTTTGTTAGGGACCATAAAAGCACAAGCAGATTTCGCAAGTCCCTCAGTGTGTAAAAAGGCAACCGTAAGACTCCTCAAAAGGTAAACAGCATTACCACATAACCCAACAATTCCACTCCCATGTATATACCTAAGAGAAGTGAAAACAAGGACAAATAAATGGACAAAGAGTTATACAAATACATACACATACATATGTATTATTCAGCCATAAAAAGGACGTTCTAATAACATGCTACAGCATGCATGAGACTTGAAACACGTTCAGTGTTAATGTGTCTATGCCAGACACAAAGAGACGTACTGTGTGATTCCACTTCTATAAAATACCTAGAACAGACAAATTGGTAGAGAACAAAATGTACTAGAGGTGAGCAGGGATTGTGGGTAATGGGGAGTTAACTGTTGCGTAATGGGTACAGAGTTCATCTCTGAGGTGATGCAAGGGTTCTAGGAATCCATAGTCTTGCTGGTGGCACAACATTGTGAATGAGCCAAATGCCACTGACTTGTCCACTTAAAAGTGGTGACAATGGCAGATTTTATGTAAATTTTACCACAGTTTTTAAGTATTTGTGGAAAATGTTGGGAGGAAAGGACGTTCTAACAGAAAAAAATGGTATCAAGGATTCAGACCCCCAAAAGTTGTACTTTTTTTTTTTCCAAATTTGGGCTTCACCATCAAAAAGCCTGTGAACCTGACATTGGTGCTAGTGAACCTCATTCTCTGGAGCACTGGGCAAACAGGACTGCCTGGTGACATCAGGATGCAGAGAAAATGTGTGTCCGTGTGGTCCTTAGCCCTCTTGAGAGCAGATGCCCTCGGCAAGAAGGACCCCTTGTTACAGCTGGGTATTCAGGCATCATGGCTGCTGTGTATGTTTCCTTCCTCTATGAGCTTGGAGTCGGCGCTACCCTTGATGCTGGAAATTGCCTTTGGGACTTAGTACCCCAGGACAGCCTGGAGCTTAGAGTGAGGCCCCAGCTGGAGCTTTGGGTCTTGTGACCTTTCTCAGGCCAGATAGATCGGCTATTCTTTGCCAATCTTGAGAGCATGATTTTGGCATAGGAATTGATTTTATTTTTCTAGGTCATGCCGCTTTCTTCACATACCACTTCACTTAGACAAAGGGAAGTTCTCCCTGGCAAAGGCCCAAACAGCATGGCTTTTGTGTAAGGGACCACCTGTGGCTGAGCACTTTTAGCCAAGCCAGGTGTCATGTGGCCAAGCCCAGATGGGGCTTCCACCTTCTGACTTTGAAGGTGGAAGCAGACTTTGGCTCCCACACAGACCTCAGGGGTAGGAGCTCAACATACTGTTTACCCTGACACTTCCAGACTCAGAACTCAAAGGCATAAAGGCATCTTTGCCTCATCAAACTGGTGGTTTTGAGTAGAGAAAGAGCCAGGAGCCACAGCTTTCCCAGAACAGCTCCAGTGTCCCAGATGGGCTGATGGCCTGCAAGATTGACTTCTCAAGCTCTCAGGAAGGTCACCTGCCTAAACTTATGCCTTCGGAAATTCTAGGCCTTTCATTTATCCACATTCCTTAGCATTTGTTCTTAAGGGGTGGGGACAAACCTGCAGCTGCTGCCATTTATTCTGAGAATAGGTGATATGGTCAAATGAAAAATCGCCAATCAAAAAACGGTCCTGACTGTGGAGTATGTGGGGGCATCAGCGAAGGACTGAACGTGCTGCCTTGGAGGAGAGGTTTCACCAACCCAGCTACCACAGTTGGTGCTGTCGCTCAGAGGGGTCAGAGGTGAGGGCAGAGGAGGAGAATTGAAATGTGTTTCACATCAACATTTACCCTCTGGCAGGCTGGACCTGCTTCACCTCTGCCTCCTTTCTTTCTCCAGCTGCGGGGGCACTGGGGCAGGGAGGGCATGCCCTCCTTACCTCACTCCTCACTCTATTCCACTGCAGGGACTAATTCCCAGATGGAAGAAGGTCCCCCAAGACCTCCATGCACCCGATCATCCTTCATTTGTAAGAACACTTCTTGGCTGGCAAACACCTTGGCTCAAATCCCTGACTAGCCATGGCACCTTGGATATTCAGGCACCCTTTCTAAGCCCGAGTTTTTTAAACAAAAACAAATTTTTAAGACCCGAGAGGCTGGGTATAAGGGTTGGGTGGTTCAGAGCAACATCTGACAGAGCCGGTGCTCAACCAGTGACAATAGCTCCAGTGTTACAACTCCTCTAGGGCCCGCGGCCTGGTTGGAGGTCTTCATCTCTGTGAGCAAGGCCTCAGGCCCCCCGATTGCTATCTTTCCGGCTTTGGTAGAGGACTGGTCATCCCTTGAGTGCTGGCCCCTCACCCTAATTCATTGTGAAAGGGAAAACAGTGAGTGTTCTCCAAGAAGATGCTAGGTATGGGGACTAGAAACATTTACAAATGCTCAAAATAAAGTCCTATTATTAATACAGTGAGTTAACAAAACAAAAAAAACCCTGAAGGAATTTTTCAGGCCACATACTCATATTTTAAATGCCTCTCCCCAAACTCTCCACCAGGGTAAACAACTGTCCAAACAGAAATATTTTGCCTCTGAGTTACAACATCCTAGCACTATCCCTCCACCCCAGGATGTTCCCAGGAAAGCTTGAATTGGTGGGATTCAAGCCCACCACCTGTTTGCAGGGCTCAGGTGCCACCTGTGAGCCAGTGGGCATGACCTGCAGCCCCTGAGTACCAGGTGATTTTATCCTGTTCCCAAGAGAAGCCCTCAGAGAATGTTATCTCCCAAATCAACCAGAGCATACAAGCCAGGAGGCTCATGACATCAGAATGAAAATCACGGACTTTCTGTAGCAAAGGTCACCTAAACTGGGGCCTTTTGTCCAAACTCTCATACATTCGGTAGCTTGCCCAGGAGCATTTTCTTCCGGAAGTGTGGGGGAAAGACCAAACAGAAATAAACATAAATATACACTCTGGCCTGCTAGCCTCGGCCCTAATAAGTATTTCTATGGGGTTTTGGTGTGAGTGACACTTGATGACACTTAATTGATGCAAAGTGCCATCCCATGCCATGGAGTCTGGTTCAAAAACAGCACCTCCCTCTGCCCCCGCCCAAGCCCACACCCAGCTGTCACCTCTGAGGCCTTGGTGAAATCAACATTGCCTGAGCTGGGCCAGGAGCTTATCTGCCCTAGGGCCGAGGCAGGGAATCAAGTGTGTCATTTGTTGGCAAGAGACGCTGACACAAAGCCGAGGCTTAACCGAGGCTTAAGAAAGACAAGAGCAGTTGTGCAAAGCATATAAAACTTAGAGCGTGCCCAACACTGTGGGTGAGTTGCTTTCTGAGGTCGGATTTCCTGGTTTGGTTACAACGGTCAGATAAGATACTGATTATAGGGGTGCCTGGGTGGCTTAGTCAGACACTTAGTAAGTGTCTGTCTTTGGCTCAGGTCATAATCCCAGGGTCCTAGGATTAAGCCCCACATCAGGCTCTCTGCTTGGGAGGAGCCTTTTGCTCCCCCTGCTTGTGCTCTTTCTCTGCCAAATAAGTAAGTTAAATCTTTAAAAAAAAAAAAAAAAAAAGATACTGATGATAGTGAATAGGTGAATGGAATGAAGCCAGAATGAGTAGTTCCTAGAGCTGTTATGTTGCTGTGAATCCAGGGGAGTGGAAAGTGATTTTGAAATCTTTGCAACACACCTGTAACCAGAGCTAACCCACTAGCATAGGCACTAAGACAGGGAACACGGGCCACCACCTTAGTCCCCAAGTGGAAGAAGATATGATCAGCCAAAAATTCCCAGAGCCAGTGGAAATCTAGGGGTTGTGTCCTCTTCCGTTCCTTCTCAAGTTCTGTAGCCATTTGTGTGACTTTCTTCCTTCAAGACTCCAGTAGATGTGAACTGAGGAAAGAGCCTCTCTTACCCGTCCCTCTTCTAATTCAAATTTAGGGAAAAGTGGAAGCAACTTTTTATTACCCCCCAAAGGCCCACTTCCCCGAAGACACTGGCTGAAGAGCTCTTACCATCTCTTTGCTCCTCCACGAAGTTCTCAAACTCATTCCTTTGTTCCTCGTAATATTCTCTCCGCAGCTCATCAGCCCGCAGTTTCTGCCTGTTCTCCGCTGGGAAATGGCAAGAAGCAAGATTTGCCTCCAAGAATGGGGGCAGAGGCACGCATTTAGGGGGACAGGAACACTGATCATTTGGCCTGAGAAACTTGAACCTGGTGGGGAGAGGTGGTTTGGGGGGCTTCGCGAAGATGGTTTACTCTTGGCACAGACTTTAAAACTTGAAGGAACCAGGAACTCACCCCATCCAAGCACCACATTTTGCAAATGAGAAAAGCAGTTTAGCTTCACTCATAAAATCAGTGGTGCATCTGAGTATACTGGGTCAGTTCGAAACTAGAAATCCAATTTAGAAATGAATTCTAGAAGGAATAATCAGCTTAAAGTTTATTTCACATTGGGGACGCCTGGGAGGTTCAGTCAATCAAGCATCTGCTTTTGGCTCAGGTCATGATCTGAGGGTCCTGGGATCAAGTCCCACATTGGGCTCCAAGCTCCCATTGGGCTTTTCCCTCTCCCTATGCCCCTCCCCTGCCTGTGTTCTCTCTCTCTCATGCACTCCCTCTCTCCAAAAAAATAAATAAAATTATTTTAAAATAGTAAAGTTAATTTCAAGTTAATACCTTCAAGTCCATCTTTGAGCAGCTGTCACAGCCAAAATGTGTGCCAGGAACAGATTAAAAAGGCAAGTAAGAAAGATTCTGTCCCTCTATTTTAGAGGCCTATAATCCAGATAAGGAGAAAAATACAAAAATATCATACCCAGCAGAATGGCTGCTGTGATAGAAATGTATACAGGGCACAGTGATGTTGGGGATGAACAAATGAGGTAGGAAGATCTGAAAGGATCCTTGGTATCCATGTTGTCCTTAGGCTGTTCCCTCCCTTTGTGTGGGCTGGCCTTAATGATTCTCTTCTAATGAACAGAACTTGGCAGACATGATGGAATGTGGTTTTCTTCTTGGGCATCTCGTTCTGAGCAAAGCCAGCTGCCATGTTGTAAGCGGTCTTACGGAGAGGCCCACTCATGGCAAGAAAATGGTGGCCTTGACGGATAGTCAGCAAGGCATTGAGGCTTGTTTGAAGGCAGATCTTGCAGTTGGGCCTTGAGAGGACTACAGCCTGGAATAGGTGCTGAGCCTGAGACCCCCACCTAAGGCATATCTGGACTGCTGATAAATACAGTAAATACGGTTTTAAGTTGCTAAATTTGGGGTCCATTGGCACACAGCAATAGGGAATTGGTACAGAATATGAGATGATCAGGTAAACTTCCTGATGTTGAAGATACTGACTTCTGGTATCCCTTATTTTGTAAAGCAATGCATTCTAGTAAAGTTGGCTATAAACATTTTTTTAAAAATTTTATTTATTTGAGAGAGAGAACAGGGAAAGGAGAAGGGCGAAAGGGAAAGAGAATCTCAAGCAGAATCTACACTGAGCATGGAGCCTGACGTGGGGATTGATCTCATAACTCTGACCATGGCCTTGATCTCATGACCCTGACCTCGAGCAGAAACTAAGAGTCGGACATGGTAACATTGGGGCGCATACCTCTGTGGTCAGAAGAAATACCCCCAGTGATAATTGAAAACTGTCACCAAGAATGTATAAATATGGTGACCATTCCTTGCCAGTTGAACAGTGAAGCCCCCCAGCAGCACCTTGAGCCCCAGCGGGAATCCCCTCTGCCCCCCGACCCCACCCAAACACCATATCACACTTCACCAGCAGGTGCAGCTGATCCTCACTTGCTTCAATTTAGCCTGAAAAATATCTTTCTAGATTGGGAGATCTTTTGGTGTAAAATAGTTTCCAGGTTCATCTATTTCTAGCCTTAAATCTTGACCTCTTTGGTATGAGAGCTCTGGTTGTCTGAAGGAAATTATTGAAAACTCTCTTAGTATCAAAACAATTGCTTTTAACTGGGCTTCAACTGGACAAATCCACAACAGTAGGAAGGCCATGTCTGGTGCAGGAACTGTCCCTCAAGGACACCTCACACCCCTCTGGTATGATCACATCAAAGGGGAGACCGAGACACCTTTATCCCCATCAGCTTAGCTGTGCAGGAGGAAATCGGAAGACCAGTGATGATGGAAGCAGAGAAACTGAGGAAGCCGTTGGGTTCCTGCCCCACCCCATATTACAGTGGTGCTAGGACAAACAATGGAGCGTTTCTTTGTGCAATAATTAATACCATGAACCATCTGAAATGTTTGAAAGTTAAGGGGCCTACCATAATAAGTGAATTAATTAAATACCTATTATTTATATTACATTATTTTTTTTAACTCAGAGTAAAAAATCCAGTTACCTGTGAATTGGTCTCAGTGCAGATTTCTTAGGTAAATCCTACGCTTTTCCCACACTATGTCTTTACCGATATAATTGTAGGACTCTTGAGTCTGGCAGAAGGAATTGGTTCTCCAGTCCTTCCCCCACACTTACCCCCCTTGCCCCATATCCACACATTTCTTAGGAGGGAATTGAGGCTCAGAGAGGTTCAGTGACCTAATCAAAGTCACACAGTTGTCAAGGCATAGCTTGGGACAAACCAGAGCCCACACTCACTACTTGGCCCAGAACACACCTTTCACCTTATCATCCCCCTTATGACCCACCCTGAGCTCCAATGTTGCTTCAGGTCCCAGAAACCCCATGGGGTTGGGAGAGAAAGGGGTTTGGAGTGTAGGAAGCAAGTGCTTAATGAGCCATCACCAATTCCTAAAGAAGCATCTTCCATTTCTATGAACTTCAAAAAAGAAGCCATCTTCCCAAATTGCCTTTCTAGGAGTACGACAAATGGGGCCCTTGACTTAGCAAGGGCTAGGAACAATTTAATTCTTTGGACAAAATACCACACTGACATATCTGGACTGCTGATAAATACAGTAAATACGGTTTTAAGTTGCTAAATTTGGGGTCCATTGGCACACAGCAATAGGGAATTGGTACAGAATATGAGATGATCAGGTAAACTTCCTGATGTTGAAGATACTGACTTCTGGTATCCCTTATTTTGTAAAGCAATGCATTCTAGTAAAGTTGGCTATAAACATTTTTTTAAAAATTTTATTTATTTGAGAGAGAGAACAGGGAAAGGAGAAGGGCATTGTGCATTGTGCACATCCCTTCTCAGCTTCTGTGTTTCATTCTGAGTGCCTCCTGTCATCCTAAAGGAACCTCCTGCATCTTCACCTTGAAGCTTAGAGATGTCAGGTGCCTATTTCCTGGTTCCAGATTCCAGCCTATCTTTGTCACTTGCCTTTCACACAGCCTGAGACATAACTGAGCATTGTTCTCCTGTCCATGCATGGGACACGGGCGCATCCTAACGTCCTCACCAGGCTGTCCTGGACCACCACAACTGACACACACAGCTTCTGTTTGAGGTGAGAGACCTCTGGCTTCATCACACTCCTCGTGGTTCTGAATCAGCTTATGAGGATGGAAACTACTTGCCTTTCCTACAAGAAGAGGCTGCTTCTCTGATTTCCATCAAGAACTGCCCAGCCTTCATCATAGCCCTTCCTGTGTTTCTGGATGTTTGCTAACTTCTCAATCTCAAGTTGGGTGAGGCCTGGAGATTTTCCCAGTGTAATTCGTACTTATCCAGTTGGTTGGGGGCTGGGGGAAAGGAATTTCATCTCCACACATTTTCATCATTTGAAAACAGTCCTGTTATTTTTACTGAGCAAGTAAGCCTTGCTGAGCGTGCCGAGGGACACAAAGAGTTTATTCAGACACACGCGCAAGTAATGAATCAAGCCACAGACTCAGAGACAGATCTCAGAGTCCTTGGAAGAATCTAGTTCAAGGGCAAAAAACTCAGATGCCTTCAAGGGTCAGCAGGTCATGAAATGAGGGTCCCTGCCAGGCAGGGGAAGCCAGGGCCTACTTCAGACTGAGAGGGGGACACACTTCCAAGCTCAGAAGCCTTCCAGAGGCATTGGAAACCAAAATAAAAAATGAAAACAAAAACCACTACTGGCTGAATACTACAATATCAGGGGCTTATAAATAAGGAAACTTGGGGCCAAGGAGAGGAAGCTGTCACCAACTCCACAGTCCCAGCTCCCAGTCCCAGGCGCCCTCTCCCTGCCTCTAGTGCTGTTGGTAGCTGTTGCGCATGAGGCGCTGTCTGATACCCCCAGAAAGCACACCTAGATACTGTGTTCTCTCCTGACTAGAACCTATTTCTGCTTACGTTTGAAACTACCTGATATTGGGAGGCATCTCAGTCTCTATTGAGTGCTTTCGATGTAGCACTACCCCTTTTCATTCCTTACCCTGTCGGTGTAGTCCAAGATGTGATCTGCAGCTGAGGAAATGTGGAATTCCTAATTCAGAGCCTCCATCACTTGGATACCCAATGGCCTAGGTGGAGGCCCTCCTTGGTCCCCTTGTAGTCCCCACAGCCCAGCTGACTGTGAGAAAGGAATGGGAGGTGCAAGCAGAAGGCAGACCTCCAGCAAACTTACCGTTGGCCTCGTCTCGGGATTTGGGGGACCGCTTGCCCCGCTTCTTGAGGAAATTGGAAGCATCTGATTCCTGCATGAAGATCTTCTGTTTCACATCTAAAACCCGAGAGAGGCCGGTCACAACCAACCCAGGCTTGCCAGGACCACCACAGTGGCTGGCCTCCCTGCCTTGCACCCCTGGGTGACCCTTGCACTCACCTTCCTGGACATCTTGTCTTGCCACCTGCTGGGTACCCACTGACGCACCAGTCCCCTCCTGCAGCACTGTGGGAGAGCACAGGGTGAGGGACACAGCACCTCAAAGGGAGCCCTCACCCAGAGCTGGGCTGGGAGAGTCCTTCCCCACCACTGTGACTTACCAGACCCCAGTGTGAGTCCCTGGAACCCTCACATCCCAACCCCAGAGCAGTCTCCCCAGGAAACCACTAAGTAAGCTGTTCTTTCTATGTTGTGTTACAATACACACACACACACACATACACACACACTCACACACACACCAGGCACAGCCCTCTTAACAGTAAACACCCCCTCTTTCTACCTGGACCAGCTGAACAGCCTCACTTAACGCCAGTCCTCTCCATACTCACTGGTCAGGAGCACAGCAGCTGAGAGACAGGAGGCCAGAAAGAGCTGTCTCCAGGCCATTTTTGGAACGGCTGAGGCTCTGTTTGGGAACCACAGGACAGAGAGGGTTCTACAGACCCTGAAGCCAGCCACCAGATTCCTCACGTCTGTGCCAGGCATGCCAGGAGGGAGGGAGGCAGGAGACCTGGATGCCCCTTGGGGGGGGGCATGGGAGGGGTCTCAGCTGCGGCTTCCATTGGCTGCTCCTCCTGGAGCACTGGAGATGTTTTTGGCGTCTGCAGACCTTTACAGAAGCAGAGCCTGTCGTTGTCCAGCCCCAGCTGAGACAGTTTTGGAGTGGCCTTTCCAGGATTCCACACCCAAGGAGCTGCTGTTGGAATGCCCAGCCCTTGAGTCCGCGATTCGAAAGACTCAAAGAGATCCTGGCATCGCTTCAGGGGAGGTGGGGACCCTCGTCCTGGAGGCTGAAGCCTGTTAGGGGAAGGGAGCGGGCCTCAGTGGGAGACTGACTGAGATATCAGGCAAGGAAGTACCAGAAAGCCTAGAAGACCCCCTCAGGTAACCCTCACATAGACACACAGGCTGTTACAACAGTAACCAGAGTGTATCCCCCAGCTGATGTTCACTGTCAAAACACAGACCTCTGTGGTGGGGTCCCAGTGCCTTTCAAGACTGAGGAAAAGAGGCAGTCTGCCTTTCACTTCAGAGGGGAAACAGTGCACAGTGTGTGAAGAGCCCACAGCTGAGCATGTGTCTCTAGAAGGAGACAAAGGCACAACTCATGTAGGAGAGGAAGTGAGTTCCCAGAAGTGGGAACACCAATGGGATCAGAGCTCTGTAGGGCCATCGGAGTGTAGTCCCTTTGAAGATATGTTCTTGACATTGTCATTTATTATGAACAATCCTCAACTCTTTGTTACTCGTTGAAGAATTGTACTTTGAACATTGCTTAGAGTTTTCTTAATGGCAGCCATCACTAGACCTAGAGCACAGCCCACACCTACCTGAATGCGTAGGGAGAGGAGGGGAACCCATGGGAGTCATGTCCCTCAATTGTCTCTTCAGTTAACTTCTTGGTCATACTTGGCATGGCAAAGCTAAATGAGGCCATTTTGAGGAAATGCAGGCCATTTAATAATAACAGAACCCAGGAACATGGAGAGTGGGAGATAGGCAGGACCGAGGTCACAGGAAGGAGTTTGGTTTCCATCTTTGTGAGGTAGCTTAGTGTGTAGACTATAAGCACAGACCCTGGCCAGGCGCCCTGGACTCAACTGAAGCTCTAGCCTTGGCCAGCTGCATGGCATTGGGCAAGTCACTTACCTCTCCATGCCTACTCCCTTCCTTTGTCATACAGACCGATGTAAGGATTGGCGGTAACACATCTGAAGTCAGAATGGTGCTTGATGCACATGAAGCATTGGATATGTTTTTACTATCATGACACAGTCATGAGCCATTGAATGATTTTGAGCAGACAAGTGACAGGAGGGTTTTTTTAGGAACACTATCATCCCAGTGATGTGGAGGGTGGGAGGGATTAAGCACTAGGACTTAGGGAAGGCTTTTGCATTAATCCAGGTGGGAGATGGTGTCAGCAAAAGGCAGGAGGAGCAGGAATGAAGAAGACAGAGCATTTCAAAAGACTGAAGAAAGAAACTGTAGGGCTCAACTGATTAGCTAGGGTCAGTGAGAAGCTGGGAAGTATGCATTCAGATGAGTCCCGTGTTTCTGGTTTGGGGAACTGGCTGATTGGATGGCAAGACCATTCAATGAGGTGGAGAACACAGGAGGAAGTTCGAAGGACATGCATTGGACAAATCAAGTATCTGACACTGCTGGGATCTTCTAATGGCAAATCCAGTGACCTTCTCATTTTCCCACAACAGTAATTTTGTGAATATGTTAAACCATCACCACAATCAACTGTAGGACACTTTCATCACCCCAAAAAGACATCCCATACCCATTAGCAGACATTCCCCAATTATTTCAACCCCCAAAGCCCTAGGCAACCACTAATCTACTTTCTGTCTCTGATATTCTTGTTCTGGGCATTCCATCTAATTGGAATCATACAATCTGTGATGTGATTGTGACTGTATTCAAGGTTCATTTCTGTTGTAGCCCACGTCAGTACTTCATTTCTCCCTGCTACAGAATAATATTCTGTTGTACACATATGCCATATTTTATTTATCCTTTCATCACTTAATGGGCATTTGGGTTGATTCTACCTTTTGACTATCATAAATAAGGTTGTTATGAACACTTTGTGCACAGTTTTGAGTGGACATGTTTTTATTTCTCTTGGGTAAATACCTAGGAGCAGATGTTAGGTCATATGGTACCTTTGTACTTTTGAGGAACTTTCACATTATATTTTCCAACTTCATTTACTCATCTTCCTTCTCAAGTGTTCTGAGATCTCTTTGAAGAGAAGTTTCTATCTTACTCTATAGAAATGATGCCCAGCACAGAATAGGTACTTCATAAATGTTTATTGAATTAGCTAGTGAAAATACTCTTGAGTGAGGGCATTAAAAGGGAACATTTATAAGCTTATTTCAGTGGGCTATTCATAAGAAGATACCCACACAGGGACCCAGAATTTCTAAGTTAACATATCACTGGGTCCAGGATTATTCTCAAGCAGCAGGAACAAATTTTGTGGAGCACTTATGGATTGCCTTAGAGGATGGCCTAGTTGGCTTTAACATTCTCCTTAACTTGACCAAAGTTTAGACAGTTTTCTTCATGATGATAGGCCCCTGACCTCCCTTTTATTAGAGTATTTACTTTAGAAAACTGCAACTGTAACTTCTTTCTCTGCTCCTTTGAAGTCTATGCAGATCTCTTCTCCTAGTCTCCTGCTGCTTTTTCAATCTAGGATTGTCTTTCTTAGGGACCTTGGGACTTTCTTTTCAAAACGAAAATATCAAACTAGATAGCACCCCTGTCTCCCAATCTCTGTGGGAGGAAAAACATCTGGCTTTGGTGGGCACCTTGCTCCAATTGTGAAGGGCAGTTCACAATTCCCCCCACCCCACCTCTTAAAATCCCTCCAGGTCCTTTCTTCAGTGAAATTGAGTTTAGCATCACTCCTCTGTTGCATACTCCTCTAAAAATAAATAAATGTGTCATATATATATATATCCCCCTTCCCATTTGATAGGGAGAATTAAGGATTATACCAATAGAGGGACTCATGACCCTGGGAACTGGGGGATCCCCAGAACTCAACATCCTCAGGAGTCCCCATAACAAATATAGATGAGCATTTTTCCTGCTACCTCCTCAGGTCTCAGGAGTAGTGAGAATAAAACACCTTAGACGGAATGTGAAGGCTTGTTTCTTGAGCAAGAGTGACAGTTTACGAAAACTGTTTCAGTGTTTTTGTTGTGCCTCCGGAGCTGACTGTGTTGACACAGTTGGGTGTGGAAAATGAGAGCTTCGTGAGTCAGGACATGTCTGAAACCTTCCTCGTTTCTTATCTTCTTGTAAAAGACATCATTTCTCTAAGTGCCTAGCCAGAGTGTTATGGAACTTCTTAGTATATGTGCTGCCGAAGCAAGCACTGTTATGGAACTTCTTTACAGCTTTTCCCCTCCCATATTACAGAATATTATTAGTCCCTATGAAAATGGTTTCTAGAGGTCTCCCTGAAGAATTAAGCCTGAGAGGAGATGTCTGTATTCAAAAAAAGGCATGGAACATTCTATAGCTGCATAGAGTACTGCTAGGAGAATACCCATGTCTGGGTTGATATCAGCAGGCAAGCACTCTGATGGCTATACTATTACTAAAATATTAAAATACTTTCCTGTTAGTAGATAAGTTGTCACTTTCCTGAGCCATCTTCCCAAAGCCCTCTACTGCCGCCAGGGCTCCATGCTCTCCCCCAGAACCCATGCTTTCCACAATCCATTCTTGAAAGGGGTGATGTTTGGCCCAGCAGGGAGCCTGCAGAACGCTGCTCTGCTCCCACAGCCAGCCTTGATTCTGATTGATCAGTGCCTGTCCTGTGCCAGCTAAATGTTTCACCGATCACTCTGAACTCGGGGCTTTCTGATTACTCACTGTTTCTCTGAACTTGCCTTGTATTTTGTCCACCTCTTCTCTTTGTCACCTCTGTTCTGTTTTCTGTGTGATGTACTACCCCCAACCACTGTCAAAATTTCCATACCATGGGCGCCTGGGTGGCTCGGTTGGTTAAGCACCTAACTTTGGCTCAAGTTATGATCTCAGGGTCCTGGGATCGCCCCGTGTCCAGCTCCATGCTCAGCGGAGAGTCTGCTTCTCCCTCTCACTTTGCCCCTCCTCCTCCTCCTTCTTCTTTCTTTCTCAAATAAATAAAATCTTTAAGAACAAAAATCCCATACCTACTACAAAGCAGGGCATATGTTAGGGATATGTGTGAGAGATGGATATGTATCAACTGGAAATGTTTTCAAAGACTTGGCCACATGGTGTCGTAATGGTTGTTGACAAGAGGAAGCTGTAGCAGTGTAGGCAACCAGATGACCCTTTATGGGAAGAAGTCCAATGCTAAGGATTTATTGCTTTAGGACATGATAATAGCTTATCAAGTGCAGCTACTTTAGATCCAAAGACTTGACCTAGCTAGCAAGACTTGGGTATATCTTACTGAGGCCGGATTCCAGCACAAACCCCAGTCTCACCAGGCCATCACCCCATGACCAAATTCCCAAGATGCAGCCAAAGCAGATCCCCAACATAGAGCAGGGTAGAGACTAATTTTCTGGACTGTACCATAATCCTCATATGGAGAGACTCAAATATTTTCACCCTTGGATGGATGGAGGTGCATTCACTTTGCTCTGAAGGTCTAGAGATAGGGATCTCACATTTGACTATACATTCAGATCTCCCTGGTGCTGTAAAAATACATAGTGCCTGGACCTCAAACTTTGTGTGTGTGTGTGTGTGTGTGTGTAATCAGTAAGTGCTGATTCAAAATCCCCGAATTTATTTTTTGCCATTTGCCATTTTTTGAGGTATAATTGACAAACGGAAGTTGTCTGTATTTAACCTGTACAACTGTGTTGATGTATACATTGTGGAATAATCATCATAATCAAGCTAATTAACATCCATCATCCCAACTTCTAAGGTTCTTGTTCAGTTTATGTGAAGTCTGAGCACCAATATCTTTTATAAACATTTGAGATGGTTATAATGAACAGCTAAGGTTAGGAACAGCTGGTGCAAGTATATATATCTACTGATCATACATGTGTACATATGTACATGCATATATATACACACACATTCAGAGACTGATCCGAATTTTTTTTAAAGATTTTATTTGTTTGAGAGAGAGAGAGCAGGATCGGGGGAGAAGGAAACGCAGACTCCCTGCTGAATGGGGAGCCCGATGGGGGGGCTCGATCTCAAGACCCCAAGATCAAGACCTGAGCTGAACTCAGATGCTCAACTGACTGAACCATCCAGGTGTTCCTCCAGTTTTTTATTAATGTGTGTGTGTGTGTGTGTGTGTGTGTTGAAAAAACTTGTAATGGGAGTGGTCTTGATTTTCTTCCTTTAGTTTTTTGGGGGTTCTTTTTTTCAAGTTTTGTACAGTGGTCATACAATCATTTCTAATCCCAAGGGAAAAAGCCAAAGTGCTATTTTTAAAATAACTTTGCTTTCTAGATCAAGTTCAGCTCTCTGAATGAGCCACTTCAACACCCATCTGATTTCTCCCCACTGAATTCCTCCCAGCCTGTGACCACTCCAGTGCACCCATCCCTTCATGGAGACTACAGATGCTTGCTCTCTGTTCCTTGTTGGTATCATGCCTCCCCCTAGCCACAGAGTGCCCAGAGGGCAGGGTCTGGCATGTCTTTGCAGGAATATAGGTATTATTGATAACCTGGGCCTGAGCTGGTGCCAGGAGTCCTTCAGTTCTCTGAACAAAGGCGTTCTCTCTCTGTCTCTGAAGAGGAAGCACAGAGCGGCTTTCTGGTCTCCGGATGGGCTATCTAGGAGAACGGAAGGGAAAGGATGCATTGGCATGGTCTGTGGAAGAACATACAAGTGAGGTCTGTGGGATAAGAAGTGTGGGCCAAGCTGGCTAGGGTCCCTGTCTGTCCAGGAATCTGGTGAATGTATGGCTTGTATTCTGAGCTCTCCTCAATTCTGGCAGCTTGGCACGTCTGAAGGCAGACCCGGGGAGGAGAGGAACTGAGCCATGTCAGGAAGTCTGGGCAGCGATGAGAGGAAAATAGGTACAGAGGGCCCTGTCTTGCCATCCTCGTGGGGATGGCTTTGAAGGCAAGCCTCTGTGGGGGCTCTACTAGGCTAAGTCCTGCATGGCAGGCCTGGGAAACCAAAGGGACTGGAAATGGAGGTAAGACCCCAGCCTTCTTCCTCCTAGTAGATGTCAAAGTGCATCTAACTTGGAAGAAGAAAGCATCATCTTTTGTGACTTCCCAGTTGTACCCCAGCACTGGGGAATATATTAGGCTGTAGCTTCCCTAAAGTTTGGACACACTAGCACTACAAAATGCTTGAAGATAAAAGGGTTACAGAGTCAAATAAATTTGGGGACCAGATTCACAAGGCAGAAGCATATTAAAGATTCTGACAAGTCCTGCAGCTGGAAAATCCCAGCATCCCTCCAAATTTAATTGACCATACCATCTTTATTCATGGAGCACCTATTTAAATATAGGGCCTGCTTTGGGAAGATCTGAATTGGTTACTTTATGGCAAGAGAGTCCATAGCTAGAGT
The DNA here is from genome assembly GCF_011764305.1 of Mustela putorius furo. Classification (NCBI taxonomy): domain Eukaryota; kingdom Metazoa; phylum Chordata; class Mammalia; order Carnivora; family Mustelidae; genus Mustela; species Mustela putorius. Next base: position 8,475,964 of record NW_025422060.1, read on the forward strand.
GGTAACTCTTTGTCAGTAACTCAATTCCATTTCCAAGAAAAGGCATAAATTGGGGTACCTGGCTGGCTCAGTCAGTAGAGCATGTGACTCTTGATCTCAGGATTGTAAGTTCAAGCCTCATGTTGGGTGTAGAGATCACTTAAAAATAAAATATTGGGGTGCCTGGGTAGCTCAGTGGGTTAAGCCTCTGCCTTCGGCTCAGGTCATGATCTCAGGATCATGGATGGGATCGAGGGATCGAGCTCCACATTGGGCTCTCTGCTTAGCAGGGAGTCTGCTTCCCCCTCTCTCTCTCTGCCTGCTGCTTGTGATCTCGATCTCTGTCTCTCTCTGTCAAATAAATAAATAAAATTTTTAAAAAATAAAATAAAATAAAATCTTTTTTTAAAAAGAAGAAAAAGCATATTTTAATAAGTATTACATATTTGGGTCACTGCCCTGCCCTCAAATAATACACTGGCCAATTGACAGATAAATAACTAGAAACAGTTATTTTTTGTTTTTTTTTTGTTTTTTGTTTTTTAATTACAACATAATAGGCTGTGAGCACCAGTCATTGATAGGGACAAAGAATTGTCTAGGAAAGAGAGTGGTCACTGTAAGCAGGAAAGCTTCTAGCAGAGTACCGGTATAGAGAAAGATGCAGGTTTTTGAAGGATGAACACAGAAGGCCTCAGGAGGGAGAACCAGGGGAAGCATTCTAAATTGGGGTTATTTGCTTTTTATAAAGCAAAAAATCCAACACAGGAAGGATAAATATAGATGTGGACACACAGAAGAAGGAAAATCGTGCCCCTCATATGTCCAACTTTGGACCAGATTAGAAAGATTAGGGTAATCTGTTCTGACCAGTGAGAATATCAGAAAAAATGGCATCTCATCCTATGACCTACTTAGATTCTGATTACCAGCCTTTTGAAACACAGCCCAACTCAGGGCATGGAGCTCAAAAATCATTTTCATTTGCATATAAACAAAGCCTTAAGCATATAATAAATCTGTCCTAGAAACAGCAGCCCTTGACATCTCATTACATGTACACCATCCTTCAGGCCATCATTTCTCCTGACATCTCTGGGAACTCAGAGCAAGTGACAAGCCATGGCCATTGCTGCCAGGGCAGGCTCCTGCCCCAGCCCTCTGCTGCCAGACAGTCCCCAAGGAAGTCTGGCTACCTGGCTACCCAACTGGCTGCCTAGCTCAGGAGCCTAGCTCTTAATTTGTTTTGATTTTTTTTTTTTTTTCTGTTTTTGCTGAAGTAAAGCAAGGGAAGTGGTTACTCTAAGATCTTACAGAGTCTTAACAGCATGAATTGTCAATAATGATAAAATTGTTAAAATTGGAAAAGAAAACAAAGTCCCTAGGCCCCAGATCCTTGCCACTTTCATGTCTTGGAACAGCTGATTCTAGGAAGGGCAACTAGAGATGGACAGATAGAGAAGCAGCTGCTGGAAGCCTGGGCAGAAAGGAGGCCAGTCCTTGAGCTCTCATCCTTATAGAAATAACTGGGGAGCGAGAGAAGCAGAGACTGGCTGTCATGTGGCACAAAGAGGATGGGGACAGAGTGTTCCAAGTATATGAATAACTGTTCAGGAAAAAGATGAGAGGGGCGCCTGGGTTGCTCAGTGGGTTAAGCCTCTGCCTTCGGCTCAGGTCATGATCTCAGGGTCCTGGGATCAAGCCCCACATCAGGCTCTCTGTGCAGAGGGGAGCCCACTTCCCCCTCTCTCTCTGCCTGCCTCTCTGCCTACTTGTGATCTCTCTCTCTGTCAAATAAATAAATAAAATCTTAAAAAAAAAAAGATGAGAGCGAGCTTATGTGTGATCGCACAGGGGGTCTGTCTGGCCTCCAGGCCAGAATCACTACATTTGATTCTCAGGACAACGGTGGGGGATTATCAGCATTTCAGAGATAAGATCGCTGAGGACCCCCTTTTCCTCACTGGGGTCCTACACAAATTTTAAGAACAAGACAGAGCAGTAGGTGAAGGTTGAAATGTCGCCTTTACGGCTCAAAATCGAGAGTGTAAAGAGCCAGCAATGAAGACCAGTTCCGGTTGTTCCACATTTTCACCAACATCTGGTAGTGGTACTATTTTTAATTTAGCTGGTTGAGTGAGTGTTAATAAAACTATATCACATTATGGTTTCGGTTTGTATTTCCCAGATGACTAAGGATGTTGAGCACTTTCTCATGTTCTTATTGGCCATTTGTATGTATTCCTTTGTAGAGTTTCTGTTTAAGTCTTCTGCTCATTGTTTTTTTATTGGTCTGTGTTATATTAAAGATTGTTTATGTTCTCCATACAATATATTGTCAGTTACAAATTGTTAAATACTTCATTCAAGGTTTCTCTATATTTTTATATGAGTGTTATATAATCCACCTTGAGCTGATTTCTGTGTATGGTATGAGATCGGAATCAAAATTCTGTTTCTTCTCCTTACAGATATCCAATTGTTCCAGCACCATTTGACAAAATTTTTTCCTTTCTCCATAGAATTGCTTTGCTTTGCTGCATCTGTCAAAAATCACCTGTCTCTGTGTGATTATTGTGTTCCTTTGATCGGTTTGTCTCCCCTTAAGTCAATAACAATTGTCTTGATTTCTATGACTTTTTTAGGTCTTAACAGTGCATGGCATAAGACCTCCAACTGTTGTTTCTTCTTTTGTTATTCTGCATGCTTCTCTACTTCCATATACATTTTAGAAGCACTTTAGGGAGATTGATTTGGGGAGAATTGCAATCTTAACAGTATTGGGTCTTCCAATCAGGGGCATAATATTCCTTTCCATTTATTTTGATCCTCTAATGCCTTGCAACAATGTTTCATACTGTTCTGTAGAGAGGCTCTGCACAACTTTTGTTGAATTTATCCCTAAGTATTTTATGGGTTTTTTAAAATAGAATTTAGATTTTTTATTTTCTGTTTACCGCTAATATGTACAAATGCTATATATTTTTGTGTTGACCTTTTATACTGCAATCTTGTTCAATTTCCTTTTTACAGTAGGCTTTTATAGATACTTAAGGATTTTCTATGTACGCAGCCATGTTGTTTGTGAATGAGTTTTCCTTCTCTCTTTCTAATCTGGATGCTTTATGTTCCCTTAGCACAGCAACTGAAGTCTATGGTAAGAGGTTGCTTAGAAGTGGAAGAGTACCATTTCGGGGAAAGTGTAGTGTCTCCTCACTAAGTGTGGTGTCAGCAGTTGGTTTTCTGCAGGTGTCTTTTATCAGAATGAGATCATTTCCTTCTACTTCTAGCCTGTTCACTGGCTTGGCTTTTCATTACTGTAACTGGCTTTTTTGTCAAATGTTTTTACTGCCTCTACTGAGATAATCCTATGATTTTTTTTTCTTTTATGATATGATAATATGATAGATTACCTTGATTGACTTTCAAATGTGAAGCCCACACCTTATATTCCTGTAGTAAACCCTACTTAGTGATACTAGATTATCCTGATTATTTTCTGCTGAATTGTACCTCTCCTATTTTATTTAGAGTTTTGAGGTCTGTGTTCCTGGCAACCGGTCTGTAGTTACTTTGGAATATCTTTTACTGGTTTTGGTGTGAAGGTAATGCTGGCCTCCTAGAATGAGTTTGGGAGTATTCTCTCCTCCTCTTCTTTCTCAGAGACTGTGTGTAAGATCTCACATCATCTCTTCTGCAAATGTTTGATAAAATTCACTAATGAAGATATCAGAACTAACAGTTTTCTCTGAGCCTGGAGTTTTTTGTTTTTTGTTTTTTTTTAAAGATTTTATTTATTTATTTGACAGAAATCACAAGTAGATGGAGAGGCAGGCAGAGAGAGAGAGAGGGAAGCAGGCTCCCTGCTGAGCAGAGAGCCCGATGCGGGACTCGATCCCAGGACCCTGAGATAATGACCTGAGCCGAAGGCAGCGGCTTAACCCACTGAGCCACCCAGGCGCCCCTGAGCCTGGAGTTTTATGGGAAGTTTTAAACTACAGCCTCATTTTCTTTAAGATAGATATATGGATATATGGCTATTCAGATCTTCTATTTGATGCCAGCTGCCAGATTTATTGGCAGAAAGCTGCACCTAATATCCTGTTCTTAATCTATTCCTGTTTCTGTGCTGTGTATTGATGACCCTCTTTCATTCTTGAAATCGGAAACTCACATTTTCTTTTTATTGATTTTATTAATCTTTTCAAAGAACCAACTTTGGTTTTCATTGACCCCCCCCACTGCTTGTCCATTTTCTATTTAATTGACTTACACTCTTTATTACTTCTTTTGTTTCATTGTTTTTTAGCTTCTTAAGAGGGAAGTTTAACTCTAATAAGCTTATTTCTTTTCTTCTTTCTTCTTTTCTAATATAAGCATTTAAAGTCATAGAGTACTCTGTCAGTACCCCTCTAGTTACATATCACAAATTTTGATATGTTGTGTTTTGTCATTTGTTTCTAAATGTTTTCTGAACTCCCCTGTGATTCCTTTGACCCATGTGTTATTTAGAAGTATGTTGTTAATTTCCAGATAGGGATTTTCCAGATAACTCTTGCAATAAAATGTATGGTCAGAAAATCAATTTTACATGATTTCAGTCCTTTGAAATTTATGGAGAGTTGTTTTATGGCCAGCACTTAGTGTATGTCGATAAAAATTTGGCTTCACTTTGATTTCTGCAGTTGTTGACTGTCATGTTTTTTCAACATCAAGGTCTAAAAAAAAACTTTTGAGGAACGTCTGGCTGGCCCAGTCACTTGTACATGACCCTTGATCTCAGGGCTATGAGCTGGAGCCATGTGTTGACGTAGAGCCTACTTTAAAAAATTTTGTTTTTTAAAAACTGGGATTCTTCTCACACCTTTTAAGGTGGTAGCTACAGTTTGCTTATACATTTAAATAATTACAAGTGACTTTAGGCATATTATAGGCATTCACATTTTTAAGTAGAGTTACCATATTGCTCTTTTAAATATATGGAAGGGAATCCAAATACAGTAGTGATTTCACAGCCACCATCACCCATTTTCTTCAAAAAAAAAAAAAAAATGCATGACCATGTTCTTCTTTAACACTTGGAAATTCGGTATACTTCCCTCTTCCTCCTTGAACCCTTATTTGCAATCTGTTGGGCTGATATGGCAAGTAGCAAGACCCTAGAGCCTTTCCATTCCACTTCTTCACAAAGTATTTTCCTAATGCTGTGTATCTTTAAGCTTGTAAGTAATTTATTTATCACCATATCACACTTCTCTATCAGTGTTTTGTGTTTTTTGGTGTTTGGGGTTTTTTTCTGAAGCCATAATCACTGGTGTTAGAATTTTTCTTCTGGATTGAGTTGTCATTATAGTTAATATTAGTGCATAACTGATCAAACAACATAATTACTACTTACTAAATTAGAAACAACAGTTGATGACTTGTAGGTGTTTCATTAAACACTTCATTGTGAAATGAGTGTCATTGTTTGCAAATTAGATTATATATGTGTGGATGATTATTCTTTTTAGGTTGGGACAAGATTCAGCAACAGTATTTTTCCTCTTTTTTCATTTTTATTGATAGAAGAACTGATGGAACTGATGAACTGATGAAACTGTATTTTTCTTGTAAATACATAGATGAGACAAGGATTTTTAGTACAGTAGCTGTCACCCAATTCTTTTAAAGTCTTCTGAGTTATAAGCCAAAAATCTCTAGTGATCTATCATGAAATATTATTTATAAAGACCTACCAGCTGACAGGTCTATTAGGCCTTCTTTCAATTTTGATGAAAACACAGAATTGGAAACCACTGGAGTTGGAAAAGGATTTGTTACCTGTCATTAAATTCATTTGTTCTCCCAGTTTCTGGAAAATAGAATAAGGATTTTATCAAGACTTCTAAAATTATTTATTATTAAATTATTATTTGCTTATAAAATATTTTTAAAGATTTTATTTATTTATTTATTTGACAGACAGAGATCACAAGTAGGCAGAGAGGCAGGCAGAGAGAGAGAGAGAGGAGGAAGCAAGCTCCCTGCTGAGCAGATCTCTGCTCAGCAGGGAGCCCGATGCGGGACTCGATCCCAGGACCCTGAGATCATGACCTGAAGCGGAAGGCAGAGGCTTCAACCCACTGAGCCACCCAGGCGCCCCGCTAATAAAATATTTCAACAAAAATTTCATCACAAGCATAACTCCCGTTAATTTTATAAAACACTGGGAGCTGTGTATTTTGTCCATTGCTTCAGAGGACATCCCACCAAACCAGAGCAAAGAATATTGTGTTGCTCCATTATAAAATCAAACCAGCCCCCTGCAGTCTTGCTGTCATCAAAAGTCTGACTTTTTTTTTTTTTTTTGATTAAATAAATTTGCGAATATACCTACTAGGACAGCCATCTTCTGAGTTCTGCTTCTAAGATAAGTAGATAAGGCATGGAGCCTTACCTTGGGTTTGCCTCTGTGATGAAATCAATCCCCTTGCCTGCGGCTTTTCCCTCTGACATTCTTTTGACTTTATTCTCACCAGAAGTTCCTCAGAGCAGATAATTCTGAAGGGTTTTACTCCCTGGAGCAATAAATCTCAATAAGGTTCAGAAAGATTTTGGAAGGTCTTTTGTTAGATGTAGAAAGGAGAACCCACACCTCTATCCAGGCACATTCTAGGACAGAACAGACTTGGGAAGAGAATGTATGGCAATTGGGACCTAGGTCTTGATCTTCTTAAAATGGTCTGTGACCTACACACCAAGCAAGATCCCAGGCACCCTGTTCTGAAATTCTCTGGCCTAAGAAGCCTAAGGCAGATGCAGATTTACAGATGAGGGGCAGGAAAAAGAATGAGTGCGAGAGGCAGCAAAGGAACTGTCAGTGGGTTAAAAGATTTCAAAGAGGAAGGTGAGTTCATGGCAGAAGGAACCACATGCGTCTCGTCAACATGGGGCCCCAGTCTCCGAGGGATCTCGACAAGTTTGGAAAGTGCTTTTTTTGGAGAGGCCCAGAGCAGCTGTGCTGAGGTCTCTTGGGTGAATTTGGCACAGGAAAGTGTGAGTGCCCTAAGGTACCAGGGGTCACCCAGCTCCTCCTCGCTCATCATCGGCCATCAGACTTCCAATTCTTCCATGTCTTAAATACCATCTGGGGCGCCCAGATGGCTCAGTGGGTTGGGCCTCTGCCTTCAGCTCAGGTCATGATCCCAGGGTTCTGGGATTGAGCCCCGCATCCAGCTCTCTGCTCAGTGGGGAACCTGCTTCCTCCTCTCTCTCTCTGCCTGCCTTTCTGCCTGCTAGTGATCTCTGTCTGCCAAATAAATAAATAATAAATGAAATCTTTAAATACCATCCACTCTAGTCCCCTTTTCCCTGAATACATTTGCCCTGATAGAGGCTATCATTTCACACCTCTAAAACTGGTTTTCCTGCCTCCACTCTCATTTCTCTCTCTTATCCTGCAAACTACTGTCCCAGTCACTTTTCTGCATTGCAAATTTGATTGCATCACACCACCACCCTCACCTCTCCACCTCTGCCAGCAGAGCCAAGATTTTGTCCAGTCCTCTGTCAGTCATGGGCTTCCAGGACCCCTGGACTCCATCTCCTTGCTAATCATTCATTTGGGAAAGGATATATGAACTTGAGGAGTGAAAGGAAGTTCCCTGGAATGGTGAAGATTCTGGAACAGGATCTTAGTTTTTAAAAAGAGACACAAAGAGAAGCTCTTGGCTGGCTCAGTCAGAAGAGCATACAACTCTTAATCTTGGAGTTGTGAGTTTAAGCCCCACATTGTACAGTGTAGAGATTATGTAAGTAAAAAAGAGAGAGAGAGAGAGAGAGACACACACACACACACACACACACACACACACACACACGGAGACACAAAAAAGAGAGGTAATTCTTTTCTGCCCCTGGATGCTTTGTGAGGATGCAGTGCCTGAGGCCACTGCAGCCATTTTGTGATCATGAGCAGCATGATGAGGCCAGAATAGGAAACAGGTGAAAATAACCTGGACCTTGATGACACTGAGCATATCGTGCCCTTACTCTGGGCTTCCAGTTATATGAGTTAATCCGTTTTGTTACTGGTTGCCTCCAGAATCAACTTTTCTTGTTCCTTGCCACCAAAAGCACCCTTTATGACTCACCACTGAACACTGAGTAAATTCCAGGTTCCTTTGCAAACCAAAAAAGTATTTTCATCATCTGCCCTGTTTTACCTCCCAGTCCCCCCGCCCCCACCCTGTCTTCCCCTCTTTGCTCTGGCATATCACACCCTGGCCGTGCCATGCGGATTCTCCCATTTTTCACAACCTCTCTGGTGAGCAACTTCTCCTTCCCCACCTGGCAAAATCTTTTTAACTTTTCAAGATTATTCTCAAGCACTCCTGTCTCACCAACACCTGCCTTTCCTGACCTCTCCAGGTTAAAGACACTTTCTCTTCCTTGTGGCCTCACTTCCCCCCTGCCCTTCGCCGTCCTTTTTCCTTATCCTTACCTCAGTTTCAGGACCAGCCTCACCCCAAATATTTCGATTTTTACACTGTTCCCCCTTGCCCCCGCCCCCCCCCCACCGCCATCCCCCTTCTCCAGTAGACTCTGAATTCCCTGAGAGCAAAGATCACCTCTTCCTCAGTTCTGTTGCTCCCAGGGGTCATGACAGTGCCCAACAGGGCATGGTCATCAGGTACATACTTGCTGCAGGGGATTTATGTGGAGACCTTGGCAGAAAGCCGAAGAAGCAGCAACAGCGTTCAGACTAACCTGAGGGAAGGAGGCCTGAACGCCAGGATGTGGCTTAAGCATGCAGGTAACACAGGCGCCCGTGCTGGTGGGCATCTGGGTTTCTGTGTTGGAGTAGCATGAAAAGGTGTCTGTGTGGACAGTACCAGAGTCAACAAGTGGGTGAATGCGGGCTTGTGTGAGGGAAGTCTTCTGTGTACGGGCATGTGAAAGGGAGTTTGTTCGTGTGACTGGGAGAGACTGTGAGACTGTTTGGAGTGCAGTTCTGAACGCTGAGTCAGAAGTGTGGCAGGAACATATGTAAATTTTTCACATCACTCAAAAGTGTGGTCAGCCTAAGATCTTCTAAAGCTGTCTTTGCCACGTTGTAAGTCCTAGTGTCCAATTCTCTAATTATTGCATTTCCACACACCCTGCCTAAATTTCCCACATCCCTTCCAAGTTACCTGAATTTAATGAGGCAAAGTGTCTTAATAAAAGCAGATCATCACCTGTTTTAATATATATAATACATATAGGACTCTAGTGTATAAAGAAAATAATGAGGAATGAATGGAGACAATCTGAGGGTCTACCAAGCCCTGAATGATGCAGGTGTTTTTGCTTTTGTGGTTTTTGTTCTGAGGAAGATTTCTGGTCCCATCAGAGCAAAGAGGAACCAACAAATAATAGGGGCCTATGGGTCACCCTAACTGAAGCTGGCCTGGGGCATCCCTCTTCCCTGCCCAGTTCTAACAACATCCAAGTCACGGTTGTTACTGACTTAAGGGTGGTTTTCTTTGTTTTTAGTAGTAATATGGACCTCATTTTTTAAAAAGATTTTATTTATTTATTTGACACAGAGAGAGAGAGATCACAAGTAGGCAGAGAGGCAGGCAGAGAGAGGGTGGGGAAGCAGGATCCCTGCAGAGCAGAGAGCCCAATGTGGGGCTCGATCCCAGGACCCTGAGATCATGACCTGACCTGAAGGCAGAGGCTTAACCCATTGCGCCACCCAGGCACCCCTGGACCTCATTTTTTAAGATCTTCTTTGCTAAAGTGAAGTCTGAGTAGTCTTAACAAACAACAAGAACAGAACAAAATGTAACCAATGCTCTTACTTCATTCCCTAACTACCCACCCCATGAAGCTCCATCTTGTAAATGAAGAAACTGAAGTCTAAGATGTGGAGGGACAAGCACAGCGAGTAAATAACGGAGCCGGGATAGCACCTCTGGCCTGTCTGCGGAGGATTCCTAAGGGAACCTCCAAGGAAAGCTGAGGACTGTTCTGGTTTTCTTGTGGCTTCTCTGGCGCTGTCGTTGGTCTGGGACATGACCAGGAAATGCAGGTTTTAGACCATGAGGAGAGACTCCAAGGCACCTGGTGAGGAGAAAACTGTTTCTTCAGAGGGTGAGCCACCCCTGCAGGACTGAATCACAAAGCTCCCGGAATCTGTGCTGGACTGTGTGCAGAATGGACTGGATTGCCTCTGCTCGGGCCGGACTGGCACCACATGGCCCTGAAGGCCGGAGCACCCATCTGTGGTTGGACTTCATGGGTGGCCCCTTTTGAAATCTTCCCAAGTGGGGAGAAGCCTTTGCCATCAGATTATTAGGGTGGGGTATTTACTCCTTTCTAGTATCTTAGGAAACTTGAGTGTGTTTTCTTTTCTTCTGCATTAAATTTGAGTGTGTTTTCTTTTTTTTTTTTTTGGTATTAAATGTTTTTATTTTGTTTGTTTTTTTTTTTAAGATTTTATTTATTTATTTGACAGAGAGAGATCACAAGTAGGCAGAGAGAGAGGAAGGGAAGCAGGCCCCCCGCTGAGCAGAGAGCCCGATGTGGGACTCGATCCCAGGACCCTGAGATCATGACCTGAGCCAAAGGCAGCGGCTTAACCCACTGAGCCACCCAGGCGCCCCTTTATTTTGTTTTTTAGGATTTTGGTAAAAGATACACATAACGGAGGAGTTACCATTACATTACCATTAAGGTTGTGAGCGCCTCAACCATTAGACTTAGCCCTTTCTACACCCATCACCCCATTCATGTAGGCCTCTCTCCAGTTTCCCAAACTGAAACTCTGCCCCTATGAAACACTAACGCCCCATCCTCTCTGCCTCCAGCCCCTGGCCATTCTGCTGTCTCTATGAATGTGACTGCTCTAGCTACCTCATAGAGTTGGATCATGCAGTGTTTTTCCTTGTGAATGGCATTTTTTCTTTGGCAGAACATCCTCATGGTGCATCCATGCAGTCACATGAGTCAGAATTTCCTCCCCCTTTAAGGCTGAATAATATTCCACTCCGTGTGTACCCATCGCGTTTGTCCATTCATCTCTTGATGTACAGTTGCTTCTGCCTTTTGGCTACTCTAAGTAATGCTGCTGTGACACAGGTATACAGACATCTCTTAGAGACTTTGTTTTCAATTCTTTTAGATGTCCACCCAGAAATGGAGCTGCTAGACTGGATCGGTGCTTTTTTTTTTTTTTTTAAGATATTATTATTGATTTGAACATGAGAGAGAGAACAGAAATGCAAGCATGAGTGGAGGGAGGGGCAGAGGCAGAGGGAGAAGCAGGCTCCCCGCTGACCAGGGAGTGTGTTGTGGGACTTGATCCCAGGACCCCAGGATCATGACCTTAGCTGAAGGCAGAAACTTAACTGACTGAGCTACCCAGGCACCCTGAGTGCGTAATTTTTTTTTTAAGATTCTTTTTTTAAAGATTTTATTTACTTGAGAGAGATAATAAGTAGGCAGGGAGGCAGGCAGAGAGAGGGGGGAAAACAAACTCCCCGCTGAGCAGAGAGGCCAATGCGTAGCTCGATCCCAGGACTCCAAGATCATGACATGGGCCAAAGACAGAGGCTTAACCCACTGAGACTCCCAGGCACCCCCCATTATTTTTTAATGCAAGTTTCTTTCTTTCTTTCCTTTTTTTTATTTTTAAAAGTTAGTTTGTTTTTAGTAGTCTCTAAACCCAATGTAGGGTTCAAAATCCCAACCCCAATGAATGCTCTTCCGACTGAGCAAGCCAGGTACACCTGGATCAGTGCATTTTTAATAGAGATGTGTTTCCTAGCAAACAGACTGTCCTGTTTGCTTTTTTCCCTGTCTTTGCTTCACCTAACCCATACCTCTTGTTCCTCAACCTTCATCCCCCACACCCTGACACGCTTCATTGGGACTACTAGCTACTGCTAACATTATTTAAGGGAGAAGCTGATAATGCTAAGAAATCATTGGATCAGGGCAGGGTACCTGATCTAAAATGTGTCAGTGAGCTTCTTTTCTAGGAATCTGGAATTTATTTTATCTTATTTTAGTTTATGTTCTTTTTAGTTTATTTTACTTTATTTTCATTCCAGTAGAATTAATATATAGTGTATTAGTTTCAGGTGCACAATATAGTGATTCAGCTATTCTGTACATCACTGGTGATGATCACAACAAGCACATTACTCAATCCCCTTCACCTATTTTTTACCCACCCCACCCCACCCCCCAGCAAGCAGCAGTTTGTTTTCTATAGTTAAGAATCTGTTTCTTGGTTTGTCTCTCTTTCTTTTCCTTTGAGCATTTGTTTCATTTCTTAAATTCCACATTTGAGTGAGAACATAGGGTATTTGTCTTTCCCTGACTTATTTTGCTTCACATTATACTCTCTAGCTCCACGCATGTCATTGCAAATGGCAAGATTTCATTCTTTTTTATGGTTGGTTAATATTCCATTGTGTATATACATCGCCTCTTCTTTATCCCTTAATCAATTGATGGACACTTAGGCTCTTTCCATCATTTGGCTGCTATAAATAATGCTGCTATAAACAGGGGTACAGTAACCCTTTTGAATTCGTGTTTTTGTATTTGGGGGTAAATGCCCCAGTAGTGTGATTGCTGGATCTTAGGGTAGTTCTATTTTTAAATTTTTGAGAAACTTCCATACTGTTTTCCAGAGTGGCTGTACCAGTTTTCATTCTCGCCCATACTTGTTTTTCCATGCATTTTTTAAATTTTAGCCATTCTGAAAGGTGTGAGGTGATGTCTCATTGTAGTTTTGATTTGCAGATCCCTGAAGATAAGTGTGTCGGGCATCTTTTTTTTTTTTTTTGAGATTTTATTTTTATTTATTTGACAGAGATCACAAGTAGGCAGAGAAGCAGGCGGGGGTAGGGGGGAACAGGCTCCCTGCTGAACAGAGAGCCTAATGTGGGGCTCGATCCTAGGACCCTGGGATCATGAGCCACCCAGGCACCCCGTCGAGCATCTTTTCAATCGTCTTCTTGGCCATCTGTAAGTCTTTGGAGAGATGTCTGTTCATTTCTTCTGTCCATTTTTTTTAGTTGGATCATTTGTTTTGGGGTGTTGAGTTGCAGAAGTTGTTTATATATTTAGGATACTAAGCCTTCATCAGATATGTCATTTGCAGATACATTCTCCCATACCATATGTTGCCTTTTAGTTTTGTTGTGTTTCCTTTACAATGCAGGAGCTTTTTATTTTGATGTAGTCACAATACTTTATTTTTGCTTTTATTTCCCTTGCCTCAGGAGACATATGTAGAAAAATGTTGCTATGGCTGATGTCAGAGAAGTTACTGCCTGTGCACTCTGTTAGGATTTTAATGGTTTTCTGTCTCACATTTAGGTCTTTAATCCATTTCAAATTTAATTTTATAAATGTGAGAAAGTGGTTCCAGTTTTATTCTTTTGCATATAGCTGCTCAGTTTTCACAGCACCATTTGTTGAAGAAAATTTTTCCCATTAGATATTCTTTGTGCCTTATCCAAAATTAATTGACCATATAATTATGGCTTTATTTCTGGGGGGTTTATTCTGTTCCATTGATCTCTGTCTTTTTTGTGCCAGTACTATACTGTTTTGACTACAGCTTTGTAATATAACTTGAAGTCTGGAATTGTGATACCTCCAGTTTTGTTTTTCTTTTTCAAAATTGTTTTGGCTACTTGAGGCCTTTGGTGATTCCATATAAATTTTAGGATGGTTTAAATTTGGTGAAAAATGCTGCTTTTAGCATGTCCTAATCATCTTTACATGATTCCCTGATAGGGATTGCAAGGAATCTGAAATTTAAACAGAGATTTTCAGTGTCTGACTACTCTGTTGGACAGGAGAGACATAAACTCAGCACTGTGGGGAAAGCCCATTTCTAGCATCAGCTGGGACCCAGGAGAAGCTGGTTTGTGGGGAGAGAGGTTGAAGCAGCTGTGGGAGAAGGGGAGACTTGGATTCCCTGAAGCACTATGTCCCTGTGGTCTAACTCTCTCCATGTCATGGAGTGACCCGGGATCCTCATCATAAAGGTCCCCTTGTGCTCAAACTGGTTCTGCAACCAAGGTTTGAACTTGCCCAACTCAAACAGATTCAGACTTAATGACTTGCTTCTGTATTAGTATCTGCTATTTTCTGTAGGACAAAACAAATCCTCAAACCCCCTTGCTTATTAGCCTAGTGAAATAAAACACATGCAAATGACTCTTGGTGGTAAATAGAGTCATTTGCATGAACTTTTAAGAATTAATTTTTAACTACTGTAATATATGAACACATTCTCTTTATAGAAATTAAATTATTATAGATGTTTATATAGAACGGTTTATATATAACAGGAAAGTACCATTAGGGGTTTTTAATTCTCCTTTCTTGGTTAACAATCAGTAAATTGCAGACACATGTATGAGCCCAGAGACAAACCCCCTCCACCACCCTTTGAGCTGAGGGCTCTCATAGCCCAGAGGTGAGTTCCTTGAAGTCAGAAAGCATGCCTAATCATCTGTACATGATTGACGTCTAGTGTATGCCTGCATACAGAGTGTTGATAACTGAATGAATGAATGAAATCAGGAGATTGGACTACATTATCCTTAAGACCTTCTCTGTTATGTCTTATATATTCTGACTCTATAAACTATTCATTCCCCACTATTTATCAATGGATTGCTTGACACAGTTTCTGTGCATTCAATAGAATCCTTTACAATACCAACTACCATGAACATGATCAATATCTATATTAAAGATTACTCTTACTGTTTGCCAGTGTTGCATTTCAAGAAATACAAGTTAAATTGTGGAATAGCTGAAATTTTGGAAAAATTTGAGGTTCTTAACATTATATGGAGTAAAATCATTCACTAAAAGTATATAAATGGTCATTTAATGCATTATTCCAATGACAAAGTGGCAAGGACTCTGCAGCCCAGTTGTTGAGGTTCCAATTCTGGCCCCACCACTTGCTAACTGTGTGACTTTAGGCATGTTACTTAACCTTTCTGTGCTGAGTTGTCTCATTTGTAAAATAGGGATAATGATTGTGCTTTGACTGTAAAATTGTTGCAAAAATTAAAAGCATCAATATGGGAAACTTAGGTGGCTCAGTCAGTTAAGTGCCCAAATCTTGCCCGGTCAGGTTATGATCTCAAGGTCATGAAATCAAGCCCTGCATCAGGCTCTGCACTGGGCATGGAGCCTGTTTAAGATTCTCTCTCTCCTTCCTCTGCCCCTCCTTCTGTTCTCTCTCATAAATAAATAAATAAAGTTTTAAATAAATATATATTTTAATATATATATATATTTTTAAGCACCAATACAAGTTCAGGGCTTACAACAGTGCTCGGTGCATAGTAAGGCATAATATAGGTGTTAGCTGCTGCTGCTTTTAGTTAAAGCAGAAGTTGAAATTATTCAAACATAATCAACTGCCAAGGCACCCCATACATGGTACAGACTGGCCACAGAGGAACCTCAGAGGTTAACTTCCTTAGAAGTGCTTAGAAGGCCAGAAATACAACCCAAAAGCACAGGGTATCCTTGCCCTGATAGAAGGGGAAGACTCAGCAGTTAAATTGCTAAACTGCCTCCTCACTCTTCCTCCCACAGCAGTGACTCCAGGAAGCCTCTGTGTAAATGCCCTAGGATAAAGGAACAGGCTCTTTGTTGTGACACACTGGCCATTTGCCATGCACTCCCTGCCCTTTCCTGCCTGAGGTCCTTGCCTACCTAAGGGCTGGGACATCCACACATGCCTGGGGGGCTCAGTTGGCTAAGCTTCTGCCTTTGGCTCAGGTCATGATTCCAAGGTCCTGGTATCAAGTCCTCCTCGTGGGGCTCCCTGCTCAGTGGAGAGCCTGGTTCTCCCTCCTCCCTCTGCCTGCTGTTCCCTCTGCTTGTGATCTCTCTGTCAAATAAATAAATAAAATCTTTAACAAGAGTTGGGACATCCACTTCTGCCTCCAGCCCTGATGTTTAAGGAATTGAGACTAAGATAGACATTTCCCATTGCATATCCTCCAAGCTTCACCCAGGAAAATAAAACACAGCCCATGGTTTTCTTTGGAACTGTGAGTAAAGAGCATCTGTACAGGGACGCCTGGGTGTCTCAGTCGGTTAAGAGTCCACCTTTCTCTCAGGTCATGATCCTAGGGTTGGGGAACAAGTCCTGCATCTGGCTCCCTGCTCAGCTGGGAGTCTGCTTCTCCATCTGCCTGCTGCTCCTCTGCTTGTGCTCTGTGTCTCTCTCTTTGACAAATAAATAAATAAAATCTTTAAAAGAAAATAAAACAGAAAACATTGCTTTCCTTACCTTATGTGGTGCTCTCTGATTTCTTCTCTGTTTTTTATTTTTTCATTCTATTTTATTTTAAAGATTTTTTTTTTTTTTTTTTGGACAGAGATCACAAGCAGGCAGAGAGGCAGGCAGAGAGAAAAGCAGGGGAAGCAGGCTCTCTGCTTAGCAGAGAGCCTGATGTGGGGCTCAATCCCAGGACCCTGAGATCATGACCTGAGCAGAAGGCAGAGGCTTTAACCCACTGAGCCACCCAGGAACCCCTCATTCTATTTTATTTCATAATTTTATTTAAAAATAGAAGTTATGGGGCACCTGGATGGTGCAGTCGGTTGAGCGTCTCACTGTTGATTTCAGCTGAGGTCACAGTTTCAGGATTGTGAGATCCAGCCGGCGTTGGACTCTGCACTGGGAAAGGAACTTGCTTGATTCTCGTTCCTTGTCCCTCCCCTCCCTATGCTTTCTTTCTCAAAGGAAAGAAAAACAAAAAAACCAGGGGTGTGACCTACTGAAGTATTGGCAGTGACCCCATAATGATTCATCACCCCAGCCCTAAGAATGCTGCACCAGGCCAGAGCTCCCAGGGTCCATGGTGTGCTTCCCAGATGATCAAGGATGAGCCTGTATCACTCGAGGACTGAGAGAGGCACCTAGGACAAGCCTGAGAGAGCAAGCAGAGACACAGCCCTTCCCTTCATCAAGTTCACAGCGGGTTTTACTATTCCCCAGCAGGCAGACTATGAAACCCAGATGGTGTGGCTGTTGTAGCAGATGAAAACATTTTGTCCATCTTCTTTCTTTTTGCTACCTGATCTTGCTTTGAGGCAATCCCACCCCACCATGAAGTATGGTCTTAGGGCAGGTGGCAAACAGAACCAGGAAGGCCCCTCCTCTGTTTCTACCTCTGTGGCAGCCAGGCATGGCATGTGGCTCACACTCTGTGCCCAGGGCTTGTACTCCAAAGCTCGGGCCCAGAGAACGGGGCAGTGGACGTGGGTGAGGCGGGACGTCCATCACCATCGCCACTGTGCTGTGCTCCTGTCCATGGCACACCTCGACACATAGCATTTCCCTAAGTCCTGGAGAGCCTGCTAACACGGTCTGATTTCTGTTTCCCATTCTTAGGGTCAGCTTCTGTCCTTTGCAACCAAGATTGCTGGTGGATACAAATGTGCATATTTAAGCAGTGTCCTTGGGTGCTATGTATCACCCACCCCATCTTAGAGCATCCTCCTTCTGGGCTAAATTTACACCAGAGGACTTAGGATAAGTCTTCAAAGGCTGTCCCAAAGTTAATCTACATTAATAATTGGCCACATCAAGAAAGAAAAAACAAACAGTTGCTCATCGCATAAGAAAGCAAACTGTGCCTTGCATGGGGCAGGGCCAGGCTCACAACACCTTCCTGTTCATCTCAAAGAAACAGGGAAGTGCTCTGAAGCATTGTTCCCACACCGCCAGGCAGAGCTTTTTGTCAAGGTGCATGACAATTGTTTGCGTTCCTAAATACAGAGAGTCATCTCGTGCGGGCTAGGCAAAGAAGAACCCCAGGGTTAAGTCTGGCAGGTATCTGGCAGATATCTGCAGATTTCTGTGAATAGAGTTTTATTGGATCTTAGCCACACCTCTTTACTTAGCTGTTGTCCCTGACTGCCCTCCTGCTATAACAGCTGAGCTGAGTCCTTGGGACACAGAGAGTATAATAGCCTCTGAAGGAGAAAATATTTACTATCTGGCTCTTGATAGTAAAGAGCCAGATCCTTCACAAAAAAAGATTACCAGCTCCCAAACAAGGGCAGAAATCCCTAAAATAACCAAGAGAAAGGCTGTATTTCTGAGTGTCCAGTTTCTAGGTTGTTCACAATTTCTTCCTGTTCATTTTTTAAAAAGATTTTATTTATTTATTGAGAGAGAGAGAGCGAGAGCACAAGCTGGAGGAGGGTCAGAGAGAGAGGGAGAAGCCGACTCCCCACTGAGCAGGGAGTACGAGGTAGGGACTTGATCCCAGGACCCTGAGATCATGACTGAGCCAAAGGCAGATGCTTCGTGGAATATTACTCGGCCACAGAAAAGAATGAAATCTTACCATTTGTGACAACATGGGTGGAATGTGCGAGTATTACGTTACGTAAAATACGCTGGAGAAAGACAACTACTATATTTCACTCCTATCTGAAATCGAAAAAACAAATAAATAATAAAGCAAAATAAAAACCCAAGAAACCCAAACCAACAAAATTACTCTCAAAGATACAGAGAATAGATTAGTGGTTACCAGAGGAGAAGCAGGCATGGTGTGAAGGAAGCCAACTGTATGGTGATGCTTGGTAACGAGATTTGTAATGGTGATCACACTGTAGTGTATATGGATGTTGAATTACAAAGCTGTACATCTGGACCTTACACACACACAGATATCTATATAATAGATATATATGTATATATGTATATAAGTGAACAGGGGGATGTCTTAGTGATGTCGAGCATCTTTTCTAGTGCCTTTGGCCATCTGTCTCCTTTGGAGAAATGTCTATTAGGTTTCCTACACTTTTTTTTAAATCAGGTTATTTGTCTTTTTGTTGTTGAGTTGTATGCGTTCCTTATGTATTTTGGATAATAACCCATTATCAAATATACGGTTTGCAAATGTCGTCTCCCATTTGGTAGGTTGCCTTTTCTTGTTAATGGTTGATGGTTTTCTTTGCTAGGCAGAAGCTTTTTGGTTTGATGGAGTCCCATTTGTTTACTTTTGCTTTTGTTTCCCTTGCCTTTGGAGTCATAACCACAAAGATGTCACTAAAGCACATGTCAAGGAGTTTATTGCCTTGGTCTTCTTCTAGGAATTTTATGGTTTCAGGTCTTACATTCAAGTCTTGATTCATTTTGAGTTAATTTTTGTGTGTGGTGTAAAACAGTGTTCCAGTTTCATTCTTTTGCATGTGGCTCTCCAGTTTTCCCAGCACCAGTTGTTGAAGAAACGATCTTTTTTCCATTCTATGTTCTTGGTTCTTTTGTCATAGAAGAATTGTTCATATATGTGTGGGTCTTTTCAGGGTCTCAATCTGTTCCATTCATCTGTGTATTTGTGTTAGAACGAGTAACATACTCTTTGACTATAGCTTTGCAATATAGTTTGAAATCAGGGAGGGTGATACCTTTCTTTTTTACCCTTAAGATTGCTCTGGTGGTTTGGGGGATCTTTTGTGATTCCATACAAATTTTAGAATTATTTCTTCTACTCTGTGAAATATGCCATTGGAATTTTGATAAGTATTGCACTGAATCAGTAGATTACTTTGGGTAGTGTGGACATTTTAACAATATTTTTCATTCTTCTCAACCATGAGCACAAAGTATCTTTCCATTTATTTGTGTGTTCACAAATAAAAGAGGATTCTTTCTATTCGCTTTGGTGTGCGCTTTGAGTACCTCCTATAGTCCTTTGAGGTTAGTCTCCAGGCAAAGAAAACACTCTCCCAGGGTAAATCCCCGTTCCACCCACTGTGAAACCAGCTGTTCCTCATTCTGCCCAGATGCCCCATAGTCCCCTTCCAGCTCTTCATTTTGCCGCTGACCTTTGCTCCCACCTCTTCCAGGTGGATCCACACAGACCAAAGGATCCGTCCTAACTCATCCCAGCGCTGTCTTTGTTCCCCATCTAGTCCCATTACAAGGAACGGATGATTGGGTATTTGTGAATGAATGAATGAACAAGAGGAACACAGATAAAATGGGCAAAGAATTGTTTCCTGATTGACTCATTGGCATGCGCTCAAAAATGCATAAGGGAAGTAACAAATTGTGCTATCTGGTTTTCCTATTGAAGTTTATTTTTTCTAACTTATTTACATTTGAAATTAGTTTGAAAAGGCTTTTTGGTGGAACAGGGCTCCATACATGCTGTTTGCACAGACTTTCCTCATGTACACTTTATGTCCAATTATTCTATAAAGCAGTTTCCTTGAGCCCTGTCAGGGATACTCTTGCCTTCTTCAGCTTCCAGCTGGACCTGAACTTAAATAGGCTGCCCTCACAAAGAACCTGACAAAAACAGTGAAACTCTTTAGGAAAACCTGTGCTTAGCAGATTAACAAGAAAAGGACTCTTGTTATTTCTTAGCAAATTATTGTTTTTAAAAATCAAGACTATGGCTCTTTGCTGCCCCAGCTTGTGTACAAATCTGGCACTGAATAAATCTGGCCCCCCTCCATGAGGCCCCAAGGTGGCTCAGTGGATTAAGCCTGTGCCTTAGACTCAGATCTTGATCTCAGGGTCCTGGGATTGAGCCCCTTGTCTGGCTCCCTGCTCATGGGGCTCTCTGCCTCTCCCTCTGCCCCTTCCCACTGCTCAGCATGTGTGTGTGTGTGTGTGTGTGTGTAGGTCTCTCTAAAAAAAAAAAAAAAATCAAATATTCAAAATAAAATAAATACTCCCAGTTCATGCCCACTAGAAACCTAAACTATCTAAAATTGTCCCTGTAGTTTGAAAGAGTTTAGGTTTCGTTCATAAATGCAGAGGGTTTTCAGCTGCCTTACCCAATAAAAAATAGCAGATGAAGCCACCTCAGTCTTCCTTCTTCAAGAACAGAGAAAAACAACTTGGAAAGATCTGATCTTGTTTTTATAAGGAGGGTGCCTGGGTTGGAGAAGTCATGCAAGGAATCCTGTGTCAGAGCACAAGCATCTCCCTTATTTCTACTCCACCATGCCCTTCATTACATATGCCTGTGTTAGATGGTGTTCTAGATCTGAGAAATCTCTCGTGCCATGAAGTCAGGGGGTGGTGGGTTTTCCAGAAGAGGGATGCAAGAGTCCACGTATCCTGAGTTTCAAAGGATACCTTTCTGCTTGGGTAAAGAGCTAACTGAATCAAAGAAACTGATTGAACACACATAAATTAGACAAGAAACACATTTATTAGCTGCGACCCCCAGTTTTCCTGAAAACAGTAATCAGCCACTGTAACATATCTTTCTCCATGAAAGCAACAGGTCTGCACACAGAACTAACCACATACCAGCAAGTACCTTATCCTCATGTCATGATTTGGAGAACAAGCGATAGAAAAGATTAGGATAGCTTGTTAAATAATTTTCCCCAGACACCTTGATTTGTTCTGTTTTCTCTCAAAGAGCTCAAGCCGACGGCTATCTCATAGGTTGATCCTCTTTCCTTTCACCAGCCGCACTTGAAATCTAAGCACATCCTGGAAATAAAACAAAGCACAGTCAGTGGATGGAACATAGGGATCTGTTCAGCATGAGACAAAGTAGATTTCTAGCATCTACCAACAGTTAAATGGAAAAACTCTGCACAGTAGTCTATCAACTGGTAAATAAACCATATTCTAAGACTTCAAATAATGTACTTGCCCACATCTAGAATAGTATTGACCAAACTAAGAGAGCAAGTCACCAGAAGTTCAGCCTGTGTTATTTGGCACTGCTGTTGACCACCAGGTGTCTTCAACTGGCTGAACACAGTGTTTGGTCACAACAGTCCACACTGCCCCTTGTCCTGCGTTCCTTTAGACACTGCCCCATTTACAGTGATCTGCTCCTACGTGCAAGTGATGTCATGAGTTATGGCTTGATTTGGGATTTCTTTTTCCTTTGTTCTTAATAAAACAACTCAGACTTTTTTGTTTCTTGTTTATGTTTGAGCGAACTGCTAGGTCAGGTGGAAAAAACGGTTTGGGAATTAGACCTGACTCCAAAATGTACCTCTGTCACTTACATCACACAGGCCAACCACTTGGACATTTCAGTTTCTCCCTAACTGTGCAGAGTGAGGGGTTCCTGGGTGGCTCAGTCAGTTAAGTGTCCGACTCAGGTCATGATCTCAGGGTGTTGGGTTTGAGTCTTGTCTCGGGCTCTTCCCTCAGTGAGGAATCTGCTGGAGATTCCCTCCCTTCCCCTCCTCTCTCCCCCCTGCTTGCGTGCACTCTCTCTCGCTCAAATAAATAAAAAGATCTTAAAAAAAAAAAAATGGGAATGACTGATCCACGGGGATTTGTGAAGAAAGTAAAACTAGAAATATGAAAGAGCTCTTATAACTCACAAAGGGCTATGTAGCAGAAATTAATATCATTATTCTAAGTAAAGTTGAGGAACTATATCTGCAAGACTAACATTTTCAAATAAGTACAGGTGGGGCACTTGGGTGGCTCAGTCCGTTAAGCATCGGTCTTTGGCTCAGGTCATGATCTCAAGGTTCTGGGATCCAGCCCCTCAGTAAGCTCCCCACTCAGCAGGGAGTATGCTTCTCCCTCTCCCTTTGCCTGCCTGTCGCCCTTCCTGCTCTCTCTCTCTCTCAAATAAATGAAATGAATTCAGAAGGCAATCACTTACTACCCCAAACATAATATATGCTTTTTTTCTGCTTTAAAATTCAGAGTGTTGCACGGAAGCCCCACTTGACAAAATATGATGCACTTTAAGCACTGGACCAAGGGAGGAGCACAGAGGGTCTACCATCTACGGTGTGCAATGAGAGCCTTTGCAGATGTGGGATAGAGTCATAGATGCTAAAGGGAGAAGGGGCAAGGGAGAAGTCAGATTCTTAAGCTGGGAAGGAGTTTCAGAAGATGACTCCTAATGGCACGGTAACTTAGTGCTGGTGTATGGTACTCTTCAGAGTACTGGAAGGCCAGAGTTATCATGACGCTCCGTCTCCTTGGGGGTCTCCCCCATAGGAAATGCATGTATTTATGATGAATGCAAATTAAAACATAAGATCAGCTTCTTGGTTCAGTGGCTAAAATGGACTCATTCACAAAGAAAATATGTTTATTTTTGCGTTGACTACAGTTTGTCTGGTGACCATCATCATCAGCTTTGAATGTTCTAGTTACAAAGAATTTACAAGTGATGTGTATTAAGTAGAAAGGCTACGAAATAATGTCTCTATCCCCCACGGATAAGCATCAGTGGTTTCTGAAGTCTGCTCCATGAAACTCCAGATGCCAACTAAGCCAAACAAAACCTGCTTAGGAATGGCTTTCTGGGAGTCTCCTTGGATTTGTAGATACGTCAATACTCTGCTCTATACAAATAAAGGAGGCCTATGGGTGAGAGCCCAAGCCTCTAACTTTCCTTCTGTGTGTTCAAGAAGGTAGCCTTCGTCCTTCACTTGCTCTCCTCCAGATCTGTTTTCTGTTTCCACCTGTCCATCCTGGAACAGAATAGCCTGCGTACCACAGGGTGGCCAAAGACATAAAAAAGCATGGGGTGTTCAGATGCCCCGGCTGGGGACGTGCGTACAAGCTGAAATTCCACTATAATTCTTAGTGGGTCTCAGCAATGCTTCTGCAAGGCGCTCTAAACAAAGCATGTTATACTTCTAAATTACAACAGGTATGAGAGTTGTTAAGCATCTGAAGAAAAGAAGACAAAAAAGTCTTAACCTATCATCTCAGAAAAGCATACCTGCAGCCTGGTGTCATCTGGAAATCCATATAATTTTTTTCCTATCGGTAAATAATCCCTCTCAGTGATTTCTTGACTGGTGCCTTTCACATCAATGTAGTGGCAGTCCGCCCCGGCGAAATGGCAGGAAATTGCCTGTAGAGAGTGACAGGGTTAATACTGGGAAAAAACCCATTCCATTAACACCAGCTACCGAACAGGGAGATTTCCTTTAGAAAGTCAGCTATTTCACTCAGCGTTTGATTTCTAGAATGTTCCATGCTGTTCTGTATTAGTCTCTTCAGGGTTCAGGATCTCTTTTTCCCCAGGTACAGTTTAAGTCTGACTGAGAAATACAAGAGGTTTTTAGCTCCCTGCGATACTTGTTTTTAGAAAGGGTGGGGAACATAACAACATGAGTAAGAGGACTTCAACTTTTCAACATGTCAATTTTCTAGTGTGTGGATGTCCTCAAGTCCTAAACAGGAATGTGTTCCAGGGTTCTTCACCATTTTCTTAGGGAAGTTAGTTACTCAGTTGAGTTTGTGGTAGTTGTCATTTCAATGGCTATGGATCATGAAAACAAACAATAACCCACAAAAATACCTTGCAAAGGACAATAATATACACACCACCCCTTTGTAATAAAATGGACACTTTGAGTCCAATAGCATCACATACGATCTCCATCTTCTTTCTGTCTGAAGGTAAGTTGGAGGTTACTTGGTTCTCTCCATTCTTGAAAAAGTTATAAGCTAATCTAAACTTAAAACTCACTTTCCTAGTTTCAGGTTAGTTCTCTTGAGGTGACTGCCTACTGAAGGGACTGCCTGCTTTGCCCAGAACATGGAATTTCTATGCAGTGGAGTCACAAACTCCATTTTTTGTTTCTAATGTATTTATCTTTGGAAAGTACAGTGATGGGAATGCATACCTTCCGGTATCCTTGAGTTCTGTTCCAACCAGATCCATGGATGAGCAAAGGATGAAAGAAAACAGTGTCTCCCTTCTCCATCACAAGATGCACTCGGGGGCAGTTTTTATCATAGTCCTGAATCCCGTAGAACATTATGTTAACTCCTCCCTAGAACACATAAGAGAAACAAGACTATATTTGAGGAACCCAATGATTAAGAATTTTGTCAATGACTCATTAGGAAAAGCAAAGGTTTTGTAAGTTCTGCCAAGAGAAAGACAAAAAAAGATTCTTCAAAGCAACTGTAAATATACAAAAACTTCTCAGACATCTGGTTGTAAAAATCATGGATTTGGGGGCCCAAATGAAGAATATGAAATTTCCACTTATCCTTCATTACTAAATTATAAATGAATATCTAGACCAACTTTGCATTTTGCAGTTAACATGGGAGATCCCCTTTCCAGCATGAATCTGTAATCCCACTTTCCCCACATGATATTCTTCTCCCCCGTAACTTTGCCTAAATCATTCTTCTATTATTCAGGAGTACCTCTGAGAAGCAAACTGTTTTCTCAGGCCAGAAGAGAGAAAATGTTCAAGTCTCCTCAGCTCAGAAAGCACTCATGTCACAACCAGAGTAAAGAAAGAATAGTAAATTACAACACTGTGCTTTTTTAGAACTACTTCCAATGTTAGCTATTGCTTTAAGTAATGGTTATGGGGGGAGCACAGTATCTTAGTCCCCTTCTTAGTCTGTCCCACATTCTTCTGGGGGTTGGATTCTTTCCTGCCAGACAGTGTTGGGCCTTTCATCCAGTGCCCTTCTCTCCTGGCTAGGTGCACATGTAACCTATGCAAATTCAATCTGACCTCCCACTGTTATCACTTTGTATCTGAACAGAGGATCGATCAAAGGCATTGGTCATGGTCAAGGATCAACTACCCCCACCAGGTGCTCCATCCTGAACTCCCACTGACATACTCCCACTTTCCTGCTTACCAGAGCCTGCCGGCCTTTCCATCTAATCAGCATGTGCTGCGACCCTCCAAACACACCCTTTGGCTTAAGTCAGCCGCAGCCCACTTCTGTTGCCTGCAACAAACTCCCTAAACCTCAACTCAGTTTTTCCATAATCCTCAACAGATTATGAATCTCACAATTTCAGATTTTATATCAGAATCCAGACTCAAAGATTTTCACTTGGCACTAATCCTTGTGTAAGAATTCTAACTAATTGAGACAAGTCCTAAAAGCCATATTCTTTACTTCCTACAAAAAACCCACATGCATTCTTCCCACCTGAACAACACATGCTTTTCTGGGGTTTTCAGAATTTATTGTCTGAGGCCTACAACACGCATAGTCTCCTCTCTGGTTTCTCTGCCTCTGGACTCCACACCTTCAGTATCTCCTGCTCTAGATCTCAGGATTATCATTCTTGAAGAGCCGATTTGATCTTACCATTCGTGGGCTCAAAAGCATTCAATAGTTCAATCAATAAACCATGCAACCGGCAGGCAGTGCAATACTACTCTTCCTTCCCCAGAGCCTTCCCTGGTCTCTCTAGCAGGAAGGAGATGATTCCTCCCTTGTCTTTATACTGAGATCTAGCGATCAGTGGGTAAGAATTACTTGGCAGCTGATACATGCGTCTGGTGTTGTGGGTGTTTAATCTGACCTCTGCAATGAAGCTTGATGATTTTAGATTCTACACAGTGCCTACCACAGTTCCCCCCACTGGTCAGCTTTCCAAAACTTGTTGAAAGAAAAATGATTATTCTACCTGACATCTTTGAAATTTCCCTGATCCTGGTTGCAAAACCAAAAACAATGTTTTGCTAAGAAAGGAAATCATCTCATTGTTAAAGTTCTGTATGGAATCAGATCTAAAATTAAAACAATAGAGCGCGTGGGTGGTTCAGTGGTTTAAGCCTCTGCCTTTAGCTCCGGTCATGGTCTCAGGGTCCTAGGATCAAGCCCCGCATTGGGCCCTCTGCTCAGCTTCCCCCCTCTCCCTCTGCTTGCCTCTCTACCTACTTGTGACGTCTCTCTCTCTGTCAAATAAATAAATAAAATCTTCAAAAATCAATAAATAAAAATAAATCAGAACAATAAATATTCTGGTTAAGATTTACCTTCTAAGGGCACCTTGGTGGCTCAGGGAGTCAGGTATCAGACTCTGGATTTGGGGATCAGGTTATGATCTCAGGGATACAAAATCAAGCTGCATGTTGAGCTAGTGTTCACCAAAGTCTACATGTCTGTGTTCCTCCCCCTCTGCCTCTCTCGGACCAAGCCACCTCTCACAAGTATCACGAGCAAATATCACGAGTTGTCTCCCTTTATCCCTGTCTCTCTCTGTGTTTGACTCAAATAAATAAATGAATAAAATCCTAAAAAAGAAAAGGAGGGAGGAAGGAAGTGACGGAAGGAAAGAAGGAAGGAAAAAGAAAAGGAAGGAAGGAAGGGATTTTTACCTCCCACGTGGGATAAGCATGTGGCTTCAGGTCGCCTTTGTGACTGCCCGGGAGCACACACAGGCAGCCATTGTTCCGGTCGATGTGCTCCATGGCTGTCCAAGCAGCAACTATGTTATTGCTGGGCCTGATGGGGAAATATTGCAGATCCTGGTGCAAGGGGTGGCGGGATGTCTTCTTGCCTGAAACAGAACCTGCTATTAAACCACATTTGAACCTCAGAATTCATCTCCTCTGCCTGAAAACCAGATCAGTGTCTATCCCTTCAGAACCCAAAGAAGTGAAACCACACTACAGACAATCAGCCTGGAGAGATAAGCACCAAATTAGAATATCAAATCAACAGCGTGACTCCAGATCCTACCCTTTTTTCCTGGGTTTCTGAAAGCCAGGGATTCCCACCATTCTCTAGCAACTCATAACATGTTATGATCTCTATTGTGCTTTATTCCTTAGTAACTCTGGTTTGGGCACGGAGCCTAGCACTCAAAGAAAAGTTTTTCAATTGGAGAGTAACCAAATTTGAAGTTCCCTGTTAGCCCTCTAAGTGGCTGATACAAACACTATCGAGTAACTAAATTAATAAAAGGCTTCCAAGAAGTTCTTCACAGAACTAAGAGCACTTGGTGAACAGTCATTATGTAGAATCAGAGATCACAGAACCACATTTACATGGTTCCCTGTTTTGCACTCTGAACTTGATACTGTTCCCCTACGCCCAAACTCAATGTCTCTAAGCAAGACATCCAGGGTAGGAGAGATTTCATGGTGCTACACTACAGGCTAGTCACATAAAACTCTCCTGGCCTCAAAAGTGGAAAACAATAAAGAATTCTGAAGGACCAATTTATTACTGCTAGTAGAGAAGAATTTCTCAGCATGGACCAAGAGCTGTTGGCTTAAAAAAATGCAGATTCTTGGGGGTGCCTGGGTAGCTCAGTCAGTTAAGCATCTCTTGATTTCAGCTCAGGTCTTGATCTCAGGGTTATGAGTTCAAGTCTCGGGTTGGGCTCCACGCTGGGCATTTAGCCTACTTATAAAAAAAAAATTATTTTTTAGTGCAGATTCCTGGGTTTTAGCTTCCAAATCAGTTTCTCTGGGAGTGAGATCTTAGGAGCTATATTTTAGCAAGCACAAGATATTTTAAGTCAAGTGATGTATGTGCTTTATAAGAAAGCTTTAATTTTGAAGATAATAATATCTTCAATCAGGAGGACAGAATTCACACCATCATTGGTGAGAATAGTTAACAAAGCTTGGGGACAATAATTATAATAATAAAAGCCTATGGTTTATGTGCAGTCATGTTTATTAAACCAAACTTTTGAGCAGCAAGCCAGTCAGTTGTCCAGAAATCCAACAATAACCTTAGTCAGTGTTAACATCTGAAATCGTTCTTCTACCTCACTATTGTTATGATGTATGCTATTTTAAGACAAATAAAAGGACATATATATATTTAGTTATCCAAATTTAGCAGTTACACACAGAGCTAGAGTTAGAACACCTTAAACTCTCTCTTTTCCTCTTTTTTTTTGGGGGGGGGACTTCTCCATAACAAGTAAGAGCCCTTTACCAGTATCTGGAGGTTTGTTTATTAGCATTGTATGCAGGGCCATAATATCAGGTCCAGTGAAGCACTCCACATATTTCAGAATCTAAGGGAAAAGAAGAAAAAACGTTTGATAAGAAATCCAATGCACAAAAGTGGCACAAAGTACAACTATCTATACAAGAGCCAAGATGCCTTCATTCAGCACTTGGTAGGAGCACCTGAGTTGTTCAGTCAGTGAAGCTTCCAACTCTTGATTTCTGCTCAGGTCACGATCGCACAGTCACAGGATCAAGCCCTGCACTGGGCACTTTGTTCGGTGAGGAGTCGACTTGGGATTCTATCCCTCTGCCTTTCCCCTCCAAATATATATATATATATTAAATATATAAATATATATATAAAATATATATATATATATTAAATATATATATATATATTTAAAACCCACTCAGTATTTCACAACATTGCAAACTCAGCTTGAAAACAGGAAAAACTTGTAAGTCTGCAAGACTCTGAATTAAACAGGCTTTTCCAAGCCAGTTGGAACCATAACCAATTTTCTACATGGGAGGCATGTGGGGATGCCTGTGTGGCTCAGTGTGTTAAAGCCTCTGCCTTCGGTTCAGGTCATGATCCCAGGGTCCTGGAATCGAGCCCCGCATCCGACTCTCTGCTCAGCGGAAAGCCTGCTTCTCTTCCTCTCTCTGCCTGCCTCTCTGCCTACTTGTCATCTCTGTCTGTCAAATAAATAAATAAATAAATAAATAAATAAATGAAAAAATCTAAAGAAAAGAGAGAGAGAGAGAAGCATGTGTTTCTCTGAGCAATCAACTGGAAAGGGCAGAGATAAACCTTCCTTCAACTGGAACTGTCCATAGTTGCCCAGCGAACAGGCAGCTTCCTCTCCGCCCCCAACAAGACTCTTCATAAGGAGGGACCATGAGGGGGGCCTGGCTGGCTCAGTAGGTAGAGCATGCAACTCTTGAGCTGGGGTTTGTGAGTTCAAGCCCCACGGCGAGCATAGAGCCTACTTAAGAAAAAAACAAGGGACCATGAGAGGCCCCAACATGCGCAACGGCCATGCGTAGCCCAGAGGAAAAGAGAAGGGCAACTGGGGTGCTACCTCTTTACCTCTAAGCCACCGAGGGAGGGGACATGCAGAAAGGAGGCAGCGGTGTGTGTCGACTACCTGCAGGGGGCTTTATGCATCAGCCCACCTAAACCACACAGCGATTCCTGAAAAGTAATGCCTCCATGGATGAATAATCCTTTAAAGTGAACACCCCATGCAGATAAGCCCAAAGCTAATAAACTGCCCTTGTTTGTGGAGCCAATTCAGTGAAATTGAATCTTCAATTCTGTCTGACTCCAAAAAATGAAGCATGTTCTACTGCTTTCTCATTGTTTGATCCTGTGTAGAAGGAATATTGGCAACTTGAGCAGGAAATGCTTGAAATGAAACCAAAATCCTAGAAGTCAGGCCTCCTACTTGTTTGTTTATAAAGCATGTCAACTTTTGCAATTTCCTTAGGCCAGTATTTTCTTTCTTTCCTTTTTAAATAATCCCTAATCCCACCAGGGGGCTCAAACTCAGATCCTTGATCCCAAGGTCCCACAACTAAGCCAGCCAGGTGCCTCTGACCAGTATTTTCTAAACCTCAGTAACCCTCAAGAGCCATTTTACCATTTCCATCATACTTTACAGAGGTGCCCAATATAGGTAGCCAACAATTTTTCCAAATTAACTTACGTCTTATCCTGATTAATAATATTCCTGAGGTTCTAGGTTGGATGTGCTGGGTATTTTTTCCAATACACATTAAAATAAATACCTAACTACTAAAATTGGGACCCACCTCCTAAAAATCATTGCATGAACCAGCAATTGCGTGGTTCAGATTTTAGAGCGGTGGGAAACCTGGATGTCCCGGTCGTGCTAACTCTACCCTGTGCTGCCACTAACGTCAAGATTTTCCTCCTTGATGGATGCACAGAACTTTCATTTCCATAGCAGGACTTGAGGCTGGGAAGTCATATCCCCTCCTGTCCCCCACCCAAGGGGCTGGACTTCATAGCTGGCTTACTTGTACACAGTGTTTTTTATGCGGCAAATTTTCTTTATTTTTAAAATTATTTTAAATGTGGTTTTTTAAAAGATTTTATTTATTTGTCATATTATTTGCCAGAACAAAAAAGAAAGCAGTAGGTAGAGAGAGAAGAGGGCTCCCTACTGAGCAAGGACCCTGATGTAGGACTCCATCCCAGGACACAGGGATCCTGACCTGAGCCCAAGGCAGGTACTTAACCAACTAAGTCACCCAGGTGTCCGATTTAAAAAAATATATTTTTTAAAGTTTTAAGTAACCTCCGCAACCAGCCTAAGGTTCGAACTCACAACCCAAAGACCAAGAGCCACATGCTTGGGCCACTTGGGTGGCTCAGTCGGTTAAGCAATTGAGCCTTGGTTTCAGCTCAGGTCATGATTCCAGGGTCCAGAGATCCACCCTATGTCAGGTTCTGTGCTCAGCAGGGAGTCTACTTGAGATTTTCTCTCTCCATCTCCCTCTGACCCTCCCCCTCCACCCACCCCTCCTCTCTAAAATTAATGCATACATCTTAAAGAAAAAAAAGTAGCATGCTTTACCAATGGATCCACCCAGGTGCCCCCATGGGCAAATACTCTAATAGCACTTGGGGTTATAATTTCTAGCATGTACTATATGCAATGTGTCCTTTAAAACCATTCTAAAGGGCGCCTGGGTGGCTCAGTGGGTTAAGCCGCTGCCTTTGGCTCAGGTCATGATCTCAGGGTCTTGGGATCGAGTCCCACATCGGGCTCTCTGCTCAGCAGGGGGCCTGCTTCCCTTCCTCTCTCTCTGCCTGCCTCTCTGCCTACTTGTGATCTCTCTCTGTCAAATAAATAAATAAAATCTTTAAAAAAAAAACCATTCTAAATAAATCGTTCATAAACTGTGATACATTTATGCAATGGGATGTTACAAAATAATTTAAAAATATAATATAAATTAATATATAAGTGATATAGAAGGATGTGTAAGATCTACTATAAGTGTAGAAACTACACTTGTAAAGTGGACAACCCGTATGTTCCCATGTGACACAAAAGGTGGGGGGGTAGACAGATACACCTGCAGAGCCATGAGAGACTTCTAGTTGAAGATACCAGAAAGTGTGAGTGGGGCTGGAGGGTGGGAGACTTTCCTTTTCATCTTATGCCCTTCTGTACTATGTGGATATTTTTGTAAACTTGAACTACTCTTAAAAACTATTGATTTTTTAAAAAATGAGTTTAAATCTGAACACAAACTTAAACCTCTACTGACCAGTTCATTAGACAAAAAGAAACAATAAATGGATGTCCAGTGAATAGAATCTGCAGTGTCCCTCCTGTTGATATGCCCATACCCATGGTGAGAGAGCCTCGTCTCTAAGGCAGAATTCCTGCCCTTCGCAACCAAGAATAATGACCAGACTCCAGAAGAGGGTTCTCCATCTGCCCCCGACTAACATTTGGAGCTCAATAAGTCATCATTTGGGGAGGGGACTATTCTGCACACAGTAGGATCTCTGGGCTCCATTAGCAGCAGCTCACCCACCCACCATGCCCACCTCTACCCTGACAGAAGCACACGGTCCCCACCGTGTGCCAACCCAACACGCTCCAGGCACCGCCAAATGTCCGCCTCCATTTGAGAACCACTGATCACCAGCCACAAAACAGAGGGGCCAGATAAAGTGTAAGCAATTCTAGAGGCAAGCATGTAGGTGCATTATTCATTTAAAGAAAAAGAATATGCAGGAAAGTTCTCGAACCTCAGGGAGAGTGCAGTATCTGAAGAGTTCCTCATCTTCTTGGAAATCTTGGATCTTTGAAACCATCTTTTCACTTGGAATAAATTCTGATTTTGGAATGCTTACATCTCTCATTATCTTCACTCCCTGTGGTTTCACCTCCCCTTTGCAGATTCTTTCAAACTCGTTCCTAGAAAATTAAATTGGCAGATGATGTCATGACTGCAGGCTCCAGGCACCTGTCTGGCCAGTTCTGTGGAAAGAGTCTCAGAGATAGAGCAGGGGGTGTCCCTGCACCAGACTGACCTCCAGGTCAGGCTGAGTAGTTCTGAGGATGGAGAGAGAAAATGACCAGCGCAGCAGCCCCTGTCTCCTCACTGTGAGGCCGGAGCTCACTGCGGGGACTCCCCTATTCCTTAGCCTAACAGAACAGTGAGGAACCGTCTGTGATGTGGTGTACCTGAGTAATAACGGCAAATAACTTCTCTCACGCTTACCATGGGCCAGGCCCCGTTCAAAGGCATCTGTGTGTACTTCACCTTATCCAGACCTCACAACAACACTGGGGCATAAATACAATTAACATCCCCATTGTACAGGTGTGAAAACAGGAGTAGAAAGTACATTGCTCCAGGACACACAACAGGAAGTAGTCTGGCTAAGATGAAAGCCAGCCAGTCTGGCTCCAGAGCTCATGTCCCTAACCACTTCCCGATGAGCCAATCACCGAAAAATACCTGAACACACACGCTAATCCTACTCACATTCCCACTGCAAACACAACATAGTTTTGTACAACATCAAAGTTTTGTACTGTACCGAAAGCGTTCAATATCAGCATCAGACACCAAATTTCTAATGACGAGAAACCCATTTTCTTCATAAAACTTTCTCTGTTCTAGGCTTAGAACATTATTATCCCGAGTATACCTAAAGGAGAAAAAGGAATTACAAATAAGTATAAGTGAAAAATCACCATCCAACAACATGTATCAAGAGCCTGAGAAATGTTCATACTCTTCCACCAAGCATTTCTACTTTTTATTTACTCTAAGAAAATAATCTGAATTTTTTTAAACAAGTCTAGAGGGGATGGTTTATCTATTTTTCTTTTTTTTAAGTAATCTCTATACCCAATGTGGGGCTCGAACTCACAAACCAGAGATCAAGAGTCACATGCTCTTCCCACTGAGCCAGGCAGGCCCCTAATCTGAACATTTTTAAAAGGTTTAAAACTAAAATGTTAACTACTACTGTTACCAAAAAATAGAAGAATAATGAATTATATCTGCTCAATGGGATAGGACACAAGTCTTAGAAATGAAGAGCTTGGTGCCCCTGGGGAGCTCAATCAGTTAAGCGTGGACTGGTTATTTCAGCTCAGGTCATGATCTCATAGGTCTGAGATCAAGCCCCCAAATGGTCAATGGTCTATGAGCTCCGTGGGGAGACTGCTTGAGAGTCTCTCCCTCAGCCTCTCCCCCAACTTGCAATGTATGCACTTTTTCTCTTAAATAAATAAATCTTCTAAGAAAATGAAGAACATATAACAGCATGTACAGACTTACTATAATAAAATACACTGAGATTTGTGTAAAACCAAGACACAGGGTATCTGGGTGGCTCAGTTGGTCGAGCATCTGCCTTTGGCTCAGGTCATGATCCCAGGGCCTTGGGATCAAATCCTGCATCGGACTCCCTACTCATCAGTGAATCTGCTTTTCCCTCTGCCCCTCCGCCCTGCTCCTGATCTCTCATGCGCGTCTGGTCTCTCTCTCTCTCTCTCTCTCTCTCTCAAATAAATAAATAAGATCCTAAAAAGGGTACTTGAAAAAAATGCAAATAAAATTTTAAAACACAGTTTTTAAGTGATTGCTTCTATGTAATGGAATTGTGAATGATTTTTCTTAATTCCTTTTCTTCTCTTTCAAATTTCTTCGATAATGACTACGTATGGTTGTTCAGGTAGGAGACAAATTCAATACATTTTATACTTTAAATTGTCTAGATCATATCTTCTCAGAAGAAATCAAAGTGACAAAATCCAAGTAAGTGCATAGCATATGCGCAAACTCAGATCACCCAGTCCATTCTTCCAGATTGGAAATGTGGCTCTATGAGAAAATTCCATGGCGATCGATGTCTTCCCCTACAAAGGTAATTTAAGATAAACCAAAGACACTACCTAATACAGCAACAGGACCACAAGCCATAGGCTAACTTAAATGAGGTATAACATTTCTGAATTTGAACACCTCTGATATTTTTCCTCTTTCTGAAGTTTAAAATACATATAAATTACAGTCATCTTCAAAAATTTTCCTAGTTCGAATTAGAACTTCTGGCAACACATGATTTGTATAATGAATTTATTTTTAAGAATTTATTTATCCTGGGGCGCCTGGGTGGCTCAGTGGGTTAAAGCCTCTGCCTTCGGCTCAGGTCAAGATCCTAGAGTCCTGGGATCGAGTCCCACATCGGGCTCTCTGCTCCGTGGGGAGCCTGCTTCCTCCTCTTTCTCTGCCTGCCTTCCTCTCTGCCTACTTGTGATCTCTGTCTGTCAAATAAATAAATAAAATCTTTTTTTAAAAAAAAGAAACGAATTTATTCTCTGTAGAGATAGGAAGAGAGAGAGGGGGCAGGGGCAGGGGCAGGGGCAGAAGGAGAGGGTGAAGCAGATTTCCTGCTGAGCACAGAGCCTGACCCATGACTGATCGATCCCACAGCCCATGAGATCATGACCTAAGCCAAAATCAAGAGTTGGATGCTTAACCCAGTAGCCACCCAGGTGCCCCTGTGTAATGAATTTTCACCAGACAACATGAGATGTGTTTTATATCTTAATTACCACTAGGAAATGCTTTATACACATTGTATAGTTACTAATGACAATTCGATCTACTTACTGGAATTGTGGAGGATGGAAACTGTTAGGAGAAACAGCCCCTGAAGTGGAGTGAGCTACCTAGGGAGGGAATTAAGGCAAATAAAATGAAATTGAGGAGTCAACTTTTTCTCGAAACAACAGTCTGCCCTGAATTAGCTCTCATCAGGGAAGACTGGGTTACACACATAGCTGCGGACAGGCACGCACGGTTGCTTACATCGTCTCATTTCACAGAGCCCAGAGGAGGGACTGGAAGTCCCAAGACCTTTATCACCATCCCTGCTGCCCAGAGCAGGAGAATGAGACTCACAAGGCTCAGTAACTGGGTCCCAGATCATCCAGCAGAAAATGCCTCAGGCCAGACTCGACCCATACTCTTGACTTCATAGCTTCCACTGATTTCTTCCACTTACTATTCCCTCCACTAAACTGCCAAGGAAATAAAAATTATAAGGTTTAAATCTAGCAGTACGAAGAAATGTGCTCTTCCAAAGAGAAATTGAATTTAGTGGGAATCCATTCTGAAATACAAGAAACAAACAGTTTGGCTTGTTACTCTTCAAAAAAAAAAAAAATCTCTATTAAATAAACAGTGGCGAGGCTTTAAAGTATGAGCCACATAGTTTATATAATTTTAACTTTTGAGTATAACTTTTAGTATAATTTTAACTATCTTAAGATAGAGCTAGAAATTCCTTCTAGTTTTCTATCCAGAGAACTACAGCAAATTTACTAAACCTCTTCTTAATTTTTTTCATTGTTTCTTTAGCTTAAGGAGGAGTGTAAGAATGTCATTATTCTTAAACATGTTATTTTTGTCTTGTCTTTATGTAACTGGGGACAGTATAATCCTGTTTTCCTAGGCAAAGAGTTAATGACCTCTGTCAGCTACTAGCAAGATGTGGTGGCCAGAAGGCAGTATTTCAGTCCACAATTCTTCTCCTTCCATTGTGGGTTCTGGTGGTGGTGACTGCTTTCCTCAGAGAGTTTTTTCAATGATGTGGAAATGTTGCATGTCCTTAATATATAATGTTAGTAAACATGATAAAAATGGGTGCAAAAAGCTATCTATACAGATGGCTATAATTATGTAAATGCACAGAAAAGAAACAGACCAAAACATTGACGAATAATGATCCATGAGAGTTGGAATTATAGGTCATATTTGTTTTTTTCTTGATGCATCTCTGCATTAAAGATGCATTGTGCTTTATGCTTTAAAAGCCCTGCCCTATGCCAGAACCCACATCTCCTTAGAACCAGTTAAGGCTGGGAAGAGACGGCCACGTGATTTGCAGGATTGTTTTCAAGCCCCAACCACACGCACGTTCACTGACTGTTTCTGCAGAGTTGTCCAATACCAGAGCCCCTGGCCTCATCTGTCTATTTAAATCGAAGAGAATAAAGGGGCGCTCAGGTGGCTCAGTGGGTGAATGCCTCTGCCTTCAGCTCAGGTCATGATCCCGGGGTTCTGGGATTGAGCCCTGTATCGGGTTCTCTGCTCCACACAGAGCCTGCTTCCTCTTCTCTCTCTGCCTGCCTCCCTGCCTACTTGGGATCTCTGTCTGTCAAATAAATAAATAGAATCTTTTTAAAAAAGAGAGAGAGAGAGAAGAAAAGAAAAAGGAGAATGAAAAGGAAAACTGCCCCTAGCCATATTTCAAGTGCTCAATGGCCACATGGGGATCCTAGCAATGGATCTGGATAGTGCTGGTGTAGAACATCTCCACCATGGCGGAAGGTTGACAGGATAGTGCTCTTCTAGGAAACGCAGATGAAAAAGCAGCTCTAAACTCAACACTATTAGAGAAGCACCAACAGGATCCGAATATATTTTTTTAAATTACTATTATTTTTTAAGTAGGCTCACTGACCAGCAGTGAGGGCTAGAAGTCAGAACCCTGAGATCAAGAGCTGAGCAAGAATCAAGAGAGGTCTCAGGGACTGAGCTACCCAGGCACCCCAGAATTTTCATAGTAGTCACAGACTGGACCTGGAAACCTTCATTCTGGTTCCAGTTATCTCCAGTCCCCACACGTTGGTGGTTCTCACCGGTGGGCATGTATCAGAAACAAGTGAGAACAGATTGCTGGGCCCCACTCCGAAGTATGGGGAGTCCTCATGAGCCTGGGAATCCGCATGTCTAACAAGTTTCCAGGGGAAGTTGTTGCTGGTCCTGGGAACACACTTTGTCAACCCCTGGTTTCGGTAATTAAATGTCTTTGGTCAAAAGTTTTAATGTCTCCTGGCCTCAGTTTCTGTGTTTTCACTGGTCAAATGAGATTACATAATCGCCTTGATCTGCGACGGGATTTTAGGTGGGCAGTGGTTCTGCTACATCGTGGCTGGAAGTAAAAGTAAAATAAAAGTAAAAAGAGACATTCGTAGAAGCATTTTTAGGAAGGAGTTCAGGATCCTGCACACAGCAAAACACAGCCTAATCCCATCACTTACGGGGAAATCCCACGCAGTGTCCTCTTTGCCCCCAAAGTACCGCCTGAAAGAGAACACTTAATCGGAGCAGGAGAAACAATTCCATAAAGCATCTGACGTCCGTGTCCCGTAGTGACATTTTCCGGGATTCGACACGGGTGGCGCACACATCGCCGCCGCGAGTAACTCCGAAAGAACAACCGGGAGACATTGTATCCACTCCTGCGGGGCTCAGGGACACCCTGGCGGAGCAGCTCGCACAGCTCTCCTCAAGGAAAGAAGAGCCCGAGGGTGCGGGCCGGTGCCTCCCTCCCTCCCCGCGCCCCAGTGCGCTGCTGCCTGAGTGTCCACCGGCCCGCCCACCCCGGTGCTCCAGGCAGCCCGGCGCTCCAGTTTAGGAGCGACTGGGACTGTGCGTCGCGCGCCTCGGACTCTGGGCGGTCGGATGACGCGCGGCCAAGTGCAGAAAACGCCACACTAGCTGAGAGCAGGCCCTCAGGAAGAACTTCCATCTCCCGGGCAAGGCAGGGAAACAGGCCCCAGGAGGGCCGCGATGCCTGGGGCGGCGCCACAGCAGCCCCTGAGGCCGGCACTGTCACGCGGCCGCCCAGCGAGCAGGCCGGGCCCCTGGCTGGGATCTTGGGGCTATCCGCACTGGGAACCCTCCTGCCCCGGCTCCGCTGCCTCCCTGCCCCTGGGCGCCCGGAACAGCTGACACCAACGCCGGGACGCTGGCGCGCAGGAAGGGGCAGAGTCCGCTGGGCGGCTGTGCCAAGAGCCCTGGAGGCCACCACACTTGCAGCCCGAGCCACGCGCACCGCAAAGGATACGCCGACGCCTGCCGAGCGCTGGCCGAGG
Organism: Mustela putorius furo; assembly: GCF_011764305.1. Classification (NCBI taxonomy): domain Eukaryota; kingdom Metazoa; phylum Chordata; class Mammalia; order Carnivora; family Mustelidae; genus Mustela; species Mustela putorius. The sequence goes on from NW_025422060.1 coordinate 8,514,591, forward strand.
TGTCCCAGCACGACGCGCAGGCGGGTGCCTGCATGGGACTGGTTCATGGCTCCCTCGAGGAGACGAGTCAGCCGGACCTCAGTCTTCCCTCGGGGCGGCGGGCGGGGCGCCGAGCCGAAGGGCCTGGCCGAGCGCTCGGAACTCCGGGAATTCCGCCTTGTGCGGGGATGCACGGGGCCTCAGAGTCCACGCACTGGGCCACCGAGCGGAGCGGACCTCCTCTCCGCGCGTCCAGCCCCTCCGGGATCACAGAGATCCTGCCACACAAAGCAGGGAAACTGGTTTTGAAGGGCTTAGCAACCGGGTTAGGTTGCCCAATGAGAAATGAGCCAAACATGACCCACCTTCCCAAACTGTCAGTCTAGTTTATTGCACGAGTCGGTCTCTCTGCTGCCAAAGTAGCATTTCAGATGTTCAGCCCTGGAAGTAACGTGCTGTTCAGAAAATGCGTTTAATTTATTGGGAATCCAGTGTGAAATATTAGAAACATGTAACGTGCTGTTAAAAAATGCGTTTAATTTGTTGGGAATGCAAGTGTGAAATACTAGAAACATATTGGCTTTCATTGAAAAGGAAAAAAAGGTACATGAAATAAATGACTTTGTGAAACACGTATGATCCACATAGTCTAGTATTATTTTAAATTTCCTTAAGAATTACAAGTTCTAGGGGCGCCTGGGTGGCTCAGTGGGTTAATGCCTCTGCCTTCAGCTCTGGTCTTGATTCCAGGGTCCTGGGATAAAGCCCTGCATCAGGCTCTCTGCTCCCTAGGGGTCCTGCTTCCTCCCCTCTCACTGCCTGCTTCTCTGTCTACTTGGGATCTCTGTCTGTCAAATAAATAAAATCTTTTTTAAAAAAACACTATAAGTTCTTTTTATTTCTTTCTAAGTTTATTCGAATAATCTCTACACCCAGCATGGTGGTCAAATTCCTGACCCCAGCGTGAGGAGGTATGAGGTCTACCAACCAAGCCAACCAGACGCTCCTCCCTTCTTCCCTTCCTTTCTCCTCCCTTCCCGTCTCCCCCCCCCTTCTTTCCTTCCTTTGCTCCATCTTCCCTCCCTTCCCTACCCCTTCTTCCTTCTTTCGCTCATTTTTTCTCTTTTCTCTCTTTCTTTTCTTTTCTCTTCTTCCCTTTCTTTCCTTCTCTTTCTCTGCCTCTTTTTCTTCTTTTTCCAACAGTGTAAATACTTTAGGGACAAGTATACAGGATTCCGGCCACCATCATCAAGGTCATAAACGTCCATCACCTCTCTGAGTTCCCTCCCAGACTCTTGCCCTCATTATTTCGTGTGCATGTGGTAAGGACACAGCCATAAGATCTACTCCCTTAGCAAATTTTCAGTAGAGAATGCAGCTACGGACGCTCTACTGTATTGTAGATCTCCAGAACCATTTCCCTAGCACACCTGAAACTTGGTAGCCTTAAACCATCCCCTCTCCGCTCTCCCCTCCCTCCACCCCTGGTAACCACCATTTTCTCTGCTTCTGTGAGTTTGACTCTTACATTCCTCCTATAAGTGGTAGCGGGTAGTATTAATCCTGTGACTGGCTTATTTTGCTTAGCATTGTGCCCTCAAGCTCCTTCCATGTTGTCACAATGTCATTTGTTGTCACAAATGGTAGGCAGGATCTCCTTCCTAATCAGGGTTGAATCAGATTCCATCGTGTGTGTCTACCGTATTTTCTTTATCCTTTCACGTGATGACAGACGCTTGGGTTGTTGGCATATCTTGGCTCTTGTGAAAAGTGTTGCAATGAACATAGAGGTGCAGATATCTCTTTGAAATCTAAGTTCAGTTCCTTTGGAACTGGAATCCAGTGGAATTCCTGGATCATATGATAGTTCTATTTTTAATTTTTTGAGGACCTTCCATACTGTTGTCCATAATGGCTATAAGAACTAGAAATTCTTTCTGAAATATCTTTCCCATCTAGTCTCTGCAGGTGACTGACACAGCATCTCACTGTTTCTTTCCTCTCCCTCATTTTTCTCATAATTTCTTTGTCTTAAAGAGTAACTTCCAGAATGTCTCACTTTATAAACATCTTCTTTCTTTCTTTTTTTTTTTTTTGAGATGTTATTTATTTATTTATTTGGGAGAGAGAGAGAAAGCAGGGGAGGAGCAGAGGGAGAGGAACTGGCAGACTCCGTGCTGAGTGCTGAGCCAGAGGCCAGGCTGGATCTCAAGATCCTAAGATCACCAGCTGAGCTGAAATCAAGAGCCAGCCACTTCACGCATTGAGCCACCTGGATGCCCCTAAACATGGTATAGTTTCTGAAGGGATGTCTTTAGGTAATGTGGGGAAACTGCCATACTCACGGAGAAAAGCAGGCCAGGACTCAGGAATTAGTTTATTAGGTGCTGCCTATTTCCTCTGAGGCTGGGTGGACAGTCATTAGCATCCAGAGCAAGGCCAGCCCTTTTGATGAAGTTCTTGAACCTAGGTGAGGGTCGGTGGGGTGAGGTTCAGAGCTGACGGCTAAGAAAGAATTCTTAAGACGTCTTTGGTGCAAAAAGGTTTTTTATTAGAGCATGGGGATAGGACTCGTGTGCAGACCAGACGGAGATGCTGTCCTGGGGATGTGAGGAGTGGCTGGTTATATACACAGGAGTTGGGTAGGTGAGGACAAAGGGGTGTTCAGAAGGGCCATTGGGGTAAAGAAGACTGTCAGGATATTGAAGGCCAGGTTACTGTCAAGCCAAGGCCACTTTCCCTCTAATGAGGCACTAACATAAAGACAATGGGGAGGCTCCTGGTGGAATGTTACATTCCTGCTATCAAGCGTCCTTGTTAGTGAGATTTAGGTTTAGAAGAAATGTAACTTTATTTACTTTTCCTTCTGCCTCAGCCTCCTTCAATTTTTATGGAGGGGTGGGTGACGTTAGGGCTTGAGGAAAAGAGTTATGTGCCTTTGGAAATTGGACTATTGATAAGGTAACTTCCTTGTTGTAAATCTCAAGGACATTTGCAAACCAAGGAAGAATCCTGTGTTGCAGGATTGTGATTTCTGCAAGTTAACCATTTGTTTTTCTTTTAGGGCAGCCAGAGGTGCCTGAGGAATGTCATATGTATTACGGAGGCGAGTGGGTGGAGAGGGGGTGCAAGGTGCCAGCTTTTGCTTTGTCCTCAGCCAGCCTCCTGCTCCCTCATCATCCCCCCCCCGAACAATTTTGACCCTTAAATTTTGACCCTTAAATATTTAAGGTAGTTGAAGGTGGAAGGTCTCATCTTCTGTAACTTCTTCCTGCTGAATAGGGGCATAGAACTGTCCCTACCAACTTTGTCCCTACCAACTCAACATTGATCAGTTGAGGAACATATAGGGGAGTTACGAAAGGTGGAGGCAGCTGAATCCAGCGCTGACAGTGAAGAAGTGTCTTTGCGCGTGGTAAGTATCATGTCATTGTGAAATCATTGCAGCAATGGAGTCTTGGCACCAAGTAGAGAAACAATGAACAAAGCAACATATTAAGATTAATAAGGTGATAAGAATGAGAAGCCCAAAAGATTTTTAATTGTTGGCCATAGTCCTCCTTCAAACCAGGAAACTAACCAATCACTGAGAGAGAGAGAGAGAAGGATCTTGTAGAGCTTTAATCTGGGTATTCATATCTTTTATTAGTCCTGTGACATTTTTGTGATAGTCTGGGATGTGCACACAACATTCTGTTTTGATAATTGCGCATGTGCCACCCTGTGCTGCTGTAAGGACATCTAATGCCATCCTATTTTGTAGGATTGCCTTGCGTATCTGTGAGACTTTGGTATTAAGTAGGGAGATGCTGTTTAGTGAATCATTGAGTGTCTTTGTAGTATATTTTTTAAGGGTTTCTACATGCCACATGACTTTCTCTAGTCCCGCAGATGGAACAAAAATGGATGCTAAGTTATCATACCATTTAAAAACAGATCGTGTCTATTTTTGCTTTAAATTGGGGAGATTAGTTGGGGTGCTGATGGTTTTAGTAATGCACCCATGAATCCAGGCAAATCCTAAAGTACAGCGACCTATCCACCCTGGAGGATGCCAGGGCCACAGGTTAGTCCACATACCCAGTAGGTTCCATTTGGAGCTGACCACCTAATGCCAGGTTGCCTTACCCAATCAGTAGCAAACCAGTCAGTAGCCTGGAACACTATTACTTGGGAACACATTTCTAATGATAGCCATCCTAGATATTGTGTGTTATTTGTCCAAGTATCATACGTATGATTTCTTTGTTCCCAGCATAAAACTGCCTTTCGACTGAGCCATCCAGTCATGGGTGTGGGTCACAAATATGTATCCCAGGTTTGATATATACCATCCTCAGTATAGCGATAAGGAGGGTTTTGTAGCTTAGACCCTAGTTGGTGGGTATTAATTTGTGAGCTTGTAAGGTCAGTTAGGATTTTAATAGTTTGAGAATAGGAAAAAGTTTGGTTATGTCCTGGTGAATTCCATGTTTTACTGATCATGGGCCAGGAAGAAACATTTTGATTAGTAATAGATTTATCCCGGTACGTATTGTCTCCATTTTTTATATCTGAAATATAATTTTGCAGAGAACGCCAATCAGTGCCCTGTAAAGGGGAAACCCACCAGGGTAACCCAGACATACTTGAAATAGGCAAAATTCCACATATCCAACAATCCGTTTGATTTTGTAGTTCAGCAAAATGCTGTGCCCAGTGTAGAAAGGACTTGTCAGCTGAGATAGGTGAAAGGAAGATAAAGGGAATATATACAACCTTTTTTTTTTTTTAAGATTTTATTTATTTACTTGACAGAGAGAAATCACAAGTAGATGGAGAGGCAGGCAGAGAGAGAGAGAGAGAGGAGGAAGGAGGCTCCCTGCTAAACAGAGAGCCCGATGTGGGGCTCGATCCCAGGACCCTGAGATCATGACCCGAGCCGAAGGCAGAGGCTTAACCCATTGAGCCACCCAGGTGCCCCTACAACCTCCATTTTTGATTGAAGAGAAGTTTGAGGTCTTCTCTGGGCTTGCAGGAGTAAGAAGTCACGTTAAGTTTGTTTACTGGGTTCCTGTGAAGGAGGCACAAGTTTTATTCTAGATATCTGAACCCATGAAGAATGTCCTCCTAGTTTTACTGCAGTGGGAGTACATAGTATGACCCGATATGGACCTTTCCATTTTGGAAGTAGGTTTTCTGTTGTATCTGACTTCCAATTTTTTTTTTAAGATTTTATTTATTTATCTGACAGACAGAGATCACAAGTAGGCAGAGAGGCAGGCAGAGAGAGAGAGAGGAGGAAGCAGGCTCCCCGCTAAACAGACAGCCTGATGTGGGGCTCGATCCCAGGACTCCAGGATCATGACCTGAACTGAAGGCAGAGTCTTTAACCCACTGAGCCACCCAGGTTCCCCTGACTTCCAATTTTTTAAGTAAACCATGTCTCCGGGATTTACATGCGGTGGGTTTTCAGTTATAGTTAAATCAGGTTTGGAGAGTATATGATTAGTATACTCATTGAGTAACTTATGAATTAAACCAGCTTCCAGTGAATAATTTAGTAAGGCATTATAATCTTCATCTAATAGCAGATCTACAGAAAGAAATGGTTTTCCATATAATAACTCAAAAGGGCTGAGCCCTAGAGGTTGTTTTGGAGCAGTTCTCATCCTGAGAAGTCCTATTGGTAGAAGAGTAACCCAATTTCCCTAGGTTTCTAGACTAAGTTTAGTAAGATGATGTTTTAAAGTATGATTAGTTTTTTCTACTTTCCCAGAGGATTGTGGATGCCAGGCTGAATGTAAGAAATATTTAATTTTTAAGGCTTGGGCTATTTGTTGAGTTATTTGAGCAGTGAAAGGACCATTGTCACTTTGAAGAGATCGTGGAAGGCCAAATCTAAGGATAATTTCTCACAACAAAATCTTAGTTACTTCTACAGCTCTTTCAGTTTTACATGGAAAGGCCTCGACCCATCCGGAGAAAGTATCAACAAATACTAATAGATACTTACAGCCTTTGCAAGGTGGCATTTGTGTGAAATCAAGTTGCCAGTCCTCTCCTGGATAGGATCCACGCCTTTGGACTGGTTTTAAGAGATGGGAAGGGCGAACTGCACCTTCCAGATTTACTTGGGCACAGATAATACAGGGTTGGCAAACCTGTTTTATTGTGGCTCTCAAATTTACTCCATCAAATATATTTTTAATTGAATGTTTTAAAGCAGCTTTGCCCAAATGAGTAGCCTGGGGCAAGCTCTGTATTACTTCCCATTGGCTATTTTTAGGCATAAAAATATTTTCCCTCATTGTTACCAAGCCAGTCCTGTGCATTTTTAGCATATCCTCGCTCTTGAGTAATATGAGTTTCTTGGTCTGAATAGACTGGCGCTATGGACTCCATTGGGGATAAGACTGGTATAAGGCTTAATATCTGTTTACCTTTCATGGCTTCTTTAGCTGTATGGTCTGCTAAATTGTTTCCTTTAGATTCTAAGGTCATATCATTTTGATGTCCTTTGATGTGAATTACTGCCACCTCCTTGGGCAGGTGTACAGCCTCAAGAAGGGTTATGATCTCAGGCCCATATTTGATTCGGGAGTTATGGCTTGATAGCAATCCCCTTTCCTTCCAAATAGCCCCATGGGCATGTAGTACCAGGAAGGCATATTTGGAGTCAGTATAAATGTTAATTCTTAGGTCTTTTGCCAAATGAAGAGCATGAGTAAGTGCTATTATTTCGGTTTTGGGGGCAGAAGTGTTTATTGAAAGAGGTTTTGCCTCAATTGTTTTAATTAAACTAACTATAGCATATCCAGCCCTTTTTTCTCCCTTATCCATAAAGCTGCTGCCATCAGTAAACCAGTTATCATCCGCATTTTCAATAGGAGAGTCCTTTAAATCCAGCCTGCTAGAATAGATAAGATCAATAATTTCTGAGCAATTATGTTCTATGGAGGTAGGATGGTTAGGTACAGGCATCAGAGACGCTGGGTTTAAAGTTTGACAGGTTTTAAGTATTACTTCAGGCGTATCTGAAAGCATAGCCTAGTATTTACTAAGGTGGCCTTCCATCATCCATTGGTGGCCCTTAGTTTCTAAAACACTCTGGACCTGATGCGGAGTCGTCACTGTCAGGGACTGTCCCATTGTGAGCTTTGAGGCTTCTTCTACTGGGAGGGCTGTGGCAGCCACTGCTCAAAGACAAGCTGGCCACCCTTGGGCTACATTGTCAAGTGACTTTGAAAAGTAGCCCACTGGCCTTGTTTCATTCCCTAATTTTTGGGTGAGAACTCCCAAGGCTTGGCTTGGCTTTTCTGCCACATATAGAGTAAAAGGTTTCTCCAAATTTGGTAATGCCAAAGCTGGAGCTGACAGAAGTTTAGTTTTTAATGTTTGAAAGGCTGTCTGCTGAGCTTTAGTCCAGAACAAAGGTTCCTCATCAAGGCCTTTAATTGAGTCATATATTGGTTTGGCTAAAAGTCCAAACCCAGGAATCCACAGGCGGCAAAAACCTGCGATACCTAGAAAAGTGCTAAGTTTTTTTGTTTTTGTTTTGTTTTGTTTTGTTTTGTTTGTAGTTGGAGGCTCGAGATCTAGTATGGCCCTTTTTCTATCAGTAGATAGAATATGGCGACCAGGTGTCAGTTCTTTTATCCTAAATAGTGTAACTTTTTTTGAGATATTTGTGCCTTTTTAGGGGATGCACAATATCCTCTATCTGCCAAAAAGTTAAGTAAAGTTATAGAATTCTCATCAGATGTCCCTTTGTGGGACTACAGATTAAAATGTCATCTACATATTGAATTATGGTCCCCTTAGATAAGGATACATCATGGAGATCTTTGCTAAGTCCAGCTCCAAATAGATGAGGACTGCTCTTAAATCCTTGTGGTAAGACTGTCCAGGTTAACTGAGCAGCCTGTGAGTTTGAGGGTGAAGTCCACTCAAAGGCAAATAGCGGTTTTTCTCACTTAATGGGATGCAAAAAAAAAAAATGCATCCTTTAAGTCAGGTACTGTAAACCAGTTGGCATCACCAGGGACATGGGTGAGACTAGTATACAGATTTGGCACTATGGGATGAATAGGCATCACTGTCTCATTTATCTTGTTCGTAAATCTTGTACCATCCGATATTCTCCATTTGGCTTTTTACTGGTAAAATTGGGGTGTTATAAGGAAAGTGACAAGGCTTTAATATACCATGTCTCAGAAACTTATCAATAAGCAGTTGTAACCCAGCTTTGGCCTCAGGTTTTAAAGGATACTGTTTCTTATGAGGTATATTGGCTGGGTCCTTTAAGGTCACCTTGACGGATTGGGCTGTAAGAGCCCATCCTGGGATATCACAATCCCAGACCTGTGGGTTTACTTCCTTCCAGACATTGAAAGGGATAGTAGGGTATGGACCAAGTTCTCCAGACGTTAAAGAGAACAAACCGTCCTCTTCTACAGTAAGAGCAAATCGGCTACCCAGTTTATACCTTAAGCCTCGTCCGAGTAATGGGGTGGGACAAGATGGAAGGACTAGAAAAACATGAGTTACCAATTGACTCTTATATTTACAGGTTAAAGGCATTGTCTGATGGCATGTTTTAGTTTCCCCCTCTATGCCAACAATTTTAAGGCTAGAAGGACAAGTAGGGCCAGAGTGCTGAATAAGGACAGAGTAAGTGGCTCCACTATCAAAAAGATAATTGATAAACTTACCTCCCACATCCAGGGTAACCCGGGGCTCAGTCATCTTGATGACAAAGGGAGCCGGACCAGTCTCAGGGCCCCGTCATGCCAGTTCCTCCGGCATTGACTCTCAGGCAGGGAAGTGAGTTCCTGTCTCCTTCTCTCTCTGGAGACGAGGACAGTCTCTCTTCCTATGTCCTGTTTCTTTACAGACAGGACATGGCCCTGATGGAGAGTGCTTGTTCAGACATCTTTTGCTCCAGTGTCCGACCTGGCCACACGTATAGCATGTGGACTTACCTAGTTCCTTTCCCGCTGCCAGTCCCTTCTTTTGCCCCTGGTTAGTCTGGTTCTGTGAGGAATCCGCAACAGCGGCAGCCATTATTTGAGCCTGTATCTTACCCTGCAATTTAGTCCTCTGGTCTTTTTCTTGCCTTAAGGCCACATCTCTATTGTTAAAGACTTCGGTTGCTACCTCTAATAGGCGCTGGGTGGGCGTTTGCAGACCTAGAGCCATCTTAGTTAGTTTTCGGTGGATGTCGGGTGCCGATTGACTTATAAAATACATGTTCAGTATGGTTGTTCCCTCAGGTGAGGCTGGGTCCAGATTCGTGTATTTACGGATGGCCTCTACCAATTGCCCCTGAAATAGGGCTGGATTTTCATCAATTCCTTGTATAACTTCCTGAAGTTTGTCAAAGTTTACAGGTTTAGAAAATCCTTTTTTTATTCCTTCTATCAAACAAGTGATCATATGGTCCAGTTTTTCTCTCCCTGAACTATCCTCCTGATAGTTCCAGTTCAGCTCAATGTTAGGGACAGCTGTACCCCCAACTGGGTAACGGCCCCTGTCTCTCATTGCCAGTTCATCAGCTAACTCCTGTGCTCCCTCCCAGATTTGTCTCTTTTCCTCAGGGGTGCAACAGCGAGTTAAAATGATAAATATATCCTTCCAAGTCAAATCAAACATAATAGATACTTCCTGAAAGCCATCCATAAATTGAGAGGGATTTTCAGAGTACCGTCCTAATCGTTGTTTTATCTGAGCCAGGTCTGCCATGGAGAATGGGACACGGACTTTAATTGTGCCTGTTTCCCATTGGTAACTTCCCTAAGAGGATGCATCCCATACTTAGATGGAGCTCCTGGTAAATAGGGAGTCCCGCTCCTGGTATGTTCTGTGGGGCTCAGGGCAGAGGGTTCTTGGGGCTTATAAGGAGGAGGAATAGCATCAGAGTCAGTGTCTTCCTTTTGGGGACTGTCTGGCAGTTCCTTCAACATTCCGGGTTTGTTGAGAGGAATCGGCCTGTTTAGACAGTCATCGTCCCTGCGAAGGAAGGGGCCCGTGAACACATGCTGAGGGTTAAACACATTCTAAAGAGGCCCACAGCTTTGGATCCTGATTTAGGGCCATAAAGGCTTGGGCATACAGAACTTCAGTCCATTTGCCCTTTTCCCTGCAGAAGAGGTCTAACTGATAAATTGACCTAAAATTTAGAGTCCCATTTACGGGCCACATTTTCTCCATCTCCTCAGGAGTACTAAGGCCTTTTAGTACTACAGAAGAAGATCATCTTTTTCTTTCTTAAAACTTGCAGTCTAAATTGATTCCAGTGGGTTAAGAGGCATCCCAAGGGAGAGTCCTTGGACACAGAAGAGGAGAATCCCATGTTCCTAAAAAACAAATCCGCCCCAACTCCTTGGTGGTGTCCCACGCAGGATAAGTCAGAGGTTCCCATGTGTCAAAAGCGACCGGAGGCGTCCCTCAACAAAAATCATTATTGATCACCATCCTGCCTTCCCCGAGAAGGCATTCCTGCCATAAAAGGCCCCAGAGGGGTGCCAGCATCCCTCCCTTCCCCATCACATCCTAGGCTGCTGACGGGTGCCTGGTGAACGGACTAGGATCCTGTGCCATCCTTCACTCACTCTGCACTGCCCTGCCATTTTAACCTGCACAAATACTAGAAAAGTTTGGCAAGGGGAAATTACCCAATTTCCTAGCTTTAAGTAGTCTGTAAGAGACACTGACAAGAAACAGTAAAGACTGAAATCCATCATGGTCTAAGTGACATTCCAACACATGTGGTCTTTGCAGCCAATTTCCCTAGGAAATAGTCCCCGGGTGTGTTTTATTTCAATTGAGTACTGGTTTCGGCCGGCTCCCAGGGGAGGTCCCTCTGCCGGAAGTGGCTAGACCCGGGATGTGAAGGGGATCACATTAGATCAATCAGGAGGAAACCTCACACGGGAGTCTTAAGACTGGCAGCCATCCTTGTGACTTAGGTGGCTGTCCGGTGCCCAAGAGAGACAACTTCCTATAAGAACAGGAATAAAGAGAGGGTATCAAGTTTCTGGGTCTTATTTCCATTCCAGCCAGGGTACTAACTTACAGCTAAAAGGCAGGCACTCTCCTCCTCGTAGAGTAGCCACGGGCTAGAGGATTACAGCCTGAGCAACTGACATGCAAGTGTTCCAATAAGACCATACTCCTTGAAAAGCCCCTGAAATGAGAGTAAAGAAAGAAAAGAGAAAGTGCTCACCAATTTTGCACCAAAGCTTAGGGTCCAAATGTAAAGACTCACAGTCCCTTTGTGGTCGCCAAAATGATGAAGTTCATGACCTAGGTGAGGTTCAATGGGGAGAGGTTCGGAGCCGAAGGCTAAGAAAGAATTCTTAAGACGTCTTTGGTGCAAAAAGGTGGTTTATTAGAGAACGAGGACAGGACCTGTGGGCAGACCAGATGGAGATGCTGTCCTGGGGATGTGAGGAGTGACTGGTTATATACACAGGAGTTGGGTAGGTGAGGACAAAGGGGTGTTCAGAAGGGCCATTGGGGTAATGAAGACTGTCAGGATATTGAAGGCCAAGTTACTGTCAAGCCAAGGCCACTTTCCCTCTAATGAGGCACTAACATAAAGACAATGGGGAGGCTCCTGGTGGAATGTTACATTCCTGCTATCAAGCGTCCTTGTTAGTGAGATTTAGGTTTAGAAGAAATGTAACTTTATTTACTTTTCCTTCTGCCTCAGCCTTCTCAGTTTTTATGGAGGGAAGGGTGACATTAGGGCTTGAGGAACAGAGTTATGTGCCTTTGGAAATTGGGCTATTGATAAGGTAACTTCCTTGTTGTAAATCTCAAGGACATTTGCAAACCAAGGGAGAATCCTGTGTTGCAGGATTGTGACTTCTGCAAGTTAACCGTTTGTTTTTCTTTTAGGGCAGCCAGAGGTGCCTGAGGAATGTCATATGCATTACGGAGGCGAGTGGGTGGAGAGGAGGTGCAAGGTGCCAGCTTTTGCTTTGTCCTCAGCCAGCCTCCTGCTCCCTCATCACTCTGGCCTTCATCTTTGGGTTCTCTATCCTTTATCCATGATTCCTCCCCACCCAGACTCTCAGATTTTTTTAGGTTGACAGAAATATCCTGGGCCTTCCCCCTTAGTTCTTCACCTCATCGCCCACAAATTGATCATCCCAGGGCTGGAGCCTGATCCTGAACTCGGTGACTGGGTTGCCCGGGGTCTTCAGAAGAGGCGCTTATGTTTATCATAGTTTAAAGTGAAGTATCTGGCCTTTGGTAGGTAAAGCAAGAGATTCTCCATCTTTCTGCTCCTGAGAAAAAGGGCTCCTTGACCGGGCATGGGTGATTTCATGGGTCCTTACCGCCCTCGCCTGGTGGATAGTGGGCACTGCAAATGTAAATTCAATTCAGGCCAACCCAGATTATTTCAAGGTCAAGGCATTTACCCACACAGGCCCTGAAAGTTTTTGACTTCCCTGACCAATGGGAAAGACAGTGAGATGAGACTACCTACACCTGTAGTTTTAATGTTCCCCCCAAATACCTCGTTTTACAAGTGTGTGAAAATCCCAGCCACTCTACTGTGAGCTGGTTTAAGTGGATGGTTGTTCAGAGAGATGAAGGAAATCTTTGAACGCTTCCAATTATTGTCTGCCTCTTTTAAATTAAAGGATGATGGGTTTAAAATGTCTCATTGAAGATCCCATGGGGGAATTAGAACAATAATTTCTCCGTAGGTAATTTGATGAATGTTCCCAGTTTTAAAAACAGTGATTTGGATTATTTGGAAATTCCTTAAGTACACGTCTTTAATAATTGTGCTATTAAAATAGAAATATCTGAGAACATTTGAAATGGAACAGTAAAGGAAACCAACATTATCACAAGAATGATCATTTCTTTCTCCTTCAGCATTTGGTATTTATTCTTATTGCAGTTGGACTTTTGAAGATCACTTCAAAATCACCTTCAAGCAAAATCCTCTTCAAGCAATGTGCTTGGTTTCCCCAAACACTGAAAGTAACCTTGAAGACAAATACTGAAACACAACGATTTTCAAAACCATCTGAGGGATACTTCTCCCCAGATGTGTAAGAAGTTAAAGAAAATGATTTTTTAACAATAGCCATATTTGAGCAGCTAAAAACAAATGAGCGTGACCAAAGAAACTTGAATTAAATTGTTTAAGAGTGTGCACACCTATGACCATTTTTAAAAGATTTTATTTTTAAGTAACCTCTACACCCAGCTCAGGCCGAGCTCACATCCTGGAGACCATGCGTTTCATGCTCCACCAACTGAGCCAGCCAGGTGCCCCAAAACTCTTTCATTATATGAAGGAAAAATTGCAATCAATCCCAGATTCAAACGTGCCATTCTTTCCTGAGAAGAAGAGATGATCGTATCCCAGTAATTAGCAGCAAGGTTTAAAGCTGGTCAGATTCATTCGTGCATCAAACAGATAGCCATTACCTTGGCCATTCCCTGCAGCTCTCCTCATACTGGACTGTCTCAGCTACGGGGGCAGTTCAGCGCTCCCAGCGAAGGCCAGCCCACCCCTTGGGCAGTGACCCCTATCTCCTGTCTTGACTATTCCAGAACTTGTTCAAGCGATTCTCCTTTCTTTTCAACCCTATTGGATCCCCTCTTCCACCATTAGCATAGAAGCCTACTGCTAGCACTGCATCTCTTGGAGGCTCCCTGGTGATACCATTGTAGAAAAATTGAAACTAGAGAAAGAATTTTTCAAAATTAAAATTCACTCATGCTCCTGCTCTCCAGGAGGAAACTTGTTTTAAAATCCCATGTATTTTTCTCCATTCATATATAGTTGGAACAAGAAGCCTGATGAGGGACTGGATCCCAAGACACTGGGATCAAGCGCTGGGCTGAAGGTAGATGTTTAACTGCCTGAGCCACCCATGCATCCTAAATAGCTACTTTTAAAACCCTCAGATCTTGGGGCACTGGCCTGGCTCAGTCTAAGCAGCATGTGACTCTTTTTCTCAGGGTCATGAGTTCAAGCCCCACATAGAGATTACTTACATAAACTTCAAAAAAAAAAAAATCCTCAAATCTTACTAGCTAGGGTATGGATGTACAATATCGAGGTTTTCAACATTCCAAGGATTAGCACTGAACACAACTTAAGGTGAAGGGACTGGAGACATTTGGGAATATCTTCAGTATTTATCTATATTTTAGCAACTGAGTATCCTGCAGCCATACAATGGAAAACTAGAGGGGTGCCAGGGTGGCTGAGTGGGTTAAAGCCTCTGCCTTGGCTCAGGATGTGATCCTAGGGTGCTGGATCGAGCCCCGCATGGGGTTCTCTGCTCAGCGTGGAGCCTGCTTTCCTTCCTCTTGTAAGGGACTAATTGGCCAGAGGGAGCCATTTTGTTGCAGTAAACTTAGATTGACCCTATGCAGTGAACTTAGATTGACCCTGCCTCTCCCACAGGAACTTACTTGCAAAGCCTAGATACAAGGACGGGTCACACCAGATGAAGACATCCAATCAGTGGGGCGTGCATATATTTACTGAGGTGAGTTTAAATTCCATTGGCCGCCTGTGTGTGGGCCAGGCTCAACCACCCCTATAAAAGTTAGTTTGCGAGGCTGAGGAGTAGGAGGAGTAGGAGAGTCGTCAGAGTTGTTAGAGTCGTCAGAGCTGTCAGAGACATCAGAGCTGTCAGAGCTGTCAGAGCTGTCAGAGTCGTGGGAGCCGTCAGAGCCAAGGCCCTCGGCAGCGGCGCCCCGGGGGAACGGCCTAGCTGCCAGCAGCCTCGCCACCACCGAGCTGCAGCCCCGCCATGTATGGCCTCACCACCCCCAGTGGCCTTGCCACCCCAAGCCGCGAGCGGCCTCGCCACTCTGAGCCACAGGCAGCCTTGTCGCCCCGAGCTGCAGCCCCGCCCCGAGGGGCCTTGCCACCCAGCGCCTCAGCCCCGCGGTGAGCAGCCTCGCCGCCCGGAACCCCAGCCCTGCCATGAGGGGCCTCGCCAGAGTGGTGTCTTTCCAGGGAGCGGCCTTGTTGGCCAGCGGCCTCATTGTCGAGTGGCCTCGTCTGGAGCAGCCTCATCCGGAGTGGCCTCATCTGGGGAGTGGCCTTGTTGGCGAGCGGCCACGTCCAGAGTGGTGGCCTCCTCTGGGGAGCAGCCTTGTCAGAGTGGCATCATGGGGAGCAGAGTCATCGGGGTTGTTGTCCTCCTTGTCATAGTCGTTGTCATCGTCACCTCTTCATGGTTGGGAGCAGCCTCGTCCAGGGAGCAGCCTCGTCCAGAGTGGCCTCTTCTTGGGAGGCCCTCCGACCGGGGAGTGGCCTCATCTGCAGAGTGGCCTCGTCCAGAGCACCCCATCCGGAGTGGCCTTCTTGGGAGTGACCTTGCCGGGGTAATTGTCGTCGTCTCTTCATAAGAGATGGCCCCTTTTTGATGCTTGGGGCAAATAAAGCTTTGTTTGATTTTTGCTTTGTGTTAGTCTCGTTCTTTTGATCACGGACCCTAACATTGGGGGCTTGTCCGGGATCAAACAACGAGAATTGAGCCAGCATCGGAATTTTGGGGGAAAGCCTCCGGAGGTATTGGGATCTTGGGTATTTGGATCCTATCTGTCTGTCTGGTTGGAGCTCTAGGGTATGGCCCACTGGGGAGAAGCTGAATGCAGCCATGCTCCCCAGGGCTAGAGTGGATGAGGGGACACCCCTTCCCTTCACTGGTAGATTGCCAGGGGGTTCGAGTCCTCCTAGGCGGTCGCTGGGGGGTTCGAGTCCCCCTGGGCAGTTAGGGGCCTGCCGGGGGGTTCAAGTCCCCCTGGGTGGTGGCCGGAGGGTTCGAGTTTCCCTGGGTGGTGGCCGGCGGACTTGAGTCCCTCTGGGCGCCTGAGGGGTTAGAGTCCCCTAGGTGGTCACTGGGGACCGAGAAAATCCCCACCAGCAGCAGGACAGCTGGGTCTGCGGTTGTCTTTGTGTTGCCTTTTTGTTGTCTGTTGTGTTGTTTGTTGTGATTGAAGGAATGGGGCAAGCAGAGAGTAAGGGGATGCTGACTTTCGTCTCTCCGTTCCTCATAGTAGATGTGGGGCCTCTCCCTCATTTATTTCGTGTGTTAAGGGCTATAACTAGAGCCAACTGGGGTTAGTCTAATGCCAGGTTAAAGTGCCCAATGCTGATGCTCATTGGAGCTGGGTGTGGAATATGAGTGCCTAGTGGGCCACTTTTGGTAAGCAGAACTGGTGCTGTGGGATGAATCGACCTCGAGACAGAGACTTTAAGGAATATTCCCAAGCAGCTGCCAAAACTCCCTTTGTTTCAGGGGAATTTCTTGCCTTCTCTGGCCTGACGTGGACTGCCTAGCCCCTCCCCCTTGCTGGTGGGAAAAGCATGGCATCTGAAGTGGAATGGGCCCAGATGGAGCATGAGGTCTGTTGGCAGAGGGATGGCTGGGCTGATGGTTAACTGTCTGTCTCAGGGTTTTAATGGGTAATTGTTAAAGTAGCTTTCTGAGTCTTCGGTAACTTGAAGCTTTTAAGTTATGCTTGGATGACAAATGGGATGAAGTGCTAGGGCGCTGGTTGCTGGAACTAGGTTTGTGCTTTTGAAATCTATTGGTAAACATGTCTTGTGCTTAACTTCTATTGCAACAGTTCACAACTGGTTAATATTTAGTCTTCACTAGAGATTGAGATGTTTCTAAGAAAATGTAAATGGTTTTCTTTGTCAACCCAGAACTGTAAATGAGATCTCTTTGACTCATAAGGCATTTTCCTGATATGCAAAGTTACTCAGGAAGTACTGCTAAATCAATTATAAACCTTGGGTAAATGCTGTAACTACTCCAGAGGTTCTATACATTTCCTAAAGTTTTAATGTTTAGATAAGGGTCATTGTTTGATATTTAACCATATCTATTCTGAGTTTTTTGTCATTTGTAATTGTTTTAATTCTCTCGTAAGATGAATTCCACCTTAAAGGAAATTCATATGGGAGACTTTCAGAACAAATACAGGTCTTTGATATGTTGAAATCCTGGAACTGAATTTCCAGAGGTAAAAGTTGCACTCGTACTAAACCAGAATTAGTACAGTGACTCAAGGTAAGAATGAGTCTCCAAGCGCTTTCCTAGAAAGGCTAATTGAAGCCTATAAAATGTATAGCCCGATCGATCCTGAGGCACCCGAAAATCAGAGGGCAATGAATCTTGCTTTGCCAGTCAGTCAGCGCCAGAAATAAGGAGGAAACTTCAGAAAATCGAAGGATTTAAAGGGAAGAATCTGACTGAGTTAGTGGGAATAGCAGAAAAAGTGTTTAACAACAGGGATGCACAAGAGGATGAAAAACAGACCAAAAAACTGGTTAAGGTTTTGGCATTACATGAGGCGGGGAGGAGACGGGAGGGGATAGCAAATGGAAGGAAAAGCCTAAGCACAGAGAAGGCAGGCGGGAAGACTTAAATTCAGATCAGTGTGCTTACTGTAAGGAAAAAGGACATTGGGCCAGGGAGTGCCCCAAAAGGAAGACAGCAATGCTTGACACCAGAGACTGAAGGGGCCATGGTTCGGAGCCCCTCCCCGAACCTTGGGTAAAAATTGAAGTGGAGGGGAAATCAGTTGATTTTTTTGGTGGACACAGGAGCCCAATTTTCATCATTACTTAAACCTATGGGAAAACTATCTGGAGAGGAAGTTTGGGTACAAGGAGCAAATGGCACAGAGAGACATAAATGGGCAACAGAAAGGACTTTAAATTTGGCCTTGGGAATAATTAAAGATTGATTTTTGGTCCTCCCTAATGCTCCTAATAACTTGATGGGAGGAGATCGCCTCCACAAGTTAAGAGCGGGTATTCAGTTCCCGGAAAGAGGCATGACTGTAACCTTGAGACTGTAACCTTATGGCGGCAGTAGATGAATACCTCCTTTACAAGCCGGTCTCAAAACCAGAGGAGACAAAGAGGGGGAGCCTTCTCCAAATCCTACAGGATGAGTTTCCTGAGGTCTGGGCAGAAGGAAAGTCCCCTGGCTTGGCCAAGGAACAACCCGCAGTGGTGGTACAATTAAAGGCGACAGCTACGGCTGTTCATGTTCGGCAGTACCCCCTTCTCTGGGAAGCAAAGGAAGGGATCAGAAAACACATTAACCGCCTCCGAGGAGACAGGATCCTAATTCCTTGAAAATCTCCATGGAACACACCTTTGCTGCCCGTCAAAAAGGCCGAGACTGGGGAGTACCGACCCGTCCAGGACTTGTGGGAAGTTAATAAACGGGTTGAAGATATCCACCCGACGGTGCCTAACCCCTATACCCTACTCTTCCTCCTGGGCCCCAAAAGAACTGTGTATACCGTCTTAGATCTCAAGGATGCATTTTTTCTGCATGTCTTTAGCAAAGGAATTCTCAGTACCTTTTTGCTTTTGAGTGGTCTGACCCATAGGAAGGATTCCAAGGCCAGCTCAACTGGACAAGACTTCCCCAAGGGTTCAAGAATTTGACCACTATCTTCAATGAGGCCTTACATGAGGATTTGCGTGAGTACAGAACCTCCAACCCAGGAGTCACTCTGTTACAGTACGTTGATGACTTGCTAGTAGCCACTGAGGACTATGAGTCATGTTTGCGGAAGAAGAGAGCTCTCTTACAGACTCGGCAGGAAAAAGGGTATTGGGTGTCAGCAAGGAAAGCACAGCTCTGTCAGAGCATGCCACTTATCTAGGCTTTGATCTCCACGAGGGAGTGCATTCACTGTCTGAGTCCAGGAAACAGGTGATCACCCAATACCCCCGCCCCACCACGTCCCAACAAGTGAAGGAGTTTCTTGGGACGGTGGGCTACTGTAGGCTGTGGATACCGTGGATTTTGGAAATTGCCCGACCTCTCTATGAACTGGCAAAAGGAGGGCTCACTATGATAGAGTGGACAGCTGAGGCAGGAGGAGGATTTCGGGAATTACAAACAGCCTTACTGAGTGCCCCAGCATTGGCCATCCCAGATATTACCAAGCCCTTCCACTTGTATATGGATGAAAAGGCAGTTTTAACTCAGACTCTGGGGCCTTGGCAAAGGCCAGTAGCCTATCTTAGCAAGAAACTAGATCTAATAGCAGCTGGATTCCCCCTGTGCCTTTGCATAATTGCTGCCACGGCCCTCCTGGTCAAGGATGCAAGTAAATTGACTTTGGATCAAAATCTCATCTTGACCACCACCCATGCTATTGAGGGCCTTCTCTGGACTTCACCCAACTGATGGATGATGAATACCTGAGTGACAGGGTCTCAGGCCCTCCTCCTCAACAAATCAAGAGTGACCTTCCAGCCCTCCAGTGGTGCTAAATCCAGCCACACTACTGCCAGAGGAGCTGGCTGACCATCCACACGACTACGGGGAGGTTCTAACCCAAGTCACAGGAATAAGGCCGAATCTCAGAGACATTCCCCTCCTGGATGTCGAGATGACTCTGTTCACAGATGGGAGTAGCTACATGTTCGATGGAAAGAGGTATGTGGGGGCTGCAGTGATTTCTCCTGAGCAGGAACTCTGGACAGCAGCCCTGCCACGTGGAACTTCGGCACAAAAAGCCGAACTGATTGCATTCACTAAGGCACTGCTGATGGCCAAAGGTAAAACCACCAACATCTATACGGACAGCAGGTATGCCTTTGCTACTCTCCATATACATGAGGCTTTTTATAAAGAAAGGGGCCTATTAACAGCAGAAGGAAAAGGAATTAAAAACAGAGGAGAAATATTGGTTCTCCTCCAGGCTATTTGGGACCCAAAAGAGGTGACTGTTATGCATTGCTTGGGACACCAAAAGGGGACTGATCTGATTTCAAAAGAAAGCCAATTAGCAGATCGAGCTGCAAAGCAAGTAGCCCAAGAAACAGTGCAAGAGCTGGTTACACTCCTGGCTCTAGCCCTACCAGAAAAACCGGACTATTCAGAGGAAGATTTAAAGTATTTACAAAAATGGGCTAAATTAGACTACGAAGGGGACTGGGCTAAGACTAAAGCAGGAAAAATAATTCTTCTTCATCGAAGACTAGGTAAGAAGTTAGTAGACCAGACACATCAGGGTACTCATTTGGGGATACGCAAACTCAAGGACCTTATAGGCAAGTGATTCCAGGTTTCTAAATTAGGGTGTGTGGTTCAGGATGTAGTTGATAGATGTGCTCAATGCCAGGCAGTTATTGTTGGAGGAACTAGAATGGGAAGAGGGAAAAGAGAAAGAGATAAAGAACCAGGAATTTATTGGGAAATAGATTTTACAGAAATGAAACCCAGAAAATATGGGCACAAGTATATGTTGGTTTTTGTAGATACCTTTTCAGGCTGGGTGGAGGCTTTTTCCACCAAACATGAGATGGCAGGAGTGGTGGCCAAAAAGCTACTAGAAATAATTCCTAGGTTTGGGCTGCCTCTTGCAATCGGGTCAGACAATGGCCCTGCATTTGTGAGTTCAGTCTCACAGCATTGGCCAAGGCTGTGGGCACTAATTGGAAACTACATTGTGCCTATCGGCCCCAGAGTTCTGGGCAAGTAGAGAGAATGAACCAGACTTTTAAAGAGACCTTGACAAAACTAATTCTGGAGACTAGCGGTGGATGAGTGGATCTCCTTCCTTTCGCCCTCCTCAGGGTATGATGTACACCCTATTTAAACAAGGTGACCCCATTTGAAATAATGTTTGGGAAACCCCCCACGCTCTGTCCTCGGCTACAGGAGGTTGCCCTAGCAAAAATGACTGATCAGTCTGGACTCCAGTCACTGCAGGCATTACAGTCTGTCTTTAAAAAAGCCCACGCAGGAATCCGAACTGCCCACACTGAGACAGAGACAGAGGTGGAACCACATCCTTACCAACCCAGGGATTTGGTTTGGATACGTCACTGTCAATTGGGGAACTGGGAGCCTCGCTGGAAGGAAAAACCGGACTATTCTGTTATCTTGACCACCCCCCACGGCAGTAAAAGTAGAAGGCATTAGGGCCTGGGTTCATGCGGGTCACGTCAACCGAGCGGAGAGTAAGGACGCCGCCCAGAGATGGAAGCTGCAGCCGACAGGCCCTGCTGACCATGGACTAAAGCTAAGACTAAAAAAACTGTGAGTTTATTGTTGCTCCTATCTTTACCTGTTTATGTAAAGTACAGGTGGGAAATTAGATGAACGGAATTAGGAAAAATGAGCTGACTGTGCACTAATGTCATTTGTATAAGAGAAAATTAGAGCGATAAAATGTTAGTCTTACATGCTCAATATAACATAGAACTGGCTGAAAAGTCAAGGGTTTGACTAATCTCTAAAGAAAAGGGGGGAATGTAAGGGCCCAATTGGCCAGAGGGAGCCATTTTGTTGCAGTAAACTTAGATTGACACTATGCAGTGAACTTAGATTGACCCTGCCCCTCCCACAGGAACTTACTTGCAAAACCTAGATACAAGGGCGGGTCACGCCAGGTGAAGACATCCAATCAGTGGGGCGTGCATATATTTACTGAGGTGAGTTTAAATCCCATTGGTCACCTGTGTGTGCGCCAGGGTCAACCACCCCTATAAAGGTTAGTTTGCAAGGCTGAGGAGTAGGAGAGTCATCAGAGCTGTTAGAGCCATCAGAGCTGTCAGAGCCATCAGAGCTGTCAGAGCCGTGAGAGCCTCGGCCCTGGGCAGCAGCGCCAGGAGAAATGGCCTAGCTGCCAGCAGCCTTGCCACCGCGGAGCCGCAGCCCTGCTGTGAACGGCCTCGCTGCCCCCAGCAGCCTTACCACCCCGAGCCATGAGCGGCCTTGTCGCCCCAAGCCTCAGCCCCGCTGCAAGGGACCTCGCCGGAGCGGCATCATTCCAGGGAGCGGCCTCGTTGGCGTGCGACCTTGTTGTTGAGCGGCCTAGTCCGGAGCGACCTCATCTGGGAAGCGGCCTCATTGGCGAGCAGCCACATCCGGAGCGGTGGCCTCCCCAGAGGGGAGCAGCCTTGTCAGAGTGGAGTCATGGGGAGCAGAGTCTGTGTCGTTGGGGTTGTTGTCCTCCTTGTCATCGTCACTGTCATCGTCGCCTCTTCATCGTTGGGAGCGGCCTGGTCTGGGGAGCAGCCCTATACAGCCCTATACAGAGTAGCCTTTTCTTGGGAGCGGCCCTGACTGGGGAGTGGCCTCGCTGGAGCAGCCCCTGTCTGGGGAGCGACCTCATCAGCAGCGGCCTCGTCCTGGGAGCGGCCTCATCCAAAGTGGCTACATCTTGGGAGCGGCTCCGACCAGGGAGTGGCCTAATGTGCAGAGCGGCCTCATCCGGAGTGGCATGTCTGCAGAGCAGCCTCGCCCAGAGCGGCCTCGTCCAGAGCAGCCTCATCTGGAGCGGCCTTCTTGGGAGTGACCTTGTTGGGGTCATCATCGTCGTTTCTTTGTAAGAGATGGCCCCTACCAGTTAGTTTGATTTTTGATGCTTGGCACAAAACAAAGCTTTGTTTGATTTTCGCTTTGTGTCATTCCCGTTCCGTTGATCACAGACCCTAACACCTCTCACTCTGCCTGCCTCTCTGACTACCTGTGATCTCTGTCTGTCAAATAAATAAATAAATAAAATCTTTAAAAAAAAAAACAACACTACATTAGGGTTAACATGAATGGGGATATTTCTGTGATCTATGATTGGGAATTATGATAGAAAATGATAGGATGTTATGCCTAGGATATAGTAACTGAGAAGAGACACTTTGCACAACTATATACATGTATATATTATGTAAAACTAACTATATATGTGACTATATATATATGTATATGCCAATTTTTTAGAAAGATTATTTTAGAAAGACAACACGAGTCAGGAGTGGAAGAGGGAGAGAGAGGAGAAAAGCAGACTTCCTGCTGAGCGCAGACCAGACTCATGGCTCCATCTTATGACCCTGAGATCAGGAGGTTAGCCGAAATCTTAGATGCCCAACTGACTGAGCCACCCAGGTGTCCCTATGCCAATTTTTTGAAAGCTGCACCTCTCATTTGGTATTTCTCTTAGTTTTGCTCACCTCAGTGATTTTTTCCAAAGTTTTTATTTATTTATTTCACAGACAGAGATCACAAGTAGGCAGAGAAGCAGGCAGAGAAGAGGAAGCAGGCGCCCCACCGAGCAGAGAGCCTGACATGTGGCTCAATCCCAGGACCCTGGTATCATGACCTGAGCTGAAGGCAGAGGCTTTAACCCACTGAGCCACCTAGGCGCTCCTTACTTCAGTGATTTTATATCCGGAAGTTCTCACATACTATAAAATCTGCCATGGAAATGGTGTGGCTAGATTCATAGCACTCTGATCACCTGAAATCATCTGATCGTCTGGGGATGTCCCTCACCCGCCACTTGACAGTGTCACAATGTCTGCAGTTTATTTATGACAGTGACTCTACCAAAACAACAAAGGAATGTTTATGTGTATGTCTATATGTGTGCATGTCTGTGTGCATATGTTCTACATAGGTAGGATGTCAGCACCTTAACATTTCTAGAGGTGTCTGTTGTACTATTTTGTTAGTTTTTGCTTAAATTTGCTCAAAATAAAAAGTTGGGAAACAGAAATAAATGTCATCTGGATTTTAAGCACCCCACAAACTTACTGTAAGTGATTTACTAGACTGATTTGACTGGCTAAGGTGGATGATGGCTATTTAATTTTACTTTTAATTTTTTTAAGATTTATTCATTTATTAAAGAGAGACTCTCATCACCTGTGCAGGGAAGTAGGGGAGGGGGAGAAGGAGAGAATCCAAATAGACTTCCCGCTAAGTGCTGAGCCCAATGTAGGACTTGATCCCATGACCGTGAGGTCACAACCTAAATGGAAACAAAGAGTCAGATGCCCAACCAACAGAGCCACCAGGGTGCCCGTTTATTGGTAATTTTTTAAAGTCCTGGTTAACAGTCTCATATTAATACGTGAGAAATCCTTTATAGATGTATCTGATTCCTTTGTGTTATTTTTTTTTTTAGATTTTATTTATGTATTTGACAGACAGAGGTCACAAGAAGGCAGAGAGGTAGGCAGAGAGAGAGAAGGAAGCAGGCTCCCCGCTGAGCAGAGAGCCTGATGTGGGGCTGGATCCCAGGACCTTGGGATCATGACCTGAGTCGAATGCAGAGGCTTAACCCACTGAGCCACCCAGGCACCCCTTCTTTGTGTTATTTCTTAATGTTCTAGAAACAGAATCTAGCTTTTTACTTAAAACTTAAAAACAGGGGTTCATGGTGTAAGGGCCTGGTTGGCCAGAGGGAGTTATTTTGTGTTTAGGTAGTGAACCTAGATTGACCCTGCCCCTCCCAGAGGAACTTACTTGCAAAGCCTAGATACAAGGGCTGGTCAGGCCAGATAAAGACATCCAATCAGTGGGGCGCTCATATATCTACTAGGGTAAATTGAGATTCAATTGGCCACCCATGTGTTACCTAGCAGTTTTTTTCTGTGTGTGGCAGACCTAGCATGACTGCAGTTTTCTCTGTGTATTGCAATCTCATTGGCCACCTGTGTATAGCCCGGCTAAACTAATCTATAAAAGTACATCTGTGAGGCTGGGAGGGGTCGCCTCTTTGCAAGAGACGGCGCTGACTGGTCAGTTTGATTCCTGATGCTTGGCATGAAATAGAGCCATGCTTGACCTTCACTTTGTATCAGTCTCGCTCCTTTGATTACGGACCCTAACACATGGATGGACCTAGAGGACATTCTGCTAAGTCAGAGAAAGCTCTACCATATGATTTCACTTATATGTATAATCTATTTTTTTTAATATGTGGTATCTTAAAAATAAACAAAAAGCAGAAATAGACCCATAAAGACAGCAACATGAGTAACATGATGAGGTCAGAATAGGAAACAGGTGAGAATAACCTGGGCCTTGATGACACTGAGCATATCGTGCCCTTACTCTGGGCTTCCAGTTATATGAGTTAATCCGTTTTGTTACTGGTTGCCTCCAGAATCAACTTTTCTTGTTCCTTGCCACCGAAAGCACCCTTTGTGACTCACCACTGAACACTGAGTAAATTCCAGGTTCCTTTGCAAACCAAAAAAGTATTTTCATCATCTGCCCTGTTTTACCTCCCAGTCCCCCCGCCCCCACCCTGTCTTCCCCTCTTTGCTCTGGCATATCACACCCTGGCCGTGCCATGCGGATTCTCCCATTTTTCACAACCTCTCTGGTGAGCAACTTCTCCTTCCCCACCTGGCAAAATCTTTTTAACTTTTCAAGATTATTCTCAAGCACTCCTGTCTCACCAACACCTGCCTTTCCTGACCTCTCCAGGTTAAAGACACTTTCTCTTCCTTGTGGCCTCACTTCCCCCCTGCCCTTCGCCGTCCTTTTTCCTTATCCTTACCTCAGTTTCAGGACCAGCCTCACCCCAAATATTTCGATTTTTACACTGTTCCCCCTTGCCCGCCCCCCACCGCCATCCCCCTTCTCCAGTAGACTCTGAATTCCCTGAGAGCAAAGATCACCTCTTCCTCAGTTCTGTTGCTCCCAGGGGTCATGACAGTGCCCAACAGGGCATGGTCATCAGGTACATACTTGCTGCAGGGGATTTATGTGGAGACCTTGGCAGAAAGCCGAAGAAGCAGCAACAGCGTTCAGACTAACCTGAGGGAAGGAGGCCTGAACGCCAGGATGTGGCTTAAGCATGCAGGTAACACAGGCGCCCGTGCTGGTGGGCATCTGGGTTTCTGTGTTGGAGTAGCATGAAAAGGTGTCTGTGTGGACAGTACCAGAGTCAACAAGTGGGTGAATGCGGGCTTGTGTGAGGGAAGTCTTCTGTGTACGGGCATGTGAAAGGGAGTTTGTTCGTGTGACTGGGAGAGACTGTGAGACTGTTTGGAGTGCAGTTCTGAACGCTGAGTCAGAAGTGTGGCAGGAACATATGTAAATTTTTCACATCACTCAAAAGTGTGGTCAGCCTAAGATCTTCTAAAGCTGTCTTTGCCACGTTGTAAGCCCTAGTGTCCAATTCTCTAATTATTGCATTTCCACACACCCTGCCCAAATTTCCCACATCCCTTCCAAGTTACCTGAATTTAATGAGGCAAAATGTCTTAATAAAAGCAGATCATCACCTGTTTTATATATATGTGTAGGACCCCAGTGTATAAAGAAAATAATGAGGAATGAATGGAGACAATCTGAGGGTCTACCAAGCCCTGGATGATGCAGGTGTTTTTGCTTTTGTGGTTTTTGTTCTGAGGAAGATTTCTGGTCCCATCAGAGCAAAGAGGAACCAACAAATAATAGAGGCCTATGGGTCACCCTAACTTAAGCTGGCCTGGGGCATCCCTCTTCCCTGCCCAGTTCTAACAACATCCTAGTCACAGTTGTTCTGATCTGAGGGTGGTTTTCTTTGTTTTTAGTGGTAAAATGGACCTCATTTTTTTTTTTTTTTTAGATTTTACTTATTTATTTGACGCAGAGAGAAATCACAATAAGGCAGAGAGGCAGGCAGAGAGATAGGATGAAGCAGGCTCCCTGCAAAGCAGAGAGCCCCATGCGGGACTCAATCCCAGGACCCCGAGATCATGACCTGAGCTGAAGGCAGAGGCTTAACCCACTGCGCTATCCAGACGCCCCTGGACCTCATTTTTTAAGATCTTTGCTAAAGTGAAGTCTGAGTAGATGTCTCAACAAACAATAAGAACAGAAAAAATGTAGCCAATGCGCTTATTTCATTCCCTAACTACCCCCATAAAGCTCCATCTTGTAAATGAAGAAACTGAAGTCTAAGATGTGGAGGGACAAGCACAGCGAGTAAGTAACGGAGCCGGGATATCACCTCTGGCCTGTCTGAGGAGGATTCCTAAGGGAACCTCCAAGGAAAGCTGAGGACTGTTCTGGTTTTGTTGTGGCTTTTCTGGCGCTGTTGTTGGTCTGGGACACGGCCAGGAAATGCAGGTTTTAGACCATGAGGAGAGACTCCAAGGCACCTGGTGAGGAGAAAAGTGTTTCTTCAGAGGGTGAGTCACCCCTGCAGGACTGAATCACAAAGCTCCCGGAATCTGTGGTGGATGGTGTGCAGAATGGATTGGATTGCCTCTGCTCGGGCCGGACTGGCACCATTATGGCCCTGAAGGCAGGCGCACCCATCTGTGGTTGGACTTCATGGGTGGCCCCTTTTGAAATCTTCCCAAGTGGGGAGAAGCTTTTGGCATCAGATTATTAGGGCGGGGAGTTTCAACTGCCCCTCAGAACAGTGTATTACTTAAAATATAACCCACGGGAAATTTAACTAGTTACCAAGCATGTTTAGATATCGCCTTAAGAAAAACACATACTGGCAACAGGCCTTTGGGGCAGATGATGGTATATGGCCTTGAAGCTGAGCAGCGGGGGACGCTTCTTTTTTCCGTTATCTCCCCTTTCTCCCCCGGAGAGCACCTGTGGCTAGTTAGACAAGTCCTTTGAATGTGCTTGTTCAACTATAAACTTTATAGTGCTTGACCAGACATATTTTGCCTTCCCTCTTGTTTATCTACAAGGCATATGACTAACGTTTGGCCTTCTTCAGCTCTGCTGTGGGTTAGTGTTTCTATCTAATTAAAGCGGGACTGAGGAGTTGTTCGGGGCAACAGTCTTTTCTACTGCTGTCCCCTGCTCCCTTTCTCTTGCGGCTGACTTGTTCCTGCCTCATTCTTCTCCCTTGCACCGCCAGGAAGCGGCAGGGTGTATACTCCTTTCTAGTATCTTAGGAAATTTGAGTGCGTTTTCTTTTTTCTGTATTGTATTTTTTTATTTTGTTTTTTAGGATTTTGGTAAAAGATACACATAACGGAGGAGTTACCATTACATTACCATTAAGGTTGTGAGCGCCTCAACCATTAGACTTAGCCCTTTCTACACCCATCACCCCATTCATGTAGGCCTCTCTCCAGTTTCCCAAACTGAAACTCTGCCCCTATGAAACACTAACGCCCCATCCTCTCTGCCTCCAGCCCCTGGCCATTCTGCTGTCTCTATGAATGTGACTGCTCTAGCTACCTCATAGAGTTGGATCATGCAGTGTTTTTCCTTGTGAATGGCATTTTTTCTTTGGCAGAACGTCCTCATGGTGCATCCATGCAGTCGCATGACTCAGAATTTCCTCCCCCCCCCTTTTTTATAAATCTTTTTTTTAAAGATTTTATTTATTTATTTGTCAGTGTGAGCACAGGCAGACAGAGTGGCAGGCAGAGGCAGATGGAGAAGCAGGCTTCCGCTGAGCAAGAAGCCCAATGCGGGACTCGATTCCAGAACGCTGGCATCATGACCTGAGCCAAAGGCAGCAGCTTAACCAACTGAGCCACCCAGGCATCCCGAATTTTCTCCCTTTTTAAGGCTGAATAATATTCCACTCTGTGTGTACCCATTGGGATTATCTGCTCATCTCTTGATGTACAGTTGCTTCTGGCTTTTAGTTACTTTAAGTAATGCTGCTGTGACACAGGTATACAGACATCTCTTGGAGACTTTGTTTTCAATTCTTTTAGGTATCCACCCAGAAATGGAGCTGCTAGATCAATTCAGTGCTCTTTTTTTTTTTTTTTTAAGATTCTATTTATTGATTTGAACATGAGAGAGAGAACACAAATGCAAGCATGAGCGGAGCGAGGGGCAGAGGCAGAGGGAGAAGCAGGCTCCCCGCTGACCAGGGAGTGTGTTGTGGGACTCGATCCCAGGACCCCAGGATCATGACCTTAGCCAAAGGCAGAAACTTAACTGACTAAGCCACCCAGGTACACCCAGTGCATTTTTGTTTTATGATTTTTTTTTAACATGTTATTTACTTGAGAGAGATCACAAGTAGTCAGAGACGCAGGCAGAGAGGGGGGGAAAGCAAGCTCCCCGCTGAGCTCCAGAGCTTCTCTGGAGCTCAACTCCAGGACCCTGAGACCTGGGCCAAAGACAAAGGCTTAACCCACAGAGACACCCAGGCATCCCGAATTTTTTAATGCAAGTATCTTTCTTTCTTTCCTTTTTTTTTTTGTTTTTGTTTTTGTTTTTTTTTTTTAGTTAGTTTGCTTGTTTTTAGTAGTCTCTAAACCCAATATCCCAACCCCAATGAATGCTCTTCCGACTGAGCAAGCCAGGTACACCTGGATCAGTGCATTTTTAATAGAGATGTGTTTCCTAGTAAACAGACTGTCCTGGCCACAGCTACATCATCTGGTCAGCTTTTTCCCCTGTCTTTGCTTCACCTAATCCATACCTCTTGTTCCTCAACCTTCATCCCCCACACCTTGACACGCTTCATTGGGACTACTAGCTACTGCTAACATTATTTAAGGGAGAAGCTGATAATGCTAAGAAATCATTGGATCAGGGCAGGGCACCTGATCTAAAATGAGCCAGTGAGCTTCTTTCCTAGGAATCTGGAATTTATTTTATCTTATTTTAGTTTATGTTCTTTTTAGTTTATTTTACTTTATTTTCATTCCAGTAGAATTAATATACAGTGTGTTAGTTTCAGGTGCACAATATAGGGATTCAGCTATTCTGTACATCACTGGTGATGATCACAACAAGCACATTACTCAATCCCCTTCACCTATTTTACCCACCCCACCCCACCCCCCAGCAAGCAGCAGTTTGTTTTCTATAGTTAAGAATCTGTTTCTTGGTTTGTCTCTCTTTCTTTTCCTTTGAGCATTTGTTTCACTTCTTAAATTCCACATTTGAGTGAGAACATAGGGTATTTGTCTTTCCCTGACTGACTTATTTTGCTTCGCATTATACTCTCTAGCTCCACGCATATCATTGCAAATGGCAAGATTTCATTCTTTTTTATGGTTGGTTAATATTCCATTGTGTATATATATCGCCTCTTCTTTATCCCTTAATCAAGTGATGGACACTTGGGCTCTTTCCATCATTTGGCTGCTATAAATAATGCTGCTATAAACAGAGGTGCATGTAACCCTTTTGAATTCGTGGCTTTGTATTTGGGGGGTAATTGCCCCAGTAGTGTGATTGCAGGATCATAGGGTAGTTCTATTTTTAAATTTTTGAGAAACTTTCATACTGTTTTCCAGAGTGGCTGTACCAGTTTTCATTCTCGCCAATACTTATTTTTCCATGCATATTTTTATGTTAGTCATTATGAAAGGTGTGAGGTGATGTCTCATTGTAGTTTTGTTTTGCATATCCCTGATGATTAGTGATGTCAAGCATATTTTTTAAAACGATTTTATTTTTATTTATTTGACAGGCAGAGATAACAAATAGGCAGAGATGTAGGCGGGGGGGGCAGGCTCCCTGGTGAGCAGAGAGCCCGATGTGGGGCTCGATCCCAGGAACCTGGGCAAGGAACCTGCTTGATTCTCTTTCCTTGTTGCTCCCCTCCCTATGCTTTCTTTCCCTCTCAAAGGAAAGAAAAACAAACAAACAAAAAAACCAGGGGTGTGACCTACTGAAGTATTGGCAGTGACCCCATAATGATTCATCACCCCAGCCCTAAGAATGCTGCACCAGGCCAGAGTTCCCAGGGACCATGGTGTGCTTCCCAGATGATCAAGAATGAGCCTGTATCACTCGAGGACTGAGACAGGCACCTAGGACAGGCCTGAGAGAGCAAGCAGAGACACAGCCCTTCCCTTCATCAAGTTCACAGGGAGTTTTACCGTTCCCCGGCAGGCAGACTATGAAATCCAGATGTGTGGCTATTGTAGCAGATGAAAACATTTTGTCCATCTTCTTTCTTGTTGCTACCTGATCTTGCTTTGAGGCAATCCCACCCCACCATGAAGTGTGGTCTTAGGGCAGGTGGCAAACAGAACCAGGAAGGCCCCTCCTCTGTTTCTACCTCTGTGGCAGCCAGGCATGGCATGTGGCTCACACTCTGTGCCCAAGGGCTTTGACTCCAAAGCACGGGCCCTGAGGACAGGGCGGTGGGTGGGGGTGGTGGGGGACATCCATCACCATGGCCACTGTGCTGTGCTCCTGTCAAAGGCACACCTGGACACATAGCATTTCCCTAAGTCCTGGAGAGCCTGCTAACACGGTCTGATTTCTGTTTCCCATGCTTAGGGTCAGTTTCTGTCCTTTGCAACCAAGATTTCTGGTGGATACCAATGTGCATATTTAAGCAGTGTCCTTGAGTGCTGTGTATCACCCACTCCATCTCAGAGCATCCTCCTTCTGGGTTACATTTACACCAGAGGACTTGGGATAAGTCTTCACAGGCTGTCCCAAAGTTAATCTACATTAACACTTGGCCACATCAAGGAAGAAAAAACAAACAGTTGCACATCACATAAGGAAGCAAGCTGTGCCTGGCATGGGGCAGGGCCAGGCTCACAACATCTTCCTCTTCATCTCAAAGAAACAGGGAAGTGCTCTGAAGCATTGTTCCCACACTGCCAGGCAGAGCTTTTTGTCAAGGTGCACAGCAATAGTTTGCTTTCCTAAATACAGAGAGTCATCCAGTGCAGGGTTGGCAAAGAAGAACCCCAGGGTCAAGTCTGGCAGATGTCCTGTTTTTTGTGAGTAGAGTTTTATTGGATCATAGCCACACCTCTTTACTTAGCTGTTGCCCCTGACTGCCCTCCTGCTGTAACAGCAGAGCTGAGTCCTTGGGAGTATAGCTTGTGAAGCAGAAAATATTTACTATCTGGCTCTTGATAGTAAAGAGCCAGATCCTTCACAGAAAAGGATCACCAGCTCCCAACCAAGGGCAGAAATCCCTAAAATAACCAAGAGAAAGGTTGTATTTCTGAGTGTCCAGTTTCTAGGTTGTTCACAATTTCTTCCTGTTCATTTTTTTTTAAGATTTTATTTATTTATTGAGAGAGAGAGAGACAGAGAGAGAGAGAACAAGCTGTAGGAGGGGCAGAGAGAGAGGGAGAAGCAGACTCCCCACTGAGCAGGGAGTACGAGGTAGGGACTTGATCCCAGGACCTGAGATCATGACCTGAGCTGAAGGGTGGATGCTTCGTGGAATATTACTCAGCCACAGAAAAGAATGAAATCTTACCATTTGCGACAACATGGGTGGAATATGAGTATTATGTTAAGTAAAATATGCTGGAGAAAGACAAATACTATATTTCACTCCTATCTGAAGTCTAAATAAATAAATAAATAAATAAAACCAAATAAAAACCCAAGAAACCCAAACCAACAAAATTAATCTCAAAGATACAGAGAATCGATTAGTGGTTACCAGAGGAGAAGGGGGCATGGTGTGAAGGAAGCCAACTGTATGTTGATGTTTGGTAACTAGACTTGTAAAGGTGATCACACTGTAGTGTATACAGATGTTGAATTATAGAGATGCATGTCTGGACCTTACACACACACAGATATCTATATACATAGATTATATGTATATATGTATATAAGTGAACAGGTGGACGTCTTAGGGATGTCAAACATTGTTTCTAGTCCCTTTGGCCATCTGTCTCCTTTGGAGAAATGTCACATTACCTACACATTTAAAAAAAAATTTTTATTTAATTGCAGGTATTTATTTAAAATATCTGAGCTAGAAGATTCTATACTTTTCAGAATGTTCTCCATCTGCTCATAAATTTTAGTCTGTTCATCCAAGTGAAAAAGAATTCTAGAATATAACAAAAAAGATTTTCCTAAGAAGATATTCAAACAAAAACTTACAGTTTGGCCTTGGTTCCTTGACCAATAATAAATTGCATTGTTGTTTTTTTTAATTTTTAAAAAAACGTATAATATATTTTTATCCCCAAGGGTACAGGTCTGCGAATCACCAGGTTTACACACTTCACAGCACTCACCATAGCACATATCCTCCCCAATGTCCATAACACCACCCTCCTTCTTCCAACGCCTCTCCCCCCAGCAACCCTCAGTTTGTTTTGGAAGAGTCACTTATGGTTTGTCTCCCTCCGAATCCCAACTTGTTTCGTTTATTCTTTGCCTACCCCCTTAACTCTCCATGTTGCATCTCCACTTCCTCATATCAGGGAGATCATATGATAATTGTCTTTCTCCGAATGACTTATTTCGCTAAGCATAATACCCTCTAGTTCCATCCACATTGTCACAAATGGCAAGATTTCATTTCTTTTGATGGCTGCATAGTATTCCATTGTAGATATACACCACATCTTCTTTATCCATTCATCTGTTGATGCACATCTAGGTTCTTTCCATAGTTTGGCTATTGTGGACATTGCTACTATAAACATTCGGCTGCACGTGCCCCTCCGGATCACTACATTTGTATTTTTAGGGTAAATACCCAGTAGTGCAATTGCTGGGTTATAGGGTAGTTCTATTTTCAACTTTTTGAGGAACCTCCATGCTGTTTTCCAGAGTGGTTACACCAGCTTGCATTCCCACCAACAGTGTAGGAGGGTTCCCCTCTCTCCGCATCCTCACCAGCATCTGTCATTTCCTGACTTGTTACTTTTAGCCATTCTGACTGGTGTGAGGTGACATCTCTTTGTGGTTTTGATTTGTATTTCCCTGATGCCCAGTGATGTGGAGCACTTTTTCATGTGTCTGTTGGCCATCTAGATGTCTTCTTTGCAGAAATGTCTGTTCATGTCTTCTTCCCATTTCTTATTGGATTATTTGTTCTTTGGGTGTTGAGTTTGCTAAGTTCTTTATAAATTTTGGACACTAGACCTTCATCTGATATGTTGTTTGCGAATATCTTCTCCCATTCTGTCTGTTGTCTTTTGGTTTTGTTAACTGTTTCCTTTGCTGTGCAAAAGCTTTTGATCTTGATGAAATCCCAATAGTTCATTTTTGCCCTTGCCCTTGCTTCCCTTGCCCTTGGCGATGTTCCTAGGAAGATGTAGCTGGGGCTGAGGCCGAAGAGGTTGCCGCCTGTGTTCTCCTCAAGGATTTTGATGGATTCCTTTCTCACATTGAGGTCCTTCATCCATTTTGAGTCTATTTTCGTGTGTGGTGTAAGAAAATGGTCCAATTTCATTTTTCTGCATGTGGCTGTCCAATTTTCCCAACACCAGTTATTAAAGAGGCTGTCTTTTTATCCATTGGACATTCTTTCCTGCTTTGTCAAAGATTAGTTGACCATAGAGTTGAGGGCTTTTTTATTTCTGGGCTCTCTATTCTATTCCATTGATCTATGTGTCTGTTTTTGTGCCAGTACCATGCTGTCTTGATGATGACAGCTTTGTAATAGAGCTTGAAGTCCGGAATAGTGATGCCACCAACTTTGGCTTTCTTTTTCAACATTCCTCTGTCTATTCAAGGTATTTTCTGGTTCCATATAAATGTTAGGATTATTTGTTCCATTTCTTGGAAAAAATGAGTGGGATTTTGATAGGAATTGCATTAAATGTGTAGATTGCTTTAGGTAGCATAGACATTTTCACAATATTTGTTCTTCCAATCCAGGAGCATGGAACATGTTTCCATTCCTTTGTGTCTTCCTCAAGTTCTTTCATGAGTACTTTATAGTTTTCTGAGTATAGATTCTTAGCCTCTTTGGTTAGGTTTATTCCTAGGTATCTTATAGTTTGGGGTGCAATTGTAAATGGGATTGACTCTTTAATTTCTTTTTTCTGTCTTGCTGGTGTAGAGAAAGGCAACTGATTTTTGTGCAATGATTTTATATCCTGACACTTTACTGAATTCCTGTACAAGTTCTAGCAGTTTTGGAGTGAGTCTTTTGGGTTTTCCACATATAGTATCATATCATCTGCGAAGAGTGATAGTTTGACTTCTTCTTTGCCAATTTGGATGCCTTTAATTTCCTTTTGTTGTCTGATTTCTGAGGCTAGGACTTCTAGTACTATGTTGAATAGCAGTGTTGATAATGGACATCCCTGCTGTGCTCCTGACCTTAGCGGAAAGGCTTTCAGATTTTCTCCACTGAGAATGATATTTGCGGTGGGGTTTTCATAAATGGCTTTGATAATATTGAGGTATGTGCCCTCTATCCCTACACTTTGAAGAGTTTTGATCAGGGAGGGATGCTGTACTTTGTCGAATGCTTTTTCAGCATCTATTGAGAGTATCATATGGTTCTTGTTCTTTCTTTTTTTTTTTAAGATTTTATTTATTTATTTGACAGAGAGAGAGATCACAAGTAGGCAGAGAAGCAGACAGAGAGAGAGGGGGAAGCAGGCTCCCCGCCGAGCAGAGAGCCTGATGCGGGCCTCGATCGCAGGACCCTGAGATCATGGCCTGAGCCGAAGGCAGAGGCCTAACCCACTGAGCCACCCAGGCACCCTGTTCTTTCTTTTATTAATGTGTTGTATCACATTGATTAATGTACTGTTGAATCCTAGTTGAATTCGCTAGTATTTTGGTGAGAATTTTTGCATCTGTGTTCATCAAGGATATTGGTCTATAGTTCTCTTTTGGTGGGATCCTTGTCTGGTTTTAAGATCAAGGTGATGCTGGCCTCATAAAATGAGTTTGGAAGTTTTCCTTCCATTTCTATTTTTTGGAACAGTTTCAGGAGAATAGGAATTAGTTCTTCTTTAAATATTTAGTAGAATTCCCCCGGGAAGCCGTCTGGCCCTGGGCTTTTGTTTGTTTGGAGATTTTTGATGACTGTTTCAATCTCCTTACTGGTTATGGGTCTGTTTAGGTTTTCTATTTCTTCCTGGTTCAGTTGTGGTAGTTTATATGTCTCTAGGAATGCATCTATTTCTTCCAGATTGTCAAATTTGTTTGCGTAGACTTGCTCATAGTATGTTCTTATCATTGTTTGTATTTCTTTGGTGTTAGTTGTGATCTCTCCTCTCTCATTCATGATTTTATTTATTTGGGTCCTTTCTCCTTTCTTTTTGCTATGTCTGGCCAGGGGTTTATCAATCTTATTAATTCTTTCAAGGAACGAGCTCTTAGTTTCACTGATTTGCTCTATTGATTTTTTGGTTTCTCTTTCATTGATTTCTGCTCTGATCTTTATGATTTCTCTTCTCCTGCTGGGTTTAGGGTTTCTTTCTTGTTCTTTCTCCAGCTCCTTTAGGTTTAGGGTTAGGTTGTGTACTTGAGATCTTCCTTGTTTCTTGAGAAAGGCTTGTACCGCTATATATTTTCCTCTCAGGACTGCCTTTGCTGTGTCCCACAGATTTTGAACATTGTGTTTTCATTATAATTTGTTTCCATGAATTTTTTCAATTCTTCTTTAATTTCCTGGTTGACCCATTCATTCTTTAAAAGGATGCTGTTTAGTCTCCATGTGTTTGGGTTCTCTCCAAATTTCCTCTTGTGATTGAGTTCTAGCTTCAGAGCATTGTGGTCTGAAAATATGCAGTGAATGATCCCAATCTTTTGATACCAGTTGAGACCTGATTTAGGACCCAGGATGTGATCTATTCTGGAGAATGTGCCATGTGCAGTAGAGAAAAATGTGTATTCTGTTGCTTTGGGATGAAATGTTGTGAATATATCTGTGATGTCCATCTGGTCCAGTGTGTCATATAAGGCCTTTATTTCCTTGTTGATCTGTCCATTTCAGGGAAGGGAGTATTAAAGTCTCCTACTATTATTATATTATTATTGATGTGTTTCTTTGATTTTGTTATTAATTGGTTTATATAGTTGGTTGCTCCCACGTTAGGGGCATAGATATTTTAAATTGTTAGATCTTCTTGTTGGACAGATCCTTTGAGTATGATATAGTGTCCTTCCTCATCTCTTATTATAGACTTTGGCTTAAAATCTAATTGATCTGATATAACAATTGCTACTCCAGCTTTCTTCTGATGTCCATTAGCATGGTACATTGTTTTTCACCCCCTCACTTTAAATCTGGAGGTGTCTTCGGGTCTAAAATGAGTTTCCTGTAGGCAACATATAAATGGGTTTTGTTTTTTATCCATTCTGATACCCTGTGTCTTTTGATGGAGGCATTTAGCCCATTAATATTCAGGGTAACTATTGAGAGATACGAATTTAGTGCCATTGTATTGCCTGTAAGGTGACTGTTACTGTACATTGTCTCTGTTCCTTTCTGATCTACTACTTTTAGGCTCTCTCTTTGCTTAGAAGACCCCTTTCAATATTTCCTGTAGAGCTGGTTTGGTGTTTGCAAATTCTTTCAGTTTTTGTTTGTCACGGAAGCTTTTTATCTCTCCTATTTTCAATGATAGCCTAGCTGGATATTCTTGGCTGCATGTTTTCCTCATTTAGTGCTCTGAATATATCATGCCAGCTCTTTCTGGCCTGCCAGGTCTCTGTGGATAAGTCTGCTGCCAATTTAATATTTTTGCCACTGTATGTTGCAGACTCCTTTTCCCAGGCTGCTTTCAGAATTTTCTCTTTGTCACTAAGACTTGTAAATTTTACTATTAGGTGATGGGGTGTGGACCTATTCTTGTTGATTTTGAGGGGGGTTCTCTGTACCTCCTGGATTTTGATGCTTGTTCCCTTTGCCATTTTAGGGAAATTCTCTCCAATAATTCTCTCCAATATACCTTCTGCTCCCCTCTCTCTTTCTTCTTCTTCTGGAATCCCAATTATTCTAATGTTGTTTCGTCTTATGGTGTCACTTATCTCTCAAATTCTCCCCTCGTGGTCCAGTAGCTTTTTGTCCCTCTTTTGCTCAGCTTCTTTATTCTATGTCATTTGGTCTTCTATATCGCTAATTCTTTCTTCTGCCTCACTTATCCTAGCAGTGAGAGCCTCCATTTTTTTATTGCACCTCATTAATAGCTTTTTGATTTCAACTTGGTTAGATTTTAGTTCTTTAATTTCTCCAGAAAGGGCTTTATATCTCCAAGAGGGTTTCTCCAATATCTTCCATGCCTTTTTTGAGCCCCGCTAGAACCTTGAGAATCGTCATTCTGAACTTAGATCTGACATATTACCAATGTCTGTATTGATCAGGTCCCTAACCTTCGGTATTGCCTCTTGTTTTTTTGTTGTTGTTGTTGTGAATTTTTCCGCCTTGTCATTTTGTCCAGATAAGAGTATATGATATGAAGGAGCAAGTAAAATACTAAAAGGGTGGCAAAGACCCCAGGAAAATACTCTTTAACGAAATCAGAAGAGATCCCAAATCATGAGGGGGGGTGATAAAGGGGATAAAAAGAGGTTCAGAAAAAAAAAAAGAAACAATTAAAAAAAGAAAACTAATAAAGAGAAATATAAAAAATAAAAAAATATATATGTTAGATAAACTAGTTTTAAAATGTTAAAAAAGAAAAGGGTAAAAGTTAAAAAAAATTAGCAGAAGAAGAAAAAAGAAATTGAAAAAAAATTAAATTAACTGCAAGACTAAAGAACCATGGGGAGAAAGCCATGAGTTCTGTGCTTTGCTTTCACCTCTGGAATTCTGCTGCTCTCCTTGGTATTGAACCTGCACTCCTTGGTAGGTGAACTTGGTCATGGCTGGATTTCTTGTTAATCTTCTGGGAGAGGGGCCTGTTGTAATGATTCTCAAGTATCTTTGCCCCAGGCGGAATTGCATTGCCCTTACCAGGGGCTGGGCTGAGTAATCTGCTCAGGTTTGCTTTCAAGAGCTTTTGTTCCCTGAATGCTTTCCATAGAGTTCTGGAGGACGGGAATGAAAATGGCGGCCTTCCAGTCTCCGGCCCAGAGGAGCCAAGAGCTTGAGGCCCCACTCCTCAGTGTGCCCTCAGAGAATAACGCCCAATTACTCCCTTCTCCCTGGCCTCTGGCCGCGCTCCGAGATCACCAAGCCTGCGACCGGTTCAAGGTAACCCCAAGCTGAGAGCTCACTCCTCGGCTCTGTCTCTGTAGCCTGCTTCCCTGTTCTAATACCTGCAAGCTCTGCGACACTCAGACACCCCCAATCATTCTGTGACCTTGCGGGACCTGAGGCCACACTGACCCCACGTGGGCTTCACCCCAGTTTAGCCTCTGGAGTGATGTCCCTCAGCAGAACAGACTTTTGAAAGTCCTGATTTAGTGCTCCATTGCCCCGCAGCTTGCCGGAGCCGGCCCCTCCTTCCGCGGTGTATCTTCCTGTCGCTTTGGATTCACTTCTCCGCCAGTCCGACCTTTCAGAAAGTGGTTAATTTTCTGTTTCTAGAATTGCTGTTCTTCTCTTGAATCTCCTGTCGGATTTGTAGGTGTTTGCAATCTTTATATGAGCTATCTAGCTGATCTCCTGCTACCTGATATGGTCCCAGCCTGCTACTTCTCCACCATCTTGACTCCTCCCCCTCCCTACACATTTTTTAATCAGGTTGTTTGTCTTTTTGTTGTTGAGTTGTATGAGTTCCTTACGTATTTTGGATATTAACCCATTATCAGATATACAGTTTGCAAATGTTGCCTCCCATTTGGTAGGTTGCCTTTTCTTTTTGATGGCTGATGGTTTTCTTTGATGGGCAGAAGGCTTTTGGTTTGATGGAGTCCCATTTGTTTACTTTTGCTTTTGTTTCCCTTGCCTTTAGAGTCATACCCACAAAGATGTCAGTAAAGCACATGTCAAGGAGTTTACTGCCTGGGTTTTCTCCTGGGAATTTTATGGTTTCAGGTCTTACATTCAAGTCTTGATTCATTTTGAGTTCATTTGTGTGTGTGGTGTAAGACAGTGTTCCAGTTTCATTCTTTTGCATGCGGCTCTCCAGTTTTCCCAGCACCAGTTGTTGAAGAAACTATCTTTTTTCCATTCTACGTTCTTGGTTCTTTCGTCATCGTAGATGAATTGTTTATACATGTGTGGGTTTTTTCTGGGCTCTCAATCTGTTCCATTCATCTGTGTGTTTGTGTTAGTACCAATAACATACTCTTTGACTATAGCTTTGTGATGTAGTTTGAAATCAGGGAGGGTGATACCTTCCCTTTTTATCCTTAAGATTGCTCTGGCGGTTTGGGGGATCTTTTGTGATTCCATACAAATTTTAGAATTATTTCTTCAACTCTGTGAAATATGCCATTGGAATTTTGATAAGCATTGCACTGAATCAGTAGATTACTTTGGGTAGTGTGGACATTTTAACAATATTCATTATTCTCATCCATGAGCACAAAGTATCTATCCCTTTATTTGTGTGTTCACAAATAGAAGAGGATCCTTTCTATTCGCTTGGTGTGCACTTTGAGTACCTCCTATAGTCCTTTGAGGTTAGTCTCCAGGCAAATAAAACACTCTCCCAGGGTAAATCCCCGTTCCACCCACTGTGAAACCAGCTGTTCCTCATTCTGCCCAGATGCCCCATAGTCCCCTTCCAGCTCTTCATTTTGCTGCTGACCTTCACTCCCTCCTTTTCCAGGTGGGTCCACACAGACAAAACGATCCATCCTAACTCATCCCAGTGCTGTCTTTGTTCCACATCTAGTCCTATGACACGGAACGGATGGTTAGGTGTTTGTCAAATGAATGAATGGACCAGAGAGACACAGATAAAATGGGCGATGAATTGTTTCCTGATTGATACATTGGCATGAGCTCAAAAATGCATTAAGGGAAGGAACAAATTGTGCTATCTGGTTTTCCTATTGAAGTTTATTTTTTCTAATTTATTTTATATTTGAAATTAATTTGAAAAGGCTTTTTGGTGGAACTGGGCTCCATACATGCTATTTTCACAGGCTTTCCTCATGTACATTTTATGTCCAATTATTCTGTAATGCAGTTTCCTTAAGCCCTGTCAGGGATAGTCTTGCCTTCTTCCATTTCTAGCTGGACCTGAGCTTAAATAGGCTGCCCTTACAAAGAAACTGACAAAAATAGTGAAACTCGATTTAGGAAAACCTGTGCTTAGCAGATTAACAAGAAAGGGACTCTTGTTATTTCTTAGCAAATTGTTGTTTTTAAAAATCAAGACTATGTCTCTTTGCTGCCCCAACTTGTGTACAAATCTGGCACTGAATAAAATAAAACTCCCCTCCATGAGACTCCAAGGTGGCTCAGTGGATTAAGCCTGTGCCTTAGACTCAGGTCTTGATCACAGGGTCCTGGGATTGAGCCCTTTGTCGGGATCCCTGCTCATGGAGCTGTCTGCCTCTCCCTCCACCCCTCCCTACTGCTTATGCATGTGTGTGTGTGTCTGTGTGCGTGTGTAGGTCTCTCTCTCAAAAAAAAAATCAAATCTTCAGAATAAAATAAATTCTCCCAGTTCATGCCCATTAGAAACCTTAACTATCTAAAATTGTCCCTGTAGTTTGAAAGAGTTTAGGTTTTGTTCATAACTGTGGAGGATTTTCAGCTGCCTTACCCAATAAAAAATAGCAGATGAAGCCACCTTAGTCTTCCTTCTTCAGGAACAGAGAAAAACAACTTGGAAAGATCTGGTCTTTTTTTTTTTTTTTTAAGGAGGCTGCCTGGGTTGGAGAAGTCATGCAAGGAATCCTGTGTCAGAGCACAAGCATCTCCCTTATTTCTACTCCACAATGCCCTTCATTACATGTGCCTGTGTTAGATGGTGTTCTAGATCTGAGAAATCTCTCGTGCCATGAAGTCAGGGGATGGTGGGTTTTCCAGAAGAGGGATGCAAGAGTCCACGTACCCGGAGTTTTAAAGGATACCTTTCTGCTTGGGTAAAGAGCTAACTGAATCAAAGAAACTGATTGAACACACTTAAATTAGATAGGAAACACATTTATTAGCTGAAACCCTCAGTTTTCCTGAAACCAGTAATCAGCCACTGTTACATATCTTCCTCCATGAAAGCAACAGGTCTGCATGCAGAACTAACCACATACCAGCAAGTACCTTATCCTCGTGTCATGATTTGGAGAACAAGCGATAGAAAAGATTAGGATAGCTTGTTAAGAAAACATTTTCCCCAGGCACCTTGATTTGTTCTGTTTTCTCTCAAAGAGCTCAAGCCGACGGCTACTTCATAGGTTGATCCTCTTTCCTTTCACCAGCCGCACTCGAAATCTAAGCACATCCTGGAAATAAAACCAAGCACAGTCAGTTGATGGAACACAGGGATCTGTTCAACATGAGACGAAGTAGATTTCTAGCATCTACCAACAGTTGAATGGAAAAACTCTGCACAGTAGTCCTATCAACTGGTAAATAAACCATATTCTAAGACTTTAAATAATGTACTTGCCCACATCTAGAATAGTGTTGACCAAACTAAGAGAGCAAGTCCCCAGAAGGTCAGCCTGTGTTATTTGGCACTGCTGTTGACCACAGGTGTCTTCAACTGGCTGACCACAGTGTTTGGTCACAACAGTCCACACTGCCCCTTCTCCTGCGTTCCTTTAGACACTGCTCCATTTACAGTGATCTGATCCTACTTGCAAATGATGTCATGAGTTACGGCTTGATTTTTCTTTTTCCTTTGTCTTTTTTTCTTATAATTTTTTTATTTTTTTAATAAACATATAATGTGGGGCACCTGGGTGGCTCAGTGGGTTAAGCCGCTGCCTTCAGCTCAGGTCATGATCTCAGGGTCCTGGGATCAAGCCCAGCATCGGGCTCTCTGCTCAGCAGGGAGCCTGCTTCCTCCTCTCTCTCTGCCTGCCTCTCTGCCTGCTTGTCATCTCTCTCTGCAAATAAATAAATAAAAACTTAAAAAATAATAATAAATAAACAAACATATAATGTATTTTTATCCCCAGGGGTACAATTCTGTGAATCGCCAGGTTTACACACTTCACAGCACTCACCATAGCACATATCCTCCCCAATGTCCGTAACCCCACCCCCCTCTCCTTCCCCCATTCCCCCCAGCAACCCTCTGTTTCTTTTGTGAGATTAAGAGTCACTTATAGGGGCGCCTAGGTGGCTCAGTGGGTTAAGCCTCTGCCTTCAGCACAGGTCATGATCTCAGGTCATGGGATCGAGCCCAGCATTGGGCTCTCTGCTCAGTGGGGAGCCTGCCTCTCCCTCTCTCTCTGCCTGCCTCTCTGCCTACTTGTGATCTCTCTCTGTCAAATAAATAAATAAAATCTTTAAAAAAAAAAAAAAAGAGTCACGTATAGTTTGTCTCCCTCCCGATCCCTTTTTTTTTTTCATTTCTTCTTTTCCTACCCCACCAAACCCCCCACGTTGCATCTCCACTTCCTCATATCAGGGAGATCATATGATAATTGTCTTTCTCCGAATGACTTATTTCGCTAAGCATAATACCCTCTAGTTCCATCCACATTGTCACAAATGGCAAGATTTCATTTCTTTTGATGGCTGCATAGTATTCCATTGTAGATATACACCACATCTTCTTTATCCATTCATCTGTTGATGCACATCTAGGTTCTTTCCATAGTTTGGCTATTGTGGACATTGCTACTATAAACATTCGGCTGCACGTGCCCCTCCGGATCACTACATTTGTATTTTTAGGGTAAATACCCAGTAGTGCAATTGCTGGGTTATAGGGTAGTTCTATTTTCAACTTTTTGAGGAACCTCCATGCTGTTTTCCAGAGTGGTTACACCAGCTTGCATTCCCACCAACAGTGTAGGAGGGTTCCCCTCTCTCCGCATCCTCACCAGCATCTGTCATTTCCTGACTTGTTACTTTTAGCCATTCTGACTGGTGTGAGGTGACATCTCTTTGTGGTTTTGATTTGTATTTCCCTGATGCCCAGTGATGTGGAGCACTTTTTCATGTGTCTGTTGGCCATCTGGATGTCTTCTTTGCAGAAATGTCTGTTCATGTCTTCTTCCCATTTCTTATTGGATTATTTGTTCTTTGGGTGTTGAGTTTGCTAAGTTCTTTATAAATTTTGGACACTAGACCTTCATCTGATATGTTGTTTGCGAATATCTTCTCCCATTCTGTCTGTTGTCTTTTGGTTTTGTTAACTGTTTCCTTTGCTGTGCAAAAGCTTTTGATCTTGATGAAATCCCAATAGTTCATTTTTGCCCTTGCCCTTGCTTCCCTTGCCCTTGGCGATGTTCCTAGGAAGATGTAGCTGGGGCTGAGGCCGAAGAGGTTGCCGCCTGTGTTCTCCTCAAGGATTTTGA
Source organism: Mustela putorius furo (assembly GCF_011764305.1). NCBI lineage: Eukaryota > Metazoa > Chordata > Mammalia > Carnivora > Mustelidae > Mustela > Mustela putorius. The sequence continues at coordinate 8,558,324 of NW_025422060.1, forward strand.
TGGATTCCTTTATCACATTGAGATCCTTCATCCATTTTGAGTCTATTTTCGTGTGTGGTGTAAGAAAATGGTCCAATTTCATTTTTCTGCATGTGGCTGTCCAATTTTCCCAACACCAGTTATTAAAGAGGCTGTCTTTTTATCCATTGGACATTCTTTCCTGCTTTGTCAAAGATTAGTTGACCATAGAGTTGAGGGCTTTTTTATTTCTGGGCTCTCTATTCTATTCCATTGATCTATGTGTCTGTTTTTGTGCCAGTACCATGCTGTCTTGATGATGACAGCTTTGTAAAAGAGCTTGAAGTCCGGAATAGTGATGCCACCAACTTTGGCTTTCTTTTTCAACATTCCTCTGTCTATTCAAGGTCTTCTCTGGTTCCATATAAATGTTAGGATTATTTGTTCCATTTCTCGGAAAAAAATGGGTGGGATTTTGACATTCCTTTGTTCTTAATAAAACAATTCAGACTTTTTTGTTTCTTGTTTATTTTTGAGCCAACAACTAGGTCAGGTGGAAAAAATGGTTTTGGAATTGGACCTTATCCAAAATGTACCTCTGTCACTTACATCACTCAGGCCAACCTCTTGGACTTTTCACTTTCTCCCTAAGAGCGCGTAGTGAGGGATTTCTGGGTGGCTCAGTCAGTTAAGTGTCTGATGCAGGTCATGATCTCAAGGCGCTGGGCTCGCTGAGGGAGGAGTCTGCTGGAGATTCCCTGCCTTTCCCTCCTCTCTCCCCCTGCTTGTATGCACTCTCTCTCACTCAAATAAATAAAGAGATCTTTTTTAAAAAAAAGTGAGAATGACTTATCCACAGGGATTTGGTGAAGAAAGGAAGACTAGAGATATGAAAGAGCTCTTATAACTCACAAAGAACTATGTAGCAGAAATTAATATCATTATTCTAAGTAAAGCTAGGAACTATATCTGCAAGACTAACATTTTCAAATAAATACAGGTGGGTCACTTGGGTGGCTTAGTCCGTTAAGCATCGGTCTTTGGCTCAGGTCATGATCTCAAGGTTCTGGGATCCAGCCCCTCAGTAAGCTCCCCACTCAGCAGGGAGTCTGCTTCTCCCTCTCCCTTTGCCTGCCTGCCGCCCTTCCTGCTCTCTCTCTCTCTCTCTCTCAGATAAATGAAATAAATACACAAGGCAATGACTCACCACAACCTGACAGACCACAAACACAATATATGCATTTTTTTCTGCTTTAAAATTCAGAGTGTTGCATGGAAGCCCCACTTGACAAAAAGTGATGCATTTTAAGCACTGGCCCAAGGGAGGAGCACAGAGGGTCTACCATCTACGGTGTGAAATGAGAGCCTTTGCAGATGTGGGATAGAGTCATAGATGCTATGGGAAGGGGCAAGGGAGAAGTCAGATTCTTAAGCTGAGAAGGAGTTTCAGAAGATGACTCCTAATGGCATGGTAGCTTAGTGCTGGTGTATGGTACTCTTCAGAGTACTGGAAGACCCAGAGTTATCATGACGCTCGGTCTCCTTGGGGTTCTCCCCCATAGGAAATGCATGCATTTATAATGAATGCAAATAAAAACATAGGATCAGCCTTTTGGTTCAGTGGCTAAAATGGACTTCATTTACAAAGTAAATATGTTTATTTTAGCTTTGACTACAGTTTGTCTGGTGACCATCATCATCAGCTTTGAATGTTCTAGTTACAAAGAATTTACAAGTGATATGTATTAAGTAGAAAGGCTACGAAATAATGTCTCTATCCCCCACAGATAAGCATCAGTGGTTTCTGAAGTCTGCTCCATGAAACTCCAGATGCCAACTGACCCAAACAAAACCTGCTTAGGAATGGCTTTCTGGGAGTCTCCCTGGATTTGTAGATACGTCAATACTCTGCCCTATACAAATAAAGGAGGCCTATGGGTGAGAGCCCAAGCCTCTAACTTTCCTTCTGTGCGTTCAAGAAGGTAGCCTTCGTCCTTCACTTGCTCTCCTCCAGATCTGTTTTCTGTTTCCACCTGTCCATCCTGGAACAGAATAGCCTGCGTACCACAGGGTGGCCAAAGACATAAAAAAGCACAGCGTGCTCAGATGCCCCAGCCGGGGACGCGTGTACAAGCTGAAATTCCACTATAATTCTTAGTGGGTCTCAGCAATGCTTGTGCAAGGCGCTCTAAACAAAGCATGTTATACTCAAATTACAAGAGGTATGAGAGTTGTTAAGCATCTGAAGAAAAGAAGACAAAAAAGTCTTAACCTGTCATCTCAAAAAAAATATACCTGCAGCCTGGTGTCATCTGGAATTCCATATAATTTTTTTCCTATCCGTGAAATATCCCTCTCAGCGACTTCTTGACTGGTGCCTTTCACATCAATGTAGTGGCAGTCCGCCCCGGCGAAATGGCAGGAAATTGCCTGTGTAGAGTGACATGGTTAATACTGGGAAAAAAAAAACCATTCCATTAACACCAGCAACCGAACAGGGAGACTTCTTTTAGGAAATCAGCAATTTCACTCAGCGTTTGATTTCTAGAATGTTCCATGCTGTCCTGTATTAGTCTCTTCGGGGTTCAGTATCTCTTTTCCCCCAGGTACAGTTTAAGTCTGACTGAGAAATACAAGAGGTTTTTAGCTTCCTGCGATCCTTGTTTTGAAAAAGGGTGGGGAACATAATGATATGAGTAAGAGGACTTTTAACTTTTCAACATGTCAATTTTCTAGTGTGTGGATGTCCTCAAGTCCTAAACAGGAATGTGTTCCAGGGTTCTTCACCATTTTCTTAGTCATGAAAGTTAGTTACTCAGTTGAGTTTGGGGTGATTTGTCATTTCAATGGCTACGGATCATGAAAACAAACAAACAACAACCCACAAAAATACCTTGCAAAGGACAATAATATACACACCACCCCTCTGAAATAAAATGGACACTTTGAGTCCAATAGCATCACATACGATCCCCATCTTCTTTCTGTCTGAAGGTAAGATGGAGGTTACTTGGTTCTCCCCATTCTTGAAAAACTTACAAGCTAATCTAAACTTAAAACTCACTTTCCTAGTTTCAGGTTAGTTCTCTTGAGGCAACTGCCTACTGAAGGGACTGCCTGCTTTGCCCAGAACACTGAATTTCTATGCAGTGGAGTCACAAACTCCATTTCCCACAGAAGCCCCCAGACCATGCCAAGGAGGAGCGACACCTGAGGCCAAAGAGGAAAAGGGCACACTCATATACACATGTGTTTTTGGTTTATTTTTAAGGGTTCATACTTTCCCAAACATTTTACTAGCTGAAACACTATTGAAAAATTGCAAAGTTGGGGAATTAGCTTTCATAATACTTAGGGTGTTTTACATTATATAACTTTTATTTTCATACAATAATCATGTCATATACAACTTGTTAACATGGAATCTTGCAATATGTAGTTATCCTATCTCAGTTTATGATCCTGATCATGTAGCACGTGTTATAACTTTCTGATTCATGTAAACTCTCAGATTATTGTCTTGGCTTCGCTTTTTTATATACACACATAGACATAAATTTCCATTTTTCATTCCAAGCTGAATTTGGGGCTTAGGATGCATGATAAAAGGCCCAAATTAGGAGCACCTGGGCGGCTCAGTTGGTTAAGTGTCTATGTTCAGCTCGGGTCATGATCCCAGGGTCCTGGGATTGAGCCCCATATCAGGCTCCCTGCTCAGTGGGGAGCATGCTTCTCCCTCTCCAGTTCCCCCTTTGCTGTGTCCCCTCTCTTGTTATCTCTCTCTGTCATAAATAAATAAAATCTTTTTTTAAAAAACGCCCAAATTAGTGAAACTCAGGAACACTCATATTATTTATGTCACTGTGCCTATACCCCCTGCTTGCACACTTCTGAGGGCCATGCTGGTGGAGAGTCCAATCTAGTCTTTATTTGAAATGCTGGCATTGTGCACATCATGGATATTTTTTTCTTTTCTTATTTTTTTTTTATTGTTATGTTAGTCACCATAGAGTACATCATTAGTTTTTGATGTAGTGTTCCATGATTCATTGTTTGCATATAATACCCAGTGCTCCAGGCAATCTGTGCCCTCCTTATTACCCATCACCAGGCTCACCCATCCCCCCACCACGCCCCCCTGCCCTTTTAAAACCTTCATTTGGTTTTCTGGAGTCCCTAGTCTCTCATGGTTCATCTCCCTCTCTGATTTCTCTCCCTTCATTTTTCCCTTCCTTCTCCTAATGTCTCCATGCTATCCCTTATGTTCCATAAATAAGTGAAACCATATGATAATTGACTTTCTCTGTTTGACTTATTTCACTCCACATAATCTCCTCCAGTCCCATCCATGTTGATGCAAATGGTGGGTATTCATCCTTTCTGATAGCTGAGTAATATTCCATTGTGTATATGGACCACATCTTCTTTTTCCATTCATCTGTTGGAGGCCATCTTGGCCCTTTCTACATTTTGTCAATTGTGGAAATTGCTGCTATGAACATTGGGGTGCATGTGGCCCTTCTTTTCACTGCATCTGTATCTTTGGGGTAAATATGGAGTAGTGCAATTGCTGAGTCATAGGGTAGCTCTATTTTTAATTTTTTGGGGAACCTCCACACTGTTTTCCAAAGAGGTTGCACACGTCTGCATTCCCACTAGCAGTGTAAGAGTGTTCCCCTTTCTCCACAACTTCTCCAACATTTGTTGCTTCTTGCTTTGTTGATTTTTGCCATTCTAACTGGTGTAAGGTTCTGGAGGATTCAGAGATACCGCCTTACATCATGGATATTTTTTCAATTAGTTTTGATTATCTAAATACTTCCCTAAAATTTCATTGAACTTGAATGCTGAGGGGTTAGGTTTTTTCCTTTCCTTTTTTTTTTTTTTACACCTTTCCCCCACCCCCATTAAATTTTGATCCAGAAGAGTGTCTTCTTGCCTCACCTTCATCATGGCCCTGTCAACCTGATAGAAATATTAATGAATAGAAGATGAAACCAGGAAACTAACCCTTGACCTCAGGGAGACAGTGGTAGTTGGTGTGAAAAACTGGAAGGTTTCACTCAGCCCCCCACAATCCCCAACATTTAGTATGGACAGCCATGTTATATGGAGAAATGGACGTCCACAGTATTATCAGATCTATTGAATTTTTGAGAAGTGAGAAATCTGGGACTATGAGAAATTTTGTCAGTTTTAAATCATTAGGTGTTTAAAACATTCTGAATCGAAAAACAAATTGTGGGACTCAGGGATGGAAAATACGGCTGCCTGTGAAATCTGAGGTCTGGGCAGCCAATTCAAAACGTTTGCATAGAGTAGATAATGATTTTCCAAATAACAAAGCTCTTATAAACCTTCCTCTTATGTGGCTACTATGAACTATATACATTCCAAATTTTATGATTTTTATATGCCAGCCATTGTTTCTGCCTCCAAAAGCACAGGCTATGGGCTCCCAAGTATGATGTTCTTCTGAAGCAATTCTATGAATGCTCATAATTCATTATCAGCAGGATTATGATCCTGAGCTCACCTGGCTTCTTACTGATATGAACCTAACAGCAAGAGGTAGCAAATAGATTTCCTGGTAAATAAACCAGACTAAACGCCAGTTTAGTTCAATGTCATAAATCTCATAGTTTCACATATCTTGACATTTTTGTTTCTAATGTATTCATCTTTGGAAAGTCCAGTGATGGGAATGCATACCTTCCGGTATCCTTGAGTTCTGTTCCAACCAGATCCATGGATAAGCAAAGGATGAAAGAAAACAGTGTCTCCCTTCTCCATCACAAGATGCACTCGGGGGCAGTTTTCATCATAGTCCTGAATCCCGTAGAACATTATGTTAACTCCGCCCTAGATCACATAAGAGAACCAAGACTATATTTGAGGAATCCAATGATTAAGAATTTTGTCAATGACTCATTAGAAAAAGCAAAGGTTTCCTAAGTTCTGCCAAGAAAAAGACATAAAAAGATTCTTCAAAGCAACTGTAAATATACAAAAACTTCTCAGACATCTGGTTGTAAAAATCATGGATTTGGGGGCCCAAATGAAGAATATGAAATTTCCACTTATCCTTCATTACCAAATTATAAATGAAGATCCAGACCAACTTTGCATTTTGCAGTTAACATGGGAGATCCCCTTTCCAGCATGAATCTGTAATCACACTTTCCCAACATGATATTCTTCTCCCCCATAACTTTGCCTAAATCATTCTTCTATTATTCAGGAGTACCTCTGGGAAGCAAACTGTATTCTCAGGCCAGAAGAGAGAAAATGTTCAAGTCTCCTCAGCTCAGAAAGCACTCATGTCACAACCAGAGTAAAGAAAGAATAGTAAATTACAACACTGTGCTTTTTTAGAACTACTTCCAATGTTAGCTATTGCTTTAAGTAATGGTTATGGGGGGAGCACAGTACCCCAGTCCCCTTCATAGGACTGTCCCACATTCTTCTGGGGGAAGGATTCTTTCCTGCTGGACTGTGTTGGGCCTTTCATCCAGTGCCCTTCTCTCCTGGCTAGGTGGACATGTAACCTATGCAAAGTCAATCTGAACTCCCACTGTCATCACTTTGTATCTGAACAGAGGATTGATCAAAGGCATTGGTTATGGTCAAGGTTCAACTGCCCCCACCAAGTGCCCCATCCTGACTTCCCACTGACACACTCCTACTTTCCTGCTTACCAGAGCCAGCCAGCCTTTCCATGGACTCAGCATGTGCCTGCAACCCTCCAAGACACACACTCTTTGGATTAAGTCAGCCACAGCCCACTTCTGTTGCCTGCAACAAACTTTGTTGCCTGCAACTGCAATAAACCTCAACTCAGTTTTTCCATAAACCTCAACAGTTTATGAATCTCACAATTTCAGATTTTGTATCAGAATCCAGACTCAAAAGTTTTCACTTGGCACTAATTCTCAGTGTAAGAATTCCAACTAATTGAGACAAGTCCTGAAAGCCATATTCTTTACTTGCTACAAAAAACCCACATGCATTCTTCCCACCTGAACAACATGTGCTCTTCTGGGGTTTTCAGACTTCATTGTCTGAGGCCTACAACACGCATAATCTCCTCTCTGGTTTCTCTGCCTCTGGACTCCACACCGCAGTATCTCCTGCTCTAGATTTCAAGATTATCACTCTTGAAGAGACGATTTGATCTTACCATTTGTGGGCTCAAAACCGTTCAATAGTTCAATCAATAAACCATACAACAGGCAGGCAGTGGAATACTACTCATCCTTCCCCAGAGCCTTCGCTGGTCTCTCTAACAGGAAGGAAATGATTCCTCCCTCGTCTTTATCCTGAGATCTAGCGATCAGTGGATAAGAATTACTTAGCAGCTGATACATGCATCTGGTGTTGTGGGTGTTTAATCTGACCTCTGCAATGAGCTTGATGATTTTAGATCCTATACAGTGCCTACCAGAGTTTCCCACACTGGACAGCTTTCCAAAACTTCTTGAAAGAAAAATTATTATTCTACCTGAAATCTTTGAATTTTCCCTGATCCTGGTTGTAAAATCTAAAACAATGTTTTGGTAAGAAAGGAAATTCCATCTCATTGTTAAAGTTCTGTATGGAATCTGATTTAAAATTAAAACGATAGGGCACGTGGGTGGCTCAGTGGTTTAAGCCTCTGACTTTGGCTCAGGTCATGGTCTCAGGGTCCTGGGATCAAGCCCCACATTGGGCTCTCTGCACAGTGGGTAGCCAGCTTCCCCCTCTCTCTCTGCATGCCTCTGCCTACTTGTGACCTCTTTCTCTTTCTGTCAAATAAATAAATAAAATCTTTAAAAATAAATAAAAATAAAATCAAAACAATAAATATTCTGGTTAAGATTTATCTTCTAGGGGCACGTTGGTGGCTCAGAGAGTCAGGTATCAGACTCTGGATTTTGGGATCAGGTTATGATCTCAGGGTCACAAAATCAAGCTGCATGTTGAGTTAGTGCTCACCAGAGTCTACATGTCTGTGTTCCTCCCCCTCTGCCTCTCTCGGCCCAAGCCACCTCTCACAAGTATCACGAGCAAATATCACGAGTTGTCTCCCTTTATCCCTGTCTCTCTCTGTGTTTGACTCAAATAAATAAATGAATAGGGACGCCTGGGTGGTTCAGTTAGTTAAGCAGATGCCTTCGACTCAGGTCATGATCCCAGGGTCCTGGGATCGAGTCCCACATCGGGCTCCTTGATCGGCAGAGAGCCTGCTTCTTCCTCTGCCTCTGCCTGCCTCTCTGTCTGCCTGTGCTCGCTCGCTCTCTCTCCCTCTTCTCTGACAAATAAATAAATAAAATATTTTTCTAAAAAATAAATAAATAAATAAATAAAATCCTAAGAAAGAAAAGGAGGGAGGAAGGAAGTGACGGAAGGAAGGAAGGAAGGAAAAAGAAAAGGAAGGAAGGAAGGGATTTTTACCTCCCACTTGGGATAAGCATGTGGCTTCAGGTCGCCTTTGTGACTGCCCGGGAGCACACACAGGCAGCCATTGTTCCGGTCGATGTGCTCCATGGCTGTCCAAGCACCAACTATGTTATTGCTGGGTCTGATGGGGAAATAGTGCAGATCCTGGTGCAAGGGGTGGCGGGATGTCTTCTTGCCTGAAACAGAACCTGCTGTTAAACCACACTTGAACCTCAGAATTCATCTCCTCTGCCTGAAAACCAGATCGGTGTCTATCCCTCCAAAACCCAAAGAAGTGAAACCACACTACAGACAATCAGCCTAGAGAGATAAGCACCAAATTGGAATATCAAATCGACAGGGTGACTCCAGATCCTACACTTTTTTCCTGGGTTTCTGACAGCCAGGGATTCCCACCATTCTCTGGCAACTCATAACATGCTATGATCTCTATTGTGTTTCATTCCACTGTAACTCTGGTTTGGGCACGGAGCCTAGTACTCAAAGAAAAGTTTGGTCAACTGAAGAGAGTAACCAAATTTGAAGTTCCCTATTAGTCCTCTAAGTGGCTGATACAAACACTATCGAGTAACTAAATTAATAAAAGGCTTCCAAGAAGTTCTTCACAGAACTAAGAGCACTTGGTGAACAGTCACTATGTAGAATCAGAGATCACAGAACCACATTTACATGGTTCCCTGTTTTGCACTCTGAACTTGGTACTGTTCCCCTATGCCCAACCCCAATGTCTCTAAGCAAGACATCCAGGGTAGGAGAGATTTCATGGTGCTACACTACAGGCTAGTCACATAAAACTCTCCTGGCCTCAAAAGTGGAAAACAATAAAGAATTCTGAAGGACCAATTTATTACTGCTAGTAGAGTAGAATTTCTCAGCACGGAGCAAGCACTATTGGCTAAAAAAAATGCAGATTCTTGGGGGTGTCTGGGTAGCTCAGTCAGTTAAGCATCTCTTAATTTCAACTCAGATCTTGATCTCAGGATTATGAGTTCAAGTCCCTGGTTGGGCTCCATGCTGGGCATGTAGCCTACTTACAAAAAAAAATTTTTTTTAGTGCAATTTCCTGGGTTTTCGCTTCAGAATCAGTTTCTCTGGGAGTGAGATATTAGGAGCTACATTTTAGGAATCACAAGACATTTTACGTCAAGTGATGTATGTGATTTATAAGAAAGCTTTAATTTTGATAATAATAATATCTTCAATCAGGAAAAAAGAATTTACACCATCATTGGTAACAATAGTTAACAAAGCTTAGGGATGAGAATTATAATAATAGGAGCCTATAGTATATGAACAGTCATGTTTATTAAACCAAACTTTTGAGCAGCAAGCCAGTCAGTCTTCCAGAAATCCGATAATAACCCTATAGTTAACATCTGAAATCGCTCTTCTACCTCACTATTGTTATGATGTATGCTATTTTAAGACAAATAAAAGAACATATATATTTAGTTATCCAAATTTAGCAGTTACACACAGAGCTAGAGTTAGAACACCTTAAACTCTCTCTTTTCCTTTTTTTTTTGGGGGGGGGGGGGCGGCTTCTCCGTAACAAATAAGAGCTCTTTACCAGAATCTGGAGGTTTGTTTATCAGCATTGTATGCAGGGCCATAATATCAGGTCCAGTGAAGCACTCCACATATTTCAGAATCTAAGGGAAAAGAACAAAGAATTTGGCGATAAATATTATGCACAAAAGTGGCACAAAAGTACAACTATCTGTACAAGAGCCAAGATGCCTTCATTCAACACTTGGTAGGAGCGCCTGGGTCGCTCAGTCAGTGAAGCTTCCAACTCTTCATTTCTGCTCAGGTCATGATTGCACAGTCACAGGATCAAGCCCTGCACTGGGCCCTCTGTTCAGTGGGGAGTCGACTTGAGATTCTCTCCCTCTGCCCCTCCCCTAAAAATAAACAAACAAACAAATATATATATCTTTTAAAACCGCTTAGTATTTCACAACATTGCAAACAAAGCTTGAAGGCAGGAAAAAGTTGTAACAGCAAGTCTGCAACACTCTGAATTAAATAGGCTTTTCCAAGCTAGTTGGAACCCTAACCACTTTTTCTACATGGGAGGCATGTGGGGGCGCCTGTGTGGCTCAGTGTGTTAAAGCCTCTGCCGTTGGTTCAGGTCATGATCCCAGGGTCGTGGGATCAAGCCCCGCATCGGGCTCTCTGCTCAGCGGAAAGCCTGCTTCTCTTCCTCTCTCTGCCTGCCTCTCTGCCTACTTGTCATCTCTGTCTGTTAAATAAATAAATAAATAAATAAATAAGATTCTAAAAAAAAAGAGAGAGGCATGTGTTTCTCTGAGGTAAACTCAGAGAAGGGCAGAGATAAACCTTCTTTCAACTGGAACTGTCCATAGTTGCCCAGCGAGCAGGCAGCTTCCTCTTCACCCCCACCAAGACTCTTCATAAGGAGGGACCATGAGGGGGGCCTGGCTGACTCAGTAGGTAGAGCATGCAACTCTTGAGCTGGGGTTTGTGAGTTCAAGCCCCACGGCGAGCATAGAGCCTACTTAAGAAAAAAACAAGGGACCATGAGAGGCCCCAACATGCGCAACGGCCATGCGTAGCCCAGAGGAAAAGAGAAGGGCAGCTGGGGTGCTACCTCTTTACCTCTAAGCCACCGAGGGAGGGGACATGCAGAAAGGAGTCGGCGGTGTGTGTCGACTACCTGCAGGGGGCTTTATGCATCAGCCCACCTAAACCACACAGCGATTCCTGAAAAGTAATGCCTCCATGGATGAATAATCCTTTAAAGTGAACACCCCATGCAGATAAGCCCAAAGCTAATAAACTGCCCTAGTTTGCAGAGCCAATTCAATGAAAAACATGGTATTGAATCTCCAATTCTGTCTGACTCGAAAAAAATGAAGCATGTTCTACTGCTTTCTCATTGTTTGATCCTGTGTAGAAGGAATACTGGCAACTTGAGCAGGAAATGCTTGAAATGAAACCAAAATCCTAGAAGTCAGGCCTCCGACTTGTTTGTTTATAAAGCGTGTCAACTTTTGCAATTTCCTTAGGCCAGTATTTTCTTTCTTTCCTTTTTAAATAATCCCTAATCCCACGATGGGGCTCAAACTCAGGACCTTGAGATCAAGGATCTCATGGTCCCACAACTAAGCCAGCCAGGTGCCTCTGACCAGTATTTTCCAAACCTCAGTGACCCTCAAGAGCCATTTTACCATTTCCATCATACTTTACAGAGGTGCCCAATATAGTTAGCCAACAATTTTTCCAAACTAACTTACGTCTTATCCTGATTAATAATATTCCTGAGGTCCTAGGTTGGATGTGCTGGGTATTTTTTCCAATACACATTAAAATAAATACCTAATTACTAAAAGCAGGACCCACCTCCTAAAAATCATTGCATGAACCAGCAATTGCGTGGTTCAGATTTTAGAGCAGTGGGAAACCTGGATGTCCCGGTCGTGCTAACTCTACCCTGTGCTGCCACTAACGTCAAGATTTTCCTCCTTGGTGGATGCACACAACTTCCATTTCCATAGCAGGACTTGAGGCTGGGAAGTCATATCCCCTCCTGTCCCCCACCCAAGGGGCTGGACTTCATAGCTGGCTTACCTGTACACAGAGTTTTTTATGCGGCAAATTTTCTTTATTTTTAAAATTATTTTAAATGTGGTTTTTTAAAGATTTTATTTCTTTGTCAGAGAGAGCAAGAAAGAAAGCAGTAGGTAGAGGGAGAAGAGGGCTCCCTACTGAGCAAGGAGCCTGATGTAGGACTCCATCCCAGGACACAGGGATCCTGACCTGAGTCCAAGGTAAATGCTTAACCAACTAAGCAACCCAGGTTCCCATTTAAAAAAAAAATTTTTTTAAGTTATAATTAACCTCCACAACCAGCCTGTTCAAACTCACAACCCAGAGATCAAGAGCCACATGCTTGGGCCACTTGGGTGGCTCAGTCGGTTAAGCAATTGAGCCTTGGTTTCAGCTCAGGCCATGAAGCCAGGGTCCAGAGATCCACCTTATGTCAGGTTCTGTGCTCAGCAGGAAGTATGCTTGAGATTTTCTCTCTCCCTCTCACCCTCCCCCTCTCTCTAAAGTAAACACATAAATCTTAAAGGAAAAAAAAGGTAGCATGCTCTACCAATGGAGCCAGCCAGGTGCCCCCATTGGGCAAATTCTCTAATAGCACTTGCGGTTATAATTTCTAGCATGTACTATATGCAATGTGTCCTTTAAAGCCATTCTAAATAAATTGTTCAATAACTGTGCTACATTTATGCAATGGGATGTTACACAATAATTTAAAAGCATGATATAGATTAATCTATAAGTCATATAAAGGATGTGTAAGATCTACTATAAGTGTAGAAACTACACTTGTAAAGTGGACAACCAGTATGTTCCCATGTGACACAAAAGGTGGGGGTAGACAGATGCACCTGCAGAGCCATGAGAGACTTCTACTTGAAGACACCAGAAAGCTCGGTGGTGAGTGGGGCTGGAGGATGGGAGACTTTCCTTTTCATCTTATGCCCTTCTGTACCATGAGGATGCCTTTGTAAATCTGAACTACTCAAAGAATATTGATTTTTTAAAAAATGAGTTTAAATCTGAACACAAACTTAAACCTCTACTGACCAGTTCATTAGACAAAAAGAAACAATAAATGGATGTCCAGTGAATAGGATCTGCAGTGTACCTCCTGTTGGTATGCCCATATCCACAGTGAGAGAGGCTCCTTCTCTAAGGCAGAATTCCTGCCCTTCGCAACCAAGAATGATGACCAGACTCCAGAAGAGGGTTCTCCATCTGCCCCCGACTAACATTTGGAGCTCGATAAGTCATCATTTGGGGAGGCGACTATTCTGCACTGGAACTATTCTGTAGTTCTGGGACTATTCTGTAGGATCTCTGGGCTCCATTAGCAGCTCACCCACCCACCATGCCCACCTCTACCCTGACAGAAGCACACAGTCCCCACCGTGTGCCAACCCAACACGCTCCAGGCACCGCCAAATGTCCGCCTCCATTTGAGAACCACTGATCACCAGCCACAAAACAGAGGGGCCAGATAAAGTGTAAGCAATTCTAGAGGCAAGCACGCAGGTGCGTTATTCACTTAAAAAGAAAACGCAGAAAGTTCTCGAACCTCAGGGAGAGTGCAGTATCTGAAGAGTTCCTCATCTTCTTGGAAATCTTGGATCTTTGAAATCATCTTTTCACCTGGAGTAAATTCTGATTTTGCAATGCTTACATCTCTCATTATCATCATTCCCTGTGGTTTCACCTCCCCTTTGCAGATTCTTTCAAACTCGTTCCTAGAAAATTAAATTGGCAGATGATGTCATGACTGCAGGCTCCAGGCACCTGTCTGGCCAGTTCTGTGGAAAGAGTCTCAGAGATAGAGCAGGGGGTGTCCCTGCACCAGACTGACCTCCAGGTCAGGCTGAGTAGTTCTGAGGATGGAGAGAGAAAATGACCAGCGCAGCAGCCCCTGTCTCCTCACTGTGAGGCCGGAGCTCACTGCGGGGACTCCCCTATTCCTTAGCCTAACAGAACAGTGAGGAACCGTCTGTGATGTGGTGTACCTGAGTAATAACGGCAAATAACTTCTCTCACGCTTACCATGGGCCAGGCCCCGTTCAAAGGCATCTGTGTGTACTTCACCTTATCCAGACCTCACAACAACACTGGGGCATAAATACGATTAACATCCCCATTGTACAGGTGTGAAAACAGGAGTAGAAAGTACGTTGCTCCAGAACACACAACAGGAAGTAGTCTGGCTAAGATGAAAGGCAGCCAGTCTGGCTCCAGAGCTCATGTCCCTAACCACTTCCCGATGAGCCAATCACCGAAAAATACCTGAACACACATGCTAATTGTACTCACATTCCCACTGTAAACACAACATAGTTTTGTACAACAACGAAGGGTTACTGTACCGAAAGCGTTCAATATCAGCATCAGACACCAAATTTCTAATGACGAGAAACCCATTTTCTTCATAAAACTTTCTCTGTTCTAGGCTTAGAACATTATTATCCCGAGTATACCTAAAGGAGAAAAAGGAATTACAAATAAGTATAAGTGAAAAATCACCATCCAACAACATGTATCAAGAGCCTGAGAAATGTTCATACTCTTCCACCAAGCATCTCTACTTTTTATTTACTCTAAGAAAATAATCTGAATTTTTTTAAACAAGTCTAGAGGGGATGGTTTATCTATTTTTTTTTTGAAGTAATCTCTATACCCAATGTGGGGCTCGAACCCACAAACCAGAGATCAAGAGTCACATGCTCTTCCCACTGAGCCAGGCAGGCCCCTAATCTGAACATTTTTAAAACGTTTAAATCTAAAATGTTAAGTACTACTGTTACCAAAAAATAGAAGAATAATGAATTATATCTGCTCAATGGGTTAGGACTCAGGCCTTAGAAATGAAGAGCTTGGGGCCCCTGGGGAGCTCAGTCAGTTAAGCGTGGACTGGTTATTTCAGCTCAGGTCATGATCTCATAGGTCTGAGATCGAGCCCCCAAATGGTCTATGAGCTCCGTGGGGAGACTGCTTGAGAGTCTCTCCCTCAGCCTCTCCCCCAACTTGCAACGTGTGCACTTTCTCTCTTAAATAAATAAATCTTCTAAGAAAATGAAAAACATAAAATGGCATGTACAGACTTACTATAATAAAATACACTGAGATTTGTGTAAAACCAAGACACAGGGTACCTGGGTGGCTCGAGCATATACCTTTGGCTCAGGTCATGATCCCAGGGTCTTGGGATCGAGTCCCACATCAGACTCCCCGCTCTTCAGTGAATCTGCTTTTCCCTCTGCCCCTCCCCCATGCTCCTGATCACTCATGCAGGCCCGGTCTCTCTCTCTCTCTCTCTCTCTCAAATAAATAAATAAGATCCTAAAAAGGGTACTTGAAAAAAATGCAAATAAAATTTTAAAACACAGTTTTTAAGTGATTGCTTCTATGTAATGGAATTGTGAATGATTTTTCTTAATTCCTTTTCTTCTCTTTCAAATTTGTTCAATAATGACTACGTATGGTTGTTCGGGTAGGAGACAAATTCAATACATTTTATACTTTAAATTGTCTAGATCATATCTTCTCAGAAGAAATCAAAGTGACAAAATCCAAGTAAGTGCATAGCATATGCGCAAACTCAGATCACCCAGTCCATTCTTCCAGATTAGAAATGTGGCTCTATGAGAATACTCCATGGAGATCGATGTCTTCCCCTACAAAGGTAATTTAAGATAAACCAAAGACGCTAGCTAATACAGCAACAGGACCACAAGCCATAGGCTAACTTAAATGAGGTATAACATGTCTGAATTTGAACAAAATCAGATTATACACCTCTGATATTTTTCCTCTTTCTGAACTTTAAAATACATATAAAATTACAGTCATCTTCAAATTTTCATAATTTGAGTTCTCATTAGAACTTGTCCTGGCAACAAATGATTTGTATAATGAATTTTTTTAAAGAATTTATTTATTCGGGACGCCTGGGTGGCTCAGTTATTAAGCGTCTCCCTCGGCTCAGGTCACGATACCAGAGTCCTGGGATCGATCCCCGCATCTGGTTCCCTGCTTGGTGGGAAGCCTGCTTCTCCCTCTCCCACTGCTTGTGTTCCCTATCTGGCTCTGTCTCTCTCTGTCAAATTAAAAAAAAAAATCTTTAAAAAAAAAGAATTTATTTATTCTCTGTAGAGATAGGAGAGAGAAGAGGGGGCAGGGGCAGGGGCAGAAGGAGAGGGTGAAGCAGATTTCCTGCTGAGCACAGAGCCTGACCCATGACTGATCGATCCCACAGCCCATGAGATCATGACCTAAGCCAAAATCAAGAGTTGGATGCTTAACCCAGTAGCCACCCAGGTGCCCCTGTGTAATGAATTTTCACCAGACAACATGAGATGTGTTTTATATCTTAATTACCACTAGGAAATGCTTTATGCACATTGTATAGTTACTAATGACAATTCGATCTACTTACTGGAATTGTGGAGGATGGAAACTGTTAGGAGAAACAGCTCCTGAAGTGGAGTGAGCTACCTAGGTAGGGAATTAAGGCAAATAAAATGAAATTGAGGAGTCAACTTTTTCTCGAAACAACAGTCTGCCCTGAATTAGCTCTCACCAGGGAAGACTGGGTTACACACATAGCTGCGGACAGGCACGCACGGTTGCTTACATCGTCTCATTTCACAGAGCCCAGAGGAGGGACTGGAAGTCCCAAGACCTTTATCACCATCCCTGCTGCCCAGAGCAGGAGAATGAGACTCACAGGGCTCAGTAACTGGGTCCCAGATCATCCAGCAGAAAATGCCTCAGGCCAGACTCGACCCATACTCTTGATTTCATAGCTTCCACTGATTTCTTCCACTTACTATTCCCTCCACTAAACTGCCAAACAAATAAAAATTGTAAGGTTCAAATCTAGCAGTAAGAAGAAATGTGCTCTTCCAAAGAGAAATTGAATTTAGTGGGAATCCATTCTGAAATTCAAGAAACCGTTTGGCTTGTTACTCTTCAAAAAAAAAAAAAAATCGATTAAATAACAGTGGCTAGGCTCTAGGGAACATATGATCCACATAGTTTAGTATAATTCTAACTATCTTAAAGAGCTAGAAATTCTTTCTAGTTTTCTATCCAGAGAACTACAGCAAATTTACTTAGCCACTTCTAATTTTTTCATTGTTTCTTTAGCTTAAAGAGTGAGTATAAGAATGTCATTACTCATAAACATGTTATTTTTGTCTTGTCCTTATGTAACTGGGGACAGTATAATCCTTTGTTTTCCTAGACAAAGACTTAATGTCCTTTGTCAGCTGCTAGCAAGATGTGGTGGCCAGAAGGCAATATTTCAGTCCACAATTCTTCTCCTTCCGTTGTGGGTTCTGGTGGTGGTGACTGCTTTCCTCGGAGAGTTTTTTCAATGATGTGGAAATGTTTCATGTCCTTACCATATAATGTTAGTAAACATGAAAAAATGGGTCCAAAAAGCTATTTATACAGGATGGCTGTAATTATGTAAATGCACAGGAAAGGAACACACCAAAACATTGACTGATAATGATCCGTGAGAGTTGGAATTATAGGTCATATTTCTTTTCTTCTCGATGCATCTCTGCATTTTAAAAATGCATTGTGTTTTATGTTTTAAAACCCCTGCCTTATGCCAGAACCCACATCTCTCTAGAACCAGTTAAGGCTGGGAAGAGATGGCCACGTGATTTGCAGGATTGTTTTTAAGCCCCAACCACACGCAGGTTCACTGACTGTTTCGGCAGAGTTGTCCAATACCAGAGCCCCTGACCTCGTCTGTCTATTTAAATTGAAGAGAATGAAGGGGCGCCTGGGTGGCTCAGTGGGTTAAAGTCTCTGCCTTCATCTCAGGTCGTGATCCCAGGGTCCTGGGATCGAGACCCGAGTTGGGGCTCTATGTTCAGCATGGAGCCTACTTTCCCCTCTCTCTCTCTCTCTCTCCCTGCTTGCCTACCTGCCTACTTGTGATTTCTGTCTGTCAAATAAATAAATGAAATCTTTAAAAAGAAAAAGGAGAATGAAAAGGAAAACTGCCCCTAGCCATATTTCAAATGCTCAATAGCCACATGGGATTCCTAGTGCTGGATAGTGCTGGTGTAGAACATCTCCACCATGGCAGAAGGTTGACAGGATAGTGCTCTTCTAGTCAACACAGATGAAAAAGAAGCTCTAACCTCAACACTATTAGAGAAGCACCAGCAGGATCTGAATATTTTTTTTTAATTATTGTTATTTTTAAAGTAGGCTCACTGCCCAGCATGGAGTCCAATGCTGGGCTTGAACTCACAACCCGAGATCAAGAGCTGAGCCAGAATCAAGAGAGGTCTCAGGGACTGAGCTACCCAGGCACCCCAGAATTTTCATAGTAGTCACAGACTGGACCTGGAAACCTTCATTCTGGTTCCAGTTATCTCCAGTTCCCACACGTTGGTGGTTCTCACCGGTGGGCATGTATCAGAAACAAGTGAGAACAGATTGCTGGGCCCCACTCCGAAGTATGGGGAGTCCACATGAGCCTGGGAATCCGCATGTCTAACAAGTTTCCAGGGAAGTTGTTGCTGGTCCTGGGAGCACACTTTGTCAACCCCTGGTTTCGGTAATTAAATGTCTTTGGTCAAAAGTTTTAATGTCTCCTGGCCTCGGTTTCTGTGTTTTCACTGGTCAAATGAGATTACATAATCGCCTTGATCTGCGACGGGATTTTAGGTGGGCAGTGGTTCTGCTACATCGTGGCTGGAAGTAAAAGTAAAATAAAAGTAAAAAGAGACATTCGTAGAAGCATTTTTAGGAAGGAGTTCAGGATCCTGCACACAGCAAAACACAGCCTAATCCCATCACTTACGGGGAAATCCCACGCAGTGTCCTCTTTGCCCCCAAAATACCCCCTGAAAGAGAACACTTAATCGGAGCAGGAGAAACAATTCCATAAAGCATCTGACGTCCGTGTCCCGTAGTGACATTTTCCGGGAACCGACACGGGTGGCGCACACATCGCGGCCGCGAGTAACTCCGAAAGAACAACCGGGAGACATTGTATCCACTCCTGCGGGGCTCAGGGACACCCTGGCGGAGCAGCTCGCACAGCTCTCCTCAAGGAAAGAAGAGCCCGAGGGTGCGGGCCGGTGCCTCCCTCCCTCCCCGCGCCCCAGTGCGCTGCTGCCTGAGTGTCCACCGGCCCGCCCACCCCGGTGCTCCAGGCAGCCCTGCGCTCCAGTTCAGGAGCGACTGGGACTGTGCGTCGCGCGCCTCGGACTCTGGGCGGTCGGGTGACGCGCGGCCAAGTGCAGAAAACGCCACACTAGCTGAGAGCAGGCCCTCAGGAAGAACTTCCATCTCCCGGGAAGGCAGGGAAACAGGCCCCAGGAGGGCCGCGAAGCCTGGGGCGGCGCCACAGCAAGCCCCTGAGGCCGGCACTGTCACGCGGCCGCCCAGCGAGCAGGCCGGGCCCCCGGCTGGGAGCTTGGGGCTATCCGCACTGGGAACCCTCCTGCCCCGGCTCCGCTGCCTCCCCGCCCTTGGGCGCCCGGAACAGCTGACACCAACGCCGGGACGCGGGCGCGCAGGAAGGGGCAGAGTCCGCTGGGCGGCTGTGCCAAGAGCCCTGGAGGCCACCACACTTGCAGCCCGAGCCGCGCGCACCGCAAAGGATACACCGACGCCTGCCAAGCGCTGGCTGAGGTGTCCCAGCACGACGCGCAGGCGGGTGCCTGCATGGGACTGGTTCATGGCTCCCTCGAGGAGACGAGTCAGCCGGGCCTCAGTCTTCACTCGGGGCGGCGGGCGGGGCGCCGAGCCGAAGGGCCTGGCCGAGCGCTCGGAACTCCGGGGATTCCGCCTTGTGCGGGGGTGCACGTGGCCTCAGAGTCCACGCACTGGGCCACCGAGCGGAGCGGACCTCCTCTCCGCGCGCCCAGCCCCTCCGGGATCACAGAGATCCTGCCGCACAAATCAGGGAAACTGGTATTGAAGGGTTTAGCAACCGGGTCACGGTCGGTCGCCCAATGAGAAATGAGCCAAATATGACCCACCTTCCCAAACTGTCAGTCTAATTTATCGCACGTGTCTGTCTCTGCTGCTGAAGTAGCAATTCAAATGTTCAGCCCTGGAAGTAACGTGCTGTTCAAAAAATGCGTTTAAATTGTTGGGAATGCAGTGTGAAATACTAGAAACATATTGGCATTCATAGAAAAGGAAAAAAAGGTACATGAAATAAATGACTTTGTGAAACACGTCTGATCCACATAGCCTAATATAATCATAAATTTTCTTAAAAATTACAAGTCTAGGGACGCCTGGGTGGCTCAGTGGGTTAAAGCCTCTGCCTTCGGCTCAGGTCATGATCTCAGGGTCCTGGGATAGAGCCCTGCTTCAGGCTCTCTGCTCAGCAGGGAGCCTGCTTCCTCCTCTCTCTGCCTGCCTCTCTGCCTACTTGTGAGCTCTGTCAAATAAAATCTTAAAAAAATATATTATTCGAATAATCTCTACACCCAGCATGGTGGTCAAATTCCTGACCCCAGCGTGAGGAGGTATGAGGTCTACCAACCAAGCCAGCCAGACGCTCCTCCCTTCTTCCCTTCCTTTCTCCTCCCTTCCCTTCCCCCCCCCTTCCTTCCTTCCTTTGCTCCATCTTCCCGCCCTTCCCTACCCCTTCTTCCTTCTTTCGCTCATTTTTTCTCTTTTCTCTCTTTCTTTTCTTTTCTCTTCTTCCCTTTCTTTCCTTCTCTGTCTCTGGCTCTTTTTCTTCTTTTTCCAACAGTGTAAATACTTCACGGACAAGTACACAGGATTCCGGCCACCATCATCAAGGTCATAAACGTCCATCACCTCTCTGAGTTCCTTCCCAGACTCTTGCCCTCATTATTTCGTGTGCATGTGGTAAGGACACAGCCATAAGATCTACTCCCTTAGCAAATTTTCAGTAGAGAATGCAGCTACGGACGCTCTACTGTATTGTAGATCTCCAGAACCATTTCCCTAGCACACCTGAAACTTGGTAGCCTTAAACCATCCCCTCTCCGCTCTCCCCTCCCTCCACCCCTGGTAACCACCATTTTCTCTGCTTCTGTGAGTTTCACTCTTAAATTGCTCCTGTAAGTGGTAGCGGGTAGTATTAATCCTGTGACTGGCTTATTTTGCTTAGCATTGTGCCCTCAAGCTCCTTCCATGTTGTCACAATGTCATTTGTTGTCACAAATGGCAGGATCTCTTTCCTAATCAGGGTTGAATCAGATTCCATCGTGTGTGTCTACCGTATTTTCTTTATCCTTTCACGTGATGACAGACGCTTGGGTTGTTGGCATATCTTGGCTCTTGTGAAAAGTGTTGCAATGAACGTAGGAGTGCAAATATCTCTTTGAAATCTAATTTCAGTTCCTTTGGAACTGGAATCCAGTGGGATTCCTGGATCATATGATAGTTCTATTTTTAATTTTTTGAGGACCTTCCATACTGTTGTCCATAATAGCTATAAGAACTAGAAATTCTTTCTGAAATATCTTTCCCATCTAGTCTCTGCAGGTGACTGACACAGCATCTCACTGTTTCTTTCCTCTCCCTCATTTTTCTCATAATTTCTTTGTCTTAAAGAGTAACTTCCAGAATGTCTCACTTTATAAACATCTTCTTTCTTTTTCTTTTTTTTTTTTTTTAGATTTTATTTATTTATTTATTTATTTGGGAGAGAGAGAGAAAGCAGGGGAGGAGCAGAGGGAGAGGAACTGGCAGACTCCATGCTGAGTGCTGAGCCAGAGGCCAGGCTGGATCTCAAGATCCTAAGATCACCAGCTGAGCTGAAATCAAGAGCCAGCCACTTCACGCATTGAGCCACCTGGATGCCCCTAAACATGGTATAGTTTCTGAAGGGATGTCTTTAGGTAATGTGGTGAAACTGCCATACTCACGGAGAAAAGCAGGCCAGGACTCAGAAATTAGTTTATTAGCTGCTATTTCGTCTGAGGCCGGGTAAACAGTCATCAGCATCCAGAGCAAGGCCAGCCCTTTGGCCTTCATCTTTGGGTTCTCTATCCTTTATCCATGATTCCTCCCCACCCAGACTCTCAGATTTTTTTAGGTTGACAGAAATATCCTGGGCCTTTGCCCTTAGTTCTTCACCTCATCGCCCACAAATTGATCATCCCAGGGCTGGAGCCTGATCCTGAACTCGGTGACTGGGCTGCCAGGGTTTTCAGGAGAGGAGCTTTTGTTTATCATAGTTTAAAGTGAAGTATCTGGACTTTGGTAGGTACAGCAAAGAGATTCTCCATCTTTCTGCTCCTGAGAAAAAGGGCTCCTGGAGCAGGCATGGGTGACTCTGTGGGTCCTTACCGCCCTCGCCTGGTGGAAAGTGGGCACTACAAATGTAAATTCAATTCAGGCCAACCCCGATTATTTCAAGGTCAAGGCATTTACCCACACAGGCCCTGAAAGTTTTTGACTTCCCTGACCAATGGGAAAGACAGTGAGATGAGACTACCTACACCTGTAGTTTTAATGTTCCCCCCAAATACCTCGTTTTACAAGTGTGTGAAAATCCCAGCCACTCTACTGTGAGCTGGTTTAAGTGGATGGTTGTTCAGAGAGATGAAGGAAATCTTTGAACGCTTCCAATTATTGTCTGCCTCTTTTAAATTAAAGGATGATGGGTTTAAAATGTCTCATTGAAGATTCCATGGGGGAATTAGAACAATAATTTCTCCGTAGGTAATTTGATGAATGTTCCCAGTTTTAAAAACAGTGATTTGGATTATTTGGAAATTCCTTAAGTACACGTCTTTAATAATTGTGCTATTAAAATAGAAATATCTGAGAACATTTGAAATGGAACAGTAAAGGAAACCAACATTATCACAAGAATGATCATTTCTTTCTCCTTCAGCATTTGGCATTTATTCTTATTGCAGTTGGACTTTTGAAGATCACTTCAAAATCACCTTCAAGCAAAATCCTCTTCAAGCAATGTGCTTGGTTTCCCCAAACACTGAAAGTAACCTTGAAGACAAATACTGAAACACAACGATTTTCAAAACCATCTGAGGGATACTTCTCCCCAGATGTGTAAGAAGTTAAAGAAAATGATTTTTTAACAATAGCCATATTTGAGCAGCTAAAAACAAATGAGCGTGACCAAAGAAACTTGAATTAAATTGTTTAAGAGTTGTGCACACCTATGACCATTTTTAAAAGATTTTATTTTTAAGTAATCTCTACACCCAGCTCAGGCCAGAGCTTACATCCTGGAGACCAAGCGTTTCATGCTCCACCAACTGAGCCAGCCAGGTGCCCCAAAACTCTTTCATTATATGAAGGAGAAATTGCAATCAATCCCAGATTCAAACATGCCATTCTTTCCTGAGAAGAAGAGATGATCGTATCCCAGTAATTAGCAGCAAGGTTTAAAGCTGGTCAGATTCATTCGTGCATCAAACAGAAGCCAGCATCTTGGCCATTCCCTGCAGTTCTCCCCATCCTGGACTGTCTCAGCTACGGGGGCAGTTCAGCGCTTCCAGCGAAGGCCAGCCCACCCCTTGGGCAGTGACCCCATCTCCTGTCTTGACTATTCCAGAACTTGTTCAAGCGATTCTCCTTTCTTTTCAACCCTATTGGATCCCCTCTTCCACCATTAGCATAGAAGCCTACTGCTAGCACTGCATCTCTTGGAGGTTCCCTGGTGATACCATTTCCTCCAGCTCTCACTCACACATTTCTCCATTCTTTTTGCAGCAAAGCTTGAAAAAATTGGATACATTCCCTGTCTCCACTTTTTCTCCTCTCCTTTTCTTTGGAAGCCAGTCAATCTTCCATTCCACCCAAAGTGCCGGTCAAAGTTGACCAGCGATTACCATGTGGTGTACCCAAAGGTGGATTCTCATTTTGAAGCTTAGTACACCCCAAGCATCACAGGACTCAGCAAAACACATGTGCAACTTCCCTCCCTGTTCCTTCTCAGCCTCCTTCACTGGGTCTCCCTCACCTCCAGGCTCCTTTGACAGCTCTTTGTATACACACGGTTTCCCCAGTAATCTCCATCTTGTGACTTTAATTTCCTCCTGTGAACTGATGATCCCCAAATTTATATCTTTGGCCTGAACTCTCCAGAGGATTCCAGACCCTGCTTCCACATCGTCTAACAGACATCTCAAAACAGAATTCCTGAACCTCGCCCCTCAAAACCCATGCCCACCCACAAAAAAATATAAAGTATGTTTATGGCCTAACCCCCAAAAAGGGTGAAAGTGACCTTGTTTGGAAAAAGTGTCCTTGTGGGTATGATTAAGGATCTCAAGATGAAATCATCCTGGATTATTTGGGTGAGCCCTCAAACCCCAAAAAAAAATCTCTCCAGGTGACGACATCTGACTACCCCCACTCCCTTTCTGCTGAGCACCACTGATCTCTGGTATTTTGTGATGAAACAGAGAGGGAGGAAAGAAACAAAAACATTGGAGGAAAGGAAGGGGAAAAAAACAACACACATGTACCCAGGCACACACTCTACTCATTTCCATTCCTTTAGACCCGAATTATAATTTCAGAATCTGTCCCATAAAGATCATTGTCTTCTCACATGAAAATAATTTAAGAATAACAGGATAAATCTAATTCTAGGAGCACAAATCTAATTAAGCTATGTGTTGTAGCTATGAGACAAGCTTTCTATAAATCATTTCCACACAAAGAGACACAAGTGTATTTTCTCTGAGCCTGTTTCCGGTATCAGCCATAATTAAAACTAATCTGAGGGACTGACAGGGTGTGCGCTGCCCAAATTCGTGATCTTTCAGCATGAACTTGAACCTCAAAGATACATATGTATGAATCCAGCAGAAGATGAAAAGATAAAATTACCACTTACAGAATTGTTCGGGTTGAGACATGTCAGGAGGCCTGCGGTAAATTACCTAGCATGAAGGGAGAAAAAATTAACCCACAAACCTTCGCACACTCCTTGAGCACCTCACTTGTGCAGGGCTGTCTGCAAAGTAGAGGAAAATAGTGGACAGCCACCCTTCCTGTGAGCAGAGCGTTCACGGCTTAGCTGGCGAGAAAGACAGTAAATTCTTGCAAGGGCAGGCAAGCTGCAGGCGGAACTTCTCCCCAAGGCGTGTGTGCGGCCAGAGGAGAGGGAGACAGGCACCAGGAGACTCTGCTGGGGGGAAGCAGGGTTAATGGTCCCGATTTCAAGTTGCCCAGGAATGAAGAGACCTGTCAGTCCTGCTGTATGTTCCGCCTTCCATGGCCCCTTGTGTGTATATTCCAGCTCGGCATTTATAATCTTCATATATGTACATATGTTTGGGGCATCTGGGTGGCTCAGTCAGTTAAGCATCTGCCTTTGGCTTAGGTCCTGATCCTGGGGTCCCAGTGGGGAGTCGGCTTCTCCCTCTGCCTCTTCCCCTCCACCCGCTTGTATTTTCTCTCACTTACTCTCAAATGAATAAATAAAACTTTAAAATATATATATATTTTTTAAAATATGTGTGTGTGTGTATTTAAGGTCTGATGTTTTGTGATCAAATGTAATACATAGGCATTGTAGAAAAATTGAAACTAGAGAAAGAATTTTTCAAAACTAAAATTCACTCATGCTCCTGCTCTCCAGGAGAAAACTTGTGTGAAAATCCCATGTATTTTTCTCCATTCATATACAGTTGGAACAAGGAGCCTGACAAGGGACTGGATCCCAAGACACTGGGATCAAGCCCTGGGCTGAAGGTAGATGCTTAACTGCCTGAGCCACCCAGGCATCCTAAATAGCTACTTCTAAAATCCTCAGATCTTGGGGCACCAGCCTGGCTCAGTCTAAGCAGCATGTGACTCTTTGTCTCAGGGTCATGAGTTCAAGCCCCATGGGGTGTAGAGTTTACTTACATAAACTTCAAAAATCCTCAAATCTTAGTAGCTAGGGTATGGATGTACAATAACAAGGTTTTCAACATTCCAAGGATTAGCACTGAACACAACTTAAGGTGAAGGGACTGGAGACATTTGGGAATATCTTCAGTATTTATCTATATTTCAGCAACTGAGTATCTTGCAGTCATACAATGGAAAACTAGAGGGGCGCCAGGGTGGCTGAGTGGGTTAAAGCCTCTGCCGTGGGCTCAGGACGTGATCCCAGGGTGCTGGGATTGAGCCCCGCATCAGGGGGCTGCTTCCCTTCCTGTCTCTCTGCCTGCTTCTCTGACTACCTGTGATCTCTCTCTGTCAAATAAATAAATAAATAGAATCTTAAAAAAAAAAAAAAAACTACATTAGGGTTAACATGAATGGGGATATTTCTGTGATCTATGATTGGGAATTATGATAGAAAATGATAGGAAGTTATGTCTAGGATATAGTAACTGAGAAGAAACACTCTGCACAACTATATATGTATATATTATGTAAAACTAACTATATATGTGACTATGTATATATATATATATATATATATATATATATATATAGAAATATATAAGTATATGCCAATTTTTTAAAAAGATTATTTTAGAGAGACAGAGAACATGAGTGGGAGAGGGGAAGAGGGAGAGGGAGGAGAAAAGCAGACTTCCTGCTGAGTGCAGACCAGACTCAGGGCTCCATCTCATGACCCTGAGATCAGGAGCCGAGCTGAACTCTTAGATGCCCAACCGACTGAGCCACCCAGGTGTCCCTATACCAATTGTTTTAAAGCTGCACCTCTCATTTGGTATTTCTCTTAGTTTAGCTTACCTCAGTGATTTTTTTTAAGATTTTATTTATTTATTTGACAGAGAGATCACAAGCAGGCAGAGAAGCAGGCAGAGAGAGAGGAGGAAGCAGGCACCCCACGGAGCAGAGAGCCGGACACGGGGCTCGATCCCAGGACCCTGGGATCATGACCTGAGCCGAAGGCAGAGGTTTTAACCCACTGAGCCATCCAGGCGCTCCTTACCTCCGTGATTTTATATCCAGAAGTTCTCACATACTATAAAATCTGCCATGGAAATGCTGTGGCTAGATTCACGGCACTCTGATCGCCTGAAATCATCTGATCGTCTGGGGATGTTCCCCCACCCGCCACTTGGCAGTGTCACAATGTCTGCAGTTTACTTATGACAGTGACTCTACCAAAACAAAGGAATGTTTATGTGTATGTCCATATGTGTGTGTGTCTGTGTGCATATGTTCTACATAGGCAGGTGTGGTAGGATATCAGCACCTTAACATTTCTAGAAGTGTCTGTTGTACTATTTTGTTAGTTTTTACTTAAACTTGCTCAAAATAAAAGTTGGGAAACAGAAATAAATGTCATCTGGATTTTAAGCACCCCACAAACTTACTATAAGTGGATTTACTAGACTGATTTGACTCACTAAGGTGGATAATGGCTATTTAATTTTACTTTTACATTTTCTTAAGATTTATACATTTATTAGAGAGAGACTCTCATGCACCCGTAGAGTGGAGTAGGGAAGGGGGAGAAGGAGAGAATCCAAAATAGACTTCCTGCTAAGTGCTGAGCCCAATGTGGGACTTGATCCCATGACCCTGAGGTCACGACCTAAATGGAAACCAAGAGTCAGATGCCCAACCAACAGAGCCACCAGGGTG
Source organism: Mustela putorius furo (assembly GCF_011764305.1). Lineage (NCBI taxonomy): Eukaryota > Metazoa > Chordata > Mammalia > Carnivora > Mustelidae > Mustela > Mustela putorius. The sequence goes on from NW_025422060.1 coordinate 8,585,840, forward strand.
CCCCTTTACTGATAACTTTTTAAAGTCCTGGTTAACAGTCTCATTCTAATACTTGAGAAATCCTTTATAGATGTATCTGATTCGTGTGTGTGTGTGTGTGTGTGTGTGTGTGTTTATTTATTTATTTGACAGACAGAGATCACAAGTACGCAGAGAGGCAGGCAGAGAGAGAGGAGGAAGCAGGTTCCCTAGTGAGCAGAAAGCCTGATGTGGGGCTCAATCCCAGGACCTTGGGATCATGACCCGAGGCGAACACAGAGGCTTTAACCACTGAGCCACCCAGGCACCCCTTCTTTGTGTTATTTCTTAATGTGCTAGAAACAGAATCTAGCTTTTTACTTAAAACTTAAAAATAGGAGTTCATGGACGGACCTAGAGGGTATTCTGCTAAGTCAGAGAAAGCTGTACCCTATTATTTCACTTATATGTATAATCTATTTTTTTAAATATGTGGAATCTTAAAAACAAACAAAAAGCAGAAATAGACCCATAAAGACAGAGAGCTGACAGTTGCCAGAGGGGAGACTAGTGCAGGGATGGGCAAAGTGGGTGAAGGACAATGGGGGGGAGGGGTACGAGCGTCCGGTGGTGGAAAAGTAAGATACCGGGAGGAATGGAACAGCAGAGGGAATAGAGTCATTATTTTAATAGTGGTGACAGATGGTAGCTGTACTCGTGGGGAGCACAGCATGAGCATGGTAGGGCTTGACTACTATAATTTTCTTAATTATTTAGATGGACCAAAGTGGGGCCATGCTCCAGGAACCACTATATATCATTCTTCTCTACTAACCAGGCAAAATAGAAGACATTATACTAACTCACTATTTCATAGGTCTCAATGAACCTCTAGACGCATTTGCTTTTGTTCTTGAAATACAGATTAAAAATATGTTGGCTATTCTGCAACCAGATCGCTAGTACGGGGAATTTTCTCTTTCCTTCCACAAAGTTTTGGCAGGCTTCATTATATGCCAGCCTCCCAAGCAGGAGCTTCCCTCCACAAGCAACAGGACTGGGAAGGACAATCAGAAACCACTAGAAACACCCACTGTGTACCAAGTCAGAGATCAAATATTGATGAACCTAAAAATAGGAAATACAAGAAACCCTACAGAGAACATACCTGGGAACTATCCCCCGCAATGTCCACGGACCTGCCCAAAGCAACCGGGAGGCTTGGATTCTGCGACTCTTGAGCAGATCTAGACATCCATGGGCACCCTGTCCCACCAATGATTTCACTTGAGGAAGACCAAGCGAGACTATGGTTCACGAGGTTGAGCCACATTTAGGTTCAAGACAGACTCAACCAGAGGCAAAATGCTATTCCCTACACTTCACTTTAAGGAATTGTTTTTGAATCTGTTGGCTTTCCCTGTGTACCTTGGCAGGTTCAAAAATTGCAATTGTTCATGTGTCAACTTCTCATGAGAAAAGGTACAACTTACGGTTGAAAATAAATTATATTATCTGTGCCACCAATACTTCATCTAGAGAAAGACGTTCATCTGAGCATGTGAAATGAGCAGCTCAGGGACGTAGGTAGAGAGAAATCCAGATCTATGTACACACACACATGCAAACACATGACAATTATCTGAAGCATCGTTATTTGTGCTTGCTTTACTACTTCTGAAAATATAGTAGTAGTAGAATAGTATAGCTATTCTGTCTCTCTTTATGCAGAACTGTAAAACTTAGAATTCAGATTTAACTCTTTTAAAGGCAATGCTAAATTCAGATTGAAACTGCTGGCTCATTCATCTAAAATCAGAACTTAAACACTCACATTTATTTATCATAAGGCATGCTTGGGAGACTAGAGTACTAATTCAAAAAATATTGCCCAAAAAGTACATATTGCTTACACAGTATTTTAGTCTCTTCCTGGAAAAAAAATTACCGGACAGTCCATGTTTCCACACAGCCTGTGCAAATAACAAGCTAAGCTTGGATATTCTTGGGAAGTCACTCCTGTGGCCCGAAGGATGATTGAGCTCACCAGGGCCCCACCTTTTCAGACTGTATGTAAAAAATTCGGTGCATTTTAACAAGTTGTATTTTTGGGTGCAGCTATGCCATAGGATTTAAAGAAAATAAATCACTATCCTGAGATCAATGTGAAGTTTGAAAGTACTAGCAGGAAGCCAAATAATTGTCTATTAACTACTCACCAAATTTTAAGATACCTTACACAGATATTGCTAGAAGTCAAAGATGCATCACTGGATTCAAGAAACTTCCAAAATAACATGGGGTTTTTTGTGTGTTTTGTTGGGCCCAGATGTCAACTGCCAGAGTGGTCAAAGTGGGCAAGAACGCTTCCAGGACAAGTGTACTGTGACAGCAGCTCCACTGTCCGTCCCTCCTTGGTACCTTGTCCTGGCCCTTGGTACCTAACTTCAGTACGCTCGGCCACGTGGGGTGTGTGTCCAAGTCAGACTCCCTAGACCACCCGAGCTCGGACTGCACATCTGTGGTGTGACTGGAAAATGTGCCTGGGACAAGCAGCCTCAGCTGATGCTAAGGGAGGTGATCTGGAATGCTCTCTGGGAAATCCCGCTTTAGAGACCTGTTCTTCCTCCTCAGGATCACTCGAATTATCCAGACCACCATGTACCCAGCATTTTCTAAATACTAATCTTCATGAAGATGGTTTCCTCGGGTGCATAATCTGCTTAGCTCCCTTCCTCTCAGCAGGCTTGCCACCGAGGAAATCAGCATTCAAGACACGATCAACATTAAAAAGAATTCAGTTAGTCATCACTAGTGAAAGAAAAAAAAAAAAAAAAGCCCAACAGTCTGTTCACCTTACTCAGAGGTTTCCAACACATTTTATTTTTGTCGACCACTGGTCTTTAGCTTTTGAGGACCAACATCTGTATAAATCCCTAGAAAACGTCCAACAAATGTCTGTTCCGAAGCAGCCTTTTGGGTGCCGCACACCGTACTTATGGCTTGAGTTCCAGCTACACTTGCAAAAAGGCTGCCCTCTGGCTCCTGACGGAGGGCGCATCCAAAGGGAAGCCTCTTCGGGGGCGTCCTCTCCGCAGGGGTGGCTTCCTTTGGCAAGAAGATCTGTCGTCACGGCTTTGGTGCCCGGGCGCAGGAGGCATCAGAGACTCTCAGGGCCGGCGGCTGCTTCCCTCAGGCGGACACTCGAGGAGTCAGCGCGCTGCTTACTAACTGCGATCCCTCCTTATGGTTTAGTGGGTTAAAATAGAAGGAAGCCTCTGTTTTTAAGTAACACAGATAAACACCTTTTTAGATCGTCTATTTGTTCTAGCACTACAAAATTTAATTCAAGAAAATATAGGTCCCATGAAAGACTTAAAAGTTTTATAAAACTAAAATCTAGTTTTCCCCAATAAATTGTACTTTTAGCCAAAACCCTCCCAACGCTTCTCAAATGATACTAAAGGGGGCATCTGATTATACAAGAGCAATAAAAAAAATTAAATATTTATTTGAATAACAAGTTTCAGTTCGAGCTGCGACGTTGGCAATGCAGATTTTTAACACAGATCACAAAAAGCGTGCACAAAAACGTACTGGCGCCAAGGACAAAATAATGCTAAGATTTCGGCTAAAGAACTGCTGAGTTTAGGAAAACAAAAGGCCTGAAATCACTATACAAAATATAAAATGTAGTAACCACTACCATCCACAGAACAGTCTTTATTATTGATTATATTTCAAAATTATTTGTGTAGTTAATTATAGACTGAATTGTAAAGGAGTATTATTATACATAAACCCCCTTCCGGAAGGCCGATTCCTTGTTGCACGAGCGAACATCTAATTACATTGCAGTAAAAGGATCCTTGCTTGCTGTCCATAAAGAAAACAGTTAATAGTATTACTGTAAATATTAGGAAGGCTACAAAAAAAGAAACTAGCTTTCTTTTTTTGTCTTCAAAGTGCTTTCCATGCAGAGTTAAGCACTTGCCTTGCTGAACTGAATACACTACTGGGGAAATGTCTTGGGTCAAAAGAGACACTCTTGAATGAGGAGACCGGGCTTTACAAAGCAAGGACTAGAAGGAACCATGCAACCCTCTCACTCATGGGATACCAATGTGTCACTTACCAGTTCCATCTTTTCAGAATACCATCCAAGACACTTACAAAAGACCAGACCGAGAATGATAAATACGCACAAAATGGAAAGACACCAACTGCTATCTGACACCACGACGGGCATGTCTGTGCTACGGGAAAGCACCTTTAAAAAGAGCCTATGCGGCAAGAGATAAGTGTCTAAAGATTCAAAATGAATCAACAGTATTGGATAACAATATAATTCTCAACTCAGAAGCTGCCTCAAGATTAGGTGCATCTTCAGTTAATGTAACAGGAAAAAAAGGCGATGGATTTTATTTTATTAATTGCATCCACTCACAAATCGACCTAAGGTCACCAGATGTGTAGACACAATGAGATTTTTTTTGTGGCCGTTTATAGTCTTTAATTGAAACGATGAAAAAGGAAATAGATCTATTTAAAAACAAAACCAAAGAGCTACTTGGGTTGAGATTAAGAGGTGGCCCCCGGGGTGGGGTTCACGTTCTGAGTGGCCACCTGCGGTGCGACTTCGATGATCCGGGGCTTGTCTATGATTCTGGCCGTGCGGTTGCCCTTCTCCACGATCCCAATAATCCATGCTTGGTGGCCTTCCCCGTATTTGGGAGACTTGATCTCTGCGCAGAACCGGGCGGCTTGCTCTCGCGGTAAACAGATGAGGAGGCCTCCTGGCAAAGGGAAAAAGAGAGAGAAAGGATCATCGTCTACTGGGATGCCCTGTTGGTGGTTTCTGGGCTGCTGGCTTTCCAGGGCACATCCACCCCCACCGCCGGCTGGCCACCAACCCGTTTCTGCCTCTAAGTGAGCCACCCTTTTCAGTCAACAGACTTTTCGCTGATGACACGGTAGAGCAATGTGCGGCTTCCTGGTGAACAGCTTACTCTATTAGAGGAACACATGCAGTGAACCTTAAACTCTGAAAATGACCTCGTGAATCCCTGAACATCGTGCACGAGTGAGGGGTCTGAGGGCTCAGTAACACACGTGGTAGCTACTTTCTTCTTCCCACACTAAAAGTACTTAAAACCGAAAACGAACTTTTCTTTTTTGACTTGATTTTCTACGTGGATTCCTCCTTTTATAAAAAAAGACTTTTCTGTATTTTTTTTTTAACTTAAAAGTTAAGATCATGAAGAGGTGTATGTCTCAAAGTACTAAAGGTCCTGTCACTGGCTCTGTTGCCTCCAAAAGAGCAAAAGCATAAAATATGTTACAAAAGCCTTCACCACAATGTCGCTAGCTAGGACAGAAAATTTTATGTATTCTTAAGTAGAAATAATACAATCAGGAAAAAATATAGATCTATACTTATCAAAAAGTAGAAACTTCTCATTTTTGAGTAAAGGAAACAAAAGGAATTTGATGGTACTATTTGTTTGTTCATTCAACACTTATTCCAGGCCCACTAGGTGGTGGACACTGTTCTAGCCAGATGCGGAACCAACAGTTCCCACTGCCTGCCTGGAACTTTCTTACTAGAAACTGGATTTTGGTTTGTTGTTGTTTTAAGGACAGGAAACTGCAGGCTCCTGGACAGAGGCCGTGGGAAGCCTATAGGCAAAGCGCAGGCCTGCCTAGCTGGCGGGTGGGCAGAGCTCTGTGGTCTCGCCTCTGGCTGTACCCCCAGAAGCCCACTGAGGCACGGATAGAATTCCTGCGCACCGGGCCCACCCTAGACTGCCAAAGTCAGGTTTCCTGGGGGTCAGGTGTAGGCACTGGTATTTTTAAATCCCCAGATGATTTCACTGCTTTGTTAGGGCAGGGAAACTATGAAGTTTGAAAGAAAAGAGAAATATGAAAAATCGAAAAGAGTGGGAGGATATCCAGAGCGAAATACAAGAGTCCAGGTAAAGGGCACTCTGGAGACATCACATACTACCTCATTCTTAAAATAGCAATTTTGGACATTTTCTTCAAGGAAAAAAATAGCATGTTCAATGTAACCTATAGGGAATCACAGTTCATTCAAATGCTAAGTTTCCTAGGAAAGCCGAGGAAGGACTCATTTCCCCATATTCTCCCTCCCTCCTGTCCTGTCACCAAAAAAGCCACGGAGTTTCATGCCGCCGGATCACACACAGACGGGCAGGAGTCGGGTGACCTACAGCCCCCAGGGAAGCTGAGGACATTCGTGTGAAGAAGGCCTAGGTTATCTGCCAGCACTGACCTCACACACAGTGGGGTCGTGCTCATGTACTTGGCTTCCTCCTTGTCAGGGGACTTTCCGTTAGCCTCGCTAGTTTAATCCTCAGGTCTGGGCCCAGGATCCTTGTACCTGATGTCTCCGGGCAAGTCCCGTGCATGAGGCCAAACATGTTTCCACAGGCCTTGCTCACAGCAGCCATCTTGGCCAGGACAGGAAGGTTGTGGATCACGAAGGACACCTCGTTCCTCTGCTGCTTGGCCAGGTTCTGCGCATGACCCAAAATTCCAAAGCCCGTGATATCAGTGGCAGCGTGGGCATTGAATGTGTGCATGAGCCCGGCAGCTAAGAGAAAACAGAGGAGCCATTTATTATCTGCTGACATAAATGAAGATGGACAAAAAAGCCGCCTTTCCTCAACTCAAAATTTTGCACACTTTGATCTCAAAATTGCAAATTTGTCAGGGTGGTGGCATACTGGAATAATGAAAATGTAATTTCTAAAACAAAACAAAAAAAAGATCAGAGTGAAGTTTTGAAAGCAGATTTTTTTTTTTTAAGATTTTACTTATTTGAGATAAAGCAAGAAAAAGAGAGAGAGCATGAGCCATGGGGAGAGGCAGAAGGAAAAGCAGGCTCTTCTGAGCAGAGGGCCCGACGTGGGGCTCAATCCCAGGACCCTGAGAACATGACCTGAGTTAAGGCAGATGCTTAACCAACTGACCTACCCAGGCGCCCTGAAAGCTTGTTTCTTATTCTACAAGAACCATTTAGAACTATCAGCAGCTTCAATCAACAGTAATTTTCCAGTAAACAAACAAACAAAAAATCTGTTCAGAAGAATCAGATCTAAGCCATTCTAAAATCAAAGAACAAGACTTTTTAAGACAGACGTAATTCAAAGCACTATTATAAGTGACTTGCCTAGAAGGTTAAATTTTCTAATTAAAAAAAATAGTTCTCCAGTTTTAGGTTTAAAGAAAATTGAGCAGGATTACCAGAGGTTCCCGTATAGTCCTGCCTTCTTCTCCCATTATTATTGTTATTATTATTTTTTAAAGATTTTATTTATTTATTTGACAGAAAGATCAGAGTAGGCAGAGAGGCAAGAGCTTGATCCCAAGACCCTGAGATCATGACCTGAGCCAAAGGCAGACGCTTAACGCACTGAGCCACCCAGGTGCCCTGCCCCTTCTCCCATGATTAACATCTACATCTGTTACAAGGGATCCAAGCCATTACTGATGCATTAAGTGAAGCTCATAGTTTACATAGACACCCACTCTTGATGCTGTACAATCTCCGGGTGCTGACGAGTGTACGATGTGTCCCCATGATTGCAGTATCATACAGACTAATTTCACTACCCTAAGAATCCTGTGCTCTGCCTACTCAACCCACCCCTCTCCCCAACTCTTGGCAACCACTCATCTTCCAACTGTCTCCATAGTAGTGTCTTTTCCAAAATACCAGAACTGGAATCAGAATATTTTTTCTTTTCAGATTGGCTTTTTTCACTCAGAATGATGTGTTTAAGTTTCCTCCACATCTTTTATGGCTTGATAGCTCATTTCTTTTTAGAACGGAGTACTATTCTATTGTCTGGATGGACCTGTTTACTTACCCATTCACCTGCTGAAGGACTTCTTGGTTGCTTCCAAGTCTTGGCAAATATGAATAAAGCTAGGACAAACATCCGTGTGCAGGTTTCCGGGCGGAGAGGTTTCAGTTCAGTTTGGTAAATACCAAGGAGAACGATGCTGGATCATATTAGTGTTTCTTGTAGGACTCTGTGGGGTATAAGGACTTTCTCCCAGTCTGTGGCTGGTCTCCTTTCTTAGCGTCTTTCACTGAGAAGTATTTTTATAAAGTCCAATTTCTCAATTTTTTCTTTAATGGATCGTGCTTTCGGTGCTATATCTAAAAAAGTCATCACTAAACCTAAGGTCACCTGCATCTTCTCCGAGGTTACCTTCTAGAAATTTAACAGTTTGGGTCTATGATCCATTTTGAGTTAATTTTTATGAGAAGTGTAAGGTCACTGACTTGAATTTCTGCCTGCAAATGTCCACTTGTTCTGAGCCATTCGTTGAAAGGATGATCCATTCTCCATTGAACCACCTTTCCTCTGTCAAAGATCAAACTACGATTTTTATGGGTCCATCTCTGGACTGTGTATTCTGTTCCACTGATACATCTATTATTCTCTGACCAGTATCACACTGTGGTGATGACTGTAGCTTACACCGTCTTGGAACTGCTCTTTGGTGTCTGTCCTCCAAATGCTCTTCAACACTGTGTTGGCTGTTCTGAGTCTTTCCCCTCTGTATATAAACTCAGAATCAGGGGCGCCTGGGTGGCTCAGTGGGTTAAGCCTTCAGCTCAGGTCATGATCCCAGGGTCCTGGGATCAAGGTTTGCATTGGGCTCCTTGTTCAGCAGGGAGCCTGCTTCTCCCTCTGCCCCTCCTCAATCTCTCTCAAATAAGTTCTTTAGAAAAAAAAAAAACCCTCAGAATCAGTAATAACTGGCTAGGATTCTGAAGGAGACCACACTGAAACCATACACCAAGTTGGGAAGAAGTGACATCTTGACAATAGTGAGTCTTTCTATCCCTGTGCCTCGAAAACTTCTCCATTATTTACATCCTCTTTGACTTCTGCCATCAGTTTTACAGACTTTCTTTACATGGAGCACATACTTTGTTAGATTCATATTGAATTATTTCATTTTGGGGGGGTAAATGAAAGTCTAATTTTTAAAAAATTAAATATCTCTTTCTCATGAAATAAAATACACCCTACGTTTACAGGAGTACCCTGGAGGAAATGTGGGTTTTTTTGGCAAATATTCTCTTTGTAGTCCAACATTCTCAACCACAGAGGTGGAGAGAAGAATTGACATTTTCTGGTCCATCGTGGTAGTTAGGCAACCAGACATCCCATTCTGTTAATGCATTTGCCCCAGGGCAGTGGGGTAAGAAGCCAAGACCTCCACTTCAGAAGCTCTTCCTGGTGTCATCTTGGGAGAGCTTAGAGGCCCAGAGGATACAAGAGGACACACGCGGACTCCTAGTCAGTAACAGGGATTCCATTTTTAAGGTACTCATCACCACCTTGTCCCTGCAAAGGGAACTCCTGCCGCTAATATTTCCTATGGACATTTTAATGAAACACAGAAGCAGAGAAGAACAGTACAACAAACTCCTGTGTACCCAACAAAACCCAGCTTCATCCACTACCACCTTTCCCCTAGGGTTCCTTCTCTTCTGGACTACTTGTTCTGGGACGGGAGTAGGGTGGGTGGATCACTTTATTTTATTTATTTTTTATTTGACACAGAGAGATCACAAGTAGGCAGAGAGTCAGGCAGAGAGAGGGGGAAGCAGGCTCCCCACTGAGCAGAGAGCCCAATATGGGGCTCGATCCCAGGACCCTGAGATCATGACCTGAGCCGAAGGCAGAGTTTTAACCCACTAAGCCACTCAAGCGCCCAAAGGGGTGGATCACTTTAAAGCAAACCCTAGTCCTACCACTTCTCCTGTAAATATTTTGATATGTAGCTCTTAAGGAGTTACGTATCAAATAGATCTTAACCATAATACCACTGTTATTCCAATGCAATTAATATTGTATGTAACAGATCTCTCTTAAACCTCTGAATTTTTAAGCTTCCCCTTTTCTCCCCTATGCCCTCTGTTTGTTATGGAAATGGAGTCCCTAGAAGTTCCTGCATTCTGGATTTGGCTGTCCTCCCTGATGAGATAGATTCAAGTTCTTTTTTTCTGGCAAGACTACTTCGTTGGCAGGGATAAGGAGCACTTGTCACCTCCACTCGAACCTTTCACCTAATGGTTTTAGCAGCTGTTAATGCTTGTTGAGATTCCTTAAATCAAAGCGGGCAGCAAAAGTGGCAAGTGTGTGATTCAATCATTTCTCCTGCATTTATGAGAAGTGACTATTCTAAAGAGTTTAAAAAACAATTGTTTGGATTTCCTGAAGTACATCCCATACAAGAAAGGTGAAATGTGTGACTGATTCCTTTAATTTATTTTCAGGATGCACTGGTGTTCTAGCAACTTCCAAAGGTGGTGGCCCAAAATGTTAATTATTGCTATGGTTTCACTGATGTTTAGGGATGTGCTTCCGCTGGCTTCAGTCACTCTCCTTGCTGATGTCCACACGGCCCTCCTCCCCATTTGATTGGCGGGAGCCTCTCGAGTTCTGGTGCAGTGACATGACCCCATCAGTTGACACCTCCATTACTTTCAGGCACAGGAGGTCCCAGGCTTATCTTCTGTACTTCCTTTCCCAGAGCTGGAATCAGCTGTTTCCCCAGGGAGTGCTGGCACTTTTTCGTGGGAAATGTTAATTTTCGGATTAGAATCTGGGCACTACAAGTTCATTACTACGGGCTTATTATCACTTCCAGGCTTGGAGATAAACATATTTGGGGGGGAAAAAATAGTCCTGAGTTCATACTGATGATTACAAAGTAAAGATTATAGTTTTTAACAACTTAGCTTCTTCAGTCTTCTTTTTATTCTTAAAATCTTTGCTGCAAATTGTATTAACTTATTTGCTTTCAGGGGCGCCTGAGTGGCTCAGTCAGTTGAGCATCTGCTTTTGACTCAGGTCACGATCCTGGGGTCCTAGGATCAAACCCTGTTGGGCTCCCTGCTCAGTGGGGGAGTTTGCTTCTCCCTCTCCCCCGCCCCTCTCACTGCTGATTCTCTCTCTCTCAAAATAAATCAATATTCTCACAAACGCAGGCCCGGTGAATACAATGAGATTTCTTTGTGGGATTTTGTCCCAAGGATACACATTGAAAATATCGGGCTCAAAGTGACTTGAAATAATTTTTCCCCGTGTGGTTTTGCCACTAATTTAATATGTTAGGCAGCTTTTAAAAAAATTTGGTTTAGAATTGTAAGCAATGTTATTTTTTACATAATTTTTAACCATAGAAAACATTCATTCTGAAGGCAAACTACAAAAAGTTCTACTTCCTCTTACATGGAACTATTTAAAAAAAAATTTTTTTTAATTTATTTATTTAACAGAGAGAGAGAGAGAGAAATCACAAGTACGCAGAGAGGCAGGCAGACAATGAGGGAAGCAGGCTCCCTGCTGAGCAGAGAGCCTGATGTGGGGCTTGATCCCAGGACCCTGAGATCATGACTTGAGCTGAAGGCAGACACTTAACCCACTGAGCCCCCCACGTGCCCCTATGTGGAACTACTTTTATTCGGGATTCATTTTCCCATTGTTCTTTGTGAAAGTATAAAATACATATTATTAACATAAGAATGCACAAAATGTAGCCTACCATATATGTTCTTCTGTCCCTTTCTTGTTTGATTATATCTTAGAGCATCCAGGAATAAAGAGCCTGCTTTCCTTTTAATGGCTGAATAGTATTCCACAGTGACCATGTAGACTAGACAACTCTGTAACCTACTGGTGGACATGTAGATTGTTCCCCTTTTTTGCAATTATAATTAGTGCTTCAATGCATAGTCTTATAGACCTGCCATTTCATATTTTGGCCACTGCAGCTTTGAGGCAGAGTTATATAAGTAGGACTGCTTAGGTCAAAATAAATGTACACATAATTTGCTACATATGATCAAATACTCCCTCATAAGCTTCTGCCATGTTGTCACTACCAGCTGTGCATAAAAATTAAGGACAGGGAATCTTAAATGCTCAAATACAAGGAAACTGAAAATTCCTACAAATAAAAATTAATCCATTACAAATCCCTTACTGTTAAATGACTTAACTTAAAGAATCAGAAAAGGGAAAAAGACTCCTTGTACAGTTTAAATTGCACAGGAATAGAAAGGAAAAGCCTTGGTGGTAAGTGAAGAGAGCATCGGGGGACAAAGAATTAAACAATTATGATGTTACTTTGGAACAGGGCCAAAGAAATAATCCTGGAATGCAGAAAACAAACTATGGAAAAATTTGATGCCCCAAAAAACTATTCAGGAGTGGGCAAAAGGTAAATTATGGTGTACCTCTCTGGTAGACCATCCAGGCATTAAAAATTGTGTTCTAGGATTATATAATGTGAAAAAAAGAACTCAAAAAGCAGACTCAAATGCAAATAAAATGTACGATAATCACTAGCTCAGAACATGAACAATAAAACATTAAGACAGTAAGCCCCAATCAACCACAGGAAAAAACCCTGGAAGGAAACACAAATATACAGTAAGAGAAGATGTTTTGGAGGGTGAAGACTATGGAAAAAGTTTCTTCTCTCCTTTTTTCATTTTCTAAGAACTTCTATAATCCGCGTGTCATATTATTACAGTAAAAAATATACATACAATAAATGGGAAGAGAAAACACATTACAGAAATTTTCTAAAAGCAGTGGACCACTGGATGCCATCGTGTGTAGGGCCCCCGGAAACAGTGAGCACCGGCCACAAAAGCCACAGCACCGCTGACCTCTTACACGTAGTATCCCAGAAGCCCTGTCCTAGAAAGTTCTCAGCGGGAACCTGAATGCCCACCAGCAGTAGACCACATAAGTCAGTCACAGAGTGGAAAAGTATACAGCGGAGAAAATGAATTAAATACAAGTACATATACCAGGAGTAACGCTCCAGAACGAAACAAGAAAAACACATAGGTAGGATTCAAATAAGCAAAAATTTTAAAACTAACTGCTTAAAGATACAAGTCTCTGTGATGAAAAGACTTTACAGTGTAGGGAATGAACATGAGATTCAGAGCAGTAGCTGGGTCTCCCCCGCCCCCGCCCCAGCAGCAGTCCTGGAGCTGAGTGTGGGAGGGGTAACTCCGGGCTTCCAAGGCCAGACTCTGTTTCTCACACCAGATGGTGCTGCATTGCTGATCCTGAAGCCCTGCACAGATTTTATAAAGTTCTTTTGTATAAACTTGGGATCTCATAAAAAAAAATTAACTTAAGAGGGGAAAGGCAAATATTGGGGGAAAAAAATGTTCTCACATTTTTAAGAACCTTTAAAACCAGAGTGTCAGTCATCAAGATCTTTTCAGATCTGCTGGTCAACCCTAACATTTCTTCTTCTTTAAAACAACCGAAGACTCCATGATTAAGTATTACATACAAAATGATTTGGAGAAAGGTGAAGAACAGAGGGAATAAGACAAATAAAATCCATTCAAATGCATTTCTTTCTTTTTTTTTAAGAGAAGCAGAGTCAAGCAGACTCCAAACCCAGCAAGGAGCCTACTCGGGGCTCGATCCATAACCCTGAGAGACTGTGATCTGAGCTGAAATCAACAGTCAGACTCTTAAGCCTCCGAATCATCCAGATGCCCCACATTCAAATCCATTTCTGGTTGGTGGCTTAGGGAACCCTGAAAAACTAAACGAAGAGTGGTTTTTTTTTGTTTTGTTTTGTTTTAGTAGGCTCCATGCCCGGCATGGAGCTCAGTGCAGGGCTTGAACTCACGACCCTGAGATCAAGACCTGAACTGAGATTGAGAGCCCAATGCTCAAACAACTTAGCCACCCAGGTACCCCAAAGAGTGACTTTTTTAAGGAAAAGATTTCTGAACTTCATTTTTCAAGTTACAAAATAAAATGTCACCCAACCCACATCCTTAAATACAACATGCCAATAATGATGAGAAAGAAAATTGGTTTTTCCAGAAAAAAAAAAATCATAAAAATTTCCATCACTGAGCTTATCAACATTGATGAAATGTGGTACTGGAGAAAAAGCAGTGTTTACAGTTATACAGTTTTGGGTCTGAGAACAGGATCTGCCCGTATTAATGCATCTCCTCTCGGGCAAAGGCAAAGGGGAGAAAGAAGGTCGAGTTCTCATGATTACAAAAGAAAGGTCTGTGAGGCACCGTAAAGAAATCTAGCACGTGGTATACAAAGTGAACTCATCCGGTCCACGTTTAACCAAGACCTACAGTGAGATCGAGTCCCTCCTTCTTCGAAGCACCGGGGCCACCACAGGGAACAAAACCAGTGGAAATCCCCGCCCTCTGGAAGCTGACATTCTACATGCTGGCTCGCTTCTAAAACATCTGCACAGAAGCTTTTCTAGAAACACTTCCTCTGGCATGTCAGAGGTCAGGCCTTCAAAGACCCAGGAGAAGAGCTTCCTTCTTAATTATACAATATGCCTGATATTTTCTACATCCATATGAAAGCCAAGAAAGGGGGGAGGGAGCATAAGATGCTTGAACTGTATCAAGTAATTCCCTTGGCAAGCCTTGCTGCTTTCTAGAAGATGAACTGTGGTTCTTGAACTTTCCTGTTTCATTTTAATCTGCTTTTGAAACCGTGTGGTACACCAAAGCACTCGCTCATTTACGGTGCATAAAGACTGTGGAACAGCCTCAATCTCTTACTTAACTGTTCAGAGACGATAGATAATAATACTTGAATGTGTCATAAGCAGTAGTCCCACTAAAGCACTGTGGGGCCCTGAGCAAGTTACCGCTCCGTAACCAGACGAGCCCTCCCACCCCAGTACCTGTTCTGTTGAGCCTCGCCATGTTCATCATTGCCTCCTGGTACGCCAACTCGACGTCTTCTTGGGTGACCACTAGTTTAATCTTATTCCATTTTTCAGGCTAGTAACAGGAATAGAGGTTAGGAGGAAAAGGGGGGAAAATGTGATTAATCTTCTAACCACTTGAAGAAAAAGAATACTTGGGGGGGGTCATTTTCTGGGGGTTTGTTTACCTAATTTTGTACATAAAGTTAGGTTTCCAACTTCTTGTGACCAGTGTTTTAGGTGCCCCCATTGGACGCTGAATCATGCAATCTTTTCTGTTTTCCACCCCCCTCCTGTGGTCCAGTCGTGCAGCTTCCTGGCCACATAAGCCCAGCAGGACACAGGGCTGCAGAGAGAGGCTGCGCGAGCGCCAGGGTGCCTTCTTCCCATGGTAGGGCGCAGATCACTCCGGGAATAGTTCCCAATGTCCTTTGCTGCTCTCCTCTAACAAGCTGATGACCTGCGTTTTCATACAATTATACTTTTACTGTCTTTACCTAAATTCTGCATTGAGCCATCCTGACGGACAGACGAGGGCGAAAACAGCTTTGACTACGTGTGCCCTGAGGACAGTCTTGGGTAACCACAAAGGAGGTCACAAAGGTCAGGAGAAAATTAGTTTCCTTTTTCCTCAGTCTGATTTCCAAAGACTCTAGCATCATGATACTATCATCCTGCTCCATGAGTGGCCATCATCCAGGCATCTGGTTTTTTTAATAACACCGAATAATCCACCACCCAATGCAGTCACTGAAGTCCAACCATGTGCTCCTCCCTTAACCCACAGGTCCCCGAATCTCCCCCAGAGCTAACAACTAATTAAATTTTAAATTCATCTTTCTCCTACCATACAAAATGAAGTATTCTCATACATATAGATGCCAAAACAATATATTCTTTGGTTGCTTCTGACCTTTATGAAAGGGCATTATGTGTTTATGTAATTTTTGGATCTTTCTCTTTTCAATTCTGAGCATTTAAAAAAACAAACAAACCAAAAAAGTAAAGGTGGTGTCAGGTCGGGGGTAGGGAGAAGGATCCCAAACCCCTCATCTTAGAGGCTCCTCTGCCTCACCTGCTTCCTTGCTAAGAGACTCTGATCTCAGCAGTCACATGGAGAGTTACTGTGGACTGCTGGCCGGTTATGGCCTCCCGATCTGACTTAGAGATCGAACTTGATGGGAGGTCTCCCCTCCTCACTGGATGGAAGGGAAAAGTAACTCAAGGAAGTGGCTCAGAGATTTTTCTCTACTCTGCCATAACTAGGAAGATATATCTGCTTGATCAATAACATAAAATTATTATTCGTTTTCAACTGTTTCTCAGAAATGGTAGGTTCAGATGACAGCGGCAGAAATTAAAAGCACCAAGCTATGTGAGGATAAGCTACAACTGTATTAATTTTTGAATTGTGGCAAGGAGAAGATCCCTAAATGAAGTGTGATCATAGCTCAGCAGAAAAGTGACTCAGGATAAACATCTTCATATTCTAGAGATTTTCTCTACAAGGTAATTATTTATCAAAATGTTTGAGTTACTTATTAGTTTAAAAAGACAACACAACCAAACACCTCATGAATAAAATTAAATTGTCAGCAACGCTACCTGTATTTATAACCCCAAACACTACACTTTCCATATATTCTCCTATGATTTCTTTTAGTGATGCTTAAGACATGGAGATAAAGCACTCGATATGTGGAACTCTGATTTAATAAAAGAAGACAGCCCCCAGAATCTGTGAAGGACATGGCTAACACTCTACTCCCTGGTGGTGGAGCTGAAGAAGCTCATTTCTGGAAGCCAGAGTGAAGACACGGGGACGATCTAGGTCTGAAACGTGCGAATGCATCTAAGGGGCAACGCTCGCTCCGGAGCAGACACGTCTCGATAAAACGTACTCCGGCACGAGCAGACCAAGGAGACACTCGTCCGATCTGAGGAGCAGAGTGAACGCCCTGCTCTCCACACCCATCAACATGCTGTCCACCCCGCCCCCACGGCAGGCGGTCCTCCACTCACAATGTCCAGCCACTGGTGCACGGCCACGGCCACCTGCGTCCCCAGGGGCTTCGTCAGCACTAGCACATCCCCTGGCACCGCATTATCTGGCCTGAAAAGAACAAGTCAGTTCAGTGTAATCAAAGAGGTAACTCACTAGCAATAGAACAGGAGGAAGCCTGGTAAAACGGCAGTAGAACCTTCATTGCGACTTGCCACTGAGGCCATTGCTAGAGCAGAAACACTGAAAGGACTGAAGGGTCTGCAAATTACCTACAGGATCGTCCACACCCCCAAGGAGTGGACGAAGAAGCAGACCACAGCCTTCGAAGGCAAAGGTCTCACTGGGTCACACCTGTGTGCTTCCTTAGTAGGGACCCACCATGGTTCTGGGGCAACAAGCCTTCTGACACCAAGCCCGTTTCTCACTATCACTTGTGAGGTAGAGACGCAGTGGGATGGGGCTCCAATCGGTAAGTCTAATGTTCTGGTGATTTCAGCAAAGTTTGCAAATTCAAACTGACCAACACTAGGTTCCCTAGTTGGCATCCAGACAGACAGGCCAACCTTAAAAACACAAAGTCCGACCCCCCAAGTGAAACCCCTGTCACACTGCATCCTCACTGAGGGTCTTCCTTATGTCAGTTCAAGCTGACCACCCAGCCACTCTGTCATCTGACGGGAGAGGACTCAGATACTCACCCATGTTGGGTCACCAAGCCAGGGGCACAGACTTAAAATCAACTGCTAGCTCCCCAGCTCACCCTGTGATCTCTCTATCCACTGTTAGCTTTGAAAAATGTTCACCTGGTAATGGTATCTAAGAAACTCCTCTTCCAAAAACTAGGCTTTAAGACATTAGTGTCTTTCAGGTGTGACTCAGCTGCACTTCAGCGCTGGTAGGTTCTTAGAAGACACAGGTCATGTGCCAGCCACAAACCTGACTATCCACAACTGCCGGGTGATTTTCAAGTTCACGGGCACTACTGGAGGCACATATACTCAGGTGGGCAGGCTCCTTCCTGTCTGACAAAACTAAACATAGCACTGTTGACCAAAAAAACCCACTGAAGCTTGTTTTGTTATGTTTTCCTCTCTCATTTTTGCAATGGCTTAAGTTCTTTTTCTACCGAAAAGCTGAAATGTGGGAGGCAGTGGACCCTGGGATCTTCTGTCCTCTCTGTGTGGAAGCTTGAGAACCAGCAACACATAACACAGGAAAACGAAACTCTGGTGTAAGTAAAATGCAAGACCCATCATGTGAAAGCTATCAGAAAATGTCTCTAAAATGAGCTCCCATCAATTAAAAAATGGGCAAAAGACATGAATATATGAAAAACATGCTCAACTTGCATCACGAAGGAGTAAGGTTTATGCCACCAAACAGAACAAGAGGGTTGCACGGAGTGTTGGTGGGGAGGTGGGGGCTGGGACACTCTTGTTCACTGCGGGCTGAGCCTCTACACAGGCCAGTCTGGAGAGACTGATGATGATCACTCTGCATGTATATCTGACCTAGCTATTCTTTTTGAAGAAGTTCTTACTAAGAGTCAGGCACATGCAAAGTGATGTACGTATCAGGTTACAATGAAATACCATTTGCAAAGTCAAAATAAACTGATTAATCTAAATGTCAATATTAAATTGGCTCAAACGGCTCCCTCGCCCAGTAAGGGAAACCCGGTGATGAGGAGGAGCAGAGGCCCTGGCACTGCAGATCTCTATCTTCTGAACACAAGTCATGTGAACACGGAGCCTGCTAGTACTTAAGTACTCATGCACAAAAAAAGGCGAACGGGTGCCCCGGTGGCTCAGGCGGCCCCATGTCAGGCGCCCTGCTCTGCTCGTGCTCACCTGCCCTCTCCCATAAATAAAATCTTAAAAAAAAAGGTAACAAACAAATGGAGTTTCTTCTTTCTTCATAAAATGGGACATTTTCCATTCTTAGTAAGACATCAAACATGTGAAGTTAACAACTTACGTCGAGAGAATCCTTCAAAAAAAAAAAAAGAGAGAGAGAGAGAGACTCTTCCCTGAAGATCTAGAAATGACCAGAAAGCACATGAACAGATCATACAATCAGCTACCAGGGAAATGCCAGTTTCACACAGGGACGCAGATGCCCTCGTGCCCGCGAGGATGGCTATTCTTAAACACATAGACCGGGGAATGAGGACTAGTGAGGATGTGGACACAGGCATTCTCCTATGCTGTGGTTTTGAATATAAAATGGTGCCACCGGGGCGCCTGGGTGGCTCAGTGGGTTAAGCCACTGCCTTCGGCTCAGGTCATGATCTCAGGGTCCTGGGATCAAGTCCCACATCGGGCTCTCTGCTCAGCGGGGAGCCTGCTTCCTCCTCTCTCTCTCTGCCTGCCTCTCTGCCTACTTGTGGTCTCTCTCTGTCAAATAAATAAATAAATAAAATCTTTAAAAAAAAAAAAAAAAAATGGTGCCACCGTTAGAAACCAGTGTGATGGTGGCTCAAGCTACACAGTTACCACGTGACCCGGTAATTCTCAGGTACATCACCGTGGGAAATGCAATGTTATGTCCACAAAAACTGGCACATAGAGGTTCACAGCAGCATCATCTGTAACAGGTAGAAACAACCCAAAGGTCCATCAACTGTGAACACATGAACACGCGCTGATCTACCATACCATGGAGTGTCATCCAGCCATAAAAAGGCACAAAGCAGTGACACACGCCATGACACGGAGTCTGGAAACGTCACGCTAACTGAAGGCAGCCAGACCCCAAATACTGAAAGGGCCTAGGATTCCATTTTTCTACTTATCAGAAATGGTAAAAATGGGCAACTTCACAAGGCAGAAAGTAGATCAGTGGTTTCCAGAACACAGGGGGAGCAGGGAGTTGGGAGTGACTGCTTATAGACAGAGGGTTTCTTTTTGGGGTGATCTAAATGTTCTGGAATTGGACAGTGGTGATGGGTACACAACCTTGTTAATACTAAAAACCAGAGAAGAATATATTTTAAAAAGCTGAATTTTGTGGGGTGCTTGGCAGTCAGTTAAGCATCTGACTCCGGTTTTGGCTCAGGTCCCGTGTCAGGCTCTGTGCTCTGAACGAGTCTGCTTGCCCGCCTCCCTCCCCCTCCGCCCCTCCCTCTACTTTCTTTAATAAATAAACAAATAAGCAAACAAAAAAATAAAGGATTTTTTAAAACGTTGAATTTTACGTGATGTGAATTTTGTTATATGAATTGTACTTCGGTTTAAAAAACCCCACAGGGGCACCTGGGTGGCTCAGTTGGTTAAGCGACTGCCTTCGGCTCAGGTCATGATCCTGGAGTCTCAGGATCTTGAGTCCCACATCGGGCTCCCAGCTTGGCAGGGAGTCTGCTTCTCCCGCTGACCTCTCTCCTCTCATGCTCTCTCTCTCATTCTCTCTCAAATAAATAAATAAAATCTTTAAATAAATAAAAATAAAAAAAATTAAAAACCCCACAAAATTAAAAAAAATAGGAATAAAGTACTGCTATGTGCCACAAAACGATGACCCTTAAAAATAGCATGCTAGTGTCACGGGACGTGAAAGAAGGCAGAATGGGAGTCGGAGAACGTGGAGTGACAGCGAAGGGGGATGGGCTCCCAGCTGGGGTGACAAAACGTTCTACAATCCTCGCTGGTGACAGGTATGTAACTGTGACACACCACTGATGGGATGTGAATTTATATTTCAATAAATCTTTACAAAAAAAGAAAAAGAAAGGCAAAACCAGGCCAGGTGATGGGAAAACAAAATATGCTTACATGATGAATTCGTTGGGCTGGCAGACAGTTGTGGCCACTCCTCCCAGCACGATCCAAGGGTTTAATACCGTCTGGCCACCAGTCACAGACGTTCCTGCCTCCTCTGCTGCATCTTTAAAACCCTGTATAATTAGGGGCATCACTTTATCCCTTTCCTAGGGTTTAAAAGAACACAAATTAAAAGTCACGTAACTCAGTTCAAAACCCAGAAAAGAGAATCTACGCTTATAGTTATAAAAAAAGGATCATAAAATCCTACAGGGGGTCCTGTGGTTTACAGCCAGGGTTGGGGATCAGAGGAAAAAGCAGGGAGCGCTTACACTGTAGCCATTTTTCATCAGAAGTTGGAAGGCGCTCTAGGTTACAACGTGGATAGAGCCCAGTCATCACGGAATTTAAAACTGGAATTTGATGGCTCCACAGGTCTGCCCACATCTGAGAGCCAACTCTTTCAGGGGTCCTGAAGAATGCCAGGACTAGCTTTGCATGCGTCCACACGCCCTCCTCCAAATGTGTGGAAGCGATGACCAGCTCTAATTTCTACGAGGTATGGCAAACCTCTATCTGGGGCACAAAAACAGGTACCTTTTAAAATCTATAGGGAAATCATTCCTGTGTCAAAGGACAAGGGCTGGCAGCAAGGCCTTGGACGCCACTGTGTGAGCAGGTGACTGCACGGGGCACCCCGCCATGTCACCGATCAGGACCCCATCAGCCAGCGGAGAGAGGCGCTTGCCCTACGTGGGGCACACCCTGGGTCTGTTAGGGTAGGCCTGGGCCACATCAACTTTAGTAAAGCAAACAAACATGCCTGTCTTGGCTTCAGTCTACCTGGAAGAGAGAAAGGGAAGCAGGTGGTGGAGATGAGAACAAGAATAGGCCAGAGTCTCTATTTTAATTCACCAGTAGCTGCCAAAAAATAAATGGGGAACCCGATGGAAGAGGACAGGCGTGCAGCTAGGCGCCGCCCATTACAGACGGGGGATGAAGGACTAACCAATCCAGTGACACCAGCAAGACAGCAGACCACTTACCCTGTCGGTCATTTTATTACTGATTCCAAGCAGCATCAGCATATTGTCACATTCCGTGACCCCCATGGCGTACAGGTCACTGAGGACGTTGGCACATGCTATCCTGCCCTGGAAGAGAGAGGAGGCGTGAGAGAGGACAACTAGGGGACTTTCCGTGCGTGCCTACAGAGCACCTCCCTGGACAACTCGGGGACTTTCCAGGGACAGGGTCCCCACTTTCTGTGTCCTTTATCACACAACCACGAGGCCATTCCTTCACTTTCTCAGACATTCCCGGGACCACCTCTTCTTTCTTGTGCAGAACATGTAATTTCCGTGTTCCTTCCCATTCGGAATATTGGGGGAAGCCTGCCATTTATTCAGATGCGGGAATGGGGGTGGAGGGCAGAAGCTGGGGCGCGCAAGGTGGGAGCCCATGGGTCTGAGAGAGAGCTTAGGGAATGAAAAAGTTGGAAAACAAATGTCCTAGCAAACTTGGAAACAGTCATGTATCCAGAACAGACTCTAAAAATATGTGGACTTTATTGGTTCTAGAGAAGACAGTTTTTATAACACAGGGAGGGAGACATTTTGGAAGTTTCTCTTCAAGGCTGTATAAGATAAACAGGAAAAACATCTTGCTTGAGAAATCAAAAAACAGAAGAGAGAAAAAAACATCTAGGCCTGAAGTCAGATTGTTTTCTAAAGCACATAAAAAGCATTTCCAAGAAACTATATTATTTAGTAAGGAGCTTCAATTCAAAAGAAATCTGAAAATAAACTTTTTTTCATCTCTACTGCAGAGTTTTAAAATATAAGTTGTCAGGGGCACCTGGCCGGCTCAGTGGGTGCAGCACATGACTCTTGATCTCGGGGTTGTAAGTTTGAGCCCCAGGTTGGGTGTAAAGATTACTTTAAAATAAAAATAAAAATAAAATAAAATAAAATAAAATCTTTTTAAAAAAGTAGGGGCCCCTGGGTGGTGCAGTCTGTAGAGCGTCTGAGTCTTGATTTCAGCTCAGGTCATGATCTTACGGTCGGGAGATTGAGCCCCATGTCGGGAATGGAGACTGCCCGAGATTCCCTCCCTCCCTCTGTCCTCCCCACCACCTCCTAAATAAATTAGTAATAAATGCAAGTTGTCATTTCTAGACAGTGAAGGAGAAAATGACAAATTATCCTTCTGACACAAGGATAATCAAATTCCCAAGTATGATCACTTCAGCAGCTGGCTTCATGCTCGTTGAGGTTTTCTTAGGACTTCCCGGCAGATCGGCAGTGAGCACGGAAGTGACAGGGGCAATGGAGGTTTGGCAGCTTGGAGGTGCCTGCCGCTGCTTGGGGAGGCAGCCATGTTGTCCCCTCTCTGATGCTTGTAAGAGACGCTGGCTAGTGGTGCCTGGGTGTCTCAGTCAGTTAAGTGTCTGCCTTCAGTTCAGGTCATGATCCCAGGGCCCTGGGATTGAGTCCCACTTTGGGCTCCTCGTTCAGCGGAGAGCCTACTCCCTCTCCCTCTGGCGTTCCCCCTGCTTATGATCTCTCCCTCTCTCTCTCTGTCAAATAAATAAGTAAAATCTAAAAAAACAACAAAAAAAAAAAAAAAAAAAGAAAGAAAGAAAAAGAAAGAGAGAAATGCTGGCTAAAGGCTGAATTCTGGTCCTAGCTGCCTCCACTGTCTGGTCAGGTAGGGCACCAGTCTCTCAGGAGTCCTGCTCCAGAGGAGAGAACAGATGGTCATGCAGAGGCCAGACAGGTTTCTAGCCAACCGTACGTCTGTCACTGGCACCTGAGAAGTGACTTTCCTCTTCCCCATACTTAGCTGTCTCGGGGTCCAAGTCCCTATGCATGTGTGGCTTGAGTCCAATGCCCCTGACACACAGGGAGGTCCTTTTCTTTCTTTCTTTTTTTTAATCTTATTTATTTATTTGACAGACAGAGATCACAAGTAGGTGGAGAGACAGGCAGAGAGAGAAGAAGCAGGCTCCCTGCTGAGTGGAGAGCCTGACGTGAGGCTTGATCCCAGGACCCTGGGATCATGACCTGAGCCGAAAGCAGAGGCTTTAACCCACTGAGCCGAGGCACCCCAGGGAGGACCATTTCTTAACAGCATGATGCTCCCCATCTCTTCATTGGCTCCTTGTCCAGGAGGGTAGAGGGTCAAAGTCAGGCAGACCAGGGGGTTGCTGGCGTAGCCAGGCACTGAGCCATCTGGAACTAGATCTAGGCAGGCCACTGTCAGTAGCCAGGAACTTAACGCCACAGTTCAGATATGCATTCTACACAGTGACCCATGACACCCTGAGGTGCGTAGTGACCAGAGTCAGAATCAATGTCCAATAGCTTAACTGTGGTGAGATGCTAAGCTATTTATTTCTGGAAGGAAACATGAATCCGGCTACTTAGTGTGATGAAGCCTGAAACACAGGAATGTGGAATTTACAAATGTCAGAAAGAGGAAAAAAGAAGAAAACGCTAAACACGTCCATCAGCAGACGTGCTGAGGACGCAACAGGTGTTGCGCAGGTCCAAGTGTGGCACAGCAGCTCCCCGCACCTGCCTCCACTGCCTTCTGCCAGGTACCGAGTGTGAGCAGGGCAAACCTGACGGCTGTGAGGGCGGCAGGATGATGACAGCTGGCATGCGTGTATGGAAAGCAAAGGCCCCGGGCCCAGCCCCAAACCCAACCAACAAGCAGTTCCAGATGCAAACACACACCCGGACCAAACTCACCATCATGTAAGGGTCATCGACGATAGGATAGATGTAATCCGTGGTTTGAACCAAAGAGAGACCACCATGCCTCAAAGGAATCACGCAAGTATCCATTCCAATGCCTGCAAAGATGAAAGTTGTCAGCATCCAGAAACCAAAAGGAAAAGCCATTTCATTTTATACCATCAGTGCTGAGACCTGGAGCAGTTTCACGCACGACGCTTACAGAGCACTGCGCCCTGCCAATAAGGCAATGTGTTTCCTATTGAGACCGGAACTGAAATAAACGTGAAACAGAACTAGCTTAAGATGGAAAGTGAGAATACGATTTGTTAGTCATAAGACTCAACTTCAATATGGTACAATTTTTAGACTTTAATGGTGCCTCCAATGGACATTTTTCCTTTGTATTACTGCATCATCTGGGCTGGCACCACAGAGAATTTCTTTAAAGACGAGAAAGGATCAGTGGAACTTGGGTTGTCTTAACTACATTGCTTTTTGAGCAGATCTTTAGGCATTATTCTGTTTTTCCCAATGGAAAATGTGTAAAATCTTTCATATATAAGAAATGTTATTATTACTTCTCCATTTTAGTCAAAAATGAAAATGACAAAGGTGGGGAGGGCACCTTGCCAGCTCAGTCTTGTGACTCCTCATCTCAGGGTCGTGAGTTCAAGCCCCATGTTGGGTGTAGATGTTACTTAAAAATAAATAAATAAGCTTAAGTGAGAGCAAGAGAGGGAGAGAGAGAAAGAGGAAGGAAAGAGAGAAGGACAAAGTCAGAACAGGTATTCATGGTTTCCAATCCAGCTTGGACAGACACTGGTACTTATGGGATCTGGTATGTAGGTTCCCAAAAGTGTTTTTTAAGAGGAAACTTTAAAATCCCATGTTATTTCTCTTGTGGAAAACTTGTAAATGTCATCTTTACTAATGCTATAAATAGGGAAAAATATTTTGCTAAACAAGCCTGCAGGAAATACTTTATTAAAAATTGTTACTAAACATTTAGAAAGACAATATGGACGGTGGATGATCTAATTAGAAATAATTCCCTTTTACTGAAATCAGTTTAGAAATAGACAAAACTAAGATACAATAGGTAACATTACTTTGGAAATCACCTGTAAGGGGGACATTTTCAAATTAAGACTGGCCTTCTTACCAAGTAAGCAGAATACAGAGTGCTTTCCCTCCCCTCTCTCAAAAGGACACCAACTTGGATATCAACTTGGCAGCACGACAGCCGAAGGTGGAGAAAAATATCTGGTTAAAATGCCAAAGGAAGTAAGTGGATGGCACCCTCTAAATTCAGAATTCCAAATGGAACAAGAATGAATTGTATCTTCACGTTGAAACGAACACGAGCACCCCTCATAGGGAGTAAAACTGCCGTGGCACGACCATCTCCGCACTGCCATGGCAAAGAACCCACGAGAGACCGCGTCACAGCGGCGCCTCTTATTCTCAGGCCTTGATCCATTATTATTAATGCACAAATAGAAATTGAGTTTAATAAAAAGTCACGCTCTGTGAAGGCAGACTGATTTCCAGCACACAAGATAGCAAGGTGGTATCCAGGTGGCGAGTCTCAGGGAATGTGGAACCACGAGCACGCTGCCCCGGTCAGGAGTGTCCATGTGCATCAGATGGGACACGTGTGATAATTCATCCAAATGACACGCATGTGCACACCTCCCAGAATCTTCACCAGATGACTGCTTTTGAACAGTAAGTGGAAAGAGGGCGAGAACCACAATTTTACTCCTACGGAGTCTCCCTAAATTGACCCAACAGGTCATTCTGAGGATATTAGTGTTCGCTTTAGGAAAGAGGGAAATACAGTTTTCTTTGGGGTTTCCATGTATAAACTACAGGACTCCCGAAAGAGATTAGACATAGCTACTGAATGTTAGCTTTAAATGTTTCCCAGCAGGGTGCCTGGGTGACTCAGTGGGTTAAGTGTTTGCCTCTGGCTCTGGTCATGATCCCGGGGTCCTGGATCTAGCCCCTCATCCAGCTCCCTGCTCAACGGGAAGTCTGCTTCCTTCTCTTCCGTGGCCCCCACCCCACCCCCCCGTTTGTGCTCAGTCTCTCTCTCAACTAAATAAATAAAATCTTTTAAAAAAAGTAAATGTTTCTAATCTGGTTTATCCAAATTTGAATTAAATAAATTTGATTTGTGAAGGATTTAATTTCTATTTATATGTATCATCAGAGCATTTAAACTGATGACTCTTAAGCATGTTTACCAAAAAAACCCCAACATTTCATTAATAATATTTTATATCAATTGTGCGTTTATTTTCTTTTACAGATTTTCTTTATTTATTTGACAGAGAGTGAGCAACAGCAGGAACGTAAGAATAGGAAGTGGGAGAGAGAGAAGCAGATCACCCCGCCAAGCAGGGAGTCCAATGAGGGGCTAGATCCCAGGATCCTGGGATCATGACCTGAGCCGAAGGTAGACGCTTAACAACTAGGCAACAACTTAGCCAACCTAGGCACCCCTCAATTACGTGTTTAAATGACGTTTTTCATGTATAGGGTTAAGTAAAATACGTTAGAACTAATTTCACCCAATGCTCTAAAATTACACGTGGCACACATAGTATTTTTTTTTAAGATTTTATTTATTCATTTGACAGACAGAGATCACAAGTAGGCAAAGAGGCAGGCAGAGAGAGAGGAGGAAGCAGACTCTCTGCTGAGCAGAGAGCCCGATGCGGGGCTTGATCCCAGGACCCTGAGATCATGACCTGAGCTGAAGGTCAGGCTTAACCCACTGAGCCACCCAGGCGCCCCCACATGGTATTTTTTTCATACAGCACCCGACCACAGTGTCTGGGGGCGAGAGGGCATCTGAGATGAGCCCTTGGCCTAAAAAAACCAGGATGAAGTTGAAAGGGAGGGACAGTCCAGGGAAAGGGCAGGTGGAAACAGATGCAAATACCACAGCGGGGAGAGGAATTTGGGGTTTTCAGCAAGACTGAAACCATCCATCAAGAAGAAGAACCTTGTGGGGCGCCTGGGTGGCTCAGTGGGTTAAAGTCTCTGCATTCCCTTCAGGTCATGGTCTCAGGGTCCTGGGATGGAGCTCAGCATCAGGGCTCTCTGCTCAGTGGGGAGCCTGCTTCCCCCCCTCTCTGCCTGCCTCTCTGCCTATTTGTGATCTCTGTCTGTCAAATAAATAAATAAAATCTTTAAAAAAAAAAAGAAAAAGAACCCCAAAGACCATACTAGCACCAATGTCGGCAGTGATCAGTATTTGACAGCTCTTAAGTCCCAGGCAAGAAACACCGACTTCAACATTTCTTTAGTGAGAAAACATCTAAATCAACACATACACATTTAACAACTGTCATCATCTTAGGATCCAGGAAATCTGACACTCCTTTAGAGAAATAGTTTAAAAACAGATAAACACATTGACTGCTGTGTACATAGATTATATGTCTGTCTGGGTGAAGATACACATGGTACATACACACATAATTTCTTGTACTTCCAACACTTAGAAACCATAAGTATGGTTAGCTCATTCTAAAGATCGGGACACTGTCACTCAGATTAACATTAGTGACTCGGTAGTGACTGTGTCCAGACAAGAATCTAGATCTGATTTCAAAGCAAAGCTTTGGCTCTCTAGAAGTTACCACTTCTGGACGAGGTTTTAAATACTACGCTTCCTTCAGCACCCATCTGCTGGTAACCTGGGGTCCTTCTACCCCTGGAGAATGCCATGAATGCTCAATTTTGTGAGTGTGCATTTTTCTGGGAAAAGGTCATGGCTTCCAAATGCTTCTCAAAAGCCCTAGGAGACTAGACTCCTTCATGCTAGTCTTCTAACAGCTTTTCTCTGCCTCTCCTCTTGCTGTTCCCATCTGTCCCCTCTGCCACAGTTAGTATGTAGCCTGCAGTTCCTCTTCTCATTGCAAACATGCTGGACTTAGAGAAACTGGGCGACAAAACAGTATGGTGAGCGGAGGAATCAGAAAACATGGATTCCAGGTCCCCACCCTCGCTTGCCAAGTGACACGGAATGGGTTACCCGGCTTTCCTGAGCGTCATGGGGCTGAGGCAAGGAGCCTGCCTAACCCATTTTCAAAGTGCTTAACAGTCCATGGCATGCTCATCAGTCAACCGGGGACGTCATCAAGAGGAACTCCTACTGTATCCATAAGGCTTCTATTGCATTTGGCAGCTTATTTCTCTCGACAGAGTTAACTGACAGCGTTCTCAGTACATTCTTATTTTTTGACAAGTAAGCCAACATCTAATCCAACTCATTCACGTGGTATTTCTCCATGCTTAGGCATCAGCTAGACGAGGCTGGTTTTCTAACTGAGCTCGTGGGAGCCAGCCCTGCAGCCCCTAGAGCGTGGGGTGTGAAGTTTCCCCTCCTCCAACCAAAGCAGCTCTGCTTTTGTATCTGCTTTACATATCAGGGAAGAAAGGAGCATCCTGGGTTGTGAGACAGAATGCTGTACGCCAGAACTGCACAATAAAACAATGGGTGAAAAAGAACAGAATGAAGACCTTACGTAAGTGAAGACCTTACGTAAGAAAGCTGATCGGGTCACACACCACGATCACCAAACACTCAAACTTCTAGAGTCCGTGCCTGACACTCCAAAGGCCAAGTGATCATGGGCTTATGCCACGTCCTTAACACACCAGACAATAAAAGCTTAACAAATATCCCAAGAGCCTAGAATTTCCTTCTGAACTCTGTGTTTGGGAAGAAGCAAACCACTAAAAACATCAGGAATTTAGTCCAAAACAAAACAAAACACCACACTCTCCAGGTCAGACGACATCCTAGGGTCAGGCACAGACCGGGCCTCGTCTTCTCCTTCTTCCCTATCGGAGCTCATCAAACAGCGCACGGCGCAGAGGAACACCAGAGCCCGCCCCAGCCCAGTTACCACCCTCCAAGTACCGCACAATGACACATACGGACTACCTTTCCTAAGGCAAAGGAGAGAATGCAAGAGCTTTAAGGAAAATTTTAGGACAGGGGTAATAAGGAGTTTCTGCTTAATCCTCAGCTAAGTATAAAATTCCATTTAGTAAAAAATACTCTTACTGTAACAGAACTGTCTCAACTGCACACTTAATGGTTTAAAAATGGTTAGAGTACATTTCTTGATGCTTTTCAATACTTCCTCCAAATAAGTTAGGATAATAGAATAGTTATCGTTGCTTTGCTCTTTGAATCCTTATATAGAAATTAAACTTGTTGAATAAGGCACCACGGGATGACAGAAATTTGGCTTTTGACTCATTGACTACAGTTGCAGCCAAGATGCTCTCCTTTTGGGAAGCGTAAAAGAGATAATGGTTCACATACCAAGCCTTGGCATAACTGCTCCCAGAAACTGCTCATCTTCTTGGAAGTGGTTCTCTTGTAAAGATTCCAGCAATTTCTGCAGGACATCTTGGGGCACTTTGCAGCCGGTGCCCTTCAGTTCAGTGAATCTGGTTAGCCGGAAGCTCTTGTCCAATTCATAACTTTCCGGGTTAAAGGACTCCCGCGTAGACATGGTTCTGGGGCGCGCACTCCTCACAACCCGGCTCCTCCCCTCCCTCTCCTAGCTGGCTGGTTTCTTCAGAGATCCACCTAGGTCAAGCCAAAAAACAAAGACACCATTAAAAGAATTCTCACCGGTACTTGCTAAGAATCAAGTGAATACAGGACAGTGACAAGTAAGTGTGAAAAGAGCTGGTCATCAGACCACAGGCACAGGGCGACCAAAGGCCCCAACAGTTCATCACAGGGATGCATAAGCCAGAACAAATCATTTTAAAAAGTGACTGTACCATCACAGACATCTTCTAAGGGAGAAGACCTGACGTCTGTGTTGCTGTAACTGGGGCTCTGAGGGGCAGCCAGGACACCTCCCCTGAAGAAGGCACTCTGTGCCAGCTGGCACATAACACAAGGCCATCTTGAGCAGTAAGTCCCAAAGGTTCCTCTGGCGGCCAGCATCATGAGAAAACTTCTAGTCACTGCATCTGTCAACCTAGGAGCTCTATGGTTTAGAAATTATAAGGCCTGGCTAACGGCACTTTTCTGGAAAACCTTTTAATATCTTCTGTTATCTCACATAGAAAAATAAAATGCCCATGAGACAGACACCCTGCAGGAAAAGGATGCTGATGGAAACGCATTTCATGAAATTCTTTGTGATGCTCAATTCAATTTTAGAAAAGCATGTTTTTACTCTCAGCCAAAAGTAGAAGATGATCTAAAACTAAGGAAGCCTCACTAAAGAACACAACTTGAAAAGTGGAATGCCTGTTTAACACAGCAAGATTAATTTTCTCCAAGAGAGCAGTGGAAAATTCTCTAATATTTTAATGCAGAGCGCTTTCCTAGAAAGCCAACATCCCGCCCAACCAACCAATACACACACATCATTGACAAAACAAATACGCTTGCTCCTGCTCAGTACGGTGTCACTGCAAAACAAAAATGAGAAATTAAACTGTACTAAACCACCGGCATTTATGGTACTAGGTACCAGTGAAAAGTTTCTAGGGCAAACCCTTCTAAATTTGAAGTCTCCGAGGTTAAACCAGAATCTTAAAAGTGCTCCCAGGTTTTACAAACCTCCAGATTGATATTTTATTGGGCATAAGATTACAAACACCCAAGTTTTTGAGTCAGTTTCCCCTATAAAATTTATGATTAAGAACACAATTCCCATTTATAGAGTTTCTGATCTCCTGGGAAGGACATCACTCATTTAAAATCTCTCTCTCTGGCACTCACGCGTACACACACACATACACAAAATAACTAAATAAAATAAATCTCACAAAGCCCGAGTATGGGCAGTAATCCAAACTGTCCTTACAAAAACATGTTTGGGGGTGAGCAATCATTTCGGTTTGAAACCTACAACTCTGCAGGAATAAACCTCCCAAGACTCCAAGAAAACCACCTGTGCAAAAGGAGGGTGGCAGGAGAGCAAAGCAAATTACCCAGAGGGGAATTGTGAAGCCATTTCAGAGTTAGGAAGTCCAATAGCACTTTGATTTGCAAGAGTTTGGAACAAAACAACAGTGCTTTGCTCACAAAACGCCTCGCACTTAACACAGCCTCACTCCTACCAGAGGGGAAAAAAATCCAACTCACGAGGCATCCAGTTATTTTCCTACCTCCAGCCCTACCGACTCCCCCTTCCCCGAAAGAGGCGGGGAATTTGAGCGACTAACTTCTTTTTAAACGTAATTTCTATTTTCCCAGATTTTTAAGAGAAAGAAAGTTTAAAACACCTTAAGTCCAGAAAGAACTCAGGCGCCTTAAAATTCGAAATGGAACGAGGGACACACATCCACACTCTCGTCCGAACCTTGAACACTTAGTTTTTGGAGGGTGGGTGTGCGAAAATGGGGGTAGGGGGGTGCTTGGGGAAATCGTAATAATTAATGGGGGGGAGTAAATGTGCATAGCATGAAGCAGTCCACTCCAACCCAGAAGCCGCCTGTTTACACCTTTAAAACAATGATATGAATATTTAAAGACAACGGTTAACCCTTTCCTTCTCGGCCACCTTTAATTTTTTTTTTTTTTTTTTTTAAACCGAGGGCGCCAAGCGGGCTGCACAGCTCGGGGTGCACGGTAAGCAGGGATGGGAGAGCGTGCTGCCACAGCCCCGTACCTACCTCCCAACCCCCAAGCCCCTGAGCCCAGGAAATAAACAAAGAGGTGGACTCCCGGCCCGGCGCGCGGAGACCGGGCGCTCTCCATGCAGCACGCGTCCAGGACGCAGCCCGAGCGCGGAGGCCGGCACGCGGGGACACCTTAAGTCCCAGGCTGCCGCCTTTAAAGGCAGACCGGGCCTCCGCTCTTTGTGCGGCGCGGCGCGACGGGCCGGCCGCGGCCGGGCGGAGGCAGCGCGGCACCGCAGGCTGGGCCATGCCCGCCAGCTCTCCCGGCGACCGCGACGGCAACCGCAGCGAGGGCGCGAGGCGCGCAAAGCTAACCGGCCGCGGAGGGGCGGGCGCGAGCGCAGCGGGACCCCGGCCCGCGAGGCCGGCCTGGCCCGGGCGCCAAGGGTCAGGCGGCGCCGGCGGGCCGGAGGGCGCGCGCGTGGGGGCGGGGAGGGCCCCGGAGGGGCCGCGCGCCGCGCCCGGGGACCGGGCTGGGTTCTCCCGCCGCGCGCGCGGGCCGCCGCCGCCGCCGCGCAAAAATGTCGGCGGGCGAAAAAATTAACCCCTGCGTTGCCGCCGCCGCCCTCCCCCTCCACTCCTCCCCCGCCCTTTCCTCCCTCCCTCCTTTCCCGGCTCCGCGCGGCGGCGGCGGCGGCGGCGGCGCGGGCGGTGCTTCTTTTTTAAAGCGGCCCCACCAAGCCCTGGCTCTGCCCCTCTCCAGGCAGCGCTGGAGAGCGCCGGCCGTGCACGGCTCCCGGCGGGCCCGGGCGGCCCGGAGGGGGATCTGCACGGCCGCCATGGGCCTGCGGACGAATATTCCCCTTTAAGCCTGGCGTCGCGCCCCCCCCTCCCCAAGCCAGGCGCTTACCGGTTCGCTTTGCGCCCTCCTCCTCCTCCCGAAAACGGGACTCCGGCGCTCCCACAATGCACCGGGCGCGGCCGGGCTCCCTTAAGCGTCGCCTGAATAAAAATGCCGCTCCCGGCGGCGGCGGCGCGGAGGGCGGGAGGGCCCGGGCCGCGCCTGGGCGCCGCGGGGGCTAGGCCTGGCTCGGCCGTCCCCTGCCGGGAACCGGGCCGCCGCGCTCCTCCGTGCGCCGCGCGCGAGGGGCCTTTAAGGGCCAGCTACCGCCCTTTAAGAGGCGGCGGGCCGCGGCCGGAGCGGCTCGGTGGCTGCGTGCGGCCCGGGAAGGGGGCGGGGGCGATGTGCAGGCCCGAGCGCGGCAATGATTGGTCTCGGGGGAGGGGTGGGGGGTTGCAAACCCGAGGAGCGGTGGCATCCGTTGCATGATGCAAAAAGGATTGATTTCAAAAGTTGCGAGTTGCATTGGCAGCAGCCTTTGGCGCCCGGGCCACCACCTACTTTTCCTCGACCCGCCGGAAGGGCCGGGAATGTTTTCCAAAACCTGGCCAGGCTCCACCGCGCTACACCCTGCGGGACTCTGTACCTGCTCCCCGAGCGCCGCCGTCGTTTCGGGCTGGGAGACAATGACCGTGGAAAACAATTTGAAAAAGAGTGGGAGCAGAGGGGAAGCCGCCTCTGCCACGGGAAAGATTTTTTTTTTTTTTTTTACAAAAAAAAACCATAAACGGCGCCTTTGATTAATGATGACCCCTGTCGTCTCTCCTTTCTATTGTTTAGCCTGGCTCGGGAGCCAACGTGAGCCTTAGTGGATATGCAGACGTCCCGCAAAGTTTCTTGACTGTTCAGCGTGCTTGGTGGGGAGTCCGAGCTCAGGGTTCCTCGGTTACATTGTTTGCTCTTCACATGTCCAAGTAAATATGGCAGCCTAATAACTGTCTGAATTAACACTGATAGAACAGCTTCCGCATGAGAGAAGGCTTCCTTCAGGCTTTCCACTCTCTAATGCATTGCTGATTCCAATAAAACAAAACGCTTTCCCAGAACTGCGTCTTTCAGGGCTGCCCTCAAAACCAAGCAGTGTGCAGGAATGCCAACCAAACTTTTCTAGGGTGGTTCAGCATTTTCTAAATGGATTTGGGGGCAGGAATTTTTCCGGTCACCGAAAGGTGCTTTTCGTTGTGCACCAGGTTCGCAGGCTATGCAGATGCCCTTTTCAATCTTTAAATTTCTGCTGAACGATTCCTCCGGGGTTTAATCTCAGTAAGGATGCAGAAGTGATGTAACCTAGCAGACCGGCTGATGCAGGCTTTTCCTCTCTGTGGGTCCCAGCTTCCCCCCCAGCCCCCTCCCCCAGGACCTCTACAGTAAGTTAGAAAAGAGCAGAGTAGCCAGGATTGTCTAATGTGAGTGGTTGGACTTGTGTAAGAATGGCATAACGTTGTGTTTGGCAAAGCTGCATCGCCTCTGAATCACCTGGGATCCCCAGGCAACCCTCCAGACCTCCGGAACCAGGGACAGGGGATGCAGTATCTTTATTCCTCCCATCCTCTCCTTTTTGAGATAAGTTTTGTGAGTTGTTTGGGGATTTTGGTTTTGTTTGTGAGGTGTTTTGTTTTGTTTTGTTTTTAAGCAAAGAAGTCACAACTAGGAAAAAAAAGATTTGGGGGATTAGGGGCAAGGTGAGTAGGGCCCTGCATGGAGATGGTGTGTCGCGCTGGGGAGTTTGGTATTTATGCCTTAGTCACCAGAATTTGTCAGATTTGGTTTTTACAACTTGAGCTCCTAAAAAGGCTGTACCACATCTGGGAGGATGCCCTCCCCCAGAGGGGAAAACAGGGCCACATCTCTAATTAGGAGGTAATTGTAATCATCCAGCACAGAATTGAGGGAATTTAATTTGGAGGAAGAAGCTGAAGATGACCCCCAGGTTTCTGGTTTTGGGGGACTGGGTGGGTAGTAATGCTAACAGAAATAGCAACTATGAGAAGGCAAACAGGTTTAAGGCTGAGTTGGGTTTTGGAAATAGTCAATTTCAGGCACCTGCCAGATATTCTAGGCAGAGTGCAGTTGGTCAAACTAGGGCTTGGCACTTGGGGGTAGGGGGGTGGGCTCTGAGTTTGAGATGTAGATGTGGGGTCTATCAGCATGTAAATAGGGTTTAAAGCCGCGGAAAGAGGTAGGATTAACCAGGAAGGGGAGTTCGGGATGAAAGTGAAGTGGAGACCTTGGACAGAGCCCGGCGGGGCTTCCAAATGGAATGGCTAGGCGAGCTGGAGGCTGTTCCCTGCGGAGTCAGTGGGAGGCCAGCATTCTCAAAACCTGCTCCTTCCTCTCCCAGCACCCCCCACCCCCCACTTTAGCAGTTCCACAACAACTGAAGGCAAATTCTTCTGGGCAGAGGCTGTAGACTCTTCTCTAAGCCACGGATGCCTTCATTCATATGGAGTCCGTCTCCAGCCTTGGGACCCCGTAATCTACTGGATCTCTCCACCCACCTTCTTTGCCCTAAAAGCATGCCTCTCTGTGCTTCCGCCAGTACGCTTTTCTTGCACCAACCTTTTTCCGAGTCCTCCCCAGTGGAACCATCGAGCCCCATTTCATTGGAAGCCTTCTTCCCTGGGTTTTTATGTCCTACAGACTCCAACTAAAAGATGGTTCTCCTGGATTCCTTTACCTTGTGGACCCTTGTTTAAAAAAAAAAAAATGCACATTTACCAGCCCTGCTCCAAAGATTGTATCTAGCTGGCGTAATGGGTTGAATCGCTAGAAAGATTCTTTGCTTGACCAAATTTTAGTCGGGCTCCTGAAACTTCTAGGCCCATCTAAGTGCTTCCTTGTAAAATCCCGTTTTAGCAAGATTTCCTCCCCCACCCTCAAAAATCTGATCGGTTCCTCACCCCTCACCATCCCCCCGGGTGATGTCTGATCACCCCAGCTGCCTGTTGCAAGAATCCTGTTAGGTCGGTTTAGCCAGAATCCCCCCACCCCTGTTATTTCCTCCTAGTAATTTTCCACACACGGGTCCTCACCCTGCTCCTTGACTGTAAATTCCCTCTTGCCCATGCTGTATTTGGAGTTGAGCCCAATCTCTCCCCCCCACTACAAAGTTTTCTTGCAATGGTCCTGAGTAAAGTCCGCCTAGCAGTGTCTAACCCCTGCCATAAACCATTTTTTTTTTTTCTTTACTAATTGTGTCCCCTACCAGAGATGGGTTTGAAGTCTTAACCCCTGGTACCTGCAAATGTGACCTTATTTGGAAGGGTCTTTGCAGGTGTCATCAAGTGAAGAGGAGGTCATAATAGATTCGTGTGGGCCTTAAATCCAAAGACTTAGGAGAACAGGGAGATTTGGGTACAGAGACACAGGGGAAAAGGCCTTGTGAAGACCAGGGCAGAGATGGAGTGAGGCGCCTTCAAGCCAAGGAACGCCAAGGATTGCTTCTGACCTCTAGAAGCAAGGAAGACCCTCACTAGAGCTATCTAGAGAGCACGGCCCTCCCAACACCTTAACTTTGGACGTCTGGTCTCCAGAGCTGTGAGAGAGTACATTTCTGTGTTCTGCATTAAGCTGTCCAGTGTTGTGGTATCTGTCACGGCAGCCCCAGGAAACGAATAGAGCCAGTTGGGGTATGTGTTTGGGAGCAAGGAGTATTAAGAATCATTGCTTTTAATGGGCTCCCCTGGTGATGGTGATGCTGATGCTGGGGAGTGGGTGGTGAGCACTATCTTATCCGGCACTCAGAGGGACAGGAGGCTGCCTGTTCCACCTCCCACATTCTGCAAGCTCCAAAGCAGCTTCAGTGTCATGGCTTACCTCCTGTCCTGACTTTCTCACTTAGGGTTTTTGCTATCCAGCATTACCACCATCTGTTGCCGGGGTAGTCACTCCCCTATGTTGCTTGCGTTGTTCATGTTCAAACGTGGTCCCTGATTTGTCATCATGGGAGGGGGGCGTGGGAGGACTCTCTGGTCATGACTAAGACCTGGTAGGTGATGGACACCTCAAATCTAATGACTTTTACCTTCACTCTACTCTAGCTACCCATTCTCATCTCTACACTATAACTGTCTCTTCTCTGGAATATTAAGCACCAGCATCCTATCTCCGGTCCTGTAATCCCCTCATTTCTTTATACCTGGCCTCCTGCACTTCCCCTGTGTGGGGGTCACTGGTCTCTCAAAATGGTTCCTTTTCCTTCTGTCCAGCCTGGAGCCTTCAGTATGCTCCACAGCTTTGTGTCCAGCCTGGAGTCCTCAGTATTCTCCATAGTCTTGTCTCCGGCCTGGAGCCTTCAGTACACTTCCACAGCCTTGTGTCCAGCCTTGAGTTCTCAGTTTTCTCCACAGCCTTGTCTTGGACCTGGAGCCTTCAGTAAGCTCCACAGCCTTGTCTCCTGCACTGCCCTTTGACCACATCCACCCTCAGACGTCCGGCCTTAAGTCCCTTCCCTCCACCCTCTTCCCTACCATTTTACCAGGAGAGAAAACTCAGAACTTAGAGATAG
This sequence comes from Mustela putorius furo, assembly GCF_011764305.1. Lineage (NCBI taxonomy): Eukaryota > Metazoa > Chordata > Mammalia > Carnivora > Mustelidae > Mustela > Mustela putorius. The sequence continues at coordinate 8,623,116 of NW_025422060.1, forward strand.
TGCTATGATGGATATACGCTATCCGGTGCCCACTGGGCTTTCCCAGCAGCTCAGAAATCCTTAAATATGCTCTTTCAAATGTTCTTTATTGTCCCCAAAGTCTGTACCACGCCTGTATTGCCCTCAGGAGCAGATGTAGCTCAAGAAGAAAATGGATGCCCTCAGAGGAAACCCTCAGCTTTCCCACCATGTCCTCACCCCTCGCTTCTGACCATCAGTGTCTCGGAGGGAGAACCATCTCTGTCTGTCTGAGGCTGGCCCCTCCCAGGGCACCAGCTGTCCCCTTCCAACAATAGCTAAATTAGGTTGAGGACTTACTATACACCCCACTGTATAGACTCTTTTATGTACGTTCACTCTTAGAATTCTCCCCAACAGTCTTGCAGTCCAAGTACTATGATATATTTTGCTTTCATGGTGGAGGAAACTGGGGCTCAGACTGATTGAGTCACTTGCCCAAGATTACTTGTCTTACTTAAGTTTCTTCTGCGGCAGATCTCGAGATGAGGATTTGGAGGAAGGGAGTTGATTTGGGAGGTGATCTCAGGAAGCACAAGGCAAGAAGTGGGCAACATGAGTCAGGGAAGGAAGAGAGTGCAGAAGAATACAAGTGAGTGGGTCGCCAGTGTAGGCTCAGCCCTGTTGGCGTCTGTCTGGGAAATTGGAACCCCCTCTGGGAGGTAGACTAATGTCCCTTCCCCAAAGACGTCTGTGTCCCAATCCCTGGGATGTGTGAACCTGTTATGTTATTGGATAAAGAGGAATTTGGGTTGCAGATGGGACTAAGTTTGACCTTAAGGAGGTTATCCTGGATTTCCTGGGTGGACAACACAGTGTAATTACGGGGTCCTTACACGTGGAAGAAAGAACCAACAGAGAGACTCCAGGACATGACAGCATGACAAGGATTCAGCCCAGTGTTGTCAGCTACGGTGGAGGAAGTAGCCACAAATCGAGGGAGATGGGAGCTTCTGGAAGCTGGAAAAGTCAAGGTAACAGAGTCTCCTCTATTTTGTCTAGGAAGGAATGCCCCCTACAAATACTTTGCTTTTTGCCCAGGGAGCTCCCTGTCCAGCTTCTGACCCACAGAACTGTCCGATCACAAATGCGCCTTTGTTCACAAAGTTAGAGGTAATGTGTGTCACCGCAACAGTAGAAAACAAGTACGCCCTCCTAGAATCATAGCGCTGGCAGACAGGGAGACTGAGACATTTCCCCGATGAACACTCTGGGTCTCCCTCCCCCTGGACAGCAGGGAGAAAAAAAAAAAATGCACTGGAGCTTGAAGACTTAAAAAGAGAAAAAGAAAGTAAACTATCTCCATAGTTTTTATATCGATCCATTTTGAAATAGAATAATATTCTATTTCGGATAGGCTGGATCCTGGAAAATAGAGTATTCGTTTCATATGTTGCATTTTACTTGTTTTGCTGTGGCCACTCGGCCGCCGAAAGGACACGGCGGGCTGACCACCTGTTTCTACTGGGCGTTGCTGCTCCGGACCCTGCCCCGGACACAGGCATCCACCAGCGTCCCTCAGAACCTCACAGTCAGCGCACGTGAGGACCGAAGGAATCGAAAGAATCATTTCCTTCCAACCCTGACCCCTCCACCCCACCCCTGCACCCCGGCATCTCTCCCCCTTACGGACTATCCTGGCGAATGGACAATTATCCGTAGCGTTGTACATGCCGTGGCCCCGTGGCTCGCCCCAGTCCCCCTTTTCCTTTCCCCTCCCGCTCCCCTGCGCTGCCCTCCCCTCCCCACTCCTGTCTTGATTCATTTTCTCATCCTTCACCTTGACAATTGTGAAAGTATGCTAACTTTTTGGTTTTGTTATAATGTTCACTTGTTTCCATTCATTCCGAAGGGACCGATGCTGCCGGATCCACGTAAACCTGACCATGTTCTTTTCCCTGACTACAACCTTCAGGTGGTCTGCACTGCCTCTGGCTCTGTTTCTCCAAGTCCGGGGCTCATTCATGGGTGTGTGGGGGTGATTTTAGGTGGTAGATGCAAGACCGTTTTCTTTTTGTAGTTGTGTATTTGTTTTAACACACATTGGGAAGATAGACCTATCCTATAAAACCTGTGATTTGGGGGACATTATTCTTTAGGACAAAAAAAGAGTCGAGAAAATTTTAAATGTTTTAAATTTGTATTTATTTACTTTACATTTTATTTATTTGTTGATCTGAGAGAGAGAGCAAGAAAATCTTAAGCGTGTTCCATGCTGAGCATGGATCCCCGTGTAGAGCTCGATCGCACAACCCTGAGATCATGACCTGAGCTGAAACCAAGGGTTGGACGCTCGAACTGACTGCGCCACCCAGGCGCCCCTTTATTTATTTATTTGAGAGAGAGCATGGAGAGAAGGGGCAGAGGGAGAGAGAGTCTCAAGCAGTCGCTGCTCAGAGCAAGGAGCCCCAGATGGGGCTCCATTCCCTGACGCTGAGATCTGGACCCCAGAAATCCCATTCAACCAACTGCGCCACCTAGCCACGCTGAGTCAAGAAAATTTTAAAGAAACAGTAGCCCACGTTCAAGTAATAGCATTGTTCCAGTGAATTTCAGATACATTGCAGACTCTTGACTAAGGTTTAAAAAAAACCAAGAGCAAAGAAACCTTCTGTAATCCAGCTTCTCCTTTTTCTCCCTAATCTGGTCTCAGGAGGAACTCCCTTCCAGTTCTTCAGCCTTGCAGCCAGACCGAGCGTTGGCTGATCTTCAGCCTCATCTTCTCTCTTTCTCCGCTTAGCTCAGCAAGCGCTGTTCCTCTGCTAGTACCTACCGTGTCCCCCCTTCAGGCAAATGAGAACTATACCCGTAAGATTCTGCTCCAAGAGTCTTCTGTCTCAACAGAATTTCAAGAGTTTTCTCTCTCTGGCAGCTCCAGGGGGAATGACTGTGCCATCTCCAGGAGGCAGCTTCTTAGCCCCTAGTATGATTTTGCAGATATAAGTTAATTAAGGACTTTTTTTTAATTAAGGATTTATTTATTTGACAGACAGAGATCACAAGTAGACAGAAGAGGCAGGCTGAGAGAGAGGGAGAAGCAGGCTCCCCGCTGAGCTGAGAGCCCGATGTGGGGCTGGACCCCAGGACCCTGAGATCATGACCTGAGCCAAAGGCAGAGGCTTTAACCCACTGAGCCACCTAGGCACCCCGAGTTAAGGATTTTTTTTTTATAAGATTAGCCTGGATTATCTGAATGGACCAAGGCAACCACCAGGATCAGAGTGATCAGGAGTCACAAGCCAAAGAATGTGGGCAGCTTCTAGAAGCTGCAAAAGGCAAGGATATTCTCTCCTTGAGCCCCTAGGAGGAACACAGCCCTGCCCGCCCCATTCTGCTCCTCATCTTGGAACCTATCCTGATGATCTACAGTTGTTCCTTATACTTAATCTCCCTTCTCTCCCCAAAAGCCCTGCATTCCTTCTAGAAACCATCTTCAGTGTCTTTGCCTCCCAGTGCCTAGCACATTCCCTGACATTGGTAAGAATGGCAAGAGAGTGGTATTCTGGAATTGGGGGGGACAAAGAATGTTAAGAAGGTAGGAGGAGCTGACATTGTCAAGTGCTAGAGAAAATCGAGGTAAGATCGTAACTGAAAAGAGATCATTGGGTTTAAGAGGTCCCTGGTGGCCTTGCGGGGAGATAGTTACATGCAGGGTCTAGGATAGAAGGTGAGACATGAGTGTAGACACCTCAGCATGCCATAGGGACGCCTCGGTGGCTTAGTCGTTAAGCGTCTGCCTTCTGCTCTGTCAGATCATGATCCCAGGGTCGGGTCCCACATGGGGCTCCCTGCTCTGTGGGGAGTCTGCTTCTCCCTCTCACTCTGCCCCTCCCCCAATCACATGCTTACATGCATGCACACACGCTCTCTCTCAAATAAATAAATAAAACCTTTAAAAACAAAACAAACAAGAAAACAAGATTGATTGCTATGTGCTGGCCCTCTTCTTGGAGCTCTACGTATATTAATTCATTCAGTCCTCCTAACAATCTACGAAGTAGGTACCATTATTATTTCCATTTTATAGATGAGGAAATCAAGGCACAGAGAGTGTAACTTGCCCAAGGTCACAAAGGCAGAAAGTAGAGGACTTGGATTTGAACTCAAGCCCTCTGTCCCTAAGTCCGCATTCACGGATGGAGGCACTCAGTAAGTAGTTGTCAAGGGAAGGAGGAATGGCGCTAGGCTTCTCCCGCTCCCCTACATAGCAGGATGGGTTTGTTCTCCTGCATCTCTCTTCTCCCTTCCCCACAAAAGGCCCCCTCAGCATTGTCCTCTCACAGATGAGGCTTCTGTGAAAGGTCTAGCTGTCTATTGGACCAGGGCTGAGGCCGCAAAGATGTCCAAGATCTTATCCTTTAACCTCCATCCTGGTAGCAGGACTCCAAACACTCGGTTCCTTTAGCATGACCCCTTTCCAGACACCCCCCTCTTCCTTCCTCCTACATCTTGGCTGAGGCCAGAATGAGGATTCACAAGGTTGGCCCTTGCTTCCCAGCAGGTTGCTGGAATATTCCTTCCACGTGGCCCTCTGTAGGCTTGGTTTCACTGCCCTAGAATTGTCTGACAGCAGGGCTTAGAGCCAGGGTGAGGGTCCAAACACTACTGTAGGTAGGTTTCTGTCGGGGGAGGCAGAAATTCAGACGCAGAACCAGGAGGGTGAGAGAACCTAGGAAGGCATGATGGGGACTGAACAGGTCAGGCAGGAAAGTGACATGGAATCACTCATTGTGGGTAAGCTTGCAGCCAGCGTTGTCCTGGCAGGTGAATTCTGGAAAGGAACAAGTCCCCTAAGACAAATGCTAGGCTGCATTTTGATCTTTGGGAGGGGCGGTCCCCTCTGTTTTCTCCTAGGCCCCTGTTGAGGCTTATTCTTATAACTACACATTTTTCCAGATCAATTCTCCCAAGAGCTTAGGCTCTAGATCCCTGTCTGGATAAGAGAGATTGACTCTGTTTCTTCATGCTATGAAATTTCCAAGGGATCCAAATCCTAATAAAAATGAAAGGCCAATAGAACATGTTTTCTTGCACACCATAAATATGTGTTCTCCCAACTTCCTAAATATCTTTTCTCTCATTCCACCACTCTGGCCTTAAAAAGGTTAACAGTGAGTCTTAGCTTTGAGGAACTACTGGTTTACGGGCACTGCGCTCAGTATGGGGACCCTAAGAACAGGTCAAAATCCCAATCAATGAAAGAATTGCTGTAATACCAAATGCTAGGTGGAGATCTCAGATTTTTTTTTTCTTTTGGAGGGGAGTCCATGAACATTCTGAAATGATGTGCAAAATTGTGTCTGCTTGTGCATTTCTGGGAAGAAGAGCATTCCTAGCTTTCACCAGCCCCTCCAGAGGGGTCTCTGACCGCCAAACTGAATAACGTGGTGGCAAGTGTTATGGGAGGGTAGAATTTGAATGTAGAGGAGAACGTTGAAATACGGGGAATACGTTGTTATTCCATTAATTCATTAATGCTACAGGGATTTCAGTAATCATCAGTCACTTTCACCAGTGGACTTTTACAATCTGCAGTAAAAACCGTAGGTTTTTTTGGTCAAGAAATAAAAGGTCACAAGAAATTTAACATGGTGTTGGCACTTCTGTGTTTGGTTTCAGAAGCAGTAACTTGATTATTTCTAAATGAAGGACACTTTTTTTTTTTTTAAGATTTTATTTATTTATTTGGCAGAGAGAGAGAGATCACAAGTAGGCAGGGAGGCAGGTAGAGACAGAGGGGGAAGCAGGCTCCCCGCTGAGCAGAGAGCCCTATGCAGGGTTCCATCCCAGGACCCTGAGATCATGACCTGAGCCGAAAGCAGAGGCTTAAGCCACTGAGCCACCCAGGCACCCCATGAAGGGCATTTTTAAATTTTTTAAAGTTTTTTCTTTTCAAAGATTTTATTTATCTATTTGACAGAGAGACACACAGCGAGAAAGGGAACACAACAGGGGGAGAGGGGGAGGGAGAAGCAGGCTTCCGCAGAGCCCGGAGCCCCATGTGGGGCTCAATCCCAGGACCCCAGTGGGTCAGGACCTGAGCCAAAGGCACAGGCTTAATGACTGAGCCACCTAGGCACCCTATGAAGGACACTTTAAATAGAGTCGGTCCCAGTTAAGAAGCCTCCTCCAGACCTCCCCAGGGTCTCCCGAGTGACACCCCTCTCCCCGCTGAGCTGGAGGCTCCCTCTGAGACCGCCCCATGACACCCTCCCCCGCACTGTGCTTGGCTCTGTGATTGGGCTCAGGAGGGCTCAGGGAACCATGTCGAGGTGAGGTGGCAGGTTGGTGGCAGGAGGAAGGATTCTGACTCAGTGTACACACTAATGAAAGAGGACACCCATCTGATGAAGATGGACAAAAAGACGATCCCCAGTGTGGTCGGTCACGGGGGTGTGGCCACTGAAATGCGATTAACGGTAAGGCAGTTTCCGAAATTCTGGCCCTGAACCTCCCAAAATGTGGCCACTTTCCATAAGATCCCACCATGTCGTGGTATTTTCCCCGAAAATCCTGTTTCTTTCAAGCACAAAGGTGATTAATTTGGTGCTGTGAAATGAAGATGTCATTGTTTGCACCCAGAAAGCATCTAAGGCTACAAAATTAGTAAGTTTTCCCTTTGTCTTTCTCATGCATCAAAGATAACACTGGGGGGGAAAGGATTTATTTTCTTTTATTGCATGCTCTGTCCTTCTCTCCCTGTCTCACCTGATTAAAATGCGTCTAGTTTTGCATCTCATTTCAAAAACCCGCAAATCCTGAGACCCCGATAGCCAACCCCTCTTGATTATTATTCTTTTTTTAAAAATTTTTATTTACTTATTTGACAGACAGAGATCACAAGCAGGCAGAGAAGCAAGCAGAGAGAGAGGAGGAAGCAGGCTCCCCGCTGAGCAGAGAGCCCGATGCGAGACTCGATCCCAGGACCCTGGGATCATGACCTGAGCCGAAGGCAGAGGCTTAACCCACTGAGCCACCCAGGCGCCCCCCCTCTTGATTATTTACCCAGTTTTTCACTCAAACATTCAATTCTCTTCTATTCTTTTTTTTTTTTAAGATTTTATTTATTTGACAGACAGAGATCACAAGTAGGCAGAGAGAGGGGGAAGCAGGCTTCCCGCTGAGCAGAGAACCCTATGCTGGACTCCATCCCAGGACCCTGGGATCAGGGGCTTTATTTAACCCACTGAGCCACCCAGGCGTCCTTCCAGTCTCTCTTTTAAGAAAAGCTGCTCTGGGGATGCCTGGCTGGCTCAGTCAGTAGAGCATGTGACTCTTGATTTCAGGGTTCTGAGTATGAGCCCCATGTTGGGTGTGGAGATTACTTAAGGAAGAAAAAAAATCCCTGCTCGTGCATTCTTATCAGGTAGCCTGTCCCGGCAATTTCCATCACCTCCAGCCTCCTGTCCTGCAGGGATTCTGCAGCGTAGAAAGAGTCTTGATGACCTGGGTTTGGGCACATCTCTTCCCACTTTTTTGCATCACAGGTAACTAACTGGCTCTCTTCTGTCCTCTGCTCATGGTCATATTGTAATGAATGGTGGTCGTTAGAAGCCAGGTTGTCCTGTGTATTTGGCGGAGACAGGAGAGGAAGGGAGGGGGGTGGAAGGGTTGGGTGGAGAAGGCACCTGTGTGTGAATGCGCGTCTCAGGCTTCCTGTCTCTCTCCTATTCTCAGAATTGGTTCAATTAAAACTGGCCCTAGAGGGGCGCCTGGGTGCCTTTGGCTCAGGTCATGATCTCAGGGTCCTGGGATAGAGCCCTGCATTGGGCTCTCTGCTCAGCAGGGAGCCTGCTTTCCTTCCTCTCTCTCTGCCTGCCTCTCTGCCTACTTGTGATCTCTGTCTGTCAAATAAATAAATAAAAAACATAAAAAAAAAAAAAACTGGCCCCAGAGCGACGTCAGTCCTAAGTTAGCTAGAAGTCACTGTTGTCCAAGCGGGGTGGGGGCGGGGGGGGGGACACGCTACTCATTCAGTCTTTGTTCCCAATGCTCAAGCCATGGCCGACTTTACCCTTTGCCCCCCACAGGCACCATCTTCCTTAATTATCTCCTCAGGCCGGAGGTCACTGGGGGAAGTACTTACAGATTGAGCTCCTCCTACCCCATGGTGACTGTCCTTGCCCCGCACTCTGTGTTGGAGCTCTGCTGGGCATATGCTCAGGAGTGGATGTGGCCTTGGGGTCTCTAGGCAGGATGCAAAATGAAGAAGAAAGTATAATGGTGGAGGCAAAAGTTGTTTTTATTTTTACTCCCTTCAGAGCACCCACATCTGGAACACAGGGACCACGTCTGCTTTTGGATGTTGTTCAGGTTTGGCGGTCCTCGGCTCGGTTTTCTCTGCGCAGAGCCAATCCTCTGTCCTTTGCAGCATTCCACTCTTCAAAGAGAGTGATCAGGAAATGTTTCCATTTTGATGTTTGGCAGGCGGAGGCAGCACATGGGCGGTTGTACTGGGTGTACACTGAGACCTTTTCTGGCTCGGAGAGTCTGTGATTCATTTGAAGGGGAGGCGCACCCCTGATGGTTTGCTGGTATTGATTTCCTCTGCTCAGTCTGGCTTCCAGGGGATCCTACAAAGGCTGAGACCCCACTCAGCTGTTACAGGAAGCCCTGCCTTGTGCAGTGACTGCCTACCTCTCTGAAATTCCTGGAATGTCCACGGTGCTTAGATGTCCCACCCAGCAAGCCCAGTTCGAATGGCTCATCATCACCCAGTGCCAGATAGTCTTGTCCTCACTCTTGAAATGAGGAAGGTGGATACCAGAGGCTCTTAGAAGTCCAGACAGTAGAGGCCCCTGTGTCTTCCATCACGTGAGCATGAAAAATGCCAAAATTTTAAGCAGGAGTGGTATCATTAAAATATATATATTTAACGAATTAATGGTTTTCATACCCATACACAAAAATCAATGCAATATAATTGTACAAGTTGCAGGGTAATTACAAGGTTTATTGAGGAAAAGCAAATCTTTACACTTAGAAAAGGAAGTATCAGAGTTTATGTCCGATGAGCAAGAAAGATTTTCTTTCTTTCTTTTTTTAAGATTTTATTTTTAAGCAATTGCTATACCCAGTGTGGGACTCGAACTCACAACTCAGAGACTGTGTCAGAGACAACTCAGAGACTGAGCCAGCCAGGCACCCCAAGAAGGATTTCTTAAACAAGACAAAAAGCACATATCAGAAAGAAAAATATCAGTAAGTTCGGCTATATTAATACTTGAAAATGTTCTGTATATTTTAAAAATATGCTTAAACCAAGTTAAAGGACTAGGAGTAGAGACGTGTAATTTGTAATCAACGAAGGAACACTTTCCAGAATATGTAAAAAATTCATAGAAATAAATAAGGAAAAAAATCCAGTGGAAAAGAAATGGTAGAGATCTGAACGGGGAATTCACATAAGAGGACATCCGAGTTGCTAATTCATGAGAAGATGTTCAACTTCCCCAGTAATCAGCAGAATGTAAATTAAAACAAGATAGCATTTTATGGCCACTAGATTAGCAAAAATTAGCAAGACCACATGTGGTCAGGAATGTGGGGGAATTAGGGCTCTCTGATGCTGATGGCAGGAACAGAAGAAATTAGTAAAGCCATTTGGGAGAGAATTGGACGCTCTGTAGTAAAGCTGAAAGGTGCATGAACCTCCTGACTCATTAATTCCTCTAGCAGGTGGATGAATGCACAAAGAGACCTATGTAAGAGCCAAAAATTGGAAACAATTTACATTTCCATCAAAAAGAGGGGGGTGCCTGGTGGCCCAATCAGTTGAGCTTTGGACTCTTGGTTTCAACCCTACACTTACCATTTGCCTCCTAGAGATGTTCTCCGACATCGGTTTGCAAAGGCTGGTCTCACCTGGGAAGTTACTGGACATGCAAATTTGGGGCCCGGCCCCCCACCACCACAGGTGAACTCCGGTCCTTCTGGGATGGGGCCCAGCAGTCTGCTTTAATGAGCCCCTGGGAGTGATTGTGGTACTGGGGCAAACTTGGGGAACCATTGCTTTTCTATAATGAAGAGATCTGAGGCAGGGAGAAATTTCCCAGAAGTGCTACAGCTCCCATGGAACAGTGGGATATTGTCACATACCTGCATATGTTCTTCACAGTCCACAGACACTCTCCCCTCACCCCCTAACCCCCACCCCTAGCCTCTGTCTCGTCAAAATATCGTTCTATCCTCCTTAGCTTGGCTTTTAAGACCTTCAGGAACCTGACCTCATCTGCTCTTGTCTCTCCCCTGAAAGCACCTTAGGCTCTAGAAAACAGCAGTACTTGCTCATAGAAGATCCTCGCGCTTTCCTGTGTCTGAGGCTTGCATTTTGTTGTATTGATATTTCTTCAGTCTGGTGAAGGGTTTCCGTATATGACAACTCCATCCCATCCCCCAACCCATCCCCAGAGATGTAGCTTATCATTTCAGATCAGTCTCAAATGCCATTTCCTCCTTCTCTAGCTAGAGGCAATTGCTTCTTCCTTTGTGTTCGCCTCATAGAGGGTTTTATCAGCCTCTGTAACCTGCCATTTATCTCCTACATCCCATCTGGTATTCTAGTTTATGTATATGTCTCACCAGGCCATAAATCCTTTTATTCGAACCTCTTAGTCAAGTTGAAGCTTCTAATAATGCTGAGCATATTTTCAAATTCAAGTGATATAAATAAGTGTATTATTCAAAAATACCTAAGACATGCTCTAAGGTATGTCTATGTCTAAAATACCTAAGACATACCCTAAGACCTCCAGTTTCTGGAGGTCTAGAGGGTGACGGGGACACCTATAAAAAAGGTGACAGAATTAAGGACATGGTGATGTGGTTGCTGGGAGGACAGAGTCAGCTTGGGAAGAGGTGTGGGATGGAGGTGGGCATAGTTTGGACAGAAGGTGATACTGGATGCTGTCGATGAGGAGATACTTAGACCAGGCACAGACCTCCTCTGCTTTTTTGGGGTTTGGCCGGGGGCGGTCAGAAAGGTATATGGGGCAAAGAAGAGAAGTAAGTTCAGTTTCACAGGAGCCAGGGCCAAAGTATGGAGCTATAAACAGCACCAAAATTTACGTACAGAGATGCCACAACAAAAGGTCATCATTCCTGCAAGACTTATTGTGGAAAGTATTCAAGGTGCATAACCCCCAGTACAAAGACAAAGTCTGCGCTTTGCACAGAGCTGGAAACTGAAGGCACCTCTTAGAATTTAAGGCTTGATTGCTGTTTGAACTTCTTCATTTTCATGATTTAGAATGGTGTTTTTCAATCTGGGGACTGCAGATATATTTAAAAGAGATCCCCCCTTCCCTTTAGAAAGTCTATTATGAAGCACTGAACGACAGTTTTCCTACCTGTGGGCTTTGTGCAGTGTCTCAATGTGGCCAGAAGGGGGCAGCACGACCTAATGTTCTGCGTCAGGAGCCCCAGTTCCGTGCTTGGGTTCTTTTCTCTATATCCTGGAAAAGGTAGGAATTAACAAATAGCCAGACATCTTCAAACGTTCAACGAAGTGGGGGTTCTGTGCCTTGGCCCTGAAATCTTGAAAAGCTCAAAGCTTTTTACAAGCTCGTCTTTCTCGTTATTGCAAGTGGAAAGTGGCATATAATTCACAGTAGACAAAAAGTAAGAAGACTGGCGGTGGACCTCTGGTGTGCAGACATACCTGAACTAAAATAAACACCCGAACACACTTGCACCTACAGGTGTGAAAAAGTGGAAAAACATGGAAGAGAATAAATATACATCTAGAACAGGAAGTTAGGACAAAATGGTGGTTGGCTCGCGTATGTGTTTGGATTCCCTGGCTGCTACAGTCTCTTACGGATTCACGACGTGCTTTAGTGTAGGGGAAGCTCAGAGTACCTCTGTCCCACAGAAACAGAATACAAGCCCCAGGTGCAGTTCTGAATTTTCTAGCAAGCCACATCAAAAAAGTTAAAAGGTGGGGCATCTGGATGGCTCAGTCGGTTGAACGTCCAACTCTTGACTTAGGCTCAGGTCATGATCTTGGGGTTGTGGGATCAAGCCCTGCATGGGGCTCCACGCTCAGCACGGAGCCTGCTTGAGATTCTCCCTCTCCCTCCCTCTGCCCCTCGCCCAATACCCCCATTCCTGCACATGCATGCCAGGACTTGCTCTCAAAATATGTAAATCTTTAAAAAGTAAAAAGGAACGGATTAAATTAATTTTAACAATATATTCTACTGAACCCAGTATACTCAAAATAGTATCATTTCAATGTGTTACTTATTATTTTAAAAACTAGTGTCTTGGAGTGTCTGGGTGTCTCCATCGTTAAGCATCAGCCTTTGGCTCAGGTCATGATCCTGGGGTCCTAGGATCGAGCCCTGGTTTGTGCTCCCTGCTCAGCAAGAAGCCTGCTTCTCCCTCTCCCACTCCCCCCTGCTTGTGTTCCCACTCTTGCTGTCTCTCTCTGTCAAATAAAGAAATAAAATATTAAAACAACAACAACAAGGAACACAAGCCTCTTAGTCTTTGACATGAGGTATGTGTTCTACATCTCAGCACATCTCACTTTGGATGAGTCACGTCTCAGTCTCCAGGGCTCAAGGGCCACACGTGGTCGCTGGCTACCGTATTGCACAACCCAGTCTCAGAGAACCCGTGCCTAGAGGGAATCTTAAGGAAAACCTGAAACATCAAGAAGGTACCGGGAAAATAAGGGAAAAGAATCAAAGGCACCTTTAGGTTAATTTGTTAATTTCAAGATCAACATCTTAGGAGAGTGTTAAATGATGATGACTTACATTAAGATGAAAAACTTCCTTGTAACTGTGTTTCTGCTTGCACTTCTGGCAGAGATCAAGCGAGGTGCTTGCGGTCAAGGCCAGGAGGCAGGGGGGCCTCGTGTTTGCTGCTTTGGCTTCTCGCTTAATCTTAGGTTTAGCTGCTTCTGAGTGTCTGCAGGTTGAGGCTGTGATTTGGTTGGGCGATTTTGGGTTGGGCGATTTTGTTTTATTTTAATCGGCAAATCGTGTATAGTAACAGCAATATTTCTCAAACTCTTTGGTAACACGTAAGTTTAGCTCCCCGTGTTATCCCAATTTTCTGGCTCCCTTACTTTTCACTATGTCTGTGTGCTGACATACTCTTCACTCCCCCGACCCCCGACTCTCCCTTCCCTTTGTCTCATCCTCAGACCAGGTTCCCCCAGACTGAAAAGGTGACAAACCTGAAGTATTCGGTCTCCTTTTGACCTGCTCTGATACCTCCCCGCACCCGCGCCTCCGTAAAAATGTTGTATGATTCACCACATTAATGAGAGTGGTTCTTTTTCTTCTTCCTTCCTTCCTTCCTTTCTTCTTTCTTTCTTAAGGTTTGTTTGTTTATTTATTTGAGAGTGAGACAGAGAGCATGAGCAGGGGGGGAAGGACAGAGGGAGAGGGAGAAGACGACTCCCGCCAAGCAAGGAGCCAGATGTGGGGCTTGATCCTAAGACCCTGAGATCATGACCCCAGCTGAAGGCCGAGGCATTATCGACTAAGCCCCCCAGGCGCCCTAATCGGGGTGATTTTTTATCAGTGCTGGCTGTATAGTTGCGTCATGAACTGTGACCACAAGTCGGAAGACCTTCTCTAGGGGCGCCTTGGTAGCTCAGTTAGTTGGGCAACTGCCTTCGGCTCAGCCCCCTCATTGGGTACCTTGCTTGGCGGAGAGCCTGTTTCTCCCTCTCCCTCTGCTTGCTACTCTGCCTGCTTGTGCTCTCTCTTTCTGTCAAATAAATAAATAAAATTTAAAAAGAGGAAGAAGAAGATGAAGACCTTCTCTAAACCTTTCTGTGAGGGCTCTGGATACTGGTCAGGAAGATGGCAGTGAAACTAGACCCCGACTCTTTGCAGAGAATGTTCAACCTACCTCAAAATTCATCCAAAGGCTATCTGCTTTTCCTTCTCAAGTAATTCGCTTGTTCCACCGTCTGTTAACAATTTAAGAGTCAAATCCTCCTCTAGGGTTACTGAGTGGGTATCTCCTTTTGTTATGAAAGAAGGTGTGTAATTATTCCGCCCAGGTTCGGACACCCGATCCAAGCCAGCAGATCTCCCAGGGACGCTCCTTAAGTGCTCACTTCCCCAGTGACTTTCTCCAGCGGGCAGTGCCACGAAACGGAGCCTGCTATCGGGTTGCCCCTCTTGGAAAGCAGCAAACCTCCGCCAGGCTCAGAGGAGCCTGTTTTATGTAAATGTGCACAGCTTAGCTCTGTCATCTCGTGACTTGCGCATAGATCCAGGCAACTGAGTTGGGACCACATGCTTTCGATAATTTTTTTTGGCAAGTAAGCACTTCCTGAAGCCAGGATTTCTCATTATCCTTTCCCTTCCTTAGCTGTTGAGAAAAATACATACATATTTTGTTGATTGCATTTTTTGAAAGTCGCTTGTCTGTTTTTTGGTGTCTGAAATAACTTTTATAGCCAAGAGTGTTGGTTTGGGTTACTTCCCTCCTGTGGGTGAAGTGATTTTCCTTCTACAGGGGGACCAGAAAAATGGGCAGGAAAAAATGACCCGCAGAGAAAGAGGGATGGTGGGTTAGGGCAAGGCGCCCCTATGCTTCTGTCTGAGATTCCTGTGACTCCCTGCTGTTCCAACCTTACTCCCTCTTTCCAGTTCAAGTTTGCTCTCCGGAGCTGATAAAGTCATTTGTAACTTAGGTGGTTTTTGGTTTTGTTTTGTGCGCGCGCGCATGTGTGTTTTAGATATAATACGTGTATCTAACATTCAATTATTTAAAGTGCTTTTTTTATTTTAAATTTATTTTTAAAAATATTTCTTTTAAAGATTTTCTTATTTATTTATTTATTTATTTGAGAGAGAGAGAGAGAGAGAGATCGATCAGGGGCGGGGGGGGGAGGGTAGAGGGAGAAGCAGACACCCTCCCCCCCCTGCCCGACCCGAGTGGGGAGCCTGACACAAGTTCAATCCCAGGACCCTGGGATCATGACCTGACCGGAAGGCAGACGCCCAACCTATTGAGCTGCTCAGGCACCCTAACGTGCTTTTTTAGTATAGTCCAAGATCTTACCACCATCACCCCTATGTAATTCCAGAACATTATCATCACCCCAGAAAGAAACTCTGTACCCATTAGCTGTCACGCTCCTTGCTTTTTTTCTTTCTGTGCAGGGTGCTGTGTGGGCATATATTTTCATTTCTCTTAGTTATAGACTTCAGGGTGGAATTTCTGGGTCATATGGTAACACCATGTGGAACTTCTTGAGGGACCGTTCTCCAAAGAAAGGGGCTGTTCCATTTTACATTTCCGCCAAGAACGCAGGAGAGCCCCGGTTTCTCCACATGCTCGCAGACAGCGGTTGTGGGTGTCCTCATGGGTGGGAAGTCGTATCTCCTGGTTGTCATTTGCATTTCCATAGTAACTGATGACGTTGAATGTCTTTTTGTGTGTTTATTTCATTGCCTATCTTCTTGGGAGAAACGTCTCTTCAAATCCGTTGCTCGTTTCTCAGTTGGGTTATTTGCCTGCTCATTGTTGAGTTGTTAAGAGTTACTTGTGTATTCTGGGTACTAGACCCTCATCAGATAGAAGATTTGCAAATACTTTCTCCCATTCCGTGAATTATCTTTTTCCTTTCCCGACAGCATCCTTTGAAGCACAAATGTTTTTAACGTTGAGGAAGCCTGAATTATCTATATTTTATATGGTTGCCCAAGTTTAGGATATATTTAAGCTACGTTACCTCCTTTAGTGTACTGACTTTTAGATCTTAGCTTTAATTATAGAATGATGGGCTGTTCCTTCGGTCAAAGTAATGTAGGCAGTAAGATCAAGTTGGCAAAGATCTTGAGGGGCAGGGGACACCCAAATGATCTGTATGTTGGAAAACACTAGGTAAGGGGCACTTGGGCAACTCAATCGGTGAAGTGTCTGCCTTCAGCTCAGGTTCTGATCCCGGAGTCCTGGGATTGAGCCCCACATCAGGCTCCCTGCTCAGCAGAGAACCTGCTTCTCCTTCTCCCTCTGCCACTCCTCCTGCTTGTGCTCTCTCTCTCTCTCTGTGTCAAATAAATAAGTAAAATCTTAAAAAAAAAAAAGAAAGAAAGAAAGAAAAGAAAAAGGAAAGAAAACACTAGGTCACAGGCCAGTGGTGTGATAGGCACCTTAGTGCAGGGAACCTTGGAACAATCTGGGGGTGCCCTCCCCAGTCAAAAATCTGCATGTCACTTTTCACGCACTCAAAACTTAACTACGAACAGCCTGCTGTTAGTAGGGGGCCTTACCAGTATCATAAACAGTCGATCAACACGTATTTTGTGTCTTGTATGCATTATAGACTATATTCTTAATAATGTAAGCTAGAGGAAGGATGGTGTGAAGAAAATCACAAGGCAGAGAAAATTTATAGTACTGCACCACATTTATTTATTTATTTGGAAAGGTTTTATTTATTTATTTATTTGAGAGAGAGCGCACAAATGCCGGGTAGGGCAGAGGGAGAGGCCGGCTCCCCGAGGAGCCCAGGCCCCATCCCAGGCACCAAAGGCAGATGCTTAACAGACTGAGCCATCCAGGTGTCCACTCTTAATGGTCTCCCAATTATTTTAAACATACTCAGATGCTGACAACTCTTTTAAAACATACGGCAACAGTCTCAAATTTTAAGCCTCTTGGCTCTGTTAAAGAACTAACACAAAAATTACAGATCAAGATGAGAACCCGTGGTTCCCAGGGGACCAATGTGATAAGTGTGTTCCTGGGAGACAAGGGCTGGTTAAGCTAACCGTGATCTCAGGCGAGCGAAGTGGCAGCATCTGGCAGGTAGCAGGCACTCAGGAAGTGATTAGCAAAGCCGTGACCTCCAGGACCAAAACAATTATTCCCTTGGTTGAAATAGTGGAAAGGCGACCAGCCTTGCAAGAGGGAATCCAGGGTTCTAAACTCAACTGTACGACCCTGGCTGGGATATTCGCTCTCCAGCCCTCACCCCGTCATCAATAAGGGCGTACGGGTATGGGTGTTGACGCCTGACTTCAGGCACGTGGCTTGCCGGTCAAATGTGATGCATGGAACTTGGAGACTGGCTCTTTCTCCCTCTCTCTGGGTCTGCCTGTCTCTGTCTATGTATTTTTTTTTTAAAGATTTTATTTTGAAGTAATCTCTATACCCAATGTGGGGCTCACACGACTGAGATCAAGGGTTGCATACTCCACCAACTGAACCAGCCAGGTGCCCCTCTCCCTGTGTATTTTTTTTAATTTTTTATTAACATATAATGTATTATTAGCCCGAGGGGTACAGGTCTGTGAATTGCCAGGTTTATATACTTCACAGCACTCACCATAGCACATACCCTCCCCAATGTCCATAACCCAACCACCCTCTCCCTACCCCCCTCCCCCTGGCAATCCTTGGTTTGTTTTGTGAGTTTAAGAGTCTCTTATGGTTTGTCTCCCTCCTAATCCCATATTGTTTCATTTATTCTTTTCCTAACCCCCAAACCCCCCATGTTGCATCTCCACTTCCTCAAATCAGGGAGATCATATGAGAGTTGTCTTGCTCCGATTATTTCGCTAAGCATAATACCCTCTAGTTCTATCCACGTCATTGCAAATGACAAGATTTCATTTCTTTTGATGGCTGCATAGTATTCCATTGTGTATATACACCACATCTTCTTTATCCATTCATCTGTTGATGGACATCTAGGTTCTTTCCACAGTTTGGCTATTGTGGACATTGTTGCTATAAACATTTGGGTGTACATGCCCCTTTGGATCACTACATTTGTATCTTTAGGGTAAATACCCAGTAGTGCAATTGCTGGGTCATAGGGTAGTTCTATTTTCAAGTTTTTGAGGAACCTCCATGCCGTTTTCCAGAGTGGTTGCACCAGCTTGCATTCCCACCAACAGTGTAGGAGGGTTCCCCTTTCTCCGCATCCTCACCAGCATCTGTCATTTCCTGACTGGCTAATTTTAGCCATTCTGACTGGTGTGAGGTGATATCTCATTGTGGTTTTGATTTGTATTTCCCTGATGCTGAGTGATATTCTCCCTGTGTATTTTTTAAAAAAAATTTTTTAAAGATTTTATTTATTTATTTGACAGACAGAGATTACAAGTAGGCAGAGAGGCAGGCAGAGAGAGAGGAGGAAGCAGGCTCTCAGAGGAGCTGAGAACCCGATTTGGGGCTTGATCCCAGGCCCCTGGGATCGTGACCTGAGCTGAAGGCAGAGGCTTTAACCCACTGAGCCACCCAGGCACCCTGCCTGTGTATTTTAATTGAACTAAAATCCATGTAACATGAAGCTAACCATTTAAACGTGAACACTTCAGTGGCAAGCAGTACATTCTCGGTGTTGTACAAACACCACCTCTATCTAATTGAGAACATTTTCATCACCTCAAAAAGAATCTCCACACTAAGTAGTCAGTCCCCATGTCCCCCTCCCCCAGCCTCTGGCAATCACCCATCTTCTGGCCCTCTCTGCGGGTCCCCTGTTCTGAACATTTCCTATAAACGGAGCCATACAGTATGGGACTTTTTGTATCTGACTTCTTTCCACTTAGTGTGATGTGGGCTGGTTCTTTATTCCTTCTCATGGCTGAATAATATTCTGTTGAGTTGCCCCGCTATATTTTTTAAGGAAAATTAATTCCTTACTATCCAGAAATGGATAGACCAACGGTCTCTACCGGTCCTTTGCTGTGTTATGTAACGACAGCCTGCCGGGCAGAATGTTGCACTAACGGGATTGGACCTATTAGTCACTGTAGTCAAAGCCGACTCTAATTAATCAGATAATGTGAGCCGTTCCAATTTAATTCCACTCAAATAACATCATGACATCTGGGCGCTATCAGGGATTATTGGTAGAAGAAAATAGATAAATATGCTTAAAGCCTCTGAACGGATTTGATTCCTGTTCGAATTGTGTCATGTACCACTGTTGTGAACGGTCAACCTACCTACCCCGTTCCCATCTGTAAAAACACCCCCGCAGCCTGCAGTCACAGTGGGAAAAAATACTCCACCCTGGGGCTATTCCAACTCTAAAAAATGTGATTCTGTGGGTCCTTAGTTTACTGTCCAAACGGGCTCACATTTCTTTATCTAGAGACATTTGGGGGAAACCTCCAGTATATATGAGGTTACCAGGGGCACCTCGCTCAGGGCAGTGAGGATGGGGTTTAGGTTTGGAGAGACACTTGAGATCTCACACAGGCGGTGGTCACAAAAGCTGGCTGACTCCCGGACATGGACATTTGGAGAGCCAACGGTATGGGTTCTAGATGCTGATTACAAGATTGAGTTACCTGTGGGTTTCTTCTTTGGTTTCTTTCTTTCTTCAGTTTTCTTTTTCTCTTTTCTTTTCTTTTCTTTTCTTTTCTTTTCCTTCCTTCCTTCCTTCCTAAATATTTTATTTATTTATTTATTTATTTATTTGAGACAGAGAGAGCGCAAACATGAGCAGTGGGGAGGGGCAAAGGCAGAGGGAGAAGCAGGCTCCCCGCTCAGCCGGGAATGTGACACTGAGCTCCATCCCAGGACCTAGAGATCATGACCTGAGCCAAAGGCAGACACTTAACCGACTGAGCCACCCAGGCGCCCCTCTTCTTCAGTGTCTTTTATTCTTTCTCAGGGATAGTGGGAGAAACCAAGGGACCCTCACTAAAAGGGAAGGAGCAGAGCCGATTTTTTTTTTTTTAAGTGGTGGCAGCCACACGTATGAAGTAGGCAGGGAAGAAAGCTGTGATTTAGAACTACAGGAGGTGGTCGAATTGAGTCTTTGGGAGGTGAGATCAGAGAAGGAAAAGGATGAATCTCTCAAAGCCACAGTTTACGCAACTGAAAAATGCAAATGATAATCAAAAAGCGCTTCCCACTTACAAGTGAAATCAAGTTTATTTGTCTTTCTTTGTCTTCTTTCATGTAGCATACTACCGTGTAGTTCTGTCCATGTTGTTGCAAATGGCAATATTTTCTTCTTTTTTATGCCTGAGTGATAGTCCATGATATATATACATATATATGAAGAAGGTGTGATATATTTTTATATCTCACATCTTCTTTATCTATCTTCGTCTATCTTCTATCTATTGTCTCTTGATGGATGCTTGGGTTGCTTCTATATCTTGGCCATTGTAAATAATGCTGCAGTAAACCATGCATATATCTTTCTGAATTAGTGTTTTCATTTTCTTGAGGTAGACGCCCAGCAGGGAAATTACTAGATAGGATGGTACTTCTATTTTTAGGATTTATTTTCCCTTAAAGCTCCATTTATTTATTCATTTATTTATTTAGCTCCACCCCCACTGTGGGGCTTGACCTCACAACTCCAAGATCAAGAGTCCCATGTGCTATCAACAGAGCCAGCGAGGCACACAAGCAATGTTTAGTTTTGTTTGTTTGTTTGCTTGTTTCTTTTAAAGATTTTACTTATTTATTTCACAGAGAGAGAGATAGGGAGAGAGGGAACACAAGCAGTAGGAGTGGAAGAGGGAGAAGCAGGCTTCCTGCGGATCAGGGAGCCGGATGTAGGGCTCCATCCCAGGAGCCCGGGGATCAGGACCTGAACTGATAGGCAGACACTTAATGACTGAGCCAACCAGGTGCCCCAAATTTAATTTTTTTGAGAAAACATCACACTGTCGATCATGGTGACCGCACCAGTTTACATTCCCAGCAACAGCGCACAAAGGTTCCCTTTTCTGGACATCCTCTCCAAAACTTGTCATTTGCTGTCTTTTTCATACTAACCACGCTGATGGCATGATACACTATTGTGCCAAGCATTTTATAATGTGTGCAATTGTTGAGCCACTATGTTGTACACTTGAGACCAATTTAATATTACATGTTAATTATTCTTCAATTTAAAACAAAAATAAAAACACTTCCCACTGTAAGGTGCCAGGAGAAAATGTCAGCTTTGGTTGCACACTCCAGTGGCAGGTGAGGCTGTTGGAGAAGATCAGGGCATGGCACTCCAAAATGTGCTACTTTGGCAGAAGGATTATTTTGAGCTGAAGGCAACTGAGGATCAACAGATGCAGGCAGAGTTCTCTGGCCTCCCCTTATCTGCCGAAAAGCAGGGCATCAATTTCCTTTTGTGACAGTGTCCTCTCTTATACCAGGAAAAGGAGAGCAACTTATCACTGGAGACAGAGTCAGCACAGAGATGAGTCTGCATAAACAGATGTTACTAAAATAACATTCATAGTCACTTCCTTACAATTTATTATCCCTTGAAGCCCCAAACTCCTTTCCTTTGTTAAAATGGTATATAATGGGGCACCTGGGTGGCTCAGTCTGTTAAGGGTCTGCCTTTGGCTCAGGTCATGATCCCAGGGTGTTGGGATCAAGCCCCACATCAGGCTCCCTGCTCAGCAGAGAGTCTGCTTCTCCCTCTCCCTCTGCTGGAACCCCTGCTTGTTCTCTCTCACGTTCTGTGTCAAATAAACAAATATAATCTTTATTATCTTTTTTTTTCCTTTTTTTTCCCCAAAGATTTGATTTATTTATTTGACAGACAGATCACAAGTAGGCAGAGAGGCAGGCAGAGAGAAGGGGAAGCAGGCTCCCCGCTGAGCAGAGAGCTTGATGTGGGGCTCCATCCCAGGACCCTGGGATCATGACCTGAGCCGAAGGCAGAGGCTTAACCCACTGAGCCACCCAGGAAATCCAATGAATATAATCTTTAAAAATATATAAATAAAAAAAGTATATATATATATATATATATATATATATATATATATATATATATATAATAAAATGGTGTATAAGCCTCCAAGTCTAACTATCTCTTTGAGTTTCACTTCTTTCTGTGAATATTAATAAATATTGTGTGCCTTTTCTTCTGTTAATATAGCTTTTGTTATTTAATTTGCAAGCCCTGGCTTTAAGAAGTTAAGAGGGTAGAGGAAAGGTTTTTCCTCCTACATACCATGCATCCTCCAACTTGGGTAGATGACCCTGAGGGGGGCTCTGACTTTTGCCAGTGGAGGTGAGGGTGCTTACTCACAGCTTGATTCAATGCCTCCGCATTGTAGGAATTTGCCAAAGCTATTTTTGTGAGGGCTGTCTCTTAGAATTGTTTAGTAAGTAGCTGTTGACTGATTGGCTGAAGACATTTTAACAGGAATTAGCAGAGAACAGCTTTCTTCTCTGGAGTTGTAGTCAGACTCAGAATAGAAAAGGGAGTAGAAACAGTCAGATGGTAAGGTGGGGTGTGGAAAAGAATGGAAAACCTGTTTGCTGAGAAGTTTGCTGAAAAGTGTCAAGAGGCACAAAGTGGTAATGTTGTTAGTTTCTTTCATTTTCCATAAGAAAAAAGGAAGCTCCCCAAAGGTAAAAGGGACTTAACCCAAACTGTTGACTGATATGAAAAGAATTGACGACCCAGTCATCTAGAAAGGATGCGTCTCATCAGAAAAATATTCCAACGCAGGAACTTTGTTTAGAGAATGTAGATTACAAAGTCTCTTGACTGTAATCCCCAAAGACATGTTGGTGAAATTTAGTTTCCCAGAATAATTATTAAGCCTCCGGAGAAAGACAATACCATGACACATCTTTAAAAAAAAAAAAAAAATAGTTGGGTATCCTAGAGAGAAGATGAATCACTATGTTGTTCACCCGAAATGAATGTAACATCGTGTGTCAACTCTACTCACATAAGAAAACTTGAAAGAAATATTTAGGGATCACACCGGGAGCCTCTGATTTAATTTTTCAATTTCACCACACCAGGCAGGACAAGAAACAAACTGCCTTTAATTCTTAAATGAGAAATAACTTGGTTATAAAAGGTTGCGGTGACTCACAAGCCGCTTTAATGCTAGCCAGGAAAAGCAGGAGCCAAACCCAGGTTATGGATCGAGGACCCGGCAGCCGGATCCGGCAGGCGGATGAGGGAACCATCCTTCCAAAGTTTGAGAGCAGAGCAAGGCGACGCGTTACTGGAGAGCCTGCCACTGACCAGGCTAGCTGTGCAGGCGGCGGGGGGTCCTCGGCCAGCTGCTGAGATAGCATCTTTGAGATGGATTCGTTGGCCCGGGGTCGCATTAGAAGAAGCCGTGGTAGGGGTCCCTCCGTCCCCCCCCCCCCCCCCCCCCCGGCCCAAACCCGCTACCCGCACGGGGCTCCCACCACGGAGATCTCCGTGCATAAAGGGAAAAAAGAACCCTGGATCAGGAGTATACACACACGAAGAGGAAAAGTTCGGCCAGCTAAAAAGGAAGGAGAAAAAGGGAGGGAAAGAAAAATGCAGCGTGGCTAGTCCTTGTGGTCAGAAGCGAGAATCCGTGAAAACTGGTCGTTCTTACTCTCTGTGGGCAGAAGTTTCAGCCGGGCCAAGGGCAGATAAAGGAATCCAAGGCCGATTGCCAAAGACCGGAGGGAAAAGACTCTGGAGGAGTTCAGAAGTTCAGGAAAATAAAAGAGGATTATCGCTGAAGGGTTCTGTGAACCAGAGAGGTGAAATGACAGGAAGCCCTGGGAGTGGCCGGGGGTGGGGCGGGCGGGCGGGGCGGGGCGGGGCAGTGGCGGCGGAGGAGGGGTGGAGGGGAGGGGCTGCCCCGCAGGAGGGGTGTGCAGGGTTCGGGAAGGCGAGCAACCTTAGGTAAGCAGGTTGCTTCTTCCAAAGCACTTTAAACACCCAATGAGCTCCTAGGGGGAGGAAAAAAAAAAAAAAAGTCGAGTCTGGAGAGGACGGTGGAGGACGGTTTGCAGGCAGGCTCCATGTTCCCACTCTTGGAGAGAAAATTCCTCTGCCACGGCCTTTCCATTTTTGGATGTGTTCGAAGTGTGTCAGCGCTGTATGTGCACGTGCATATATGTTTACACTGTACGTGTAATCATATGCACCTGTACAGAAATGCGTGCACACGCACACACTTCCGTTTTACATAAAACCATGCCCGATGAGAGAAGGCGTTCGGAGAGCTGCAGAAACAAAGGGAGACAGACAGGTCCAGGCGGTGGGAGATAATGAAAAAAAAGGAGAGGTAGTTAAGCGGGGTGTAGGCAGGGCAAATCAGAGAGCTGAGCTACTACACAGAACCGGAGTCCGATCAACAGGAAAATATTGACAGCAAGGAAGAAAGGGGAAATCTATGCAAATGATGGGTGTGAAAAATCAAATGGAGACAAACACAGGAAAGAATGAAATCTAAAGCAGAAGGCAAGGCAGGTCCTAATCAAAGTCTTAAGCAGGAAGGCCCATTGAGGGGAGGGCAGGGAGTCACAATGTGGATAAAAATTAAGATAAATAAGAACTGATGAAAAGAATTTTGTAAAGATATAATGTTTACTATGCTCAAGTTTCGAGGCTCTCTTAAGAGGAAGCAGATGGGACCGAATATTTAGATTTTAAAGGCTGAAATTAGAGCTTGAAAAGTAAGAAAGAAGATAAAGAATGTGGTTTGTCGTCATTGTTTAGCTAGACTTGTTGATTTAAAAAATAATAATTTTCAGTATTTGGTCATAGGGTTTTGATGCATTCTTGGAAATTTGAAATGATAGCCAAAAAGGAAGTCAGAGATAATTTTTTTAAAAGACTTTATTTATCTGAGAGAGAGAGAGAGAGAGCACGCACAAGAGCATGAGCAGGGGGAGGACCAGAGGGAGAAGGAGAAGCAGACAGACAGACAGACCTGGCTGGGGCTCGATCCCAGGACCCCAGGGTCATGACCTGAGCCAAAGGCAGATGCTTAACCGACTGAGCCACCCAAGCACCCCCAAAGATAATTTTTTAATTAGTTATTTTTAATTAACATATAATATATTATTTGCCCCAGGGGTACAGACAGGTCTGTGAATCGTCAGGCTTACACACTTCACAGCACTCACCATATCACATGTCCTCCCCAATGTCCATAACCCAGCCACCCTATCCCTACCCCCTCTCCCCACAGCAACCCTCAGTTTGTTTTGTGAGATTAAAAGTCTCTAACGGTTTGTCTCCCTCCGGATCCCATCTTGCCCAAAGATAATTTTTTTAAAAACACAATCTATTTGCTCTATTTCTTTCTCTCATTCTCTCTCTGTACACACCCCCACTCAAATATTCTTTTCCTGAAACATTTGCTGACATCATGATACTTCAGTACGCATTTCGCATGAGTAACAACATTCTCCTACGTGCCCACAAAACCACCGTCCTACCTAAGAAAACCAGTAGTAATTCCACAATGTCTCATGAGCTGTCTTATCAGCAATGACAAGAATCGTTTTAGCTGTTTGTTCAGTTGGTTCTTTTTTTTTTTTTTTTTAATAAACAAGAATCCACTAGTCCAGGTCACCCATCACATGTGCTTCTTTTGTCTCTTGGGAGTCTGTACACTTTCTAGCCCAACCTCATCATTTTGGGCATGAGAAAAATTCTGTCCGGACAAGGTGATTTTGACTCAAGGCCATTGCCGGGAGCACGTACTCCATTTTACTTAGGTGAGATTTTATGGTTAAGATAGATTTAAAGTTGTGTGTGTGTGTGTGTTTTAGAGGCAGGCAGAGAGAGGGGGAGGGGGAAGCAGACAGAACTGGGTGGGGCTCGATCTCAGGACCCACTGAGCCACCCAGGCGCCCCTAGCTTTAAAGTTTTGAAGTAACTTAAAAGTGATGGGCATCCAAACTGTCTTCATCGCACAGGAAGTGCTGCTGCGCCGGGCAGCACTGAGCCCTCTCAGCGTGTCAGAGGGCACACGGGACATTTGCACGTGAGAGCTCAGTTAAGGCTTCCGCAAACCCCGGGCTGCCAGCGTGGGGAGACCCACTAAGGTCCCCCTTGGTCCCCATGCCATAGGAGAGGCTCCAAGCTGTTCTCAGGCCTGCCTGAGGTCTGGCGGAGGGCGAAGGACCCTGATGGCCCTTTGTGGAGCCTTTTTACCACTTTCCTGCCCTGGCACCTCAAAGCGCTAACGCATGTTGCTGCTTCCAGATGTCGTCTGTAAATTGCACGCGACTCTCGAGAAAAATAACAACACGAGGTAAAGTCTTCAGCCTTGGCCACTTGGGCCGATGCAGGCTAATGGAAGCAGTAGGCCACGTTTTGGCAATAAAGAGAGACTGTAGCACACCTGTTAACACTAAGAGGAAGCACCGCTGATGCAAATGAGACACACTGTTTGTGTTGCCAAGTGAACATCCATTCAGAGTCAAGTTAATAGAAGCGGATCTTTCTCTCTCTGCCTCTTTTTTTTTTTTTTAAGTGAAATGAAGATGCCAGGAAGTCTAGGGTAGGTATTTTGCTTTATTTACCTTTCCATTCCCAGGATTTAGTGCATCATTTAGAATATATGTAGGTATTCAGATAATAACTTTGTTTCAGCAAATAGATCCTGAACGCAGGACTGTGTTGGTCCCTGCCCAGAGGTAAGAAGCAGACACACAGGCTACTTCCAGTCTGGTCCATGCACAGGACGGGCGATGGGACAAGTGGCTGGTGTCCTGAGCATGCAGGGGAACCTGATACAGGCTGGGGAGGGACAGGAAAGGCGTCCAGGAAGAAGTGTCATTTCAGTGGAGACTGAATGGAGAGCAGTGATGCAAGTTTGCAGAGCTGAACGGGTGGATTTTCTTTTCAGGAGCTCCAAGCCACAGGGCAAAGTAAACCATTTACCCAGACCTTTCTTGTTTGAATTGGCAAGTGATATCTACAGTCCATGAGCTGGAAGAAATGGGTGACAGGTAGCCTCTGTGTGTAGGAACCTGAGTCACCAGGACAGGAAAGTACACCCTTTTGCCCCTTTTGAATTGTTCACTAATTTTTTTTTTGAGTAATTAAAAATAAATGTATGTTCTCTCTCTCTATTTAAGATTGTATTTATTTATTTGTCAGAGAGAGTGAAAGCACAGGGACAAGCAGGGGGAGTGGTAGGCAGAGGGAGAAGCAGGCTCCCCGTTAGCAGGGAGTCTGATGCGGGACTCGATCCCAGGACACAGGGATCATGGTGTTCTCGATGTAAGGTCACTGCAGGGAACAGACAAGGAGGGACGTAAACATTTCTTCCTTCGGTTTCGTAAAATTTGAGGATGCCGTGGAACGGACAGTGGAAAGAAGCCATACTTTTCAGTCTGCGACCACTTCTTCAGGGCCCAAAGATGGAAGACCACGTCAGTGAAGCTGTTGGAGAGAAAGATTGAAGGTGAATGGATTCATTCAAAATCTTGGCAGTGTTCAAAAGAAAACCTCTAGAAACAGAAATGGAGAGAAAATCTGGAAGCAGAAGAGGAGAAAAGGAGACTCTTGGGAACATGCAGGCAAATGTACCCCTGAAGCAATTAACCAGTATTTTTCCATGCTTCATTTTTTGTTTTTTGTTGTTGTTGTTGTTGTTGTTTTTTAATATTTTATTTATTTACTTGAGACAGAGAGAGCACATGTAGGGGGAGAGACAGAGGGAGAGGGAGAAACAGACTCCACACTGAGCAGGGAGCCCGACACCGGGCTGGATCTCAGGATCCCGAGATCATGACCTGAGCCGAAGGCAGATGCCCAACTGACTGAGCCACCCAGGTGCCCCTGGTTTTTGTTTTTTTAAGATTTATTTATTCATTTGAGAGAGAGAAAGACCATGAGCGGGGGAGGAGGGAAAGGGGTAGGGGGGACAGAGCGGAGGGAGAGGGAGAGACTCCTGAAGCAGGCTCCCTGCTGAGCTTGGGCTCAGTCCCACAACCCTAAGATCATGACCTGGGCTGGAATCAAGAGTCAGACACTCAACTGACTGAGCCGCCCAGGTGCCCTTCTATCTTTAGGGGTGCTTCATAATAATATGAATCAGAGAAAGAGTGTTTGGGTTTTTTTTTTTTTTTTTAAGATTTTATTTATTTGTCAGAGAGAGAGAGAGAACACAAGCAGGAAGAGCGACAGGCAGAGGGAGAAGCAGGCTTCCCACTGAACAAAGAACCCGATGTGGGACTTGATCCCAGGACCCTGGGATCGTGCATAGCCTGAGCTGAAAGCAGACACTTAACCTACTGAGCTACCCAGGCATCCCAGAGAAAGAGTAGTTTTGATGAAGACGTTTTGTAAAGGCGATGTGTCTTGTATGTTAGCATTACTGTGTTAGAGTGTTCAAATGTGAGTTGTTTTTTTTTTTTTTTTAACGGACTGATTTATTTTTTAAAAAACTGCACAAAGGCAGCACTTTAAAGAAAACACGAGACTTCTGTTAGTCCCAGGGAAGAATGAGAAGATGCTTGGTAGTCTGCAGGGAGGGTGTATGCCCCAGAAGGGCTGGAGTTTGGATCACTGGCTCTGTACTCACTGGCTTTGGGACCTTGGGGATATTATTTAATTTCTGTACATGGTTATGACTTTTTCAGTGGAATGCAGGGTGTAGCCTTTGGGACAGGATCGTTCTGTAGGCAAAAGTGGAGAGGCAGCCTCCTGCATCTTCCTCAGGTTACTAACACAGGCAGGGTGGCCAGAGTGCTAGGACACCACGCATCTCATGGATGGGGAGCACGCTGCTGCTGGTTCTGGAAAAGAGCTGTGAAAAGTGTGATGGACCCCACAGATTGACAAGAAATTCCCAGTTGCTTTCTGGGTATGTCAGCTTTTACAGCAGGCATCCAACCCTGCATCAGGCTCCCTGCTCAACAGGGGAGTCTGCTTTCCTTCTTCCTCTGCCCCTCCCCCTGCTCATGCTCTCTCTCTCAAATAAATAAATAAAATATTAAAAAGAGAGAGAGAGGGAGAGAGAGAAACTGGGGTGCTTGGGTGACTCAGTTGGTTAAGCATCTGCCTTCGGCTCAGGTCATGATCCCAGAGTTCTGGGATCGAGCTCTGAATCAGGCTTCTCTGCCCTGCTTGTGTTGTCTCTCTGTGTCAAAAAAAATAAACAAAATCTTTAAAAAAAAATACTATTGGGGAGAATCATGTAAGGGAAGTCACTTTCCTAGTCAAGAATCCATAAGTGTACCTCTCTCTTTTTTTTTTTTTTAAAGATGTATTTATTTATTCCAGAGAGAGAGAGAGAGAGAGAGAGCGAGCGTGCCTGGTGGGGAAGAGGGGAGAGGGCAAGAGGGAAACCCAAGTAGACTCCATGCTGAGTGTGGAACCTGATGAGGGCTCCATCTCACAATCTAGGATAGCCCTGAGCCAAAACTACGAGTCAGATGCTTAACGGACTCCATCACCTCACCTAGGTGCCCCATAGCTGTACCTCTTGTCTGGGTGTTTGAGGCCTACTATACTTTGGCAGCACATGGCAAGAGGCACATAAAGTGTGGTTTTAGGGAGAGAGATGGTCAGAGAGGAAGGAAAGAACATACTAGAATGACTTTGTGGAGGAGGTAGCAAGAAAAGTATGGAGGTTGGGGAGTTGGTTCTAAGTGTTGGTTGAGTTTAGGATGTTTGGTGAGATGGGTGGGTTGCACCTCTGGGTTTGGAATGTTTGGTGAGACGGGTGGCCGTGGTAGTCTCTGGGTCACCAGCCTGAATTCTGTCTGCTGGACGTGCCACTGATTTCCACCCTGTGAAAGGGGCTTGGATCTATTCTGTTAGCAAGTTGATTTCAGCATTTCTGACGGCTTTTGTGTCCGTGCTTGGGATACTGCTTTGAGCCAGTTGTAATATTTTAACCCTTCCATCATTAATTAATGAATAATTCATGAACATATGTTTATTTTGTTTATATTTGTATAAGAATCCTGATTCTTTTTTTTTTTTAAGATTTTATTTATTTGAGAAAGAGAGTGCGAACATGCATGAGTAGGGGGAGGGAAGTTGGGGGGCAGAGGGAGAGGGAGAAGCAGGCTTCCCACTGAGCAGGGAGCCCCACATGGGGCTCAAACCCAGGACCCCGAGATCATGACCTGAGCCAAAGAGAGATGCTTAACTGACTGAGCCACCCAGGCACCCTGAGAACCCTGATTCTTAAAAACAATCTTTGACGCAGATTTTCTCATCCCAATTCACAGAATTGCAGAGGTACAAAGAGGGCAGACATGGAGGCTAAGCAAACACTAAAGACCCTGTTTTAGACTGACTTGGGCCTACCAACCCGTATCTCCAAGTAACGTTGTTCAACCAGTTACTAATCCACTTAATCCTACCAACATGCCTCTACTGAGAAACAAGTTGTCTGTAAGTCTGTGGTTCCTAAGTTCAAAGTCATTAAGGGAGGTGAAAATTCGCTGTCCCCAGATGCATTCCCAGCAATGATGAGCAGAGGTCAGATTTTATAACTTTAAAACCAGCCATAGATTTCTCCTGCTCGCTCATATACATTTTAATGGATGGATACCCTTTGCCAAGAGAAATTCGTTTTACCTATGCTGAACATGATTCATGATCCAGTGGGATAGCCCTGAGCAGGAGGAATGCGTTGCTCAGGAGAAGGGGAACTTGGGGGCTGGTTAGTAGAAACAGAAGGTGGTAAGTGAGTGAAGTTAAGGTTGTCACAGGTCAGCAGGATGGGGTGGAGACAGAGCTAGGGTCAGGAGGGGGTGGCTACAGAGAATGTGCTTGTGGCCACATGACATTGAGACCACTAATGACGCCATTGGACTGAATGGAGGAGGTACCACGGACCCTGCATGACGCAGGTACCCTCCTCCCTGGAAATGGGTCCCTCCCACATGCTGATGATGTTGCAATGATTACGTAAGCACCCCGATCTGGACGTAAGCGAGCCAGTGTCTATCCTCCCTGGCAGGACGGGGGAGGGGTTTGAGAGGGAGGTCCTTCTCAGCAGGGGGTGAGACACTGGACTGGAAAGATTGAATTAGGAGAACAGGAGCCGACCAGGCAGCCTGGGGCATTGGAGACCTTCGTGGGCATTGCAGAGCGGTGGCTTCTCCCAGGCTTGGTTCAAGGCTGAGTACATGCCTCACTGTGGCCCTCCCTGCACTAAAGGTACATTGGGAGGAACGGGAGAGGTGAGGCAACACATTGGGTAAGCTTGCAGTTCATTTCTGAGCATTCGCTGTGCTCAGATCCACGAAAAATACTGAGGGTGGCCGTGGCATGCCCACTTTCCCGCAGGTGCTGGGGCAGGGAATGAAGCCAGCCAGCACTCACTCCCGACCTGCCTTGTCTCATCCGTGAGGTCTTCTGCTGAAAAGCTTCTGCATTATGGTTCAGCTCCCACTTCTCAACCTTTTCTCCAAGGTTGAGGGACTTATTTAACATCATGCTAAAGTTCTGACCCGGTATGGTTAACACTTTTTTCTAATTTACCAAGGTCACCATCGAAAGGAATTAAATTAATCGTCCAGAACACAGCTGTACCTTAGAAAGGTTAAGTTGTCACTGGTGTGCAGGATGTCTGGGAGGTCAGGACAGAGAGGGGAGGGAGGAGTGTCAGGAAGACGGGTCTTGCTGGTAGCTGTACCCGGACAATGGCGGTTGGCCCTGGAGGAGGCTACAGAGATGGAGAGGTGGGGAAGAATGAGCTGAGTGAAGGCTTTCAGACTGAGCCACTGAAAGGTCTTTGGTGGTCTTGGGGTCGAGGTGAACTAGGTTACAAGAATTTAGGGAAGGAATGAGTGGGTAGGAAATGGAGAAAACAGGTGTAAACCACTCTTTCAATCAGGTTGGTGTGAAGAGAACACCAAAGTCGGGGTGGGTAGACCAACGGGAGTGGGACGGAGGGTCGTTCTTAGCATTGGGTAGTTTGGGAACAGTCATAAAAAGAGGGGAAGCAATTAATGTGTCTGGGAAGACTGACGATATGAGCAGAGAGGGGAGAACTACTGAACTGGCGGGGAGGAACCCCGGGGAGGGTAGTAGGTGGGCCATTAAGAGCTTAAGCACATGGATGAAGGATGTAGGAGAAGGAGGATGCTTGTTTCTGAGAAGGAAGGTGACAGTCTGGATGGACAGTCAGGAAAGTGTTGACGTAAAGTGAAGGCATGTTGGACTAGGTCACTTCAGAGGCTATGAAAAAAAAATTTTTTTTAAAGATTTATTTATGAGAGTGCACCCACAAGGAGGGGGAGGAGTGGAGGGGGAGGGAGAGGGACAAAAAAACTCCCTGCTGAGTATGATGAGCCCGACCTGAGGCTCGATCCCAGGACCCTGAGATCACGACCTGAGCCGAAGGCAGACACTTAACGCACTGAGCTACCCAGGCGCCCCGATGGCAAATTTTTAAAGGCAAGGCAAACCTGCGGGTGAGGAATGGGTGAGCTAGAGAGTCAATTAACCACCCACTCAGATGCCTGAATTCTGTACTTGACTCCATGGTGCCCTCATGCCCTTGACCTTCTGTTGTGTCCAGTCTGCCCAACCCTACTTCAGAGAGACAAATTCCCTGTCTTTCTGGACATTCTGTTCAACTGAGGTAGCCAGACAGTAAGTAGTGGTGTGGCAGTAGTAGTAGTAGTAGTAGTAGTAGTAGTAATAATAATTATATAACAGGACCGTGGACAAAGACAAGGCAGAGTAAGAATTTACAGGGCTCTGGGGAAGGGTTATCTTGAGATGGCTGGATTACAGATGATTTGTGTGTTTTTTTTTTCTTTGTATTTTTCTCTAGTTTCCAAAGCATTTACAGTAACACGTAAATGGATGGAATTAGAAAAAAAAAGAAAAGAAAGTGATCTGCAGACACACTGTAGTGTCCCACCCGGTTTCTACTTCTACTTGGTTATTATGTGTCTATCCCCACAATGAAAAAGAGCACCTCTGGGGTTGTCCGAATCCACACCCTCCACAACGGACCACTGTGGCCCCAGCCTCAAGGCTCGGTGTACATCATGGTTGACAGCCCCCACCAGCAGGGCCCTTGTCCGAGCCCAGTGCCACCTGGGGAAGGATGTCCGCAGCCCCTGGTTTGGAGCTCAGGGAACTGAACCTGTAGCACCTGTCTGTAACCTGCTTGGGGGTTATGGAGCTCCTAGAGCAGAGTCATGTAAAGATGGTAGATGGATAAGAGTCCGCTTTGGAATTCAGCATAGAGAATTTGAGGAATTGGAACCAGGTATAGGCCAGTGTTTTAAGAGAAACACCATAATACGTTGGAGAAAGATGCTGGGGCCAGATAGAAAAGTTCTGTAGGTTCTTGGAAGGTAGTGCTATTAGGTCTCTATGTGTCACTTATTGGGACGTAGATGTCCTCCAGACATCCTGGTTCCTTGGATCGTTCAAATGCTCCTCAACATGCTATCTCCCCACTGAGGAGATTCTCAAAATGAAAGACTTTCATTCCGTGATTGGATACAAGGTTGAAAATGGAAAATCTGCACTTTGGATGCCAAGCTTACTAAGACCTGGTTCCGGCCCCCAGGGAAACAGTGTGGTGTGAGGTGCCAGGTGCTGGAGAAGGGCAAGACAAGGAAGGCAGTGGCCACAGGAATGTGGGCCCTACGTGCAGGTATAATTTCCATAAATTATACAGTTCAAATGCGAATGAATTTTCAGGATTGTTTTTGTAGGGAGAATTGTTTTTCTTTGGGATTTCATTAGCTGAATCTATTCCACAACCTACCTTTTCCTAAGAGGACGCCACTGACCGATAACATGAGTAAGCACAGAGCAGCCCCACCTTTTGGCTGTTGGCACTGGACCCAACTCTAGTGGTCTTCTGAGGAGCTTTAAAAGTCACATGGACCTGGGCACCTGGATGGCTCAGTTGGTGAAGAGTCTGCCTTCAGCTTAGGTCATGATTCCCAGGGTCCTGGGATGGAGACCTGCATTGGGCTCTCCTGGGATGGAGACCTGCATTGGGCTCTCTGCTCAGTGGGGAGTCTGCTTCTCCTCCCCGCACCGCCCCCGTTGCTGTCTCTTTCTCTCAAATAAATAAATAAAATCTTTTTAAAAAAGTCATGTAGGTCAACTGCAAAGTGAATTAGTGTATTGTGGTTCGTGAACGATAATACAGGAATAAGGTTTTATGTCTGTGGGTTTTTCTTATTGCCACTGTAACAAATCATTTCAAACCTGAGAGCTTAAAACAACACAGATTTATTATCTGACAGTCCTGGAAGCCAGAAGTCTGAAAGGAGTCTCTGGGGGCTGAAATCCAGACGCGTAGGCAGGGCTGCTTTCCTTCTGGAAGCTGCAGAGGAGAATCTGTTTTCTCAGTTCTTTCTGCTTTTCGAGGCTGCCCACATACCTTGGCTCCTGGCCCCTTCCTCCATCACAAAGTTCATTGTTCCAGTCTCAACTTCTGTCCTCGTGTCTCTTTTTTCTGACCTTGACCCTCCTGCCTCCCTCCTTATCTCCATTGTCATGTAATACATATTTAACACAAAACTGGCCATTTAACCCATTTTTAAAGTGTGCAATTCAGTAGCATGAATTACATTCACAAGATAGGGCAGCCATCACAATTTGTAAAACCCTTCACTACCCAGGTAGAAACTCCGTACCTAGTAAGCAACAACCCCCACGCCCTCTTCCCCCAGCTGATGGTGACTGCAAATCCGCGTGCTGCCTCTATGAATTTGCCATTCCAAATATTCCATGTAGATGGAGTCCTGCAGTATTCGTCCTTTGTGTTTGATAATTTCACCAGCATAAGGCCTTCAAGGGTCATCCAACTTGTAGCATGTTCTAGAACTTCCTTCCTCTTATGGCTGAATGATATTCCATTACATATACATATATGTGAATACTGGAATGCAAGTATCTATTTAAGTTCCTGTTTTTTATTCTTTGTATTTATACCTAGGAGTGGAATTCTGGGATTACGTGAAAATTCCATGTTTACATTTTAAAAAGTTTTTTTTTTATTTTTTAAAGATTTTATTTATTTATTTGACAGAGATCACAAGTAGGCAGAGAGGCAAGCAGAGAGAAAGGAAGGGAAGCAGGCTCTCCACTCAGCAGAGAGCCTGATGCGGGGCTCGATCCCAGGACCCTGGGATCATGACCTGAGCTGAAGGCAGAGGCTTTAACCCACTGAGCCACCCAGGCACCCCCATTTTTTTTTTTTAAGTAGGCTCCACATCCAACATGGGGCTTGAATCCAGAGAGCTGAGATCAAGAGCTGCATGCTCTATGGACCGAACCAGTCAGGCAACCTTATGTTTACATTTTTGAGGTGCTCCCAAATTGTTTTCCCTAAGTAGCTACATCATTTTACATTCCCACCAGCAATGGACGGGGGTTCCCGTTGCTTCACATCCTTGCTAACACTTGGTATTGTCTGTCTTTTTGATTCCAGTTATCCTAGTGGGCATGAAATGGTATCTCCTTGTGGTCGTGTATTTTCCTAATGATGAGCAATTAGATGCACTCCTTCCGGTGCTTGTTAGACATCTGTGTATCTACTTTGGAGAGATGTCTAGTCAAGTCCTTTGCCTGTGCACTAATTAAGTGGTTTGTCTTCTTGTTGAGTTGTAAGAGTTCTTTATATATTCTGGATATCAGTCCCTTATCAGACATTTGATTTGCAGGTGTTTTCTCTCATTCTTGC
The DNA here is from genome assembly GCF_011764305.1 of Mustela putorius furo. Lineage (NCBI taxonomy): Eukaryota > Metazoa > Chordata > Mammalia > Carnivora > Mustelidae > Mustela > Mustela putorius. The sequence goes on from NW_025422060.1 coordinate 8,658,479, forward strand.
GTTGTCTTTTCACTCTCTTGGTCATATCCTTTGCCTTCTTCTTCTAGGGATCCTTGTGATTATATCTAATAATCCATCTCAAGATCATAATGTAATCACATCTGCAGGGTCTATCCCTTTTGTGAGGTAATTTACTGAAAGATTTTGATGAAAGGATGTGAACATCTTTGGGGGAGCCGTTACTCTATCACAATTCCTTTCAAAAAATGTCTACAAGTCAGAAATTGTGAATGTATTTTTGGGAAAAGGTGAATGCAAGCCAATTCAGCCTGTCTGGTATGCAGCCCTAAGGTAGGGCTTCTGCCCTGAATTCCTACTTTATTGGGGTTCCTCCTGTCCTCCCATGAGTTTTAAGGGTGAGAGGTAAATAGACCGAGTTTGGGACTTTTTGTCCTCTGCACCCATCAGAAGTCCCAAATATAAAAAAAACATTTTTGGAAATATTAGGAAAGCAGGAGCACAACAAACACACAAATACACACCATCAAATACCGTTTCTGTTTGGGTCTGTATCAGAAAGAAAAATCACAGACCTGTGAAGATTAATGAGACCATATCTCTGAAAACCTTTGAGCCCTTTGGAGGAAAAGCACTTGGTAAATGCCAGCATTTCTGTGCCTCCTCCTCACCTTTTCCCTACTAGCAGCTGCTTTGCTTTTTGGTGCCCCGTGTCTACCGCAGCACCCTGTAATTATGGGGAGTCCTAATGGTGCTTGGGTGGAAAAGTGGGCAGAGGGTGAACATACCCCTGGTAAGAATGTAGGACCAGATGTTGGATTAGCATCAGGGGAGGGCCCAGCAAGTTCTTCCCCTGACCCACGAAGTCACAGGCTTGGAAAGACAGCTGTTTTCCTGTGCTCCAAAGGCCTTGAAGGCAAATGTGTGCATGTTGAACACAGTAATTTCACTTATAGGAATGTAGCCAAGAGAAATGATCAGAAATGCAGACAAGGGTGTATGCCAAAGATGTTTGTCAGCAGTATTTGTAATTGTTAAAAACCGGAAACAACCTAAATGTCCAATGACCGGAAATGGTTGGTCATCTGTGGCCTGAAACACCATGCAATATTATACAATCGTGCAACATGTCAACAGATCCTTTGTTGTTATTTTTCAAAAAATTTGTAAAGATTTATTTATTTATTTATTTGAGAGAGAGTGTGCCAGCATGAGCAGGAGGAGGGGCAGAGGGAAAGGAAGAAGCAGGCCCCCTGCTGAGCAGGGAACCCATGTGGGGCTGGAACCTAGGACTCTGGGATTGACCTGAGCCAAAGGCAGATGCTTAGCTAACCAAGCCTAAAAAAATTTTAAAGTAGACTCCACACCCAGCACAGAGCCCAGTGTGGGACTTGAACTCACGACCCTGAGATCAAGAGTCAGATGCCTCAGCCACTGAGCCACCCAGGTGGTCTATCAATGGATTCTTTTTAATGATGTGTGGAGAAGTGTATGATAAAATGTAACAGAAAAAAACAAGACTCTGATTTCAGTATAAAGGATGCTCTCAACAATGTGAAATACTGGTGGATGGAACAAGTAAGAACGGAATACAGCACATGTTACCATGTGGTGTGGTGGGATTCTGGATGATGGCAGTCAACAGTGCCCACGGTGGCACTTGCCCGCCATCTTGCTAATTACTATAGGTGATGGTAACATGCAGGGTTGTTTTTTGATACCTGCCTTGCTTTGGGGATGGGTCATAAAGTCAAAGTATTAAAAAAAAAATTAGGAGAAAACCATAGCTAACAAATACTGAGATTTGAACTACTATAGGTGTTGTTTTTTGAAATTTCATTAACAAGCGTAGAGTAGAAGAGTAGAGAGTAGAAATGAAAATAACGAAACACAGTTTCTCTACATCCTTTTCTAGAAACTGAGCTATTTCCAGTAAGTTAAAGCATTATTGATTGGACTTGTGCTTATGCCATGTGCCACAGAGCCTCCCGGGTCCTTACCTACTGGGCTGGATTGTGTCCCTCACCCCCAGATTCCTATGTTGAAGCCCTAACCCTCAGTCCCTCAGAACACGGTTGTCCTTGGAAACCCACCTTTAAAGAGGTGATTTAGGAGCACCTGGGTGGCTTAGTAGGTTAAGTGTCAGACTCTTGATTTTGACTCAGGTCATGATCTTATGGTTCTGAGATTGAGCTTTGCGTGGGGCTCTGTGCTCAGTGCGAAGTCTGCTTGAGGATACTCTCTCCCTCTCCTTCTGTTCTCCTCTACTCCTCCCATCCACCCCTATGCTCACACACATGCTCATGTGAATGCGTGTGTATGCTCTCTCTCTCTAAAGTAAATAAATAAATCTTTTATTTTTTAAAAAAGATATTATTTATTTATTTGACAGAGAGAATGAGCACAAGCAGGGGGAGGAGCAGAGGGAGAGGAAGAAGCAGGCTCCCTACTGAGCAGAGAGCCTGACTTGGGGCTTGATCTCAAGACCCTGAGATCATGATTTGAGCCCAAGGAAGATGCTTAACGAACTCAGCCTCCCAGTCATCCCAAAAAAATCAATCTTAAAAAAACTAAAGAGGTGATTTAGGTAAAATCAGGTCATATGGGTTGGACTGGTGTCCGTATAAGAAGAAGGGATTAGGGGCGCCTGGGTGGCTCAGTTGGTTGAGCGACTGCCTTCGTCTCAGGTCATGATCCTGGAGTCCTGGGATCGAGTCCCACATCAGACTCCCTGCTCAGCAGGGAGTCAGTCTGCTTCTCCCGCTGATCTCTCTCCTCTCATGCTCGCTCTCTATCTCCCTCAAATAAATAAATAAAATCATTAAAAAAAAAAAAAAGAAGAAGAGATTAGAACACAGATACTGCTATCGATTGAATGTTTGGGTCTCCCTAGAATACGTTAAATCTTAACCCCCAAGTTGGTGCTGTTAGGAGGTAGGGCCTTTGGGAAGTGATTAGGTCATGGAACCATCCTGAATGGGATTGGCGTCCTTATAAGAGAGACTCCAGAGAGCTCCCTCATCCCTTCTACCATGTGAGGACACACAGAACCAGGAGGTGGGCCCTCACGAGGTACCAAATCTGCTGGTGTCTTGATCCGGGACTTCTGGCCTCCAGCACTGTGAGCAATGCAGGTCTAGTATTTATAAGTCACCTGGTTTCTGATCTTATGTTAGAGCGACCCAAATGGCCTCCCCAGACACACACGGAGGGAAAAGCCCGTGAGGACACAATGAGAGGCAGCCGTTTGCAAGTTGAGGAGGGACAGCCCCACATGGCTGGCACTACGATCTTGGGCTTCCAGCTTCCAGAACAGTGAGAAAATATATTGCTGCTGTGTAGGCCACCCACTGTGCTATGTTGTAATGGCGGCTCTAACAAATTATGAAATACACACACACACACACACATTAAAATGTGTTTGTGTCCACTTTTGAGGAACCCAGACCCCTCAGGACAGGGATAGTTATGGTGGGCGGGGGGTGAAGCGAACGTGTCTAAGGCCCTGTGTTTAGGGACAGTGAAATAAGAAGATGCGCATTATTTTTTAAACTAGAACTTTAACTGTTTTCCTTGGATTTCTTCCTGCAGGGCTCTGCATTCCTGTTCCCATTCCCTCCTCTGAGCCTGGTTACTCACCTCACTCATGGCGAGGGGCCTCCCACTAGTCCATGCAGACCATCCCACCCAGCTCCTGTCCTGGGGCCAAAGGGCTTCCCACCACAAGAAGGGGCCCCAAAGATAAGGTCAATGGCGATGTCAAAGGCAGTGGTCAGTTAAATTCAGACTTGAGGACGAGGCAGGTGGGGTTCTTACTCAACAGGAGGTTGAGGAGGGGTCTACCTTCTCAGGGCTGTGGGGTCTGGCCCTGCCTGGGCCTCCCTACCACCCATCGGTCATTCAGATTGGGAGGTTCTGCTGCCTTCTGTCCTCTCAGCACATCTCAGGCTGTTCGACTCTCCTCTCTTTCTGTTCGACAAGGACCTGAACAAGGTTTGCTTTCTTGTCATCAGGGCCTGTTTCTCATCCATGTCTGTGACCTGGCCTGGCAGGAGCCACGAGAGGTCTATGGATTCCTGACAGCTTGGGATGTGCTTCTGAGCGAGGGAATTCTGGGCTCTAAATGGAATCCACGTGAGTGCTCTGCACCTTCCCTTTGGCCATCCAGCTCTAACTTGGCTTCGTCAGTAAGAACTTCTGACGTCCTTGGACCAGCCGTGGCGTCTCCCCAGCTGTAGGCCTAGAGTTTGTATGGCTTGTCATGGCTTTTGTCTGAGAAGTTTAATTGATAACACCACAGAACACCTAAAAATGCACAGTAACCCCCATCTCTTGAACACCGAGGAGTTATAGACCTACCCCAGGGTCCACCTGTCCTGGGATTGGGGCACTGCCCCTCCTGGCCTTGTGGGCTGGCTGAGGGTCCTCCTGACCTTGTCATACATGGCAGGACACCCTCCTGGCAGTAATTCCAGGGAACGTTTCTGGTCATAGAGTAATTTTTTCAAAGGTGATAGAATATTTGTCACCCATAATTGTAACTCCCCCTCCTTCGCTGGCTGACTTCTCATCCCTCTGCAGCCCAGCCCCGTGCTGGGAAGCCATGTCCAAATACGGTCAAGGGCTGGGATCCTGCTGCTTGTGAGCTATCCATTCAGCCATAAATTGGAAGTTTTTCTTTTGTTTTATTGTGAAATGTGTTCCGTTAGTACATGACGTCATAGGTAGTACAGTAGGTCTTAAGAAAAATGGGTGGCTCAGTCGGTTAAGTGGCTGACTCTTGATTTCGGCTCAGATCATTATCTTGGGGTCCAGGGATGAAGCCCTTCATCGGGCCCCTTGCTTAGCAGGAAGTCTGCTTGAGGATTCTCCCTCTCTCTTTCCCCCCACCATATTCACATGCACACGCTCAGACTCTCTCTAAAATACATAAATGAATTTTTAAAAAAAAAAAAAAAGAAAGAAAAGAAAAGTTTGGGCTCTGGTACCAGACTGCCTGAATCCAAATCTGAGCCTGGCCAGTTGGAAGCTGTGTGAACTTTTTCCGTGACTTAACAACTATGGTCATTGGTTTTCTCATTTGTAAAATGGGGGTGATGATATTGAACCTAATTTCTTTCTTTTTTTTTTTAATCATTCTCTGTCTTTATGAGTCTGCTTATGGTTTGTTGTTGTTATTTGTTTTGTTTCTAGATTCCACATATAAATCAAAATAGTGCCAAATAGTATTTGTTAATATTATAGTACAAATAGTGTTTGTTTTTCTCTGACATATTTCACTCAGTATAATACCTTCTAGGTCCATTCATGTTGTCAGAAAAGGCAAGATTCTTTTTTATGGCTGAGTAATATTCCACTGCAGATATATACCACATCTTCTTTATCCATTTTCCATTTATCTAAGGATGGACACTTGGAATGGTTCCATATCTTTTTTTTTTTTTAAGATTTTATTTATTTATTTATTTATTTGTGAGAGAACAAAAGCAAGAGAGCACAGAGGGAGAGGGAGAAGCAAACTCACTGCCAAGTGGAGAGTCCAATGTGGGGCTCAATCCCAGGACCCTGGGATCATGACCTGAACCAAAGGCAGATGCTTAACGACTGAACCACCCAGGCACCCAGGTTGCTTCCATATCTTGACTATTGTAAATAATATTGCAACACCCAATATTGCCTCACCCAAAGTGCATGAGGGTTCCCTTTTCTCCACATCCTCACCAACACATTATCTCTTGTCTTTTTGGTAGTACTCGTTCTGACAGGGGTGAGGTGATACCTCACTGTGGTTCTGATTTACATTTCCCTAATGATGAGTGATGTTGAGTATCATTTCATGTGTCAGTTGGCCATCTGGATACCTTCTTTGGAAGAATGTCTATTCAAATCCACTACTCATTTTAAATTTTATTTATTTATGTATTATTTATTTTTAAAGATGTATTTATTTATTTTAGGGAGAAAGAAAGCAGATATAGGGGGAGAGGGAGAGAATCTCAAGCAGACTCAAGCATGAAGCCCGACAGGGCTTGATCTCATGACCCCGAGATAATGACCTGACCTGAAACCAACAGTTGGATGCTTAACCAACAGAACCCCCTGGATGCCTCCACTGACATTTTAAAATCATTTATTTGTTTTTTGGCTTTAAGTTGTGTTTGAATGCTAACCCCTTAGAGGATATGTCATTTGCAAATATCTCACCCATTCACTAGGTTGCCTTTTTTTCCCCACTATTTTCTTATTAATTATTTTTATTAACATATAATGTAGTATTAGCCCCAGAGGTACAGGTCTGTGAATCGTCAGGCTTACATACTTCACAGCACTCACCACACCACATGCCCTCCCCAATGTCCATAACCCTACCACCCTCTCCACACCTCCATCCCCCCAGCAACCCTCAGTTTGTTTTGTGAGATTAAGAGTTCCTTATGGTTTGTTTCTCCCTCCCATCCCTATCTTGATTCATTTTTTCTTTCCCTACCCCCGAAACCCCCACTCTGCCTCTCAAATTCCTCATATCAGGGAGATCATATGATAATTATCTTTCTCTGATTGACGTATTTCGCTCAGCACAATACCCTCTAGTTCCATACAGCACAATACCCTCTAGTTCCATCCATGTCGTTGCAAATGGCAAGATTTCATTTCTTTTGAAGGCTGCATAGTATGACATTGTATATATATACACCACATCTTCTTTATCCATTCATCTGTTGATGAACATCTAGGTTCTTTCCACAGTTTGGCTATTGTGGACATTGCTGCTATAAACATTCAGGTGCACATGCCCCTCAGATCACTACATTTGTATCTTTAGGGTAAATACCCAGTAGTGCAATTTCTGGGTCATAGGGTAGCTCCATTTTCAACGTTTTGAGGAACCTCCATGCTGTTTTCCAGAGTGGTTGCCCCAGCTTGCATTCCCACCAATGGTATAGGAGGGTTCCCCTTTCTCCGCATCCTCTCCAACATCTATCGTTTCCTGACTTGTAAATTTCAGCCATTCTGAATGGTGTGAGGTGGTATCTCATTGTGGCTTTATGCTTGATCTTAGCCAAAAGGCCAAGAAGCAATCTCATTGTCGTTTTGATTTGTATTTCCTGAAGCCAAGTGATGTTGAGCACTTTTTCATGTGTTTGTTGGCCATCTGGATGTCTTCTTTGCAGAAAAGTCTTTTCATGTCCTCTGCCCATTTCTTTTTTTTTTTTTTAAGATTTTATTTTAAATCTTATTTGTGGAGCATTTTATCTTATTTGTGGAGCATAACAAATATCATGGAGGACAAGGGGTGTTAGGAGAAGGGAGTTGGGGTAAATTGGAAGGGGAGGTGAATCATGAGAGACTATGGACTCTGAAAAACAATCTGAGGGTTTGAAGTGGCAGGGGGGTGGGAGGTTGGGGTACCAGGTGGTGGGTATTATAGAGGGCACAGATTGCATGGAGCACTGGGTGTGGTGAAAAAATAATGAATACTGTTTTTCTGAAAATAAATTAATAAAAAAATAAATTAAAAAAAAGATTTTATTTATTTATTTATCTGACAGAGAGAGAGAGAGAGAGATCACAAGCAGGCAGAGAGGCAGGCAGAGGCAGAGAGAGGGAAGCAGGCTCCCCACTGAGCAAGGAGCCTGATGCGGGGCTTGATCCCAGGACCCTGAGATCATGACCTGAACTGAAGGCACCGGCTTAACCCACTGAGCCACCCAGGCACCCCTCCTCTGCCTATTTCTTGGCTGGATTATTTGTTCTTTGGGTGTTGTGTTTGATAAGTTCTTTACAGATTTTAGATACTAGCCCCTTATCTTATATGTTGTTTATGAATATCTTCTTGCATTCTGTCAATTGTCTTTTGGTTTTGTTAACTGTTTCCTTTGCTTTGCAAAAGCTTTTGATCTTGATGAAGTCCCAATAGTTCATTTTTGCCCTTGCTTCCCTTGCCTGTGGCGATGTTTCTAGGAAGAAGTTGCTGAGCCTGAGGTGAAAGAAATTATTGCCTCTGTTCTCCTCAAGGATTTTGATGGATTCCTATCTCACATTGAGGTCTTTCATCCATTTTGAGTCTATTTTTGTGTGTGGTGTAAGGAAATGGTCCAGTTTCATTCTTCTGCATGTGGCTGTCCAATTTCCCCAACACCATTTGTTGAAGAGACTTTTTTTCCATCGGATATTTTTTTCTGCTTTGCCGAAGATTAGTTGACCATAGAGTTGAGGGTCTATTTCCGGGCTTTCTTTTCTGTTCCATTGATCTGTGTGTCTGTTTTTGTGCCAGTACCATACTGTCTTGATGATTACAGCTTTATTTATTTTTTTTTAAAGATTTTATTTATTTATTTGACAGAGAGAAATCACAAGTAGATGGAGAGGCAGGCAGAGAGAGAGAGAGGGAAACAGGCTTCCTGCTGAGCAAAGAGCCCGATGTGGGACTCGATCTCAGGACCCCGAGATCATGACCTGAGCCGAAGGCAGGGGCTTAACCCACTGAGCCACCCAGGCGCCCTGATTACAGCTTTATAATAGGGCTTGAAGTTTGGAATTGTGATGCCACCAACTTTGGCTTTCTTTTTCAACATTCCTCTGGCTATTTGGGGCCTTTTCTGGTTCCATATAAATTTTGGAATTATTTGTTCCATTTCATTGACAAAAACATGATATTTTAATAGGGATTACATTAAATGTGCAGATCGTTTTAGGTAGCATAGACGTTTTCACAATATTTGTTCTTCCAATCCATGAGCTTGGAATGTTTTTCCATTTCTTTGTGTTTTCCTTAATTTCTTTCATGAGTACTTTATAGTTTTCTGAGTACAGATTCTTTGCCTCCTTGGTTAGGTTTATTCCTAGTTATCTTATGGTTTTGACTGCAATTGTAAATGGGATGGACTCCTTAATTATTCTTTCTTCTGTCTTGTGTTGGTATATAGAAATGCAACTGACTTCCGTGCATTGATTTTATATCCTGACACTTTACTGAATTCCTGTACGAGTTCTAGAAGTTTTGGAGTGGAGTCTTTTGGGTTTTCCACATAAAGTATCATATCATCTGCAAAGAGTGATAATTTGACTTCCTCTTTGCTGATTCGGATGCCTTTAACTTCTTTTCGTTGTCTGATTGTTGAGGCTAGGACTTCTAGTACTATACTGAATAGCAGTGGTGATAATGAACATCCCTACAGTCTTCCTGACCTTAGCGGAAAAGCTCTCTATTTTTCCCCATTAAGAATGATATTTGCTGTGGGTTTTTCATAGATGGCTTTGATGATATTGAGGTATATACCCTTTATATCTACACTTTGAAGAGTTTTGATCAAGGAAGGATGCTGTACTTTGTCAAATGCTTTTTCAGCGTCTATTGAGAGTATCATCTTGTTCTTTCTTTTATTAGTGTATTGTATCACATTGATTTATTTGCGGATGTTGAACCAACCTTGCAGTCCAGGAATAAATCCCACTTTGTGATGGTGAATAATCCTTTTCATGTACTATTGGATCCTATTGGCTAGTATTTTGGTGAGAATTTTCACATCTGTGTTCATCAAGGATATTGGTCTGTAATTCTCCTTTTTGATGGGGTCTTTGTCTGGTTTTGGGATCAAGTTAATGCTGGCCTCATAAAATGAGTTTGGAAGTTTTCCTTCCATTTCTATTTTTTGGAATATTTTCAGGAGAATAGGTATTAATTCTTCTTTAAATGTTTGGTAGAATTCTCCTGGGAAGCCATCTGGTTCTTATTTTTTGGGAGATTTTTGATGACTGCTGCAATCTCCTTACTGGTTATGGGTCTGTTCAGGTTTTCTATTTCTTCCTGGTTCAGTTTTGGTAGTTTATATGTCTCTAGGAATGCATCCATTTCTTCCAAATTGTCAAATTTGCTGGCATATAGTTGTTCATAGTATGTTCTTATAATTGTTTGTATTTCTTTGATGTTGGTTGTGATGTCTCCTCTTTCATTCATGATTTTATTAATTTGGGTCCTTTCCCTTTTCTTTTTGATATGTCTGGCGAGGGGTTTATCGATCTTATTTATTCTTTCAAAGAACCAATTCCTAGTTTCATGGATTTGTTCTACTGTTCCTTTGGTTTCTATTTCATTGATTTCTGCTCTGATCTTTATGATTTCTCTTCTCCTGTTGGGTTTAGGTTTTCTTTGCTGTTCTTTCTCCAGCTTCTTTAGGTGTAGGGTTAGGTTGCATACTTGCGAACTTTCTTGTTTCTTGAGAAATGCTTTTATCGCTATAAACTTTCCTCTCAGGACTGCCTTTGATGTGTCCCACAGAGTTTGAACAGTTGTGTTTTCATTTTCATTCGTTTCCATGAATTTTTTCAATTCTTCTTTAATTTCCTGGTTGACCCATTTATTCTTTTTTGTAGGATGCTCTTTAGCCTCCATGTATTTGTGTTCTTTCCAACTTTCCTCTTGTGATTGAGTTCTAGCTTCAGAGCATTATGGTCTGAAAATATGGAGGGAATGATCCCAATCTTTTGGTATGGGTTGAGACCTGATTTATAACCCAGGATGGGATCTATTCTGGAGAATGTTCCATGTGCACTACAGAAGAATGTGCATTCTGTTGCTTTGGGATGGAATATATCTGAATATATCTGTGATGTCCATCTGGTCCAGTGTGTCATTTAGGGCCTTTATTTCCTTGTTGATGTTTTGCTTGGATGGTCTGTCCATTTCAGTCAGGGGTTGTTAAAGTCCCCTACTATTATTGTGTTATTGTTGATGTGTTTCTTTGATTTTGTTATCAATTGGTTTATATAGTTGGCTGCTCCCATGTTAGGGTTATAGATATTTACAATTATCAGATCTTCTTGTTGGAAAGACCCTTTGAGTATGATATAGTGTCCTTCTTTATCTCTTATTACAGTCTTTGGCTTAAAATCTAATTTATCTGATGTAAGCATTGTCACCCCAGCTTTATTTTGATGTCCATTAACATGGTAAATTGTTTTCCACCCCCTCACTTTAAATCTGGAGGTGTCTTTGGGTCTAAAATGAGTTTCCTGTAGTCAGCATATTGATGGGTTTTGCTTTTTTATCCATTCTGATACCCTGTGTCTTTTGATTGGGGCATTTAGCCCATTTACATTCAGGGTAATTATTGAAAGATATGAATTTAGTGCCATTGTATTGCCTTTAAGGTGACTGTTACTTTATGTTGTCTCTGTTCCTTTCTGTTCTACTACTTTTAGGCACTCTCTTTGCTCAGAGGACCTTTTTCAATGTTTCCTCTAGGGCTGGTTTTATTTTTACAAATTCCTTCAGTTTTTGTTTGTCCTGGAAGCTTTTTATCTCTCCTTCTATTTTCAATGATTGCCTAGCTGGATAAAGTATTCTTGGCTGCATATTTTTCTCATTTAGTGCTCTGAATATATCATGCCAGTTCTTTCTGGCCTGCCAGATCTCTGTGGATAAGTCTGCTGTCAATCTAATATTTTTACCATTGTATGTTATAGACCTCTTGTCCCAAGCTGCTTTCAGGATTTTCTTTGTCACTAAGACTTTTAAGTTTTACTTTTAGATGATGGAGTGTGGACCTATTTTTGAAGATTTTCAGGGGGGTTCTCTGCACCTCCTGGATTTTGATGCTTCTTCCCTTTGCCATGTTAGGGAAATTCTCTACTATAATTCGCTCCAGTATACCTTCTGCTCCCCTCCCTCTTTCTTCTTCTTCTGGAATCCCAATTATTCTAATATTGTTTCATCTTATGGTATCACTTATCTCTCCAATTCTCCCCTAATGGTCCAGTAGTTGTCTCTCTTTTGCTCAGCTTCTTTTTTTTTTTAAAGATTTTATTTATTTATTTGACAGACAGACAGGCAGAGAGAGAGAAAGGGAAGCAGGCTCCCTGCTGAGCAGAGAGCCTGATGTGGGACTCGATCCCAGGACTCTGGGATCATGACCTGAGCCAAAGGCAGAGGCTTTAACCCTCTGAGCCACCCAGGCACCCTTTTGCTCAGCTTCTTTATTCTCCTTCATTTGGTTCTATATCACTAGTTATTTCTTCTACCTCATTTATCCTAGCAGTAAGAGCCTCTATTTTTTATTGCACCTCATTCATAGCTTTTTTGACTTCAGCCTGGTTAGATTTTAGTTCTTTTATTTCTCCAGAAAGGGATTTTATTTCTCCAGACACGTTTCTCTAATATCTTCCCTGCCTTTTTCGAGCCCGGCTAGCACCTTGAGAATTGTCATTCTGAACTCTAGAGCTGACATATTACCAATGTCTGTATTGTTTAGGTCCCTAGCCTTATGTACTGCCTCTTGTTCTTTTTTCTGTGGTGAGTTTTTCCACCTTGTCATTTTATCCAGATAAGAATATATGAACAAGAGAATAAAATACAAAAAGGGTGCCAAAGACCCCAGAAAAGTATATGTTAACCAAATCAGAAGAGATCCAAAACTGGGAGGAGGGGGGGTGGTAAAAAGAAAAGAAAAAATATATTTATAAATATATATTAGACTGGTGAATAGAACAGAGCCACCCACTTGATTTTGGGTATATTTTGGTCTCTTAGAAGAAACTACCTCCCATAATTTTAAAAAAGGAAAAACTTATATATAAACAAAAATAAGGGTAAATGTGATGAAGGGATGGAATACAACTGTAAAGATTAAAATTTTTTTTTAAATTCTAAAAAAGGAATTCATAAGATAAATTGGTTGAAAAAAGAAAGAAAAAAAAAGTGCAGAGAATGTGCTTAGGCTGGAGACTAGAACAAAGCCCTGTGCTAGATTTAGGGTATATTTTGATCTATTAGAAAAACTTGTATCCCAAAAATTTTTAGGAAAAAAAAACCCTATATGTGTACAAAAAATAAGGTTAAATACAATGAAGTATGAAATATGATTGTAATAATGAAAGTTTAAAAGATTTTTTTAGAATGATATTATTAAGATAAACTAGTTAAAAAATGTGAAAAGAAGAAAGAGGAAAAGTTTAAAAATTAGAATAAGAAAAAAGTAAAATTAAAAAAAATTAATTTAACTTCAAGACTAAAGAATCATGGGGGAAAAAGCGATGAATTCCAAGCATTGCTCCCCTAGCTCTGGAGTTCTGCTATTCTTCTTGATCGGCTTGGTCTTTGCTGGATTTCTTGCTGATCTTCTGTGGGAGGGACCTGTTTCAGTGATTCTTAAATGTCTTTGCCCAGGCGGAACTGTGCTGCCCTTTCCAGGGGCTGGGCTAAGTAATCTGCTCGGGTTCTTTCTTGGGAGCTTTTGTTCTCTGAACACTTTCCGCAGAGCTTTGGAGGATGGGAATGAAAATGGCAGCCTTGCAATATCCAGCCTGGAGGAGCTGAGAGCTTAGACCCCACTCCTCAGTGCACCCTCAGAGAAAAGCAGTCAATCCCTCCTGTCTCCCTGGTGTCCGGTTGTGGTCACCTGGCCTGTGACTGAGCGTTCCTGTCTCTGGTGCACAGCCCCATTTGGAGTCTCCAAACCCAGGAGATTTCTACTGCTCTGCTCTTCCGTGGATGAAGGTGGATCTCCCTGCATCTGTTGCCTGTGGGGTTCCTGCCCAAAGTGTAGTGGCCCGACTGTGTTACAGATCACAGTTTAAGGTAACCCCGAGCTGAGAGTTCACTCCAGGGCTCTGTCTCTGTATTTGGCTTCCTGCTCTGTGAGCTCTGCTACACTCAGACACTCCTGATCCTCCTGTGACCCCGTGGGGCCTGAGACTGCACTGTCCCTGTGAGGGCGCCAATCCTGCTTAGCCTTTGGAGCAACGTCCTTTGGTGGGACACACCTATAAAAGTCCAGATTTTGTGCTCTGCTGCTCCACTGCTTGCTGGGAGCTGACCCCCCCCCCCCCGTCTATCTTCCCGTCACTTCGGATTCACTTCTCCTCAAGTCCTACCTTTCAGAAAGTGGTCAATTTTCTGCTCCTAGAATTGCTGTTCTTTTTCTCTTCGATCTCCTGTTGAGTTTGTAGGTGTTCAGAATAGTTTGATAACTATCTAGCTGAACTCCTGTGACTTGATGTCATCTCAGTCTGCTACTCCTCTGTCATCTTGCCTCTCTCCATCTTTTTGTTTTGTTAATGATTTCCTTTGCTGTGCAAATGCTTTTTATTTCAGTGTAGTCCCAGTGGTGTATTTTTTTTTTTTTTTTTGCTTTTGTTTCTGTTGCCTGAGGAGACAGGTCCATAAACATGTTGCTAAGGCCAATGTCCTGGAGATGACTGCCTATCTGTGGTATCTACTTTAAAGATTGCTATGAGAGTTGGGATGCCTGGGTGGCTCAGTCCGTTAAGCACCTGCCTTTGGCTCAGGTTGATCTCTGGGTTCTTGGGTCAAGTCCCATGTGGGGCTCTGAGCTCCATGTTCAGTGGGGAATCTGCTTTTCTATCTCCCTCTAACCCTCCCCCGACTTGTGCTTTTTCTCTCATTCTCAAATATATGAATAAAATGTTTAAAAATAGATTTTTATAAGAGTTATATGAGTTTTAAACAATTAAAGTTCTTAGAATAGTGCTGGACATATAGGAAGCACTCAATAAATAATAAATAAATTCTTTTTTTATTGTAATGAAATACACAAAGCGTAAAATTCACCATTTTAACCATTTTTAACTGTACAGGTCAGTGGCATGAGGGTATGTTCTCACCGTTGTGCAGCTATCACCCCCATCCATCTCCAGAACTTTTTCATCTTCCCAAACAGAAACTCTGCCTCATTAAATATTAACTCCCCATTCCTCCCTCTCTCTAGCCTCTGGTAACCATTGTATGAATTCAACTACTCTAGGTTCCTTCTGGAAATGGGATCAAATAATACTTGTCCTGTTGTGAGTGGCTCATTTCTCTTAGCATACTGTCTTCAACGTTCACCCATGTTATAGCACGTGCCAGAATTTCCTTCCTTTTTTTTTTTTATATTTTATTTATTTACTTGAGAGAGAGAGAGAGAGCATGTGAGAGAGCATGAGCAGGGGAAGGACAGGAGAGGAGAGGTAGACTCCCCATTGAGCAGGGAGCCCCACTTAGTTCTCAATCCCAGGACCCTGAGATCAGGACCTGAGCCAACGTCAGATGCTTAACCCACTGAGCCACCCAGGCATGCCAATATCCTTCCTTTTTGAAGCTGAGTAATAGCCCATTTTATACATATAGACCACATTTTGTTTATCCATTCAACTATTGATGGACAGTTGGGTTGTTTCTACCTTTTGCCTTTTGTGAATAATGCTGATGTGTATACAGGTGTACAAATACCTGTTTGAGTTCCTACTTTCACTTCTCTTGGGTGTATATCCAGAAATGGAATTGCTGAATCATATGGTAATTTGGTGTTTAATTTCTTTTGAGAGACCGCCATACTGTTTCTTGTAGCAGTCTCACCATCGCTCTTGTGTTTTATACACCACAGACTGATAAATTCTGCTTTATGCCTATGTTAGGTCTTTTCTGAGATGTAGAAGGATATACACAATTGCCTACTTGATCTTGATCTCACAAATGCTGGTGAGATGTCTCACAGGCATCTTGAGATTAAACAAGTCCCAGGTGGAGCCTTTTACCCCACCTCCTACTCTTCCCCATTTTGGGAAATGGCAGTAATGAAGCATCTAGTTGCTCAAGCTGGAAATTTTCAAGCAGGACCAGTTTCATAATTTGGTAGACTCAGTGGAAAATGAAGACATGGAGCCTCAGCCAGGCAGAGAAGTCTGTTCCTTCTTCCCACCAGTCTATTGCCCCATCCCACAGTGAATGGGCAGCCTGCAAGGGCCAGCTGGCAGCCCGGAGGCTTGGAGGTGGCTCAGTGCCTGGACCTGGGGTGGCAGAGAGCCCTCCACTGAGGCCCCTGCCAGCCCAATGTGGGGACAGCTTGTGCACTCATCATGCACCCATGTAGCTGGCCTAGCCTTCGATGAATCATTGATTCCTGTTTCCCTCACCCTCCACATTCATTTTGTTACCAGGACCTGTAAGTTCTATCTCTAAAATAAATCTCAGCCCTCTGCTTCTCTGTCTCTACTGTCATGACCCACCTCCAAGCCATCACCTTCTCTTTGTATCAGACCACCCAGTGGGTCTTCTTTCCTCCCATTGGTGCCTCCCACCACATTCCACATAAAAGTCAGAGTCATTGTTTCCACAAATGAATTAGTCCATGTTTACTGCCCAGTTTTAGAATATGGGCTCCTTGCCATACCTGGAACAAGATGGCAGCTCCTTACTATGGCATACAAGGGTGTGTACTGTCTGCTTCCACCTACTTCCTTGACTGACTTAATAGCTGTTCTCTTTTCTGTTCTTCTCCAGGCATGGTGTCCTGCTTTCTACACCTTGAAGGTGCTGAGCCTATGATGGCCTTAGGGAAGGCTTTCTCAACCATGTCAACCATTGAAGTTTTGGATAATTCTCTACATAAAGGTTTGTCTTATGCAAACTGTAGAATGTTTATTTGCATCACTGGCCCCTAGCCATTAGATGCCAGTAGGTTGTTCTACCACCATGTTGTGTTGAGTACCAGAAAGTCTAGACGTGGACAAATTTTCCCTGTGCGGTGGGGGTGGGGGGCAAATTCCATATTCTTGAGAACACTTCCTTGCATCCTTGGGGTGCGCTGGTTCGTCCCTCTGTCTAGATCTTCGCCCTGACATCCAGTACCACCTTCCTCCTTCTAGTGCTTTCTTGCCCTTCAGATATCAATTTAATGTCACCTTCTTCAAGAGACCTCCCCTGACCAACCAATATAAAACAGCCACTGAGTCATTTTCTCTGGTTTCAGTGGCTGTATAAACCCCACCCCAGTCTCTGATCTCTTTTTTAGGCAGTAATTTAGATAATTTTGTTGGGTGCTGTATTTCTAACACCAAGCATGGAACCTGCCACACAGTGGGAGTTCAGGACATATTTGCTGAATGAATGAATTCATGACACTCTGAATCTGCAACCTTTCTTGTTCCTGTATACTTGTTAGGTCATTTTCATATATTTCTAGTTTGTCCTCTGTTCTTCCATTTTAAAATTGAAGGATAGTCAACCTACAGTGTAATATTAGTTGTAGGTGTTCAATACAGTGATTCAACAATTCCCCATGTCTATCATGTCTATCATGATGGCTGTGCTCTTAATCCCCATCACATTTCACCCCCCACTTCCCCTCTGATAGCCACCAGTTTGTCTCTTTTTTTCTTTGTCTGTTTTGTTTCTTAAATTTCACACAAGAGTGAAATCATATGGTGTTTGTCTTTCTCTGTCTGACTTATTTTGCTTAGCCTTATGCTTCTAGTTCTGTCCATGTCACTGCAAATGGCAATATTTCATTCTTTTTTCATGTCTAAGTAATATTTCATAGTGTTTGTGTGTGTGTGTGTGTGTGTGTGTGTACCCTATCTTCTTTATTCATTCATCTATTAGTGGAAACTTGGGTTGCTTCCATATCTTGGCTATTGTAAATAATCAGCTTTTCTTTTAATACACATTTTTAGGGCACCTGGGTGGCTCAGTGGGTTGAAGCCTCTGCCTTAGGCTCAGGTTATGATCTCAGGGTCCTGGGATCAAGCCCCGCATTGAGCTCTCTGCTCAGCAGGGAGTCTGCTTCCTCCTCTCTCCTTCTCTGCCTGCCTCTCAGCCTACTTGTGATCTCTGTCTGTCAAATAAATAAATAAATAAAATCTTTTTAAAAAATTCATTTTAAAAAAAGATTTTATTTATTTATTGGAGAGAGAGTGAAAGAGAGAGAGAGCATGAGAGGGGGAAGGGCCAGAGGGAGAAGCAGACTCCCCACTGAACGGGAGCCCCTCATGAGACTCAAGCCCAGGACCTCAGGATCATGACCCAACTGAGCCACGCAGGTGCCCAATCAGCTTTTCTTTTGATAGCCTCTACTTTTCCTTTCTTATCCCCACTTTTGCTTCCTGTTGTTTTTTTCTGTCTCTTCATTATGCAGTGGGTGATATTTCCCTCCATTACTCTGATTGAACATCTTCCACAACAGAAACTCAGACTAGGATAACAGGATGCAGATAAGGTTTCGGTGAAGTTATCCCTAAGGAACAAGATCTGACGATAAGAGCTTGTTGAACTGTACATGACAGGAAGGTCTCCCGGGACATAAGTTCCAGGAATTGACTGGAATCGGAGAAGACA
Organism: Mustela putorius furo; assembly: GCF_011764305.1. Lineage (NCBI taxonomy): Eukaryota > Metazoa > Chordata > Mammalia > Carnivora > Mustelidae > Mustela > Mustela putorius. The sequence continues at coordinate 8,676,549 of NW_025422060.1, forward strand.
GCCCTGGTGGGAACCTAGGTGGCCCTCTCGCTCTGTCTCTTGTCTTTCCTTCCCTCTGAGTCTTGGCTTTATTCTTTATAAATCAATCCCCCAAGCCTCTCTTCATCTGGCAACATCCAATGGTGCTGCTGTCTGTCTGCACCTCAGTAGGCTGTATTAATAAATCTTGCAGACTGAGCTAAGAGATTTTTTTGTTGTTGTTTTTAGAGATTTTATTCTCTATTTATTTTTGTGAGAGAGAGAAAGAGAGCACGAGAAGTGGGGGAGAGACAGAGGGAGAAGCAGACTCCCCTGCTGAGCAGGGAGCCCAATGCAGACTCACTTCCAGGACCCTGGGATCAAGACCTGAACTGAAGACAGATGCTAATGGACTGAGCCACCCAGGCACCCCTGAGCTAAAATATCTTAATCCCAAGTTCAAACGTCTGCAGAGAAGATTCATTGGCTCAGGCTAGGGTGGAAGTTTTTCTTACTGTGTGTCTACCATGGGCTGGGTGCTCTCCAGGTGATGAGGGTCCAATAAAGAACAGAAGAGACAGAATCCTGTTGTCACTAAACTTATATTTTTATGTTATTTACTCTATGTTTATGACTAAGCACCTATCAAGTTGCATGAGACACGCAGCTGTAATTGCATATGGTGATAAGTTCGTTCATTTTTTAGTGAACTTTCTAGACTGCTATAGGAACATAAAGTAAGGGCACTTGATCTGCTGAGTGGGGGTGTGGGGCTGGGGAAATTTTTTTTGATGGGAATTAAATTAACTTTATTTTTTAGAACAGTTTTAGATTTACAGGGAAATTGTAAAGACAGTACAGAGAGTCCCAGATATTTCACGTCCAATTTTCCTTATTATTTACCTCTTCCACCACTGTGGCACGTTTGTCACGTATGGTGAACCATTATTGGTATATTATTATTAAGTCAAGTCCATACTTAATTCACATTTCCTTAGTTTGTACCTAATGTTCTTTTTCTGTCTCAGGAGCCCATCCAGGACACCACATCACATTTATTTATTTTTAGTTTTTAAATTTTTGTTGGTAAAGATTTTATTTATTTATTTGTCAGAGAGAAAGAAAGCACAAGCAAGGGGAGTGGCAGAGGGAGAGGGAGAGGGAGAAGCAGGATACTTGCTGAGCAGGGAGCCCAATGTGGGCCTTGATTCCAGGACCCCAGGATTATGACCTGAGCCGAAGGCAGACACCTAACCAGCTGAGCCACCCAGGTACCCCTCACATCACATTTTGTCATCATATCTTCTCTAGGCTCCTCTTGAATATGAAAATTTCTTAGACTCTTCTTGCTTTTGATAACCTTGACAGTTTTGAGGACTACTAACAAGTTATACTGTCAGAGGCCGCCTTACTGGAATTTTTCTTGTGGTTAGGCTGGGATAACAGTGTTATGAGGTTACTTTCAACCTGACTTATCATTGTTGATATTGACCATGATCACTTGGCTGGTACAGTTCTTGTCACGTTTCTCCAGGGTGGAGGTACCTCCCTTCCCTCTTTCCCTTTCCGTGTTATCAACTTTGGAAGGAAGTCACTATGTGAAGCCCACATTTAAGGGGGAAAGGGGCTCTACCTCCTTGACGGTATTGTTGGATTTTTAAAACTAGCTTTAATGAGGTATAATTTACATACCGCAAAATTCACCTGTTTTAAGTGAACAATTTGATGAATTTTCAGAAATTTATACAATTGGGCCGGGGCGCACTAGTCTTTGAACTGCCATCCGAAAGATAAGGATAAGTTAAGTAGGCAGAGGAAGGGAAATACTATTTCAGGCAGAGGTAACAGCACATGCAAGCCCCTCAAGGGAGCATGGAGCATTCCAGGAATTTTGGTTCACCCAGAATCACCCAGAAAAGGTAGAACATGTCACCATCCTTCATTTAATATGCTTCGTAAATATTTTCTTCAAAACATTTAAAAGTCAACAGCCTTTTATTGCCTGAATGTATCAACTTTAGTTCTTTGAAACACTTCTCTGGAACAGCTCAGCCCCTGATGGTTTATCTAAGATTTTACTATAACAATAAGTAAACATTAGGGCAGTAAAATGCGGAATGGTCCCTGAGGAGAAGAAAATGTCATAAAATCTCCTTCCCATTCAGGTCTTGTTGAAACAAGAATGTAAAGTGCAGGTACTACTTCCTTTCCGATAAGCCCTTGATTTATTTCCCTATGGAACAAACACACCAAAACAAAGTGGGAATGGGGAAGGTAACTCGGAGGTAGAGGAAGGAAGGAAACTATACTCTGAAATGTGTCTGAGACAAATTTAGCACTGAAAAAAATCCAGTTAGCAAATACACTGGAAGGCTTTTTCCATGCATAAAGTAGACAAGAGGGTCTCTCAGAACTTCTGTGGTGCACTGGGAAGTCCAGGCACGTATGGGCACCCTATTAGTCTGGATAGGCCGGGAGTGCTGTGGTAACAAGCAGACCACATATTCTTAGTAGCTTACTCCGATAGGTCCTTGTTGGAGGTCCGGGGGCTCTCCTGCAATGACTGATTCAGGCCTCGAGGCTCTGTTTATCCTGCCATTGTGTCATCTTAATCCTATGTCCTCAAGGTTTGCCAAGGAGGAGGAGGAGTGAGTGTGGATGATGCCGTAGGGGATATTATGAGGTGGAAACGAGATATATCATTCCTGCCTGCATCCCTTCAGTAAGAACCTGGTTACATAACCAGAGCCTAGGCACGCAGGACGTTGGGAAATTTAGTTATCTCGTGGATGCAGGAAGAAGAAAATAAAGTGGGATTGGATGAAGGCATTTGCCATAGGCTTCTAAACTTTTTTCATTTGATGTTTTTCAAATGATGAAATATGTGCTTGGTATAACAAGTGAAACACAGGTGTAGAAAAGTGAAACTAATTATCTCCCTACTTCCTGTCAGCTCTCACTCCTCCCTGTCTGTGGATCCTGCCACACCTTCTTCCTTGCTCATATGACTGTATTCCACATACATGGGTGACTCAGGGGAAATGATCTCCTGGCAGACACTTCCGGTCTGGAGGTTTTCATGATAATGCTTCTAGTTGCTAAGAAACACTTGAATGAATTCTTCATCCAAGAGGTACCTCATGCTGACAGAGGAGAGAGAGAATTTTGCTGGAATTTAAAATTGAGTGCTTTTGTTTATGTTGGTCTTGGCTTTTCTACAGTTCTTTGGCATTTACACCTCCTCTGGGAAGGCTCTCCCAGCTCCCTTTGTCATTAGGAGAGGCTCTGCCTCTGAGTGGTGCCAGCAGCCATGGGATCAGAAAGATCTGGGTTCAAATCCTGGCTCTGCCTCCTATAATTCCTGTGACTCTGGACAAGTGATAAAGTCCTCCAAGCATCATGGAAGCATAGCCAGCTTATATTTGAAACAAATCTAGAACCTAGGACTTGGGGGTATTTTCAGTACTACAAGATAAATTCTACTCTTAAGTCTTGGGTGGCTGGACATCTGGACATCTTAATGTGCACAACTAGAGACCAAGGCAACTAGTATTTAAAACCAAGGGTGCCTGGGTGACTTAGTCAGTTAAGCTTCTGCCTTTGGCTCAGGTCGTGATCTCAGGGTCCTGGGATCAACCCCCACATCGGGTTCCCTGCTCAATGGGGAGCCTGCTTTTCCCTCTCCATCTGCCCCCCCATTCGTATGCTCTCTCTTTCAAATAGATAAATAAAATCTTTAAAAATATAAAGAAAATAAATTGTGCACAATGTGACTAAGAAGCTGAGGTAATCTTCTATGAAACAAAGTACCGTAATATGGGGAGGAAAGGGAGAGAAAATCCAGACTGGAAAATGTTAGTAGGCTGAGGAGGATTTGGAATATTCATTTAGGAAGGAAAGAAGACATATAGGGAAATGAAGATCGGACGATGTAGAAGTTATTAGAAACATGTTGAGACTGATCAGGCCGGATTGCTCCCAATTTTCCTCTTCATTAGTTATGCATAGCTCCCATCAACAGGGACACAGTCCTGCTGTGCGGACCTTTTTTGTTAATGACCCAGTGGAACAAAAGGTTCCCTGGAACTTGGAGGTGTTCCCAGAGAAAGGAATGGGGGTCTGCTCGGTGTTTTAAGGCTGTTTTGCAGTTGAATGTAACCTGGGCCTAAAAGAGGAACCCGGTTAAGGGCAAGCATCCAATTTTGCCAATGTCGAGAGGGTGGTAGGAAGAAACATCAGCAACCACAAAATTAGCAACAGGAAGATCCTGTCAAAGAACTCTGAGGACAAAGGATAGGGAGCCAAACACAAAAACTTGGGCATCGCCACAAATATCCAAAAGAAAAATGTACAGAAGAAAAAAAAAAATCAAGGGTCCATCAGTAAGGGTGTGGTCAGGAAAACCAGAAACCACTTTAGGTATTTCAAAGTAAGAGGGAATTGTCTTAAAGCTGTTGAGAGGGCGAGGAGAGCAAAATGGCAGAAAGTGTTGTTACCCAAAGACTGGAAATTCCAGGAGCTGGACCGATCCCGTGCAGTTCAATTCTGGACGCTGAAGCCTGTCTATCACCCAGTGTTTTAAGAACAGCTCTGCAGCTTTCTGGTCTTTGTGTTACTCATCAGTATGGCATAGCGTAGAATCCCAAGCCTTAATTCTGTGCAGTTCCCTATAGGTGCTCAAGACTCTGACAATGATAAGGTAGTAATGGAGAGGCTATGAAAACTAGTCCATGGTGTCTCAAAACTTTGGCCCACTAGTGGCCATTGACACGGATGGGCTGCGGAGAATCTCTCTCTTAGTTTTGCCTTTCTCTGATTCAGGCCCGGGGTGCGTTTGTTCTGTGACTGGCTGCCATTTGTATAAATGAAGAGATGGTGTGGGGAGGCCTTTCATGGTTCTGAGTAGTTCCCCCGTGAACATCTTTGTTGTAAGCCACGTTGCTGGGTAGCTAACTGATGGTAAGGCCATTTCCCTGTAAAAGATTAAAAAAAAAAAATAGCTGGTTGACCGTTTGGTTTGACAGTTTGTTGGTTTCATCAATGGGTTTTATTTCTTCATTGACGCAGTACTCCCATTTTTATTGTATATAAATCTCAGCCCTCTTAATGGTCTGTGTAGCGCCGCAAAGTTTTGAACCCACATTTCCCATAGAACTTTGGACCATTTATCAATGGACATCTGATGATATGCCAAGAACAAACAACAGCGTAGAAGCTTTCAAAATGCAGCGGCTTTCCCAGGGCAACATAAAACTCGGGTATAAACATGCGTCGTAGTGTTTGGAAGCCAAAACCTTTTTTTTTTTTAATTTTTTTAAGATTTTATTTATTCATTTGACAGATATCACAAGTAGGCAGAAAGGCAGGCAGAGAGAGAGGAAGGGAAGCAGGCTCCCTGCCACGCAGAGAGCCCAATGCGGGGCTTGATTCCAGGACCTTGGGATCATGACCTGAGCCGAAGGCAGAGGCTTTAACCCACTGAGCCACCCAGGCGCCCCCTGAAACCTCTTTTAATGAAGAAAGACACTTTAGCAAAAAAAGAAAAAGTATGCCGCCAAATCAGGAAATGAACTAACATATAGAAAAGGAGAGAGAAAGGAAGAAAGAGACCGAGAGAAAGCATAAGATTATAGAGGAGAGATTTTGAAGACTAGTGGTTAGGTACAACCCATAAGATAAAATCAGTTATTTGTGCCACCTATGGCTGAATCTACACACATGTTCAATGTGTTCAGATATTTTGTATTTTGCAATAAAGTTTTTTTACATATGTTATACATTTTTTCACGTTTCATTATGTGGTTTTTTAGTGAAGATGCCTCTTTGATATTTTTGCAAGTTTGTCTTTTACGGCAACATCGCTTGCCTGCCGAGCAGGTGGCCAAGATGCTCATGGGGAAAATGCTGGCAGCAACGCCAGTGGACACGGGAACAGAGCAGGGTTCTGCACAGCTGCCTGGAGTGGCGCTCTCTCTTCCCGGCAACTGCACCCTGCTCATCCTGTCCTCTTTTGCACCCCTGCGCCTGTCCTGCCAGCTCTGTCCCTCCCACCCAGGCTGGAAGAGCAACCCTTGCTTCCCCCCATTCTCTTTGCACCTGCTGTTGACACACGTGGTGTTAACATGGAGCCCAGCATCCCGGCTGATCGGCCGTCAGCCGCGGCTCTGTTGGTGGAGTCCGTGGTTTTGTGAGGAAGTGCTAAGTGATGGGTTTTCTGCTCTTAAGCTCCACTTGCTACCCTGGAGTTTCTTCTTTGTTCCTCACCCATCACCCAAGATGGGAGGTTATGCATCAAGAAATAAATGTTGCCACTGAGTCCTCTCCCCAAGAGCTTTCCAGTCTCCCTAAAGTAGGGTCAGGGGGCGCCCGATTGGTTCAGCTGTTTAAGGATCTGCCTTCAGCTCAGGTCATGCTGGGGTCCTGGGTCCATTGGGCTCCCTGCTCAGTGGGGAGCCTGCTTCTCCCTCTCACTCTGCCTGCTGCTCCCCCTGCTTGTGTTCTCTCTCTGTGTGTTGAATAAATAAATAAAATCTTTAAAAAAAAAAAAAAGTAGGATCAAGTTCCCCAGCCTGAGAAGTCTTTCAGACTTGGTGTGATACCCAACTTGTTCTGGAATCTACCACCAGTCACTGAGCAGGGTTCCCTCCCCCGAGCCCCATCCACTCTGATCCCACATTTAGTTTCCTCCTTCATAAGGTGCCACTTCTCAAAGTTTTCTCAGCGGGGACCGTCTTAGAGCAAGTGTCTCCCAACACCTCCTGAGCCCAGCTGGCCCAAGGAAGGCGGCATTCTAGACAGCTTCTTGGAGAGTATATTCTGGAAGCCTGAGGTTACTTCTCCTGTGTGTGATCGCTGGGAACGCCCAGACCTCGGAGCTCCCGCCAGCTGATGGAAGGCACGCAACTTTTCCCACACAGTGTGGTTTGCAGTTTGCAATGCTTCCTACATCCTAACACACATTGTTACTTTGATCCTCATGTTTGTGATTTTTCACAGATGACAAAATTGGAGTTTCAGGGATTAGTGTATTGATGCCTGCTCACACAGTAGAAAGTTGGGCAAGAAATCCACTCTAGATCGTCAGACTTTGACTTCTAGATCCTTCTCCCCATACTGAAGAAGGAACAGACTAAGGTGGAAACTATATGGAGTGGGAGTGTTTACAGAGAATTTGACCTTCCAAGGTCAAAAAGCTGAATTTGGGCACCTGGATGGCTCAGTCGTCGAGTGTCCAATCGTGAGATTGAGCCCCATGTCAGCTTCACACTCAGTGCAGAATCTGCTTGAGATTCTCTCTCTCCTTCCCCTCCCCCTGCTTGTACTCTCGCTATAAGAAAAGAAAATCTTAGGGGCACCTGCGTGGCTCAGTGGGTTAAAGCCTCTGCCTTCGGCTCAAGTCATGATCCCAGGGTTCTGGGATCGAGCCCCGCATCGGGCTCTCTGCTCAACAAAGAGCCTGTTTCCTCTTCTCTCTCTGCCTGCCTCTCTGCCTACTTGTGATCTCTGTTTGTCAAATAAATAAATAAAATCTTAAAAAAAAATAAATTTACCCTTCTGAGCCTGCTGATCAAGGAAAGGAAGAGATGGGGTAGACAAAGGAGAGGTTTAAGTATCCGTCATAACTCACCGCGAGCCTTGTTTTTCCTGGGCCTTCATTTCACAGGCTTCACTGCCCTGAGAATATTCAAGAAGAGTCGTGGAATCGATGAGTTTGAATGGTTGTTCTCTTCTTTTATCTAAGCATTTTTGCATCATTGGAGTAATCGAATCTTGTTTATTTTAGTATGTAATGTATTCCTATCTCTCAGGGAAGATTGGAAGACAGAACAGTCTAGTGGGGGGAAAAAAAGCACGGGCCTTGGATTAATAATCAGCTCACCTTTGCTGACTTGTGACTTTGTCGCAAGGATGGTTCTAAGCACCTGACTTGCGCTGACCTGTCGTAATCCCTGGAGATAAGCACTATCCGTGTTTTATTGTACATGGGGGAAATGAGCATTTACAGAGATGAAATAACTTGCCTGAGGTTGCACAGCTAGTAAGTGAGGAGTTAAGATTTGAACCCAGGCCGTGGGACTCTGAAGCCCAGATTGTCAATGCCTCCCACGTAAGGTCAGGACGTTGCTCAAAGTCTCTGAGCCTCAGGATCCTTATTTGGACACTGGTGATAAATACACTCCATGCCCCATGGTCCAATGAAAGAGCAGCCTGGGGGCGCCTGGGTGGCTCAGTCGATTAAGCGTCTACCTTCAGCTCAGGTCGTGATCCCAGGATCCTAGGATCAAGTCCCACATCGGGCTCCCTGCTCAGCGGGGAGCCTGCTTCTCCTTCTGCCTGCTGCTTCTCCTGCTTGTGCGCTCTCTCTCTGACAAATTAATAAATAAAACATAAAAGAAAGAAAGAAAGAAAGAAAGAAAGAAAAAATGAACAGACTAAAGCATCTGGCATGCAGTAGGTTCTTAGAGATTGGCTGTTATTATTAGCACAGTGGAAATCTGCCCTACGGTTCTTCTGAATGGAAACCAGGATGTGGCCCCCTGATAGCGTGTAGACTTATAAGCAACCGGGCCCCCCTCTAACAAGCTCTGTGATTTGGGGGAAGTCACTTCACTTCCCTGAACATGTACCTCATTAGTAAAGTGGAGAGGATAATAATAATACTTCTCTGTTAGGGTTGTTGTAAGGATCACATGAGACCATGTGAGCTTGCCTGGCACCTGGAGCGGTTTCAGTGCATGTGAGCTCTTATTATTTGTTAAAGGTACGTTTTTTAAAAGAAAGCCTCTTGTGAATAGTGGTGGGGTGGGGGTATGAAAGCAGGGTATGGTAGTGGAGGAGCCCCTCCATTGAGGCAGCTATTTCAGACATTTTCCAGGGATGCCTGGGTCGCTCATTTGGTTAAGTATCCGCCTTCCACTTAGGTCATGGTTCCAGAGTCCTGGGATCGAGTCCTGCGTCAGGCTCCCGGCTCAGCCGGGAGTCAGCGTCTCCTTCTCCCTCTGCCCCTCCTCCTGCTCGTGCTCTCTCTCTTTCTCTCTCTGACAGATAAATGGACAAAATTAAAAAAAAAATTATAAAAAAGAACATTTTCCAAAGGTAGCATCTTTTGGTTAAAAAATATATATATATTAGAGGGGCGCCTGGGTGGCTCAGTGGGTTAAAGCCTCTGTCTTTAGCTCAGGTCATGATCCCAGAGTCCTAAGATCGAGCCCCGCATCAGGCTGTCCGCTCAGCGGGGAGCCTTCTTCCTCCTTTCTCTCTGCCTACTAGTGATCTCTGTCAAATAAATAAATAAAATCTTTAAAAAATATATTAGAAAAAGCAATTCTGTTCAATATGTGGTTGAGGGAAGAGGAATTTGACTCTAAAATTCCCAAAGAAGGTAGTAGAACGTGGTGTAGTTTCAGGTTCCCGTCTCCCAAACCAGGTTCATCCCTCTGATGCTAAATCTTAGGTATCCTCTAGGAAGAAAAGGGGAAGAGGACTTGAAAATATATTGATTTTTTCCCTGCTGTGACACCCCTGGGCCCTCCGTCTCGAGTATGTCGAGAGTTGCTGATCAGACTTTATATCCCCGATTCAGGCCTCGTCTGGGGCTGCTGTGGGATTGGTGAGGCAGATCCTTGTTCTAGCTCCAACCCTGAAAGGTGTATTTATCTAAGAGTTTATTTATTCATTTTGAGAGAGAGAGAGAGAGTGAGGGGAGGGCAGGGGGGGAGGGAGAAGGACAAGACGACTGGGCACTGACTGCAGAGCCTGAAGGCGGGCTCGATCTCAAGACTCAGAGATCATGACCTGAGCTGAGAACAAGAGTTCGATGCTTAACCGACCGTGCCTTCCAGGCACCCCTGCAGGGCAGTTTTTAGCACAGCAAGGCCGCCCATCACCTTTTTGGACATTGAAGGTACTCAGGAACGTCTATAGTGGCCCAGCGTGGGGGTGGGGATGGCGATAATCCAGGGTTCTGTCCTGGAGGGAGAAGGCGGGTCAGCAGGTGGGTGGCATCCATGTCCTGGGGGAATTACCCAGTAGCCCCTGCTGGACCGCAGACACGTGAATGAGAGGCAGGATGAGGGGGAGGCCCCTTGCTGGGGGGTGGGGGGTGGGGTAGCACCTCTCCTTGTAGGGAAGCGGAGCTGGAGTTGGAGAAGGTACTGCATGCTGCGTGGCTGTGAGGGGACACACACATCCCCGTGACACTATTCCCGGAAAGGTTGAGAGGTCTCGTGGTGGCCGAGTTACCCTCCAGTGGCAGGCAGGGTCTGGGCTAGGGAACTGTTGGACTTCAGTATGAAATGTCTTCTTTGAGGGGTCTGTCCCCTGCCAGGAAGCAGCGTCCCCACCCCCTGTCGAGTGGCCACTCAGAGGCCAAGCAGGTACTCCAAGAGATGGCCGCAGGGAGCAGGAGGCTCACCCCGTCAGTGCCCATGTTTGCTTTGCCTCAAAGGAAGGGCATTCTTTCTGCTCAGGAAGCCCCAGACCACGGGCCTGTAATCGAAGGTATGTGTGACAAAGGTGACAAGGCATCTGTCTTTCATCAGGTTTCTAGGGGCAGAGCCACGCCTGGCTCACCTTCTTCTCTCCTTCGTTCCCCAACCTCTCACAGCCCCTAATCTAGACTATTTGTAGACTCTGGTTGGACTCCATCAGTTGGTCTGCCCCCCCCTCCCCCCGCTCCCCACCCCCTCCTCTCCAGGCCCTGCTTGAGGACTCCACCTACCAGCCACCCCCGCCTACCAGCCTACCGGCCACCAAGCATGCTAGGGAGTGAAAGGAGGGCCCAAGAAGTCAGGGAGACGGTTTGCAGGAAGGGGAAAAACAGAAGAAATGGGAGGGAGTGTGTGCAGTGAGGCCAGGTGAGGCAATGTGGTTAGTGGCTGCTCACCTAGTTTTCAGCCAAGCGACTCAAGGTAGGTAGATCACTGCTCCCTCTGCAACCCTGGCCACCTCCGTCTGCCTTGAAGCAATAGCAGAGGGCTGACGGCACATAACTGATGGGAAGAAAACTGTCACGTAAACATTGTCACCTCGAGGGCTGACATTGCACAGTCTTCTGAGCTTTGAATCTGGATCTCGGGCTTAATCTTGAGGAGGCCAAGAGTGGGGGTAGTGGTGGGAAGGTGAGAGCTCTCGATTCTCGCCATCCTCACTGAGCACCGCGCGGATTCTGGAGAGCCGGCGGCATCAGTAGGTCTTCAGTGCCCGGATGTAGACCCTTAGTCTCCAGAATGTGACATGCTCCCAGAATCCGAGGGTCTCTGTCATCTTAGGCAGGGCTGGCTTCACACAGAACCTCAGGCACAGAAGGGACCTGCCCTTGAGGAATGCTTTGTTGCCACCGTGTTGAAATTCTTATTTTTTCTTATTTCATATATATATATATATATATATATATATATATATATATATATTTGTTTAAGATTTTAATTTTTATTTTATCTCTACCCCAAATGTGAGACTTGAACTCATGACCCCAAGATCAAGAGTCACACGCTCCCATGGCTGAGCAAGCCAGGTGCCCCAGTAAATTTTCTATTGTGGTTAAATATATATAACATAGTATTGTACCATAATTAAAAATATGGTAAATTTTATGGTATCCTGGGATTTTTAAAAATGGCAAAATTTATGGTAAATATGATTTATTTTTTTAATTTATTTATTTTCAGCATAACATAATAATTTATTTATTTTCACCCATCCCCCCCCCCCCACCTCCCCTCTGGCAACCACCAACTTATTCTCTGTGGTTAGGGTCTGGCTTTCTGTTTGTCTCTTTTCTTCTTTGTTCATCTGTCTTGATTTTTAAATTCCACATATGAGTGAACTCCTATGGGATTGGTATTTCTCTGATTGACTCACTTCACTTAGCATAATACTTAGCTCCATCCCTGTTGTCACAAATGGCAAGATTTCATTCTTTGTGGCTGAGCAATATTCCATTGTGTGTATATTATATATACACATGTGACATGCATATATATGTGTGTTATATATTGTATATTATATATTATTATATATTATAGATATTACCTGTATAATGTATATGTATATATATTATACACACATACATACACTTTTTTTTTAAAGATTTTATTTATTTGACAGAGAGAGAGGTCACAAATAGGCAGAGAGGCAGGCAGAGAGAGAGGGGGAAGCAGACTCCCCTCTGAGCAGAGAACCTCATGTGGGGCTCGAGCCCAGAGCCCTGAGATCATGACCTGAGCTGAAGGCAGAGGCTCAACCCACTGAGCCACCCAGGTGCCCCATATACACATACCTTTATATATATCTATATATATCTACCATATCTTTATCCATTCACCCAATGATGAACACTTGGGTAGTAAAATTTGCCATTTTATTTTTTAGCTTTTTAAAAAAAATTTTATTATTTTTTCTTAAGATTTTATTTATTTACTTGACAGACAGAGATCACGGGTAGGCAGAGAGGCAGGCAGAGAGAGGAGGAAGCAGGCTCTCCGCTGAGCAGAGAGCCCGAAGCAGGGCTTGATCCCGGGACCCTGAGATCATGACCTGAGCTGAAGGCAGAGGCTTTAACCCACTGAGCCACCCAAGTGCTCCTAGTTTTTGGCTTTTTTTAGACACACAGAGTATGTTCGAGTTGGGATTGGGAGGAGCAGAGGTAAAGAGAGAGTCTTAAGCAGGCTTAGTTTTGACTGACTGAGCCAAGCAGGTGCCCCTAAAATTTGTCATTTTGAAGTGTACAGTTCAATGGCATTACATTCACAATATTGTGCAATTGTCACCACTACCTGTTGTCAAAACATTTTCGTCATCCCAAATAGACAATGTAAACCCATTAAGCAATGACCCTTCATTCCCGCCTTCCCTCGTCCCCTCAGCAGCGATTGCCTCTAACGCAGGTTCTGTCTCTGTGAATTTGCCTAATCTGGGTATTTCACGTAAGTAGAATCATACGATATTCGTCCTTTTGTGTTAGGTCTATTTCTTTTAGTATAATGTTTTAAGGGTTTATCCATATTAGAGTATATGTCAGAACTTTATTCCTTTTGGGGCATCTGGCTGCTTCCGTTGGTAGAGCCTGCAACTCTTGATCTTGGGGTTGTGAGTTTGAGCCCCACACTGGGTGTAGACATTACATAAAATAAAAAATCTTTAAAAAATAACTTTATTGAGAGATTATGGATTCTGAAAAACAATCTGAGGGGTTTGAAGTGGCAGGGGTGGGTGGGAGGTCGGGGTATCAGGTGGTGGGTATTATAGAGGGTACGGATTGCGTGGAGCACTGGGTGTGGTGAAAAAGTAATGATACTGTTATGCTGAAAATAAATAAATTAAAAAAAATAATAACTTTATTTTTTATGGATTAATAATATTCCATTGTGTGTATAGACCACATTTTGTTTATCTATTCCTCTGTCGATGGACACTTAGGTTGTTTCTACCTTTGTAGATGCAAAGGCATGTAGTGTGCAAATATGTGTTTGCGTCCCTGTTTTCAATTTTTTGGGTGTATTCCGGGGAGTAGTATTGCTGGGTCATGGAAATTCTGTGTTTAGCTTTTGAGGACCAACCAAACTCTTTGCCATTAGCTTTTGAACAAGGGGCCCTGCATTTTCATTTTGCACTGGGCTCTTCAAGTCATGCAGAGTTTCCTCTCTCAGGGCCATCTTCAGGGGCTATCCCAGTCTAAAGATGTCTTTTTTTTTTTTTTGGTAAAGATTTTATTTATTTATTTGAGAGTGAAAGAGCACAAGCAGGGGGAACAGGAGAGGGAGAAGAAGGCTCCCCACAGAGCAGGGAACCCGATGCAGGACTCGATCCCAGGACCCCGGGACCATGACCTGAGCCGAAGGCAGACGCTTAACCATCTAAGCCACCCAGGCCCCCAAGGATATCCCAGTCTAAAACATACCTGAATTACCTGTCCCTCGGGAGGTCCAGCATGTTATCAGCCCTCTATAGCCAGAACTTAGCCGTCCCACCTACTCTAGGGCCTGTGGACCCACATAGGTCTACTTGTCTGTTTACATCGTGTTCTGGAAAGAGAATGGTTAATGTAAGCTAAGCCATTTAGCTTGAGGACTGAAACCACCAAGTCCCACTTAGCCTCTGGGTGTTCACTAAGCGTGACTTAATCCCACAGTCTTTACCAATATACTTTCTCTATTATAGAAACACTCTCCAAAGACAAAAAGTCGTAAATGGCTGTTGTCTTAGGAACTTACCAAAATCTACTTAAAACTGCTTAACTTCAAAAGATAGCAGTAAAGGACTATTAACTCACCTTGCTGTGCCCACGATCCTGATCTTTTATATCATGAGCCTTAGCCGATCCTAATCCACCCCACACCAAAACACCCACCATAAATGCTGAAGCCCTGACTTCACCACCCCTCCTCAGAGATAGTGTTAAAACTGCTAAGAAGGGGGCGCCTGGGTGGCTCAGTGGGTTAAGCCTCTGCCTTCAGCTCAGGTCATGATCTCAGAGTCCTGGGCTCAGTGGGGAGCCTGCTTCCTCCTCTCTCTCTCTCTGCCTGCCTCTCTGCCTACTTGTGATCTCTATCTGTCAAATAAATAAATAAATAAAATCTTTTAAAAATAAAATAAAATAAAATGTTAAAAAAAAAAACAGCCGAGAAGCAAATTCTCTTCATGTCAAGAGCTGTGCCTTATCAACAGATCGTCCTTGTGTTATTTTATGGGAGCCCGTATTCAATAAACTACAGTTTATGTAGTTATGTAGTTTATGTAGTTTATTGAATCTACGCTATGCATTTGCTCCGATTCTATTTTGGATATTTCATCCCATACCCATTCATCCATTGATGTGTTGCATGCCTGCCATGAGTTAGGCACCCTTAGACACTAGCTTTGTGATGACTGGGACAGATCCAGCTTTCAATTTCATAGAGCTCACCCTCTCCTTCATTCTTATATCACATTTCTGTTGCTAGGGAAAGTAGAGACCGAGAACCACTTTCAACTTGAATTTATTTGAAAATGGAGCTTCTCCAGCAAACAAGCCAGGACTCTGCTTTTTAAATCTGGATGTCTTGATATTGTTGGGGAGGGAAAAAACTTTTCTTCTACCCTCTTAGGTTCAGTGCCTGGGGACCTGCAAATTTAAGCAACAAAAGACAGACAAATAAGAGAAAAGGAATACAAATTTTATTAATCTATTTCTTGCGAAGGAGTTCACAGAAAAGAGGTGGTTAGACTTGGTTTGGGGCTTGTGTGCCGTCTTTATCAATGGAAAGGAGATTTGGGCTTTAAGGAGCCATACACTGCGAAGTGATGAGGATATATATGGGAAAATGAAGGGGTTTTTTAGTAAGGTCTGTTAATGCAGATTCATCTCCGTGATGACTCCCTTGGTGATAAGAGTCACTCTCTTCCTAGTATGGGAGATGGGGACACCTTCACAAAGGGAAATTTATGTTCTGCTTTTAGGCAGAAAAGCAAAGGAAGCAGAATTCTTTCTTCCTGCATTTTGTTGATTCTCAGATGCCTTCAGCTTAACATAATTCTTATGCCAGGGCAGCATATTTTTGGGTGGAATATCTTGATCCCCTTCAACTCGATCTTTATTTTTTTAAAGATTTATTTATTTATTGGGTGCCTGGCTGGCTGTCATTTAAGTGAAGGTGGCTGCCTTCACCTCGGGTAGGGATCGCAGGGTCCTGAGATTGAGTCCCACTGAGCCTGCTTCTCCTTGTTCTTCTGCTGGCAGCTCCCCCTGCTTGTAATCTCTCTCTCTGCCCAAATCTTTACATCTAAAAAAAAAAAGATCTATTTATTTGAGAGAGAGACAAAGAGAGAGCATGCCTGTGAGTTGGGAGAGAGAATCTTCAAGCAGACTCCCTGGCTGAGCTCAGAGCCCCAGGCAAGCCCCCAACCCACAAGCCATAAGATCACAACCTGAGCCAAAAGCAAGGGTCAAGACACTCAACCGACTGAGCCACCCAGGTGCCCCCATTAGAAGGCAAGGCAGCAAGATGTTCTTCGAATGAGATTGTGGCTCGTAATGGTTCCTTGTTACTGCAGGCTACTGCTGTGCTGCCTTACCTCCAAGGTACTCCTTGTGTCCTGGTGCTGGTCCTTGCTGCTGTTTCAGGGACAGAGCCCAGGACTTGGACGTTGTGAAGCCACCTGAGCCTCCCCAACCGGGCTGCTTTGAAGCCCTGTGTCCAGTTGGTGAAATGACCCCCAGAAGGCACATGAGAGCCCCCCAAGGGATATTTCCAGGATATGCCATCAGTCTGGTAAGGAAGGGACCTTATCAGAGTCTTCACCAAGAGATTAGGACCTGCCAGACCGGTTTGTCCACCAGCTCCAGCCACTTTGGGGTGACTGTTGGCTGTCTGGGGTAATGCAAATCTGGATGCTCAAACAATTCTCTCAATGTTTGGTTTTCTTTTAACTGAAGAAGCGCTTTCACTTTTCTTCTCGTTGAATCTGTGTTGCAGCTGGTTCTTAGAGACCCTCCAGCCAAGTCTGTTGATCTTGTGAGTTTCAGAAGGCGCCCCACCCCCATCCCCACTCCCATGGCTCCTTCCCCATGCATGTGATTACATCTTTCCTTGGTAATGGGGTTTCGACTGGCCTTTTGTAGCATGCGAAGCCACAATGGGACAAGAATATTCTCCCCTTATTTTTATCAGGCGCTTTTATTTCCTGAGCTGTTTTTGTAAGTGTGCTTGTTTCTGGTTCTGCTCCTCATCTGGAAGGGGGCCCGGGATTCAGGGATAAGATTAGATGCCCTGCTGTGTCAATTGGTCTTTAAAAGAAAGAAGCAAAAGTTGATCACATGCTGAAGCTCAGGGCTGATGCAGAACCGCCTCCCAAGAGGCCAATCAATTTCAATTAAGGAGATTAAAAGCCCCGAGCACTGAAAGGCCTGGTCACGGGTTTCTGAATGCCTTGCTCCTCCAGCAGCCTAAAAAGCAGGCAGCGGACCCCGGAAGCACCGGATCTCATCCTCCAGGCCAATGTCAAGACCACAGTGAGGGAGCACATGCAAAAGAAGAGGCTAGCTGAAGGGGCGCAGTGATCCTTCAAGGGGTCCTACTGGCATCTGTCACTGTCCTTACGCACACCAGGTATCCAGATCCACATTACTAGGTCAACCAACCGAGTGCAAACTAACACCCCATCATACTTCCCGTGGACCGAACTACCCCAGGTTTTCATGGTTTGTCCCCTTCCCTTCCACTGGGCATCACAGAGGCTCCGAGGTATCTGCCCCCTCCACCGGATTCCAGGACCCCACCTTCCCTAACTGCTCGGGCATCCTAGAGCCCACACCACTGAGGGGTGAGGGCAAGGGCCAGAGAGGGGGATTGCCCAACAGAGGAGAAGGGCCTTAGCACCCCACAAGGTCTGCCTCTTACCACGAACAAGTTTCTTTTTGAGAATGGTTGGCACACCAGGGTATCCCCTCAGCACCCAGGGATCTCAGCGAGCCTCCCTTGCCGTGTGTCTCAAAATGCAGCAACCCCCAGGTTGGCCAGCCTCTCAGGAGGTCACGCATGTATACATCAAGTGCCTGACATCCCCTTGCCACCGTCCGCAGGCAGCCTTTCTGATGACAGCGGCCCTGCGCAGACGGGGAGGTGGGGGGTGAGATGACATTCAGCACCGCTCCCCCCATCTGGTGGTTTTTGTTCAGAAGCCAGTGACTCAACAGTACTGTTAGTGCCCAGCCATCGTGCTCTGTCTGCCGCGAATGCTGGGTAAATACTGACGCTGCGTCACCGGCCAGGGAGAGGGGGAACCAGGGCTGAATAAGGGGGGTGCCAGGATGCAGGGGAGGGGGCTTAGCCTGCTGCAGCTGGAGCAGGGCAGGAAGGAAGAAGGGCTCTCCAGGGAGGGGAGTGGCAGGATACTCGGACAAGAAAGAGAAGTGGCCTGCAACTCTGCTTCGTGCCCCGGAGTAGCTACAGAGACAAGATCTAGCAAACACCAGGAGTCCGAAGCCTCTGTTTCCCCTCGCTTCTCTCTCTGCCACTTCTCCTCTCACTGCTGTCCTATTTAAAGGCTGGTCTGGTGAGAGAAGGTGCCAAGGAGGAGGCTTGGTCCAGGCCATGCGGCTGCACGTCTCTAAAGGACAGGAGGGGCCGCTGCATCGAGAAGTATGGGGTCACAGCTCTCCCAGGCCTGTGGGGTGCCAGGTGCCCAAGGTCGGCTCCTGCACTTGCTCGAGGTCACTCTAGTTCATGGCAGGGCCATTTCCCATGGTCCTTCTCCCAAACCTCTGGCTTCCTGGGCCTGCTTTCATCCCTGACCTACTTCTCCCAAGATAATTGAGAAACGAATGACCAAAGCTGCAGGCCTCAGCTTGCCGGGAAGGCTTGGGATGGCTGTTCATCAACATGAAAGCATTTGGACCTTTTTCCCCCCCTAAAACAACAAGAAAAGTAAGTCTTGGGCAGATTGCATTAAATACAAATGGCGGCATGTTTCTGGATACAGATATATTTTACAAATGTAGAAAAATGGAACTTATCATTCACATCGAAGAGGAGGAAACTATTGCTTTGTGGAGTTTTAAGGAAGCTCTAAGTTGCTAAAGAAGGAGTAGATGAGCTGCTCAGAGGAAGCGTTGCCTCCAGGTAGGACCAGCTTTGTGGGAGGGAAGGAATCAGGAGCGACTAGCCCGTCCTTCTTAACACAGAAGCTACCTGTGGGATGGCCGCTCCGTCAGGCAGCAGGGAGGCCCTGGGCTGTGATGTGCACTCGGACCTGCCTTCTTCTTCTTCTTCTTCTTCTTCCTTTTAAGATTTTGTTTATTTATTTGAGATACAGAGTGAGAGAGAGCATGAGAGGGGAGAGGGCCAGAGGGGGAAGCCCACTTCCCGTGGAGCTGGGAGCCTGATGCGGGACTCGATCCTGGGACTCTGGGATCATGACCTGAGCCAAGGGCAGTTGCTTAACCAACTGAGGCACCCAAAAGTGAAATCTTAAAAAAAAAAAAAAAAAATTGTTGACCAAAGAGAAGAGTGGAGCAGTAGATTTCCTCCATGTCTAAGCCAAACATGGACCTTGTGAGCACCAAACAGCTGGTCAGTCTGGGCTTTCTGGGCTCTGGCATGGCCCATAGACATGATCCTGGGGCACTAGGCTCGCTGACAGGAGATCAGGCGTCTCTCATTCATCATCGGCAAAGTGGCAGCAACAACCCCAGTATTAGCTGGCGGGGGTGGGGGGATGCCCTAACCAAGCCCCAGGGCGTGAGGGGTTTAAACAACAGAAATGTATTTTCCCACAATCCCTTCCCTCATGACCTCAGAAGGAACCAGTCCTGCACATGACTCCATGTCCGATTTCTAACCACCAGAACTGTGAGAAAATAAATGTCTCCAGCAGTGAAATAAGGGGTGAGCCTGCGATCCCCCAGATTCAGCCCGACTAAACAGATTATGTGCCCGCGCAGAACTGCGCCTCAGCCTTCCCCACGCCGCCGAATGTGTGACTTTGACCGTGTAATCGCTCCAGGTTAAAATTTATGTATAAAGCACAGATAATAAAAATAGCATCTATTTATCTCCCCAGGTGTTCTGAGCCTTCAGTGTGGTTGCAGGGATGATGGATCACAAAACGAAACAAATGAGTCTTTGGGACGGTCGACCTAGGGGCAAAATCAGCTACCACAACAAAAAAGACAAGCTTTCAAACCAACAAGAGAAGACAAGATTGTAATGCCTTCCTAACAACGTTGCTTTATTGATGCAATGCAAGGAAAACGACATTAGATTCTATCGATTCTCTCTGAGATCTAATAATATGCTTTATTCAGATCTTATTCACAGACGGCTTTCTCCATGGTCTTCTTGGAGCTGAAATTGGCCAGTTACAAACAGAATTTGTTCTCCTGTCCTTTGAAATCACAGAAGCGGACGTGTTTTAGAACACAAAAGATACCAAGCTTTCTAGGGGAAACAAAGAGCTGGGAAAAAGAAGATAAAACAAAAAACAAAAAAACTCCCCTTTAAACAAAATTGAAAGCATGCCTTACTTGAGATTTATTTGATTACAAAGTCTTTCTCGGGGCTAATCAGTTTTAGAAGCCGTTCCTATTGGCACCAATGAGCCAATAAAAAATCCAGAAGGAGAGAAGAAGTATCACAACTCACGGAAACAAGGTTGTTCATTTTTTAAAAAAGCACTGAATTAATGTTTACGCTGCAGAGTCCAATTATTTATACGTATGCTATAGGTTTTGCATCACCAGAATTTGTTAGCATTCAGAGTATGATAAATTGTACCTGACTGACTTGTGAAAAATCATCTCGAGGAGGATTTTTTTTCCCAGTGGGAAAATATGTAGATGACACACAGTGGTTTATTGGAACTGTTCTTCAGATGAACAGCCTGAAGGGAGAGGCAAGTTTTTAGATGTCACAACGAATGGTTAAGAATTTCGGCTATGGGGTAGTGTTATCAAGCTCATCGAGTCACTGCATTTCTCTACCTCGTGTTCATCATCTCTCCAGTAAGTTCCAAACTCAGGGTTTTCTGCAAATTTTCAGAATCTAATCAATGTCAGCTTTTGTATCATTATTATTATAGAGAATCTTTTCCTGTGTATATTGTATTTGCAAAAAAAAATTACAAAAAGGATTAAATCTTTTGGAAAAAAAAAAACAACACAGGTTTTTTGCACCTCCTTAATGCATGTACTATGTCAGGTCTAAGAAGGGAGGTTAACAAGTGTTAGGAAGCCCATGGAGAATCCAGAGCACTCGTTTGTTGCTGGTGGGGCATTGAAGGGTCAGACACTTTGGAAATCTGGTCGTTCCTTAAAAATGTGAAGCACACGGTTACTCTTGGCCCAGCAGCTCCACTCCTAGCTGTATGTATACCCACGGGCATCGAATACATGCATCTACATAAAATTTGCCTATAGATGTTCCTTGCAGCATTATTCACAATAGCCAAAAGGCAGAAACAGCTTAGGTATCTATCAGCTCATGAGTGGATAAGCAAATTATGGTAGGATATCATCTGGCCAAAAGTAGCAATGATAACACTGGTAGATGCTACAATGGGGATAAACCATAAATACACTGTACTAAGTCAAAGAAGCCAGGCGTCATAAAAGACACCTTGGTATGATTCCATTTTTTAAAAAAAAATTTTTTGATGTAGAAGTTTTATTTTTATCACTGGCAAATTGTATTTTCTCTTCTGATTTTTTAAAAGTCATTATTTTTTTTAAAGTAATCCCTACACCCAGTGTGGGAACTCAACCCTGAGATCCAGAGTTGCATTCTGTGACGGCTGAGCCAGCCAGCCGCCCCTCTCATGATTATTTGAATGATATTGTTAGTTTCAGGTGTATAACATAGTGATCCATCTTGTGCGTTTGTTCTGAAATGATCACTTTGATAAGTGTAGTCACTGTGGGTGATTCCATTTATGTGAAAGACACAGAGGGGCACCTGGGTGGCTCAGTGGGTTAAAGCCTCTGCCTTCGGTTCAGGTCATGATCCCAGGGTCCTGGGATCGAGCCCCATGTCAGGCTTCTGCTCCGCGGGGGGCCTGCTTTCTCCCCTCTGCCTGCCTCTCTGCCTGCTTGTGATTTCTCTCTGTCAAATAAATAAAATCTTTTAAAAAAAAAAAGACACAGAACAGGCAAATCCAGAGAGACCAGAAAGTAATTAGCTGTTGCTTAGGTTGGGTCGAGGAGCTAATGGGTGCAGGGTTTCTGGAATTCAGTAGTGATGATGGTTGTGCAACTTTGTGACTGTACTAAAAACTACTGAGTTGTACACTTTAATATGGTTAGTTTTATGGTCTATGAATTATTTCTGGGGGAAAAATTTTGAAGGCTTAATGTGGAAGATAAGAAGGAAACAAAAACATTGCAGCATCCGGAGATAATCACTGCAAATGTTTTGATGTAGTAGATCCTTCAGACTCAAATGCAAATATACACATTTAAAAAATAATAATAAAATGGGATCACACAGTGCATACTGCTGAGTGGAAGTTTTATTTTTATAGTAGTATGCTATATTAGGAAATTGCCTCTACACTTCGGTGACTTCTACCTTGGAATCTTCCAGAATGTCTGGCCTTTCCGCCTTTCTTGCCATGTTGTTCTCTTTCCAAAGCTCTTCAGGAGCACTTTCCAAACTATTTTGCACGCCTCGGATCACCAGGATACTTCAGGGCTTGCTGTCCCAACTTGCCCCGTGTTATAAGATATTTCATTAACACCTATAATTTTTATAGAATTGATTCATAAATCCATATTTCTACCTTGACTTTTATCCCCTCTACTAGGCATCTCCAAATGCCTACTGGAAATTCCCACTCGGATATTCATCACTGACATTATCGTATGACTAAAATCGAACTCATTATACTTTTCAATGCCACAGCCTGGCACGGCAGAAGATGTGCTGAGTGGTGAATCTTGAGAGGAGAGTTCGTGCCCACACTTAACCTTTCTGATTCAAATCAGGCTTCTTGGAAGTTACGGAGACCTATTCTGGCTAATTTAGAAATGGGATGCAGGGAGGGACGTGTGGTCGCTCTCGCCACAGGCAGGAAGGCTGGATATGGGACGGGACAGCGAAAAACAGCACCCGTCCGCTTGGCTTAGCCTTGATTTCCTTCAACCGAGAAAGATGGGGATCATTGTGCCTCATGGGATTTGTAAGGAAGACAGCGGGGATTCTGGAAGATACTTTGTCAACCAGGAACCCCTGCACAGGTGTGAAGTTGTTTATACCAGAAAGTGAGGTTTTCTTTCCAGTTTCTGTTCTGTTCCTGACCATTTGTAACCTCTGTGTCCCCTAAGAGTCCTCCTTACCCATTAGCAGGCCCTTCTCGCCTCCGTGCCCCCTCCCCGCTCCACACCTCCATACCCAAGCCGCAGGGTTTGTACAAGCTCATCATTCCTTCACCTTTCTCCCATCTTTTTCTCCCCATCATCACTGACACCTTATTCAGCTGCACCAATGGCAACAAATGTTTCCCACGCCTGATTACACATTGGACTCACCTGGGGTAATGATTTCTGCCTCAAAAGGCCTATCACAGACCTCCTCCTCGCTTCTTCTTTTTTTTTTTTTAAGATTTTATTTATTTATTTGACAGAGAGAGGGAGAGGTCACAAGTAGGCAGAGAGGAAGGCAGAGGGAGAGGGGGAACAGGCTCTCGCTGAGCAGAGAGCCCGATGTGGGGCTCAATCCCAGGACCATGAAATCATGGTCATGACCCGATCATGACCCAAGCTGAAGGCAGAGGATTAACCCACTGAACCACCCAGGCGCCCCCTGCTGAACCAAGCTCCTAAGGAGGGCACAACAGAAATGGGCCTACCCTACGGAATCAATGACCAAGTTTCTCACTTGGAGCACTCCTCCCCAGAAAGGGGTTCCCTATGGAAGTAAGTTTGGAAAACGCTACATCCATCTCCCTCTTCAAGATCCACAATTTCAAGAGATCCTGCAGGTAAGATACCTGGACGACTGTGCAAACGCGCAAGGCCTAGGAGACTGTAAACCCATTCTGTCCCGTGATACTGTGGTTTATCGTAAAAAATATGAATTTGGGCTTGTTTCGGTTGCAAAATTCCTCCAAAGCGTTGGAATTTCCTCAATGATGAGAGCCACAAAGGTGTTTGTTATGTAAAGGAGGTGACTTTTGGACCCCACCTCAGGCTAAGGCTGGTTGACCGGGAGAATCTGACATGCCCTCCTTCCAGAATCCACCCCCACCCCAGCCCGGCCTTTTTGGTGAAGGGGGAGGAGCTGGAGGTTGAGTTCAAACAGGAGTTTGAGTCTAACGTGCCTGGGTAATGAAACCTCCATGAAAACCCGAAAGGAGACGACTCCGAGAGCTTCCAGGCTGGTGGGCACGGGGAGATTCGGGGAGAGTGGCGCGGCCAGAGAGCCGGAGGCACCTCACCCCTTTCTCCACACCTGGCCCTGTGCTCCCTTCCATCTGGCTGTTGCTGAGTCCTCTCCTTTTATATGATAAATTGATCCTCTAAGAAGTAAAGTGCTTCTGAATTCTGTGAGCCACTCAGGCCAGCTGATGGAACCTGAGGAAGGAGTCATGGAGCCGGTATGACCTCCAGAAGTGTTGACATTTTGTCTCTTTGCTGACCCTTTGAAAGCAATGACCCTGCATAGGTTCTTTTAGACTCTCTTCTGGGTGCAGGGCCCTCGTCCAGCTGGTGTGCAGTAAACGGTTGTTGGTTCGCTTCCCGTCTTTTGGGACTTGGTGGTTTTGCTATCTTCTCCAGCTGCTGAGGCTAGACCTCCTGGGACGTGATGTTGGTGGTGTCAGCGTCGTTCTGGAGGGCAGGGTGCTCGGGCAGCCATGCACAGGGAGGGAAGGGAGGTCTGGGAGGAACCCGCTGGCTTAGGAAAGGGAGTGAGTGACAGGCTGAGTCTGTGCCCAAGGAGGAGAGGTCTGGTGTTAATCCTTGCTCTAACTCCTCCCTGCTGTCTGGGGTCCTCGATCACAGCAGCCACAAAAAAGAAGGGGCTGGGTTTCAAATTTTCCCCATAGCAGCCGTTCCCACGCTTGGCCTCGGCTTCACGGGGGTCCCTGGAGAACCAGGCACTTCCCGTTGCTTCTATAATGCCACCTGGTTCTCAGAAGGTTCCCAGTCAGAAGGTAAAGGGCAGTGATGCTGTCACAGGGAAAGCTTTGAATTGCTCGAATTCATTGAGGGAGTGAATTCACACCTTGTTCTCGTTGGTCACGAGTTACTGCTAATCCTCTTCGTGGCTCCGAGGATGGGGCCCTCCCAGGGGTTCTGGGGCTGTGGCTCCCAAACTTTGGCGCATATCAGGAGAGGCTGTGGGGGTGAAGGCGATTTAACAACCACCGCACCCCACCCCAGAGCCTCTGGGTGAACTCCGGGAGATTGACAGCTCCTCCAAGTTCCAGGGTGACAGCAATGCTGCCCGTTTGGGGAATCCCAGCTTGAGGAGCGCTGACTTTTGGCATCACCTGCAGGAACTATCTCCCTCCTAAATTAGGGGGTTCTCCGTGATTTCCCTGGCTTTCTTCATTCTAGAGATCGTCTTTCTCTCATTTAGTCTCCCCCGATTCCTGTCCGGACGGATGGACAGTGGGGAGTGGGAAGAAATCGAGGATAAAAAGACACCAGAGCTAAGTGAGTAACAGATCCAGTATTTCAACTCTCGTCATTCTGGTTGCAAAACTCCTTCTTTTCAGCACTCTGCTGTGTTCTCTTGAAAGCTTTTTAATAAAGAACCTATCGTCAGGTTGAAGACACGCGCTCCTTCTCGGCCTCTTTCTGGCACTATGTTGAGGATATTTCAAATGAAATGATTCAAGTAAAACACTTAGGGCCCGACATAGACTAGATAGCCAATACATTTATGTAGAAATACATCCTAAACCATAAGGTTTAGAAGCATGGCCTCTAGATCAGAATGCCTGGGCTTGAATCCTGGCTCAGTCACATACCAGGTATATGACGGGGGGAGAGTTATTTCAGCTCTTTGAGACTCAGTGTCCTCATCTGTGAAATGGGCATGGTAATAGTACTTCCGGTCTTATAACGGAGATTAACTGAATTAGTACAGGTAAGATACTGAGGACAGTTCCTGGCTCTGAAGAAGCCTCAATACACATGTGTTGAATGCTTTTGTGCAAAATCCTGGCTCCATGCTTTTGTGCAAACTAAGGTATAAAGAGCACTGGAAAGGAATATCATATATGCCCATCTCACCCGGGTCCTTCTGAACACTTCTCTTACCTGGAGTCAGAGTCCCATTCCCTGGTTTCAAATCTTGACTAAAACCAGTCCTTAGGTCTGGGAGCTGAGACAGGTTACTTCGCTTTTTTCCACCTGTTAAATGAGGATAATAATCGGATGTACTCTAGTTACACCACACGGCCTGAACTGCTTCAATTCTTGGCCTCATTTGCCTCAGCAACTCCCCACCCCCCGCCCCCGCCCCACCCCCAACACACTGTGGTGATTTTGTTTTTGTTTTCAGGTAGTCCTCCGAATCCCAAAGGCCCTGATGGTGTCGTTTTTTTGAATTGATTTGTCAAATGCCCTTGTAGCTCCGATGGGCTTCTTGTCTTGCCGCTAATATATTTTTTACAGAGCATCGTCTCCAGTTTCCTTTCAAGTTACTGAGAGGATATCCTTTTCTGGTTAGCCTGCGCAATGGTTGGTTTTTTTCCCCCCCTCCCTTTCAAAGTAAAGCCTTAACCTTCAGAGTCCTGTAAATAGGTTCAATGTACATACCATTGGAGTAGCGAGTTGAAGTTTTCACTGGAACTTATGTGACATTTCAGAAGCCAGCATTACAAGGAGTTATGCTGGTATTTTAGACATTTCCTAACAGCATCCAAGCGGCATTACATAGTCACGGATCTATAGACCACTGAGTGCCCTTTCTTCCTACACGTCATTCTTTTACAAAGGGTAACTAAGCTGATAGTAAAACATCATCTGTACCTTTTTATTTTTTTTATTTTTATTTATTTATTTTTAAAGATTTTATTTATTTATTTGACAGGGAGAGATCACAAGCAGGCAGAGAGGCAGGTAGAGAGAGAGGAGGAAGCAGGCTCCCCGCTGAGCAAAGAGCCCGATGTGGGGCTCGATCCCAGGACCCTGAGATCATGACCTGAGCCGAAGGCAGTGGCTTAACCCACTGAGCCACCCAGGTGCCCCTCATCTGTACCTTTTTAAAGCAGTAGGTGGCTATTGGTATACATTTTGGGGACATCCTGCAATCTGGCTGTGTTTGTAGTTGCAATGACCATGACTTCTGACTTTACAAAAAGAAGTGCATTTCTGAAATTAAGAAGTACGAACAGGCTGAACATACTATTTAACGGTAAGCATACCACGTTTCTCCATGCCATTCAGTTTCCTACATTATTAAAAAATCTTTAATTTCCCTTCTCATGGCAAAAGCAGCATGTTCTTGATCGCAATATTAATTTAGGTAACCAACAGAAGAAACTTTTAAAGAACCTATTATCTTACTATCCAGAGATAACTGATCAATAGGTGGGTGTATGCTCTCTTCGAATTTTTTTTCTATGATTTTCTGCATTCAGAAAAAAAAAAAAAGATCCTGCAGTATTTATTTTTCTGTGACCTGCTTTTTTTCAATGAACTGATTGTGGATTTCTATGTACACCACTTAGAATGGCTGCATAGTATCCCATTTTAAGGAGGTATTGGAATTTAAACTATGGTTGGTCATTGTAAATTGTCTTGGTTGGTTGGTTTTATTACTTTAGCTATGTGTGATGAACACGCTGTGGTTTTGTGGCTTGATCTTTGGGTAGATCTTTATCGCTTTCAGAAAAATTCCTTCGGGCACAATTGCTGGGTCAAAGGTTTTGAACAAATTTGATTTATGTTGCCAAATCACCCCCCAGAAATACTGTACTAATTAACGTGCCTATCGGTCGTATCTAAATGCCTTTCATTACAAGAAACACTAGTTAGTGTAACCTTTCTTTAAACTTCTGCCAGTTGAATGAATAACCAAAATATTTCCTGGTACTAAATTAATTTGTATTTCTTGGTTTCATTTGAGCATTTTAGTATTTACTGACCATTTGATTTATGAGTTGGATGTGTAATAAGTGTAATCTTAACAACCATTTAGTTTGCAAATATTTTTCTCATTTTGTCATTTGCTATTAAGTCTTGTGAAATTTTGGTGCTCCTGGCTGGCTCAGTCCATGAGTCATGTGACTCTTGATCTTAGGGTTGTAAGTTCGAGCCCCACACTGAGTGTAGAGATTACTTAAAAATAAAATCTTTAAGGGGCCCCTGGGTGGTTCAGTGGGCTGGGCGTCTGACTTGGGTTCAGGTCATGATCTTGGGGTCCTGGGATCAAGCCCACTTCTGGCTCTGTGCTCAGTGGGGAGTCTGCTTCTCCCTCTCCCTTTGTCCCTCCCCGCCCCACTTGTGTGCTCTCTCTCTTTCTCTCTCTTTTTCTCAAATGGATGAATAAAATCTTTAAAAAAAAAATTAAACTTTTTTGGTAAAATTTTGAAAGTATGATTTAAATGTTTTTAGTTAATGAATTCATTTTCACTTGATAATTTCTTCATGTTTTGGAAATCCTTTCTCTCCTTAAGCTTATGGAAATAAGAATTTAAAACTTCCTAGTATTTTTATTATTTGTTTTGCTTGAATCCTTGAAATACCTGGAATCAATTGGCACATACAGGGTAAGGTAGGAGGGTCTAACTTTATCAGTTTTTATGACCTGTTCATTGTGATGGAATTCATACACAGAAAATTCACATACTATAGACTGAACGTTCATGTAGAAGTCTTCTGTGTACACGTTTTCAGTTCTCTTGGGTCTATTCCTGGGAGTGTAACTGCTAGGTCTTACAGTGAGTCTATGTTAATTTTTAGAGGAATTGCCAATCTGTTTTCCAAAGAGCCTGCACCATTTTACATTCCTACCAGCAATGTTTGAGGGTTCCAATTTCTCCACATTTGTACAACACTGTTGTCTGTCATTTGATTCCAGCCTTCTTTGTGGGTGTGAAGTGGTATCTGGCGGCTTTGATTTGCATTTCCCTAATGACTGTAATGTTGAGCATCTTTTCATGTGCTTATCGGCTTATTGGCCATTTAGATATCTTTCTAGAGAAGTCTGTTGGAATCTCTTGCCCATTTTTAAATTGGGTTATCTTTTTATTTTTTAGTTGTAGAAGTTCTTTATATATCCTAGATACAAATTCTTTATCAGATATATGCTTCGGAAATCTGTTCTTCCCTTCTGTGAGTTGTCTTTTGACTTTCTTTGAAGCACAGAAGTGTTTTATTTCTGTGATGTCCCGTTCATCTATTTTTCTTTGTCACTTGTGCTTTGGGTGTCCTATCTAAGAAACCATGACCTGCCCCAAGAGTGTGAAGACTTACCTCTCTGTTTTCTTCAAGTTTTATAGTGTTAGCTTTTACATTTAGGTTTATGATCCATTTTGAGTTAATTTTGTTCTTGCAAATGGCTGGCTGGTTGCCTTCAACGCTATTTATCAAATCATTTGTCTTTTCCCGCCATTTAAAATGAGATTTGTGGAACCAACAACTCTTTGTCCCCAGTATCCATTCTCCCACTCCTCTTGGTAGTAACAGAATGCAAATTCTGGCTGGACACATAGCCATCCAACTAGAAATATATTTCTTAGCCCCTCCTTTGTTGTAGCAGAAGTGATCTATGCAATCCTCAAATCAAGTTTTCCTAAGGAAATTGTTCCCCTCCAGTAACTTTTTCCCACCTTCACATGGGCTCAAACATAGACTTCTCCTGGTGAGCCAGCTTTGACAACATGGTTGTAGACCTCTTCTAGGAGATGAGAGAACAATAAGATATGAATGGGTTTGGGGGAAATTGGAAGGGGAGGTGAATCATGAGAGACTATGGACTCTGAAAAACAATCTGAGGGGTTTGAAGTGGCGGGGGGTGGTAGGAGGTTGGGGTACCAGGTGGTGGGTATTAGAGAGGGCATGGATTGCATGGAGCACTGGATGTGGTGAAAAAATAATACTGTTATGCTGAAAATAAATAAATTAATTTAAAAAAAAAAGATATGAATGGGTTTCTAGATGACCTCATGGAACAGAGCTACCTACCATCAGTATGGACCATGCAACCCACTCTGGGCCATTCTGAGTTAGAGGAGGGAAAAAAAAAATCTGTATTTCGTTTGAACCCCCTTTATATTTAGGCCTCTTGTCATTACAATATCCTTAATATATGTTATATGTCTCTATAGGTAAGGTTTTCCTTAAATTCCCATTCTGTTTTATTGATCTATTCTTATACCAAAACCACAGCTTCAATTTCTGTAGTTTTATAATATGTTTAAGTGAGGGAATGAAGGGAGGGGAGTAAGAGTAAGATTCTGTCACAGATCCTAAAGCATTTTCTTGGCTCTTCTCCTGCATTCAATCTGTCCAATGAATTCAGACTAATTTTGTCAACTTCCACCGCCTTCTCCTTCCCACCTCCAAAGTCACTGGGTACTTTCCAATCAAAAGTCATTTCTTGGTCTTTGAGAGTTTGTTCATTTTCTAAAACTATATATTTTGCTAGCTTGGGCATGATCGAGGTGCATTTTGGCTCCTCTTGCTTCACACGGGTGGTAGCCTGTGTCCGGGACTCAGCCCGATGCTGAAATACACTCACCCCACCAGGACTAGTGAGCCAGTCCCATGAGGACAAAGTACAGGAAAGATGAGTTGTGGTTCTTGCCCCCAAGGAATACCAACACGATGGAGGTGGGTAGGACAGACATACTTTAACAGTGCAGGACACAAACCAAATCTTCATGATGAGAGTCTTCTCATCATGAGAATCTTCATGATGAGAGTCAAGGCTGTCCACAGCTGTGGGTCTGTCTGTTACAGGGAGAATTGGCAAGAGGAGTGGAAGGAGGTAGCAATGCTTCACACCGTGAAATAGTTCCCCTAACCGGGCAGTGTTACAGTATTCCTCACAAGAGGGGGATAGGGTTAGCATAGGGGTTATTAGCTGAGTTGCTTCTGGTTTCCAGGGGTTAGAAATACATCACTTTTGGAGGATGCTTAATTCAGTAATATACAGAGTCAGTGCCATCTATTCTAATGTATTCTCTTTTTCTGCCCGTTGCTAGTGTAGAGCAGGAGGTCGTTTTTTCTACCAGAATATGCAATTGGTCCACCACTTCATTGAACCAATTTAGGACGCTCAATTTCCTTTGTAAAATTGATTTTTCTCTCCGTATTCACATCGAGGGCCCTCCACGTTTTGGATCTGTTACGGTGGCGTGGTGGAGAGTGTGAACACCTGAAAGTCAAGAGAGCCAGTTTCTGACCAACGTCTCCATTTCCCATGCTCCCATCAGCTGCATTTTGGGAAAGGATTTTAAAAGGCATTATCTAAAGTAGCTTAGTTTCAAACTTTAGGTTTAAGATGTCCCTCTATTTCTTAGCATTAACAGATAAAAATGGCAAAAAACAAAACAAAACAAAACAAAACAAAAAACAAAAAAACCCAACCCACACAATTAAAAGGCCCTTAAGTATCAAGTCTTTTTGAAATATCAGCATGTGTAACGCACAGCATACTGAGGTTATCCCATCTGGGCTTTGTTTCCAGACGGTTCTTTGGCTTTTTCATATGTATATTTCATATGTGTGTGTGTGTGTGTGTGTGTGTGTGTGTGTGTGTGTGTAGTTTTAGGGGGAATTATCTGTTGCCTACTGTTGAGGTTACAAAGTACAGACTGAGATGATTTGTGTAAATTCGAAGGGTTGCTCTGAATCATTTGGGTTCCCAAATTCTCATGGGTCCCACCTACATGTCTTGTGTGGCACTTGTGCTCTGTTGATGAAGAGTGTCCATAAAGGGACAGAGAAAGGGCATGGGATTGAAGACTAGGGGACAGAAGAAAGGAGAGGGCAGCACACAACACCCCTCATCTGTCACAGTCCACCCCTTCTTGGGGAGAGTGACATCCAGAAAATGTCTGAACCAGGGCTTCTAACATTTCCTTCATGGTCTTACAGATAAGGTCCCTGACCTCATGAGGCTTAGATGCCAGTGGAAAACAGGCCATAAACAATCATGTTGTTAAACAAGGCAGTGTCAGAGAGTGGTAAGTGACAAGACAGACGGAGCCTGTGACCTGATGGAGGCTGCTTGTGAGCCTCGGGTTAGGACTCGCTCTGTGCTGATGTGTAGTTGAGACTCGAATCATGCTGCATGAAGGGTGCTGCGAATCTTGATTGCCTCTAGTTTGGGGCTGAGCTCCAAGTTCAAGTGCCTTCTCTGGTTCAGGAGCATACTGTACCTTATATCCTGGTGTTTCCTCAGGGCTCACACTTTGTAAATGATGGTCCTGGCGAGGACTTTGGCTCACTGTTCTCCTGGCCTCTAGAACAGCACCAGGCACATTCTACGTGTTCAACACACACATGTTGAATGAATGAATGGAGTCACCTCCACACCCTAACGCACCTGTCATTCTTCTCCCAATGGCGCCTCTCCGTGTTCCCTACCTTAAGGAGGACAAAGGACCCTGAGGTTCCCCAACCAGAGCCCCTCCCTAGAGCTGCACTCCCCTTTCTACCCCAAGCTAGTCCTGTTGGATCTCTCCTGCTTGGGCATTCAGGGCTGTGTTCTCATGGCAGCTCGATCTAACACTAGCTATTCCAGCAGCTTCTTAAGGGGACTCCCTACTTGAGGCTCGCCTGTGCCCAGTCAATGTACCATATTTCAGCCAGACAGATCAATACGTTCTATGAATCTGATCAAGAGCTCTTAGGGTGCCTCAGGGGCCCTCGCGACCTCCCACCCCTGCCCTGTGTCTTCCCAGTTTCTTGGGATGGTCTGCACGGCCTAGCCTATTTGGTCTGGGGCCGACCTCCCCAGTCTTGGCCCTCACTGCTCTGTCCCTTGCTTCCAAGTGTCCCTGCTGGACCGAGCCAATGCAGCACTTGCCCACAGTGGTGTTTAGTGAACGGCTGAGCTGGGCTCGAGGTGCCTCTGGGGAATGAGCCAGCGACTGCTCCCAATCATGCTGTGAGGCCAGGCCTGTGGAAGGGGAGGCGACAAAGGAAGTCTGTGAGCTTTCTGTCTGTGGGGATGGGACATGGTCCCCTTCCTGGTGACGCCTCCCATGGTGCACCTGGGCCCCCCCACACTGCCCTGGAGAGCCCTTTAGAGCTGTCCGTTGGCTGACAAATGTGTGGGAGCGAGGGCATCCTAGGGCCTTGGGCCATTGCATCGTGGCAGTTGGGGCCGGCTAGTGTCAGGCTCCCAGCTTCTAGGCGGCATGGGGATGTGAGAGCCTCCGGGCAGCTGGAGTTTGGGTGTTCCTGTTCTTGCAAGCACCTTGCCCTGCTGCCTTCTCACCCTCGACCCAGCTGCTTTCTTCTGTGGCAGCTGCAGAAGAGCTCAGGGCCCTCCCAAGTGGGGCCCCGAACCAGACCCCGAAGAGAGGCCAGGAGAGAATGGACAGACCCGCCTGGGTAGGCTCCAGGCTGGGGAGCATTGGGGTGGGGTGGGGGCCATGAGAGGCAGCGCCCTCCTGTGTTCAGAGAGGAGAAGAAAGCGATTATGTTGGACCAGCCACTTTGCATTAAAGAAGACTGATTTGTCCTTCTGATGTGTTGTTTCCATAGAAGCAGGGCTTAACCTTTTAAGTGAAGATTATAAAGCTACCTAATTCATTTAAAATTAGGCTTCAAGCCTATCCGTACTTAATGCTCCAGTGGTACGAGGGGGACCGGCTTCAGCCATTCACGGGGACTGCCAGGCAGAGCCTGTGATTTTCTGTGTTTGAAGACAGTCTTTCTGGTGGCAATCTAGTTTATTTATTTATTTTTAAAAATTAGCTTCCTAAGGAGATGTAACCCTCTGTGTAGGATCACCCGAGTATTAATAAATACCTTTTAATTAATGATTAGCCCCGACTCCTCTTCATAAGCACAGGAGGACTGGCACACAGGCACGAAACAGGCATGTTCAATTAAAGTAATTTATTGTATTCTTCTGGAACGGACATAAAGAGCATCTTGGGAATTGATATCACAACACAATGTTATTCACCATTTCACAACTAGCCTTGTGTTGAAATTCTTTTTAAAGAACATAGTAATTTTAAAAAATCTAAATATTTACATATTAATAAAACATATATACAGAAGATTGAGACATCATCCATAGATAATGGAATTTTTTTTTTTTTTACTAAGAAAGCCTATAAAAAGGATTTCTGAATAAAGTCTGAACAGTAGTCACAGTAAGTAAACACAAATACAATTTTAATGTACAAAATATGATTTTACTGTTGCAGTTTTGTGATATGTATTTCCAATTTGTGGATGCATTGCACATACTTGTGAGTTGAGCAGTACCCCCCCTCAAGTACTGAAAAATCCAAGCTGTCACCCAGTCTTGGAAGGAAGTGCTTTCGAAGGTTTGTGACGCGTATTTAACAGATCCCACAGTGGTAAGGTAAATGTTTCTACCTTTATTAGCAACACACTCATCTCACTGTAATAGAGTTGAAAGGTCACTAATTAATCTTTTCAATTCCCTTGAGAAATATCTCCTGCTGAGGGGCAAAAGACAAATTTTAAAACACACGTTGTGGAAAAACAAAAGCCCTGAATGCAGAACTTCATCAGGCCACTTGATGACCAGTGGGACCAGTTTCAGGGAAGGGATTCCTAACTGGCCTAGAAATGTAAAAGGCTAATAACTACAGAACGTGACGGAAACCGTTTCTCTGAACCTTTCTTGTAACTTCAGAAATAAGACAAAAGACGCACGGATAAGAGATGGAGCTCTCTAGCAGGGAGGTGGATTCCACAAGCCACGCCTGTGACCAGCTTTGTCACATTTCAGGGACACCTCCTAGCTCTCATCTTTGGCTGATGAGCTGGTCTTTGGTGGCACTCCGCATCGCCCCCGAGCTCAGGGGGAGCGGCTTGGCGTGTTACGGCACATGTCCCCTGGACAGGGCAGCTCTACAAGAACTCAGAGCTCTAATGCTCTATGACTCATAAAACAAGTGCTAGGGAAATGACAGCCATTCTCTCCCCCTCTGGCTCGGCGCGGCTACAGACCCAATATCTTTCTGGCCAATTTTTGGCCTTTGGGTCAAA
The DNA here is from genome assembly GCF_011764305.1 of Mustela putorius furo. Classification (NCBI taxonomy): domain Eukaryota; kingdom Metazoa; phylum Chordata; class Mammalia; order Carnivora; family Mustelidae; genus Mustela; species Mustela putorius. The sequence goes on from NW_025422060.1 coordinate 8,711,140, forward strand.
TGCCAAAGACTTTATGGTAATTTAATTATACAGTGAATGAGATCTACGTGCAATGTTTCTAAGTAAAACAGTATTTTTAAATTCACCATCTTTTTGGAGAAGGGAATGTGGAGGTGAATATTTCTGTAAAACAAAAACCCACATGGCAAGATATCTCTTTAGTGTAAACCCTTATTTTCATATGTTGGTTTTCTACGAAGCAGAGGGTGAACGTCCTTAGAGCCAAATAAAGTATATAATATTAAGTCCCTTTGTGGCTGGTTGTCCAAAACCCTGGGCCCTGCAGTTTAAAATCCTCTGTGCAAACAGTTGTCAGGTATCATGTGGGTCACTGGTTACTTTGAGTTCCTCGCCTTTTATTTTGTCACTGTGTTGATACAATCTTTGTGAAATGTCTTTCTTTCCTTGGAGTTCCTAGATCAACTTACTTACTGAGTAAGTTGCACTTACTCAGTAACAAATGGCTATCTTTGGAGGAAATGATGTCACAAATGATTTCATCTACTAGGTCAGAGCTCTCCTGTCCCCCAAAACAACTTTTTCATCTTCGAAGCCACTGAAGGCCTAATTAATGTTGGCCTTCCCGACTGCTCCCCAGGGCTGGAAAGAGCTGTTCTCCTTTATTCTGCATCTAAGCAGTGCACATTAAAATAAATACGCTTCAAAACTCTATATATTCACATTGAGCTTATGAGAAAAAGAAAAAACGAGAGAGAACTGCTGCTTTTTAATGAACAATGAACTCACCGGTCTGACGCCAGACTTTTGAAAAGGAATGAGTTAACTCTCAAAATGATTTCCAAAAATCTTAACACCAAATTGGAGGCTTGATTATCACACACGACAAAGTATATGACAACTATTCAGATATGACGGGAAAACTTCACAGAACGCCCACACTTTGCAGGAACCTGAAATGCTACGTGGATCTTTGAAGGAATTCAACGGAACAGTTACGTGTGCTAATGAACAGTGTCACTAAAAGGAAAGTCTAGGCAGTGAAATCTGGCTCTGTGTCTTCCGTGTTTTCTCTCCTGGTGTCAAATATATGACCTACAACAGAGACAAGACAATGAAGGGGAACCGCTCCTCTAAAGGGGAGTCGCACACTTCTCTATGACTGGGCAAGAGACAAGGAGGCTGGGCAGCTGGAGAACCTCACTGGTGAAGTATCGGCTTCACATTTAAATCACTGATTTTTCAGCCAAGGCTTTAGTTGCGAGCAATTTTAGCCCCTGGAGATTTGTACTGATTATTTTTACAGGAAAGTCCATGACACTGTGTCACTATTAGAGCATGTCCACATAGTGTCCGGGATAAGAATAGGGCTAAATAAAATAGGGTTTACCTGTAAGAGAGAACATGATGCAGCTATTAAAATAATGTGTACGAAGATTTGTGAAAAGTGGATAATGTTTGTTAGGTTAAAAAAAAAAAAGGGAGAAAAACTCTCAGGAAACAAAAATTTTATGTAGTTGGGTGTCCGATGCGTAAATCAAGAAGTCTGGGGGGGAAAATACCCATTAAGGGCTGTCTCTGAGTGGTAAAACTAATTTAAATTTTCTTCCTTTACTTCTGTTAAGTGTTTAGAAGTATGTAAAAGATGGCCCATTTTTGACAAAAATTGCTAGGCCCAGGTGAGCTCTGCTCTCTCCCTTTCAAATTAAGAAGCCTTCTTGGTCAATTTTAGAAAGCACTGTTTTGATTTTACTTTCTCTGTAGTTTTTTTGTCTCTCCAACACAGCGTGTTCCCCAGTCTTGGGTGGTTTCTTGGGGTTCTCAGAGCGCACTGCCCACCCCGCCCCCCTGCTTGCCTCACATGGGACCAGGCTTCCCCAAGGGCAGGCATTTGTTCCCAGAACCTAACAGGGCTGAGGCGATCGAGACACACTAGTCTAACCAAAATGATCTATTTCCAATACTGTGACATTTGAGCACCAATCCGTGACTTCGTTTCCCCTTTTCTAAATTGATCAACGGTATTATTTATCATGCTGCTCAGTAACCTGTAGCAAACGTCAATAGACTCGTGAAAGACCTGGCCTAGTCCTCTGTGTCCGTCAGGACCTCCCCACCTTGGGCAAGGTTCGAGAAAGAACTCCAGTGAGTTTACACAGCAGAGGACTTCCCGTAGGCTTACAACAGACATTCTAACTGTGAAGACAGACAGTGGAATGGAATCCTAAAGGGATTAGCACATCCAGTGACTCTTAAGATCTTTAGGAAACATGCAGAGAAAAGCTGGCTTTGGCTTAGGTATAAGAAAGCTACGCGGTGTAAGGGCTGGAAGTCGAGAGGCCGGGGTCCGGCCGGGCCACCAACCAGCTGGGAGACCTTGACAGAGTCATTTAGTGTTTCTGGGCCTCAGGCTTTTTTACCTGTAAAATAAAAGGACTGGATAAAAAGAAGGGAGGGGACTAGATGATCTCTAACGTTCCTTCTTTCTCAGATTCCTTGAAATTCTTTTCAGTTCCGTGAGGTGTTTCTACCATCCCGGGTTCAATTTCCTCATCTGAAACATCTCTCTGCCTCCATCTTCAGACAGGAAAATGCAAAGGTATTATTTCAAGGGGAATGGCTTTCAAATAATAATAGCAGTACTGCTAATAATCACAAAGCCCGCCCACAGTGTCAGGAAGATCATGGGAAAGGGCAGCACTGTGGGCTCTGGGAGGGAAGGGGCTGGGGGAGCGGGGGAGGAAGGCTGGACTGGCACAACCGGGACAGCGGGGATTCCTCCGACTGCCTCCTGAAGGGCACGGTTTCATGCCTGGCGGTGATACTTCCTGTGTCTACTGGGAGCAAGGGCTGGGTGTGATCAGAACAAGGCTCATACGAGCTGTGCTGATGGACAAGGACACGATGGGAAGGAACAGCAGAGATCATGCATTTCAGTTATCTTAATTCATAAATGTGGAAACGTAGCCAAACAAGCAGTCTTAGATTCCCTTTCGTATGACGGCTGCACGCGGTAAGGGCTTGATGTAAGCAGAGCTTTTTTGCACGAGGGGCCGCAGTTCATTTATGTGCCCATCCATCTGTTCCTTAGCCACGGAGTAACGGAGCGAGCGGGACGACATTTACACGGCCCAGCTTTCTCACGGCCCTGACCTGGGTCTGTCCCGCAGCTGGGAGCTCTGCTCACCTTGCCTCCTCAGGACAGGTGCTCCCAGGGAGCACACGACCCAGCAGGGCTCCTACGAAGACTAGCTCCTCCACTTCTATTTGCTAGATTTTACTTAAAACTTACCACCCTATATCTGGAGTTGGGCTTTTTGTGGTGTCTGGGTTTTATGGGCAGAAAATGGTCAGGTTGACTTTGCAGGGAGGTCAATAAAGAGTCAGGGAGTAAGCAGTCACGTGGCTCAGGGATCAGGGCCCGTCCCTCGGGCTCTCAGGTGAGGGCGAACAGAGAGGCAAGAGGCCGGGGTCGGAGTCAAATACTATGAAGTCAGAATGATGTCTGGAATGTTGTATCAGGCTGATCTGCTTCTAGGACCAGGAATTGGCAGCCTGGCTGGAGGGACTGGCCTGTTCATACACTTGCACTATTCGCTGAGTGCCTGTTTCATGATGAGCCACTACTGCCTCTCAAAACCCCTTTTGGGGGAGGTGGACGAGGACAGAATGGACACGAATTTTATCATAAAACTGGTGATCCTTGTTCTAGAAAGCAATATCGTTTCATGTAAAAGTCCTCTTAATGCCCACAGGTTTTGGGAAGCACGATGTTATGACACTAAGTTCTTAGGACTTGCTGTTCTGAGGCTCTCGAGAATGTGAGACAGTGTGAGAAAAACGGGAGCTTTTCAGACTCAGGGTAAAAATATCTCTGAACACAGGGCACTGAGAACCTCTGATTACTAGGGTCTGGGCCAGAAGCCGTTGCCTCAAGCATCTGCGTCTGCGACGTTACAAACATTTTCAATGCAAATATTTTCGTGTGCTGCATTTTCCAGCGGGTGGTGAAAATGTAAATGTGTTTTACCTGTTGGTGGTAGGGAAATGCTGTCCAGTCTTTCATCACCGTCAGCTACCTCTGCTGGTTACAAACATAAAACACAAATCTCATTAGTTTCAGGGAGCACATTCATTTTCCTGAATGCAGTAATACAATTTAAAAACTCCAATAATGCATAATAGTTTCAACTTTCTCCCCCCCCTTTCAGCTTCAGTTGGTTCACATTACATATTTTAGTACCAGTAGTTAAGTAAAGTATTTTTTAAGATAATGATATAACGTCTTTTCTTCTGCATTGAATTTCTTTCTGGTATCTTATGAACCTTATTCTGTCAATCACTGATGATTTCAGTTCATTTTCCCTTGTTTGCCAAGGCTTAAATTTCCACCCAGTATCTGGGGGGAATTGTTTAAATATGATCATGGAAGGATAGAAGTCAGTGAATCCCTGTGGTAGAATTTTCCCATGTCATCCCCAGAACCATCCCGGTGGGGGAGGCTTAGGAAATCCTGGAAACGAGCCTTTCTTTGGAGATGACTAGAAACTCTGATCCCAGAGCGGCCTGTCTAAAATTGGCATCAATTCAGTCATAAAGAAAATCAGAAGGAATAAGTGTCTCTTCAAAAGATTCGTCACGTCTGTGTTTTAAAATGCAAACCTTTGCTCATGCCTGATATGTTTTAATCTTCTTAAGAGTTTTCCAAAGGTATCTCCTTCAGTCACAGAGAACCTTCCACTAAGTACAAAAAAGAAAGTGCTCCCATGTCTCGCGATAACTGATGGGGTGCTCGGGCTCCGGGACCTGCTGGGAACAGGTCAAGACATTTCGTCAGGGTCATTTGCTCCCTGCATCCCTGGGCTGGTTCCCTCTCACAAGGGCGTGTGAGGCCAGTCATGTGGGGGCTACCATTTGCCATCGCGTTGGAATGTTGAGTGGCGGGGGGGGGGGGCAGCAGAAGTAATACTGTGCTCCTGTTTTTATTGCTGTGGCTTTAAACCCAATCAGGGGGGCAGATATGGCCGGGAACATTCCCCTCCAGTTCATGCTCTCACACCTTGTCCTCAGATTGCTACACTCTGACTGGCCTCAGTGAAAGACCCATTGTGTGCCGACCGGCTGAATCCACCACAGGGAAAACACTGAGAGGACACAGCAGTCAAGGCCAGGCTGGGCTGGAGAAGAGTTTCTGGTCTTCTCCTCTAAAATGGTGCTGTAGGGGACTATTTAGTAACATAAAACTTGCGATTGAAGTGTGAGGATAAATGAGAGGATTAAAAATCTTTAAATAAGCTTATAGACAAAATACAGGACATACTAAAATGTTAACAGTGTCTCCTTCTGGAGGAGAGGCTTATAGGCATTTAAAATGTTGTTCTTTGGGTTTTTAAAACCGTTGTAAATGTTTATGAAATGATGAACATACATTATCTTTATATTGAGAAGACACCATTTTCTTCTAATTGGCCTGAGTGAATTTGATTCGGGAGATGAACTACATGGTAGTCCTTTCACTGCCTAGGATTTTTAAAAAATTTTCAATAATAATACCAGTAATAGCAACAAGAGCCACCACCGTTTATTAAATGTTTACCATTTACTGAGCACTTGACATACGTCGTGTCATTTAACTCTTAGAAAATCCTACAAGGGAGGTCAGTTAATATGCCTGTTTTGACAACGGAAACTACTAGGGGTTAAGAGACTAAGGTAATACAGGGCAGCTGGCTGGCTCAGTTAGAAGAGTGTGTAGCTCTTGATCTCAGGGTCATGGGTTTGAGCCCCCGCTGGGTACAGAGATTGCTAAAAATAATAATAATGATGATGATAATAATAAACTTAAAAAGAGAGAGAGAGATGAAAGGGCTGTAGCTAGTAAGTGGCCAAGGCTGTGAGTCAGGTTCATGCCTGGGCTCTTAATCTCTTTGCCGTTAACAGTCCAGACATATACTGCCTGCATCACTGTAAGCTAATTTTGAAAATCTTCAACTTCTAGTTCATTTTATATTTTAGTTACTTTCTCTACAAGTATAATTACTTTCTCTTTAGTTACAACAAAACCCCACCCTTTGTGATTTAACCATCCCTACTTTTTAAAAACCAGACCTAGGCAGTCCTGTGCTCTTGTAAAAACAAAATGTATACATCTGAAAAATATACAAATTATTATATGCAAATTAGTATCTGCTGGCTACAGGAACAGGGCCAAGTGACACGGCTGAAGAACACGGCTGTGTTCCTTAAATTTAATTATAACATCTGTCTGTACCAACAAACTCATAGTCTTTCTTCTCAGGTGACAGTCAAGTTGTGAAATTTAGAAAAGATTGAGCAAGTTCAATAAAAATTTAATAGCAGTGACAGCTTTGCTCTTAGATCTAACACAAATAAAAAACCGTGGTTGCAAGCTCAGAGGAAATAACCTAATGAAAATGATTAAAAATCTACACCGAGAAAGGAATCATTCCAGTTACAAGAGGAAATTATTACATGGGAGGAGAGCCCCCGATGATTTTTTTTTTCCTCTTTCTTTCTTTCTTTCTTTCTTTCTTTCTTTGACAGAGAAAGAAATCACAAGTAGGCAGAGAAGCAGGCAGAGAGGGGAAGCAGGCTCCCTGATGAGCAGAGAGCCTGATGTGGGGACTCGATCCCAGGACCCTGAGACCATGACCTGAGCTGAAGGCAAAGGCTTAACCCACGGAGCCACCCAGGCGCCCCCCCTCAATGAATTTCTACTCGGTCCTGCAGAACCACCTTTCAGATCTGTGTGGGGCACTTCTCTTTCCTGGAGGCAGGGTGGGCTTCCTTCAGCAACAAGCCAATGAGCTCGCCCAGTTGGGAGTCTGTGCCTAATCCCAGGAACTGCACCAAATATGGTAAATAAGGTTGAAAATGTGGAACATCTATGGGACACTGTTCGTATGATCATTTGGACAGAGAATAATCAAGACAAAAGAACATGGCGGGACCAACATTGATCTAGGACGCTCAGTTGCTATCAACCTCAGGAAATCCAGGCAAGGGTCCCACTTTGGTGCCGCTTGAGAAGAATGAAGTGTAACAATATTTGATGAAACTAGAAGGGGAAAAGCTATTTGGCAGGTCACCGCTGATGTGCTGTGCCTTGGTCTAGTCTGGTCTGTAGGTCAGGGCTGGGTTCGCCCAGCCTGGGTTCGCCCCCCTTCTCAGATGCAGAAGGGACCTGCCGAGAAGGCAGAGGTATGCCAAGGTGCCCACCACAAACAACTAGGCAGATCCTCTAAACCCAGTGGTCAGATGTGAAGATGCCCTCAGGCCAATACAGGGATGACAAGGGAAGGGGCAGACACCGTCTGAGCCTGAGAGAGGCTCCGGCAGGACGGGAAGGGTAGGAGAACAGTCCACACTTTGGACCCCATTCTGCACAAACAGGCGTGCATCTGTGCAATGTGTGTGTCCTCGTGAATTACTAATACAGATGCCAGGATGGTTAAGAAATGTGCTCACTGGCCAGTCTGTGGGAAACAGAAGCAGGAACGTGGAGGAAAGTCCCCACTATGTGCAAGTGTGTTTGCTGGGGGGAAGCAGGGAAGGGAATGGAGACCAGAGCTCATCCTAATGGGTCTCAGCAGCTGACACTGGGGTGTGGGGGGGATGTGCTTCTGGATAGAAGATATAGCACAAGGGAAACAAAAATTTTTTAATCAAATATAAATTTATATCAAGATCAACTTTTCCTCCAACCAGCTTACAAGTGGGTTTTCCTTTTTCTTTAAACAAACAAACAAATAAACAAACCCTGCCAACTATATGTTGAAGATGTTTTCACACTACCTTACAACAAAGAAACAAAATTTAAACCAAACTTCCTATTTTAGTCATGTGGGCTGTTTCCAGTTGAAAAATACAATTCATCTGAGTAAATGTGGAGACCCAGTTGGCTCTATGAAGGGATTCAGGAATCGGGAAGCATCCCACCCAGCAAACAGACAGGAGCTCCAAAGGGCTCCAGCAAAGCATGAAGGTTTTAAAAGACAGGACGAGAAAGTCATCAACAGAAGAAAGGATTATTGTGGGTAAGGTCACCTTCCTTTGGGGACAGAAGGGTCTTAGTAGGTAGATTACTTCATCTTGCTCGGGGAGACGGGGAAGGTCCATGTGACCGATTACTTTATTAGAGCTGACCCCCAAATCCCTGACTGACCAGTTACGAGTACATTCCCACGGGAGATTGAAAGTGCAGTCAGGGGGCGCCTGGGTGGCTCAGTGGGTTAAGCCGCTGCCTTCCGCTCAGGTCATGATCTCGGGGTCCTGGGATCGAGTCCCGCATCGGGCTCTCTGCTCAGCAGGGAGCCTGCTTCCCTCTCTCTCTCTGCCTGCCTCTCCGACTACATGTGATTTCTCTCTGTCAAATAAATAAATAAAATCTTTAAAAAAAAAAAAAAAAGAAAGTGCAGTCAGATTAGGGATGACACCCCAGTCTGGTGATGAGGCCTGGCACAAGAGACTCCATTTTGAGGCTGTGGGTTTCCTTTTAATACCAGAAAGGCTGTTTCTGTGTCTCTAAAGATAGCTTTCCACAATACACTCTGTATACTCGATACTTCTCATGTCTTCTACCTTCAGAGGTTTCTCTTCAGACTTAAACTTTTCAGGTCCCCCAGGGACTTATATTCCTTCTCCTCAGCTAGAGGCACGTGTTCTGTAACACAAAGCCCCCTTCCTCCTTCCTTGGAGTTGGCTCTGTCTTTCCTGAATTAGCAGTATCAGTACTCTGGATTCATACAGTTCTTTTTCCCCAAGTTCCCAAGTTGCTCCAAGTATTTCTCCCATTTTCCCATTGCCTCCCCCCAACCCTCTGTGGAGCAGGCAGGGACCAGGCAGCTTCTGCGGATTCTAGGCTGAGGAACAGAAGGGCACGCATATGCTAACCCCCCTCGGGCTGGAGGTTGGTGGCATTCCTGGGACCAGTGTGTGGAAGCACCAGAAGGTAGTCAAGTGGCCGGGTCTTGGGTACTTTGGGCCTTTCCCTCTCTTTCAGGCTTACAGACTATTAAATTCAGGTTTCTTTGCTATGGCAAATTTCAGATTTCTCTCAGGCCTGACGATTCTCCTTAGCATCTCTGTTTTTGGGGCTTCAACTATTTCTTCAATAGGTAAACGAAGTTCCTATATATGCAAACAGTCCAGATCGCCAAGGTAGAATTTTGGCAACACAGGACCAATGAAATACTCACTAGCAAAGACACTATTCAGGTTTAATAAGCGGAATGTCGCTTGGGGTATAAAACTGAGGAGATACAGCAGCCAGCATGACATCAGTGCTCAGCTTGCTGTGTGGTCTACTGGGCAGGTGTCTTTGAGAACACCTGTCATTCAACTGTGACCCTTTCCCCCAACACTTTCCTGGAGCCTGAGAGGCAAACAAAGCTGAGGCAGGCAGAAGACCTTTAGCATAAGAAGGAGTGAGTGACCCACTAGGGGAGTTAACCTTCCTAATTGTTACTCAGTGTGTCTACCTTGAGTGAGGTCAGGCCACTGTGACTCAAGACTCTGAACCTTTGGGCGAGGAAGCGGGAAGAAAGGAGGTCGGGAGAGGACTAAGGAGGTGTGGTGCAGAGAAGGAAATGGGAGAACGCGCTGGAGGAGGGGGAAGGAAGGGACACTCAAGGACGACCATGTGCGTGCCACAGGCACAGGAGTCCTAGGGACCTCATCCCCAGGGACCGAGCTCAGTGAGGTTGTCACCCTGTGGCTTCTGGGGGGCCATGGAATAAGTATTTGAATGTCAAGTAAGGAACTAGTAGAATAGTTTCCAGGATCTTATGTGACCAGGATGAGCTAAACAGTAAGACCTTTTTGTTGTGGACTATTGCGTCTTCTTTTCCACGGACTGATTTGTGGGTTTATTCGACAAATATTCTTGTGTACCCATGCTGTGCCACCCACTTGGGATAGAAACACGACTCAGGTGCAGACCCTGCTCCTGGGGATCTCGTGGTCAGTGGAAGAGACAGGAGTGCCATTATTCTGGTGGCAGAAAGAGCACGGGCCACTTATCAAGGCTCCGGAGGAAGTGTCCTTTAAGATCTGTGACAAGAGTAGGTCCCAGTTTCCCAGGGAGAGCCCAGCAGGTTCACAACAGGGAGGCGTCTGGTGAGGCTGGGGCAGAGAAGTGGGTGAGGAGGGTAGGGCTGGCTGTCAGGGACGCTGCCTGTTGTGCTGAAGGGGGCGGTGTATGAGGGATTGTGTTTGGGGAAGACAAAAAGCTAGCGGAAGTACCTACTTCTCAGAGAGAGAAGTTTAGGGTCTCGGCACACGGCCAGTCTGGAGCGGCAAACCGGTAAGCCATCCACGGCGGGACGGGTCAAGTCCTGGGTGAGGCCTTAGAATAACAACAGCACCAAGAATGGAAAGCAAGCCATGGGGTTTCAGAGGTGCGCCCAGAAGGAGGCAGCGGCCGTGAACTAGACCGAAGGCAGTGTGGGGGAACAGGGAGGACAAGCAAAGACAGGGAGGCCCCAGAGCCCAGGGAAACAGACCCCATGGAGTCAAATCAACAAGCAGGTCAAGTGGAGTGTTAATGTAAGCAGAGAGCGAACGTGACCATCCCACGCGAATGCAGCGGGAGTTTCTGTACGGGGGCGGGGCAGACGGCAAAAGGCAATGGGTTCTGAAGTGAGCGGGCACAGGGAAGCGGACTCTGGCCACGCAAACCCTCTGGGAGGAAATCTGACCAACGTCATCCAGGAGAACGAGATGGTGGTGGGTCTAAGAAATGGCAGGGATAAAGGAATAGTTCTGCTTTGTTTGGGGTTGGCAAAGGGAAGGAGGATCAGGGCCTGAACATTTTTTGAGCATTACCCATCAGCTTTATATTAGTGGCAATGCTTACATGGTCTGATTCTAACTCTGAAAACAGCCCTGAGGCAGGTATTAGCCTCGTTATATAAACGGAGAGCCCCAGGCTCAGAGAAGGTCCCAGGAATTTGGAAATGGCAGATGGGAGCTAGGAAGTCAGACCTGTTCTTCCCAGTGCTCCCCTGCTGAGTTTATTTGCGGTGATTTGTAGATTAAGAAAAAGAAGGCAGAGGAAAAAGAGAGACCGGGGAGAAGGGCGAGTGTATCATTTATTCATTATCCAAGCCTGGAAACCTGCGTAGGCACAAAGGGCATTAGTAGCAGTTACGCTGGGACAACAGGAGCAGAGAGGACTGCCGGGCAGGGCGGGCTGCCTGGGCCCCTGTCCTAGGACACCCCTTCCCCAGTGCTGCTGCCCACGAATGCAGACATTTTCAGAAGGCACACTGGTTTTGTTTATGGAGACATTTACGTATGACGTGTGTCTGAAACCTCGTGATGCAGGCTTATCTTTCCGTCCCTTCATGACTGAGACACTGAGGACTGGGAAGCTGGAGTGACTTGCCCGGGGTCCAGGGCTGGTGAAGAGCAGAGGAGAGACCTGAACGTCAGGTCCGGACTCCACTACAACTTACTGCCTGATGCGACACTACATCTCTACCAAGGACAAATACCAGTCGTCCACTGCTGTTTATGGAGAGCATCAGTTCGCATAAAAGGAAGCAAATGGGGGGAAAAAAAAAGAGGAAGGGAAGGTTTTAATTAAAAATAAAATTATCTACAGCTAAGTACTGTAGAGTCCTGATAGCTACTTTATGGAAGAGAGCTGTAAGGTTTTTCACCCTGAAGACTTACTTGGTCCCTTGCCACCCATGTCTTGCTGCATTGAGGGTGTTCCCAGCCTGAGCTGGGGGACTCCCCACTGGAGACTGGTCACTGTTCCCAGTATGCTGCGAATGCACCTAAGTGATGCAGAGACCCAGGTCCCATGTGTGTGCTGCTGTTCTCAGGGCCTCCGTACCAGACAGCTGTGCAGCTGTCAGCATCTGGAGCTCGGCTCCCACACCTGCGCGCTCTGCTAGAGAAGCACGGAGGCTCTTAGTGGGCCAGGCGTCCTGAGGTTTGATGGGAATTGTTTGTTTGTTTAAAAAATAACGTCTAGAGGTTTGTGGCCTCCTAGAGATGATTATTCTTACATGATGGCAGAAAACTGATCTCAAAGGAATTCTTCACTGGTAAATCGGCCCACTATCATTTGGGACCTCAAATCACCAAATCTAAGTAGTCCTACTTCAACTGGTATTCACGTTCCTGGGTAAAATCATCTCCAGACTGCCAAAGCCAGATTTGAAAAAATATCTATGCAACTTAAAATCCCTTTGTCTATTTCATGCGGTGTTTCTGGTAGGAGGATTATTTTTTGTTTTTGTTTTTGTTTTTTTACACCTCAAGCAACTGGTACTTTTTTAATAAAGTCATGCAGATCCAAACAAATAAAACTCAACAGCAAATAGAAGTGGATCATAAAAGAGAGACCTTGCTTCACAGGTAAGACACACAAAGCCACGAACAAGATGAGTAATCTTCTTCATTCATACTAGTAAAAGTAAATGGCCTGATGTAATTTTTACTATTTAACCTTCAGCTAAATTTCAGAACTCACTCAAGTAAAACTTTAAAATGCAAAATCACGGCACCTTCTCCAGAGCTTTTCCTTCAAAAGACAAAAGACAGCAAAGCGCCCTAGAGCAGAGGAATTGTACTTTGCTGCATCTAAGAATTCAGGAAAGGGCTGATGGTGATGATTCTTTTCCTGCAGCTGATTCATACCTGAGCCTCTTTTTAACCTTCTTCTGGCCAGTTTGATTTGATCCTGCAGAATCTGTACCCAGTCTCTCGGGCCAGGAAGTTTATCCACGTGGTTAGCCGTACAGTATTTTTCTGTGAAGACTGAGAGAAAATATGAAATATTGTTAAATACTTTCATAAATAAACCACGCAGATCTGAAATAGGAATATATCCCAAAAAGAAAAAAAAATGTGTTTTCCTAAAAGTGGGTATCTTCAACGTCTATACTACGTTCCCTTGGTAAAGAAGGAGGCTGGCAGGAGCCCCCTCACATACACTGGATGGTGCCTCAGGATGTAGCTGGCCATAGAACATGAGTAGATCTAATGGAATCTCTCTTTCTATTTGTTCCACATGCATGTACATGTCTCTTATGGGCAGAGAAGAAAAAGCTTCCTCTGGGTCCGCTGGCGCCATGACAGAATTCAGCCAATGGATTAGTACTGTTGGTAAATTGAATCTCGGGCAAGATCATACAAAATTGAATGCCAGATGATACAAAAAGATGGCATTCTCACAGTGTTTCCCTCTAACTCAGTCAACACTCGAACAATAATGCAGGTGTGTCTTAGAGTCTGGGCAGTACTAGGAGTCAGCTTCTGGTGTGTGGTGCTTGCACCTGGGAGAATAGTGTATGGGGAGCTACGGAGGGAGCCGCGATGGGACACAGGGGAGGCGGGACAGTAGCCCTCTCGGTAGACAGTCCCGCTTCCCTCTGCCCCTGGGACTGTCATACCCTCATCTGTGCAAGAACAAGACCTCGTATGTGTCAGCTCCCCGGCTTTGGTGGTATTTAAAATACTGGCAGTTTTAATGGTTTCTTTTAAAAAGAAAGGGCAAGGGGAAATGTTGATAGATTCCACTCTCTACAACTGTAAAACTTGTACTGAACAAAAAAGAAACATTTCACCAGTTTTAAAAAAGCTGATTGCGCTAAATACGACCGAAGAGGTTCCATATCCACCACCAAAAAAAAAGTTCATTCAAATAAAAGAACTACTTCAAAAGTCTCTGTAGATAAATGGTCAGAGTGTGCCCAGGAGACTTGGCAGCCGATACATAAACCAAAGAATCACAGAACACACTTTATGTCACTACATTAGGGAAATGACGTTAAAAAGCTAATACTTAATACAGAATCAACAGTGGGGACCAGACCCATTCAAACATTAGGGAGCAGGTGGCGGGGGTGACTGGACCTGGTAGATATGGGAGAAACGGCACGTTTGAGGGGAAAGGCACGCTGTGCTGGGTTTGGTTTGGGTCGTGCTGATTTGGGGTGTCTGTGATGGTTAGCCGCTACTTGGCACGGAAGCCTGAGACTGAGGGAAGGGGTCCAGGCAGAAGATACGGACCCAAGGGGCACATATCTGTAGGTGGTAGTTGTAGCAATGAGAAAAAAATGTTGGCCAGGAGAGCATATGGAGTGAAGAGAGCATGGTGCCAAGCCCAGAGCCAGAGAAAACCCCAGACGGAAGGAGATGAAGGCACAGGACTGGCGAAATCCAGAGAACCGGGAAGTGCGGTCTGTAAAGACAAGTAAGGGGTGCTAAGGAAGACAAGGGACAACAGTCTGAAGTGCAGAAGAGAGGGTCAGGCACAGCGCTTTGTTAGGTGTCACTGGAGCCCTTCAAAGGAGAGGAGGGGCGGCCACAGATGACATTCCAGAAATACCACGTCAGTGGGGGAAGAAGAAGAGGGGCGGGGTTGGGGGAGGGCTGTAGGCAGGAGAGACGTGAGCATGGTTTCCATTCTGGAGAAGGCAGGATCCAGGGGAAGGAAGGAGACAGTCAAAGGAACCATGCCAGAAGAACTGAGGCGGTGGGATCCGGAACGGGCTGGGGGGAGGAGCTGCCCTTGAAGAGGAAGAAGACTCCCCACTCTGAGCCCAGAGAGAGTGGGAGCTGGGGTGGATCTAGAAGTGGTCTAGGTTGGAGCAGTCACTCCTGAGACCTCAGTGACTCAGTGGCAAAGGGTAGGGAGAGTGTGGGGAATGTCTGGCATTGCCTCTGAGAAGAAGAGGAAGAGGACAGCGGTAGACCAAGGATGTGAGCATGACGAGCCAAAGAGAAGCCTACACACTTGTGGTGGCAACAGTCCTGTGGCAGCTTGCAGCTCGGGGCTAGGAGTGGTGCCACTGGATGGCAGTTTTGGCCCAGGTCAGGATTCTGCTGGACGGTTTTGTCAGTAGGACAGGGACAGAAAGCCCTTGCAGATGCCAGTGAGACTCTATGACCTCTGTTTTCTTCATTTCCCTGCCCCCTCCCCAAATCTGGGGAGGAAGCAAAGCCAGAAAAAGGCTCAGATACTTGGAAAAAAAATCTCTGGGAATCAGGGAGTGGAATCAGTGGGGTTGGCAAGGAGGTGTCATAGAGTAAGGGCAATTGAGAGTGTCACACTGGAGTAGACGACATCTGTGGGGGAGCGGTTCTGGGTGAGAATGCTGAGGTGTGGTCACAGGGGACTGGGTCTGGACATGGTGTGGCTAGGGGTCAGGATCTTTCAGAGGATCGTGAAGTCACTCAAGCTGCCAGCAAGACCTGAGAGGGAGAGGAAGGCATGTAGCTGTGGTAAGAGCCTTGATGGAAAGGGTCCACTCCAGCCTCCGCCGAGCAGAGGAAGGGAGACGATTAGAAAGCAGGGCTGAGGATGGGGGAGAATGTCAACCAGACCACCTAGTATACGGCCTGTGGGCATGAGCAAGCCCTGTGGTCTCTACTCTCTACTCGGGAGGGAGACAGATGCTGCGCTATCCCCAGGGGTAGGTGTGCCCTTGAATCTTCTGTGCCAGACTGGAGACCACTTCAAGGGTCCTCATGTATCTTGTCTCCCTCAAAGCACCGACAACAGTGCCCTGTACTGAACGAGAGGTCAATAAATATTTGATGAACACACATATTTTCCAGTTTTGTTTCTAATGGCAACAGATACAATAGCTCATGAATTTAGACTAATTAGGAAGTTTTAGTTCATGGAATATAGTTAAACAAGATTGAATTACATCCAAATGCCCACAGTAACACTTGCTAATCAGAGAACTGCCAAAAGGTTCTCGAAGTTCTATTTTAACAAAAAGAAAATAATTGTATGTAGCACACTGTTAATTTATGTGAAAATGTGTACCATAAAAATGACTGAATATATCATCTTACCAGGTAAACATCTCCCTCTCTGTGATATTATTTCTAAAATTAATTTCTATAGCAACCCCTCTTTTCTTAGATTGTGAAAAGCCTGTGTCCAAATTAGCACACACTAGAAAACAGTGGTTCCAAATTACAAAGTCAATGTGGGTTATGCCAACATCGAAATGACTCCTAGCAACCACGCATGTCAATAACCAAGTTTAGGAGAACCAAAGGGAAGGCTCTGGAATGTTTTCTCCCACTCTGTGAGGGACTTCTAAGCAAATCCTTCTAAGCTAATCTTGGGCTCAAATATTCTGTCACCCACTAAAAAGGCAATAATTTCAATTTCTTTTTTCTCCTTTCAGTTAAAATTCATCCAGTCACAATAAAAATCCAGGGAAATCTCTGTCTTCTGGGTCTGCGTCTGAGAGCTTTGAAGGCATAGCATTAGGCTTCTCAGAAAATACCTACACCAACAAATAGTTCCACAGGCTGTATTACTGATATTCTATTTCGTGGATCACATTCAAACTTAAAAGACTTTTAACTTGGATCTATCTCCTGAAGATAAAATCCTATTCTGTTACATGTGCAGATGAGGCCTTAGAACAAGGCCAAAAGATTGTCATTGTATTGATCCAAAAATGCTCAATATGCTGTGTGAATAGAGGTATCGAGTAAGCAGAATATATTTTGCTGTCTGAATCTATAGCTAAAGGTCAAGCTATTATCCTGGTAACAGTTCCATTAGGAGTAATGATGTGAAAAGAGGCATTGCATTAATGCACTGGGTTTCCTACTACGTTAATGGTGGGTCATTAAGAATCATAGCACAATTTGCATTCATCCTTAGAATGCGATAGGTACTAAAAAGAAATTTCCCTCTTTTTTCTATTTTCATGTATTAAGGAGAAGCAAGGACTAATTTTAAACAAGTCCGAATAATCCAAGCAAGCGGATTAGAGCCAACAATGAGACTAAGTAAAAGAGTTGAAGCATCTCCTGCGCTTCATATAATTTGAGGTCCCAAGGTACAAAGGGTATATTAAGTCACTAGGGAAATGACAAATGTTCAGTTTGATCTGTACATGAGTAATGACTTTTCTCATATGCTTATGTTCATTTGAACCGTGCCCTTTAATTGTATATAAATTATGAATAAGCTGGCGGTGGCTGAGCAGATCTGTCCCTGGGAAACGCAGCATCTAATGTAATCATCAATGAACAGGCGGTCTATAGGGTGTCTGGTTGTGCCCTGCTGAGGACATGGCGGACCGGCCGCGTTCCCCACACAGCTATCTGTTCACACAGTGGTTCCTAGAGGATTTTTCTGGCTCCCTATCCTGGGAAAAGCAGAACATGGAGAGGGTGTTTAAAGGAAGTCACTGGATGGCAGAGACCCTCAGAGAAGCAGGAGGAGACCTGCAGAGCTTTCGTTTCTCTGTGGCACCTTCAGACAAGGCCACAGCCGGCCAGCAGAGAGAGCCCAAGTTCTGATGTGATGATGCAGTTTTATGTTTTGGTCAAACAGACAAGTGGTAATCAAGGCGGACATCAAGCCACACTGAAGCCAGGTCCACCCAGGCCCTGCCCATGTCCCCAAGCACGAGAGGGGCCAGGGACCAGTGGGAAGGAGCTCTCTCTGTGGTTAGGTTTTGGGGCTGTGCCAAGGAGAGGGAACCCTGGCGCCAGCCTGCAGGGGGAGTCGATGAGGTCTTCAGGCGGCCCATCTTCCCCCTTCTCACATGTGAGCCACCCGAAGACCACGCGCACCCTCCCATGGGCCCCTCTTCCCTTTGCTCTTTTGAAACTATTATGTGGAGCTTCCTATGTGCTAATAAGCCTGTTAGAGATCTATCTCATTTAATGGTCACTGTAACCTGATGGTACCGGTGTTGGGATATTGTACTAGAGACAAAATCAAAGTACAGGTGGGTTAAGTAACCTGTCCCAGACTGCATGGCTCATAGGGATTATTTTCCACATAAATTATTTAATTTTTTTAAATATATATTTTTTAAAGATTGTTTGAGAGAGAGAGAGAGCGCACAGAGAAAAGAATGAGAGGGAGAAGGAGGCTCCCTGCTAAGCAGAGAGACCTACATGGGGTTTGATCCCAGGACCCTGGGATCATGACCTGAGCTGAAGGCAGATGCTTAACCACCTGAGCCACACAGGTGCCTCCTAATTTGTAATTTAAAGTTATATATGAGCACATAGATTCTGCAGAAGAATAATGGCTGAATTCTAAATATAAGCAAATCAATAGCTAACTTAATGTTGTGAATGTTGGTCTTACTTTCATCTACACAAAACAGAAGCAAGCGGGGACAGAAGGGAGAGGACCCGGGTGTCTGAGATCACCTCCCCTCTAGATCAAAGGGGTTGGTCGGCCTGAGGCAAGGAAGGGAGAAGGAGAGTGGGCCTTGAGGAGGAGGGGCATACAGGTTTTTTTCAACTTCTGAGATTAAGGACTTGGTCCACTTTTTTTTTTTTAATATTTTATTTATTTGACAGAGATCACAAGTAGGCAGGGAGGCCAGGTGTGGTGGGGAGCAGGCTCCCCGCTGAGCAGAGAGCCCAATGCGGGTTCGATCCCAGGACCCTGAGGTTATGACTCGAGCTGAAGGCAGAGGCTTAACCCACTGAGCCACCCAGGCGCCCCTTGGTCCACATTTTATATGGATCTAACAGAGAATATCTTTTCTTTGATGATAATATGGTGCTTCATTTCCCAGATTCCAGGGGACAGGTGAAATCCCACAAGTCATAGGCTTGATACCCATTCCACTAATTTATTAGTCACAAGAAATGTGGACGTACTAGGAGAGAAAGGGAAAGAGCTAGAAGAAGGGCTGGAGGATGCTGCATGGTGTTCTAATGCTTCAGATCTCAGGGAAAGTTCTGCTGGTTTGGAGATGGGCTCTCAGTGTGCAGCTTCAAAACTCTGATTGTCTCAGACCACCCAGGGCTTCAGGCCTGAGAAACCAGCTCACAATGTCTAGACCTACAAGGAACTAATCAATAAGCGACAATGAAATTAATTAGTGCGTAAGCGGGGATTACCTTCCTAGTATGTGGAACATCTGTCATAACCCAGTACTCTCACTTCTTGGAATCAAGGTGCTGGAATGAAAAACTCAACAGAAGGCTTGACTTGAAGCAAAGGTACCTGGATGGTGTGGGGCTGGCCAAGCTCAAAGATGCCTCTGGAAAACCGCCCCATGCCCCCGACCCCTGCTGCTGAAGTGGGCAGGAATGTTTCTTACCTGCGCCCTCAGCTCAGTCACAGCAGTGACGGGCGCTTGACCACAGACAGCAGAAAAGGATGAGCTTCTCAGAATAGCAAGCAAGGAGAGGCCGAGAGCTTGAGCAGTAGGTAAAGCCGAGACCTCATGGAGCGAGTGGCCCTAACACACCTTGCAAACCACAAGGGGGTGGGGTGGGACAGGGGAAGGAAGCAAGGGGAGGAAGCCAGCTGGTAAGGAGGAGAAGGAGCAGATGTGCAGAGAGAAGGGAGACAGAGACTGACAAGTGTCACTTGGAAGCAAGGGAGGCAGCGTGCAGGCAGTCAACAGCGTGTCTATTTTGCAGCCTTGCAAAACTTAGCTTCTTCCTAAGGGAGTGTTAGTGACACTGTGTTTTGAGACCAAAAGAGCCTTCTTGAAGAGAACATTTTATACACATTGAAGTCTGGTTTTTCTTTTTCTTCTTTTTTTAAAAAGATTTTATTTTTTTATTTGTCAGGGAGACAGAGAGAGAGACAAGCAGAAAGAGAAGCAGGTTCCCTGCTGGGCAAGGAGCCCGATGCAGACTCAATCCCCGGACGCTGGGACCATGACCTGAGCCGAAGCCACCATGATGCTTAGCCACTTAACTGACTAAGCCACCCAGGCGTCCCTCCTTTTTTTTTTTTTTCTCCCTCTCTTCAAACTCACGACCCTGAGATCAAGACCTGAGCTGGAACCACAAGAGTCAAGATGCCCAACTGACTGAGCCACCCAGATGCCCCAAGTTAAAACCTGATTCTTAATTCACCACCAATTACACATGAATGACCACCAAACCCTACCATTACCATTACAGTTACAAATTAGGCAACCAAGCACATTCATAAGAATATATACCTAGACAGAGAAAACAGAGAATACCAAGGCAAAGAGATCTTAAAAGCAACTAGACGGAAAAAGATTATCTACGGAAGAACAATAGACCAACAATAGCAACCAAATTTTGAAGAACATGGGATGTTTTCAAATTGCTCTGTAAAAGCCGCCCTCAGGCTAGAGCACAGTGCCCCACTGGACTGCCCACCATTCAACAGTAAGGGTGAAATAGGGAAATGGTCAGAACAGAGACTGCAGCAACGTACCACACAGACCCTCGAAGAATTACTACAGGCTGTAGCTGAGGAAGAAGAGCGGAAGAAGAGCGCTGAGAGCAGAAGGGAGGAGGGAGAGGGGATGCGGGGAGGGGAGGAAGGGGGAGCGAGGGCATAAGCTCTGAGATACTAGGTGCTCCTGCAATGCCAAACTAATGAAAACCGTAGGACTGGCTCAGAGGCAGACAAAAGACCAAGTGTAAACAGGTAAAGTGCGAGCTTGGTATAGGACTGAGGGGCAATTACAATCCAGGTCAAAAAAGAGGATGGTGTTAAAATGATGATTGCCCAGAGAGAAAAACAAATTAAATCCTTCCCTCACGTTTTAGGCAAAAGAAAATTCTAAGGGGATGAAAGATCCAAACGGAAAAGATAAAACTTTAAAACTTGGTTGGGAAAAAATATAGGAATAGCATTATATATTATCATGGTAGGAAAAATTTCTTAAAACAGTCATCCAAAAAAAAAAAAAAAGGCATAAAGTAGTCTATCTGGTTGTTAGATCTCAACTTTGGTGTGGTAAGTGGTCAGAGACAGAGTTTTCACAGGTGAGAAAATAAGAGAAAACATTTGTAACATGTGCAACTGACAGAAGAATTCATAGAAGTCAACGAGAACACAATAGCCTATAGAAGAGACAGAAAAAGGACGGAAATTCACAGAGGGAAAATAACCAAAGAGTGGTGAGTAGGAAAAGATGGTCAATGTTCGTAATCAGGGAATCCACCACAGAGGTACCGCTTAAGACCAATCAGACAGGCAAAGATTAAAGCTTGTTAGTACCACAAGTTGGCAAGAATGAGGCAAAACAGGATTTCTTATTTGTTGCTGGGGGATATGTAAGTGATGTGTCACATGAAAGAGCCATTTGGCAAAATGGTTAATGAAGCTGAAGACGCTCGTGTCCTCAGTTCTGCTCCCTGGTGTGTCCCCCAGAGATACGCCCACATGAGCCACAGGAAACACAAAGGGGACTGTTGCCAGCCTAACTAACCCTTAACAGAAGACTGCAGAAAAAAAAAAATCACTGTGTTGATAGGATGGTTAGTGGTTAAACTGAATCAACGAGATTTATAATGTATCGATATGGATAAATCTTAAAAAAAAAAAAAACTCACAAAGTTGCAAAAGTACAGTATAAGGCTGTGTGTGTGGATTCATAAATTCCCAAGACAGTAGTGCGGGTGATTTATGGACACACACTTAAGCAGTAATGTGGAAAAACAGAAGGGAGAAAGATTCACACCAACTTCGGGTTACTCTGGAGTGGGAGGGAGAAAGAAAGGAGATGGTAGAAGAATATTTTTATTAATTTTTGTTAAGGAGGGGGAGGTGCAGAGGGAGAGGGAGGGAGAGAGAGAGAGAATCTAAGGCAGGCTTCACCCTCAGCGCACAGCCCCAAGGCAGGGCTTGATCTCAGGACCCTGAGATCATGACCTGAGCCAGAATCAAGAGTTGGATGCTAAACCGATGAGCCCCCCAGGCGCCCCGAACATTTTGACTCTTAATTAAAAAAAAGGGTGGGTATGCAGTAAATATAACATCTGTTTTAAACCTCAGGGGTACGGTGGAGAGAAAATGAATCTTGGAAAATGTCTTCAACGTACTTAAGATGAAGAAGAATGCTACTATTTCTACTTCTGGCCTAACGACCACTGCTAATGGGTACAAATGCCTATGAATCAATCAGAGTTTCTCCTAGGACAATGCTGGGACATCGTCAGTTCTGACAGGATCTCAAGTCGGCTGCCTATATCCACTCTCTGTTGGCGAAGGGGGGATCACAGAGAAGACTCAGTACTTCGCCTGCCCCAAGCAGCAGGGGAAGGCGTCAGTCACCCGCCCCTCTCCCAGGCTCTCAGCTGAAATAAACGTGACCTTCTCAGCCAAGGGCCCCCTGAGCTCGTTAACCAGTGGTTTTCAGAATTACAGCATGTAGTGATCAGTGAGACTCTGCACTTGGCAAGGGCAGAGATCGCGGCTCCCTCGCACATGGTGGCTGGCCCATGTCAGGCAGTGGTTCGTGAAAGAATAAAACTGAGAAAAAGTTTGCTCGGGTCTGTGGCTTCACTTGAAAGAACTAGAGAATTTCTTCAGTAAACAGCCGTAGGTAGGTCTTGAGATTACACGGAGCCCTCAAGTTCATTTGGGATTTCATCTAATCAAAAGATTCAGCACAGTTCATCAACTAATGCACCTAAAAATGACATTTTTTTTAAAAAATGAAATCTTTAAAGTTAACAAATGAAGAAAATACAGCAGTGCCAACAATGATGCTTCAGTGATGAAATGAGAATGTCCTCCTGGATTATCTATGCAGGGGACTGCAGGTGAGTCAGCTGGTCAAGCAGAATGGTGACCATAATGTCCATCGTATTCTTTGTCCCCTAGTGCTGATCCCCGTGCGGGGCTGTAATTTCCATAATTGATTCCCAGTCATATTTACTTAATTCTCTAGGATTACTTCTGAGAATGTGGACTAAAATTACTGAACCATAGACGTTCTGAACTGGCAGAGATTTTAAAAATCAGCCAACCCACACCTCTTCCTTTCTTTTCCCCCCCAAGAGAAGGTAATGTTTCAAGACCTTAATCACAGCATTAGGAGTGGGTCTGTACCCACAATGCTCCTTTCAGGATCCCCAAACTGGTGGGGCTTTGAGGTCTGAGCAATCTTGTTTAATCACAGCGATCCTCAAAGATTTGAGGCCAGAACAGTCTGGGGAAAAGAACAATATCCCTTGTCTTCCTTTCGCTACAATGGCATCTCTGTCTAAAAGAAAGTGCCTTTAGTGGTTTCTCAGATTAAACAAAGTTAATCTTAAATTTACTTCGATTCGAGAGAACCCTCAGCAGAGCTCACGTATAATACAACTTAGTGGGAGCTATGATGAACACTTTCCTTTGGCTTGCTCCAACAACACATGTTTGTTTAACATGTTTGCTATATTTCGAGGGAATAAATTATATCTGTGAAATATTAAGGCCTGGATAATAACCAGTTTTGATGTCATGGTGGTTTTACTATTTACTCCCTTTTTCAGGCACAGAAAACATGCCTGGAAAAATCACAGATTTATAGAAATTCTACTTGGAAGACATCTTGGAGATAGTACAACCCACTTATTTTCTAGATCATAGATAAGAGAACCATGGGTTCAAGAAGTCAGGCAAGTGGCATAAGGCACTCCCTAACCTTTGGGGCACAAGGCGCTGCTGTGTTTGTCGGCTCTGCATGTAAATGATGAGGAGAATGTACTGACTTTTTCTTCTGGTTTTTAAAGGTAGGGTTTCTGGGACACCTGGGGGGCTCAGTGGATTAAGCATCTGCCTTCCGCTCAGGTCATGATCCCAGGGTCCTGGGATCAAGCCCGGTATCGGGTTCCCTACTTAGTGGGGAGCCTGTTTCTCCCTCTCCTTCTGCCTCCTCCCCCTGCTTATGCTCTCTCACTCTCTAATGAATAAGATCTTAAAAAAATAAAAATAAAGTATAAACTAAGGTTTCATGCAATATGAACTTCTGAAGTCATTCCACGAGGTGCTGAGTTCATGCCCTGGCCGGTAAATCTGGAAGCTAAAATACCCACAGTACCAGAGTAAGTTAGGGAACATTCTGGAAGTTCAGGTACTGTCCTGGTCCTCACAACCACCTATAGTCAGAGATGGCTAAGGGGGGGAATAATAAGAGTGATGAGCTAGGAGGGCAGTGGTAGTGACAGGGCCTTACCTACGAGGATCAGGTCACTGGATCAGGACGCTCGCCACCATCCCTGCCGCTACTGGCCTGTGGGCGTTGTGTGGGGTGTGTGGTATGGTGGTGTGACTTCAGGGTGACGATGCTGGGGTTTGGGTAGGCCAATGCCTCAGAGGCTTTTGTTTCCTGTTCTTTCTTAATGGTGATAACCGCCTCCTCTAATGGAGATCTGCTAAAGGAGAATTTTGGGGCTCCCATTTTGAGGCTGACAATATAAAAGTTCTCTTTTCTTTGATACTGTCTTTGAGGCACCACGTTGCCATGATGGTGAGTGCTAAAAAACACACATGGATGGGTAAGCACACTCAGGTTTCCAGAAGACTTGAGATGGCAAAGACAGGAACTGGCACACTGAGCCGGCTGTTGGGTTCCACGATGGGGTTTGTTTCCATCACAGTCCCACAATGCCATTATTATACGTAACATTTGAAGAGGACTGTTCTCCGGTATGAAGGAAGGCATGACACTCTGCTCCTTCCATGCAGCAGACCGAGGAGGCTGCTCTATGACACTTGACAAGTCAGGGATTTCCAGGTCTCCACTGGACAAAGCGGGTTTGACATTCAGGGTCATCGTGATGCTTCTGGCTGACGAGATTTCTACCAGCCTCGACTGTGGTGCACGACTTGACTTGTCAGTTGGCGTCTCTTCTCATCTGCAGACTTACATTCTGCCTTCTGGAATTTCAGCTGCCCTCCTCTGAGGGTTCATGGAGAAGCTGTGTAGTCCTCCCATTATTCGTGCCCTGTGTGCCTCCAATGTAGTGGAGCTGTGTTGGCATTTTTAAGAAACCACCTTTTTAGGGGCGCCTGGGTGGTTCAGTGGGTTAAAGCGTCTGCCTTCGGCTCAGGTCACGATCCCAGGGTCCTGGGATTGAGCCCCACATCGGGCTCTCTGCTCTGTACGGAGCCTGCTTCCTCTTCTCTCTCTGCCGGTCTCTCTGCCTACTTGTGATCTCTGTCAAATAAATAAAATCTTAAAAAAAAAAAAAAAAAAAGAAACCATCTTTTTCCTTGAAGAGATCTTGACTGCCTCATTCCTTCCATCCCTTTTTCCTTCCTTCCTCTATTTATTCATCATGGATTATGTGGGTGGCACTGTGTCACACGCCGGGGAGCATGCAAAGCAAATCTAGAACGTGGTCTCTGCCCCACGGGGCTTGCAGTCTTGTTGAGAAGACAAGAGGTGCGAGCGTAAGTAGGATGGCCACATATCCTGCTTTGTCCAGGACAGTTCAAAATGCCTGTTTTCCTGGTGAAATGATTGAGAGCCACCTCTTCACTCTCCAAAGCAACACGGTTTGGGAAATAAATGATACTGTCATCTTCCACATGAACCATGAGTGGCAGAGCAAAGGGTTGAGATTTATGGGTAAACTATGCAAAGGTAACGTGTGCGACAGGAATGCAGAGAAAGGAGAAATCAGGGCAGGCTGGGACACTGGGGAAAGTCTCATGGTAGAGATCGTGAGATGTGGCCGGACCATGAAGCGCTGGATTGGTCTAAAGAGAGAAGAGCGTGGCAGTCCCAGAACCCAGCATAACTCAGAGTCCATGATGAGGATGTGACCCCTGGGGTACAGTGTCAATGCTGGGCTGGCTCACCTGGTAGGAAGGGACACTGGGACACGTAGTTGTGAGAGAGAACTCCAGTGATGGCGAGTCTGGAAGAGGCCAGAGTTTGGACTTAACGGGCAAAGACGGGTTAGGTGGGGAAATGGTAGGAAATTTGGGTTTGTAAGTAAATGTTACTTGGCCACAGGCTAATACAGCAGGAACTGGAGGGGGAAAGGCAGGGCAGGAGGATATTTACAGAGATCTTTTTCCAGACCATCAAGGCCAAGGGGATGCATGGCTGGATTAGGAGCTTACCAGTGATGAGGGAGTGAAGACAGGACAGACAGGGCTGGGTGAGTAGGCAGGATTAGGGGCAAAGGCAAAAAGGCACCAAAGAAGATTCCGAGTGTTCAAACGTAAAAAGCAGAATGTTGATGTCTCTGCCAACAGTGTGATTGTGAGGGGGTGTTATGTCAGAAGTCCCATGCTACCCTTCAAGGGGTGTGCTGTGTGGGTAAGGAGGACACACCTGACTCTTTCAAAAGAGGCCAGGCCAGGCCCCAAGCCCTGCGATTAAGCCGGCGCGTTCTGCATGTCTTAGTCCCCACCGTCCACTGTCTCATCTGCTCCTGGCTTCTGTGCCCATTTATAATCAGAATCGGCCCCCACTTAGTTGCCTGTGGCTATACTGATAGTCTGGGTGGTGATGAAGAGGTGTGGGAGGGATGTACTTAATGAGTACTGGTTTGTTCTGGGGTCAAAGGCACATGGTTGGTGAGGGGAGGTTCAGGTTCTGAGAGCTACCAGAAGCTGGCCACGGAGAGGCGTCAAGATCTCATCAAGAGCCCGGTGCAAGAAAGAAGAGCCTTTTCCAGGTTACACAGTCAGTGTAACAAGAGACTCAAGTGTTAGGAGCGAGCAGCCGTGGGAAGACGGGATGAGTCCAAGAGGCAGCCTCCCTCTCTTATAAGGGTGCTTTTAACAGGATAGATGCAGCCATGCCTGCTTTTAGACAAAGATGTCTTAAAGGTGGCCAAGATCAATGCCACTTTCAGTTCAATTTTAAATGAAGGTCTATGGATTTTCAAGGGGATTTCTTAATGGAAGCTGACATACACCCTCAATTTTTTTTGCATGGTACTACATGGACTAGAAGTATTCCACGATCGTTAGGGCAGAAATTCATGCGAGTCTCAATTTCTGCATCTCTTAGATTTTGGAGGCATAGCTTGTAGGAGATAGTCAACAACCATTCATGGAACAGAACTGGAACTGTGTCAGGTCACTGGCACCCATGACAGGTCCAGGAGAAAAGCTACAAGGAGTATAACATGACCAGCGGTGGGCTTCCTCTACAAGTCTGCTCCCCTATAGTGGGAAAGAAAACAGAGATGCAGCTTTGTTGCCTTACGATGCTGGTGAGTGCTCTGGATCAGCTACATCATTGAGGAATCCATGCAAAAAAAGATGACAGGCCATGAAAACACCGCTTTCTATTTCCGGGGCCATGGTTGGGCCGTACGGTGCCGCCGTGCAAACCAGGAAGGCACCCCTTCCTCAGGACGTTTTACTTGTGCCTGCCAGGAAACTGTCATAATGAAGAGACAAATCGGCAAAGTCAACAATGGGAAGGTTGCCTGTAATGTTGTGCAATGCACAGTCACGCTGGAGTGGCCCTCTTTGGGCCACAGAAACTTATCTCTTTTGACAGGAGGCTTTTTTTGTCAACCCAGGTGTTAAAATGTGGGTTTTGTAAGAATTCAGTGACTGGGAGTTGGAGTTGGATCCTTGTGGGTTAGCCCACAGCTGTTTCCTGTCCATTCTGTGAGAGGCTGAATAAAGAGCTACGAGAAGCTGCAACCTTCTTAAGAAATATCTCTCCATTTCCACATGCTCCTGATGTAGCAAGCAGATGGATCTGGATTTCTGAGGTAGGCAAGATTCCTTTGTTGAGCTTATGGAAGACCGGTGACAAAGGAGGGACAGAATTCTGACTTGCTGTGGCCACAACCCCCCAAATTCTGACTCCTCAGGTCTGACGGGGAGACAGTCAGAAGCTTGGGAAGAAACTTCTAGAAGTACAGCTCGGGCCGAAAACCCCTGGGGAGTGTTTCCCTGTCATCTACATTCACAGAGTTTAAACACTTCAAGGAAAACAGGTCAGTGAGGACTCAAGGCCCAACAACTCAGAACAGACTTTAAACAGTTCTGGGGGCAAAAGGCTTCCATCCAGTGTTTTATTTAATTTCGGCCTCCTTGAACTTGCCCTGCAGTTAACCTTCTCCACCCCGCTTGCATTTGATCCACTTCTCATCCTTCACGGTCTAGTTCAGAGTCACCTATTCTGCGAGGCCTTCTTTTTCGGGGCTGTCCCTCCTCCGTGCTCTCCCTCCATTCAGTAGTGGGTGCTACTGTGGAGGTTTTGGCATTCTCGTGACTGACCCGGTACTGGAGAAGCAGCCAGGACCACAGCTTTGCTGTCATACATGGTGAAGAAGTTGGCTACACCGAGTGCACCAAACTCGCAATCGAGGAGACTGGCCGTGAGCTTGCCAACAACGGAGAGGACGCTTTCTTCAAGCCTTTACTGAGAAGGCCATACAGAAGACTCTACAGCATTTGTTTAGTGATCCAGATGTGAGAGTTGTGCTGATGTCTGGAAAGGCCTTTCTGCCAGTGATAAACGAGGCCATTATTCAGGTGCAGGCATGTCTGAAAGCGGGACCCTCATGCAACACAACGGATATAAGTAATTCCTAGCCCCAGAGATTCGAAGGACGAGAGCCTTGACATACGCTATTTTCTCATTTGCTCCAGAAGAGAAGTAGGGAAGCCTTCAGAAAAAGGGCTGTTCTTGAAGAACAGAAGAAGGAGACCGAGTTTCACAGGGTGGCTCGTATGTTAGAATCTGCCATCAGCATCAGGAGCTCCATGGCGTGGCTTCCCAAGGGTGGTCTGACACCACCTACGTCACTGTCACCCGCTGTTGCTTGTCCAAAGTCAGATTTCTGGGACTATCCTACACCTACTGAATTAGTCTCTGAGGAGGGCACCCAGAAATCTGAATTTCGGTTCAAAATACTTCAGGTGATCCTGATGCATACTAAAATGTGAGACTCGCTATAGAAGGGGTTGAATATAGGGCTCTCTGCATAGAACGGCCAAGATTCAATACTGCCTATCTGTCACCGGGTCTCCATAAAAAGTGGGAAAATACAACCTCAATAACAACTACGTAAGAGTTCCTGAGCCGGGGACAGCTATGTGTGTGATATAATTATAGAGCTGTTACATGTTATTTTGCTGTTATATATTATGCAGTTTATCCTGTTTTAAGCTGATCTGTTATGTAAAAATATGAACAGATAAATTAACAAATGATTATGCATCTTCCAAAAGGATTCTTGAATTAGAGCATTCATCAATTGGTTTCAATTGCCAAACAGTTCCGCTAGAATTAAATTTATAGACAACTTTGAAAAATTACTTACATGCAGTGTGACTTCCAAGCTCCACGTACTGGAAGAGTCTCAGAAGTGTCTCTTTTCCTTGGGGAGGGGATCGCACTTCTCTTTTCCCTAGCATGATGGGACCGATTCTCACTAGCTTCAGCGGAGCCCTTGCCCTTGAAGTTGCTGAGTAAACTGAGCTATAGCCCTACCCTTTACCCAGAAACTCACTGTGAATGTGCTCTGCATACACAGTAACCGACTAGTCATTTTAAATGACTAGTATAGCCACCTTCCTAGGAATTTATAAAGGATCCAAAAATGCTAAATTTCCAGGCAGAAATTGAAAGTTGGGACACCTTTCTTCTTTCCTTTCAGATACTGCTTGGAGAAGGAAAGGACTGTGCTAGACAGTGGCTCTGGAGCCAGATAGGCCTGGGGCCAAGTCCCAGCTCTACCTTCTACTAGAGGTTTATCCTTAAGTTAGTTACTCAGTTTCTCAGATCTTCTGAAAATGAAGATGAAGATAAAATCACCGACACCATGAGGCTGTTCACACCCAAGCTGATGGCCCATCCTTGATCTTACAGAGAGTTCTCAGGATGCACAGAGGTATCAAGAAATAAATAATAAATCAGAGGCAAATCCCACAACCATATTAATCTCTATCTCTATGAGGTCAAATGAAAAGCAGAATGATGTGCAATAAAATGGAAAATCGAAGTATTTTGAAAGGACTCCTATGGGTCCTTCAAGTCCCCAGAGTTCCGGGATAAAATGTGAGGTTTTGGTGGTCAACTCAGCAGAGTCTCTGAGAGGGCTATGCCAACTCTGGTTGGGCTTTCCATTCTTGCTAGAGGCATAGTTAAGTTTCTGGAGGCCTGCCAGCCGCGGAGGGTTCCCTCTCAGGGAGGCTGTGACCCCCACGGCTAACGTCAGCACTGACTGCCCGCTGGGGGGGCCAGCGTGTATTCATGTGTTGCAGGGAGTAAACTGAGAGCAGTTGGTGGGGTCTTTCACGTGACAGGCATACAGAATTTCCTCTGAAGGCAAGAAGATTCAAGAATCTAGTAGAGTTTGATAGTAATAAAATGTTCTCAACTAATCACCATGAAACTGAATTAAAAACCAGAACCCGGGTCCTAAAAATTGCTTTACAGCAACTGCATTTTCCGAACACAGTCGGAGATCCAAGGATTACATCAATGTTCAGATAATGCTCACTAAGGCAAACTGTACAGTCTCCTGGCATATAGCAAGAATGAACTGGTCTTCAGAGAACGTACCTGGGTCTTGACCTCTATTCTATGTTCTGGCCATGAAATAAGTTCTGAATTCAATCCAAGATACTAAACTCTCCTCAGCCTTAAAATCTAAAGCTCCACTTAATAAGATCATAGGTGCTTCTTTCCAGAGTTAAACTCCAAGTGCTCAGGTAAATGCTTCTAATTAAAGATCCTTTCATCATTAATACTTTGGGTCATATTTATAAATGAATTTTTAATGAATTACCAATAAGTGTTAACCACCATAAAACAGATTAAAATATGTGAAAAGTGTGATCTCTACAAAGACTTATGTCTTAGTTTCAAGATACTGTCATGGGGAATATTAATTATCACTACAAAAAGCCTTGTTAATAATCCCACAATAAATTCTTCTTCTGGGGCGCCTGGGTGGCTCAGTCGTTAAGCGTCTGCCTTTGGCTCAGGTCATGATCCCAGGGTCTTGGAATCGAGCCCCATGTCGGGCTCCCTACTCCTCAGGAAGCCTGTTTCTCCCTCTCCCACTCCCCCTGCCTGTGTTCCCTCTCTTGCTGTGTCTCTCTGTCAATTAAATAAATAAAATCTTAAAAAAAAAAAAAACCCAAACTCTTCTTCAGTCTATGTCTGTTCTTATTTATAACCATATTACAGATTTTCATTTATCTTTTTCCCCCACTCCTGTTTTAACCAGCCCAATGACTTCATTTGAAACAAAATTCAGCCCCTACTGTTATTTTTAGTTGTAGTATCTTATAAAATTGACCAGTCTTTGTAAATTCCTAGGTTGTAGAACTTTTGCATTTATACGGTATTGGTGTATTATCCCTGAAAGGATAGAGGAAGGAGGACAGTACTTAATATTTGGAAAATCTTGTCCAAATCTGTGGCAGACACCAGCAATGACACGAGTGGTTCTGCCTCCTTACATATAAAGATACATATAAAGAAGCCATTTTTTTCACTTGCCTAGATGACACTGATTCAAAAGACTTGGGTTAGGGAAGTAAACTTGCCTTTTTATCTCTACCAATAAATAGCAAGAAAAGCCAGAGAGAGTTACAAGACCTTCAATTACTAGCTACTTTCAAAGACCTCTTTAAATTATAATATGTGTATTAATGAACTTTCTAGTAGAAGTATGGTAATGTATGTAAAGGAAAAACGTACTAAGGAATTAAGAGAGTTGTATCTAAATTTATGCTGAATTTGGGTTTCCTTTTTTTTTTTCCCCCCTCTCACTGGCATTTTATTAACTGGTAGAAATTCACAACATTTTGATGTCAATCATTTCAAATCAGTTGAAGACATTAAGATGGGTATTTCATATAAGAACCATATGTCAATACATGAAGGCCAAAGTCAAGATAAAAAAATAAAAACTCATTTCTGTCCACTCATCCAGCATGTATTGATGGAAACCCCACTATATGTAAAGCTTAGTGAAGCATCAAAGGTAATAAAAAATATTTAAGACAGAGCTTGTCCTCAGGGTGCTTATGAGAAATTACCAGAATAAATCAGGTAAAAATGATGGCTGACCATTGCAAACAATGTCCTTGTAGGAAAGACAAATCTGATACCAGAGTCAAACTCTGAACAAAGATTTCATGGGGGAAAAAAGATAGGAATGTACATAGTAACTTCTGAAGAATGTGACTACAGAGGCTTTTTAGCTTTCTATACATTTCTATGGTTTGGAATTTTTACAAGCATGTACTATTTTTGTAACTAGGGGAAAAAATCTAGATCAAAATACACACATTTATGAGTAAATACTGCAAGGAAACAAGGGAATATATAGTATTTGTTGACTTAAGTTGGTGGCTTATGGTTGGATTTCTCTGTTTTAAAGTGTTCTTGTTGTTTTAATAGAATTTTAATGCCAGATTTAATTCAACAATAAAAGTATATAGAATATTTAATTTCCTTGATTTGAATAATCTGCTTTATTGAAATTAGGAGCAGAAGCCTTGTTACAATTGTTATTTCTAGCTAAAGAGGAGGGCTATGAAGAAAATGAAGGCATATTCTTTATTTCTCTGTGTAATATGCTTTTCAAACTATCGTATGATGACCAGTCTCAAGTGAAAATGGTAGAATAAACCCTATCACTACTTGTAATGACATATTTCATCACCATCTATCATTAGGGTAACTCCTCTACTGTCATTAAAATGGAACATGGTCACTTCCAGTTCCCTAATTTCTAAATTCTTTCATACTGTTATACACTGTCCTGAAAAAAGAAAATTAAAACTATTCCTGGTGACATTTCAATGTGTTTAAAAGCTTCAGCATGAAAAGTGTCATCAACCTTGACCTCATGTTTCTAGAAGGCTCCAGCCACATTAAATGGAAATGGGACCCTTCCTGACTTTAGCTGGTCTCAGTTACATCACTGACCGTTTTTCAAATTCAGTAATCTAGTTTTTAGTGTCACTTCAGGCTGAATCATTCTTTTCAGAAATGACACAGATTGTAGTATCTCTGTAGCTTTTCCTATTTAATACAACTCAACTGTCACTTTAAGTGAAAAAAATTCTGTCAGAGAATGAGAAATTTTCTGTTAGTCAACGCTTGTGTCCTTCTGGCCATGAAAAAGGCTGTTGGGTACTTGCTAACTCCATTTAAAAGTCACATTATTTTGTAAAGTTAATTGTGGGTTTCCAAGTATCCTTTAAGCGCTATTAAATTCATTTACTCATTTCACAAGATAACGGGGAGCAGGAGTGGGGAGGAAGGCACTTCGCGTCCAGTCCCAGGCTGCAACCCCAGAACGATGAAGAACGTCCTTATCAGCAATTCAAGTGTAAATTAAGGCCTGATCTCAAATGCCATTTTCATGGTAGTTGTGTTTATATTTGAGAATTCATTTACGTTCTTTTTTGAAAATAACGCTTAAGGACTTCTATTACATAAAATTACATTTATCAGAGTTCTACATAAGGACTTTTTAAAGTGAAGAAATGGGTTTAGGACGCAGACCTGGATATAAATGAAAAGCTACTCACACAGGTGCCTGCACGCCTACTGTCGCGTGTGGAGCTCGGGTGTGTGTGCACGGTGCCCAGGGGGAGAGACTCACAGTTTTCTCTGCACATAACTCACGTGACTCCGCGCACAGAACCAGAGGGAGCAGAGCAGGCCAGAATTGGGTGCAGATGCACAGGGTTTGGCTTCACTTTTCAATTTCAATTTAAAATGTCTTTACTCTAGAAGCCATGACCTATGTATGTGAAGCAACTTCCGAACTTTGGAAGGAACTGTTTTCCTTTATTTTCCAAAAAACATCAGAGTTTTATCCTTTCAACTAAAAATTGAAGTCAAAATCACATTTTGATGAAGTTCTAAGTTAGAAATTACTAAGAGGAAAGATACTTTCTTCTTAAACACTTAAGGAAAAACTCCTTGGTTCCACAGCAGAACAAACTGGCTCTGAAATCACAATTTTAACAAGCCAGCCTCTCCTTCAAATACCAAATTCTGGTGATATTTGGGGTGCTGAGTTACAGAGCTCATACCCCGAAGCCACACCGGTGTGTAAATTGCCAAGGGCAAATTAAAGTGACCTCTAGCTACGTGACTACAGGTTCCACTGCATCTTTATGAAATGAAGGCAAAGCTTAACAAAGAACCCATAAAATGAAATGACGCACACCAACCTTTGATTGCACCCACAATATTTTGGTCTAGTCCTTTCCGGTTGTCATTGAGTCCTCTTTTCCTCTTCCCATTGGGTAAGGAGTTAGCCAAAGTCTTGTCATCAAAAAATGCACACACCAGCTTTCTAAACAGAAGGCTTCCTGAGCGAGTGTAGTTTGACAATATAGAGTCCAGCTGTGATTTAGGCATGAACACATCAAAGCCTTCAGCAAGTTGCACTTCTGGCTACCAAAAGAACATAAATATTTCATTAAAAGCAACATTTGAAGCATTTGACTTCGGGCATATGCGTAACAAAAAACCCATCGCTAGCTTCTCCAATGTCCGTATCCTATAAACAAGGTGGTTTCGGCTTTGTGCACCAGTGTTTGCAATTTATAAAACCCATGACTAGTTATTACTCACAAAACAAGATGCTCTAATTCCAGCATTAAGTCTCTTCCAAAGCAACGGACAGGAGCATGCTGAAAAGGCATGTTTGTCCTCAGAAACAGTCAAGAGAAGGCAGATCAACTCAAATTCATAGAACTGTAGAGCTACAGGGGGCTTGAGATTTCTAGGTGAAATACTCTCATTTTCTTTTTCTTGAAATGAAGGAACTAAGGTCCAAAGAGATAATAATAAAATGATTTAAAAATAATCTGAATGTACTCAGTGCATTGTACTTGACAGGCTACTTTCTCCTACGTGAAATAATTTCATTTGCCTAAGCACACGAATACGGGCCTACCCAGAGGCCTCTGCTCTTTTACTCTGCCAGTGGTTTTCGGCTGTGGGACTGTATTTTTTTTTCCTCCAGTGAGAACTTATGGAAACTAATCCATAAAATAAATAGACAGGAAGAGCAGGTGCCCCAGGCACTTTGATTCTGCCTCTCACCCCTACCCCGGGAGGAGAACCTGCAGCCAGGTCCCACAGCACAACTCGAAAACCAATGCACCTGTCACCCTGCTTCCCTGTCAGGGATTTTCTGCCTGGGCTGCCGGAGCAGAAGACCTATAAGGCACCTTTCAACTTGGACTCTATGTGGTACAATATGAGCTCAGATGGTGATAATATATTGTCTGTCAGCAGTCTGTGGATGCTTACAGCCTGTCTTTTCCTCCACAACCCAGTGAACACTTCATTTTCAAGTCTTTGCTAACTCCTTCCTTCCCGTGGAGGTGGCCACGTACTCTGACTGCTCTTTATGTGACATACTCACATGGCTGCATTTATTACCCTGGATAATTATTTCTTAGATGTGGCCCTTTCTGATGCCTGCAACTTAAGACTTTGTATCTCCTAGGCCTGGCACATAGTAAGTACTCAATAAATTCTTGAATAGAGAAAAGTTCATTAGTCATAATCTAAACTATTATGTCATTGGCTATTGATTATAACATAACTCTCAAATAGTAACTTTATTTTTAAAAAGATTTTATTTATTTATTTGACAAAGAGAGAAAGATCACAAATAGGCAGAGAGGCAGGTAGAGCGGGGGAAGCAGTCTCCCTGCTGATCAGAGAGCTCGATGCAGGGCTCTATCCCAGGACCCTGAGATCATGACCTGAGGGCAGAGGTCTAACCCACTGAGCCACCCAGGTGCTCCTCAAATAATGACCTTAATACGAAGAAATGCAATTGGTAAATGTTCATTAGGAAAAAGGAAGAAAATCTCACGTAAGTAAGATGTATTATAAAAGCTGATTCTTGGATCATTATACTTAACACTTTGAAAATCTGGTCCTACTTTAGATTTTTAAAACCATATTGGAAACAAGAGGATCTGGGATTTGTTCTTCTCCTGGTGAGTAGGAATTATTAGTTTTATTTGTCCTAGTGCTTCTCAAAAATGCCTAGCACACTATGGTCAGCGTAAAGAGGGCAGTGATTCAGATGATGGGGAAAGTTTAGGCCCTGCCCTTGCCAAATGCTATTCTCGACTGGATTATCCACGACATCTCATTTCTCTGCTTCACTTTGGCTTTCAACTTGTGGTCCCTGGATGCTTGGTAAACATCGTTATGCAAAGAGTGCTTTCAGACTGTTTGCTGAGTTTGGGGTACTGCGGCTGGTAGTGTAGGGGCGTTGCTGGGAGCCAGAGGCTGTGACTCTGACTCCTGTCCCATACCGGGTTCTCCATGCATGTTTGTCGAATGAGTCGATGTGGGAATATTAGATGGAGAGGAGTTTTACCATCATCATCTAAGATGAAGTTTTATTCATAACCAGAATTTTGCTATGCCTATCAATGGCTGCATTCAGACTTTATTCCAAATCAATTGATCTTAGATTTTTGCTAAGTGCTCCTATATCATTTAGAAGCCATTAAAAAAAGGAATCCTAATTTACTTTACAGAAGCAGCTGCATATAGCTATATGGGGGACTAAGGGGGTATAGAAGCTTTTAAAGGTTCAGGAGTCAAAAGGGGAAGACACCAGTCACTCTGGTTCGTACACCCCGTTGAATTCTGATACTATCAACCGGCTGCTTCACACTCAGCCACCTGACCCCAGACTCCCAGAAGCCGCCCAGGACCCACCCGGCAGGACTTGACCCTGGTTTGAGGACTGTGGACCTAATCTAGCCATCAGGCAAAACTGAGCCCCTCCTTTCTTCACAGACTCCGTCTTTTCTAGCAACTATGTTTCCAGCACTTTCCACACTGCATTTCTTTGGTTGGGAGTTTGTGTTTCTCATAAGAATAGGTGTTCTTTTATGCTCAGAGAGCCAAATGCCCTGTTACTGCCCAATAGGTATTTGTCAGAATAAACAAAACACTATGTAAGAATTCATTCAAAATTCATTCATTCAAAAATTGTATTGATTTAGAGACCTTTTGGCCCCATGCAAAGGGAGTATATTTGAGAGCCTGCCATGCCGTGGCTGAGCGGACGGTCTTCCCCGGGGCAGCTCAAGTGCTCGCTCGAGGCGCAGACTGCTTGGAGGGCACTGAACTGAGTCAATACGTATTTATTGTGTGTGTAGCTCCACATGCAGGGGATTTCGGGTTGGGATCCCCAGATGAGATACATGCATAAATATCTGTCATATAAAGTACAAGGTGATAAATGCCACAAGAGAGGTTCAGGGCGTTAGGAAGCATTTGGTGGGTGAGGAGTGAGCGGGGTTGGGGAGGGGCCGGGATGGCATTTTATGAGGGTCTTACAGCAGCATTTAGAAGACAGAGATGCAGTTGCTGTTTCTAGCATTTGCTGCGACTCCTAAAACTGGGTATCTGGAGGTTTCTGTGGAGCCGGGAGACTCCCTATGGGATCATACAGCATGTTGACTTCCGAGACGCTGTCCTAATGCAGAAGCTGGCAGTGCTTCCTAGTCCACTTTCTACTGGCGGACAAAGATTGTTATTTTGAAGTGTTCTTACCAGATCAAGACACGTGAACTTGCCCAGTTAAGAGCCGCGTACAGAGGGGGAAGCTTTCTGACTTATGGCCATAGCAGTGGCAGCAAGAGCAGAGGTTGCTCATGTTTGGCCCCTTCCTGCTCTCCAGCCCTTCCTCTTATGCAGGTTCTTGTAGCTCCTTGAAAGGGGCGCCAATGCCATGTGTACAAGGGCCACAAAGCAACAAACTCCAAAAAAGAGGGTCGCTTTATTTTCTGAGACATGAAGAAAACAAATCTCGAAATTTCACTTCATTTTATAAATAAAATTACCATGGACTACCATGTGATGAGCTGTAACTCTGCACGCATGTTTAAAAACAGGTTAAAACTCCAGTTGTATCGTTGGATCGCCTCTTTTTGCTTACTGCTGCTGGCTTAAACGAGCTCTCTTTGCTTACTAAGGATGGCTGTGATAGAAACCACACTATTCCAAATGAGCATCATTTTACAAACTAGACTTTCTTTGACAGCATCACTCTCCGCTATTCAAGCAAAGACAGGTCTCTAATACACTAACTGACAGATTCTGTTGTTTACTGAGGTAGTTTGAGATTTAAAGGAGGACATCCAAAGTGTGGGGTTGGGGTGGAATTTACGACACTTAGAGTCCTCATCTTAAGAGTTAAGAGTCTGAATTTGTGCTATAAATTTGGGTTTTCATGGATGTCTTGCCCATTTTGGGAACTGCAGCTACTTAGGACCAGAGCATATCAGAGGTTGAATTTTCTTTATCTTGTGGTGGGAGGTCCTCTACTGGGAAATCTGGAGGCAGAAACCACTTGTAGTTATAATGACCCTTAAAAATATTCATGGACTCAGGCCTGGTGGCATTAACTCTCCTGCTTCTCCTTGCACTTCAGTTGAGGCCTTCCTTTGCTTAGTAGAAGTTGAGGGCAGGATCTAGTATGGGTGGAGGATTCCCCTAACCAGGTAAATTAAAAGATTTCCCCCTCAGTCTCTGTGAGTGAGGGTATCATGTGATTCCCTTGTACAATCCAAAGAAACACTTGTAAAGCAATTTTAAAGAGATCATATCAGTGAATCACAGAAGGAACAATTCTGATAGAGGCTATTTTCCAGAAGGTATTATCAATGTTGGATTATAGTATAACATGTAAATAGCTAAATGTGGTCCATGGTTAAAGGAGTAAAAAACAGCTGTGTGAATATTCACACCGTACATTAACCTCAGGTTTTCAATTGCCAGCTAGTAAATTACACACAGTAGTTGGTATACTCTGCTGGCTAGCTAGTTGAGCTTCAGAAAAGGGGTTCTGAAAGGGGCTCAAGAAAAAAACTCAAACAAACCATGAATGAAGAGGCTGGATTCTGGGGAATAAGACTGATTTGGGGGCTGAAAACCCATAACAGAATTTTTAAGATTGTGTAAAGACTATGAATTTAGTCTTTCTGCTCGTAGGACTTCCATATACAATGGTCCTTTATTCTCATTTCGTATTTATTTTGCAGTATTAGATGTATTTCTAGGCAAATGAGCTTTAGTTTATGAAAAGACATTTTTTAAAAACCACAAGAGCCCCTCACAGTGGATTTTATTTTGCTCAAAAATGTTATCTGGTTCGGTTGCTCACAGATGTGATCTGGAAAAACTGAAATCATTTCCTCTAACTCGGGTCTGCTCCAGGTAGGTGAAGCAGGAACCACTATTACTGTTTATTAAATGCAACGCCATCATGATGGCCAGGAAGCTGGGTAGCCATGAGAATACACCAGATCACAAGGCTGGGCTGCCGCAGCCGGTCTGGCTGAGAGCTAGGAGCCTCAGTGTCGAAGGGGCAGAGTCTCCACCTTGGATGAACTATAGCAAGACTCGATTGTAAGGTGAATGCTCGGCAGTAGGTAAAAAATGCTCGGGCAAAAGTTCTAGCTCAACTATATACTAGCGTACATGTAAGGTTGAACTGGATGAAAATGACAAGAAGTCATTAAAGGGCTAAGCCTTTACAGACTTTTGTGTTTGACAAACTTTTGGTAGAACTAAGCATTTAACTTCAGAAAACACAATACAACTTGGCCCCTTGAAATTTCTCCGTGCACTTGCATAATGAGACACTCTAACGTCTTTTAGAGATGTTTTTGTCTTTTTTCTTCCTCAGGTGGTAAATTAATGACTCGAAGCACTATGGCTTGACTTATGCTAAAGATATTTGAACCCAAATGTTGAAGATGTAAGATGTTAGCTACGGCCCTCTTGCTTCTTCAACTCCAGTGCACCTGCTCCTCAGAGAGCCTGTCCTTGACCTTCCAGACAGAGGGCCAGTTCTGCTCTTGAAGGCTCCTCTGCCATCTTCTGACTGCCACAACTAGACCTTCCATTGTATTACACCGTTCCTCTTGCTTCTGTGTTTTCCTCCTATACTCCTTGCAGGTCAAGGGCTGTTTCTTTCACTGAGGTATGCCCCGGAAAATGGAGATGTCATTAACATTTAATTGTTCCTCCATATTCCAAGCCCTAGGCTAACCCACGTGAAGTGGATTTTTCTAACTTTTATTCTCACCCCGCGAAGTGAGTATTTTATTATTCCCAGTTTGCAAATGCAAAAACTAAGGCTTGGAGAGGTCAGATAACTGGTTCAAGATTATCCAGCTAATTAGGGGCAAAGGCACGATTTGAACCCGAACAGTCGGCACTGGAACATCCTTACTTAAGCATATGCTGCCTGAAGTGCAGTGTGTCAGTGAGTAACAGTCACCTGCTTGACTGATTGGCTTTACTAGTTCCCAGTGGGTGACATATTTATTGGGCTAAGAAGGTGTTAAGAAACCAGATTCTGATTTCAGAAGTTACTTCTGTTGAGAGCAGCAATACATTTTAAATTATTTATTTTTGGAAGAATGACTTAGTATAAACATTAATGAAATTATCTTCAGTTAATGAGTAGCCATACATTTATCTTCTGATACCTTTTAAATTTGTATAATCTAGGTTTACTGGAAAGTATTCACAATAATTCCAATAAAGAAAAAAAAGTGCTCTACTATTAAAAATTATCATAAACATATATATGATAATTTTTAATTATTATATGATATACTACATATATATGTACACTACATATATATATATATGCAATCTGGTGTTCTTCAGGCAGGTCGAAACTCTCAAAACCTAAAGGATTGAAGGGAAAGAATATATATATAAATATATGTATATGTATATATACATATATATATATATATATATAGTATTTAAACTTGAAATTCGGTTTTGGGTTTTGGGCTCTTGGTTTGGCATGGTTTGGGTTTGGGGCTCCTGGTTTGGCATCTGCGGAACTTGAATTTTATTTAATGTGCTAATTTAAAATGGGTCAAATATTTCTTCCCCAAAGTAGAAACATTTCTGGCCACTCTATTTTTATAATCACTATTTATTCGTGTATATTATTCATTTACATGTACACTTCAGTTTATTTAACAAATATTTAGATCTGTCCCTATAATATACTCAGCTAGGACTGCTACGGTTCAAAAAAGAACCAATATTTATTGAGTGTTTAAATAATACCAGGAACTATTCAAAGTGCTT
Source organism: Mustela putorius furo (assembly GCF_011764305.1). Classification (NCBI taxonomy): domain Eukaryota; kingdom Metazoa; phylum Chordata; class Mammalia; order Carnivora; family Mustelidae; genus Mustela; species Mustela putorius. The sequence goes on from NW_025422060.1 coordinate 8,751,921, forward strand.
CACATAGATGACTTCATGTAACTCTTCCGGCAGGCCAGTTCGAGGAGGTCAGCATTCCTATTATTCCCATTTTATGGAGAGAAAACTGAAGCAAGGGCTCCCTGGCTGAGCTTCTCACAAAGGCAGCCTGATTTCAGATTTCACCATTCGCTTCTCTCCTAGAACCTTCCAAGTAAACAGAACTGCCTTGATCCCACCTTTCTGTTCTCCTCACACAACGATCGTCCTGTGACCAGTTACTGAGTGAGGGTCACATACAGAAACAGAGCTAGAACAGATGCCCAAGTGTGTCACTCAGTGATTAAGGGCGACTGTAGACCTGAGTGTGAGAACCAGCTCAACCTTTCTGGCAGGGACCCTGAGTAGGCTACATAAGCCCTTTATGCCACTGTGTCCTGATCTACGAGGACAGTAATGACACCTCAGAGAGCGGGGATGAAAGCGATTTAAAATTATTGAGCCAAGGTGGGCACACAAATACTATTATTATCATATAGCCCCTGCTCTGGAGAAACTGGCATTCCTTCCTAGAAGGAAGGGAAATCATGTAAATAATTACAGACCAGTATAAAAAGTTCTATAAAAGAGAATTATCTTGGGAGCACCTGGGGGGCTCAGGCGGTTGACCATCTGACTCTTGATCGCAGCTCAGATCATGATCTCAGGGTTTTGAGATCGAGCCCTACATTGGGCTCCATATTCGGTAGGGGGTCTGCTTGAGATTCTCTCTCCCCTCCTCCCTCTGCCCCTGCTGCCTGTGCTCTCTCTCTCCTCCCTCTCCCTGTGCCCCTCCCCACACTCCCATGCATGCACGAGCGCTTATTCGCTCTCTCAAAAAAAAAAAAAAAAAAAAAATTACGCTGGAGCCCAGGGAAGGGGTTAGGGGTAACGAGGAGAGAATGAAGAAATGGGAGTTAAGGTGAAGAGAGGTTTCTAATTAAAGCTGAACCCTAGATCTAAAGTTTCCAAAGTTTATTTTGTATATTGTGCTTCATGCAAATGCAGCTGCTTTGTTGTTTGCAGACTAAGTCACATTTATTGAGTACCTTTTATGTGCCAGGCCCTGCAGGAGGGCAGTCGCACATGCTCTCTATCATTTAATGTTTACAACACTCGGCGGGTCAGTGCTGTTGGCTTTGGTGAGAGCGCAGTGTTTTTACATATCTGAGTAGGGGTAACCATTGTGGCTCAGATGACGGGCAGTCTCCCTGAAAGGCCCTGCACGGCCCCTAGACAAATCTGTATTGGGGTGACCCTAAAAGTCACGGTGCAAAACAGAGGACTTCTTACACTGTGAATGAAAAAAAAATTAATGTGAATTTTTACACCTAACAATGCCGTGAAAGCACAAGTTTTACATGTCTTTTTCTTGTTGCTTCTAGCTCTAATCTTCCTGCCACCGTCCTAAAGACCCAAGAACCTTTTTGCGATACAAACTTACTTGTGCTTCCCATCTGGAGCTGAAGGCCCGCTTCTGCCCTTGCTTCCCCTACATCTCAGTTAACCGAGGGCCTCACCTGGTTATCCAAAAGAGAAATGTGGGGGTTGTTTTCGACCGAGCCACCAAGGCCTCTGTGCACTTCCTAAATGGCTCCTTTCTCTTTCTGCAGGCTCACTGCTCATGTAGACCTTCCCAGACCTGACCGACTCTGTCTTCTTCCTGGTCTCTTGGTCTCTACTATCTTTTCTCCATCTCCCTCTCATCTACAAGGCAGTGCCACTCTCCACTCTTAACACACAGGTGTGATCATTCCTCTACTTGAAACTTGCAATGGCTCCCTAGTGTCCACAAGATGAAGGTCGAGGGTATCGGCATGGCATAGTAGGGCTTTCACTACCTGGCCCCATACTACCTTTGTATCATCATCCACTACCAGTGCTGGTCAGACAGCTGTTCCAGCAGTCTTGGGCCACTTGCCCAATCCTACAGCTTTGGACCTAATCCTCCCATTGCTGGGTACTTCCTAGGGGCCATCTTCAAATCCACAAATTCCCATCCACTTATATATAATCCAATTATATTTCATTTTCTCATATTCACTCTATCGAACAATTCCTACAAGATCACTACGTATTTCCTATTTTCTCCTCTGGATTTCCACCAGATTTAAAAGGACCATGGCTAAGAAATAATAAAGAATAGAAGGGCACCTAAATCTAGATGCCTTTGCACTGATGATTCTGTCCACTAAGGGAGTCAATTCACACACCCTCCCCTGTCCCCCATACCTGCCCTGCCCAGCGACCGTGGAAGCTGGCTCATTAATGCCAGTGAACACCATCTGTGGACAGAACTGCCTCACCCATTGATGGGATTCATTGCACAGAGCTCTTGGCGCCGGTATAGTTTCTGCTGAACAGATGAATTGGATGGTATATCAGCTGGATAATGTAAAGATAATTATCTCTATATATTTTTTGCCTTTAGAAGCATGTTATTCTTCATTCAAAGATAATCAGCATCTAACTGAGTTTTCATGGACAATTCTGAATGTGCTTTGTTTAATTTAACAGCTCTTGTTAGCAAAAATAATTATGAATAAAAGGCAATTTGTTTTTATTTGGCATATAAACAAAATTATGCTGATATTGGTAAAATTCTATTGTTTTATTAGTGTACATAAGACTTTTATCAGATCTTCCTCAATTTACCTCTGAAGTATATTTGGAGCTTAAAAATAAAGAAAGGAGGAAGTTCAGTTATTAGCATGGAAGTGACCCATTTAGGAGATGGGTTACACCATTCGAATGATGGCTCCTGATACATTAGTGTCTATCAGAAAAGAACTCTTGGAATGTTCAAGAAAAATATAAAAGTTTTACGAAAACTGCTTAAGATGGAATGTACTTTGTGTCATGGAATAATTCACCTCTGTTTCCAAATATGTGATCTATCTGTGTTTTGAAACCGGGGCCTTAGTTGCAGTAAGCATATGATATAATCAAATCAGCTGACTGGCCTGGGGTAGAACATTATCAACATTAGTGATTTTTTTTGAAGTTTAGTTTTGAGTTGATAAGACCTGTTTCATAATTTTAGCATGCGTTCAAAGATAAAAAACAAAAACAAAAACAAAAACAAGAAAACCCTTTCACACTAAGGACTGGGCAAAAGTTCAAATGACTTTCTAGTCTAAGAATGTCACCTCCCTTTAGTAAAGACCCAATGTGGATACATACTAGCAAACTGCAATTTCAAAGGGAACACTTTTTTTTTTTAATAGCAATTATTTTTTATTTAAAGTTTAAAAGGTAGGGCTGAACTCCAATCCCATATAGGCTTGTGGGTGTTCTCAGCAGGATTCTCATCCTATGCAAACTGATAATAATAGATCACTCATTCTTGTTTATTTTAAGAACTCCCCCAACAAGATGGGGCTCGCATCCATGTACTTAGATAAAGATGTTGTGAAAAGCGTGTGCAGTTGCAAAGATGCATATTCTTAAAGACATGAGTTTATGATCATAGGGCTATAAAATGGCTGGTCGGATGGATATCTTAGATGTCATCCAACATCTGGGACTGCACCAACTTTCTAGCTAGGATATTAAAATAGAAAAACCTTTGCAGAGCGTTAACCTATCATTACACAGAGTAAATGGCATGGCACTGCGACCTAATTAGCAGTGTGGCTTGCATCTGTAAAATAGAATTAGCACTACTGCTCTTTTTCTTTATTATTAGTTTGTGTTTCTAGAAAGGTGTGACCTTATCTGTAAGGCTCTGTTCATTTATGCCCATTTACAAAGGATTTAATTATGTTCCTTTAGCTCTCTACGATGAGGAAATTGAAAACGGCCACATCAGAATTAAAACTGTTCAAGAAATTAGTAGCTGATTATTTACTCCATCAGCCTCCGTGCAGGGATAAATGCTGGAGGCAGGTTCAAATAGAGAAAGTAGAAGATTTGGGGAAGAGAAAATTCTAGGCAAGGAAATTATTGATAGTCTTCCTTTCCTCTTTCCCACATATCTTTTGCAAGTTTCTTTAGTGTTCTTGCGAGGAACCAGCTACGGAGAAAGTGTACAATGCTACAAAATTCCTGCAAGTGACGTCAGCTTAGTGTCAGCCGCGAGAGAACATAGACTTACATCTGAGGCAGGCGACTCCAGGACAATGCCGAATCCCAGCACGCGGTTCTCCCCGGCAGAGGGGGGCTCGGCAGCCTGGGGGCCAGGCTGCTCAGAGGCCCCGGCTGTCTTCTTCTCCATTTCTAACACGCCAGGCTTCTGCCTCACGGTCAGAGGTTCAACGGTCTTTGGGGGCACTTTTTTCTTTTTATTTCTCTTGCGTGAGACAGCAGTTCGCTGGGAGCATATAAGGGAAATTGGGGGTTGTTGTCTGTTTTGGGTTCCAACTGTGGAGAATGAACAAAAATAGGGTACAGGCACCTGAGTCTAACTTAGGAGAAATTATCACCCATCTACATGTTCCACAAGCTGAGACTGAAACAGGGTTCAGTCAAGGAAGCAGACCAAAGGCAATCTCCCGTGGGACCTGTAGGTCACCAAAGGTGGTCTCTGGAGCATTGTCGAGTTGTACACGCAGGAGAGTAACCCAGAGAAAACTCTGTCCCCCACGCTGGTAAATGATGACACTGACTGCTGCAGCTGGGCTCCGGGGAAGAGAGGGTTGATGAGCCGTAGGAAAATACCTGAGCCTGATCTCACAAGTCGCAGGACATTTTTATATAAATGGGAACCCAGAACTTAACTTCAGGTGTAGCTGTCCGTGCTTCCTGGTAAGCCAAACTCAGGAATGTTCTAATTGTCCTTTGAGGATAAAATGATCAACTGCTAGCAACCTACAGACACCAAAACTGACTAAGACTGAGCAATGGTGACCATGTACTAAAGAACGAGTCTGGAATGACTACTCCATATGTGGTCAAAGCCTGCTGGTCATTTCTCAGGGACAGTTACTGCTTCCGCACAAACCCATACTGTCCACACATCAGCTATCTCCACAGCCTTACACTCACTACTGAATTCTGCCCAGGCTGCCCTCCATACCTTGGTTTTAGGTAGCTAAAAGATAGGAATGACATAGTTCTGCGCAAGTCAAGAAGACCAGTAAAATCCAGAAACAAGAGGGAGTTCCAAAGACGAAAGCACCGAACAAAGGCCAAGTACCAGTACTGGATCTACACTTAAGGAAACCAAGGATACTAAGTACAGTTTTCACAGACGCTCTTTGGCAAATCATGTTTGTTAACCATTTAGAAATATTCTTATGGAAAGTGTTAGAGAAAAATACGGCATCATTATTTAAATCTTCATGTATCAATATGGCTTACTAAATATGATCAGAGGATATGCCTGCTTTTTTATAGAAAGAAGCCAAATGAAAACCAAAGATCTTTAAATGCACATAAATATGGATCATCTCCTATCAGTTTGCAAATAAAGGGTATTTATACTTTGAACTTGGTATTTGCATCTCTAGACTGGCAAGAAATTTACAAGTATTAGAAATGAACTACTTGGAGAGCCTGGCTGGCTCAGCTGGAAGAGTGGGCAAACTTGATCTTGGGGTTGTAAATTTGAGCCCCACGTTGAGTACAGAGATTACTTTAAAAAAAGAAAGAAAGAAAGAAAGAAACCAACTACTTGCACTTCATAGGAGCACTGAAACAGTTTTTAGCCACCTGTGCAGTAATTAGTCTTGTTCATTGGAGCTTGACCTTGACTGCACATTAGAATCACCCGGGAGCCTTTAAAAAAAAAAAAAAAAAAAGTCCGTGCCTCAGCCTTACCCCAGACTAACTGAATTGGAATTTGCAGGGATGACACCCGGGCACTTAGATTTTTTTTAAAGCTCTGAAGGTAATTCCAGTGTACAAGCCCGAGAGAAGAACTCTTGTCTCTTCTCTGGACTTTGACCGAAGGCCAGGTCTCCACACCCAAAGTCAAGCGGACAAGGGAATCAGCTCTCAGTGGTCTAGGACTCACACCTCTCCAAGTCTCGCTATTCTAAAGTAGAAGTGAAAATGCTTTGGCTTTAAAGAACACAGAGACTATCTGAGTTTTTCTCCTCCGTTGGCAAGTCTAGACACAGTTGTCCTCGGTTGCTTCCAGATCTTATCATTTTATCGTATTCCTTGTCTTCTCCCTCAAGCAAAGGTGAAACTTTCTAAATATAATTTAAATATACATGTTACAGGCAATAAGCCTTAAGTCAATCTACCCACACAACACAGATTCTTAAGTTTAAGGAAATTAAAGAAGAGTAATTTTTTCAGTTTATCCTTTCTGCTTTCCTATGAGCTCTGGAATCTTTACCAGCCTAATCTGCAAAGGTTCAGAAAAGAAAACACGGTGACAAAGTGGCATTTACTTAATAGATTCCAAAAGGGCTTCAGTCAAGGATTTAAATGGTTGCAATTTGTAGTTTGCCATTTCGGTAGTAAGGAGCTTAAGTAACAAAATAAATCATTAGAATTTCATATGCATATTTTTTTAAGTGCTACCAAACTCTTCCTCCGAGAAAAGAACCTGTACATCATGAAGTAAACTTTCTGTATTCCTCATTTAAGAGATGTTAACTTTTGCCAGGTCAATAAGAACATGGGTTGTTGTGTTGGAACAAGATGAGTGAACGCCTACTGGCCTCACCAAAATGTTTATTCCTTCCTCGGGCTAAAACCAAATTCAGCACAAACAATTAGATGTTGCTTCTCAGGGGCCCTTTTGCTCACTTTCCTTTCCTGTGCTCTTGGGTGATGAGCGTGTCTAAGTATTAAGCTTTTTATATCAAAACCACATCACTGAATATTATAATTTTACTAGAATTCACCAAATGGTGCCAAGTACGGTTTTGGAAGGACGACCTTCCTGAATCTCTTTCCAGTGCAGGGATGGGAAGGCTGACCGTATATGACTGTACTATTTCCTGCTCAGGGACCAGTCTTCCCTCACCAGAGGAGGCCTTAATGAAATGACTTAGTATTTTCTGGACCTGTGACCAGAAAGTTGTATCCCGCCCCCCACCACTGATGGAGATTAAACACCACAGCCGCTGTGGTGAACCCGCTCCTGGTCTTTAGTACAACACTAATGAAATAGCTGCTGCCTGTATCATGCTTTACAGACTTCATTTACGTTTACTAACTCATCCTATTTTGAAAACCGTCCTGCGAGTTAGAGATTAACGTTCCTGCTCCAGAGGATAAATGTGAGAGCAGAGAAGTCACACAGCTTCATGAGGAGAGCAAGGACCCTGACCCCAGCCTGCAGACTCATGGCTCTTCCACCCCTCCACTTGACTAACAAGAGTGAGAACAGAAGACGCATCGTGTAACTAAGGAAGACAGGACGCCCAGTGTCTTTGGGCTTCTATATGCTGAATATTAGGGAGACAAGTCAGAAGCAGGGCCTAAGAGGCAACACCTCATGTGCTTATGCTCGTGAATGTCTCTTCCAGGACAGCCCGCGCCCCGAGAGTGCCCTCCAGCCCCTGTATGACAGTGCGCGGCTTCCCCTCTGTCGCGCTGCACCCCACAAGGGAGGGGGACAGGCGTGGGAGTTGCCAACGCACACGCAGCCCCCAAATGGAGCACCTCAGGAGGTAAGAGAAGTCAGCCATGCTTTTGTTCTGAGGTGAACTTCCTTGCTGACTCACACAGGGAAAGTGAGCTGAAGAACTATGCCCACCTTCACTTATGACTGTTTTCAAAACTCAGTTAACTGACACGTGTCAAGGCCTTGGAGATGAGGGAGTAAACTATGAGGAGCACGTGTGCACCAGCGTGTGAGAAGTAGTATCAGCGATGAGAAACCTGTTAGAGTTGCTATGGGAAAAACGTGTTGGAGTAAAAGCTGAGGAAACAAAAAAGCACAGCGGACAGCAAGGTGGGAAGAACCAGGTACGAAGAGCACAATAACCGTCCCAGCCCAAGAGGCCTAAGGCGTCACAAGCCTCCTCCCCGGCCTGGTCTCGATACCTGCTTGAATTTGCATTAATTTCCGCATGGTCCTGAGTTCTTGGAGGATGGCCTGCAACGTCGACTGGCAATTGCAAGTACAGCAGTTTGATCCAACGGACGAATTCATGGCCGGAAGTTCTCCTAAGCATCAGAGAAGAGAATGGCCCACTCCAAGCATCAACAACAAAATTACAAAGGGGTGGGGAGGGGGAAGAAGGTATCTTGACAGTAGTATGAGACAGTGCCCAAGGGATATGGACCTAATAATGGTTACCACCTGAATGTCGGAGGCCCCCGCTCGCTCACAGCAGGCCTCCCTAGTGCCACACCGGTGCATCTCAGGGGACAGCACTGTAAAAATTCACTAGAAACACACACTCCATTGTACAAAAATATGAGTTCTGAAAAGAACGGCCTTCCAGAAAAACCTGGGACACACCTGTTCTAAAATCTCACGTTAAAAATGAAATCTGTTTAACTATTAAAAAAAAAACAGTTTTTCGGGGCACCCGGGTGGCTTAGTCATTAAGTGTCTGCCTTCAGCTCAGGTCATGATCCAGGGTCCTGGGATCGAGCCCCACATCAGGCTCCCTGTTTGGCGGGAAGCCTGCTTCTCCCTCTTCACTCCCCCTGTTTGTGTTCCCTTTCTTGCTGTCTCTCTCTCTGTCAAATAAAGAAATAAAATCTTTTAAAAAATATATAGTTTTTCTAGTATTTCCCTAAATTAAGAACTGTCAACACATTAAAACTTTTAGAACACTCTCTGGGGGGTGGGACATCGGGGCGGGGAAGAGCGGGGGGAGCATAATGTACATGGGAGGCTGTATTCAGACTCAGTGGATTCCGAGCCGGGGGTGTGTTCCCTTTCCTCCACCTTAATGAAGGAGATCCTCATACATCTTTTCTCCATCCCCATGTTTTACATTTCCATCACTTTAGCCTCTTTATCTCTGTTGCAATTTAGTATCTTTTCCTTAATAAAACTGTCCTATTAAAGTAAACAGAGGTTGTCCCCTTGTCCTTGGGATGGATACAGGGGAACATTTGGAAAATCCCTCTTTCAGCAGCACTCCCTCTAGTGCCTGTATCCAGCCCGACCACTGGGAACTGGAAATGTGCTGCAGTTACTTAGGTTGTCCCTAGGCGCAATGGGAAAGTTCGAAGGATTGGATCTAATAGTATCTTTTATTATACATTAAATGCAATTTTAATTCTACGGTATGCATTATTTGAGGATACTACAAAAAACTTCACGTACGGACAACTTAAGGCTTGGGGTACCGTAATTATTTACACTCAAAGTTGTAGCAAACAGAAATGTTATAACTTTAAAAACTGCAAACAATTTCAATGAAATTCGAGGTAGTCAGTTATAGATGATGAATGTCTACTGAAAATAAGCAAACAATAAACACAAAAAATCTGTTTTCAAACCAATATGGGGGGGATTTATGTTTGTAACTTTTAACATTAATAACATTTCTCCAAGTAAATCCACCATCCTTGTTGTATGCTGTAAAACAGAACACTCTTTACACACAACTTATTGATGTTGGGTGAACTAACTTCATATACACCTAAGGGTGTCCTATTTCTCTTACCATTTCTTCCATGGCAGTCAAATTAGGAGGGTCTTATAGAATATTCCTAGTCACTATGCTAAGTACTGTCTTTATCATTTTTAGAGGACCAAATCAACCCTTTCCAGCTTGTTATAAATCATTTTCTAATTTTAAAGAGAACTGACTTCTTATTTTTATGGAGGAGTCTTTGAAGAGCCATGTCCCCTTAACTTGGAAGCATGCCAGCACGTGAATGTGATCTGGCTTATGCAATATTGAGAGAAAGAGAAGACTCCCCGTACGTCTCTTGGGGTCCCTCCTGTCTCATCAGCTGCGCCTCGGGATGGCTTTTCATGCCTCTGAACTGGTTACTGCAAATTGTGTTAAAAAATAATCAAAACAGTTTTCTTCTTGAAGAAATAATGAATGGAAAAAGGAAACCCTTAACTTTTCAAGGAAAATGAAAAATGCAGTCTTGCTTTTTCTTGTTCTCTTTCTGAAAACTAGAGATCTGCACATCCATATATAATTTATGGGACAACTAAAATCCAAGGTTACTGAATGGAAAGTTAACACATCCAAAAAAAATTTCAATTTCTTTAAGCTCTGGGGGAAAAAAATGCCATTTAATTTCTTTCTGAACAATTAGGAATTTAAATTAAGGAAATTTTATTCTAAAGGGATAATTTTCAGCCCCAATGAAGCCTGCCCCACAACAAGGGTCACCTGCTGCTGTTGCTGGAACGTGCCATAAAAGCGAAGGTGTCACTAGGATGTTGGGATATGTGTCCCCTTCCTTTCACCACAAGTCTTGTGCTCACAAAGAAAAGCAAAAAACAAAAAAGAATAGGATGTAATCATAATATACATATGACTGGAAGGTCCCTTTGATGACAAAGGGGAGCTCCTTCTGCCCTAATGTTCAGTCTCTTGTGATAAAAGTATCTGCATGTTGGCAAGTAATAGCTTTCACTTTTTAAAGGGCTGAAATCTCTACTAAGAAATCCTTACTTCTAACATAGAGCCTCAGTCTTGCTTCTCAATCTGGTTTTTTATACCCTTTGCGTTACTCAGTCAAGGCAGGTGACTAGGGAAGGATTTAATGTACTGAACTCAAAACCATGCTAAACATGTAGAAATAAAACACATTCAGACACACCCCTTACCCCCACAAGCATTCTCAATGTCTGATAATGACCATACCGTTGGAGCTCCCAGTGGTGTGGGGCTGACTCTGGAAGGTTCTAGAGCGGGTGCCATACTGCCCTGAGAACTGCCCACTGGGGGGTGGTAACTCATTCCATGCACCACGTGAAGGAGGGTGGAGGCTCTGTGGGGCCTCAGCAGAGGAGTTCAAACGTGGAGGCCAGACTGCATCCAAATCCTGGGGTTCTTCTTTTAATTTTTCTCCTTCTTTGCCTACACGTTGATAGATCCTCCCAGTGCTATCATTCAGTAATCTTCTCATTCCTGTGATTTGTTTTTTAATTTCCATGCTTTCATCTCCTAATGGAAACAGGGCCAAAGAGATCACTGTGCATGAGCAGAAGAAAAAATAATCCACTGCCAAAAAACACACCCCTTCTTTGGAAATGGGAACGATTCCTGAGTTCAGAAGCAAGCTTTCAGAAACTTAAGTAATCTATAAAAATTAAAGGCAAGAAAACTGGTTATGGTCTCAAGCAACCCATCATATTCCTGGTGCATCTCATTTTAATTTTCTTTCTGGCTAAGTTCTCTTAGGATAAAATAACTTTTCCTGAGCAGGTTTCCTCTGGAACACATCTTAAATTCCCTCTGAGGGAGGGTGTCATAAGAAAAATGAGCTGAGGCAAAAGACCCACGATGGGACAATAGGACTGAAAGCCCGGGCTTGGCTCTGCCGCAGACATTCACTTGGGTTGGATGTGGAAGCCAGCCAGCCCGCTCACCCACCGGGCCGGCAGGTGCAAGTACCAGGAAGAATATGTGGCATGGGTTGGGACAGAGAGCTTTCGGAGAATAGGCTGTCGGCACAGGAGACACCCCAGTATGATGCTGTTGCTAGAGGCATCACCTTCAGAAATGACAGTGTAGGAGCAGAGAGATATCCAAGGCAATGGAGGAGAGGGTTTTGTCTTTCTCCAGCCTTGACTCACACGGGGAGACGTCCCTGCAACTATGCCTTCCTGGACCTACCCAGACCAAATCTACTGCCATCCACTTTGTAACTATGTGTCTTCACTTTTTCCCCCCAATTACGGTTAAAAAACACACAACATAAAATTTACCATCTTAATCATTTTTTTAAAAAGATTTATTTGAGAGAGAGAGAGCACGTGCATCCACACACACCCTCGAGCAAGTGGGGGGAGGGGCAGAGGGAGAGACTCTTGAAGCAGACTCTCCATTGAGCAGGGAGCCCAATGAGAGGCTCGATCTCACCACTCTGAGATCATGACCTGAACCAAAATAAAGAGTCAGAGGCTTAACCAATTGAGCCACTAGGCACCTCACCATCTTAACCATTTTTAAGTGTGTAGTTCAGTTAATGATATTTGCATTGTTGTGCAACGGATCTCCAGAACTTTTACAATGGCTTTAAGATTCTTTTTCCCTAAAGGGATTTTGTTTTTGAACTAAGGTATCTCTAGATTGCACTGGGGGTACAATAAATACTACTTAAAGTCTAATATTAGGTATAAAATTGTTTCCGTATATAATAACATTAGAAGATGCTATGAGGAGTTGTTTTGGACCTCCTGTCTTTTTACCGTGGGCATCACCTGGTGTCCTCCCAAAGATTGAGAGAAGTGGATTTTTTCCCCTGGGTGTTAAAGTGGAAGTCTTATGCCAGGATTTCTGCACCCCACGCCCATATCTGGGAGTTAAAATAAAAGTCTCACACGGTCACTCCATTAAATGCTTGAAATTTAAACTATGCTGAAAACAAAAGATCTATAGAAAGTATCTATCAGGAAAAGCACAGCTCTGGCAGATAAATACAGCACATTTACTATAATGATATTTTAATGCACTTAGCATCATATAAGCCAGATTTCTTTGTAGAATTGGTAACTGTATAATGAATCTAGGTATTTTGTGTTGCCTAGCTAGATATTTAGCTAATTAATATATGGATATATTATTGAATATAAGGAAATTTTATATACTGCTTTGAGATAAGTATCTCCAATTTTTAAAAAGGTAATAAAAGTATTAATTCTGCCTTTACTACCTAACATGGGTGAACACAAATGGCACAGATTTCCAACTTTACAATATCGTTATGTGTTGGTGTCTGCTTGAGGGGAGAAATATTTTCATTTGTGATGAAACTATTTTTACCTCGAACACCTGCAAAAAGGACAACACAGAAACAGTAAGTGATATGCCAGATCTTAGGAGAATGAATGACTAAGCACGATTTAAATAATGCAGAGCCAGCAAAATTTACGACCTCCTCAGGATATCTCCGGCACAGGGTGTGTCTGGAAGAGCTCGGGGAGGAATTCCGAAGGAAAGCTGCACACAAACGTGGTGTTAGTTTCAGCACCCAAACACATACTTTCCTGGCTGGTGACCAGCACAGTCTGGGCAAGAAGCTGCTTTCCTGCGGGGTTTTTCTCCTCCATCTTCTCAATACGGGAGGCCGCGCACCGGCTGATTTCCGCGGGCACGGCTGGTGGCTGCCACGCCCCCCCTCCTGGCACCCTGGCAGGAGCTGTGCCCACTCGGCCGCCTTCTGCCTGCTCCTCCGGTTGGTGCCAACCTGCTTCTCTGCACGAACCCTGACACATCGAGCTAAAGGGATGCTCTCTCTTCAGAGCTTCCACCTCTGCTTTGGAGATCGAGCTCGACGATAGAGGGCTGTCCTCAGACGGAGAGAAAGAAAGCTACCGGATTTGGGACATGCTAAAAGCCAATGTGCTTTGTCACAATCTGAGTTTCTTAGTTCTGAAAATTACCAGAATGAATGAACAGGCCACTTGAGTTTCATATGCTTTCTGTGTTTGTGGGGAGGGTCAGAACTCAGCCCTACAAGTTGAGTCTGCAAGAGGAGATGAGAGTATGCAGGGAGCCTCTGGTTAGGGGCCATCTCAGCAATGTTTAGAAACATTTCTTCTGAAGTCACAACAAAAACCCACCAAATGACAACAAATCAGGACCCGGTGGGGCCCAAGGAGGAAGACACAGTGCTGGGAAGGAGGACAGCTCACAGTTTATCTGCCTGCAGAGGATCTCAAAGGACAGAAGACAGCGACCTGCTGCAGTCAATGAGGGGAAAGTCAGCGGGGAAGGCGGAGGAAGGCTGAGCTCAGAAAGCTCCTCAGAAGAGACAGCCTGGGCATCCCTAGAGGACAACCAGATGGATGTGTGCACATGTCGTCGGGGTAACTGAACTGTCCTTCCTTTGGCCAGAGAAGCAGGGAGTAGCACTGAAAATCCCACCTGAAGAAGATGTCCTGGAGTCCTGCTACACCTACGGGCGATGGCGGTCTTTGGCAGAGAGAGCGGAGAACCTTCCCCACGGGGGGAAGATGGAGCGAGGGTCAGAAACGAGAGCCAGAGATCAAACCATCCGAGTAAACGGACATAAACTGGGATGGAGTGGGTGCCGAACGCAGCAGGCAGGCTGAGAGGGCACAGGTTCTTTGACTTAAAACGAAATGGTGAAAAGTATGTAAGAGATTGAGATGGGAAGCATTAGTTGACTTTACTTGTCTTTCCAGTTGGGATCGGTCAGCTTCTTCGCCATGTTTAATGCCAGGAAAAGGAAGCTCCGCAAGCATGATTCTATAAGGAAACGTGCACACTTTCTTCATTTCTTTCCAAATCTATGTCTTTACTTACACTCAACTCCAAGGGGCTGAATCTTTTTAGGAAAGACAAAAAGAAATTTTACTAAAAGGTATAACAACCTCAACTAAAATCCTTTTGAGAGTTTGGACAAGGTCTTTAAAAAAATTGCAGAATGAATTCCATCTTGGGCTAAATTTCCAGACTCTACCAGATCACTTTTCTTTGCATAAACAACATACAGGTATATCATAATAATAATCCTACATATGATGGGTCTACATAATAATACATACAAAGTCTTGCAACACAGAGATCATACATGATCTCTCTTAAGTTGGCCAGGAGGGAAGGATTTGCTACACAAATCATCATGGTCTGGGATGATAAAAGAAAAAGCTGGTAACATACAAATATATAGTAAGAGATTATGTGTAAACATCTTTTTTTAAAAATGAAGTTTATTTTTTTTTAAGATTTTTATTTATTTGACAGACAGAGATCACAAGAAGGCAGAGAGGCAGGCAGAGAGAGGGAGGGCGAAGCAGGCTCCCCACTGAGGAGAGAGCCCGACGCAGGGCTCCATCCCAGGACCCTGGGATCATGACCTGAGCCGAAGGCAGATGCTTAACCCACTGAGCCACCCGGTGTCTACCTCTAAATGTCTTACTATGAAGATTCACAGAGAACAGTTATCCTATCTTTGCTCTACAAATGTTCTCATGTAGATGCATGGTATGTAGTCCATAAAATTTTCCTAAGTGAATGAAAGAAATGGCTTTTTGAAACCAGAATGAATCCAGTAGAATTAAATGTAATACTAACATTATAAGCAAACACTATACTCATAGAGTGAAGTGAAAAAAGTCACAGAAATAAATTGTTCAACAAACATTTATCAAGCACTTTCTGGGCCTCAGAGATGTAAAGATCATCTGGCACAAATTAAAAGATAGCCCCTCTCCAAATCTCTTGACATTTTTTACCCAGAATGCTTTATATTGATCGGTTGTTCTGAAAAATGGTCCTGATTTTTCCTGGCCCGTTGACCTCTAACATTGTGGACCTCGTGCCGCAGGACTTAAACCAGCGAACTACCCTACTATTTGCCAATGATTTTCTTCCTGCTAAAGCTAAAGACCTTCCCTGATGGTCCTGCTTTCCCTGAAGCCCCTCCCTTTGGGGCTGGAGATGGTGGCTCCCCAAAACATCACACTTCCGGCCCCAGGAGAAAGCTTACTCTTGTCTGAGCAGATGCCCCAGAGCTGTCCCCTTTCCCCTTCTTCCTCAACGGCGGTTCTGTGTGCCAGGAGTTCAAGCTCTCTAAGGGGAAGGACAGGTGATGAAGTTGAACTGTAGAGCAAGGTCATCCCATTAAGGGCCATACATGCCAGGCGAAGGAAGAATAATTTTACACGGGAGATACTAGGTTATTACCCTGGGTAATTTTAGATGCATATCTCTTTCAATAGAAGGACAGTAAATAATCAGGTCTATCCCATAGAAAAATAATTCTGGTAAAACTATGGAGAATGCGGTGTGGTGAAAGAAAACCAGTTAGTTACAGTGTCCTTGCTGATGGCTCGGTGAAGGACCTGAGAGTCTGTGTCAGGACTGGAGGGGCTGCGGCTGGAGAGAGACCCTGAAGAAGCTTCATCAGACAGACCTGGTGATGGGCTGGACATGGGGACAGTGGGGGTGGTGAAGGACGAGAACCCATTTAAGAGACACCATGATTTCTACTGGGAATTAAGAAAAAAAGGTTGCTGTGGAGTGAGGTTATAATGATAGTTCTGACAAAGAAAATTCCGACAATAAGCAGGCAACTGGGAATGCAACCGCATTCATGGCTGGGGCATGAAGTGGACTCCAGAGCCATCCTCTTAATAGTTGCTACTGCCACTACCAGTAGTAGCCAGCCCTCTGGGCCGAGTAAGCCCCTGGGGTTCACTAACAACTCAGGGGGTGGAAGGGCACCTTATACAGAGACGCCACATTTCCTATCAATCCAGCATGCAGACAGCGTGAAACCCCCATGTCCACAGGAGAAGAGCCACAAGCTCATCTGTTTCCAAGCTGGCAAAGTGGGTCACCTCATTCCTCCTGGGCTTCTGACCCCTGGGCAAGCAACAGTCACCTTGGTCAGAAGTGAATCATCTGCCAAGCCCTCCCTCCCTCCTGCCACCAACAAGAAGTCCACCACGGAAGCGCCACCCTTGGTACCACGCCTCAACAGGAGGACTGACAGAATCCTAAAGAACCGAGGGACCATTCCACCATATTTGGCACTGGTCGACCTTCATTATACTGTCATGTCCAGTTTTGTACTATTTTAAAGAGGTCATTGGGAGTCTTTAGGATGTCATGAAAAGTCAACAGGAAAGGTTAAAGGGACAAGGACAGGTTACTGGAGTTGGGTGTTTCACTGAGAAATAAAAGTTTTTCCAGTGACTCATCTTCGACTATACTATGGGCTGTTATGGGTAGAACGTTGTTCTTTATCACCAAAGGAGAAATGGATTGCACTGGAGCTTCTAGGCAGGAGGCTGGGCATATCTGGTCTTCAAGAGCTGATCCTTCCAGCCCATAAACACCAACCGTGCAGCAGAGATGCAGCAGAGAACATGTGCAGAAGGAGGGACAAGAATGCTTTTGTGTTTGGGATGATGAAGAAGTTCAGGAAACGGACAGAGGTGGTGGTTGCACAATACTGAATATACTTCTTTTAAAAAAAAAGAGAGAAAGAAAGGATGCTTTAAAGCTTCTTGTGTTTTTCAGGTAACGAAGTGTTAAAAGATAAAGAAGTTGAGTACATCAGTAAGAAGCACTAGGAGGACCGGATTTATACTAAACAGTCCAACTATGTCTTCTCAAGCACTAGTAGAAGCAGCACAGGGCCCCGGTGTAGAAGAGACTCCCCCACAGCAGCTCAAATGACAGCACTGAGAGAGAGCAGGAGAAGGGGACAGGGTGCTTCTGGCCAACGCTACAGCTTTCTTGAGCACAAATCTCAACAAACAGTCTCAGAGCAGAGGAAAGGGAAGCAGACGCTGTGCTGTGGGGAGGCCTGAGGTCCACATCCTCGTTCCAAGCCCATCCTCACACACACAGGCTATCAAGTTTCCACCTGGCCACCCTCAGGGCTGAGAGCCGTGTTGACAAAGCACAGGCAAGACTGGGATTCTACCTCAGCAAAAATGGTCTGAAAAGCATGAATTTACAGAGCAATCGTTTCCAAGTGAGCCCTTTCCTCTAATGCAATCTTAAGCGGGACCCCAATAAATAAAGCAGAGTAAAGCCTGCTAAAGAGAACATGCCAGAACACACATTCCTGCATCAGTCCCTGGAGCGCATTCAGGAACTCTGTGGGCACCACACCACGGAGTCTAAATGCCACTGAGACGGAAGGAGGCAAAGAGTATCTCCAGAATCATTTGCTTGGTTGAATCAAACACTCTGGTAAGGAGTATCTCAGCCGCGTGTGCGTTGGCACATGTGCGGGGACCCAGTTAAACTGAAAGGTAGAAGTGCAAATAATTAAGCAGCTCAGTATATACATGGCATTTTCATTTAAAGGGCAACTAAGATCCTTTCAAATCTATTTAGGGAATAACAGGTTCATTCATCCATTCAATAAATATTTACTGTACTACTACTAAATATGAGATACTGTGGGACTAAAAAAAGGAAAAGAAAAGAGATATAAGCTCCAGTGGCTCACTGTGAGGGTGCGCAGTCCAGCAGGGCAGACACTTGAATGTACAGATAATTTTAAAAACACGATGCCTCTCTTCTAATGAATGGAAGGCTCACCCAGGATAAGCCACCTGAAGCCAGGGTGGGAGGCTGGAGCTCTTTTTATTGAAGGCATATGAAGCCAGGACAGGTACCAGGAGAGGATGCCATGGATCCGAGCTGGAAAATAGGCCTTCAAAGCAAAAAGAACTTGAGACGACTCTTTAGGGCCCAAAGAGCAAAGACAGACCAGGAAATGAAGCAAAGCCTAGTGATTCAAAAGGGGCCAACAGCATTAGTACTGAGCTGTAAGAAAAGAATGAGATCTTGCCATTGGCAACAACATGGATGGACCCAGAGGGTGTCGTGTGAAGTGAAATAAATCAGACAGAGACAGATAGATACCATAGGCTTTCACTTATCTGTGGAATTTAAAAAGCAAAAACATCCAAACAAAACTGAAACATACTCTTAAGGCACAGAGAACTGGGGGTCGCCAGAGAGGAGAGAATAGGAGGATGAGCAAAATAGATGAAGGGGATTAAGAGGGAGAGAAGTCCAGTTGTACAGTAAGACAAGGGGATGAAAAGTGTAGCATCAGGAATCTCGTCAATAATATTGTAATCAGGGCGCCTGGGTGGCTCAGTGGGTTAAGCCGCTGCCTTCGGCTCAGGTCATGATCTCAGGGTCCTGGGATCGAGTCCCGCATCGGGCTCTCTGCTCGGCAGGGAGCCTGTTTCCTCCTCCTCTCTCTCTCTGCCTGCCTCTCTACCTACTTGTGATCTCTCTCTGTCAAATAAATAAATAAAATCTTAAAAAAAAAAAAAAAAAAAAAACAATAATATTGTAATCATGTTGTCTGGTGTCTACGGGAAGCACCGGGTAATGTACAGAATTGTCTGTCTGCCGTACACCTGAAGCTACCATACGTTGTACATCAACTACTTTTCAATAAATAAATAAAATCAACTGGACAGCTATAGAAAATGGGCTGTCATACTGCTTCTCAAATGTGTCCCTCAAAGAACACCTACAAAGGAGAATAAACACATAGAAGAAGTTTGGACGCAAAGTCCTAAAAAGGGACTAGGGAATAATTTTCCTTGAGTCTTCATATTTCACCTTAAAAAATCAATGCCAGTGTTATGCTCTGCTCTCTACCCATCAAGTGCAGGTTCCTGTTAAATTGGACTGGTCAGCAGGAGGAGACGCTGGGCTGTTACAGAAGGCCAAGGACTTGGCTTTTTAAGTCAGGCTTTTGAATCCCCCCAGCGACTTTCTTTCTTTCTTTTTTTTTTTTTTTAATTTTTATTTATTTATTTGACAGAGAGAGAGATCACAAGTAGGCAGAGAGAAGGGAGAAGCAGGCCCCCTGCCGAGCAGAGAGCCCGATGTGGGGCTCAATCCAAGGACCTTGAGATCATGGCCTGAGCTGAAGGCGGAGGCTTAACCCACTGAGCCACCCAGGCGCCACCCCTCCCCACCCAGCGACTTTCTAAGAGAACATCTCTAGCGTCCATGACGGAACAGACAAAACCAAGAGATTACATGAGAAATGTCCTGGACATTGCATGAATTACAAGGAATTGAGAGGCCGTTTTAAACCGGGAGCGCAACAGCCAGTGTCATGAAGATGCCTGATGTGAGCGGGTCAGTAAAGACGGCTGGCATTTCCACGGGCACTTCTGGAAAGAAGAGAGAGGGAACGGTATCGAGCCAAGACTGAACACAGAGAAAAACAGAATGGGTAATGGTAAACAAGCTAACTCAGCTGGAGTTGAGGCACGGAGTGGGCCAAGTGAACAACAGAAAGTCACTGAAGCTTTTACTTTATCCCGCAATGTCAGGAAGTCAACAAGGTTTTTCCATGAGACTCGCTGTGATACATAAAGAGTAGCTGGAACTCCCCAACCAATCCCAGAGTCAGAATCGCTCCCCCAAATGCTCTTGTACCATGGAAAACGAACTTTTATAATAACTACAACATGGCTGTCCAACTGAATGCTCTTTGGATGTGTAATTCCAGCCATTGTTATCAGAAGCCATCACTTTAAACAATGTTCAAGAATAATTAAGCCAGGGGCACCTGGGTGGCTCAGTGGTTAAGCGTCTGCCTTCAGCTCAGGTCATGATCCCAGGATCCTGGGATTGAATCCCGCATTAGGCTCCTTGCTTCTCCCTCTGCCTGCCACTTCCCCTCCTTGTGTGCTCGCTCTCTCTCTCTCTCTGACAAATAAATAAAATCTTAAAAAATAAGAAACAGTTTAAATCCCTTTATCTCCATAATTATTAATGTAAAGAAAATTAAATGACATTCTTTATCTATTAATTTGGCAAAGACTGTAGCTTCATAAAACCCATTTTTGGTGGAAGTGTAGGGTTACAGTTGCTCTCACATACTGTTGGTAGGGAACCTTTCTGGAGGGAAATTCAGCAATTCCACTACCAGGAATTGATCCTATAGAAACATCCCACCAAGTACCCATGACATATATACAAGGATATGCACGATGGCATTATTGTACTCATGAAACCCTGCAAATCATCCAAACATTTGTCAATGGAGCTTCAGATAAGTGAATAATGGCATGTTGGTATAATGAAATTATGATACATGTTTACATATCCTGTAAAGAACGAAATAGCCCTTTTTATAGTCATTTGGAGGTATGTGCAAGACAAACTGTAAACTTGTGATGGTTGATATCACAGTGACTTCATTCACTACCTTATAACCAGGGCTGACTGTCTGCCTCAAGCTAGGCACTCAGTTCTTGTAGAATACACTGAGCCTCGGTTAAGCAAAAAAGTTATAAAACGTTATATAGCATAGTCCCATTTTCCTTTCATTATAACACACACAAAAACAACTCTATTGTTAACAGTGCTTGTTACTGGAGAGTCTGATGGGGACAGGATGCTCTCCTTTTCACTTTCTATCTTTTTTTCACCTTTCTCAATTTTAAGTTTAAAAATGGTTTTGAAATTATTTGAAACGTATTTTTTTTTTGGTAAGAAAAAAATGACCTAGAAGAATTATGTACGATCCTTTCCCTGTGGTATTCTGAAGCTAGGTATAGTGGCAGCTTTGGACATGAAAGCATCTTACAGTGTCACCCAGGAACAGACGAAGGTGGACAGGAGTGAGAAAAAGGGGGCTAGAGGTAGCAGCAAAAGCAAGTCAAGGAAAGAGGATGCTGGGGTGCAGTCTCTTTTGCACCTCTTGGTGTACAGGTCAAGATAACTTTCCTCTGAAGCTCACACAAGCCATGTATTCTGTATTTTTTTTTTAAGTTTGTTTATGTATGTGTGTGTGTGTATACGTGTGTAAGTAATCTTTATAGCTAATGGGCTCGAACTCATGACCCTGAGATCAAGAGTCACATGCTCTTCCAACTGAGCCGGCCAAGCACCCCAACCCTTGTATTATTATTATTATTATTATTTTTTAAGTAATTTGGCAGTATGTAGTGGGAAAAGTGTTACAGTCACCATTTATGAAGTACTCACTATGTACCACGTCCTTGGGCAAACTCTGCCTACTTTTAATCCTGATGACAAGGTAAGAGTTTTGAATGTTGATGAATACATTTTACCCAGGAAATAACAGAGACTTTGAGATTGGAGTTTTAAACTGGGTAGGTCAGGCTCCAATGTCCATGAACTACTCTACTAAAACGCTCAAGGAACAGGCTGACTGGCAGGAATGAGGCCATTCACAAAATAATGCAGCCACGTGGTATCCAGGAAGCAGTGAGGACACACACTGGGTGCTGTGTGAACCAGTTAGCACCTTAACCACCCGTTATGTTAACACATATGGTGGAAACAATTCAGTCATTGCACCAAACCATCTATGAATTTCAGCTTAGTTGTACTGTTTCTAAGTAAGGAGAATAAGGCTCAGGTATTTCTTTTTAAATTGGCAGCACGTTTCACGTGAATCCTGTGAGTTCTACAAAAGCCAAATATTAACACTTAGAGGATGCACAATCAGAATTTATTTATGTTCGCGATCCTGTGAAACATAGCAAAAGTCTTTGAATGCTGGCAATAGACAGAGCTTAAATAAAACAAGACTAGCATAGGAGCTGCTTCTGTATTCCTGTAGTGGCCTAGCCTAAATCTCGCCTTTATTTAACAAGAGGTAAAATGTTCATAACTTGGTCTGGAAAGAGTCCTTTTCAACAGAATTTGAAGTGCTAATCCTCTGCTCTCCTGTACAGAAAACTTCTAAAAGAATGCTCAGGGGATGCCTGGGTGGCTCAGTCGGTTAGGCTGCTGCCTTCGACTCGGGTTATGATCCCGGGGTTCTAGGATCGAGTCCTGAATCGTGCTCCTTGTCCAGTGGGGAGCCTACTTCTCTCTCTGCCTCTGCCTGCTACTCTGCCTCCTTGTGCTCTCTCTATGACTAATAAATAAAATCTTTAAAAAAAAAAAATGCTCAGAGTGCAAATCTCCTCTCTCCGAGCCCTCAGTTTACACATGCCATTCAGAGACCAGTTAATTGTGAACGTGTTTAAGAAAAAGGCCACACTGTTTCTTCGGCCATTTAAAATTTTAAAATATTCCTAGTTATATTATATACACGCTATTGTCCTGTCTCATCTTCAGTGCGAATAGTGTTCCTGGTGACGAGAAACGGATCATATTCACAGCACCTTTTTTTCCTGAGGATTTCAGGAACTCCGCTGAGTCTGGGTCCAAAGCACCTGGAGAGTGGTAGCCTTTCCTGAGTGACACTAATGACAGAGCTCCAAGGGTAAGGCAGTCATGGCTTAGGTCGGTGGGTTCCAACCTTTTTTGACCAGGGTTCACAGCAAGAAATACATTTTTCATGATTTCACACACTTTCATATGCATGCATGTGCATGTGCGCACACACACACACACACACACACACACTACGTATGTAATTATAAAAGATTCGTGAATTTATCCTTCCTGCGTGCAATGCACCCTGACATTTTCTCTTCTACTCTCTTTGTTATTATTATTACCATTATTGTTGTTCGCTCCTATGGGTGACAATCTGCTAAATCGATTTCATGACCCACTTATAGGTCACAACACGGGTGTGAAAAGCACTGCCCTAAATGTCGAAGGTTTTCAGGATGCTGCCTGGGCAGCCTTCTCACTCCCCACCCCCTTTCTGGACCCACAGATCTTCTCTCTGGCTCCGTGGACCATCTGTATGTGAGGACTCCAGCCCTGATCCCACTTCGGGGCTCCAGACCCACACATCCAACTGCCCACTGGACAGCCCCACTTGTGCACTTCAAAAGCAGCCTTAACGCCATGTCCAAAACCATATTTAATGCTGACCCTCTGTGAGCCTTACTGAACAGCACCCACCCTGCCATTCAAGCCAGAAACCTGGGAGCTCTCTCTCTCCCTGCCCTCCCACAGCCAGTTAATCATAGAGTCCTGCCTACGGTGACTTCCAAATTACTTTTGAATCCTTCCACTTCTCTCCATCCCCCTGTCCCCATTATCTCTTGATGGGGCTACTGCCAAAAACCTCCAGTGTCGCGCCCCTCTCTCCAATCCCTCTTCCACCCTGAGGCCAGTGTGATCTCTCAGATACGCAAACCTCATTACATGACACACCACAGTGGAATGCCAACCACCTCAGGATGGAGCCCAGCTCCACATCTGACCTTTTTGGTCTCTCTCTCCCGTCTCAGCTCTTGTCACGTTCCCTCCCCATCCCCATCCCCTTTAGTCTACCCAGGGTTTTGGGGGTGGGGGTTGGTTCGCAGGTCTGGTTGCAGTTAGGATCACCTAGACATCTCTGTAAAAATACCAGTGCCCAGGCCTCACTTAAGAACAATTAAATACCAATCCAATTAGTAGTCAAAATGGACAGCTGGAGGTCCTCTGCTTTCCTTTATTTATTTATTTTTAAATTTTATCTATTTATTTGACAGACAGAGATCACAAGTAGGCAGAGAGGTGGGCAGAGAGGGGGAAGCAGGCTCCCCACTGAGCAGAGAGCCCGATGCGGGGTTTGACCCCAGGACCCCGAGATCATGACCTGAGCCGAAGGTAGAGGCTTAACCCACTGAGCCACACAGGCACCCCTGCTTTCCTTTAGAAGGAAGGTCTCTCGGTGGTCCAGAAGTGCTCTCACTGCCGGGCCTTCATAGAGCCTCGGCTCTAGCCCCGCCCCATACTTACCCCTCAGGTGTCTGCTGGAATGTCATCTTCTCAAGCTGTATCCCCTAATCCCCCAAGCCTGGTGAGTCCCCTCCTCCCCCATTCCATGTTCCCGTGGAATCCTTCAACTCCCTGTCGCAACCTACTGAGCTTCAAAATCTTTTAGCTTGGCACTAATGGCTACTCAACAAATACCCACAGAATGAACACAAGAATAAGTAAATTCCAGCATCAGATATGCGGAGAAGCTGCAGTTGAGGGGAGCTGACAAAGAAAACACTACTGACGGGTCAAGATGTAGACCATCTGTGCTTTCTTAGATTCTCAAGTCCACGGGGTGTGTAGGGTTGGAAGCAGAGGCCACTGGGCATCTAAAGTCAATCATGTCTTCTTATGAAAGCTTTCCCAAAGGAACACAGCTCATCCTCATCAGAGGTGACAGACAGGGACTCACCCGCCCCATTTAACAAAGGATAAGACTAAGTTGCTTGCCCAGATTGACCAAAGCAGACCAGAGGAAGGCAAGTCGGATCTGAGCCGTGTGTGTCGTGGTGCTCAAGGCAGCAGGCTCTGTCTTCCAGAGCAGAGCTAGACAGCAGAACAGCGAACGCACAGAGAAAGCTAAGGCTAACATTCCAGCAGCAACTCCTTTTCAACCGTATTTCACACAATGCTTATTACGGTACCCATTAAAGTCTTGCTAGTAATTGAAAAAATTATATATGTGCAATGAGCATGAGTTAATGTTAACAGAAGAGCCTTAACTTTTGCATCTCCTGACTTTTTACTTTTAGCTTGTACCTTAACCTTGCATTTTTGTGGGGTTCTTTACATTTTATATGGAGGTGTAAAGTCACATTTAAGATATAATTCCATTAGCCATACAAGCAACTTCATAAGGCTATTATGTTGCATCAACTTTTTCTGTAAAAATAAATTGTTAAGGATATTATTCCTGGAACAGAATAAATTCTTGGAATTACTGAGTAACTTATGTACCGTACCACTGTTCCAAGAACACATTACTTATTTTATCATGACAAAGTAAAGTTATTAATCTTCTGGCTTCCATTTCAACAATGAGAAATGCCGTGAGATGCAGAGACACCTGCATTACATTTCAGTTCAACTTTATATCATCCATAAACATCTCTGCTTTGGACACCTCATCCAAACAAATGCTCACAGAATCCTCTATGTAGCATTCGATTTTATGAAACTATAAAAGTTCCTTGCTGTTAATTACAGAGACAAATGTCTCATCACACATTTGGTTACCAGATAGCATAATTAGTTTTCTCCATTAACCTTTCAGATATAAAATTTGATTTCTAAGTAAAAAAACACTGTAAAACCCTTGCAATTCAAATGATACAGTATACTTGGACATGTTTGGGAAAAAAAGCAATACTAAGAAAACAATTTTATGGATTCTTATTTACAAGGATACTGATTGTCTGAAACACTCAAAGGCAATCTGTCTAAACTTCTTAATGATTTTAAAATATATGATGGAATATGCATGTAACAAGGTGTACTTTGTATAGAAAGGAGGCTCAGTAATCTGACCGTGAATGGAATGTGCCCTTTGATCTCGCTCTGGGTATGGTGATGTGGCTGAGTGGGTCCACCTTGGCCGCTCCTCTCTGCCCACTTCACATGGGCATCTGGGAGACAGCTGGTGACGAAGGGTATATAGTCTAAAGCAGTGTAATAGCATTTCTCTGCTCAAAGCTAAATGACCCCATAGCCTTGTCCTGCAGAGGACCACATGCCAGCCAACATGTGTAGGTGGCATTTCTGATCATCACAATGGGGGTGAGGGGGTGTGCTCCTGACATTTATGTACACTGATGCTGCCAACATTCAGTCCTCTTGTAATACGCAGGACAGTCCTGCACAACAAAACCGTCTCGCCACAACAGACTGACCCACTTGATCAGCAGATAATTGGCAGCAAATTGCATTTTTAACATGTTTTAAACATGGTACTTACTTGTTTATTCAAAAAGAATTATCGAGACTCGACTCTGTGTCAAGTATCGTGTACTAGGAACACAGTCAACAGAGTCTTGGCCTGCAGGAATTCAAGCTGAGATGGGAAAAATGAAGCCTTAGACAGAGAGGGCAGCAGGGGTGGGCAGAGCCCAGCAGGCCAGATGCCAGGCCCACTGGACTGCGGCATCCGGGGAGGCCCCTACAACATGGTGTACCTGCAGGGCCCTGGGGGCCAGGGCTGGTACACGTACACAGGCACAGGGATGCATCCTCTCTCAGGGTTTAACTTTAAGAGGGGGCCCTGCCATTAACTAATCAAAAAGAACAAAATTAGGAAATGAAAACTAAATCATCTGTGATCAGTGTTGACAAATTTTACTCCTGATATGTGAGGTCCAGTTAGCTACTAAGAAGGGAGTGTAAATTTTCAGCCCCTGAAGCCAGGATGGAACTTAGAGGTAAGAGTTGAATAATAAAGTTTCAAAGTAGCTGAATCCACCACTTAATTTTGCATTTAAAAGTGGACATCTTACTCATTACCTGAGCATGTACTGGTGATTATCACATGACCAGCATGGTGCTAGGCAGTGGGGACACAGAGATGATTCTCAGGGAGTTTACAGCCCAGCAGGGAGAGAGAAGTAAACCAGCAATGCCTTGGCTGTGATGGCACCATGCCCTGGAGGCTGTGGGGGAGAGGTGAGGGCAATCAGAGAAGACTTCCTGAAAGAAGTTTCATCAACTTGAAGACTTTAGGGAGAAGAGAAAGACAAGCCAAGCAGAGGGAGGATGATGCAAGTGTGAAATTCCAAGCAAAGGAATTTCTACGGCTTCTGTGCAGCCACCAGGGTGAGAAAGTGCCTGGCCTCAAAGGCCAGGAAGGATTCCTACTGCAGGAATAAAAGAGGTCTGGTATGGGTGACGCCTGCGAAGGACAATGTCAGCAATGAGCTCCAAAGAAACAGGTGGCAGTTCACTCAGAGTCTTATCTGTCAGGCTGAGGAGTCTTAATCCTAACCTGAAAGCCACAAATAATGAAGATGTTCAGGCAAGGAGCAATCCAAGTGGCCCAGCACCTGGACAAATCCCTCCAGGGTTGGGCACATGCGCCTTGCAGGATCTACCACCCCCACTACTGCGTGCACACACTCGGGCACATCGATTCCAGGTAGCATCCGCTCCAGGAATCTGTGACTTATGAGAATAACAGAGTTGCTTTGTAAATGTCCTAGATCTATTTTTAACTTGGAGATGCAAAACACACTGTTCCAAAATCTTTATTTTATCTTATAGATGGCCATGTTATTTTCTTCCAAAAGTAAAAAATCCATATTCCCATGGGAACCAGAGAGGCTAAATTGTTAATACATCTCCTTAGAGCCTGTCCTTCTTGGAGTTTTTTTTTTTTTTTTAATTTTTTATTTTATTTTATTTATTTTTTAAATGATTTGGTCACAATCAGAGGAGGAACAGCCAATGATCACAACCTGTCATACACGTTACCCCAAGGGTGGCTCCTGAGCCACACCACGTCTGGAGAAACAGAAAGAAGCAACTTTTCCTGGGGACACGGAAGGGCGTTGGGGAGGGGGCACAGCGCGTGTGCTCCCTCACCGTGTCACATGCACCAAGGTCTGTTGCTGAAGGCTTGGCTTTTGGTTTTTCTGAAATTCAGGTAGGAAAACTTGCTTCCTTTGGAAACTGAGACCCAGACAATGCCAAAAATCAGTTGATAAACAGGTCAGTCCTCTCTTAAGCACCCTGAAGAGGGTGTACCAATGTCACAGCACACAGAGAGCTAGCAGAGC
The DNA here is from genome assembly GCF_011764305.1 of Mustela putorius furo. NCBI lineage: Eukaryota > Metazoa > Chordata > Mammalia > Carnivora > Mustelidae > Mustela > Mustela putorius. Next base: position 8,779,888 of record NW_025422060.1, read on the forward strand.
TCAGACTATTTTTGTTTTGATTTTCAACATGTCTCTGGCTTTCATATGCAAGGTCCTCTCCTTTTTGGTATTTCTAGGTTTGAAGGGGGAAAAAAGGTTTCAAGTTGTATCTCACAAATCAACATCAGAAATCCCAAATTTCTGCGCTAGTTGAATATATTATAAAAGATTCTTCCAGTTAAATGAGGCATTTTTTAGTCTGGCTCACTAAATGTCCCCCAAATCTCAACAGAGTGGTATATTTTATTCTATTTTTTTTTTAAAGATTTTATTTATTTGACAGAGACAGAGATCACAAGTAGGCAGAGAGGCAGGCAGAGGGGAAGGGGAAGGGGAAAGCAGGCCCCCTGCTGAGCAGAGTGTCCAATGCAGGGCTTCATCCCAAGACCCTGAGATCATGACCCGAGCCAAAGGCAGAGGCTTAAACCACTGAGCCACCCAGGTGCTCCAGAGTGGTGTATTTTAAAGCAGCTCTTCAGGGTGGCTCAATGGGTTAAGCCTCTGCCTTTGGCTCAGGTCATGATCTCAAGGTCCTGGGATCAAGCTCCACGTCAGGCTCATGCTCAGAGGGGAGTCTGCTTCTCCCTCTCCATCTGCCCCTCCCCCCGCTAGTGTTCCTTCTCTCTCTCTCAAAATAAATAAATAAAATCCCCTTAAACAAAATAAAGCAACTCTTCATTGGTCTGTACGACAGTGTCCAAGCTACTCACGCACTTAGATATTTGAGTACCTATCATCTGGGTACCTATTATGAACACAATACTGTGCTGGGTGCTTCAAAGGATATGAAAAAGAATCCAGGTCACACTCGCTCTGTGATCTTACAATTTACAGGAGGAGAGATGGTGCAAATAAACAACCACAGTTCAATGCAGTAATTGTCCAGGTTTGGGGATGATGGGCATGTCTGCAGGGTAACTTGCAGTGCAATAAAGCTGTGTACAAAATTAGTAGGTATTAGGCAGTACATGGGAAGCGCCATAAAAGAGTGATGTTATTATTTAGTGCTAAGACATTAAGAACATTTAAATTCTATTTCAGAAAGAGAACAGACAAGGGGATAATAAAAATCAGAATACAGCATTTCCTACTTTGAAAAAGTGTTTTGTCATTGGGGTTTCCTACATGCTAGAGGAGAACCTGCAGGGGAGGTCAGGGCCCACATTATTATTCTATTACGGAAGACAAAGAAAAACCCTCAAGAGTTTTGTGCAAGGTGTTATTAACTGTTAACCTGAGACTCAAACCAAGGTTTTCTGACTTCAAACCTGACTTCTCTCTACTGTGCTAGACAAACTGAGAAGGCCTCCAGGCTTAGGTAATGTTTGAATTGGGCTTTGAAAACCAATAGGAGATAGGATTGTAATAGATGGAGTCTGGAAACAGGCTACGACATGGGAGCGCCTGGAGAGAACAGGCTGGAGAGAGGTGCACACTTGGGCAGGGCAAGGTGCTCCAGGAAGGAATGCTAAGAGACCAGGCTGACACGAACGCATGTTTTTAGCAGGAGGAAGAGGGAGATAAGGTTAGAAAGGTGAGCTGGAAGCAGACTACGAACGACAAAGGGAGGAGGAAAGGGGGCCTGGGTTTCTCAGAGGCTGCCTCGCAGAGCAGAGCAGCAACAACGTGGGAGCCATGTCCACAGCCAGGCTCTCACCTGTGAGCTTTCTGACCTTGGGCAAACTGACATTTCCAAAGACGCCTATTTTTCATTTAAAAATGGAAATAACAATACTTCTCCAGTACGGGAAGTGCCCTGCGTACAGCAAATGTTCGACTAACTGGGCTTCCTTTCTTCCCAAGTGGGTCCTAGGCTCTGCCCAGTGGAAGCTTCCGCCCACCCCTCCCTTCCACCGAGAGCCCGTGCCCCGCCTCTCACATCTGGGGCCCTGCTCTGCCGGGGAGAGGATGAGACGTTACACACCCAACTCAGTCCATGAGGGCAGAAGGGCAGGCAGGACAGCTGGCAGAACTGCCATGGTGAAAGAGGGGAGGAATGGGCGTCAAGACACCGGAGTCTAAAGCATGCTCAACTACTACTTTCCGTGTGCTCTGGCGCGAATCACTTGCACCTCCAAGCTCTGCTTCCTGTCTGTATAGCCGGTATAACACCTGCCTCATGCGCAGTTGTGATGTTAGCTAAATGATTAACCCCGGTATGTGACAGGCCTAACTGCAAACTTCGCCCGAACTTGAGACCATGAGTAATATCTAAGAGCGTCTCTGTCTGCATCTAAAGGTAATAGAAGCACATTTACAGGCGCGCTTCTACTCAAGGAAGCCATCAGTGTTCAAGAGTCTCAAGAGGCTCTCTCAACCTTGACTTTGCTTGCAATTGTTCAAGAAGCCATTTGTGGACCTAGAGGATGAGCAGGTCTACTGTTAGTGCTGTAGGAAACCTTAGAAACCATTCCGATCAGAGGTTTTTCCAGGGTGACGGGGGTGCCCTAAAAGCCGTGCAGATGCCCGCAGAGGTGGGGAGGTAGGTTTGGGATGTGTCACCTGTGATAACACACGAAGTTCTTACCATGGTGGCTGGCACACAGCCAGCTCTTCCAAAATGACCCCTACAGTTACTGGCTGTGTTTCCAACCCCAGGAAACGCTCAGGCCCACTTGGACGGACCTCCATGATATTTGAGGTTGTTTCTCACTCATGGAACTCCAGCCACAGGTGAGGTAACACATCAGGGCCCTTTCCCTCTGGGGAAGAAACAGGAAGCAAGCGGGACCCAGGCTGCCGGACTCTAGGTGAAGAGCACCCCCATTTAACACACGCACATGTCTATGTCTCCGGGAAGGAGATTTATGTTGTCATGAGAGGCTGGCGCCCTAGCCTGGAAAAGTGGGTAGGGATTGAGTGTGTCATCTTTGAGGAGACTCTGGGACCCTGGTGGGGGTGGCTGTCATTGGCAAAGCCATGGACAAAGATTTCAAAATTCCGACATCTCGATCCTGCTCAACTGGCATGGCTACAACATTTGCTTTCTTTGTCTTCTGAAAGCTGTGTAACCGAACCGAGTACTGAAAGGAATGAGGACAAGGCCAGGGCCTGGCATGTAATTGGAGCTCAAGAAATATTTGTCAAATGAATAAATGAATGAGATCGAACACCTGAGAAACAGACATGTTCCAAATTTCTATCTTATGACAGTAAACCTAAACAAAGCCCAACATCTCAAAAGAGATTTTATCAAAAGTTTGTATTATTGTTATGGGTAATAAACTTGCTGTCTCACTAATATATTTTCCAAAAGTGCCTTGTTCTTTCCAGTAAGGTCTCCTGATGATCCTTGAATTGTCTGGCCCAGCATGGTAGAGAGGAAAGGCCTCTGGACAGGAGCTGTGGGTCCGCTCCAGGTTCTGCTATTTCTGAGCAAGTTGCTTTACTCTGAGCCTCAGGTCTGTCCTCTAAGTAATGGGAATAAGAATGCCTGCCCCAGTGACCTTACAGGAAGTCAAAACCACAGGATGACAGAGGTGAAAGCAGTTCTTAAATGGATGACGCTCACTTAATATCTGATCCTGACAACACTTCCCTGCTGTAGCTTACAGCACCTTTTTGCACCTGGAACCTTCTCCAGCTCCCCTCTGTCTATGCAAATGGTCTCCAACTTTGAGGGAGACTCCCCACTTGACCCTCCATTTGATCCTTCCCTTCCCATGCTGCTGTGGCTCACTGCCCCGATGGTCCGTATTTGTTGGTTAATTACCGTTACTACTTGAGCGGCCTCTGGCAGGCCACTAAACATCTATGTCTCCTGTACAAAATGGGGAGGATAATGACTTACAGGTTTGCCGCGAGGGATAAATGAACATAATTCATGTGAGGGATTCAGGTCAACACCATGTGCACAGAAAGTGCACAGCAACGGGAGCTGTTACAGTCACTGAACATTGTTCCTTAACTGTGCTCTGAATGTGCCCCATCTCCTCAACTGGATTTCATCTTTGAGAACAAGGTCTCTGTCCTTTCCATTTCTTTGGTTACCCCCAATCCCACTCTCATCCCAGAAAAGCACTGAGCACATAGTCTTTTCTAAAAAAAAAAAAAATCTGTTGAGTTGATTAAAACAGATAATTGTTTTTCTCCAAACAGGACTCAAATTTTTATGGTCGCCCATCACAGCCCGCCTGACAATGTCAATGTCCACAGGGCAAAGTAACCTCCTCTGGCCCTATTATCACACTAAAAATGTGTGGGTAAGTCTGAAAGGACTCAGCCAAGTCATTCACACTACTGAGCTATCCTACCATGTTGGATGTGCTGCATTAGTCAACAGCCTAAAAATATTCCAGAGAAATAAATTTCATGTGGGAACACTGCCAAAACCTGGAGAACTCACTCTCTTTTCCTGAGATGTGAACTTTAATATTACAGGTGCGGATAGTATTAAAAATACGACATATGTCTGAACACAGAAAATCCTATACAACATCCTAGGGGCCATGTATTAGGACTAGATTGTATTTGAAACTGTTCTTCTGGCGTTTGGCTAACAAAATCCCTTGGATGTCATAAACCTCACACTGAATTCTACACCCTAGCAAGTAACATCACGGATAGACTCAAGCAATTTATAAAACAAGCATGCTTTAAATCTATGTTTTGAAATGAGAACCTAAAAACTAAAAAATGCCTGTTTTAGAACATCATAGACAACCAAAATCTTAATTTCCTATGTTTTCAGTAACTATTCCCAATTGCTCTAGAAATTATGATAGTGTAATCACTTATTCCTCTAGTTTTTAAAAAAATGACTGGAAATCACAAAATAAAAATGTTCTTTGGGAACTACATCTCACGTCCCCCAGAATAAGCAAGACTGAGAAGGAAGCCAGGCACACGTCTGCCACTGTTCAATCTTTGGTCTCCTCATGGCTGAGGCCTTCTTGACCAGAACTTGCAAAGCTTATTCTGATCCTGGTCTTTTGCTAATGTTCTCTTATCTTCCTGGACTCGAGCTGGGAAAAATGAAAGCAGCAACGTGTGCCCCTTTCAAGAGTTTGTATTTTCCTGAATTCTGAGAACTAGCATCTTCCTATTGTTCAGCCCCCTACTCTGTCATACCCAGAATTACCTCACTGTATAGCATCCTACTGTTTTCCAAACACACAGCAGCCTGCTTTGTTGGAGAATAACTCAACCAAGGACATGATGTTCCGTTTTTATGATAAATGTAAATTTTCTACTAATGGGCAAATTCCTCATTTCCAATGACTATATCGAGTAGTACTTAGATACAGAATTCCAACCAATCAAGCTTAAGGAACTGAAAATACAAAATTCCAACTGATTAAGTTTAAGGAACTGAAGAGAGTGCCAACCAAGAATATTCTCCTTCTGGGTTGTAGCATTTCACTTGACTATTCACTTTTTGGTTTTTAGTTCTCTTAACCGTAAACAGGTGCTGAGCACAGCTGCCGGCCTCAGTGACAGTCTCTGCTTGAGTACAGAGATCTACATGCTTTCAGTGGTCACTTATGACCACTAAGTTTGTTTGCTGATACTTCCCTCCTGTTTTACCTCACTCAAGTATCCGTTTTCATTTCTCTGTCCACCGCATCCCACCGTTTCTCTCTCTCAAAGCCAGAAAGAGAGATCCTGGTGGCTGAGGACTCCACCATGTGGCTTTCACGTTGTTGGGATCTGCACCAATCCTACGTCCTTCAGCCCTCCATACTCCTCAGGGAGCAGGCAAAGCTGACCCTTGCTTTTCATCACTCTTGCCCCAACTGTCTCCCAGTTTATGCTCCCTTGCCATGCAGCACCCAGCTCTTACATCACTACCAAGAATGGTGGGGATGCTCAGGATGGGCAAGATGGAAGCCACACGCCACTGTTTACTCTCTAATCCTACTTCTCCTCCTCTCTGGGTACTCACTCTTAGTGGCAAAATCGCAAGTTGTTTGCATTTTGGGTTCACAGTCTGCAAATAACGAACTGCACATTCAAGTTCTCTCCTGTATGACATTTGTCCCAAAAGCTGTACTTAGAGTGGCAATGCTTCTGACCACCTACTTATTCATCATGCAGCTAGCCTTGTCGGATGGTCTCCCGGACACCACTTTTGCTCGGCCTGTCCCTAAGGGGAGCTGGGAATGAGGATGGTAAGAGCAAAAAGTATGGCTAGTCACCCTGACCACAGGTATCGGGGTGAAATGCACACAGGTCCAGGAAAATGATAGCTAGTATTCTCAAGCGGTGGTTAGGTGGACAATCACACTTTGATTTTCCTTACGCTTTTTGACTGTAGATTTAATTTAATTTTGTCATGGCAGGATTAGCAACCAGGCCACAGAGGTGAAGGGACTTTATAATAAGACAGCATATTAATCCTCCATCCCACCCAAGGCAGAAGCAAAACCAAACAAATAGCAGCTTCCTGGAAATTGAATTTCTGTTATCCAGATGTCAAAGATGTAATACCCCAATTACACAAACTATTGCCAGTGAAGCATGCCAGCGAATATGCAATGTAAATGGGGTGAGCACAGAGCGACAAACCTGCACAGTCAGCATCTGGCTCTGAGAGTGAGTGATAATTAGCACTGTGTGTAGACACTAATAAACATTTATGTCTGAAATTACAACTTTTAGCAATGTTAATAAGGGATATATTGGCAATCTGTAAAATAAAAGGTCTTGAAAAGAATGTCATACATTAAGCAATGGCAGACATTTCCCGTTCTGGCACAACCTTTTTTTTTTTTCCCCTTCCCCCTAACTGCAAATGGCCACACTGTTTTGCTGAGAAATTAATTGACATAGGAACCTACCTAAATAAATGGGTTGTGTCTCTTTGGCCTCCCCATTAACATCGTTGCTGAATTCTGAGATCTTATATACCTCATGGTGATAATCTGGGATGAAAAAACAACCAAAAATTAAAATTCTAATGACCTGCAAGTTATGAAAAAAATAATAAAAACTAACTCTCCTTATATATAAGAAGTAGAATCTATACTTTAAATTATAAACATAATTTCCAAGAACTCAATTAATCACCGAATTTATAGTCACTAATAATCCCTAAAACTTTGCTTACTCTGAAGAAGTACACAGACTTGAAATATTACTTTGACTTTAGAAAATAGCTTTGCTGATCACATGGTTTTCACAGTAAATTTGGCCCAGAGATGCCAATTACTAGGTCTCTTTGCTTTCAAATGACAACTATGTTTATAAGGGAAAGAAAAACCTTGCCCAATCATAGGCCAGGAGGGTGATTCCAAAATTATCTCAACTCATTTCCATGAGTACAGTATATCAAGAGTATGCTTTAGGGTAACCCGACACTCAGTTTTCTCAGTTTACCCAGCAAAATCCCAGCCTTTAAGCAGCTTACCGGAAAGCACACACGAAAAATACTGATTTGTTATTTCAAATATAGTATAATCTAGATAAGAACGCGAGATTCTCATCTTTCTCACAATCTTTTGCATTCAGCTACTGCACTTTAATATGCAATAGTTTATTTGCTAAAAATGCACCTGCAGAGAGAAGAATCAGACCCATAATTTAAAGAGAGGAAAAAAAGTAAAAAGAAAAACTTGCTATGTCAGTCAAACTTTACAATACAGTACTTTAGGAGCTTCCTTCTTCTCTACCGAGGCTCCTGGGCTTGCCCATGGTCTATTATCTAAAAGGTAGGATCATCTAGGTGAGAAAATAGAGGTTCCTTCTTAACAGCCATTCCTTTTTTTGTGACTTGAGACCTGACAGAACAAGGTCTACAAAACTATTCTCACTTTTCAGATAAAGTAGGAAGTTTTCTGAGGTCATAAATAAGAAAGCAACCTACATTCCTGAATGAATCAATAGACCAACAGGCCAGTCACATATAGAGAGGTTTTTTTGTTTTTTTTTTTAAGTACAAATGACTGAGTAATCCACACAGAGAAAGAGGGAAGAGCCAAATATTTTGAATACGTAAAACGATCTCAGGCCTCTTTCATTAAACACTATCCAAACTAAATCAGGGGGAATAGACATGAACAGATCTTCAAAATGTCTATAATCAGACCATTTTCAGGCTAGCCAAAAGCAGGCTTTATTGAATCTACATCATAGTTAGCTCAGCTTAGCTTGAAAAGCTCTATTACTTGGAATCACCCTCTAATTTTCATCAGCTCACATGTGACTTCCCCAGGTTGCTGAAACAATCGCCTTGCTTTCTACTCTGATGCCAATGCTAGATAAAACAACAGAGAAAAGGGGACAGGTTCTGTGGTTTGGTTTTGACCTCAAGTTGACTCAAAGAAGATAGTTCAACAAGGTGATTCTAAACTCAGTACCAGGACTTGTGACATTAGGACGAGAAAAGTCACCTCTCTCTTATTTAAGGTGACACAATGCATTTTAATAGACATATATTTATTTCTGCTCTTATCTCAAGTTCTCATCGTCTCTGACAAAGTCCAGTCAGGAAAAGAAAGCCTCTGACAAGTAACTGAACACAGACAAGGCGATTCAACTTTCCCCTCCCCTGATAAAATAGACCCAAGCCCAAAGACCGCGATGTACACCTGTTAAATCGTCAGGAACCCGCTGGAATTTTTTTTTTTTTTTTAAATAGGGATACTTTTCTGACCGATAAGTGATCTCTTCCTAAACACCTTTCCAACCCAAATAACGTCTCTAGAAAAGATGCCGGAGGTCAACAATTCTCATTTGGGCTCGTACACCTAACGAGCTTCTTTCTGGTTCTTAAGAGAACCACCACCTTTTTTTTTTTTTTTTTTTTTTTTTTTTTTTTTTTTTTGCTTCTGTTTGGGGGAAAAAAGCAAACCCACAACCATTGGTCGGTATCCGTGTGTGCACGGCCTGACGGAGAGGCAGTTCTCCCCCACCCCCCAACCTAGCCACAGGAGTGGAATACCAAAGAAGGCTCTCGGCTCCCCAAGTGTCATTGTTTGCTAATTTCCTGATGTGCCCTCCGACTTGTTTACGCTGAATAACATCCTGCCTCCCCCCCGCACAACTTTCCCCGCCGCGCGGCGTGTGCGGCCCCGGCCCCCGCGGGAGGAGATTCGGGGGTCCCGGAAGCCCGGACCCCCGGCTGGGACGCGCGGCCGCGGCGCGGGGCGAGGGGCGGCGGGCCGGGCGCGGGGATGTTTACGCGGCGCCAAGTCCTCCCTCCGCCGCCCGCACGCCCCCCGCCCGGCCCGGCGCGGCCCGCCGCTTACCTCGGCTCACCAGTTTGAAGCTCTGGGATTTCCTGCTCCTTTTCCTCTCGGAGAACTCCATGGTGCTGGCAGGAGGCAGGGGCTGCGGCCGGTGGGCGGCCGGCGGGCGGAGGGAGCGGCGGCCGAGGCGGCGGCGGTGGTGGCGGCGCTGGCTCTTGTCACCCGGCAGCGGGAGCGCCAGGACCAAGGTCCGTGTCTTGAATCCGCAGGGGGAGGCAAAGGCAAGGGAAAAACCACCTCGAGCCCACTCGGGGGCTGCGGCTTGCGGGGTCGGCAGGAGGCGCTTTCCCGGGAGAAGTTGCCCCCGCCTCGCCGCCGCCGCCCGGTCCCCTCAGCACGCCCCCCGACCCCCTCTCATTCCCGGTCTCTGTGCCACACGCAGCCGGAGCCGAACTTTCCGTTGGGGAGCGAGTTGGGGGCGGGGAGGGCGCGGCGCGGCGGGCCGGGTGCTGCCGGCGCCCTGCGCGCTGGCCGCGGGCCGGCCTGGGCGCTGCTCCGGACGCGGCGGCGGCGGCGAGCGCGGCCCCGGGGACGCGGCGGGCGGGCCGAGGGCGGCGGCAGCGGCGGCGGCGGCGGCGGTGGCGGCGGCGGGGTGCGAGCCGGGTCGGGGCGCTGACCGCCCCCGCGGGAGGAGGGGCACCGGGGAGGAGGCGGCGCCGCCGGGACCCCGGGGCCACCTGCTGGCGGAGCGCGGCCGCCGCCATCCCCGGGGGCCCGGGCAGCCGCCACCCACCGGCCTGGACGCGCGGCGCCCTGAAGAGGAGCCGGAGGCCGCGGCGCAGCGCCCTCGGCCCGGCCGGCCGGCCTTCCCGCGGGGACTGCGGGCTCGGCTGGACGCGGGGGTCGGGGGGTCGGGGCGCTGCTGCTTGGGGCCCGGCTCTCGGCCCCGAGCTCGCCTGCCTGTCGCCACCGCTTCCCGGGGCCGAGCTTGTTATACGTAGTGCTGGGTGTCGGGGACCCTCCGGCCAGCCCACTCCTTGCCTTGAGAGGCAGGATGTCGGAGGGCCACATTCACGGGCTTCATGCAAGTTTTAGGAAACACACACACACTACACACACACACACACACACACACTACACACACACACACACACACACACACGGAGGGCCACACTCACGGGCTTCATGCAAGTTTTAGGAAACACAAATTACACACACACACACACACACAACTTACCCTCCGCGCTCTGCCGGGAAACGAAGAGATTTGAGAATTTACTGGTAAGAAGAGTATAGAAAAGAGTGAGCTTCAATTCTTCTTCACCAACAAAGAGGGTTGTAGAAGGATCCGGAGTTATATTCAAGGAGACAACTTGGAATGTGGGGCTTGGAGCGGGTGGAAGGAACAAGGGGTGCTACGTCAGTGGGTGCTCGATGGCTTTGCTGACTTTAGAGAAGAAACGGCCAAGGCAGGTGCCGGGCCGGGCGGGGCGGGGGGGGGGGGACTCTGCCACCTGGTGTAATAGTGCCAAAATAATTGACAGCAACAATGCTTTTATTACTTTTATATAACATTCTTCTCTGGGGAGCTAGGAGCACGCCATTTCCTTCTTAGAACCTCTTTAGGGTGGGAATGGAAGAGAATTTTACACCACCTGGGAATGGCAGTACAGGACGGTAATCTGACATGCTTAAAAGTACCTCACCAAACTGACCGTCCCTAGACCTAAATACAAAAGAGAGTAAAGAGATGGACAATGCATTCAGCCGGGTGGCAAACTCACGTGGCCCTAAAAGAGTGGCGAGGAATAAGGGAAAAGAGTATGTTGATAAATGCGATACATTTCATCACAGGTCACACTCAGAGGAGGAGACAGTACCTCTGTTTAACTGGGATACACGAATAGGACAACTTTGAGCAAGGGGGAAGCTGAAGGCAGCTAGGATACACAACACCAGGAAACAAAACCAAGGAATAAGGTAATCAGATAGTGGAAGCAAGCCTGGTATACCTTCTAAGGTCTTTTTGTAAGGCAGTATGCTGCAAGTGAGGAGGCTGGGTGTTCTACCTGACCAGGTGTGAGGAGAAATGTCCATTCACTTTTATTAAACAAACCTTAAACAAGAGGTTCTTAACCTTTTCTGGGTCATTGTTTCCTTGGAGATTATGTTCAAACCTAAGGGTCCTTCTCCCAGAAAATATGTAGAGGACACACAAAATTTTGTATAGTTTTCTTGGAGTAACTTAGACCCCTTGGAGCTCCAAAAGGTAGCAAAAGGGATTAAAGTGATAAAAAGGGATTAAATCCACTATGTTATTTGGTTCTCTTCCTTACCTCTCCCTTTCTTTCTTCAAAGTCAGGCAGTACACATCTCATGATGTTTTGAATGTTTCTGAAGAAACAAACATACCATTTTGTTATCTAGGCTCGGACCCTTTCTTTTTTGTGATGTTTACTTAAATGTTGTTCCCTAAAACCACAAGGTTGCATACTATACTGGTTGAGGAACATTTAGGATCGTTCCTGCCTTGGAGCATAAAATGAGATTTTATTATGCTTAAACTCTGGTGAAATCATTGCAGGTGTCACACCAGGAAGAAAATCTCTAGGGGAGAGATGAACACCTTTGCATTTTCAGTTAGAATAGAAATATAAGTTCCATGTATTGAAGAAAATATTTTTATATAATTAAGAATGAAATATTTTTTTAAAAATTTTATTTATTTATTTGACAGAGAGAGATCACAAGTAGGCAGAGAGGAAGGCAGAGAGAGAGGGAGAGGCAGCCTCCCCGCTGAGCAGAGAGCCCGATGCGGGGCTCGATCCCAGCATCCTGAGATCATGACGTGAGCCAAATGTAGAGGCTTAAACCACTGAGCTACCTAGGCACCCCAAGAATGAAATATTTTGAAGTAACAATGTTTTTAGATAGTAATAATTTTCCTTGACCCTTTTTCCTGGCTCGGCAAAGGTGGTCTATGAGTGAGTTGGTCTACAGAGGCCATGGGTCAGACCTGTCCTAAAAACACAGAGAAAATTAACAAATATTTATTTTTTATTTTTCACATTGTGCAAGTCACTATGCCTTTATATAACAAAAGTACGTATTCATAGCCTTAGATAAAGATTAATTATGATATTTAATAAAAAAGAGATTGCTTTGTGGGGCGCCTGGGTGGCTCAGTGGGTTAAAGCCTCTGCCTTCAGCTCAGGTCATGATCCCAGGATGCTGGGATCAAGCCCTGCATTGGGCTCTCTGCTCAGAAGGGAGCCTGCGTCCCTTCCTCTCTCTCTGCCTGCCTCTCTGCCTACTTGTGATCTCTCTCTGTCAAAAAAAAAAAAAAGAGAGAGATTGCTTTAAGCAGTAGGTATCTGTGTTTGTTGCTTGAACTACCATAACAAAATACAGTAGACTAGGTGGTTTAAACTATCAAAATTTATTTTCTCCCAGTTCTGAAGACTAGAAGTCCCAGATGAAGGTCTGGCAGGTTCAGTTCCTGGTGAGAGCTCTCTTCCTGGTTTGTAGATGGCTGCTTTTTCACAGTGTCCTCACATCAGAGAGTTCTGATCTTTTCCTCCTCTTATAAGGACACTAATCTATTAGCACTGCATCCTCAGGACCTCATCTAAACCTATTTCCCAAAGCCCCCACTTCTTAATATGGTCATATTGGGGGTTAGGGCTTCAACATATGAATTTAGGAGAACACAGTTCATTTAATAGCATTTTTGGTGAATTGAATGTATCATTTGTATTGGGGCATCCTGGAAAGTCAGGTTGGAGATTATTTCTCTGGAGGTCATTTCTCTGCCTCAATAGTACAAAGCCCTGAAATGTTTTAGAACTATAGGTTTACATATTACATATTATTAAAGCTCAGGGAAATTAAATAACCTGTGGCTTCATGGGGCTCAAACATCAGATGAGAATACAAAAACTCAGTTGATTATGAAGATTCAACATAGATTTTAATTATTGGTAAAGACATGTAATTTGGCCAGAAAACATTTAATCAAGCTTCATCCTAATTCTTAAAACTCTTTTGAAAACTCTGTCTTAAGAGAAATAGCATTATGAACTTTCCATCTTTAGTTAGATCTCTGCTGTCCAATAGAAATATAATGCCGGCCATTATAAAGAATTTAAAGTTTTCTGTTAGCCACATTAGAAAAACTAAAAATAAGCTGGTTAAATTCATTGTAGTATACCTTATTTAACCCAGTGTATTAAAAATACTATCATTTTGACATGTAATCAATATAAAAATATGAATGAGATATATTATGTTCATTTTTGTATGAAATTTTGAAGATGATGTGTATATTTTACTTAGAGGACAGACAGATCAATTCAGATTAGTGAAATTTCAGGTGCTCAGTAGCCACATATGGCTAGTGGCTACCACACTGGACAGCTCTGATTTATAGGAATTATGATTTGATCCATGCTATTTATATACAGAGAGACAACTGCAACCTTGTTTGTTTTATTAATAACTTTCAAAAAGGAGATAAGCAGGATGGTATTATTGGGCTTGAAACTTTATAAATCTTTAATTGGAGTTTCTGGAATTGAGTATTTTGTCCCAGGTAGATTCTGGAATCCTTCAGGAAGATTTAATGTTAGGATAAACATTAACTTTTCAGTTGAATGAGAATTGCCTATCAGAAGGGTCATGGAAAGAGTGGGCAGATCTACTTTAGTACCAATTATCAATTTATCAATTTGTTGCTGGCCTAACTCAAGTTCCTCTTTCATTTACTTTATGGGTTTTACTTACTGTGTTTTAGAAGAATGGAAGTTGTATTTCTAAGAGATTACTTAAGTGAAAATGGTATCTTGGAAGGCTCCACAAATATTACCTTATAGCATTGATATTTTTACATTATCTAATACTCTTAGTTGCTATATGAGGTTGGTAGATATTACTACCAAGAGGAATTTGCAAATGAGGAAAATCCTAAAACTTTTTTTTTTCTTTTTAAGGATTCCATTTATTTATTTGACACACAAAAACACACAGAGATAGCACAAGCAGAGGAAGTGGCAGGCAGTGGGAGAGGGAGAAGCAGACTTCTTGCTGAGGAGACCCTGACTCGGGGCTCCATCCCAGGATGCTGGGATCATGACCAAAGCCAAAGGCAGCCGCTTTAACCAACTGAGCCACACAGGCATCCTAAAACTCTTTTTTTAGTGAAACTTCAAAATGGTATACTGGTTTTGTGATTATCTTAAATGTGATGCATTTCTACATTTCTACATTTCTGTCGTTTCTTTAAAATAAATATTTAATGTTCTTTTTTATTAAGATCTAATTTATATTTGGTAAAGAATATAAATATGGTGTGTACACTTCAATTCCTTTTACTTGGGTATACATCTGTGTAAACTCCCTCCCCCCAGATTAAGATACAGAACATTTCCAGCCCAGCAGCAGGCTCCCCTGTGGCCCCCCTACCCCAGATAATCCCCTAGGGAAACCACAGTTCTAACTTCTGTCACCATACCTCCATATGTGCCTGTTCTTGAACTTTCTGTTTTGTGTCAGGCTTCTTTTGGTCAGCGTCCTGTATGTGAGATTCATTCATGTTGGCTAGAGGGACGGTTCACTCTTTTCCATTGCTGTGTGTTTTCTTTTTTTTTTTTTTTTTTAAGATATTATTTATTTATTTGACAGAGATCACAAGTAGGCAGAGAGGCAGGCAGAGAGAGAGGAGGAAGCAGGCTCCCTGGTGAGCAGAGAGCCCGACACGGGTCTCGATCTCAGGACCCTGAGATCATGACCTGAGCCCACGGCAGAGGCTTTAACCCACTGAGCCACCCAAGCGCCCCTGCCCTATGTTATTTCATCATCTAAATCTACCACAGTTTTTTTTTTTTTAATCCATTCTATTGTTGATGGATATTCTTGTACATTTGCTTTTGTCTATTTTAATGGAAGTGTATTAACGTACCGTGTTATATTGGTTTGAGGTGTACACTATAATGATTTAACAATTCTATACTTTACTCAGTGCTCCTCAAGGTGAGTATGCTCTTGATTCCTTTTATCTGTTTCGCCCATTCCCAACCCCCACCTCTCCTCCGGCAGCCACCAGTTTGTTTTCTGTTCTTAAGAATCTGTTCTTTTATTTCTTTCTCTCTCTCTCTTTTTTTTTTTTCTTTTGTCTGTTTGGTTCATTTTTTAAATTCCACATGTGAGTGAAATCACATGCTATTTGTCCTTCTCTGACATATCTCACATAACATTATACCCTCCAGATCCATGCATGTTGTTGTACCTGGCAACATATCTTTTTTTTTTTTTTAAGATTTTATGTATTTATTTGACAGCAACAGCAAGAGAGGGAACACAAGCAGGGGGATTGGGAGAGGGAGAAAGAGGCTTCCTGCCAAGCAGGGAGCCAGATGCAGGGCTCAATCTCAGGACCCTGGGATCATGACCTGAGCTGAAGGCAGACAACTAAGCCACCCAGGCACCCCAACATATCTCTCTTTTATGGCTGAGTAATATTCCATGGTATATCTGTACCACATTTGCTTTATCCTTTCATCTATGCGTGGACATTTGGGTTCCTTCCATATCTTGGCTATTGTAAATAACACCGCAATAAACATTGGAGTGCATATGTCTTTTAAAATTAGTATTTTTATTTTCTTTAGATGAATATATAGTCATGGAATTTTTGCATCATATGGTGATTCTGTTTTCAGTATTTTGGGCCCTCTGTACTGTTTTCCAACAATGCATCAGTTTGCATTGCCACCAACAGTTCACAAGGGTTCCTTTTTTCCCACATCCTCACCAACACTTATTTCTCATGTTTTCAATTTCATTCATTCTGACAGGTGTGAGGTAATAACTTGTTTGGTTTTGATTTGTATTTCCCTGGTGATGAGTGATGTTGTACATCTTTTCATATGTCTGTTGACCATCTGTATGTCTTCTTTGGAAAAATGTTTATTCATTGCCTCTGCCCGTTTTTAAATTGGATTATTTGTTGTTTTTGTGCTGAGTTGTATACTTTATGTACTCTGGATATTAATCCCTTATTGGATGTATCATTTGCTAATATTTTCTCCCGTTCAGCAGGTTACCTTTTCATTTTGTAGATGGGTTCCTTCGCTGTGCAAAAGACTTTCATTTTGGTGTAGTACCAACAGTTTACTTTTGCTTTTGTTTTCCTTGTCTGAGGAGATATATCTAGAAAAATGTTGCTAAGACAACAGCAGAAAGATTACTGCTTATGTTTTCTTCTAGGAGTTTATGGTCCCAGGTCTCACATTTAGGTCTTTAACCCATTTTGAGTTTATTTTGTAGATGGTGTGAGATAGTGGTCCAGTGTTATTCTTTAGTGTATAGCTGTCCCTTTTCCCCAACACCATTTGTTGAAGAAACTGTCTTTTCCTTACTGTATATTCTTGCCTCCCTTGTCATAGATTAATTGACCATGTAAGTATGGATTTATTTCTAGGCTTTCAGCCTGTTCTATTGATCTATGTGTCTATTTTTAGGCTAATACCATACTGTTTTGATTACTATAGCTTTGTAGTATATATTGAAGTCTGGGATTGTGATAACTCCAGCTTTGTCCTTCTTAAGATTCCTTTGGCTATTTGGCATCTTTCCATACACATTTCAGTATTGTTTTTTCTAGTTCTGTGAAAAATGCTATTGGTATTTTGATAGGGATTGCACTGAATCTGTAGATTGCTTTGGATAATATGGACATTTTAACAATATTAATTCTTCCAGTCCATGAGTGTGGACTATTTTTCCATTTATTTGTGTTGTCTTTAGTTTCTTTCATCGATATTTTATAGTTTTCAGAGTATAGGTCTCACCCCTCCTTGGTTAGGTTTATTCCTATGTATTTTATTCTTTTTGATGTAATTATAAGTGGAATTATTTTCTTAATTTCTTTTGCTGCTACTATGTTATTAGTGTATAGAAACACAAGATATGGGGTGCCTGGGTGGTTCAGTGGCTTAAAGCCTCTGCCTTCGGCTCAGGTCATGATCCCAGGATCCTGGGATTGAGCCCCGCATCAGGCTCTCCGTCAGCAGGGAGCCTGCTCCCCTTCCTCTCTCTCTGCCTGCCTCTCTGCCTGCTTGTGATCTCTGTCTTTGAAATAAATAAATAAAATCTTAAAAAAAAAAAAAAGAAACACAAGATATTTTTGTATTTTGGTTTTGCATCCTGCAATTTTATGGAATTCTTAATGAATTATGTAAGTAATGTAACTATTTCTGATAGTTTTTTGGTGGGATCTTCAGGGTTTTACATGTACAGTATCATGTCATCTGCAAACAGTGACAGTTTAACTTCTTCCTTAATTATTCAGATGCCTTTTTATTTCTTTTCCCTGATTGCTGTCATTTGGACTTCCAGTACTATGTTGAATAGAAGTGAAGGGAATGGACATTCTTGTCTTGTTCTTGAGCTTAAATGAAAAGCTTCCAGATTTTAATATTGAGTATGATGTTAGCCATGGGTTTTTCCACATATGGCCTTTATTATGTTGAGGTTTGTTCCCTTGCAACCCACTTTTTTGAGAGTTACCATAAACGAATGTTGAATTTGGTCAAATGCTTTTTCCACATCTATTATGATGATCATATGACTTTTATCCTTCATTTTCTTAATGTGGGATGTCATGTTGATCAACTTGCAGATATTGAACCATCCTTGCATCCCCAGAATAAATTCCACTCGAACATAGTGAACGATCATTTTATTGTAGTGTTGAGTGGGGTTTGCTAATATTTCATTGAGGATTTTTGCATCTATGTTCATCAGGGTTATTGGCCTATTGTTTTCTTTCTTTCTCTTCTTTTGTAGCATCTTTGTCTGGGTTTTGGTATCAGGGGAATGTTGGCCTTGTAGAATGTTTGGTTTAATTTACCTGTGAAAACATTTTTCCTGGAGTCTTGTTTGTTGGGAACTTTTTTGATTATCAATTCAATTTTGTTACTAGTAATTGGGCTATTCATATTTTCTATTTCTCCCTGATTCAATTTTAGAAGATTTTATTTTCTATGTAGTTTGTGTTTTTATTCTCAATGTTCTTTTTTTTTTTTTTTTCTTAAGTTTCTATTTATTTATTTGCTGGGGCACCTGGGTGGCTCAGTCATCTGCCTTTGGCTCAGGTCATGATCCACCTGGGGTCCTGGGATCAAGCCCTGCATTGGGCTCCCTTCCCAGCAGGAAGCCTGCTTCTCCCTTTCTCACTCCCCCTGCTTGTATTCCTTCTCTCCCTGTGTCTTTCTCTGTCAAAAAATAAATAAAAATCTTTAAAAAAAAAGAAAATAAAATAAGGTTTTATTTATTTATTTGAGAAAGGAGAGCAAGAGGGAACACCAGCAGGGGTTGGGGAGGGGAGAGACAGAAGAAGAGGGAGAAGCAGATTCACTGTTGAGCGGGGAGCCTGATGCAGGGCTTGATCCCAGGAACCTAGGATCATAATCTGAGCTGAAGGCAGAGGCTTCAGGCACCACCTGTGCCACCCAGGTGTCCCCATTCTGCATATTCTAAATATCCTTCATTTTATTTATTTTTTGAGTGAGAGAATGAGAGTGAGAATGAGTGTGTCTGTGAGCATTTGGGTGAGGGTGCGGCAAAGTGAGAGGAAGAGAGAATCTCAAGCAGGCTCCATGCTCAGTCCAAGCTCAGCACAGGGCTTGATCTCACAACCCTGAGATCCTGACCTGACCCCAGATCCAGAGACAGAGGCTTAACTGACTGAGCCACCCAGGTGCCCAGCCTCCTTTATTTTAATGAAACTAATTTTATAAACCTATTTATGTCATGTTTAGAAATTATTTTCTATCTGTATACACTTCTCTTTTAAACTTGAGTTTATCAGTATGTTAGCTCCCTGGAGATATTGTAAGAACTTATCACAAACTTGGTGATTTAAAACAATAGAAATTTAGTCTCTCACAGTTCTGGAGGCCAGAAATTGGAAGTCAGTAAAGCTGGGCTATTGTCAGGTGTCAGCAGGGCTGTGTTCCCTACAGAAGTTCTAGAGGAGAAGTGTTCCTTATTTCTTTCTGTGCCTTTTCTCTTCCAGCTTCTGGAGGCTACTGGCATTCCTTGGCCTGTGGCCACATCATTCCCATCTTTGCCTCCATCTTCACTACATCATTTCCTGTATATGCATGAGGTCTCTCTCTGTCCCTGTCTAATGAGGACTCTTATGATGGCATTTAGGGGCTACTCTGATTATCTAGGATCACTCCTCTCTCCCCTTAATTTAATCACATCTGCAAAGTTCCCTTTTCCATATAAGGTTATACATACAGGCTTTGAGAATTAGGACATGGATCTTTTGGAGATCCATTATTTGGTCTCACACTCCAGTTGGCCTCCAGAGTAACTAAACCTCAAGACAAGATCATGATATTATAGACAAGTTCTGGCTGGAAGTTGGAAGACTTGAGTGTATTTGTGTAAAATGTTAATATCTGTGGGCTTCAGTTTCTTTATAGGAATGATAGCATATGCCTTAACTCTACAGAGTTGTTTGGTGGTGAAACTCTGCATATAAAAGGGATCTGAGGGGCGCCACCTTAGTTAAGTGTCTGCCTTCAGCTCAGGTCATGATCATGATCCCAGGGTCCTGGGATCAAGTCCTGCATCAGGCTCCTTGCTCAGTCGGGAGCCTGCTTTTCCTGTATTGCAGTTCTCATTTTTGCAGCCTCAGAGGGTCCAGGCTGGGGGCGGAGTTAATCCGGATTCTATCCCAAACACGGGAGACTGTAACATCATATTTGGAGTGTCCCTCTGGTATCAGACTTACTGGGTTTGAAGTCCAGCTTGATTGCTTCCTAGTGGTACAGTCTTGGGACTATTTGGGGTCTGAAATAATAGAGTATCCTTCCAGCACTCTATCTAGGGACAATTTAATATGAAGACTTGCTCACTAGTAGAAGGGGACTGACTAGTTACAGGAGTAAAAGTTGTGTGCCAACCACTACCTCTTGGCTGAAGAAAGGAGACAATAAAGGAACTAAGGGCCAGGGTGGGAGTCAGTCCTCCTCAGAGAAGCTGTGGATACCTCAGGAACATGCAGCCTGCTGGTGGGGAAGGTAGGACCAGAGCTGTGCTGCAGAAGCCGCTAGGGAGGACAGTGTGGCCCCAGGTACAGCTGGGACTCCTCCAAGCTGCCTTCTGGTTTCTCCTGATGGAAGAACAAACATGGAGGGTCAGGGCCTGGAGGGGAGGGTCTTCCTGGCATGTCCCTCTGGTGCCCTCTATTGACACAATATTTGGCCAGTTCCAGCTCACAAAACCTGGCAAAGGAGGGTGGGTTTGGAGCCGATGGACAATACAGTGATATCTGGCAGTTATTTTTTCTCTTAGGCTTTAATGTTCTTCGTCTAGAAACTGGGAATAATTGTGCCCCCAGGTAGAACTATCGTACAAAATAAATGAATTAATGCCTGTAAGTGCTTAGACCAGTGGCTAGCACAATCTAGGTTAGCTATTCCAACCGATCTTATTTATTTCTCATTCCAGGTCTGTGTCATGTGCTGACATGGAGAGAAAAATCTGACACTCCCACTGGCTTCATGGAGCCTCATGTTTAGCACCATAATTACCTGGTCAGATTTGAGATACTTCCGAGGTTATATTTTAAGGACAAATACTATCTCAAAGCCTACCCTCAAGAATTTAAAAAATTTCTCCCCATAGTAGAACAATTTGGCGGGGGGGGGGGGGGGATCTAGTTCTTTTTAGCAGAGAATATGCATGCTATTTTTCTGTCTGACTCTGTAAATGGAGAAGTCAGTGCCAAATTAGTGACTTCCTTTAACCAATCCTTAACTGCATGCTGTGGGTCAGGCAGTGTTCTATGCATGGGGGTATAGGAGAAAACAAGACAAAAACAAAAAATTTCTGTCCTCGTGGAGCTTAGATTCTAGGTGAGAGCCAGAGGACAGACAATAAATAAACTAAAAAATGATGTAGACGTACTAAATACTATGGTGAAAACTAAAATTGGGAGCAAGGATAAATTTGATTCTTCTCAAATCTCACTACTTAAAAGGAATCGTGTGCACATGTGTTTTGGTACCAGATCCTTGTCCATTCGGCGATTCTGTGTCATCTGTGGAAACCAGAAACCCCAGGTTTCCTGTGCTGGAGAGCCTGTGCTGGGAAAGTTTTCCTTTTCACACAGAGGAATTTTGGTTAAATTGGAGTTAGGGGGTACCTGGGTGCTCAGTGGGTTAGGCCTCTACCTTCAGCTCAGATCATGATCCCAGGGTCCTGGGATCGAGTCCAGCATTGGGCTCTCGGCTCAGCAGGGAGCCTGCTTCCCACCACCCCTGTCTGTCCCTCTGCCTACTTGTGATCTCTCTCTCTTTCTGTCAAATAAATAGATCCTTGATAATGAAAAAAAAATTGGGGTTAGGCTCTTTTATTTTAAAATCTTCTTCTCATACTATAAACACGTGCACAATTCAGATTCATCGCACCCAGTTTCACATATACTCTGTGAGCAATAAACTCCTCTTCCTTAATGTTCTCTTAACTGTTAGATTGTTGGTGACGATGTCGGGAGAGTTCCTAAACCTCATCTTTTTTCACCTATATGTTGAATGGCAACATCTCCTTAAATCTGACTAGGACCTTTGTGTTAAGTTCTTTAAAAAAAAAAAAAAAAAATTCTTTCTCTTTTCAATATTCATGGGAATGGCTGATCTCCAACCTATGAAATGAAAGGAGAAGTTTTAGAAGAATCTCTTCCATTTAATTCCCCCACTGTAGAGACTTTAGAAACAGGCCTCAAAATTATAGGAACCACAAATTTAAAAAGTGTTAGTTTGATATGTCTGAAATTAATGCTTTAATTTATTCACCACAGAATGTCTTCACACATCGCTGTTGTGTGTAATTTATACCATATACTGTCTACTCAAGTTAATGTGTGAAGCATGGTTAAATTATGCCTAAAATGGAATATGAAAACTATCTACAATATGGTGACGGGAAAAGGGCCTAAGTAGGAGTAATGGGGCAAAATTTAAATACGACAAATGAAAATAGAAGCTTCAGAAAAACTGTCAGGTGTCTAAGATGAGCCTAAATGGAACACGCTCCCCAGAAAAGACTTTAAGACATTCAGAGAAGTCTACTGGGAAAGGGGCAGACAAAGTTCTAGAAAATATTTCTATAGGGAACACGTAATTGTACATGTGGCCTAAAAAATGGACTAGATAATCTAATAGGCTTTTGTGTGTCTCATATCTTCAGTTTTCAGTCTTTGGTTAATCATGTCAAAGAAGCTTTGGGATAAAGATCAAATGAACAATTCTAGAGAAAAAGGAGACCTATTTTGTCAATATGATTTCATTTGTTCTTTTCCCCAAAGTGTATAGCATGCTGATAGGACTGTCATTCATTTTTCTTATGGCTAATTTAAGGCTGGTAAAAGGGGCCAAACCCATAGCTCAGGAGAATGCAGTCTGCCCTTCACCCCCCTGACCTTGTGCTCAGTCTCATTCTCAAGGCGTCTGGGGGAGAACCGTAAAGGCAGGATGATCTCCCAGTGATCCAATTTGGTTTTGTTTTTGAGATTAATAATACAATGCTAGTAAGTGTTGTTAATATTAGCAATTTGGAGATTGTTTTCATTAATTCACTGAAGCTCCTGCTTATGTGCAAGGCACTTGCTTCTTCTAGGTTTTAGGCCATGTAGGAAATACAGGTCTCTGGGAGACTGCTCCTGCCTTCAGTGGTATACAGCTCGGTCAGCTGCTAAAATGAGAAAGAGCTGCTGTGTTTACAGTGGGCCATCACTTCTAAAACGCCGAAGGCACAATGGGAAATGGAATTGAGATTAGGGGCTGGGGAGAGGGGAAGTGCAGGAAGAGGTCGCTAGGTTGGGTGGGTCTAAGTTTATTTCCCTCTGTGATGTTTAATAGTCTTGTTTTTACTCTTATATTAATCAGGGCTTTCCAGAGAAACAGAATCAATAGGGGATATAGATACAGACTCAGATATAGAGATCTGAGGAACTGGCCCGGAGGCGGAGGAATCCCACAGTCCAGTTCTGGAAGCTGGAGACCCAGGAAGGTCAGAGGTGTAGCTTGGTCCGAGTCTGAAGGTCAGAGAACCAGAAGAGCTGAGGCTGTAACTCTCAGTCCAAGGGCAGGAGAGGACTGATGTCCCAGCTCAAGCAGGCAGGGAGGAAGGCAAAGGGGTGAATTCCTCTTTCCACTGCCTGTTTTCTTCAGACCCTCAAGGGTTTGGATAATGCCCACCCACCCACTTGGGGAGGGCAATCTACTGAACCAGGCCCACCAAGTCAACTGTTAATCTCATTTGGAAACACCTTCACAGGCACACCAAGAAATAACATTTAATTTGAGTGCCCATGTCCCAGTCCAGCTGACAGATACAATTAATCATCATCACAACTCTGAAGTTGTATTTCAGCAAAAGAGCCTAAGTTTTGGACTTTGCTAGAGGAGGCATCTCAGGACAGTCTCTTAGCTGTTGTCTGCACCACCATCCCTTACACCTCGCCCTGTTTCACTCATGCCCTGAGCGCCTCTCCTTGATCCCCTGCTGTGTTCTCTGGTTTGGGGCAGAGGGTGCTCTGCTCTCACAGGAGCCGAGTCACCCCCTATGAGCCCACGGCTGCTGCTGCTGCCCCCAGAACTAGCACAGCCCAGGTCCACTCCAACAGTGGGGCCAACCAAGGGCCTCTCATTGCTTCCACACATCCTGGGTAGCTAAAATCCTTGCTTAGGAATGCTTGAAAGAGATCTCTATCTTAGGGGGGACCTGTAGTTTTTTAAAAAGCAAAGCAAAACAAGTAAACTGGAGGTCTGCTATAAAATTCAAGTGATCTGGTACACCTTCTGGTTTCATAAATTGGTTATTAGTAATTAATAATCCATGCAGATATGTTCTACCATTTTAGTACTTTTTTTTTTTTTTAAGATTTTATTTATTTATTTGTCAGAGAGAGAGCGAGCGAGAGCGAGCACAGGCAGACAAAGTGGAAGGCAGAGTCAGAGGGAGAAGCAGGCTCCCTGCAGAGCAAGGAGCCCGATGTGGGACTTGATCCCAGGACGCTGGGATCATGACTTGAGCCGAAGGCAGCTGCTTAACCAACTGAGCCACCCAGGCATCCCCATTTTAGTACTTTTTGCTAATTTCACCGAAGTCGTTTATTTTTAATTTTATTTAATTAATTTATTTATTTGACAGACGGAGATCACAAAGAAGCAGGCAGAGAGAGAGGAGGAAGCAGGCTCCCCACTGAGCAGAGAGCCTGATGCAGGGCTCAATCCCAGGCCCCTGGGATCATGACCTCAGCCGAAGGCAGAAGCTTTAACCCACTGAGCCACCCAGGCACCCTATTTTTTATTTTTTTAAAAGATTTTATTTATTTATTTATTTGTCAGAGAGAGAGTGCACGCGCACAAGCAGGCAGAGTGAGAAGCAAGCTCCTCGCTGAGCAAGGAGCCCAATGCTGGTCTTGATCCCAGAACCCTGGGATCATGACCTGAGCCAAAGGCAGCAACTTAACCAACTGAGCCACCCAGGTGTCCCATCGAAGTAGTTTATAATTTCATTTTAAATGAGATGTAAACATATTCTGTATTTGCTTTGAAAGTAATGCTCAACCCCCAGGAAGCTACGCGGCACTAGTTTCAATCTCTGAAGCATTAGGCTGAGCCTGCTTTTTCTTTTCTTATGAGGATGAGCAGTATTGAAGGTGAGCAAGTGAGAATAAACCAGGCTAGACTGTGTTTATCTCTGCAAGTCTTCACATTTCGACTCAATCTATATTAGCGTTTTTCTTTTTTTTTTTTTAAAGATTTTATTTATTTATTTGACAGAGAGAGATCACAAGTAGGCAGAGAGGCAGGCAGAGAGAGAGAGGAGGAAGCAGGCTCCCTGCTGAGCAGAGAGCCCGATGCGGGACTCGATCCCAGGACCCTGAGATCATGACCTGAGCTGAAGGCAGCGGCTTAACCCACTGAGCCACCCAGGCGCCCCTATATTAGCGTTTTTCAAGACAAAAACTTCATAGGCTTTTGAGCACTGAAAGGCCTACCTTTCACCCCTGAGTTTTTCCAGGTGGGCCTGGTTAGTTTAGCGTCTTTGATCTCTTTGTCTTCTCAGTCGGGCCAAACAGATTTCCTCCGGACTTTTGTGTTCCTATAAGCAGTTAGCTTTGCAATTCCCATCACCCTTTACAGAAACTGAGAGGAGACTTTGATTTCATCTGTACAAGGTGTGCTCACAAGGAAAGTACCACACGGCTATAGCATCATTTACGCTTTATGGACAAACTGACGTATCTCTCTCTAGTACACCAATAAAATATTTCCAGCTACTTAACCATCTTACTACTCTATGTCTGATTCTGCTGTTTCCAGAGACAGTTTACTATTATTTTTTGATATTCTGATGTTTTAGTTACTTTCTAAAAAAGATTATTTATTTACTTATTTATTTTTGTGTGAGAGGGAGAGAGAGAGTGCATGAGGAGGGGCAGAGGGAGAAGAAGATTCCTGGCCAAGCAGGGAGCCCGAAACGGAGCTCCATCTCAGGGTCCTGGGATCACGACCTGAACCCAAGGCAGGCACTTAACCAACTGAGCCACCCAGGTTCCTCCAGGTACATTTTTAATGGGCAACTCAAGACACTACCTAAGAATTCCCATTTTTAAGCCTAACGTATTCATTCCTGGTTGGTATTCTTCTCATTGATTGTCCTAAATTAGGGTTAACAGATCTCTGGGCATAACTCATAAGGGAACACCTAGCTAAATTTGAACTTCACATAAATAATGAATGCTTTTCTTTAAAGTATAAGTATGCCCCATGCAAAATTTGGGACCTACTCATACTAAGAAATTATTCATTCTCTACGTGAAATTGAGACTTAATTCAGTGTATCATGTTTTGTTTTGCAACCTTATCATAAATGGGAATTTCTGCTCTGCAGCATCTCCACCCTTCAACCCCCAGAAATTTGGGGGTTCAGAGTCAAAAGAGGGAGAAGGGGATATAGGAGTAGATACTTGGCTTTCGTTATTAGGTCTTTGGTAATTTCTGGGGTTTTAAACCCCCTTGGAAGCCTAGAAAAGTGGTACCTGAGGCATTCAGTGAAAGGAGAGAGGGACCCCAGGAATGAGGTTGCCCCAGGGATGAGATAGCTCTTCATGACATGGTTTACACATCCATTTAAATCAATATCAATTTATCCACACCCCCGCAGGCCTGCAGCAAAAGATACCAGTGAGTGTGTGGTCCTTGAACTGTTCATCTAGAATCCGTGGGCGGGTCATGTTGTACTGTATGCTATCCTGATAGTGTCTGGCTGAGGTTACTTATCATACTATTGCTGTTTAGTGAAATGGAATTCTGCTTGTAAGATGTTGGTATGACAAGGAAAAAGATTCATATTTCAGGATTCATAGCTTCTCCCCTCCTCACCTTGAAAAAGAGAGTTTCTTTTCATCTGCGCTGTCTCTGGTCCCAGGATTGCACGGGGCCAGGTTAATGCATGAGGAAGGGAATTAATACAGCCAAGGCCAGTTCGATTGATCTGAGGAAGCAGCATGATGAGAAAATACCAGATTGAGAAGATGAGAGGGGTAGGCAGAAAAAAAACAGGGTGCTCTATGTGTGCAAGGGGGCCTGGAAGAGAATGAGAAAGGGGGTTTTTGGAGGAATACAACAGAAAAGGAGGAGGTCTGGAGGCAGTGTTCCTGCCAGACTCCATGAAACACCAGAGAAGAGAAAGAAAAGATTAGAAGTTGTGCCACGGATTGTAAGATTCGTCCCCCTCTTGACATTTTTTGAGAGACTGTGGTTAATATTATTTTTATCTGATGACTTTTGCTTTCACAGAGATTTCCTCCGAGTGTGAATGGTCCTGAAACATATGTACATGTAACCCAGCTTCTGCCATTGACACAACAGGGGGAGGGAGGGTAAAGCAGGGCAGTAAGGATCCATTAAATTCTGATCAGACAGTTGTTGGGTAGCAAAACTGAAGCACTTGTATCTCCTGATTTCATCATATACAATTCCCTGTTGGGGGGAGTAGGGGGGCTAGAACTGTTATTCCCGACGGGAACACTAAAAAACAAATCAACCCTATCTATTCATGTCTTTGTGACATTATGGATTTTCTCTCTACCTTCATTCCCTTTCCTCACGTAGTTAAGTATATGTGTGACATGATGTATATATGACATGAGCATGAGAGAAATAAACTTATATTTTGGTCACGCAAGGTAGAACTTACACTCCAAATTAATGTGTTTTTCTTCCATAGTTGTCAACATGAATGCTTCAATCTTTGCATCTGTGCATTATTTCCAGATATTGCATTAACTTTGACACTGCATTGTTAAAAAAAATTGGGATCTCCTGTTTGGGTATAACCTTCAGAGTCTACGTCAAATTACTTTGATTATCTTCAGTAATGGGAAATCTTCTTCCTTAAGGATGCATTTGACTTTTGGAAACAGCCAAAGATAATTTGGAACATGCTTTGATGGATAAAGTACATAATCATAATAGATAACACTTCTGGGGGTGCCTGGGTGGCTCAGTGGGTTCAGCGTCTGATTCTCGGTTTTGATTCAAGGCGTGATCTCAGATTTGTGGGATTGAGTCCTGTGTCAGGCTCTGTGCTCTGTGGGGAGTCTGCTTGATATTCTCTCTCCCTCGCCCCTCCTCCTGGCCCTACTCACATGTGCTCTCTCTCTGTCTCTAAAATAAATGTTTAAAAAAGAAGATAACACTTCTGGATAAAAACAACTTAGGAAAATTGATGACGTTTTTGTATCATTCATAAACAAAAAACAGTTATAAAAATAAGGTATTCTAAGTTATTTTCGAGCAATGGATTGAGTTGAATGAAAGTATAGTCTACTGAAAAACTATTTCAAAATAACCATATGTTTGGAACTGTATTTATTTTTTCATTCATCTATACATTCAACATTACTTCAATAGATAATGCCTTGAGGACCTACCCAATCTTAGAATGGTAGCTGTTGAGAATATCTTAAAAATCTTAAAATCTTAAAAAAAGAAAGAAAGAAAGGAAAACTTGGTTCTTGTCCTCAAAGAACTTCTAATTCTATAGAAAAATAATTATGTAAACATGATATTAGTTTGCAGATCTTATCTGAAACCTTTCATGGGTTTTAGAACTCAGAATATTTCACATTTTTACAAGGTAATAGGAGGAGATTCCAATCACTGTGGCTGCAGAACATTACCCATAATTTTGTGCCTTAAAACAAAAACATGTATCTTTCTCATGAATCTGTGTTTTGGTCAAGGCGTGGGGTCATATCGCCCTCGACCCGCAAGGACGACAAGAAACCTGGTTCAGATGCATCTTCTCTCTCTTTTCTGCAAGTCTACACACTTATATATGCTTACATGACCAATCAGCGAGCAGGGTACAGGAGGAGGGAGCGAATCAGGCTGTGCACCTAAACGAACAACTTCGCTAGCAGCCAATGCTGTTTACTTCCTCTTTGGGCATTCCGCTTAGTCTCACGAGGCAATCCTAACCTGGCAACTAGCCAGGCACCATCTTTTAATGGCGGAGGCCGCCCTGGCCAGGGTCCTGCCTCCGACATCTCCCCCTTTTTTCTTTTATGGCAGGGATCGTGCCTGTCTTAGGTTGTCAGTGGCGGGGAATATCCTTACTCGTCATCAGACGTCAGATATCAATGATCTGCGTCCTGTCTTAGGTTGGTATATTCCCCCACCAATCTTACCTGTCGTTGACTACAGTAATGGGAAGAAGATTTCCCATTACTGACTAAGCATACTTAGCCACACTTGGGGGGATGTTCCAGCCTCGATGGCTAACAAGGCCTGCACCATGGCTTGCTGTTGCCTATGTTGCTGTCGCCTCCAAATACTAGCAGAATCAAGCCCACTACAAGGATTGTCATCAGACCAATTATGCTAGCCCATTGTTTCGTAAAGGTTAACACATCTTGCAATGTTTTGATTATCTCTGGGAGGGTTGCAAGCTCAACTCTGGTGTTATTTATCCTTGTTATGCCTAGTAGCAGGTGCTGAGTATAGTTTTGGAATTCTGCAGACTAATTCCCCCGCAAGTATTGGGAGAGCTGTTGGGAGACATCCTGTAAGTCACTCATATTAGTATAGGCTATGTGAGTTACACAAATTGCCGGGAAGGGTACTATACATCCCAGTCCCAATAGGGCCCCCCATATGTCCACTTGTTCTTGAACCAAATCCACTCTCTGGTTGACTATCAGGATTCCTGCTTGCAGATGTGCATTGATCTGAGTCTGTGTTTGAAGGGCAGCCGCCGTTCCTTCTGCAAGGGTGTTCACAGCTTCTGCAGTGGGTATAGTTGCAGCAAGCGAGACTGCTGCTGCCATGGCAGCTGCTGTCGATATAGACAATGCTATCACAACAGTGGCTGTGATACCAAAATCTCTCTTCTTTCTGGATAGCACCACCGGTAACTTGTCCTCTGGAATGGAAACTGGGATAGGAACATGGGTAGGGATACGCATAATCACAGCCAGCTTGAAGGCCGTGACATTCCAGCACTGGGAAAGATAGCAGTTCTTAGTGCAATTTAACGTATCATTCAGCTCACTAGCATTTGTTACGAGGAAAAGGAACGGTGGCCAGACGCATATGGGAGTGGGCTGATAATTAATATTATTGGGACAAGACACATTAACTGTTGTCTCAAAGGTACTAGAGTCATTTTGTTTATAAGAACAGTTGAGGAATTTGCCACCATTTAACATGGACACTGCTGAGATATCAGTACATGCTCCTAGCAAGTTACAGACCTGCCATGCATCAAAGGGAGAGGAGGGATTGCCTTGCTTAGGATTTTGAAAGGAATAATTGTACCCTGTAAAGGTATTATTTTTATAAGTAGGAAAGTGTGAAGTGAATGTAAAGCTATGCATTTCATTGATGTAAACTGAGCGCAAGGTACTCTGACATCCAGACCACTCCGGTGGCCATACCCTGTTATTGGTGCACCTGGGCAACTTAAAAGGTTGATATGGCCCCGAGGCATTAATAGGTTTCACAGGGGCCAAACCCTGGATCACAGGTGGTCCCATTGAGGTATGTTTAGCAAGCCTTCATCTAGGAACCATGGAGCCGCCTTTTCCACTGTATTCAAAAAGGCCCGAGCAGATTTTGCTTTTAGTGAAGTTCCATTGGCTTTCAGCAGGTCTTCTAAAGACCCTTCCAACCGCACTTTAGATACTTCAGATCCCATTATGAACACACAGACAACAGACGCAGACGTTAAAGACTCGCCGCTAAATTCTGGCTCTAAGGCCGCCCCGCTTCTTATTGCGGACTTGTAAAATCCCGGTTTTATGGCCACCCCGCCTCTTATTGAGGACTCGCTAAATCCCGGCTCTAAGGCCGTCCCGCTTCTTATTGTGGACTTGTACAAGATTCCCACCACTTTGATCGTGGTCCCTTCCCCGCTTACCTGCGGTTTCGATAAGAAAATCCCAGCTCTGTGGCCGCCCTGCTTCTTGTTGCGGTCTTGTACAAGTTTCCCACCACCTTTGTCATGGTTTTA
This sequence comes from Mustela putorius furo, assembly GCF_011764305.1. Taxonomy (NCBI): domain Eukaryota; kingdom Metazoa; phylum Chordata; class Mammalia; order Carnivora; family Mustelidae; genus Mustela; species Mustela putorius. Next base: position 8,810,619 of record NW_025422060.1, read on the forward strand.
CCCCACTTACCTGCGGACTTCTCTCTTGCACGGTTTTTCTATTTTTACTCCCCGCTTTACCGCGGAATTCCCACTTTTGAACGTGGCCTTTACTCCCCGCTTTACCGCGGAATTCCCACTTTTGAACGAGGCTAATGTCCCCGCTTACCTGCGGACCTTTACTCCCCGCTTTCCTGCGGATTACCTTGCAAGATTCCTTTATTTAGTTCCCGGGTGCCGGCACCATTTATCACCCTCGACCCGCAAGGACGACAAGAAGCCTGGTTCGGATGCATCTTCTCTCTCTTTATTTCCGCAAGTCTACACACTTATATACGCTTACATGACCAATCAGCGAGCAGGGTACAGGAGGGAGCGAATCAGGCTGTGCACCTAAACAAACAACTTCGCTAGCAACCAATGCTGTTTACTTCCTCTTTGGGCGTTCCGCTTAGTCTCACGAGGCAATCCTAACCTGGCAACTAGCCAGGCGCCATCTTTTAATGGCGGAGGCCGCCCTGGCCAGGGGCCTGCCTCCGACAGGGTCAGCTTGTCTTTGCTCTGCTCAGCCAAGGTGGGGGCACTTGAGTATCAAGGATAGGCATCACCTGAAAATGTCAATTCATTCTTATGTCTGGTCGTTGATGCTGGTCAGTCGTTGATGATGACTGGTAACTGAGATCTTGGTTGGGGCTATGGGCTAGAACAGCTACAGGTGGCCTCACTACATGACTGAGCTTCATCACTTCATGGTGGCTGAGTTCTAAGGGCAAGCATTTTGAGAGTGGAATGGAGAATAGGTAGAAGCCATATCACCTTCTGCGACCTAGACTTGGAAGTCAAGCAGTGTCACTTCTACTACTTTTATTCATAAAATCACTCCCATTTTCAAGAGGGGAGTAAAAATAGACCTCCCCTCTTGATAAGTGGTAAAGTTCTAGAAGAATTTGTGGGATGCAACACGTTGCAGTAGCCATTTTCAGAATGATGCATAAGGTAGAGATATGTATACCATTTGTTACATACTGTTATCAGTGGGATCTGAGGCTTCACTCTGCAGTGAAACCCATTAATATTTCTGCAGCAAAATTAATGAATATTAATAGAAAGTAGAATAAGTTGAGATTATAAATAATTGAGATTATAAATATAAGTAGTTCAATTCAGATCTTATCACCAAATGAGTTACCAAAAAAATTTCAGTTTTAAGAGATGTTCTGATTCCATCCAGACTTTCTAGTAGCTGGTTTTTGAGCTGTCATATAATTCACGCTGATGGGAGGCCATAACTATCTACAACACATCTGAACAAGAGACCGTAGGAGAACTGAAGGAGAAAAAAATCTTCACAGGACAGGTAGCTGAAAGTGGGTTATTTAGGAAGGGTGTTCCAAACCAAAGAAACTCCAAAAGAATGGATGTCTGAGTGGAGAAAAGCAAGATTTTCAAAACAGGTAGAATGTACGCATTAGAGAACACAAGAGGTCAGATCGTGAAGAGTCTTAGATGCCCTATTATGGAATTTGCATTTTATCCTGTAGAGACAAAATGGAGCCAATTAGGGGTTTTAAGCAGGAGAGAGATGTGATCATATTTGCCCTTCAGAATGATAATTTTGGTGACAGACAGTAGATTGAGGCAGATAAAGATAGGGTTCACTCAGAAAGATCTTCAACAGGCAACCAAAACTGATGATCACCTGAAATAAAAGCAGGAAAGAACTGTTGCATTTAGCTGCCATTTTCTTTTGTGCTAAGATCAGCATTAAGCATGAAAACTGTGATGTGGAGATGGAGAGGAGTTGTCAGATTGTCTCTTATAATTAATTAATTAGTGCATATATCTTCTTTACAGTGTTAACTAACACAAAACATAGATTAAAAGCCAACGTGCACCGTACCACATCCCATTACCCCAAGTCTTACTCCTTAAAGGCTACCACTTTCTCCCCTTTAAATGATTTCTTCTGGGATCTATATAAGGTGCCGCATCTGCTGCAAGTAACAAAATAAACCAATTTGAAAATATCTTAAATAATAACACTTATTCTCACAACAGGATATCCAGAATGGACAGGCTTCAGACACCATATTTGCTTCCATCTCAGCTGGCTCATCATAATCATAAGATCAATGCTTCTGTTCCAAGAATCATATGAAAAAAATCCATTGTAAGAAGAGGGACCATTCTTCTTGTGAGTCTTTGGGGTTTTTTTTGTTTTGTTTTCATTTTTCTTTTTTTGTTTGTTTGTTTGTTTGTTTAGTTTATTAGCAATTTTTTTTTCCAGAAGCTCTGCAGCTCCCTTTCCCTCCTGTGCCTTTGGCTAATTTGGGTCACATGCCTTGTTTGGATTCTGTATTGTCAACTTGGCATCACCGCCACCCCTTCTAAAGTCTCCTTTCCTTTGAAGAGAAGCCAGGAGCTACATTTGCTAGATTCCCCTTTGTTGTATGGTCCCAGGCTAGAGAGTACTGATGAGAGGCAACCTTGAGCCAATGTAATGGAGAGCTCATTATTCTCAGACAGTTGCAGCCAGAACTGGGGAAACTTCAAGGTGAGTTTTGAAAACCACCTGCTTGAACACTTCAGGTTGAGAAGGTCAGTAGCAGTTTCTCTAACCATTGCTCTCTTAAGTTTCTTGGGGGGAGGGGAATAAGCCACCAGTTCCGTGTCTTAAAGCCCCTTATAGCTAGCTCTGGTTTTATAGAATGATCTATGACCCTTCCTAAACATAGCACCAATGCAAGGGAAATGAATTACAACACTGATATAGACAAATCAGGATTTAAGTATGATTCCAGTGTGGAACACCATGGTAATATATGGGGAAATTTGACTTCAAGTAATGGTAGTGTAGCTCAGTCAAGCTGATCTTCCTACAGATAACAATGATAGAGTCTGGCTGGGAATGTTAAAAACCAACTATCTGAAGGCATTGGATGGAGACCAAACACAAGCAGATATTGAGGAGTCTACCTTTAAAAGATTAGAATTACGCCATTGTGGTTTTTGAGTTTGTTGTTTTTGCTCAAAGTTGTCCACCAGTCCATTATGTGGCTCAGAATGAAAACCTTACTGAATATTGGTGTTAGAGTATAGAGCTCAGGACTGGAAGAGCAGCTGGGGAGCTGCAAGGGCGCATCCTAGGAGGGAGGAGGTCATAGAGGTTGTGAACCTAAATCCTCATATAATCTCTGCTGAATTTCTTGTTCAGCTGCTGAAATATGCATCAGTAGGAGAGACCACATAGAGTACAAAGAAAAAGTGACTACTAGAAACTGAAAGAATTAAGCAGAGATTTCAGCTATCACCCAGAACAGAGGAGACAGACTTAGGAGTTTGAGTCCAGCCAATTTAACTCCCTGCTAGAACAAAAATCACAGTCTTCTTAACAATGTAACAGAATCCAGAATTTCTACAATGTATAATTTCTAATGTCTAGTATACAATAAAAGTAACCAAATGTGTAAAGAAATGGGAAAATATGACCCATATGCAAGAAGGAAAAAACAACCAAGGAAAACTAAACCTTACATGGTACATTATAGACAGAAACTTTAAAGCAGCTATTATAAATATGTATGAGAACTTATGGGAAAATATAGTCTTAATAAATGAACAGATGGCGAAACAGCAGCAAAATAGAATGAAAAGTCCATTTTCCTCTGTTTGTGCTACTCTAACAAAAATACCATAGCCTGGGTGGCTTAAATAACAAATATTTATTTCTCATACTTCTGGAAGATGGGCAGTCCAGGATCAGGGCGCCAGCAGGTCTGCTCTCTGATGACATTCTGCTTACTGGTTCAGAGTTGGCCATCTTCTCACTGTGTCCTTGCCTGGCAGAAAGAAGGAGCTCTCTGGGGCTTCTTGTACAAGGGCCCTAATACCATTCACGAAGACTCCATCTCATGACCTCATTACCTCTCAGAGGCCCCACCTCCTCTAATACCATCACACTGGGGGTTAGGATTTCAACATGTGAATGGCAGGGAGAGACACATTCCATCTACAGCAGACTCAAATGAAAATTCTAGGTGAAAAATACAGAAACTAAAATGAAAAACTTACTAGATATGCTTAGTGGCAGATTAGGGAATGCCCAAGAATCAGTAAATTTGAAAGCAGATAAATGGAAATTGTTCAAATTCCAGAAAAGGGAGAAAAGATAGAAGAAATATGAATGGATTTTTCAAAGAGCTCTGGTTTCTTAAACACGAGCAGTCTAATACATGTGATTAGAATACTAGGAGCCAAGAGAATAGGGAAGAAAAAATATTTGAAGAAACAATGGCTGAAAACTTAGCAATTTGGTAAAAACAATAATGGATCCAAGGACAGTGAAGCACAAACAAAATAAATACAAAGAAAACAACACTAGACACATGACTGACTATTGGATTCTAAAGATAAGGAAAAAGGAGTCAGGAGAAGAATAAGGCCTATATGTTACTTAGAGAGAAACTACAACACAAAAAAGGCAGACTTCTCACGAGAAACAGGGGAGACCAGAAGTCTGTGATACACACCCAGATCACACCAGTGGAAAAACCCGTTGCCCCAGCTGAGAGGAGTGCTGTCAGCAGACACCCTTCCATTTTCAGCCCCGTTAGGAGGGATTGACTCAACTGTAGAGCACTGACTTAAGATCAAGCCTCTTCCTGGACTGTAGAGCCAGTGGTTGATCAGGGTGGGACCTGACCATCTTGGCCCAATGCAAGACAAATCTGAAGGGCCATTCTTGCTCCAGATCTCCCCCCGGGGCGTTGGCTGAGGCTACCAAAGGACACGCATCAGAGCTCAATTTTTCCTTCTGACTACTCTTGCTTCCTTCTCCTTTCCACAGGTTTTGATACCAAGGAGACTCCTTAGTAAACATTCTGCTGGCTCAATTCCACCTCAGAGTCTACCTCCTAGGAAACCCAACCCATGACGACTATTGGATAACACCTATAAGTACTAAAATAAGTACAGCTGTTAACCCAGCTTCTATATGCTACAAAATTATCTTTCAAAAATGAAGAAAAACAAAGATGTTTTCAGATGGATAAAAGCTAAGAATTGGTGTGTTGTGCTATAAGAAATACTTAAGGGAATTCTTAAGTGGGAGGTGAATGACATCGGATGATAACTTGGATTCAATGGAAGAAATTAAGAGCACAGGAAATGGTAAATTTAGGGGTAAACAGGAGAAAATACACACATTTTCTTTTTTTTTTCCTTTTTTTTAAGATTTTATTTTCAAGTAATCTCTATACCCAAAGTGGGGCTTGAACTCATAACTCCGAGATCAAGAGTTACATGCTCCACCAACTGAACCAGCCAGGGGCCCCTGGTACCCATTTTCTTAATTTCTTGAAAAAGCATAGGATTGCATAATGCGGCTTATAACATAGTATTGTGGGTTTTATAACACAAGTACATATAGTAGATATGACAAAAATCTCACCAAGTTGGGAGTGTGGTAAATAAAACTATGATTATTAAATGTTGCTATATTTTATGTGAAGTAGTACAATATAAACTCTAAGTAGATTGTGGTAATATAAAGATGTATATTGAAGTCACTGGAGTAACTACTAAAATAATGGAAGATATATAGCTAAAAAGCCAACAAAGAAATAAAAATGGAATACTCTAAAAGTATTCCAACAACCCAAAAGAAGGAAAGAGGTAAGGGAAAAAAATGAAGTGGACAAACAGAAAACAAACTGAATGCATTATTAATGTATGGTAACGATCGTGGGAGCTAGGTTTCTTATCATCAGAGAAGGAAATTATCAATGTAGAAAGTAGAGTCAACTAGTGGTGTTGGAATTATTTATATAAGTAAACACACAAATAAGGATATAATATATGTATGTGTATGTGGGTATCCATAGATATCCATAGATACACACAACTATATTATTTCTAGCTGTGACCACCGACAAGGTTTGAAAACATCAACTATGAGCGTATTTAGAGGCCCAGTCTTGATTTCTGAAAATGTTTCTCAGTGTAAAAGAACCAAGCCTTTTTGTTGAGAAATGACTGATTTGAGGACTGGGGTAAGGAATGTACAAAATGAGCCTGGAACATTCTGTGCCCCAAAGTAAGGAAGTCCCTGAGGAGTGATGGGGATCTGTCAACAGCCATAGAATCCAGCTTGACTGGGCTTCCCACCGGTGAAATATGGAACACTGTGACTTCAAAATAAATAATAGTAACAAATTGTAAGCCATTGAATAATACAAGAATTCATGAGTCCACAGTTGCTCTGAGTAAATATGTGAGTAAATTGAAATTTAGGTGAAGGAACAGATATCTATATAGTCTTTACCTCTTCATGAAGCACTTATTGATTACAGAGGGAAAAAGTAAGTTGAGAGTGGGAGAGGCCTGCCAGATACCAGATCTTAATCAAATGAGCCACAGCAACATCCCTAGTAATGGGACAAACAAATCAGAACCACCTGCTAGAACACAATGAGAAGAGTACACAAAACATCACTTCTGTGATCACTCCTGTTGAAGATTCATAAGCTGCATCTAATCATAAGGAAACAGCAGAGAAACCCAAACTGAAGGACACTATACAAAATAACTGTTTTGTAATCTTCAGAATTGTCAAGGTCATGAAAGTCAAGAAAGGACCAAGGAACTATTCCAGAGAGAAGGTTACAAAAGAAACATGACAAGTAAATGCAGTGTATTATCTTGAACTGGCTCCTTTTGCTATTAAGATTGTTACTGGAACAACTGGTGAAACTTAAATGGGTAGAAAAATTAAATAGTAATGTATTAATGTTAATTTCCTCACTTTGATGATGGTGTTGTGATTATGCAGGAGAATACCCTTGCCTTTAAGAAGTAAACACTAAAGTATATGAGAGTAAGGAACATGATATTAGTAACTTCTCTCAACTGGCTTAGGATGAAAAGTACTGTGCACTGTACCTGCAACTTTTCTGTAAGTTTGAGTTTGTCTCCAAAATAAACAAATACCCACTTAGGAACAAAACCCACAAGATAGCATTAGAATGGTTAAAATAAATTAGAAAGGATGATAGAAATGTTGAGAGGAGGGTTCAAAGCAACCAGTACTCTCATAAATTGCTGGTGTAATGTGAAATTATAAAATCATGTTGTAAAATGTTTGGTAGTTTCGTATAAGGTTATCCCTTCCTTTGAGCCAGCAATCCCACTCCTGGGTATGTACCCAAGAGAAATGAAAATGTATGCCAACACAGATACTTGGATAGGAATACTTGTGGCAGCTCTCTTCATAATAGCCAAAATCTGGAACAAAAGATCTCTCAGTAGGAAAATGGATTTTAAATTGTTGATATAATTGTACAGTGTAATATTACTCTGATCAAAATGTACTATTTATACATGTAATAGTATGAGTGAATTTCATAGACATTATGCTGAGTGAACAAAACTGGAGTACATATTGTATGATTCTATTTATGGAGAGTTTTAGAGGAGGCAGAACTACTTTATGATGCAAAAACTAAGAACAGTTACTGCCTCTGGTGGGAATAACTGCAAAAGGACACTAGAGATATTTGGGGGGTATGATGTTCTACATCTTGTTGGGTTACAGAGGTGCATCAATTAATCTATATTGTAGACTGTTGACATAGACAATCCTAAGCAATCTACAAAAAAAAAAAAAAGATGAGAATTTAGCAAGGTTGCAATATACAAATTTACTACTCAAAAATGAATTTTAATTTTATATACTAGCAGCGAACAATTGGAAATGAAAAAAAATTTTTTTTCAGGGAGAGAGTGGGTGCATGAGCATTGGGGGAGGGGCAGAGGAATAGGAGTCTAAGAAGACTCCTAGCTGAGCAAGGAGCCAACATGGGGCTTGATTCCATGACCCCAAGATCATGACCAAGGCAAAAATCAAGAGTCAACACTTGACTGACTGAGCCACCCAGGCATCTTGGAAATGAAAAGCATAATGCCATTTACAGTAATGTCAAAATTTACAACATTTGGGAAGAATTTAGCAAAAGATATGTAAGACCCCTATCCTGGAAACTATAAAATAATTTTGAGAAAAAAAAATTTTTTTTAAATCTCAAGAAATGGAGAGAGATACCAAGTTGAAGAATTGGAAGACCCAATATTGCCTGTGTGTCACTTCTCCCCAAATTGATTTCAATCCAACTAGGCTTTTTTTGTAGAAATTGAGTAGCCAATTGTATTTTGGTAGAATTATAAAGGACTTAAAATATTCAAATAATTCTTGAAAAAGAACATTAGAGGTGTTCCTCAATTGTTTAGTGATCAATGGCCTGTCCTTTTACCTACAGAAATAAGATATTAAAAAATAATTGGAAGATTAATGTGTATAAATAGGGCTGTTGTCTGCATAGGATTACTGTCTGGTAGGCTTCACTGTAGGCTAATTGGCATAGTTGTTTTATTGGTAGACTATCAAATGCAAATGTCTGCACATTTTCTCCAGGAAGATAGGGGTAGGTGAGGGGTGGTGTTGTGAGGCACTAGTGGTTTGTGGTATAAGCTTGGGAGATGACACTGGGAAAAGGGACTTCGAATGATGCTCACTATGCAGACTTTCATGCAAAAATGTTTCAGGGACATTTCTTCATTGCCTCCCTCTACAGTGTCCATGGCCAGAGTGTAGGGTTAAACCTCTCCAAAAATATAATAAATGTCTTACCCCTTCTGCGGGTTGGTAATGGAGTTTATGGAGGATCAGAGATTTTTTTTTTATAAACACTTTAATCCCATTCTCACAATCACCTTCTGTCTTATTTGGTACCTCTAATGTCCAGGCCTTCCCAGGGTTCTTTTTGGTAAATTGAATTGCTTCTTGTCGGCATGTTATTGCCAACAAGTCTGGTTGTGGTTTTTTTTTTTTTTTTTTTTTTAGCTCTCTCCTGTCCTGCTAAGAAAATTTCCACTCCACCATCTGTTTTCCATTTTCCAAAATTTCATTGATAATACTTATCTTTCACTTCCTTCCCTTTCCTTCTTCTTGTGTGTGTGTGTGTGTGTGTGTGTGTGCACATGCATGTGTGGTTTTGCATTTTTAAATTCTTTACTATTATTTTTGTTTGGTTTCAGGAGTGAGCAGGTAAAAACACTTTGTTAATGTGATCTTTAGTTTAATCTACCATGAAAAACTGGAAATCCTTCTGAGCTTTCCTAAAAGGTAGTGTGATTCCGAGTGGTAGAGTGGAGGGGAGGGTATCACAATGGGAGAGAGATGTCTTAGATGGAGAGACGGGACAAATACAAAAGATAGCTATATAGCATTTTTTAACCCAATCCTATTACTTTATATTCTTGAATATATAGCCCCAATAACATGAGTATTTAATCATTCTACTATACAAAGAATGTAAATATACCCTTTTTTTCCTGCACAAACACATGTGGATTATTGTAAAATAATATGTTTTACTGCTGCTCAAAAATCAATTCTTCCTCAACAGAATATTAGCAAATCAAATCAAACAATGAATAAAAAAATGATACGCCACAACCAAGTGGGATTTATCCCAGTTACGCAAGGCTAGTTCAACATTTGAAATCAATTAATGTAATCCATCATGTCAACAGGCTAAAGAAGAAAACTCACCAGCATATGGATAGTTGCAGAAAATCTGACATTTATTCGTGGTAAAAACTAGGAATGGAGGGGAACTTCCTTAATTTTATAAAGAATGTATACTAAAAAGCCTACTCAACATCATTCTTAATGATGAGAAATTAGGGACTTTCCCACTTGATTGGGAACATGACAGAAATATACTCTCTTGCCACTCCTATTGAAGTCATAGCTAATGGAATAAGACAAGAAAAGGGAGGAATGATAAACAGGTTGGAAAGGAAGATGTAAAACAGTCTTTGTTTGCAGATGACATGACTGTCTATGTAGAAAATCTCAAAAAATCAATAACAAAAAACCGCCGGAAACAAAGTTAGGTCATAGCAAGGTTGCAGGATACAAGGTTAATATACAAAAGTCAATTGACTTTTTATGTACTAGCAACAAACAAGTGGAATTTGAAATTTAAAACATAATACTATATACATTAGCACCAAAACGGAAATAAAGATCAAAGAAGATATAAATGAACAGAGAGATACTCCATGCACATGAATAGGAATACACAGTATGTCAAGATGTCAGTTTTTTCCAACTTAATGTATAGACTTAATGCAATCTTAATCCAAGAATAGAAAGCCCAAACATAAATCCACACAAATACAGTCATTTTAGACAAAAGGAGCAAAAAGGAACTTAATGGATAAATAATAGTCTTTTAACCAAATGGTGCTTGAACAATTGGGATACTCTCATGCAAAAAAATGAATCGATGCACTTTTCACAAAAAAACTAACTCAAAATGAATTATGAACTTAACTATACAGAACTCCTAGAAGATAAAATAGAAAATCTAAGTGACTGGTTTTGGTGGTGACTTTTCAGATAAAGCACCAAAAGCATGATCCATGAAAGATAAAATTGATAAACTGGACTTCATTAAAATTAAAAAACTTCTCTGCAATAGACATTGTTCAAAGAATGAAATAAGCCAGAAATTGAGAGGAAAAATCTTTGCAAAATACATATCTGATAAAAGACTGGTATCCAAATATGTAAAGAACTCTTAAAACTCAATAAGAAAACAAACAGCTCAATTTTTTAAAAAGATTTTATTTATTTATTTGACAGAGCAAGACACAGCGAGAGAGGGAACTCAAGCAGGGAGCCTACTTGCTCCCGGGAGCCTGATGTGGGACTCAATCCCAGGACCCTGGGATCATGACCTAAGCCAAAGGCAGATGCTTAATGACTGAGCCACCAAGGTGCCTCAACAGCTCAATTTTTTTAATGGACAAAAGATCTGAATAGTCACATTACCAGAGAAGTTACACAAATGACCAATAATTATATGAAGAGATGTTTAATATCATATATCAAAAGGAATTGCAAATAAAAACAACAAGATACCACTATACATTGCTATACATCTATTAGAATGGCCAAAATCCGGAACACAGATAACACTAAATGCTACTGAGTTTGTGGAGAAAGAGGAACTCAGTGGTGGTGGGAATATACAATAATACAGTGAGTTTGGAAGACAATTTAACAGTTGTTTTTTGTTGTTTTGTTTTGTTTGATTTGTATTTTTTATAAAGCCTTTACATATTCCCCTTCCATATGATCCAGCAATCATGCTCCTTGGTATTTACTCAAATGAGCTGAAAATTTAACATTCACACAAAAATCTACACACGATTTACAGCAGCTTTATTCATAATTGCCAAAACTTGGAAGCAAACAAGATGTCTTTTAGCAAGTGAATGGGTAAATAGATTCTGGTATATCCAGGCAGTGGAATATTATTCAGTGATGAAAAAGTAATGAGCTATTAAGCCACAAAAAGACATGGGGGAAAGTTAACTGCATTTTGCAAAATGAAAAAAGCCCATCTGAAAAACCTACATAGTGCATGATCCCGAATATGTGACATTCTTTGAAAGGCAAAACTATAGAGAAAATAATATCAGTTGTTTCTAGGGATTAGAAGGTAGGGGGAAAGAATGATTAGGTAGAGCACAGGGATTCTTAAGACTGAAAATATGATACTATAATGGTGTATGTATGTCATTATGCATTTGTCAAAACCTATAGAATGTACAACACAAAGTATGGACCCTACTGTAAATTTGGACTTTAGATAATCATAATCTATTAATATTGGCTCATCAGTTCTGTCAAGTGCACTATACTAATGCAAATGTTAACAATGGAGGAAACAGTATAGAGGGGAAAGGGGGTATCTGGGAACTCTGTACTTTCTACTCATTTTTCTATAAACCTAAAACTGCCCTAAAAAGTAAGTCTATTTTACATACGTATACATACTTTTTTTTTAATGTAAACTCTACCCAGCGTGAGGTTTGAACTGACGACCCCAAGATCAAGAGTCACATGTTCTATAGACTGAGACAGTCAAGTGCCACAATCTATTATTTAAAAAAAAAAAAAAAAAAGGAAAGAAAGAAAGAAAGGAAAAATAAACAGAGAAGAGGCTATTTAAAAAGCCATGTCCAGGGGCGCCTGGGTGGCTTGGTGGGTTAAGCCTCTGCTTTCGTCTCAGGTCGTGATCTCAGGGTCCTGGGATCAAACCTAGCATTGGGCTCTCTGCTGAGTGGGAAGGCTGCTTCCCCCTCTCTCTACCTGCCTCTCTGCCTACTTGTGATCTCTCTCTCTCTCTGTCAAATAAATAAATAATAATAATAAATCTTTAAAAAAAAAAAAGTCAAGTCCATGACAGAGTTATAGTGATGGAAGTTGTGTTTACACATGTGTGTATGTTAATCAAAACTCATTTAACCATAGACTTAAGATTTATACATTTAACTGCATGTAAATTTTATCTCAATAAAAAATCAACTCGGTATTATTATCTGTGCTTAATTTGGCTATAGCCAACTAAATATATGATGCAACTGAAAAATTTAAAGGAAGCAGGACTTAGCTATAAATAAGTGTTCTTGACCTTGAAGAGATGCTGCAGTGTTCTTGAGCATCATGACTAGGTGGAGAATGGCTTTCTCAAATGTATTTCCCTGTGTAGCTAGTCCTCTTTCAGGTTAGTTAATATGCAGAGGGGAAAAAAATCTAGCTCCAGCTCTCATTCCTCTCTGACTTTTTTTTTGATGTCTCATTATATCTTTTCTTTTGGATTTCGTCAGAATCTTGGTAGAGGAGCACTGTTGTGAACTTGTTCTTGAAGGAAGTGAGGGGTCTGCATGGGAAGAGAAATTGAGATTCACAGCAGCAGGAATGCCCATAATCTACTGCTGAATGCTAGTGAATAAGATAGAGGCAGAGCTGACCTGACTCACCAAGAGAAAGGTTGTATTCAGGATCCATGAGAGATAAGTACTTAAACATAAAAATGAGAAATGTGGGTTTGTTTCTATAATCTTGAACTAATTGGGAAAAGATACATTTATCTTGACCTGTCTCCCATATTCAGGAGTTGAGTGACCTGGATTTGTTTCAGTGGCTGTGATGGTTAATTCTCTATTGGCCAGGCTATGGTGCCCAGTTTTTGGCCAAATATATTAGAGGCTATTTGTTCAATGACACTGGCATTTAAATTAGTAGAGTCTTGAGTAAAACAGTTACTCTTTGTAACGTTGTGGGCCTCATCCAATTAGACGAGGGTCTTTTTTTTTTAACTTAAGATTTTATTTATTTGACAGAGAGAGGGAGAGAGAGAAAACAAGCATGAGCAGGGGGAGAGGGAGAAGCAGGCTCTTCGCTGAGCAGGGAGCCTGATGTGAGGCTTGATCCCAGAACCCTGGGATCATAACCCGAACCAAAGGCAGTCACTCAGCCAACTGAGCCACCCAGGTGCCCCATCAGATAAGGGTCTTAAGAGAAAATGGCTGAGATTCCCCAAAGAGGAAGAAATTCTATCTCTAGGCGCCTTTACATCAACACTGAAACATTGGGGCATCTGGGTGGCTCAGTTGGTTGAGCATCTGACGCTTGATTTTGGCTTAGCTCATAATCACGCACTTGTGGGATTGAGCCCCGCCTTGGACTCCATACTCAGCATAGAGTCTGCTTGAGATTCTCTCTCTCCCTTTGCCTCCGCCCCCCCTCCACTCATGTTCTCCCTCAAAATAAATAAAATCTTAAAAAGCAAACCAAAACCAGCAACATCAACTCTTCCTGGGTGCTAGCCTGCTGGCCTGCCCTGCAGATTTTGGCCTTGTCAGTCTCCACAACTGCATGAGCCAATTCCTTAAAATCAGTCTCTTTGTGTATTCATATAGACTGTTCTGTTTCTCTGGAGAACATTGACTAAGGCAATGTCTAATAGCCCACTGCCAGCTCTGAATTCCTCTTGCCTCCTTTTCCCTTCAACCCATATTAGCTTCTAGCTAATTCTCAATTTGTGGAAAAATAGAGAATTTACATTGAAATATTGTTTATATGAAGTTGGTAGGGCATTTCATATCTTTTTAACAATGATAACGCCCTCAGGCTAAAAAGTTGGTGGAGTGTACCATACATATACATCTAATTATTCATACATGGGCATGTGCTTTCACTTGAGTTTTGGTTTGAGGCTCTTTCTGGATGTCTGGTTGCTACCAGCGGCAGATAGGGGGTGCTAAGTCTTTGTGAATTTGTAATAAATAGATCTTTTCAGTCATGGGTAGTTCATTAAAAACCCAGGTCCACTAGTTCCAGATGTAGTCTGCTGCTCTCAATCAGACATCTCATGTAGTGATACCCCCAAAACCCAAATACTTATATGGGCCTGCTTTATACAACTGGGCTTCTCCCCTGTTTCCTTGTTTGCACTCTAGTAATCTGGTAGTTCTGGAATCATACCACAAAGCAAGACCAATTGGCTGCGCTCTGATCCCCTGTCTAGATTACGTTGTCTCCTCTGCCCCTGGGTATCTTAGACCTTGTTCACCCCTCTCTAAGTCTCGTTCAACCTGGATAAACTCCTCTTGAACTTTGATTTTGGTTCTGCTTGATTGTGTGTGTTACCACCCCTCTGTGACCACCAATGCCGTGTCCTTACTGGATAAGGCCTCCCAGGTAGATCCAACTTGAACTTGACCCAAATTTTACTTGCTTCAGTGGACATTGTAATATGCATTTAGGGACCCACTATTGTTTCTGGGTTGGTGTATCATGAATCTAGTCCCACTGGCTCCAGTTTATGTCCTGGTTCCTGCTGTTTATTTAGCCTTTGGGGATTCAACACACTTCAAATTTTGGTCTGTAAGGGTTATAATAGAGTAGTCCAATCATACCACATGGAAGCAAATAAGGATATCTTAAGTGGGAAAATGACATGATGAAAGTGGTGTATTAGGATAATTAATCTCTTAGTGTTCTGCAGGATAGATTGGAAGCAAGGGAGACTGGGTAGCATGTTAATCTGTTAATTCGGAGATGTGATGCTTAAGATCAGGCCTAGAGTGGTAGTGAATATAAGAAGGAGTAAAGAATCTTAATACTTTATGCCAGTAAAATGCTATTTGCATAAAGATGTTCACTGCAGAATAGTTTATAACTGCAAAAACTTGCAATGATCTAAATACCCAACAGCAGGGAGATGATTTAAGTAAATTTTGGTTGTAGCCCACTTCATGAAATGTTATGTAGCTAATAAATAAACTGTTAAAGCTATTAGTCAAAATATAGAAGTTCCTATGATGTAATAGTAAGGGGGAAAAAAGCAAGATACCAGCAATGCAAACTGGTGTAGCTGCTAGAGAAACAGTATGGATGTTCCTCAAAAAATTAAAAATAGAATTACCATATGAGCCAGTAATTCCACTACTAGGTATTTACCCAAAGAATATAAAAAATGCTAATTTGAAAAGATATTTGTACCCCTGTGTTTATTGCAGTATTATTTGTAGTAGCCAATTATAGAAGCCGCCCAAGTGCCAATTGATGAATGAACCAATAAATACGTGGTGTATACACACAATGGAATATTACTAAGCCATAAAAAAGAATGAGGTCTTGCCATTTGCAAAAACAGGATGGATCTAGAGGATATAATGCTAAGTGAAATAAGTCAGAGAAAGACAAATGCCATATCATTTCACTCACATGTGGAATTTAAGAAACAAAACAAACAAAAGAGACAAACCAAAAAAAAGACTCTTAAATATAGTAGAACAAACTGATGGTTACTGGGGAGGAGGGGATGAGGGAAATAGGTGAAGAGGATTAAAGAGTACCCTTATCTTAACGAGCAGTGAGTAATGTACAGAATTTTTGAATTACTATATTGTTATTGTAGTCCTAAAACTAATATAACACTGTGTGTTATTAATTATACTGGAATTAAAAGTTTTAAAAGGGTACAAAATACACACACAATTATTACAAAGTCTGTAAATATGCATATAAAATATGTATATAGGTTGTATGAAACGATAACAATGATGGTGGTAGAGTTGGGATTACATATGCTTTCATTTTCTCTATTTTCCAAATTTCTCGAATCTTTAATTTTAAAGACTATAGAATAACTACTATTAATATAATATAAATATATATAATATAAATAATATAATAACTCATTCATTCTCTCATTTAAGTGATTATTTTGACAAATTTATTGGTGTTCTCATGTCTTCTAGGTCCTGGAATGAGCCTGGAGAAAGTATAAGCATAGCCATTTTGAGAAAGTCATCATTTCATTACCAAACGCAGGTTTGGCTGTTGATGAAAAATAAAAACAAGCAACAACCACTAAAACATTTTTTTCCAGGTACTCCCAGGAAGACCTACTTAATGAAGATTTCTGCATTGGATTTATATTGATTTCTAGCATAGCTGGGCTCTAGCACTCTTATGGAACAACCAGAGGACCATATTTTGTACTCACTTTCTCTTCCCCTTTGGCCATGGTGGGAATTAGTGTTGAAATCAATAAGCCCTAACCATTGTCTCGTTGACATGGCGTTCACCTGTGATTTTTTTGTCCTCTGACAGGGTTCCTTATTTTTACCTTAGGGAGTGCTAACTTAGTTGGTAAGATCATAGACTTTGAACTAAGGCAAATATGGGTTAAGGTTCTAGGTCTTCTGCTCATAGCTGTATGACTCTGGACAAGTTACATAATCATGCTGTGTCTTTGTTTGCTCAAGTGTGAGATTACTTACCTTTGGGGATTGGAGGGTAGTTGAAGCAAGGCAAAGGAAGAGCTTTGATAGAGCTGTCTCTTAACTTTATCAAATTGCTGCTGAGTGAGAAGGGCTTTGGCCCCTGAGTGGATCCTGTAACTTCCACTCCCCCCTTTCAGGGGAGGTCAGGGCAGAGCTGTACTCAAAGACCTTATGTCTTTTGACTCAATGGATTCTGAGATATCATCTGCATTAATGACTCTCCTGGGACATTTGGAAGTCTCCATGATCTACTGCCCAGATACTCTTTAGAGCTACAGAATTTATTAAGGACAATAATTTTGAGAGGAGGCTGGAAAGGTAGCACTCTTTGTATACCTTAATAGTGGCAAAGATGAGTAGATAAGTCAGTAATCAGAAATAACCTCTGCATTTATATATAATAGCTCTCTGAACTCCTCTCCCCTGAATGCTCCCTTTTGTGGTATTTATTGTTTTACTGTCACCTCTTCCAGGATGACCCAGAACCTCTGGGAGCCCAGCTACTGGTCAAACCTATGTTTGAGCTCAGGCTGCTTAGAAACACCTATAGGACATCCTCTAGCCTGACAAGGGACATTATAATACAAGGCCATAGTCAATAGATACCAAATAGCAAGGGGAGTGAGTCAGATGGGAGAAGTCCTGGCTGTCCTTCTCCCACTCTCCTCATCTGTCCTTGTCAGAGAGTTTGGACCCTTTGTAATGACAAAGTCCATAGCTCTGGTTGCCTCCCACATTCAATTCCTCCATTCCTCCTTTCCTACCTCAATTTTAGCAACTTTTCTCTATTACACAGCCTAGAGACTCACCCCAGCAATCTTATATGAGGCCCCAAACAAGTGATTGGTGAGGTTGATGTAGATACAACCTCCAAGAATAGCTCCAACTCTGGCCCAGTGGAAGGGGGCCAAGACTGCAGGACGCTCAAGGATGCTCATACACAGTCCAGAGGGCAACTCCATTTCTGTCAGAATACCCAGATGGGTGACTCCAGGTCTATCCTCTCTGGTGGGGGGAACTTTTGGAAGAGATTAGCCTGTCTGTATTCTTAAACTGGCCAGCTACTTCTAGCGCATGGGTCCAATCCTCAATGTAAATGAATTGCTACTCTGATACATTGTGCACAGCTTAGAATGCCAAATACTTATTTCAGGATTGCATTGTGTTTTAGGAAGAGATTTATAATGCCTTTGGCTCTTGATCCCTTTCCTCATTTCCTGTTTATGGGTATATACTTGTCCCTCTGACCTCATGCTTGATGCTGTCCTTTGGACATAGCCTTTTAATTTCTCTTTATAGTAACTTTGATTTACCCTTAGGATTACCTCTGCTTCTACTTCATTGAGTCAACACTTATGCCTGGTCCAGCCCTCCCCTCATGATTCCTGATATTATCTTTCATGGCAGGTATTTTCCACCCTGCCCCTGTTAAGAGGAACCACATATAAAAAGTAACACATGAGGTTACCATCTACTGTAAGGACTATAGGTTTCTAGGGAGTTTCACCTCTTTCACCCCACAAAACCCCAGTCTAGTAACTCTCAGGGGTAAGATTTATAGCCAGCAGAGTCAGAAACCATCCAAGTATGAACACTTTAAGACTGATGGGGTACAACAAAAACAAGTATAGAATACAACTGGGAAGCTGTAAATAATACATGCATCTAACATTCTTGCTCATGACTCTGATCACGGCATTTTGTTACCTATGTTTCTTCTCTATCTGTTCCTAACTCTAAATGGTTTCCTTGTGGCTGGATCCATGAACTTGCTGGCTATTTTTCTTGACTTACTTCTTCCCCATTGCATTTTGACAATAGCCCTTATTCTCTGTCCCTCATCTGTCCTCCACCCTGTCTCTCTAGCGTGGAATGATCAGGTCCTCCTCCACCAACTGCTACTCTTTTCCTTATTTTGTGATCTAGATACTTTTAAATAGGGCTTACACCCCCTATGGGAAATTTAGAAGAAAGACAGTTAAGCGATGGAAAAGGGGATGAGGCAAAGAGCTAGTAGGAAGTGGGAAAGGGTGAAGCCAGGGAAGAGCCATGGAGGGAGAGGAAGAATTGTAAGGTCATTCAGGTAATATTTGGTGGGTAAAACATTTGAAAGAATGAAGACAAATGGTAAATGGAATTCTCCAAGAACAAAAGTAAAGTGTGTGGACATGAGACCTGGACATAAGAAAAGAAAATGGGTGTAATAGTCATTGGAGAGGTGTGTGGCAGGAATGAGTGCTGGGAAGGTGAAATACAGGGCCATTCCAAGGTGAAATGATAAGGGTGGGCAACTGAAGCATTAAACAGAGGACTCCCATGAAAGGTCCCTGTCATAGTTCTTGTCTTGAAGAAAGGGATATTTTAAAGTTTATTTATTTATTTAATAATCCCTCCACCTAGTGTGGGGCTCAAACTCATTACCCTGAGATCAAAAATCATTTACTGTAACAACTAAACCAGGAAGGGACCCCAAGAAAAGGATATTCTAAAAAATGGCTTGAATAAGTACAAAAATAACTATACAACAAAGTAGACTATTAACTACAACCAGAAAAATACAAATAAAGGGTAAGGGGTTACTGCAAAAAGGATGCCATGGCAGTTGACACTTAGTGCTGTGCCTTATATGGAATATATACTCAACAAAACCATTTCAGGAGAACAGCTGACATTGGAAAGGGTACATGTGTGCTTTTGAAATCATATAGCTGATGTTTACTTCTCTACTAGTGATTCTCAACAATGGATGCACATAAGAATTCCCTGGGAAGCCTTTAGAATGACCAATATCCAGACTCGGCATTCAGAGGTTTTCAGTTAATGGGCCTGGAATAAAACCTGAGCATTACTATTTTTCTAAAGCTCCCAGATGATTCTAATGGTCAACTAAGATGAGAGACCTTTGGTATGTGTACATTTTTTTCTTTTGAAAGATTAAAAGGCTTAGAATCAAAGAATAGAAACACAAATTTGGGAAGTAGAAGGTACAGATTCTAGATTAAGCACTAATGCCAGTTAATACATCTTGGATAATTTTCTGCGAGGAGTGCCTGTGTGGCTCAGTTAGTTGAGTGTTCGACTCTTGATTTTGGCTCAGGTCATGTTCTCTGGGTCATGACATTGAGAGCCCCACATCGGATTTAGGTGCATTTCAGTATGGAGTATGCTTGTCCCTCTCCCTCCCCCTCTGCTCCCACCTCGGACTTGCTCATGTGCACTCTCTCTCTAAAATAAATAAATCTTTTAAAAAATATCCTTTCATCAGTACAATTTTAAAAATGGTATATAAACTCAGGGTAATATGTTGTTTCTGTCCCTTATCTTTCAGGAGTTTAGAGAATTAAATTTGGGGATTTTTTTCAGTAGGAAGTTACTATGTAAATACACTTAATTACTATAATCAATCAAAGGAAAATCATGGGTTTTTGTTTGTTTGTTTGTTTTGTTTTTTACTTTCTAAAAATTGAGGTTGGGGCATCTGGATGGCTCAGTTGGTTAAGCATCTGCCTTCGGTTTAGGTCATGATCCCAGGCTCCTGGTATCAGGTTCCGTGTTGGACTCACTGCTCATCAGGGAGTCTGCTGCTTCCTCTGCTCTTCCCCTTCTCTCACTCACTCCATCTCTCTCTAAATAAATAAATAAATAAATAAATAAAATCTTTTTTAAAATGAGGTATGATTGACATATAACTTCAGTTTCAGGTGTATCATGTTATTTTGGGTAACAAAAATCTATTATGATTAAGAGTCCATTTATCATATTAATTTATGCATTTTGACATCCATCATCTCTTTTTTTTCTCTCAAATCTTTGCCAGTTAAGTATTATCTTTATTTTGCAAATGACTGACCTACAGTCACACCTCATTATATGACAAAGCCACTCTCTATTTTCTTTCTTTAATCTTAAGTATCTTTCTTTTTTTTTTTTTTAAGATTTTATTTATTTATTTGACAGACAGAGATCACAAGCAGGCAGAGAAGCAGGCAGAGAGAGAGGAGGAAGCAGGCTTAAGTATCTTTCTAAATCTTTGTTGACATGGTATATTTTACAGTGAGTCAGTAGCATTGGTTATAGTGCAAAGAGTAAAAACTATAGCTCTGTTCAACCAGTTGTCTAACTGATAGGATGATGGAACAGAAATAAAATGTCTTGAGGAGGATAAATAAGTCGGGAGAAATTGGCATTTGCCATTGGCTGTTGCTAATCAGATTAAAAGGACAGAAAAAAAAACCAGTAACAAACTACAATAAACTATTCAGGTTTTAGCATTATAACTGCTAAATAAATGTTGAAAGAATGAATAAATGAATAGGTGAATTTTAAAATATTTATGGAAATGACCATAACGATACATAAACTCATTGAATACTTACATATGCCAGGCACTATTTTTAGCACTTTATGTGTATTATCTCTCTCTCTCTCTCTTTTTTTCTTTTTTTTAAAGATTTTGAGTAATCTTTACACCCAGTGTGGGGCTTGAACTCACATGTCCAAGATCCATAGTTGCATGCTCCACTGACTGAGCCAGCAAGGTGCCCCAGGCTTATCTCAATCAACATGCTAATTCTTTTAGGTCGGTATTATTATCATTATTCATTTTGCAGGTGAAGAAACTGAAGTGCAGACAGATTAATTATAGTGCTGAGGCATCTATTTGTCTTTTCTTTTTGTGGTGCCACCTGCTGGAGACAGGACCTGCTCATGTTGCCTTTCCAGACCACTAGCTCTTCCATCCTGTTCCAAAGTCTGTCTGCACTGCTTGTCAATGCAGGGCACCTCTTTTGCCTTAATTGGGGATAGGAATACAGGGCCACAGGGCTGATAATGTCATACATAACATAAAGACTATGGCCCAGGGCATGGATTCCAGTCTTCTAGACTCTGCCTTGGCTCTCATCTCTTCTGTCTTAACCTTGTCAGCCACAGCAAAAACCTGTGCATCCTCTGTCCAGTCATTCTGCAGCTTATTGATTCTGTGAAAGCCATGAATTCTAAGGTGCGCCAGTAAAAGAAATTTACTACTAAGAAAAATAAAAAATACAATTATTATTTTATTTTTATTTATTTACTTTTTTAGAGAGGGCAAGGGAGAGTGTGCAGAGGGAAAGGGAGAGAGAAAATCTTAAGCAGGTTCCACACCCGGGGCAGAGCTGGATATAGAACTTGATCTCACAACTCTTGAGAACATGACCTGAGCCAAAATCAAAAGTCGAACACTTAACTGACTGAGCCACCTAGATGCCCCATAAACACACCCAATTATAATGATATGATGTCACCAGTTGAAAGATGCATCCTTGTTTCAGAGAAGTTAAAATGTGTAAAAAAATTTTTTTAAATTGATGAAATATGTACATGTATGATGAAATATGTACATGTATATATATATAATGTGTTTTGATAGATTTTTTCTGACACTTAAGGGCTGTTCATAGCCAGCTTTTCTCATGACCACTGCTATTGCCAACTTGCAGTGTTTGTCCCTCCTTTCAGGTGCTGTGAACTGTAGCAGCTTTTGTCACAAGCAGGGCTTTCCTTGAAAAAATTGTGAAGCATGTGTATTATGGGGAGTGGTGGTTCATACAGGAGAAGAGAATGGTGGAACGCTCTAAAGACTGGATACAATCAGATTGTGGAATATACCACATTATAGGGAGGTTAAGGAGGTTCTAGAAGTCTCTCTTTTACCACTTTGTGACATGTAGAGTTTCCATCCCCCCTCAAAGTTTCCTTCCTGCCCCTTTGTAGTCAACTCCAGCTCAGACCCCAGCTCCTGGCAGTCACTAATCTGCTATCACTACAGTTATAACTTTTTAAGAATTTGAGTGCATGGAGGGTTGCCTGGGTGGCTCAGTCGGTTAAGCATCTGACTCTTGGAACTCAGCTCAGATCTTGATCTCAGCGTGGTGAGTTCAAGATCCACATTGGTGTCCCTGCTGGGTGTGGAGCCTACTTAAGAAAGAAAAAAAAGAATTCATGTGCATGGAACCATGAAGTGTATGGTGTTTTGTGTCTGAGATATCCTACTTAGCATAATGTTTTGAAATCTCTCAGCTGTTAACTACCTTCTCTTGCAGAATAGTACTCCTTTGAATGGATTGTACCACCGTTTATCCATTTATCAGCTGGTATACATTTGGATTGTGCCCAAACCCAATGGGGGCACAATTTAGTCTTTCAACATCTAGTATGATATTAACTTTGTAATGATATTAACTTTGTATGATATTAACTTTGTAAATGCTCTTTTTCCAAATTTGCTGTCTTCTGCTGTGGGTGTTGGATTTTGTGAAATGCTTTTTCACCTATCATTTACTATAATCACTTGCTTTTTCTTCTTTAGCCTATTGATATGGTGGATGACATTGATTTCTGGATGTTGAATCATATCCTTGCACATCACTTCATTAAGATATATAATTCTTTTTATACATAGTTGGATTGAATTTGTTAATGTTTTGTTAAGGAATTCCGTATCTTAAGTTTATGAGAGATGTTGGTTTGTTGTTTTCTTTTTCTGTACTGTCTTTGTCTGGTTTTGGTATAAGAGGAATGCTGGCCTCATAAAATAAGTTGGGAAGTGTCACCTCCTTTTCCATTTTCTGAAAGAAACTGTCCAAAATTTGTGTTAATGCTTCTTTAAATATTTGAAAACTTCTCCAGTGAATCTATTAGGGCCTGCAGATTTCTGTTTATATCCCAGAGATTTTTAGACCCTGTGCTCTGATTTTCATTCAGTTCAAAATACTTTCTAATTTCCCTTGTGATTTCTTCTTTGATTCTGTGGTTTATTTATAAGGATTTTAATTTCCAGTAATTGGGGATTTTTCTAGAAATATTTCTGTTACTGATTACTAATTTAGTTCATATTTAGAAAACATACAGAGCATGGTTTTAATAGTTTTTAATTTATTGAGATTTGTTTATGTCACCAGAATATGATCTGTTTTAGTACGTATTCCAAATGGACTTCAAAAGAACATGTATATAGGGGCACCTGGCTGGCTCACCTGGTAAAATATGTGACTCTTGATCTTGGGGTTATGAGTCCAAGCCCCGTGCTGGGTGTAGAGCACCCAGCTCTAAAGTTTTAAAGTTTTTTTTAAAAAACTTTAAAGTTTTTAAAAAACTTTAAAGTTTTTTTTCACTTTAAAAAATAAATAAAAGAGCACATATGCATTCTGAAGTTCAGGGTAGATTGTTCTATAAATTTTAATTAGCTCATATTAGTTTAGATAGTGTTCAATCCTATTGTATTCTTACTGATTTCCTGTCCGCTTATTCTATCAATTACTGATAGTAATGTGTGGAACTCTCTCTCTCTCTAATGGTGGACTTGTTTACTTCTTCCAATTCGAACAGTTTTTGCTTCATGTATTTTGATGCTATGTCATAAAATACATTCAAATTTAGGATAGCATGTTCTCTTGTTACTGCAACATCTTCATCATTATAAAATATCTCTCTTGATCCTTAATAATATTCCTAATTCCAAAGTTTACTTTGTCTGATATTACTATAGCCACTCCCAATTTCTTTTTATTAATGACAGCATGCATATATCCTTTCCCATCCTTTTACCTTTAACCTATTTGTGTTTTTATATTTAAATTAGGATTCTTGTGGATGTCATATAGTTGGGTCTTGTTTTTGTTTTTTTTCTTTAAGTCCACCTGATAATCTCTGCTTTTCAATTATACTGTTTAGGCAATTTATATTTAATACAATTATTGGTATATATCGTTTGTTACCTTTCTTTTAATAGGATTAAACAATTAGGAAAAGTCTTTCCTATTTAATTCACGTTTAGCATTTCCATACTGTCGTTAGTCCTTTTGCAACATTTTTCTTCCTTATGAAGAACTTCAACATTTCCTTCTTTTTTTAAAAGAGTTATTTCTTTGTTGTAGAGAGGTGGTAAGGGGCAGAGGGGGAGGGAGAGGGACAAACAAACTTGGCCCTGGTCACTGAGCCCCATGTGGGGCTCTATCTGAGGACCCTGAGATCATGACCTGAGCCGAAACCAAGAGTTGGACACTTAACTGACTGCACCACTCAGGTG
The DNA here is from genome assembly GCF_011764305.1 of Mustela putorius furo. Classification (NCBI taxonomy): domain Eukaryota; kingdom Metazoa; phylum Chordata; class Mammalia; order Carnivora; family Mustelidae; genus Mustela; species Mustela putorius. Next base: position 8,835,376 of record NW_025422060.1, read on the forward strand.
CCCCAAGAACTTCAATCTTTCTTGTAGCACAGGCTTGCTGATGAGTCCTCTCAACAATTCTTGTCTAAGAAAAAAAATCTTTAATTCATTTCCATTTTTAATAGATATTTTTGCTGAGTGTAGAATTCTAGGTTGACAGGTTTTTCTTTCAGTACTTTAGAAACGTCACTTCTTTTGTCTTCTAGCTTATGTCATTTTAAAAAAATTGTTTGAGAGAGAGAGAGAGCAAGTGAGCGAGCACACACAAGCAGGAAGGAGGGCCAGAGGGAGAGGCTGAAGCAGACTCCCCAATGAGCAGGGAGCTTGACTTGGGCTCAGTCCCTGGACCATGGGGATCATGACCTGAGCTGAAGGCAGACACTTACCTGACTGAGCCACCCAGGTGTCCCTAGCTTGAATCATTTCTAATGGGAACTCTGTAGTCATTTTTTCCTTTGTTCCTCTTTACATAATGACTTTGGGTGCAGCTTTTTTTTTTTTTTTAAGATTTTATTTATTTATTTGACAGAGAGAAATCACAAGTAGATGGAGAGGCAGGCAGAGAGAGAGAGAGAGAGGGAAGCAGGCTCCCTGCTGAGCAGAGAGCCCAACGCGGGACTCGATCCCAGGACCCTGAGATCATGACCTGAGCCGAAGGCAGCGGCTTAACCCACTGAGCCACCCAGGCGCCCTGGGTGCAGCTTTAAACATATTCTTTTATCACTGTGTCTCACAAATTTGATTATGATGTGCTTTGGTGTCGTTTTCTGTTGGGTTTATGAGCTTTTTGGATCTGTGTATTTTCTAGTTTTCATCAGATTTGGAAAAATTTTGGCCATTGCTTCTTGAAACATCTATCCCAACCCCTGCCACCAACCCCTGCCCTGCAACCTCTGATTTCCTGGGGCTCCAATTACAGACACGTTAGACTACTTGATATTGTTCCACTGGTCACTCATGCTACGTTTTTTTGGTTTGTTTGTTTGTTTTCATTTCATTTCAGATACTGTGTTTTTGATTTAAAATTTTAATTTGGTCTTTTTTTTCCCTTTCTCTCTTCATTATGTTTATATTTTCCTCTGCATTCCTGAGTATCTGGAGCATATTTATAATAGCTGGTTTGGAAGCTTTCCTAGTTCATCATCTCTGTCATTTCTAGGCTTATTCATATTGATTGACTTTTCCCCTGGTTAGGGATTTTATTTTCTGCATGTCTGATAATTATGTTTGGATCTCAGGACACTGGATTTTTATGTTTTGGGTTGCTGGATTTTGTTCTGTTCCTTCAAAATGTTGGCCTTTTATCTGACAAGCAGTTAAGTTAGTGGGGATCAGTTTGATCCTTTTGAGGCTTGCTTCTCTGCTTTGTTAGGGTGAATCAAAGCAGTCTTCAGTCTGGAATAATTTAGCCCCACTACTTGGGTGATTCCCTTCTGAGGACTTCATCCAATGCATGATGCCCTCTGTGAACTCTGGGCATTTGCATGTCCCACTGCTTTATGTTGGTTCTTTACTCACTCTTTGGAATTTCAATGAAATATATGCAGATCGGGATTCAGACAATGACTTGAAGGCTCTCCTCTACAGATCTCTTGAGATCTCCCCCTGGACACCTTTTTGCTCACGAGTACTCTTCCTCCACAAATGTAGCTTCCTCAATCTGACAGTACATTTTCCTCAACTCAGTGAAACAACTGGGCTCTGTTTAGGTTTTCTTTTCTTTTTTTTTTTTTTTTTAAGATTTTATTTATTTATTTGACAGAGAGAGATCACAAGTAGGCAGACAGGCAGGCAGAGAGAGAGAGGAGGAAGCAGACTCCCTGCTGAGCAGAGAGCCCGATGCGGGACTCAATCCCAGGACCCTGAGATCATGACCTGAGCCGAAGGCAGCGGCTTAACCCACTGAGCCACCCAGGCGCCCACTGTTTAGGTTTTCTATACCTGTGCTGTTATCCTGGAAACTGCCTCCATGTAGTAATCCTGGGCTAGGGCTCAACTCATTTGTTTTCCTTCTCTTAGGAATCATAGCCCTTTGTGGCGTGTTGTCCAACGTCTGAAAAATAGTTAAGTTTCATCTGTCTTGCCTGTTTTTCTAGTTGTTTATGCTGGGACAGCAGTTCCTATAGCACTTAGTCCTTCAGGCCAGAAGCAACAATCCATTATACCTTTCCATTATTTTTGTGATTATTATTGGAAATGTATGCTTCCATATGATCTGCAAGCTCATTATCTCCTATTACAAAAACACTGCTCCATTATTATAAGTGAAACATGGAATTTGTATATTACCTTTTGAAAGGTGACACTTGCACTCAATGTACAAAAGCAATACCAAGTTTGCTGACGCACTGGCAGGAATCAAAGCAGTGTCGCTAAGTTGTGCAAGAAGGCATATTCCTCATCTGCCTACAGTCACACAAAAGCCAGTGTCATTTAAAAATTCTTTAAAAAAGTTAATCTTTACTAACTTTTGACACACGAGTAGGCTTTTTTGTAACATTCTGTGAGATGGCATGGGACACAGAAGCATGTCTTCTGTGGACTGAAGTATGATGGTTGACTGCGGGAAAAGCGCTGGGTCATTGCTTGAATTGCAAGGTGAACTAGCCCTTGTTTTTATGCGGTACTACTTTTGCTTAAAAGAATAATCAATGGACAAATATGGTTATTCAGCTTTGGGGTATTTGGCGGATGTTTTCTTGCAAATAAAGTGACCCTGTCTTTTAGAGAAAACAACTGACTATATTTGCTGCTAGTGATAAAGTATGAGCTTTCAGGGAAAATTAGCATTTTACAATTAGTCAATTGCGTCTGCCACCATGAGCTTAATAGCTTCCCAATAATTAAAAGGCTTTTCTGATGAGATTCAGGGGGTGATATTAATGGATGTGATTTCTAAAATGTTGTGTAATAAAGTGTGTCAACATTTGGAAGGTTCACGTGAATCAGTGAACTAATATTTTCCAAATGACCAATGCCTGATGTTACAACGTTATGCGCAAGTAAAAGATCCCTTCGAAGTTCAAGATAGGCCAATGGATTTAATGTGATGGAGAATGAAAAGTTTTTCAATAGGTAGGACACCTGGATGGTTCAGTCAGTCAAGCATCTGACTCTTGATTTTGGTCCAGCTCATGATCTCAGGGTCATGAGATTGAGCTCCATGCTGAGTGAGAATCCTGCTTAAGATTTTCTCTCTTCCCGAACCATGACAGATTATGGACTCTGGGAATCAAACTGAGGGTTTTGGGGGGGGTGGATAAAGGGATGGGTGAGCCAGGTGATGGGTAGTACGGAGGGCATGGAGCACTGGGTGTTATATGCAAACAATGAATCATGGAACACTACATCAAAAACTAATGATTTACTGTATGATGACTAACATAACATAATACAAAAATTGTTTAACAAAAACAACAGAAAAACTATCTGAAACTTAAAAAAAAAGAAAAGATTTTTCTTTCTCCTTTTCCCTCTGTCCCTCCCCTACCGTGTTTGCACACTCCTGCTCCCCAGCTCTTGCTCTCTCTCTCTCTGAAAAAAAAATAATAATAAATTTTTCAAAAGTTTATCAACATGATTTTGGATTACAGGTAACTTTTAGGAAACTACCAGTTGTCATGTTCGGGTGTAGTATCAAAGAAGAATGTCCGCAATTATCTGATAAAGATACTCTTCCTTGGGGCCTGACTGGTGGCAACTCTTAATCTGGGGCTCCTGGGTTCAAGCTCCATGTTGGGTATAGAGCTTACTTAAAAAATAAAGATTCTCTTCTCTTTTCCAAGTACATATCTGTGTGAGGCTAGACTTTCTTCTTATAGTTCACATAAAATAACATATTATAACAGAGATTGAGTGCAGAAGCAGATATGAAAATCTGGATTTTTTTTTTAACTTAGGTGTGACACTAAAGAGGCTTATGATAATGTGAAAGAATGCTACTCTTCTTCCTAACTTTTTTTGAAACTTTTTTTTTACCAAATATATTATTTATATGGATATATATATAATATTTGTTATTTTAAGATGAATTAATAACTTGACATTTTTCCTGTTTTAATTTCTAGGATGGTAAGTATTGATAGTTCTAACCTATATAAACAAAAGCCTTTCTGAAAAATTCAAGAATTTTTAAGAATAGACAGGGGCTCTGAGCCAGAAAGTTTGAATTATCTGTTTTTTAAAGATTGCATGCAGTGAAAACATCAGGATCTGATGTTTTTTAAATGGGAGAATTTATAATCACTTTTTCTTTCTTTCCACCGTAATTGCTTATTTCAGTTTTATACTTTTAGTTGAGCGATTTTGGTAAGTTTTTGTTAGGAAATCATATCTTTAAGGTTTTTAATTTATTGCCATTGTGTTGCAGGCAGTAATTCTGACATTTCCTTTAATGTTTTTTGTACCCTAGGTTTTTCTCCTTTCTTATTCCTAACCTTGGATTTTTTTTCTCCTGAGCCCCTCTTTATTCCCTTCGGTGCCCACATCCCATTAATAAAACAGTACAAAAGCTTTGGGATGAAGGGAATACAAGGGGAGACCATAGCAGACAAGCGCTGTTCAGGAAGAAGGAAAGAGGTCCGATGGGTGTGTGGGGTATCCCTCTTGTTTGATCCCTATGAAAGTTCCAGACAAAGAGACGTCAGTGGGGATTGCCAGCTGGTCTCTCAGCCTAGGCTTCACAGGGCCATCGTTTGTAGACCCACCTGGATCCAAGCCTTTCTTCTCAAATTTTAGTGTCCTTAACTTTAATATTGCTTGTGTTACCAGATTTGGATCAGGTTCTGGAGTAGCTGGCTAACCCTAGTCACAGAAATGACTGATGTGAAAGCTAGAATGCCAATTTAATAGTTTCCTAACAAATGAAGCTGAATACCTGTTGTTTGTGGATGGATGCACTGTTTTCTTTTGCTTGCAAGTGTTTCTGGTTTCCTAGAGACTGCTCCTGGAGATGCATCTGTAAGGGAATGAGGAAGGCAGGGTTTGGCAGAGGGAGTTGCAACTCTGCTGTCCTGGGACCCCATGGAGAGCTCTGCAGTGAGAATGGCCCTTTGAGATGCTCTAAGTTGAGGCAGTGAGCCAGGCCATGGAATCCCCACATCAGTCAGTAGTTGGTAATGGACACCACCCGGGAGAGCCTGTAACCACAGCTGGGGCAGGTCCCTGCAGCCTGGGGCTTTGCCCAGTGAGGGATGCCGCTGTGCGCCCCCTGTCCCCAGCAGATGGGGGATGGGTGCCTGGGCCCTAAAGAGAGGTCCTAGGCAGAACACCACAGCGTTCACTACAAACGCATTGGTTGTAAGATACATCCTGAATTCAGAAACATTAAATGGGAAGAACGTACAACTTAAAATATGGGTAGAACTAGGTTGTAAAGATTTAGTAGTGTTTTTTTGGTACAGAGATGCAAGTTGGACTTCAGGATGAATCCAAGCAGAGAATAGGAAATCCAGAGGGTGTCAGGGTTTATTCTCCATTGTCTGTCATTTATGATTTTTTTTTAAAGATTTTATTTATTTATTTGACAGAGAGAGATCACAAGTAGGCAGAGAGGCAGGAAGAGAGAGAGAGGAGGAATCAGGCTCTCTGCGGAGCAGAGAGCCCGATGCGGGGCTCAGTCCCAGGACCCTGGGATCATGACCTGAGCCAAAGGCAGAGGCTTTAACCCACTGAGACACCCAGGCACCCCTCATTTATGATTTTTTTTAAAAAAATCTATTTTATTCTTCCTTCTTGATATTCCAACTTTCTTTGCTGAAGAGTTTAGCAAAGCTCACATTGGGAGGTGGATGATGGCCAACACTGTGCTGGTGAGCATATAAGTTGGCTCTCTGGTGGAAAAGAAGTGTGCACATATAGTCATGTAATTTTTGCTGATATAAAGGGTATGGAGGACACAATTTTAGGCAATAATGAACTCTACAATATTTTTTCCTCTAAGTTATATAACCAGTTGATTCTCACAGAATGCTTTAATGAATTTTTGCAGAACTCTTGTATCCCCAGCTAACCTGTGATTATAAAGGAGGAATGAGTCTAGCTCTGACAAGAAAGCTGGTTAATATTTTTGCTTAAATTAATAAGGCAGAAGTGTAGCAACAACAGTGCATGTTAGAACTTCATTTGTTTGTCACATAAGATGACTTCTTTATTGAATCAGATAATAGTTCTCGAATCCTGGGAGAATAGCTCCTCAAGGTTTTCCTCTTCACCTACTAGGAGACAGCTGCAGACACAACACTTTTAAATTTAATTTGTATCAATTCTTTTGGACGGGAGAGAGATTTTGCTCCCCAGAGGATCTTTGGCAATGTCCAGAGACATTTTTGCTGGTCACAACTATAGAAGGAGGGTGTTACTGGCATCTAATAGATAAATAGATGTCAAACATCCCTCTCCCCCAAAAGAATTATCTGGCTCAAGGTTGAGAAATCCTGATCAGTATTAGTAACATTTTCTCCATAACTCTTTAAAGTTTAGATAGTCAACAAAATAATAAATCAAGCCCAGATTTGTAGCAGCTGCCAATTTCAGTGGTGTAAATATTCCCACTATGGCTGATTGAATCTACCAATATGACATCTTCAAGTGTGGAGTCGTTGAAAAATGTGTGGTAGCACGTTACGTGGAATTTCCACCACAGAGAGGCAATAGTTAAAACTAACGCCAAGATTAGAAATTCTAAATTAACGTGTAGTAATATAATTGTATGTAATAGGTTCTGTGTATTTATTGCCTGTATTTATAATGTACTTATGTAAATAAACATTTAACTTTTAATAATGGCTGTGTTTCACAGCTGGCTCATAAAATTCTTAAAGATTCAGTAGTTTGCTCTTGGAGGTCAGTATAGACCAGCCTGGCTCCAGCTTGCCACTGAAATGACTATCCTCCACCCTTGAATTCACATTTTGTATTTCCTGCATCTTAGAAAGATCAACCCAATTCCAATGCCAGTTGCCTAGGGAATGGACTCTGGCTGGCCCAGAGTGGGTCAGGTACCCGCCCATGGGGTAGCTATGCGAATATAGCTGGATCTAAAGGGAGCCTGTCCCCTCCCATTAGGAAATTTCTGGACGCTTCCGTGTGCGTGGGAGGGCACCCGCAGAGGAGTCGATGACTGCTACAGACACATAGACACTTGCTTCCTCCTCCGCTCCTGTTTATCAAGACTCCATGCAGACTGAGTTTCTGACTCATCCACTTTTTCCTCCCCAGAGAGATTTCAAAATAATGTATTAGATCAGTGGTTCTCAAAGTGTGGTCCCGGGATCAACAACAGCTGCTTCACTTGGGAGCTTGTTCAAAAAGCAGATTATTGGGCAGGACTTCAAACCTCCTGACTGAGATGTTCTGGGGGGGTGGGGACCCACAGTCTGGGTTTCAGAAGGTCCTCCAGGTTATTCTCAGGGAAGCTAAAGAATGAGAGCCACTGTACTAGATTATCTAGTTTTAAAAAAGAAGTTGCATTCTATTCTTTAGGACAGCAGCAAAACAAACCCAGTCATCCTGATTAAATTTGGTATTTCTTCCAGTCTTCAGAAATGACAGACAATCTCCCTTTGGATGAATTACTTTAGCAGAGGAAAAATGTCATCAATCTTATATTGATTGATTTTCACTATTTCTTCTTTTAGGAAATGACTGGTCTTTTAGTTCTGTGAATGCTTTATTATAACCTCATCTGTGCTATTAAATCATAGTTAACTTACGTAATTTGACTTTTCAGGATCAATTTCTTGATTCCCAAGCCAGCTGGTACTATCCTCAAGAGTAGGGACAACATTTTGTATTTGGTTTAGGTCACAGAACCTAATGTAGTACAGAGCTTACAGAGGACACCTAAATATGGTTGAATAATTATAAAGATTTACACAATTTTTTTGGTCCAATGCCTTGCTTTCTTTTATTAGCATTATTTAAAGTTTATCACACCTTATTTCTAAAGTAGTTACACTGGAAAAATTTATAAAGAATTTCAATAATTAAAACAGAAAATGGATATTTTCTGGATATTTTCTCCAAATTACGGGACTTTTATCAAATTATGTGTGAGGAAGAAAAGGAGAATCACCAGTGGTTACTATGGACAGATAACAAGCTGATATTTTATGTTTCCTTCCAATCATTTTTTCTCAGTTTATATGCTTTTCTAGCCAAAAAGAAACCATATGCTAGATTTCTAGTTTCATTAGTTTACTTTTTCACTAAGCACTATATCATGAGCATTCTCATATAATTGTATATTTTTCTGAAACATGGTTTTTAATGTTCTAGATTATTCTATGTATGAACTGTAAGTTATTTAACCATTCCTCCATTTAGGATATTTGGGTGGCTAACAAAATTTGACTTTTTAAATAACTACTGTGATGGAATGGGATGCAGTTTTCTTAAAGGTTTTATTTATTTATTTAGAGTGCACAAGCTGGGGTGGGAGAGTGGGGGAAGGGACAGAGGACTAATGAGAAAGAGAATCTGAGGTTGACTTCCCGCTGAGTCTGGGGGGCGGGGGTTAACCTCCTGCCGCAGAGATCTTGGCCAGAGCAGAAATCAAGAGCGGTTTGCTCAACGGACCAAGCCACCCAGCGGCTCCAGAATGCATAGTCTGGAAATGAACACATTCTCCCTCAGAGTCAGGATGGGTTGGTTCTCTCCTAGTCGTCTTTTTATCCCTTCTGTATTGAAAAGCTTACACATCAGTTCGCTTGTTCAAGTACACATCTCTCTGTTTCATTTCAAGGCTTTGTCAAGATTTAATACATATGTTTACATAAACATCGAAATCAGCGAGAGCCTGAAATTATTTTATTTTATTTTATTATTTTTTATTTTTTATAAACATATATTTTTATCCCCAGGGGTACAGGTCTGTGAATCGCCAGGTTTATACACTTCACAGCACTCACCAAAGCATATACCCTCCCCAATGTCCATAACCCCACCCCCCTTCTCCCAACCCCCTTCCCCCCAGCAACCCTCAGTTTGTTTTGTGAGATTAAGAGTCACTTATGGTTTGTCTCCCTCCCAATCCCATCTTGTTTCATTTATTCTTCTCCTACCCACTTAAGCCCCCATGTTGCATCACCACTTCCTCATATCAGGGAGATCATATGATAGTTGTCTTTCGCTGCTTGACTTATTTCGCTAAGCATGATAAGCTCTAGTTCCATCCATGTTGTCCCAAATGGCAAGATTTCATTTCTTTTGATGGCTGCATAGTATTCCATTGTGTATATATACCACATCTTCTTTATCCATTCATCTGTTGATGGACATTTAGGTTCTTTCCATAGTTTGGCTATTGTGGACATTGCTGCTATAAACATTCGGGTGCACGTGCCCCTTTGGATCAGAGAGCCAGAAATTTAAAAGGAGCCTGTTTTTGGTGGCTAGTTTTTTCTCTGTCTTGCGCTTAGCTGTCTCCCATTGGCCAGCTGTTCCTTTGCTGGAAACCTCCCCTCACTGTTACTATCATCCCTGTCAATCCTTCATTCAGGTTTCTGTGTAATAATCTCTCCTCCCTAAAACAGGAAAATGTTAATAAATTATTTGCTTAGGGAATTATAAGTGACTTAAAAGGCTGTTAGCCATATAAGAGTGTTGCCATGTTTATTAGTTCAAGGACTTTTTCTTTGTAAAATATTTTAAGCTTTCCAAAGCCTTAAAAATTAGCTTAGTATCAGGGAGTGAGTTAACTTCCTATGTTGATTTATTTCTGGTAAAAGTCAGCCATCTTTTGGATGAAATGTAACCAACACACACACACACACACACACACACACACATACGTGCACACACACATACACAGGTGTACAAAACTTTGTAAATCGACTGAACAATTCTCTACCATCTTTTATTTTGTTAAATCATCTCACCCAGTATCAACGGACTGAACTGAATGATATTTCTTTCCTTTTTTAGTGGGAGAAACTAAACTGTCAAATATTGTTCAATTATGACTTATTTGGAATTTCAAAAACAACTTCAATGGCATAGAACCAAAGATAAATGCTTTGTAAACAGTTCCTAAGATTTTTTTTTCCTTATAAAGATTTCTATTTATTTGGCAGACAGAGATCACAAGTAGGCAGAGAGGCAGGCAGAGAGAGGAGGAAGCAGGCTCCCCGCGGAGCAGAGAGCCTGATGTGCAGCTCGATCTGAGGACTCTGGGATCATGACCTGAGCTGAAGGCAGAGGTTTTAACCCACTGAGCCACCCAGGCATCCCTTAAGGTCATTTTAAAAATTAAATCTTAGGGGTGCCTGGGTGGCTCAGTGGTTTAGGCCTCTGCTTTTAGCTTTGGTCATGATCTCAGGGTCCTGGGATCAAGCCCCTGGGCTCTCTGCTCAGCCGGGAGCCTGCTTCCCTCTCCCTCTCTGCCTGTTTCTCTGCCTGCTTGTGATCTATCTCTTTCTGTCAAATGACTAAATAAAATCTTTAAAAAAAAATAAAAATTGAAATCTTAAATATAATTTTTCTCCACAATTTAATTTCTCTTGGGTTGGACTGACACACACACACACACACACACACACACACACTTTCTGATTACATCTCCAATCATGTCACTGAAAATCTTGATTGCTGAACACATGACCATAAAGATTATCTCAGCCTCGGGTAAAAGTTCAATTAGCACCAAGATATGTAAGCCCTTTAGAACTGAGAAATGAGAGACATTTACTTCTGAAGTGAATTAAATGGACGTAGTTGCTTAACTTTACAGGGAATTTAATGGGCTGGCAACGAACACTGCCCCTTTATTCTTTACTGAGCTAATAGTATTGTTCACGGTTTTCCCACTTTAGTGCATTCATTTTGACAAGCAGGTAACTTCAAGAACTCTGGTTTAAACTGGTTTAATGAGTGAGGATCTGGCCCTAATTAATACAATTGAAGTGTTCTATGAGGAGACTTTTCCTTCTGAACTAGTAGATACAAGCAGATGCAATAACTTCTCATTAAAAATACAGCATGTCGACCTCCACCGGCTTCAAGACTCCTGTTTCAGCCTACTTTGAATTGTTAGCTCTCTTAACATCAACGACTGGCGCACTTCCGGAGGGCGCCACCAGGGGGCGCAAGTTTACAGAGGCTTCGTCAACAACAGGGGCCCTGGAGCACTCCCAACCCTCCTCTCACTCACTTCGGCTTCCGCCGGAAGTGGTTATTAACAGTCGTTGTCGGGTACTTGGGCTTGTTTGTGGTGGGCTCGCTGCGCCTTGGTGGGTGAGGCTTGGTCGGAGGAGTCCGAGAGGGAAGCTCGGGCGTAAACCCGGGCAACGAGATGGACGTTCTGAAATCGGAGATCCTCCGGAAGCGGCAGCTGGTGGAAGACAGGAACCTGTTGGTGGTGAGACTCCTGGGCTGTCGTGGGGCTTTGGCGTTCGAAGACGTGTGGGTGGGGGGCGCAGGGAGTGAGGGTGGGGTGAAGGGGTCTGGGCGGAGATGAGGCTTGGTGGGAGCTCCGCGGCGACCCGGAGCGGCCCCTTTAGACCCACCCTTTGACACCTACGTCGGGAGTCTGAGGGAGGCTGGGAATCGCAGCAAACGCCCCAATTTTGGCAGATTTACCTCGGCTGCCCTCTTTCCCTCGAAGTTTCTCTGTTTACCCTTTACACCCACTCCCATATGTCTGTATTCTGCGAACGTGCCGCGGTTCTGGTGGTTCACGTCTGTGGTTTTACTGAGGGTTTGTGCCCGGCTGAAACGAGAATAAGGGAGGGCCAGAATTATTTAAAATCTAGGACTCCGTCCTACTTTTGAAACCCGAGTTTTTATTACATCCCTCCAGCACATAGCACAAGTCTTTTGGCCAGCCCTTCGCTTGTTAGGACGGCTAAAACTGTTGTGGACAAACAGTGGAGTAAAAGGAGAAAGGAGAGAATTGCGTGATTTAGGAACTTCCTTAACTAGATGTTCATGACTTTGTTGCATAACAATAACAGACCAGCGGTTTTCAAAGCCTTAGGCCTCCGGAGCCCTTTACACTACTACAAATTAGGACCACAAAGGGCTTTGGTTGGGGTATTTATAGATATTTGCCGCATTAGAAGTTAAAGCTGAGAAGTTTTTCTTATTGAAGTTTAGATGAGGTACAAAACTGTATTAGTTGCGGGTGCTTAACATAGTGATTGACAATTACAGACATTACGAAATGCTGACCACATTGCAGTTTAATATGTCACCAACAAAGGTATTAAAATGTTATTGAGTGTATTCCCAGTGCTGCACTTTTCATCAGCCGTGACTTAATTTTATAATGGGAAGTTTGTATCTTTTAGTCCTCCTCACCTGTTTTGCTAGAGTCCCACCCCATCACCTTTTCTCTGTATTTTTAAGTTTTTTTTCTTTAGATTCTATATATAAGTGATATCATACGGTATTTCTTTCTCTGATTTACTTCACGTAGGGAAATGACCTCTAGCTCCATCTGTATTGTCCCAAATGGCAAATTTCATTTTTTATATGCAACTATATAATTTTATATAGAATTGATGATTTATAATCCTTTCTGCGTTGAAGTGTCCATCAGTATTTTTCAAATTTTTCACTGGCCACAGTCACTTTAAGAAATTTTTATATTTTGCTCTGATATATATGTGGAAAAAATTTCGTGAAACAGTTACCTTAACTACATGTAATTCAGTCATGTGTTTTAATCTCTTCTGTTTGATTTAAAAATGCTGGTTGGGGAATGGCTGAATTGTTTTCATTACCTTATCTGTAACTGGAAAACACCTATGTTACCTTGTTCTTCTGGTAGAGCTGCCTCAACTTGGTCATTTCAAGTGATGTCACAGCTTTTTATTGTTTGTCCGAGAGTTGAAATAGTAAGTAGTTATTGCGAGTGTCTCATTGTTAAATTGGAGAAGCTCCTGTAATAGCCTCCTGTCACCCGTCCTAAATTGTCTGCCTGGTGTAACTACTCAGTTAAGTATAGCTCTCATACCAGTGCTTTGGGGCTAACACAGAGCATCATTATGTGGAAAATGCAGGTGCTTAGGGAACAATAGAGCATAAGTAGCAGTTTTTGTTGTAGTGATGAGGATGGGTTTTGCGTAGAATTTTTAGCTTTGTTTTTTCCCCCAGTATTTATTGAATGTTTTGTATATTTCTATATATGTTACACTGTGCCACAGAAGATTAAAAAAAATCATGCTCGATCCTTTAAGGAGTATGCATTCAGTTTCACAGAAAATAGGGAAACCAACAGGCATGATACTCTCACCTTTTTTTCCTGTTAAAACAGGATGAGGTATCCGTTAAAACTTGGGTCAAACTTTCCACCTGCGCACTGGATCCGAGCTCATCCTAGCACCACCAGGAATCTGAAATGTCACGTATCTCATTTCTTCCTTTGCCGTCTATTGGCTTACCCCCTCCAGCCCTGGAACATACTGGATGTCTCTGTCGTCTTTAACAAGGCGTTTTTTTTTTTTTTTTTTAAGATTTTATTTATTTATTTGTCACACAGAGATCACAAGTAGGCAGAGAGAGAGAGAGAGAGGGAATGGGGCTCCCTCCTGAGCAGAGAGCCCGATGCAGGACTCTATCCCAGGACCCTAAGATCATGACCTGAGCCGAAGGCAGAGGCTTAACCCACTGAGCCACCCAGGTGCCCAACAATCAGGCTTCCTAAAATAAGTTCTAATTTCTGCACACTCCTTAACATGATGCACAAAGGTTGCTGCCCCCACAACAGTACTGAATCCATTCTAATCAGGGACCCAGTGACCTCCATGCTTTCCAGCTGACCTCGACAACACTTGACACTCTTGACCAGTCTTCTTTCTACAGGTGCTCCTCCACCTCTCCTCCTTTATGATAATACTAAAAGGATCTTGGACTTAAAAATGTCAAGAGTTAGTAATTTCTATGCCGGTGAAAATCTGTGCCCTAGCACCACAGTTGTTCTGGCTATTTTGGACCTTTTCTCATTTTTTCAGTTCTTTGAACTTGCCCTTACTCTTAGTCATCCCCTTTTTTTTTTTTTTTTGTAATAGTCTTCTGTAATTTTCTTCAGCTCCTTCATGGTGAGTGAGTAGCCTTCGAAAGTGTTTTTTTCTTCCTAGTGTAGCCAAAAAAAAACCAGTGTGATGGGGGCTTTGTTGTCCTGTTGACATCTGCGGAGAAGATTTTTTTTCTTCAACATTTTACTGTAAAAATTTTTAGTTGTGCAGAAAACTCAAAATTTTACAGTTAGAGGGGTGCCTGGGTGGCCCAGTCGGTTAAGCGTCTGTCTGAAGCTCAGGCCATGACCTCGGGGTTCTGGGACCTAGCTGTGGGTTGAGCTCCCTGCTCAACAGATTGTCTTCTTCTCCCTCTCCTTTGCCCCTTCCCGCTGCTTGTGACTTCTCTCTCTCCCTCTCTCTCTCAAATAAATAAAATCTTAAAAAAATAAAAAAAAAATTGTACAGTTAGAAACTCACATGCGTACTAGATTCTGTAGTTAAACCTGCATTAATATTTTGCTCTATTTGCGTTATCATGTACCTGTCCAAAAGGAAGGCTCCATAGCTCAGGGGTAAGAGCACTGGTCTTGTATCGTGTACCTGTCCATCTGTCTTATCACTTCATGTAACAGTGCAGAAACTACTTCAGAGCGGTTACAGCAGTCAGAACTTTTTAGGACGGTGATAGGCTATTGTAGCTTCTCCACAGTTTGATGAAGGGGCACTCACAAGGTAAGTATCGTAACTCCCACAGGTTAACAGTAAAAAGCCAGGACATCACTTGAAATGACCAAAGATAAGGGAGCTCTTCAGGAGCTCTATGGACCGGTGTTACTCAGCTGCAGATGTGGTAATGAAAACAATTTAACGACCTTAATATATTTCAAGTTAGGTTATAGACATTGGCACACTTTACCCCTAAACAGTTTGGTGTGCATATCATGAACAAGAGTTCAGTGTTTTAAATAAACACTTCTTTTTATATGTATGCACAATTTTACATATTAAATAAATTTTAAATTTTGAAATTTAAAATATTTTATATATTAAGAAATACACAGATCAGCGAATTTTGACAAATGCAGATGCCTGTGTAATCCCATCTGTATCAAAATAGAGAGTCTTACCTCACTCCATCTTCCAGTCATTCCCGTTGCCTACTACCCCCAGAAGCCATCACTGTTCGTATTTCTTTGCACCAGTGGTTAGTTTTGCCTGCCCAGAACCTCACAGGACTGGAATTGTACTGTGCACTCTTCTGTGTTCCACTGTGTTTCATCATAATGATTCGAGTTTTCTCCATGTTGGACAGATCAGTTCCTTTTTTTGCTGAGTAGTATTTCATTGCATGAATAGATGTGGTTTGGGAATCTGTTCTTCTGATGTTGGGCTCCTGGGCTGTTTCCAGGGTTTGGCTCTGAAGATGAAAGCTGCTGTGGAACGTGCTGTATAAGTCTGCTGTTTGCATTTCTCTGAGGGATTGGAATTGCTAGGTCACAGAGAACATATATGTTTTTTATAAAAAGCCACCACATGTTTTTCTTATGTGTTTGGACCATGTTACACATCTACCAGCAAGGAGGGTTCAGAGGTCCTCCATTCCCACGAACAGTTTGTGTTGTCAGTCTTTTAACTTTAGCCATTTGGAGGATGTGTAGTGATACTGCATTTTGGTTTTAATTTGCATCTGTCTGATAATGATGATAAGTGCTCTGTGTGTGTGTGTGTGTGTTTAGCTCTTTTGTAAAGTGTTAAAATTGCTTGCATATTTTTTTAATTGGGTTGGGTTTTTTTCCCTTCTTGTGTTGAAGGAATTCTTCATTAATTATTGATGCCAGACTTTAGATACCTCAGAGATGTTTTGTGAACATTTTCTTCCGGACTAATGGGTCTTCTATTCCATTCCTTTCCTTTCCTTTCTCTTCTCTTCTCTTCTCCTCCCCCCTTCACCCTCCCCCCTCTGCTTTTCCCTTTCCTTTTCCCCTCCCCTCCCTTTCCTTTCCTTTTCTTTAAGGATTTATTTATTTAAGAAGGAAGGGAGAGGCAGGGAAAGGGAGAGGGAGAGAAGCAGACTCCTAAGTGGGGAGCCTGACACGGGGCTTGCTCTAAACCACCCTGAGATTGTGACCTGAGCCAATATCAAGAGTCTGATGCTTAACTGACTGAGCCACCCAAGCACCCCTCTATTCATTTTCTCAGTTATGTTTTTTGAAGAGCAAAAGCTTTGAATTTTGAGAAGTCCATTTTACCAACTTGTAATGGTTATTGTTCTGTGTGTCCTGTTTGGGACTATGAGAGCACAGCTAGCTGGAAAAAAGTTTGGCCGTTCTTAAAAGCTAAATATACCCCTACTGTATACGATCCAGTCCCTCTATTCCTAGGCGTTAATTCAGGAGACTAAGGTATTCTCTCACATTCTAAAAGCTTTTTGTTTTTATTTAATAAACAGAATTCTAAACAATTTTGAATCAGTTTTTTGGTATGATGTGAGATAGTTGTATGGTTTATTGCACTCCGTGTGGGTATCTCATGGTTCCAGCACCATTTACTGAAAATAATTTTCCCTTTGGATGGTTTTGGTGTCTTGAAAAATCGAATAATTGTTTAAGTGTGGCTCCATTCTGGGTGCTCACTTCTATTCTCATAAGCTCTTTGTTGATCTTTATGCCAATGCCACACTGTCTTTTGATTCCTGTCACATCATGGTGAGTCTCAAGGTCAGGCGAGGTCCATACCACCACTGCTACTAATTCTCCTTCCTTCCTTCTCTTCCCCTTTCTCTTCCTTTTTATTCTCTTGCTGTGATATTTTATTTTTAAACAACTTTATTGAGGTGTGATTGACATACAGTATACTACACATATTTAAAATGTACAGTCAGGTGCATTCGACGTAAGTGTTTACCTGTGAAACTTTCACCACAGTGAAGAGCATGAAATGTCCATTGCACTCCAGAGTTTCCTTTTGCCCTTTTGTAATCCCACTTTCCTGCCCCTCCCTGCTCCCAACACTTGCTCTATCCACAGGCAACCACTGATCTGCTTTTACTTTCAATTAGTTAGCATTTTCTAGAGTTAGCTGAGAAAGAAATTGTTGAGTATGGTTTTTTTTTTAAGATTTTATTTATTTATTTGACAGAGAGAGATCACAAGTAGGCAGAGAGGCAGAGAGAGAGAGAGGAAGAAGCAGTCTCCCTGCCAAGCAGAGAGGCCGATGTGGGACTTGATCCTAGGACCCTGAGATCATGACCTGAGCCAAAGGCAGAGGCTTACCCCACCGAGCCACCCATGCACCCCTGTTGAGTATGTTTTCTATCTTGTCGGCCTCCTCTCATTCAGCCTAATAATCATGAGGTTGATTCATATGCTTATATATATCAGTATTTCATTATTTTTGTTACTGAACAATATTCCACCCTTACATGGGGAAACCCCAATTTGTTAATTAAACTATTGAAAGGCATTTAGGTTGTTTACAGTTTTTGGCTGTCACAATAGAGCTGCTTTGAACATTCGTGGACAGGTTTTTATATGGATATGTGCTTTCATTTCCCTTGACTAAATGCCAAGGAGGTGAGATGGTTGGGTCATATAGTAGTTATGTTTAACTTTATTTTCTTTAAGAGTTTGTGTAAGATTCTTGCATACAGTTTTATATAATTGTATATGTTTTATAGCATATGTAATTACAAAATAGATTTTATTTGTGCAAAGTAAATTTTCATGTAGTTTTCTCCTTTGGATGATATCAGAGATAAAATACAGCCAACAGGATTCAGTGGCACTTAATAGCTCTTTCATTTTGAAAAGCATTTGTCTTTTTTTCCTTTCGTGAGGACTTAAGGTTTACTCTCCTCAATTTTCATTTTTCAGTTTTCAAATGTGTAACAGTAGTCACTGTGCTGTACACTGCATCTCTGTCAGTAATTATTTTGTACCTGAAAGTTTGTACCTTCTGATCATCACCCATTCCCCAATCCAACTCCTGCCTCTGGCACCCACTAACCTATGTATTTAGGAGCTTGGTTTGTTGTTAAAATTCCTTGTGTAAGTGAGATCATACGTTGTCTTTCTCACTTCAAACTTCACTTAGAGTAATGCCCTTCGGGTCTGTCCATGTTGCTGTAAATGGCAAGATTTCATTTTTTACGGCTGAGTAATACTCCATTGTGTGTATATGTGTGTGTGTATGAGAGAGAGAGAGAAGGAAAGAGAGAGAGATTTTTAAATTTTTTAATCCATTCGTTCAGTGATGGACAAGTTGTTTCCATGTCTTGGCTATTAAAAATAATGCTGCGATGAACACGAGGGTGCAGACATCTTTTCAAATTAGCGTTTTCCTTTTCTTTGGATAAATTCCCTGAAGTGCAGTTGCTGAGCAATATGGTGCTTCTCTTTTTAAGTTTTTGAGGAACCTCCACATCATTTTCTGTAGTGGCTCCACCAGTTTACATTTCCACCAAGAGTGCACAAGGGTTCTCTTTTCTCCCCATCTTTGCCAATGCTTGTTATTTCCTGTCTTTTTGATAATCGCATTCTGATGGGTGTGAGGTGCTATCTCCTGGTTTTGGTTTGCGTTTCCCTGATTAGTGATGTTGATTGGCATCTTTTCATGTGTCTGTTGGCCATTTCTGCAACTGGGCAACTGTTGGCATCTTTTTGGGAAAATGTCTATTCAGGCCTTCTGCTTATTTTTAAATTAGCTTATTCTTGTGCTATTTAGTTGAATGAGTTCTATATCTGTTTTGGATATTAACCCTCTATCAGGCATATGATTTATAAATATCTTTTATTCAGTAGATTGCCTTTTCAGTTTGTTGATGGTTTTGTTTGCTTAGCAGAAACTTTCTAGTTTCATGTAGTTTCACTTATTTTTTTTCTTGTTGGCTTTGGTTTTGGACTCAGACCTAAAAACTCCTTATTAAGACAGATGTCAAAGAGCTAACTGCCTCTGGTTTAATGGTTTTGGGTCTTACATTCAAATCTTTAATCAATTTTGAGTTAATTTTTATGTATGGTTTACGATAGTAGTGTAGTTCAGTTCTTTTGCATGTGGCAATCTAGCTCCATTTTTTGAAGAGACTACGTTTTCCTTGTATGTTTTTGGCTCCCTTGTGGTAAATTAATGGATTATATGGGCATGGGTTTATTTCTGGACTTTTTTTTTTTTTTAAGACTGCTTTATTTGAGAGAGAGAGAGCGAGCAGGCGGGGGAGAGGAAGAGAGACTCAAGCAGATCCACTGTTGAGTGCGGAGCCCGACCTGGGGCTTGCTCTCAGGACCCTGAGATCATGACGTGAGCCGAAATCAAGAGTTGGATGTTTAACTGACTGAGCCACCCAGGAATCCCTCTGGGCTCTCTCTTTTGTTGCATTCATCTGTTTTTATGCAACTACCTGTTTGAATTACTCTAACTTCGTATTATAGTAAGAGATGAGGGAGTGTGATACCTCCAGCTTTGCTCTTTCTCAAAATTACTTTGGCTATTGAGGTCTTTCATGGTTCCATATAAAACTTTGGATTGTTCGTTCTATTTTTGTAATAAATGCTATTGTAATTTTGACAGGGATTGGGTTGAATTTGTAGAGTGCTTTGAGTACTGTGGATATTTTCACAGTACAGGCATACCTTGGAGATACTGCAATTTTGGTTCCAGACCACTGCGGTAAAGCAAATATTGCAATAAAGTGAGTCAGAGTTTTTTGGTTGTCCAATGCACATCAAAGTTAAGTTTACACTATATTAAGTGTGCAGTAGCTTCGTGTCTATAAAAATACAACGTAATTTACAAATATGGCTAAAATATTGCTAAAATATGCTAACCATCATCTTTTAGTGAGTTGTAATCACTGATCAGATACCATAGCAAAAATAATAAAATGATAAAAGTGAAAAAGTTTGAAGTATTGCTGGAATTAACAAAGTAGGGCACAAAGTACACTACTGCTGTTGGAAAAATGGCACTGATAGACTTGCTCAAGTGAGGGTTGCTACACATTCTCAGTTTGTAAAAGGCTTAATATATGTCGAGCACAACAAAACAACATAAGCCTGTACTAATTCTTCCATTCCATGATCACAGAATATCTTTCCATTTATTTGTCTTCAGTTTCTTTCATCACTGTCTTAGGGTTTTCAGCATATAGCTGTTTTATCTCCTTGGTTAAATTTATTTTTTGGTAGTTTATTCATTTTGATGCAATTATAAATGGAATTGTTTTCTTAATTTCTGTATCTGATACTTTATTAGTGCATAGAAACAACAGATTTGTATGTTGATTTTTGTATCCTGCAGTTTTACTGAATTTATTTATTCTTACAGTGTTTTGATGGAGTCTTTAGGGCTTTCTGTATATAATATGTCTTCTGCAAATAGTGACAATTTTACCTTTTCTTTTCTTTTTTTTTTTTTTTTTAAGATTTTATTTATTTATTTGACAGAGAGAGATCACAAGTAGGCAGAGAGGCAGGCAGAGAGAGAGGAGGAAGCAGGCTTCCTGCTGAGCAGAGAGCCCGATGTGGGACTCGATCCCAGGACCCTGAGATCATGACCTGAGCCGAAGGCAGTGGCTTAACCCACTGAGCCACCCAGGCGCCCAGTTTTACCTTTTCATTTTGGATTTTTTCTTGAGTATTTGCTGTGGTGAGGACTTCGAATACTGTGTTGAATAAAAGTGATGAGAATCGATCCTGTTGTCTTGTTCCTGATCTTAGAGGAAAAGCTTTCAACTTTTCATTATCGAGTATGATGTTTTCTGTGGGCTTGTCCTATTTGGCCTTTATTATGTTAGTATGTTCCCTCTCTAACACTATTTTGAGAATGTTTTTTTTTTTTTTAATCATAAGTGGATGTTGAATTTTGTCAAATGCTTTTTCTGCATCTATTGAGATAATAAGATTTTTTTTCCCTTCCATTTTGTTAATGTGGTGTATCACATTGATTTGCAGGCCTTGAATGATCCTTGCATCCTTAGAATAAATCCCACTTGGTTATGGTGCATGGTTCTCCAAATTCATTGTTGAATTTGACTTGTTAATACTTTGTTGAGGATTTTTGTGTCTATATTCATCAGGAATATTGGTCAGTAATTTTTCTTTCCTTGTAGGATCCTTGTATGGTTTTTAGAATTGGGGTGATGCTGGTCTAATAAGATGAGTTTGGAAGTGTTCCCTCCTCTATTTTTTGGAAGCATTTGTGAAGGATTAGTGTCAATTCTTTGAATGTTTAGTAGACTTAACCAGTAAATCCATCTCGTCCTGAACTTTTGTTTTTTTGAGAGGTCTTTGATTTCTGTTTGCCTCCTTGCTAGTAATCAGTCTGTTCAGATTTTGTATTTCTTGATGATTCAGTCTTGAAGGTTGTAGTTTTCTAGGAATTTATCCAAGGTTTTCCAGTTTGTTGGCATATGATTGTTCATGATAGTTTAAGATCTTTTGTATTTCTGTGGTATCAATTGTAACGTCTTTCATTTATGATTTTATTTGAGCACTGTCTCTTTTTACTTGATAAGTGTAGCTGAAGATTTGTTGATGTTTATCTTCTCAAAAAAACTTAGTTTCATTGATCTCTTAGCATTTTAGTCTCAATTTCATTTATTTTTGCTCTGATATTTGTTAATACCTTCCCTCTGTGAACTTCGGGATTCATTTATCCTTTTCCTAGTTCCTTGAGGTGTGAAGTTAGGTTGTTGGAGATTTTTCTTGTTTCCTGAGGTAAGCATGTATTGATATGAGCTTCCCTCTTAGAACTGTTTTTGCTGCATCCCATAAATTTTAGTAAGTTATACTTCCATTTTATTTGTTTGAAGGTGTTTTTTCATTTCTCCTTTGATTTCATCGACACTGCCTTTGTTCAGTAACATGTTGTTGAATCTCCACATATTTGTGAAATTTCCAGTTTGCTTCCTGTAATTGATGTCTGGTTTCATACTGTTGTGGTTGGAAAAGATGGTTGATGTGATTTTATTCTTCTTTAAGACTTGCTTTGTGGCCTAATGCATGATCTGTTCTGGAGAATGTTCCATGTGCACTCGAAGAATGTTCTGTTTTTGGATGGAATGTTCTGTATGTATGTGTTATGTCCAGCAGGTTTTAAGGCATCATTTCCTTATTTTTTTAATCTGTCTGGATGATCTGTCCAATGATGTAGCATTGTGTCTCTTCAGATTATTTGGTATATTACTTTAGGGATTTTAAGACTTATTTTTGTATTTCAGCAAGATGTTGACCCTGCTACATGGTTTACGATCTCATGTATAGTGTCTTTTTTTTTTTTTTTTTAAAGACTGCATCTGAAAGAGCATGTGAGCTGGGGAGGGCAGATGGAGAGAATCTTAAGTGGGTTCAACAGGAAGCCCCAGGTAGGGCTTGATAACAGGACCCTGAGATCCTGGCCTGAACCTAAATCAAGAGTCTGATGCTTAACTGACTGAGCCACCCAGGCGCCCATATAGTATCTTGCTTTGCATATTCAGGCTGTATATTTGTTGGCTTTCCAATGTGTTTTTGTAGAGTTCCTGGTGATGTTTGTATCTAATTCATATAAGCACTAAAAACCTTGACATGATTCAGGAAGGCTGATTTTAAATTATTGAAATGTTGACAGTCATGCTTGAAAGTTTTAAATTTTGCTTTTCCTTTATTAGTGAAGGCAGACATTTTAGATGATATGGTAGGTAGGTAGGTTTCTGTACTTTGGACCTATGAATCTCAGTTTTATAATCTAGAAAGTACAACTTGGATAGAGTCCAAGAATAACATTTGTGAAGCAGCATGTAGGAATTAGGTTCTGTCTTAAAAAGTAAAAGCACTTTTATATACATCTTTTGTGCATTGTTTTTTAAAATCTGCCAGGGTGAAAGGGCCGATAGAAATGTTGGGTGCTTTAGGGGAGAATCCAAAGAAATAAAAACCATCCATTCATATGCTGTCTTAAAATGTTTACCAGCCACTTTTAGATTTTCATGTTTGTAGGTCTTTATTATGCATTCTATAGTTCAACAAACTTTGAGTTTAAATATTTTGAATATAGTTAGAAAGGAAAGTAAATTTGTAAAGTGAATAAACAAGTTGTAAAACCTGACTGTGGCTGCATTCCTGCATAGCTCTGTAACTTTGGGCAAGTTATCCAACCTCCTTGAGTTACCTTTAAAGGTACTGCATCACTGATATTTAAGTTTTCGTACTGTGTAGTTTTAATTCTCTCATAAGTGTGTCCCCAGCACCTTATATTTCAAAGCATATTTTCAGTGTACTTTATAAAATCAAGTTTTATGGTTAGAGAAGCTTTAGTTGCTCTTGCAAACTGCTGTTTTTTTCTAAATAGAAGACATATAAAGAGTGGCATTTGAAACATGGTGGATAACCTTTTGTGTCAGACGTCTTTTGTTGTCATAAAATAAATGGTCACATAGTACAAAGCAAAGTATTTTTATTTTTCTCATCCTAATTTTGAAATGAAAAGCTAAGTAATTAAAAATTTTATTGTTAGTCATTCATTCAGAGGTGCCTGGGTGGCTCAGTTGGTTAAGCGTCTGCCTCCACTCTGGTCGTGATCTCTAGGTCCTGGGATTGACCCCTGCATCAGGCTCCCTGCTCAGCGGGGAGATCTTGAGCTCTGGAATGCCCCTGGAAGGGATGGGCCTTAGGCAGGAGGAGGGTTTCCTTTTCTGTTCTGAAATGAGAAAAGTATTGGTACAGAGCCCCATAAGGATTGGTACTGGGAGGACTTCTCTTTCAGTGGCTTCCTTTTTCACTGTAACAGAGTGGTTTAGTCATTTGCTGAGAATGAGGGGGAAAATGAAGGGGTAAGAGGTCTAAGAGAGTGGAGAATGTTACTGGTCATTGTAGAGAATAGGAGAGCAAACTAAATGGATAAATACACCAGGATCAGTGGACAGCATTGAGGCCCAAGTGGTTTCCTAATATGCTTAGCACACCAGGTGCCACCATGGGGAGGGCCAATGAAGGGATTCTACTAGGACCGTGGTTCTCACTTCTTGATTTCAGAACCCCTTTACATCTTTAGTTGTTGGCTCCAGAGAGCTTTTGTTTATTTAGGATGTATTTATTGATAATTATGCAATTAGAAATCAAAACAGGGAAATTTAGGGGCGTCTGGGTGGCTCAGTTAAGTACCTGCCTCTTGATTTTGGCTCAGGCCAGGATCCCAGGGTACTGAGATTGAGCGTCATGTCAGGCTCTGTGCTGGATGTGGAGCTGGATGTGCTTGAGATTCTTTCTCTTTTCCCTTACCCACTCCCCTTACTCTCATGCATGAATGCACTCTCTCTCAAAAAAAAAAAAAAAATAATAATAATAAAGAATTAAAAATTAAAACTGGGAAATTTAAAAATACTTACATTCCATGTTGACTTCTGTTTTATACTATAGTAAACCCATGTGTGTTAACATAGTGCTCTTATGAAAACTGTATTTTCCAAAACAAAAGATATTAGCAAGAAGAATGACATTTTTTACAACTTTGCAAATCTTTTTAATCCCTGTCATGTTAGGAGACAGTTGGAGTCTCCTGTTTCTACATTCAGCCTGTTGGCCTGTTGTGGTATGTTGTTTTTGTTCAAGTATATGAGGAAACTTCATTTTCACATAGCTGGGTAGTTGGAAAAGGTAGTATTTTAATTGCCTTTTCAGATAATTGTGGATATTCTTCTTTGATACTATACTAAAACTACAAATGGTAAATTTTTAAAGATGAGAGTATGGATTTTGGCTGATACCAATGAACTTTTTTTTTTTAAAGATTTTATTTTTAAGTAATCTCTGTACCCAGTTTGGGTGTCAAACTTGACACACCTTGATCAAGAGTCATATTTCCCACTGGCTGAATCAGCCAGGTGCCCCATCAGTTAACTTTTTATATATTACAGTCTATTGATCTATTATGCTCCAGATCTATTCTAATCTAGCCTGCTCATAAATCTTTTGCCTATGCATAATTTTGGAGCTTGTTTCCTTTGTACTGTCATAGTTTGCTGAGTTACATAGATCTTCTACATGGTGATATGTTTCAATAGATGATGTAAAAATGGCATTCATTAATATAACCACTGATTCATCTGAAAAGTTTTCAAATATTGGGAAGCCATCAAGTTCATAGTGATGGCTGAAAGTTTGCCACCATTCTGATTTTTGCTTGAAAGATGGAATTTTATCATAGGCAAGAAATAGTATTGTTGTCCTTTAACAGGCTTGCTTTGTCCAGCTTTGAGAAAACGTCTGCCAAACAGGAGACAGCTATCCTACTTTATTATGTAGCAGAACTGATTTATATGTTTAATTTCATCACACTAAATAGTAAAAGATGAAGAATACAATGAACTCTGAGGCATAAATAAAGATCAGTACTTTTATTTGTGCTGAGGTTCCAGTGGGTTTCAGCACCCCTGCTTTTGTACCATCAGTGCAAGTATGATCGCAGGGAAGGGGTGGAGGCACATAACCTCTTAGTATTATTATGATAATATGTCTGACCTTGTACAACTTCTGAAAAGGTCTTAGGGACCCCCCAGAGGTCCATGAACAACATTTTGAGTATCAATGTTCTGGGTAAGATTTTCTTAGGTATATTCCATTGGAATTGGGGTGTGGTAGTAAAAGATGCTACTGCAGACTGGACCACAGACTCTGGCCTGGAGAGTCCTTTACTTTCTTCCTACATAGCTGCTCCTTTTAGGGATACCAATGTGTGTTTGTCAGCTTATTTATATGAAATGTGACGTGGTGCCTGGGTGGCTCAGTTGGTAAAGCGTCTGTTTTTGGCTCAGTTCATGATCCTGGGGTCTTGCTCTGTGGGAGTCTGCTTCTTCCTCTGCCCCTCCCCTGACTTGTGCATCTCTCCCCTGCCCCCAACTCCCACACTCCCTCTCAAATTAAAAAAAAAAAAAAAAGAAGAAGCTTTAAATGAAAATACAACAGCTGTGTAGTCAAAAGAAATGGCTGATGCTGGGATAAGATATTGGCAGTGAAGAACTGTAGCTTGCAATACTGGATCAGTTCAAAGGATTTAAGGACCAGAGTTCTAGTTGTACGTGTTACTCATGAGACTCAGTAAGTTGTGAGAATGTCCCCTGCTCTTCCTAACTGTCAGGTCTTTCGTGTCTAAACTAGGATTAATATTATTTGCCTCCGGGGCGCCTGGGTGGCTCAGTGGGTTAAGCCTCTGCCTTCGGCCCAGGTCATGAACCCAGGGTTCTGGGATCGAGCCCCGCATGCGGCTCTCTGCTCAGCAGGGAGCCTGCTTCCCCCTCTCTCTCTGCCTGCCTCTCTGCCTACTTGTGAGCTCCATCTGTCAAATAAATAAATAAAATCTTAAAAAAATATATATTATTTGCTTCTAACTTTCTCAGGTAGTTTTGATGTTGGGACGATGCCATCAGTTCCTTATTCCAGGGAATACCTTCAACTTGATACCTATAAAGCTGTGTTTAGTGTGTGGTAGATGAATCGGTAAATGTTCATTGAGTTAATGG
Organism: Mustela putorius furo; assembly: GCF_011764305.1. Lineage (NCBI taxonomy): Eukaryota > Metazoa > Chordata > Mammalia > Carnivora > Mustelidae > Mustela > Mustela putorius. The sequence goes on from NW_025422060.1 coordinate 8,861,803, forward strand.
ACTAAAACAAAGTTGTTTATTGTGAGAAATTTAAACATATGCAAAAAGAGAATTATATAATGAACCTCTCTCTATCCTTGTCTTGACACTTTGTAGCTCTAGAAAATAAGAACATGTTTCTTTATAAACAAGATGTGATCATACCCCCCAAAATTAGGTCCTTAATATCATTAAATACTCCTCTCACTCCAGTGTCTGCAATTGAATTAAAATATGTACATACATGTTTTTTACAGTTGGTTTCTTCAAGTCCGATGCAGTCAATCCACTCATTGCATTTGTTTACTATGACTCTTGGTTTCTTTTAATCAAGAACAATTTCTTCAAACCCCTTTTTATGCCATTAATTTGTTGGAGAAACTGGCTAGTTTGGTAAGTGTCCCAGTTTTTTTATTGCTTCGATGGCGTTTAGTTTATTTCCCTATTCCCTACATTTCTAATAAACTAGAGATGAGACCTACCGTCAACAGATGAATGGATAAAGATGTGATGTGTGTATATGTGTACACACACACAATGGAATATTACTCAGCCATCAGAAAGAATGAAATCTTGCCATTTGCAGTGACATGGATGGAACTAGGGTATTATGCTAAGTGAAATAAGTCTGAGAAAGACAAATACCATACGATTTCACTCACGTGGAATTTAAGAAACAAAACATATGAACGTAGAGGGCGGGAAGGAAAAATAAAAATGGAGGCAAACCGTAAGAGACTCTTAGCTTATAGAGAACAAACCAAGGGTTGCTAAAGGATAGGTTAGTGGGGGGAAGGATTGATGGGCATTGAGATGGGCTCTTGATATAATGAGCACTGGGTGTTATATGCAACTCAGAAATCACCGAATTCTATCCCTGAAACTAGTAACACACTGTATGTTAACTAAATTGGATTTAAATAAAAATTTAAAAAGACTTTAATGTATGATTAGATTGACATGGAGCTTTTTGGCAAGAATACTTTGTAGATGTGCTGTGTACCTCCTCTGTGTATAATATAGGAGACACTTAATGTTTTCCTGATGCCAGGCCTTCAGGTGTGGTGCCCTGAGCTGTTGATTGTTCACCATCAACTTCTGTTGTCATGATCTTATCATCCATGATTATTGTCAGAGTGAATGAGCTTGGACACTGAGGTGCTAAATACATGTGTGGAGATATTACTGAAGTACTGTTACAGATACTACTAATAAAGTAGGGCAGTAGCATTATTTGAGCTAAATTATTAGTGGAATAGTATCCAAGATGGATAGCTGTAGACGATGGTAACAACATCCAAATTAGGGACTGTCGGTTTAACAAGAGACTAATGTATGTAGTATAGAACTAATATTTTTTTCTTCTACAGATTTAGAGCTTGTCTCATAACATTGAATCCTATAAAACAAATAGCTTTAATGATTTTGTTAATACTTTCAAACCATTTTATGTCTGTATTAAGAATTAATGCAATTTTATGGCTTGATTAATATAAATATAATTAATTGATACAAAAAGATTACAAGTGACAAGAAGAACTTGGACACATACCCTTGGAACTGTCTGGGTAATGGGAGTTAAGATGTCAGATATAGTTAACCCTAAATTTTGTTTAGTTGTTTCTGTTGGGAGAAAATAAAGCATCTGGTTTAATGTGGTTCATAATGAATTCATTTGTAGAAATTATCTTTGAAACCAAACATTGGGAAATCACATCAAAACAATGTGGACAATTGGAAAATATTGTTGGTTTCTTCTCTTTGCTATTGGATATGCCTGTTAAAATGATGCTGTAAGAAAAATACTTCATATTTAGAGCGGGGTAGAGGACAGATGCCATGTTCAAGAAATCAGTATAATCTCTGTAGAATCAAACTTGACCATATTCTTGAAAAACTGAAAAATGTTTTTAGGTTGATGGTAGAACATGAAATTTTTTCCCCAGGGACCTATTAATGTACTTCTTTCTTCAATAGGAAAATAGAAAGTATTTCAAGCGTAGTGAACTTGCAAAAAAAGAAGAGGAAGCATATTTTGAAAGATGTGGCTACAAGGTATGACTGCTTGCTTTTATGTTATTGTATATTTGAGTTTAAATTTTTATAGCTGTTGTTAAAGTGATAAAATTATTGATCTCTGTTCACTTTATCAATGTTATACATTAGCCTATAAATGAGAAGCCATCTGGAGAGGTATGAGCTTTTTTCTTTTCTTTTTTTTTTTTTTAATCTTGAATTCAGGAAAATACATGCATGACTTTTTGGCTTGGAATGGTTTGGCTTTTTGTGGACAGCATGAAGTGGCTTGAGATCAAAGCTTGAATTTTTTTTTTCTCTTTCAATTCCTAGATCTGATACTGCCTCATCTTCATCACCACCACCACGCCTTTCTTCACCTCTCCCAATAAAAGTCTATTTTAAAGAGTTTCAAAACATTTTATTTATTCAACCACCAAGGTGTTACCAGGGGTATTTTCCCCACTTTCACTTGAATATTTTAAGCCATCCTTTTTGTTTGCATAGTTGGTTCCTTTTGGCCCTAAGTACCTCTGTCTGAAATAGTAAGTCATACATTTATATGCTTTTGTGTAATAAGGTACCACATTTGAAATACTGCTTGTCTATTGTATAGAAAATGTATAGAAATATTTGTTAGAAACAAGTGAGTTGTCTGGAAGACTATATTTTTGAAGCATGACTAAAATTATCCTTAAGGTTCCCCTGTTATTACCCTATTCAACTATTATCCTAGTTGAATAATATTTTGGCGTTTTTATTGGGAGGGGTTAAATGTTATGAGGTGAAGTTCTGTTTAAATTATTTTAAAAGAAGACAAATATCTAGTGTGATAATTTTTTAAACAATACTTAGCAGTTCTGTTGAAATATTTTTGCCAGATCATAAATTTGACATCAACTTTTTGCTCGTGAAATGTGTATAATATAATATTCTTGTGCATGTGATGGGGAAAGTTCTAGAAATTAATCTAGCAAAGCATTTCTAGATGGAAGCATGAGGAATGTAAATGGTATGTATATGCATTTGATTTTGTCTTGTAGTATGGCAGAGGGCAAGTGTTAATGTAGTTTTACATTTCTGATAGATTTCTAAAATATGAAAGTTTGCATTTGTATTTTATATTTCCCATAAATATATTGGTTTCATTTGTTTCCAGTTTAGGAAGTTAAAACATAATTCATGTAAATAGCCATCAAATAGATAATAAGAAGAATTCTTTTGCTTACCCATTGTTGTCTAACTGACACTTGATCTGGAATGATCTGGAATTAGAATCATTGGTTTAGTCTGCTTACTTGTTGCTTTCCCCCATTCCTAAATTTGAACCTTTTCCACTTTTTGGTAAGGTAGGGAAATAATTTAAAACGGTCAGTTTTGCATTGTTTAGATTGCTTCAGAGATGTGTTGGTACTTGTTGATTCAGAGTGAAGCACTGAAGCAAAATCACTATTGTAAAGTTACTGATTGCAACATGGAGTCCTGCTGACAACATGTCTTCGATTTTTTTTTTTTTTTCCTACAAGTGATAAGCTGGCATTCTGTAATTAAAAATGCTTTTCATCCTCAGAGTTTGGGAGAAATACCTGTTTTTATGCTTAAAAAGAAAGGGTTTTCTAAAACATGTTTAATATTTCCTTTGGTAATAATGAAAATACAGCACGTGTTACCTTTATTCCTTTATGAAAACTAGTTACCATTTATGAGGCTTGAGGCTGATGTGGTTTGTGAAAAATCTGGAAGTTTAGTTTTTTCTTCAGTTTTCTGTCTGTACCAGTTAATATAACCTTTAACCCTTAACTACAGAATCAGAAATGATATAATTTTAACCATATAGCCTTTCTTAATTGCTTTTTTCCCCTTAATGTTGACCTTTTATTTATTTATTTATTTATTTATTTAATCTTCTTTTGGCATTTTAGATTAGTCTCATGATTAGATGGAAAACCGTGTTTGAGTATGTTTTTACAGACCATACACGCGATGGGCTTTATAAATTGCTGAACTTAATTTTCCTAAACTGTGAGCTGGGCAGCAGACTCAAGAAAGCACATGTAGAGATTTTTCCCCCTGCAGGTCCCTGTACACAAGAATGTCCACTCTTTGTGGATGAGTGGGAAGGTGCTAGAGCTGTTGTTGATGCTGTGGTGCTGTTATTTCATAGCACAGTTTGGGGGCAGATCTCTGTAGCTTTGGGAGTGTTTCTACATGTCCAGCAGTGATTTCAGTGCACTTGGAATCCTGCCTTTCAAAAAGGAGGGTAGGAAATAAACAGGAGCATGAAGCATCATGGGTTTCTTAGAAAGCAGTTTTTTGGGGGTCTTCATTTAAAACCCAGAGCAAGGATCTGGGTTTTAACCCTGTCAGATAATTTTCTCAAAGAAGAGAAGCCAATTGATTGTTTTTAAGAAAAAAGTAAAATTCTTAAGAGTCTAGGGAGGAAGGAGTCTAAATTACAGCCCTTTTAAAAGTTTTTGATTTTGGAAACCATTATATTTCTGTCACTTTTCAGTAGCAAGAATGCTGTCTCCTGTGTGCATGTTTGCTACTTGTGTCCCTAAAATGGAGGCATTTTATGAGTTTTCAAAAGCATGTCCATTTATTTAGAAGCTTTTTCCTTGGTGGAACATTTAGAAAACCTGGAATATTTGAAACGTGTTTAATTTCCATTACCAACTAATGCACAGAATGGTAAATATTAGCTGTATTATACTTTAAAAACCTGAATTTAATTCTTTTGGCTATTTATACAGATACAGCCAAAGGAGGAGGACCAGAAACCATTAACTTCTTCAAATCCAGTGCTAGAACTTGAACTGGCAGAGGAAAAGTTACCCATGACTCTTTCTAGGCAAGAGGTAAGTTTATATATAAGTGTTTGATTGCGAATGGAGATTGCTCTGGAGATTTTTTTTTTTTCCATTTATCTTCCATTCTTTCTAGTAAGCTTGTGTCATTATTGCCTATATAACATGTCTGGCTGAACTAAAATAATGTGCAGCTCGCCAGTTTCCTTCTTGAGATTCTAAATCTCCACCCCGCCCCCCCCCTTTTTTTTAAAGAGAGAGAGATTGCATGCACAAGAACATGGGAGAGGGACAGAGATAAAGGGAGAGGGGAGAAGCAGACGCCCTCCTGAGATAGGGACTTGGGGGCTCTATCCCAGAGCCCTGAGATCATGACCCGAACCAAAGACAGATGCTTAATCCACTGAGCCAATCTCTGCTTTTCTTCATACTCTTAAAGTTTTAAAAGAATATATTTTTCTAAACTTTAAAAATTAAACCACATTGCTCCGATATATATTTTTAAAATAATTATACATAGATTATTTGTCTAAATTATTTTAAATACACATTTTGTAACAATACCTCACTCTAGGTCAAAACACAGATCTGTATAATTTTTTATGACTATATAGTTTCCCATAATATTTTAAAAGCCTATTATTATTTTAAAAATCAAACAGTAATGGTCAGTTAGATTGTTTCAGGATTTCCCTATTATAAATCCTACTGAGATGAACATTTTTATACAGATGTCATTACATGCATGCTAACATTGTTCCCTTCGGAAAATTTGTGAAAAGCATGATTTCTGGAGTCTGTTGACTAAAGACTGTGCGTTTCTGTTACTCGGGGTACATATCACTACAGGGGTCTGTAGACATGTTGCCCCAGTTTGTACTCTTAACTGCAGTGCTCGTCTGTACTTGGGTCAATATCAGCTGTTACTTTTCTGGAAAAAAAAAATCTACTGTTTTTTTCTGGAAAAAAAAAAAAAAAATCAATCAACTGTCAATATCAACTGTTACTTTTCTGAAAAAGCCAAAAACCACAAAAATTTCAGTATACTCCTGTGACACGAAGATTACATACTCTACAGGGAGGGAGGGAACCAAACAAAAATGAACTTGGAAGGGAAGGAAAGGGAGGAAAGAAAGGATGGCTGACCCTAAACGCTGTCATGGGAGTCAGGTGAAGGATTTTGGAATACCGAGCCTGAAGAGAAGAATATTGGAGACCTTAAAAAAAAAAAAAAAAAAAACGATTGACAGCAGCTATAATTTTGAAAAAATTTTATATCTTCTGTAGTTTCATGGAGTAGAAATGAGATAAATAGGCAGAATTTTGAGGCAGAGAGATTTTAGTTGAGTGTGAGAAGTAAAAGCTATCTGTCCCAAACAGATGGCCTATTGCATAAGAGATGTGGTCCCTGTCATGGGTCAGTTGCAGACCTCGTAGAGGTGCATTTGAGGTCATTTCTGCGTTGATGGGAGGTAGCACCAGATGGCCTCTTAAGCTGCTTTTGAATACCGAGCTTTGGTTAATTCAGTGGGAGCTCGACTAGTGGTTTCTGTGCTACTATTTATGTTTCCAGATAAAATTCTTGGTACTTAAAAAACATTTTGGATCAACCTTTATTTTTCTCAGTTACAATTTTTTCTTATGAAATGGAACATATATACAAATAACACACAAAACATGCATGTGCAATATAATGGAAGATTCTCAAACAGACACCATTGACCATCACCCAAGTCAAGACACCATATTCTCAGTCCCTCAAAAGCCTGCCCTGTGCCCTCCCCTGATCATTACTCACTTCTCTTCTGGGAGGTAAGTGTTTGGTTTTCATGTAGTCTTGGCCATGGTCTGTGAGTTATCAGCTGATTCTGGAGTGTATAAATAAAAGTAATTAAAAGTTACCATTCCCTTCCATCTTAATGCTTTTCTTAGGTATTCTGTTATACAGATGGAGCCTTTGCTGAAACAGTCAGCCAAAGGACCTTAAATATGGTAGGGTTTTTTAAAGTGTGACAGTAGCTCTTTGTATCCATTCATGGAAAATTAAAGAAAAAACAAACACAACTGACTTTTTCTCTCTACATTTCAAAATAAGTATTTTATCACTTAAGGGAGGAATTACTATTACTCCAAACACTGGAATTACTATTATTGTTACTACTTCTTACAGGTTATCAGAAGATTGAGAGAAAGAGGAGAACCAATCAGACTATTTGGAGAAACTGATTATGATGCTTTTCAACGTTTAAGAAAAATAGAGATCCTCACACCAGAAGTTAACAAGGTAAGAAGTCAGAACAAAACTTGAGAAAGCTCACTGTACCACATAAACAAGAATAGTATGGAGTTTGAGTTACTGCATTATTTTAGCCAAAGATGAAAAAGTAAAGTTGCCAGATTATTGCTGCTGAATGTGAGTTTTCTTTAATTCTTTTAAAAAGCACCTATCTTAAGCATACAGCTCAGTGCATTTTGACAAATCCACTCCAGGCATGTAACCACCACCCTTAGGAAGATAGAGAAGGTTTTCACCACACATTTTTGTGTCCAGTGCCCCTTAGCCAGTCCTATTCCTTCTTCTCAGTGCCTGAGCCAACACCTTTTAAAATTCTATCACTGTAGATTAATTTTGCTTGTTCTGCATTTCATATAGATGGAGTCATGAAAGTATGTCTGGCTTCTTCTGCTGAGCATATTTTTAAAAAGACTGTTTCTGCAGAAATCGGTAGTTTGTTCCTTTTCATTGGTGGTGATAGTTGCCTGAATAACCCACCATTTGTTGCCACCTTTGGGCTGTTATGAATAACATTGCTATGAACATTTTTAAACAGGTCTGCTTAGGACCTGTGTTACTTCTCTTTGGTAAATATGTTCTGTCTCTTAGTAAATACCTGAAGAAGAATTGCTGAATAATGAGTAAATGTTTGCTTTAGTTTTTAAGAAATGCCAGGTGTTTGCAAATGTCATCAGTATTTGTTATTTTAAGTCTTTTAAATTGTAACCGTTCTCTTGTATGTGTAGTAGTATTTCCTTGCGGTTCTGTTCATAGCCTCCTGTTAACTAACTGTAATGAACATCTTTCCTTAGACTTACTGCCCATACATTTCTCTGGGCAGTGCATGTTAAAACCTTTTGTTCATGTTTTAGTTGGTTGTTTGCCCTTTTATTTTTGAATTGTAGGAGTTCTTTGTATATTCTGAATACAAGCCCTTAGATATACAGATACATGGTTTGTTACTATTTTCTGCTTGTCTTTGGCTTACCTGTTCTTTTCATTGTGTCTTTTGCTGGGCAAATTTAAATTTTGATGAACTCCACTTTTTTATGGTTATCGCTTTTGGTGTTTTTCTGAAGAAATATTTGCTTATCCCAAGGTTTTAAAGAGATTCTCTTTATTTTCTCTAAAAGCTTAATAGTTATAGCTCTTAGGGCTTTGATCTGGTCTTATAGCTCAGCAGATGGTCTGTCTTGGTGAATATTCCATAGGCTCCTAAAAAAAAAAGTCTTTTATACGTTGGGTAAATGTCAGTTATAATAGTGTTGTTCAGATCTTCTGTGGCCTTAATAACTTACCTGTTTGCTCTACCAGTTACTTAGAGACAGGTGTGTGATCTGTGCTGTGTAACATGCCGCTCCAAAACCGAGGAGCTTCAAACAATTTACTGTAAAATCTTTTTCAGTCCTCTGTGCCTGTAACGAACCGCCCTGAAACTTAGTAACTTAAGATAATTTATTTTATCACTTAGGGTTCTGTGGTTTGATTGGGGGTGCACTGGACAGTTTTTTTTGCTTGGAGTCTCCCATGTGATTGCAGTCCGATGTGGACTGTGGCCAAGGTCATCAAAGGATCCCTTGAACTGGCCTTCCAACTGCATAATACCATAGAGGTTCATCTATGTGATAGTGTAGGTCAGAATTTCCTTCCTTTTTAAGGCTGAATTAATACGCTCTTGTTCATATGGATCCCATTTTGTTTATCCATTCAGCTTTGATGGACATTTGAGTTGTTGCTACCTTTTAGCTATTGTGAATAATCCTGCTTTCAACAGAGTTTTACAAATACCTGTTTGAGTCCCTGCTTTCACTTCTTTTTTGTATACCTGAGATGCAGACTTGGTTGATTCTACAGTCATTCTGTTTAGCTTCTTTCTTTTAAGCATAAATGAATAAAAACATTTACCTGCTCTAATGTTCACAGCAATTTTTTGAAAAATTTTCAGACCTGTTGAATTTCTTAGAATTAGTGGTTTTTATAATGCTTAATTTTTACCAACATTTATTTCTTTTCTATATCCTGAATTCCTTTCTTTATCAAAAGATAGTATTAAGGGGTGCCTGGATGGCTCAGTGGGTAAAGCCTCTGCCTTGGCTCAGGTCATGATCTCAGGGTCCTGGGATTGAGCCCCACATTGGGCTCTCTGCTTGGCCCGGGAGCCTGCTTCCTCCTCTCTCTGCCTGCTTCTGCCTACTTGTGATCTCTCTCTGTCAAATAAGTAAATAAAATGTTTTTAAAAAAGAGATAGTATTAAAATACTAATGCAAACTATTAAATTACTATGTGATATAATTTTTCTACTAGTCATGTTTTGTTCCTTGAAAATTTTTCTGGTTATTAATATTAATTTATTACAACCTGCCATATTTTAATCTTCTAAAGCCTTTCCCAGGTACCAAAGAGCTTATTTGTAAATTTTTTAAAAATTGAGGTATAATTGATATATTACATATATTAGTTTTAGATGTATAGCTTAGTGATTTGATATTAGTGTGTTTTGTGAAATGATCCCCACAATAAGTGTAGTTAATATCTGTCACCATACATAGTTGCAAATTTTTTTTGCTTGTGGTAAGGACCTTTAAGATCTACTCTTATCGGGCTACCTGGGTGGCTCAGTGGGTTAAGCCTCTGCCTTTGGCTCAGGTCATGATCCCAGGGTCCTGGGATCGAGCCCCACATCTGGCGCTCTGCTCAGCAGAGAGTCTGTTTCCCACCCCTCTCCTCCCTGCCTGACTCTCTGCCTACTTGTGATCTCTGTCTGTCAAATAAATAAATAAAAAGTCTTAAAAAAAAAGATCTATTCCTACCAATTTTTAAGTATGCAGTGCAGTATTAACTGTGGTCACCATGCTGTGCATTACATCCCAGTGACTTATTTTATAGTTGAAACAGACTATTTGAAGATGAAAACGTAAGCGTGAATGCGTTCTAAAGCTCTCCATATTTACGCCTCCCGGCCACGTCTTAGTCACATTTTATATGTTTTTCTTGTGTATCCTTTAACTTAACGATTATAGTTTTTTTTTTTTTTACTATTTTCGTCTTTATAAGTGATTAATCTACTATCTTTACTATATATTTACCTATTCCAGTGAGATTTATACTTTCATATGTTGTTACTAATTAGCCCCCTTTACAGCTTAAAGAAGGCCCCTTAACATTGTTGTAAGGCTGGTTTAGTGGCGATGAACTCATTTAGTTTTGCGTGTCTGGGAGATTCTCTCCTCCAATTCTGGATGATGACTTTGTGAGGTAGAGTATTCTTGGTTGGAAGTTTTTTCTTGTAACACTTTGAATATATTATGCTCTACCCCTTGCCCCTTTTGTCCTGCAGAATTTCTGCTGAAAAATCTGCTGATAGGTACACAACAGATGGTTTTTCTTTTGCTGCTTTTAATATTCTCTCCTTGTCTTTACCTTGTGATATTTTAATTAGAATATGTCTTGGTGTGGGTGCATGTAAATTTTTGAGGTGATTGCCATACACTTTCCCAGCAGCTGTACCATTTTACATTTCCAGCAATGAAGAGTTCCATTTCTCCACATCCTAGCCAGCACTTACTACTTCCTGTTATTTTTGATCATAGCCATCCTGATGGATTTGAAGTGGTATCTTAATGTGTGTGTGTGTGTCTTTTAAGATTTTTATTTATTTGAGAGAGAGAGAGCATGAGCAGTGGGAAGGGGCAGAGGGAGAGGAAGAAGCAGACTCCCTGGGAGAAGAGCCCAATGTGGGGCAGGGTAGGGGGGCGCCTATCAAAGCAGATGCTTAAATGACTGAGCCACCCAGGCATCCCTTTATTGTGGTTTTAATTTGCATTCCCCTAATGACAAGTGATGTTAGACATCTTTTCATTTGCTTATTGGCGTTTTATGTGTGGTCTTCTATTCAGGACTTTTGCAATTTTTAGTGTTTTTTTTGTTGTTATTTTGGAGCAGTTCTTTGTATATTCTGGATATCAGTCATTATCAGATTAGTGACTTGCAAATACTTCTCCCATTCCACTGGTTATCTTTTCACTCTGTTGATAGTATCTTTGCAGAAAAGTTTTTAATTTTGATGAAGTCCAGCATGTACCTATTTTGTTCTTCTGGGTTTTGTGTGTGTGTGTGTGTGTGTTTGCCTTTGCCTTTGGTCTTATATCCAAGAAAAGATTGCCAAATCCAATATCATGAAGCTTTCCCCATGTATTGTCCTCTGGGAGTTTTATAGATTGAGCTCTTAAATGTACCTCTTTGATCCATTTTGAGTTAGTTTTTGTATGTGGTGTAAGGGATGGGTCCAGATTTAAGGCTTCTTCTGTTTTTATCGAATGGTCACAAACTGGATGTGAATAGAATGTGGAATTTTCTGGTTTATTAGAAACCTGGTGAAAGCCTAGGATATAGATAAGACGCTATCTTCATGCAGCTGACTTTGCTGAATGTTAAGGCAATTCAGAGTTGTTGCAGTGAGGTTAGACATTTTAAGTAAACTGGGAAAATGGTTGAGGGCTTGAGTGGAGACCTGGTCACTTGTTCAGCATCTATGAATATTCTCATCACTTATGTTTTATTTTTCTGATCAGAGTGGTTTTGTGCATACATTCTTTTAAATTTAAATATGTTCATTATATTTAACTTTGGGCAATGATAGCTGCATAATAAATTGAAATCTTTCTCAAGTCTCTGGTTTTACTACGCTCTTAACTCCTGTGGAGGAAAAAAATGAACTGAACTTACTAGTAGTGAAAAATCAAAAGGGAAACATGAGTGAAATTCCGTAGTATGTGTAATTTTTCACCTTTCTCAGGGATTGAGGAATGATTTGAAAGCAGCTTTGGATAAGATCGACCAGCAGTACCTCAATGAGCTTGTGGGTGGTCAGGAACCTGGAGAGGAAGACACACAGAATGATTTGAAAGTTCATGAAGAAAACACCACAATTGAAGAGTTAGAGGTGATCTTTACACCCACCTGATCTCATTTCCCTATCACATCCTTCATTTCCTGGGGTAGATGACGCTTGATTTGATCGTGTTGTTCAATTCAGAGCATGCTACTATGGGCTGCGGTCATTACAAAGGCCCTTTTTATAACAAATTTCTTGCTTTTATTTATTCACTCCCTCTTTCCTCATTCTCCACTCACATTACCCTACTTCCTGCCTTCAGAAATAATCATTCTGACATATTTGATGTGCATCCCCTTATTTGTTGGGGGTCTTTGTAAAGCCAGTAGTATTTTGTATGCTTATGTTTTTAATATACATAAATGATACTATACTGTGAAAATTTTCTTTTAAATGTTTCTTTTTTTTCCATTTGGAACTATAGTTAAGATCCTTCTTTGATGCTTTATGTATATCTGAACCTTTGATTTTAACTGCTGCATAGCATTTCCTACTTGATGGCATTCACTGCCTTTTACTTTTTGTTCCCTTGTAATGAGAGCTGGATTTCTCCCAGCTCCCTATTACTGCAAACAGCTTTGTGATGAATAGTCTTGTACGTAACTCCTGTGGACTCAGAAGCAGGATGGCTGGATTTATCTGTGTGTAACTTGTCCAAGTACTGTCATGGTGCTCTCTAGAATGGCTGTACGAGTCTGCACCCCCATCAAAAGTGTGTGCGTGCCTTTTATTCCCACAGCACTACCAACACTTGGCAGTATCTTGCTTTTTAATTTTTGCCAATATGTTGAATGTGGAATGATAAATGTAATCCTAATTAAAAATCCATGTTATACTATCTGAATATCTCGCTCGAGCAGAAATTATGGCTTAGTTGAAAGCTTCTACTGCTTAATAAACAGAAACTGTTGTTTTTCTGTTTCTTTTCATTCCTGGCTGCGTGCTTTGTGAGATCATAGTTGTTTTAATTGTGCCCCCCCCCCCCAGCACCTCCCTGTAGATCCTAAATTTGACAGAAATAGTGTAAGCAACCATTTCTGGCTTTTTTCTTAAATAGCTTTATTGAGATACTCACTTTACAACTTAACCATTTAAAATGTACAGTTCACTGGTTTTTAGTATATTCACAGGTTGTTGCCGCCATCATCATGACCTAATTCTAGAACATTTCTATTCCCTTAAAAAGAAATTTATCCATTAGTTCCCTAAGCCCCTCCCCGCCTTTTTTGTCTTTTGATTGATAAAAGATACCTTCCTGTCTAAATTTCAATGACAGATTGGTGTTTTCTTCTTTTTTAACTTACCTAGAAGTTCCTTTGGGCTTTTTAAAAATAGAAATTATATATATCATAAATGTCCATGTTCAGACTGGTGTTGAGAATGACTTTTCAACTGTTAGTCTTCACTAATGAACAGAAGCATTGTTTTTCTGCAGGCATTGGGAGAGTCTTTAGGAAAAGGCGATGATCATAAGGACATGGACATCATTACCAAGTTCCTTAAGGTATGTACTTTTAGGCCTAGGAAAGGACATTTGGATTGGTTAAAAACTGTTGTTTAATTTTTGGATGATTTAAGGGTTAAGGACTGGAAAGGAAATCCCTCAATAAACATGTTTTGCATGTACACAGTTTATGTTATTGCTGTGCACTGGCATTTGGAGGTTAATCAAAGGAGACATATATTTACTTCACTGCAGCACTTTAAAACTGACTTGTCAATGTAAACACACAGAAAAGAGTCACAGCAGTGGAATGAACAAGAAGTTGGGGGATTTTAAAATTTTTAAAAAATATTCCAGGAGAGAGTGCGGTGAGGGGAGTATTCCAGAAGCTTTTATGAGTAGTGATGACAGTAGGGAGAGGAAGGAGGTGGGAAGACCTTGGCGGTGGAAAAAGGGAAACCCATCAGCAACCTTTCAGAGACTGTTCGTTTTCTCAGTTCCACAGATAGCTGCGTATCCCTGCTGTGATGAGTTCAATCCATCTTTCTCCTCAGCATTTCTTGCTTTACTGGTTTAGGTAGAGTGTGTGCAAATGCCAGATTCATTTTAGCATTTATTCACAAACCATTTGTGTTCAAGCCAAGAGATTAAAATGCAGGAAGTGCTTTTATTTATATTAACAGTTTAAGTACAACATATTAGTCATCAAGATTCTCAGTCTATTGAAGATATGGTATGGAATTAGATAAGCCTGGGAACTAATGTGAACCAGAATTCTCCTCTCTGAGTGACAGCCTCTCCTTATAGGGTTACCCATAGGTAATGCCACTAGAGGGATATGTCCTCCGCCACCTTCCCTGTGTTTGTGCCTCTAGGAATGCTGCTCTTGATGTGTTTGAACCCAGGGGGCCCCAGGGTGGTTTTCCAGGGCCAGGAGGAGGGCTTATAGTTTCTTTATTTCTGTTCTTTGTTTTCCTTCTTTCTCCTGTAGTGACGTGCTTTAGTGGGAGTATTTAAATCGTCCCTACTCCCGAAAGCAGAAAGTCCAAATAGAGGTGTACCCCACTATTATAGTGCTTGGTTTTATTGTGCTTTGCTGATAATGCTGTTTTATTTGGTGATTTTGTTGTTGTTGTTTGGTTTTTTTTGGTTTTCTATAAATGGATGGTTTGTGGCAGCCATGTGTGGAACAAGTGTACTGGCACTGTTTTTCCAGTAGCATTGGTTCACTTTGTATCTCTGTGTCACATTTTGGTGATTCTTGCGGTATTTCAGGCTTTTTCATTGTTACTGTATTTGTCATGGTTAATTGTGATCAGTGATTAGGACATGAAAGCTTAGATGATGATTAGCATGTTTTAGCAATAAAGTGTTTTTTTAAGGTGGGAAGGGGAGAGGAAGAGAGAGAATCTCAGGGAGGCTCCATGCCCAGTGCAGAGTCTGATGCAGGGGCCCAATCTCAGTCTCATGACCCTGAGAATAGACCTGAGCTGAAATCAAGAGTCAGATGCTTAACCAACCAAGCCACCCAGGTGCCCCAGCAATGAAGTATTCTTTAGTTAGGGTATATACATTTCTTTAAGACATAGTGCTGTCATACACTTAATAGACTCCATTACAGTGTAAACATAACTTTTATATACATTAGGAAACTAAAAAATTCATTTGAGTCACTTTGCTGTGATACTTGCTTTATTAATCCGGTAGTGTGGAACCGGTCCCGCAGCGTCCATGGGGTGTGCCTAGAGCACAGCAACATACTTGGAAGATTAAGTATCACAGCACAGTAGGTATTATGGCAAATGAATCTAGGTGGGTTGAATTTTAGTAGAAATAGGAGTAAAAGTTTATTTCTGTCAAAGTTAGCTATGAAATTTGAAATTTGATAGTTGTTAGCAGGAAATTGTTTGCATTAGGAATGAATATATATGTATGTAAATATAGAATAGGGAAGTTAGTGACTTGTTAAGCACTACAAACACTCATGTCATACATGACAAAATAAGCACAAATAGTTCATCAGTTAAATATTGATGCTATTAGAAAAAAATTTACTTTAAAGATGATAATACATTGTTGAGTGTGTTAGAGAACTTTAAGCCTTTTGAACCACTGGGGGGCATCATAGTCTAAATTTACCCATTCTTTCAACAGTTTCTTCTTGGTGTTTGGGCTAAAGAATTGAATGCCCGAGAAGATTATGTGAAGCGCAGTGTGCAGGGCAAACTGAACAGTGCTACTCAAAAACAAACCGAGTCCTATCTCAGACCCCTTTTCAGAAAGCTACGGAAAAGGGTAAGGTTCCTCGAAAAACGCTTTCACATAACTGATTTTTTAAAGACTATCTAAAGTTAGTATAAATGGCAGTCTGTAATTATACACAGTAGCTTCCATAAATAGTTATACTTTTCTTTTCTTTTCCAGAATCTTCCTGCTGATATTAAAGAATCCATAACAGATATTATTAAATTCATGTTGCAGAGAGAATATGTAAAGGTACATTACCATGCTGTGCATCAATATCATGGTTATGAGCTTATCTAGGTTGTGTATGCATAATACGTTCATTTGATGTGGAAGTATTTTACATAGGAGCTTTAAGAATAAATGTGAAATGAATTAGTAGTAAAAAACAAAACAAAACCTTTATTTTCTAATTCATTGTCAGCTTTATTACTAGGCATCGATAATAAACTTTCCTGACCACATTGGTTTTTTAGTCATTTTTACGATAGGTGTAAAGATTCTTCAGAGTATGAACTAGATATAGGCAATGTTTATTTCATGAATGGGATTGAATTTCAAAGATTGTCCAAGATTATGGCTTAGAACAAATTTTTCCATAGAAACAATGTTATGTAGTTTCCCAGGCCAGCTATAAAAGCCCACTTAATCCGTAATATAGCTGAACTATTGTACTAATGATACAATGGAATTTTACCACCCTTTATACTTGTATGAGAAAATATTCCAAGTAAGGCTGCTAGAATTCATCCCACCCATTTCAAAGCAGCAACAATAGCAGGCCCCTTGTTAGGGAAGACTTTTCCTCCTGCCCCAGTGTCTTTGTAGGCAGCGGCAGGGGGAAAGAGCTCCCCGCAGCCCAGCACTCCTGGAGCGGAGTTCAGGAAGGGGAGTGGGAAGCTGTCACTTGCTGCAGGGAATGGAAGGAGAATGGCCTGCTGTACCAGTAGTGGGGATTGGAAATGTGCCCCTGCATCTGGCCCATCAGCAGAGTCTGAAGAGGGAGGCGTCTAGTGGTAGTGCCACAAGAGTGAGGAGGAGGGAGTTTTAGCGCAATGGAGGAGGGAGTTTTAGCGCAATGGTTCCCCTGTCCGTTCCAGAGCCGTAGGTGGGGCTCTGGCAGAAAAGTGGGGAATGCCAGGGCTTACTCCTGTACTCGGAGTATCTGTAGTAAACAGAGGGTTGCCTGGCATGCCTCCCGGCTAGAACCTTGTGCTGATGAGGTGAACGTAGTGTTTTTACTCCCTCTGAGAGCCAGTTTGTTTTATCAAAGGAAATGTTTTTGTTTTATGCTTATAAATTTTATTCCTGGATAGTTTCTGTTAGTTGCATGGTACTTAATAAGGACAGTTGCCTTGGAAGGGATGGATAAGGTCACCATCGCTGCAGAAAGAAGTCAGATCACTTGCCTACTAGCAAGCATGCCTTCCCTCTCCTTGCTTTTTCTATTTTTATATTCGAGAAGCAGGTGAAAGTTTATTTTGTGTAAACTGCAGAAGAACCAAGAAACTTTAATAACCTATTGGGACAGCTTTCTTTAGAAATTTTGGGAGACTAAATATTGGAAATTTTATCAGTTAATAACCAGTGTGAAAATGGACACAAGTCAGAATCTGATAAGTGTGTAACATGCTCTTTAAAATTAAGCTTTGTAAAACTGAATAGCGCAAATTCAAATTTGCCTTCAGGGCAGAAGATGGTCTTCTAGTTAGCCTATTTGTGGTACCTGATTTTTAAAATCAGCTCTGCATATCAATCGTGTATTTGGTTTTTAAAAATAAAATCTCTTCAAAACCTGGTTATTTGAGCTTCTCTAAAACCCTAGGGGTCTTTCAGAATTTACTTGATTTCTGTTTTATTTTTATTTTTTCCTCCTAGGTAGCCAGACTTGGTTTAGAAAAAGAGCTGTTTGTCTTCATTGATTTCTGTCTTTACATTTTGTAGCTTTTATTTTAAGGCTCTTGGCAGGTGGGAGGTGCAGAAGGGCCAAAGTGAAACGATCTCATCCAGTAACTATTCAGCTCAAGGGCTAGTATTTAATCTCTGTTTACACATCTGCTGTGGACCCTGTGTCCCAGCTCACACAGCCGTCCCCACCCTCCCCCCGTCCCCCAGCCTCAGCTTTCAGAGGCAGACAGTGGATATAGTTGCAGGTTGGATTCTGAAAAACCAGTCAGCCTCCATCTTCTCCATGTGACCACCTGTAGAGAAGACTGGGTCTAGAGGAGACCGAAACTAGAGTTGCATCAAAGTACCTACCTGGGAATTCCCGATCTGAAATGTATTAATTGCAGGGGCACAAAGGCTGCAAAGGAATGTTTGTCTTTTTACTCACAGGATTAGCTTTGGTTTCTGGTTTTCCATGGACGTTTGTGGTCCTGGGCAGGGCAGTCCTGACACCTCATATTTTAATTTCTTTTGTTTGAATAATGGAAATGATAATACTTGCAACATGCTGAAGAGATGGATGAAATTTGTGTTGTAAGGGGCTGTGAAATACTTCACAAATTGGGACCAACCCAGTATTTTTGTTTTCCTGATGTCTTAAACTTTTCTTTTTAGGCTAATGATGCTTATCTTCAGATGGCCATTGGAAATGCCCCTTGGCCCATAGGTGTCACCATGGTTGGTATCCATGCCAGAACTGGCAGAGAAAAGATTTTTTCTAAGCATGTTGCGCATGTTTTAAATGATGAAACACAGCGGAAATATATTCAGGTAAGCAACTGCGAGGGAAAGAAGTTGCTCTGGAGGTTAACGTTCTGCAGTTCCCAAACTGTCAGTTTTTGAGAGCAGGAGAAGAATTGTAGCAAACTGGATACAATACGATAGGACACAAGTCCAATTTTTTTAAGTACTTACACTTAAGACCTCTTCACAGAATAGAAGAGAAACCTTGTAAGTTTCGTATACGACGCAAGACAGGATGAAACGTTGTGCTTTAATTCCCTTGGCATTGGAATAATGCTGTTTCATTTGGCTTTGGGAGTTTGGTGAAGAAGGACAAATTTAGACTGTTTAGCAGTAAATCTCATTTTGTCATTTTCCAGATAGATCTGATATCTACTGGGCTAAAAAGAAGGTATGAATAGTAAAAATCTGGCTTTAATGATAAATTATTTTCAGTAACATTTAATGATACTTCTTGACACAAACAGGGTGAAAGGGTTAATAGTTTATTTTCTTACAGTCCTCTTTGCGTCACATAAACTTGTTTGCGTTATTGTTGGGTAAAACTTTTCTCCTTAGTGGGGGAAGAAAGTCAACTGTTAAACCATTATTGCCAAATTGTCAAAAATCCCAGATTCTGTCTGTATAAGGACTTGTGCCGGATGCTAATTCTAAAGTTTGAAGATGATACTCGGGAAGTTTACTTAAAATGTAAAATTTGCTTAGAATGCATAACGTGCTTTCAGATTTTGTGCCAGAGAGCAATTATTATCATATTCATGAATTATCTTGTTATGTGATTTCAATTCCAAGTGCTGAAGATTAACTCGTGCGTCATGCTTGATGCCTTATTCATATATATTAGCATTTTCAAATAGTTCAGCTTGACTCCCTAATATGAATTGTAGAATTTATAAAGTTCAAATATACTTGTTGAAATTCAAAGACCTTTCCATTTTTTAATAACCACTAGTGACTGTTGAAGGCAAAAAGCTTTTATTTCAGTGGGGGGAGGGGAAGGTCATTTTGCTTTAACAATAGAAAACAGTTTCCAATGATTAAATTTGCTAATTGTGTTCAGCTGTACCATGGCCAAAGCCAAAGTGTGTGTAAAAGTTCATATAACAACATAAATTGTCTCAGGGACAGCTTTTAGGTTTTTCAACAATAGCATGATTTCCACTTCCCCACAAACCGATTTTCTTCTTAAAAATATATCTAACATTTTTAAAGATTCCTGGTTTATTTTTGAAAGCTATATAATGACCTGTTCTTCCATTGGTCTTCTTTTTCAACTCTTCCTTCCCATTTAAAAAAATCTTCTTTTTTTCCTCCAAGATGATTAGGGAAAATTGGACTTAGGCTGAACTTTAGGAGGATGTTTGACCTAAACCTAATACTTTTCTCGTGGACAGATGTTGATATGCTAATACAGTCAGGTAGATGCATAGCTGGTTGAGTGCAGGATGCCTCAGGACTCGGTAATGGATCCATGACTCTTCGGATGGATGCTAGTGAGATATCATGGGGTTCTTAGTCACTCAGTCCTGTCCTGTTAAAATATTTTAATGATTGATTTGGTTGGCTCTATCTATAGAGAGGTTTATTTATCAGATTTATGGACAATAAGGGTAGGGTGTGTGTTAAGGTGGAAAAGGACATTGGCATTTCAGCAGTTCTTGACAGACTGAAAGAAAGAACAGATTCTAAAAATGCAATATGTAGCAAGAATGACTATAAAAAAAATGGATCCAGGGAACTGGTTGCTTGAATATACAGTCTGAGCAATGTAGATATGAGAAAGGATTAGGGAATTTTGTAGGCTACACATGCAGTAAAATTAAGAGTATGATATGACTTCTACAGAATCTAATGGTAGTTTATGCTACATTATTAGACATAATAATTTAGGTGTAGGTTCCATAGGCAAGAACGTGGTTCACTGTTAACATACCCAGTCTAGAACAGTTCCTTACTCAGTGGTGTATGCTTAGTAAATATTTGCTGATGGAATGAATATTGTATAGGACCAGAAATGTGAAAGCCTTGTTACTTTTGTAGTTCTTGAAGGAAAGGAGACTGTTGGTGGGGGATCTGAGCAAGAGACCTGTAGATAATGGTGGCCCTTTTCTGGCAGAAAAGGGAGTAAACTTGTCCTATAGTTAAGGATCAATTGAAGTAATAGGAAGGAAGATGCATTTTTTTTAATCAGCGCAAGAAAACAGTGATTTTCTTTTTATTAAACTTTTATTTTTGAATAATTACAGATAAACTCACAAGAGGTTGAAAAATAGGACAAAGAAGCTTTTTAACAGAAGTGCCCTGAGACAGGAGTAGAGCCACTGGGAATATGTGAGGGAGATCCCTGCCACTTGATGTTTGCCAGCATCAGGTTAATTATTGCCCTTTTTGCTCCTTGGATATCTTTGATTCTGCTCTGCCATTTTTCCTTGAGGCCATTGCTTAAACCTAAGGTTGCAAGCTCACATGCCCCAACAGTCAGTAATGAGTGAGCTGAGTGTGTAAGAAACACTTGAGCCTCTGTCTTTTGTTTTCCTACTTCTCATATTATAGGCAAAATCGAAGCAGTATTTCATTTTGTCTCAACTCGTTGTAACAGGGGACAGTGGAGGCTAGTGTGAGGTGTCAACTGATGCATGACCCTCACTGGTACTGGAGTTACTTCAGCTTGTTGTTCCCTCGGAGGGACAATAGTAGTGCTCCATCCTCCACTTTTTTTAAAATATGCTAAATATCTTAATTTTTTCAAAAAAATTGAATGGTTCTATTTTTAAAATAGTGGCACCAAATTAAAGTAGCACTGTGTAAGGACAAGTAAAATGCTGATTTCTGATGTCTGTGGTGCGAATCAGCTCAAGGCCAAAAAACACTGCCATCTCTACGTGAGAGTTTTATGAAATTCTTGATGGCAATGAACGGACTCATTTACTAAGGTCTTTTGAGTCTTCCTCCTGTTACTTTGGTGTTTGGGTGAGGTGGATTTGGACTATCCTTGGAAAAGGAACACTTTAAATATATTATTTGAAGGTTAAGTCAGGGGTTGACAAACTTTGTCTCAAAGGATCGGATAGAAAATACTTGAGGCTTTGCATTTCCCAGGTGTCTGTTGCATCTCTTGGACCCGGCAGCTGGGGTGTGAAAGCAGCTGGTAGCTGCAGTCTGAGGACTATACTTAGGAAAGACGCGGGTGGCCTGTGGACCCTAGTTTGCTGACCTCCAGGAAACTGCCTGACCCACACGTTTTCTACTTTAAGATACTGGTGGAGTAGGCAGTAATGGAAATTCTTAATAGGGTGACTATTTCTACTAAATTGAGGTACAGTTAGCCTATCAAAGGCAGTGAGTGTGTGAGGTGTACTCACCTTCATTGTACAGCTCAGTGATTCTTGGTGTGCATAATAATTTATCAAGACAGAAAACAACATCTAGATGCAGAACGTTTCTGATGGCACCTCAGAAATTTGTTCATGCCTTTTCCGGCTCAAGTCCTCCTGCCGTCAGAAATAACCAGTCTTCTGACTTGTGTTATTACAAGTTAATTTTGCCTGTTTTTGGACATCATTTAATGGAATCTTAGATGTATGGAATAATCATTCTTTTATTTAGAAAACCTGGTGAGAAATATCTGTGTTAGAAAATACGGTTGAAAATAATTCAAGGGGCTATTTTATTGTACCATGATTTCATCTTTGGGTTTTATGTAAACCTCTATAGAATTTAAACTGTGAAAGTTGTTTGAAGTGTTCTCTTGCTCACAAAAATTAAACACACCACAGGGAGGGTTTTTTCACCATGCAGATCAAAGAAAAGCTGTATAGTTTATTAGCAAGCCTCAAATCTGGGGTTAGATTTAAATTGGTGTTAGTAACTTCAAGAACTTTATTTGTTTGCCAAATACAGATGTAACCTTTGGCCCATATTTGGGAAAAGCTTCTTTTATACAGATTATAGTAAGCTCTTGCTATTGAGAGACTATAATTGAGTCATTTAAAGACATCTCTTGAAAAGGTTCATGTCTTGGGCATTCTTTACTTGTCTGTGAAGATGAGGAGGAGGAAGAGCTAAAATGCACACCAGGTGGCTGTTTGCTCTGCAGGTCACTCTCCACTTTTCCTCACCTTGTCCTGTGCCCCGAGAAACCTGGCTTTTATGAACATTGACAGGCTCCCTTTTCTTGCGTCTGAGATGGGTAGGCAGTGACAGGGACGGGAAGGCGTTTTGTAGGTGGCAGAAGCACAAGTTTGGAGTATTTATTTCCCCGCCTTCCTCCCTGTGGGGTCACTGAGGGATGATGGCACCTCCTACCCACGGCCGTAGCTTCTCCCAGATGGCCGTCAGCACACAGTTACCCTCTCTGGGCTTCGGTTAACTCCCCCTTTCCTTGCCTCTCAGAGCACAGGCTGGCTACTGCTTCCCAGTGTTGGTAGTCACAGGGCACTGTACTGTCTCCCGTTGGTCCCACGTCCTGCCCATTCCATGCCTTTGTAAAGTTCTGGGAAATACTACCATCGAATTTTCAGGTTTGAGTGTGCTCTTTGTTTCCTGCTGGTAACATCCCTGATATATCTAGATTAATTGATCTGTGTACTGTGTTAGAAAAGATTTCTCTGGGGATTAGATGATTAAGCAGTAATAATTCATTCTGAGTAATTTTTCTTAGAGTCGCACATTATAAAAGGCAAATGTCCTATAACAAGTCTGCTCTGACAGTTGTTTTCTGTAATCTAAGTTAGCAAACTCCCTAGTAAAGACATCATTCTAACATTTTCTGTCCGTTATTTCAATCCATATTTCAGGTTTTGGGGTATATACTAACATATGTAAATTTATAATATATTCATGTGTTGCCCCAAATGATAAAACAGACACTTTAGTCACTGCACTGAGTGGTCACAACTTGAGCCACACATTGAATAGACAGTTTCATGGTTAGCTGGTAAATATTCCCTTAGCGTCAAAGCATATGTCACACTTGTGGGTCATGTGGCTTCATGCTGCCTCCTGGCATTGTTGGCTATGACCTGCCATTTCTTAAATGCAGGTTATTGTGTGATATTGTACTGTTTACTCATTTAATGTTTTCTGCCATATTAGATTTTTAGAAAAAAATACTGCTAGCATTTATTGACCACATACGTCACCTTTTAAGATCATAGAATACCAGTGTTCAGTGGAAACACATTTGGGGACTGCTGATCTAAGCAGTGCATGTTTCCTTTTCAGCTGGCAACTGAACTGATAGCAAACAGACATTTAACTTGGGGTTCTAAATCTTCTATTTCTCAACTACATGCTTGAGAAAAAAGATCACCCTGTACTGGGAAAGGTAATCAAATAACGGAAATCTTCCCCCAGATGGGTCAGTTAGTAAAAATTTTTACCTAACTTAGCTAAGCAGGCAAGTGCTATTTTTAAAATGGAGTTCTCACTTGTGATTGTACTTTGTTACTTTCTGTGAAATGTTGAGCCTTTGAGCTAGAAATAGGTTCTCTTAAAGGAGCATTCAGACAAGTGAAAAATGAGTGCAGCTCTGCTTCTTACTGTGAGCCAGAGAGGCACCCTGAGTCCCGAGTTACCAGTTTTGTTTCGGTGTCCATTAAGTTCTACAGATACTGAAAAATTTTATACTTTTGATACTTGCAGTAGGACTTTTCATCATCCCAGGTTGTGAGGTCCAGATAAGTTATTTAAAAGGCTAGAGTGAGTTATTTCGATGAAAGCGCTTTTAATGATCTTGTGTGAAAAGAATTCCTGTAGACAGTTTTTGAGGGATTGGCCTTTTTTTGTCTAACTATGGGTGTTAGTTGAAATTGTAGAAATTAACTTTTCATTATTAAGTACACGTTTTTTGAATATTCTGTTTTAGGTCAAGTGAGTATTCCTTCAGTCCAAAGTCAGGATTAATTCTTAAGTGTCTTGTATTCATTTTTTATCAGAACTTCAGCAGCTCATTGACAGAATTTTAAATAGCTAGGAAGAAAATGTCACTCAGCTAAGATCTTACTTTTCACATTCCTGGGCTGTATCACTAGACGGATCTGTGCTTTCATTTTCAAGACTTTGTTCTTAGAGTATAGACTAGTGATAGGGACAGAAATAATTGATGAGATGAAATGTCTTTTTTGTACTTCAGTACAGAGATTACTTAAGAACAGTAACAAAATCTTCCTTAAGTCGTAGTAATTAATGAGAATTTATAAATGGAAAGGCAAGTCTAGCCGAAGAATTGTGATTGTAGTTGGTTTGGTTTTAAAAAGTTACTGTTTTCTGCAATAATAAAAAAAAAAATTGGTCATTTTTTAGTGGCTGCAGGTTGATATAATGGTTCATTGATTTTTATCTGGGTATAAACAGCTTTCATTATGGAGAATTTGTATCCTGTATCATGTGCTATAATACACCAGACTGTATCTGTATTTGATACAGATATACTTTATGTAGAATATTCTGTAACATTTTATGTAGAATATTTTATGTAGAATATTCTGTAGAATATTATACACTTTATACTTTATGTAGAATATTCTGTAACACTTTCAATTAGATTTTTGGAATATTGTGAAATAAACAAAATTTACCATGTTGATCACTTTTAAGTGTACAGTTCATCAATTAGACTTTTATTTCAATGCAAGTATTTTTCTAGAAACATACTGATGAAAATAGTTTGGTTAAATTTATGTGGGGAAGAATCATTAAGAAGCCATTAATGTAAACTATAGAATCTGGAGGGATCAAGATGTGGCACTATTTGACACTTCTTCTAAAAGGTCAGACTATAGGATGGGGCTGAAAATGAGGGAGTGGCTGAGAATTAGGATAAGTAGGCCAGAGAGATTCCTTCTCCCTTATCCAGGTGGGCTCTCCTGCCCTTCTCTGGCAGAAAGCAGTTAACTTCCTAAGGGATCTGTACTGTTCAGGAATCATGACATGCCTTAGTGAAAAGAGGAAACTTAACTGAGAGCCTGTGTATTGGCAGATGAGCCCTGTAGTTCCTGTTCTCCCTTGATCCCTGTGATCTTGGAAGCCGGGCTTTTATCTTCCCACTCAGGAATTGAGAGGATTCTTCTCTGTGAACTGACTCGAGAAAAGATTGGCAGTTACTTAACATTCAGTATTCCTCCAATGAAAAAAACTAGCTTGCTGCCATATTGTCCCCAAATGAACCTCCACTGACAGGCCCTGCCCATTCAGGGAGTGTCCCTTAGCTCTTCAGTACCTCACTCGTAAATATTAATGTTCACCTAGGATCATCAGATCTTTAGAGAAAGTTTACAGTGTGAAAGAGACCAAAATAAACCCTAGAAAACAAGGAATTCAGAGAAAGAAGGAGCAGGAAAAAAAAAAAAAAAACCTTCAATTAAAAGCTTGCTTAATATCCTTAGCTAAGACTGTGACCATGAAATAAGAACAGTATGCCACAAAGAAGAGTCAGAGAATCAAAATTAGCTTTGAGAAATTAAACATAACAGAAATTCAAAAGTTAAAGGGTTAGAAGGATAAGACAATGAGGGAGTCAGTCTAGAAGATCTGCAGTATTCAGATTCCAGGGAAAAGTGAACAGAGAAATTAGAGAGTAGGAAATAAAGACTAATGCAGAGAAACTTCCCAGAGGTGAAAGATCGAAGTGTCTAGAATGAAAAGAGCTCACTGAATACATAACAAATGAGGATGAAAGTTCTCACACCAAGACCTAATATAATGAAATACTAGAAGGCCAGAAGTTAAAAAAAAAACTTGAAATGCTTTGGGAGAAAAGAAACAGGTCATTTACAGGGACTCAGGGATTCAAACGCTATCATACTTCTCATTAACAGTTCTGGAAGCTGGGAGAAAGTGGGAGAGTACCTGTGTCATAACAACGAAAATAATTTTCAACTCGTTTACATTCTTCTTTGAATTACCCGTTAAGTGTGAATATAGGCTAAAGATGTTTTCAGATGAGTCTCAGAATGTCTTCAGAATGTGACCTCCACGTATCCTTCTCCAGGATCATTGTTAACATTTATATCGTGCTCACTGGATGCTTCACTTCAGTACTTGGGAGCAGCAATATGAGGTTGATGGTATAATTTCTCTGTTTTACAAGTGAAGAAACTGAGCTATGGAGAAGTTTGCAGGGTTACCCAGCTAGGAAGGGCCGGAATGAGGATTTGAACCTAAGTCCATGGTGTTAGACTGCCTCTACTTGAGGATATGCTCCATCACCGTGACAGAGGGAAACAGAGAAGGTCCAGGAAACAAGATCCAGGACAGGAGTGGATCAGAAGGAACTGCCGGATTGGAGGTGAAGGGATGCACTAGGGTAACAGCAGTACAAGGAGCTCCGGAATTCATTTGTTCTGGGTTGGAACACAGAGAGGGCTCCAGGAGAAAAATGGAACAGATTTAATACCTGTTCTGTTTGGCCATATTGAGCGTAGCCTACTGGTGAAAAGTAAATTGGTGGTATCTCCATAAACAAAAAGAGAAAAATATGAAAGGAGATACCGTCACAATATGCTGCGTGGCTCTGCTTTGAATAATATTTGTGTAGACAGTATGCAGTAAATCCTGAATGTTGCATCCACTAGGAATTACGATTGGGGAGAATGGGGAAGAGAATTGCAGTGAGGTGTGTATGCCTGTGCAGGGCCAGTGAGTGTGGCGTAAGAGGATTAAATCTCAGCTTTCACAGTAGGAAGTCCGTAGAGACGATTTTGAGACAGAAGAAAAATCAGGCACTGTCAATATCAGTACATACCAGAAGAAACAGGAGATTTAAAGTGGTTGCCTCTGGGGTGCTGGAATTAGGGACTGGAAAGTGTGAGGCAGAGGACTGCTATCATTTAAGAAGCATGTGACTTCAAAAAAATAATTGTGTGTATACAAAACATGGCATTATTTTTCTGTCTCAGCCCATAACCTGTGTGTCAGCAAACCTTGTGGTTCTATATGCAGAGTCTGTCTGTGGTCGGGGCCCTTCTCCACACTATCACTGCTGCCCCCTGGGCTTAGCCACCAACCTCTCTTACCTGGATTACTACAGCGTCTCCTGTCTGGACTCTGAGCTTGTATCCTTGTTCTTTTTTCTCTTTTTTTAAGATTTTATTTTTAAGTAATTTCTACACCCAATATAGGGCCTGAACTTAGAACCCCGAGATCAAGATTTGCATGCTCTACTGAGCCAGCCAGGCACCCCATATCCTTGCTCCTCTTCAGGATCTGCACAGCACCCAGAGTGAGGCAGTTCCAGTATGATTCAGATGATGATGCTCTCTTGCTCAGAGCTCTGCAGTGGTGTCCTCGCTCACTTGGAGTAAAAGCTCAAATGCCCTTCTGGCCACACACCCTTCCCTGCTGTATTTTTCTCCATCACATTTATCATCTAATATTACATGTTTTCCATATTCCTTTTGTTTCTTGGCTCTGTTCCCTCATTAGAATATAATCTTAATGAGTGTGGGGATTTTTGTCTGCTTTGTTCCCATATTCTCAGCTGAAAACCGTGCTTGGCACACTTGTAGCCCCTGAATAAAGATTTCTTAAATAAATGTATTGCTTTCATGGAAAAAAAATTACATTTAAAAATGGCACCAGTTTTTAGGAAGCTGTTTGCAATAAGCCAAGCTAAGCAGTTCGTTGTCTGACTGGTGTAAGCATCCTCGAGCAATTGGAAACGGAAATCCCAGGGGATCTAATTGAAAAGATTTGTTTCCAATTTGGAAAATAACCATATGCTGTCCTGACATTACACCCCTTGAAAAATGTGTGCTGTGTACTATCAGTCCTTACTGCAGAAGTGGGTCATAATGTTTTGTGGTAACCATTTATGACTCAGACTGTTGACTTTCACAACCTTTTGGCAGCTGAGATTTCAGACAGGATACTGGTATTTATTTTTAAATCCTAGAATCTGCTTAGTGAGGTTAAGTAAACATCAGAGATATCCGCTATGAGGAGCCAACAGCCAAGATTCCATTTCTTACAGGGAACACTACTTCCAGCAGTCTGAACACCAGTTGGCCTTGTAGCGGCTCCTAATCCTCCTTGGCGTGTTGCGGCTGACGAAGGCTGCTCGCATCTCGTTGGCGCGGTCTTGCTCAGCCCTCTGCCTTCTCACCTCTTCGTTCAGAAAGTATAAGGTGCCACATGAGTGCGATCCCCTACATTTCCATGGCTCCAGATCACATGTGTGCATGCACATGGTTAGAGTTCCCAGCGGGAGAAGCTGCACTGTGAGAGGGGAGGGTCTTCATCCTGAAGCAAACCCCGATCCCCAGGGGCCAGCCACGAGAAGACGTGAGCGGGGAGCGACGTGAATGACACGGTCTCTCTCTGCACTGCCTGCCGATGTCTCCTTGGAAGTCAGCTGAAGCATAACCTTACTCCACACTCCCGCTTCTTAAGTTAGCACCGTGTGGCTACGCTTTGAATCTATGAAGGACTTAAGTGAGGTGCTTGAAAATCACGCTCCTCAGATGTTGGATCTGTTAGGCTGTAGTTCCGTGTGTATTTGAGGGGATGTATATTTGTGTTCAGTTAACTGTGGCACCAAAGAGGTTTCGCAGGAACTTGTTGTCATTATTGATTTTGTTTGGCTTTTGGTGATTTCCTGAGTGTAAGTGTTGTTTGCATACTTTGGTAATTACAGAGCAAGAGTTCTAAATGTGTGATGGTGACTTGGGTCCCTGTTACGTCAGCGGGCCTTTCCAGGCTGTGTTTTGCCCTTCCTCCTCAGACTTCCAGATACGCCCTTGTGTTACTGCATTGTATAACGATCTATATAATGATAGCCACACACTGCTTTTCGTGATAGGCTGTGAAGCTCTTTCTTGTTTTAAGAGCAGATGTTATTTTGTTGTATTGTTTTGAGGAAAGACTGAATCCTGACAGAATCCTAGTTAAGTAGCAGGCAGTGTGCTGTATACATTTTCATATTCAGTATCTGGTAGAGCTCTGACTGAAGCCAGCCTTTGGCCTGTGATAGGATTTCATTGTTCTTGTTACTGTGATAGGAATTGGATGGCTTCAGCTTTTGCAAACCCACGGTGAGAAACCTTAAACTAATTTGTGCCAAACAATACCTTGTGGGTCATTAAAATGAAGTGCCATTATGCTTGGTGGTGGTTTATGTATAGATCGCAATAAAACATTGGGCAGAGCGTCTCCTTGTAAACAAAGCTTGTAGACTGGCAGACGAGAGTGAATAGCATCCATTGCTATTGGCGGAGCTCTGCCAGAATTGTTCTGGAGAGATCTGTAGTGACGTGTTGCAGATTTCTACTCTTGTCCCTCTCCTGTTGGTGAATTCGGATAATGACTTAGGGGTATATTTGCTCAGTGGTGGATGAGAAAACCGAGAGGAATAACTAAAAGCCAGATGCCAGCTAAGGATGTTGAAAGATCACAGAAGGATCTGTGAAGGGTGAGCTGCAGGGAGCCGAATGCATTCTAATAGTGGCAGTTATTGTCATCGATTCCCAAGTCTCTACAGAGTTACAGACTGGTGAAGAACTGGCCAAACTGCAGAAGAGAGACAGGCACTTGAAATTTGTGAGATCCCGTGTATCTTAGTTGCTTGTCACCAGAACCTGGTGACAGATGCCAAAGGTGTAGAACAGAGGCAGTATGGGAGTCCTTGGACTGAATTCTGAAGGAATAGCTGGGTTAGGTTTGGGATGCTGTACTGTGCTCTTACACTTATATTAGAATGGTTTTATCATGTAGTACTTGGTAATATAAAAGAATACATGTAATATAAAGTTATGAAATAAAAAATATATCTAAAGACTGGTTCCCAGCTTAAGAACTAGAACATTCTGAAGAACATTGACTGTTTTCCTCCTCTACCCCAGAAGTAAATGTTATTCTGAATTTGCCATTGCCTTGCCTTTTTCAGAAGTAATTCTTCCATGCTGTGTGTGTATTTATAAGCCATGTATTGTTTAAAATTTTTCAGTTTCATTAAAATGACATTATACTTAAAAGCCTTTGCTCCTGGCTTTTTATGTTCAGTATTGTTTCTAAGATGCATGTGTTTCAGTTCTCAACAAGAATCCCTCATCAACAGAATTTCTGCATGGAACACAGAACATCTTGTGTGTTTTCTCAGTTCTTGCAAGGATGGTACATATGCAGCACTTTCTAGATGCACTGGAGAGCTGCGATCTGGGTACCTGCCATGGGTGCTTGAAAGCAGCACTTTGGGCTTCACTCTCTGTTGGAACCCACTGGAGTTCTAGTTAATACTAAGTTAATACTAGTTGATACTAGTTAATACTAAGTTAATATTAGTTAATACTAAGTTTATTGCTGTAAAATGTTCCATGTGTGAGCATAGTAAAGCTTACTCATCTCTTCTCTCGAGGACGTTTGGGTCGTTGCCAGCACTTCCGTGGTTGTGGACAGTTTCGCTCTGTGTTGTATGCATCTTGGGTGTATGTGAATAAACATTTCTCTCTGTGTACATCTGGTTGGTGCTGCTGGGGTGCTGCATTTTCATGGGGACATTGGTAAACCCATGAGTAAAACGAAGGGTGATTTGGAATAGTTCATTCAGCTCTATCATAACCAGTCTTTATTCTTATTATCTCCTTAGGGATTGAAGAGGTTAATGACCATTTGCCAGAAGCACTTTCCTACAGATCCATCAAAATGTGTGGAGTACAATGCACTGTGAAGTCTGTGAATGGTGTCGAAGTAATAGGAAACTTGAGTGGTCGTGGCACAGACTTCTGGAATTACCAGCAAGAGTGAGGGAAGAAGAGCAAGGAACGCGGTTTCCTGTGTTTGAGTTCTACCTAATTCTCCTCTCACAGTGTTAAGAAATGGTGTTGGCTCTGTCACATCTGCTGCGAACTGATTTTTGTGTCATTTACTTTAAATAGTCAAAAAATTAAGTTCTAAAAACTTCTTCAAATTTAAATGTGTAGACGACTGTCCCAGAAGGGGATCTAAAATGATGTCTTCCCTCTAGACCTGCAAGCTGGCAGTTAGATGCCTGAAAAGGAACATTTGAGGATGGACTTACTTCTTTCTGTAAAATATGGTAATTTTCACATTGTCTTTTATGTAACATTTTTAAAAGATATTTTTATATATTTCAACAAAAATATGGAACCATTTAGTGAAACTTTATAGTCCTTAAACGTTGCTGAACTTTTGCCATCTTGCAGTAGAATTGGAATGTAAATATTACTACTGTTAACTCAAGTGTTGTTTTTCTTGCATTTCAAGGCTTGCTTTTACCTTCTAAGGAGTGTAAATTTTGGTATTTGTCATCTCTTGGGACAGAAAGAATTAAAAGGAAATCGTGATTTGAAAAAGATGGTACATGATACCAACAGAAGTTTAAGTTAAGGAACCCCAGTGCATCAGAGTTCAAGGTGGGGCAGTGGATTGTCAAGCCAGCCAAGGATGGAGCTGTTGGGACACCACTGGTTCTTCCCAGACCAGGACTGCTGGCAAGTCTCCCCATCGCAGGGTCTGTGGTGGGCTGCCGCCCCTGGCTCTGTGCCACCGGCCAGAGGGACGAGGGCCTGGGATTCCGGTCCCTGCCTGACCCAGTAGGCCGGGTCTGAGTTGGCCCAGATGGAAGACTTGCGGATCTCACAGTGTCCTGTGCAGATAATGCCGATGAATCGCTGCGAGGACTCGGTTAATAGAGGAAGGTGGGTGAAAGGAGCCGACCTGCCCAGGTGGAGTGGCAGTGTCGGATAGCAGTAAGGGGGTGCTCCCGAGGCAGCACTGCCGAGCTGGAGATCCCTGCTTTCCCCCCGTGAGTGTGTGACCCTGGGCATCTCTTAGCCTTTCTCCACTTGACTTCCCCATCTGCAAGCGGTCGTGAGGAATTGCAGTGTATACCTCAGCGCGCTGTTGTGTTCAAGTCAAATAAAACGCTTAGCACTCTGCCTGGCAAATGAGAGCTCAACCAGTACTGGTTCTTGTGTCCTTGTTCCTAGAGTGTTGCCACAGTAGCGTTCCTGAGCCCTGTGCCTAGGGACGATGTGTGCTCAGGTCATGGGAACCCCAGCGACGGGGTGGGAGCGGTTACCAAGCAGGGCCCGTGTCTTGGCTCTTGACCGCTCCCGCTTTTCAGCCAGTTCGGAGTCGAAAGGGTGAGAGATCATGGGGGAAGCTGGAGTCCGCTAAGTTGTAGGTGGGGGTCGCTTCTCAGCTTCACGGTCACCTATTCTGGCCGCTTTGGGAAGGCTTGAGAGCCTTTTGTGGTCACTTGCGTATGGCCATGCCTGTTGGATCATTTCTGCGGGGTTACTGCTCGGGGTGGCTGGAGCTCGCCGTCGTGAATTGAATCAGGCTTACTCCCTGCCCCACTCCCCACTTTGGAAACCATTTCTTACGATTAAATTAGTTAGGACTTAGGAGAGCTTACTCTAGGGCAAATGAGAGACTTCCAGAAGCGAGGATGCTAGTCTAGACTTGAGTTATGTAGTCTTTTTTGTGTCAGACTTGATAAGTACTGTTGAATGAATACTTCCCAAATTGCTTTTTTTTTTTTCGTCAGACCCCACAGCATGGTAATCCGAGAATTTCATACTCTCTTCCCGTTTGCTTTTAATTAATACTCCACATAAAGAAGAAACTATCATGTGATACCAACACCTTCTAAAATTGACCCATATGGGTAGAAGGTTTGGGGGGGAAAAATGGTCACCTTCTGTAGTCCTGTGGGCTTGGGTAGGGGGAAGCAGGTTCATAGAAAAGCTTCCATTTCCCTCAAAGTAAAGATCTTCTGCTAAGTGCAAATAATCATGTGGCTATATAGAACAGTGACCTCCCAGATTGTTCACAGCATGAAAATTGTAGCTCAGCAAATACGACATTCTTCTGGTTTTAGCCATTTTTAAAATAATAAAGGCATCCTTCAGAAATCAATCACAGCCCTGAAGTAACCATTCTTCCCTTTCTTCATTACTGTCGGCCCAAACTCCTGTCCAAAGGCGTTCTGTCTTTTTGGAGTCAAATTTAAGAAATTCTGGTTTTCTCTCAGAAGTCATATTGTATTTCCTAGGAGTGTTCTTGCCAACTGCGGAGACCAAGCATTGTATTTTAGCATTACAACACAGAGCCTGTGGCAATCTGGAAGCCAGGGCTGTGCTCTCAGTCTTTGGGGGAAAATTAGGAAAATAAAGTTGAAGCCAAAGACAATGGAGGGAGAGAGAATGAGGATGGTCCAGATCTCCTACAGAGAAGGGCGAGGTCCCGGGAGACCTGAGCTGGGAAGGCAGCCATCACGAGTCCCAGAACTGAGGGATTTGCTCCGAGTTTGGCCAGGATTGGGAGGAATGGGAAATAGGATGGATAGCAGTCGGCTTCTTGGTGTTAAGTTCTTCCATCTGGTGATTTCCTGACCTACTCTCACACTCTGGATTGCCCTGGGTGTTGACCTCGGTAAATACGCAACTGTCTTTTCACTTGAAAGAAAGTAATTTATTCTGAAAGCAAACAGTTTAGAAAAGACAACAAAAAGTGTTCCAATGTCTTCGGTAGATTTGGGGATTCCTATCACTGACTCCTTTTCAGCCACACAGTCACCCCCTTTTAATGCTTCATATGGAAAGTGGTCGAACTTGGGGTAGTTGCAGTGGAAGGGGAGCCTTAGGTTGCAGTGTGGCAGTTGTCTTTGAGTGTCTTGGAGATGTGCCTCCCCCAGTGTGCTCACATGAAGCCCCTCGCAGACCAATTCGATCCTGTAGAAATGTAGGATATGGGATCACATTGGGAGTCCTGAACTGCAAGAACTTTCTCACGGCATATTTATGTAAGAGTTTCCAGCTGTCCGGAGTGTGGGGAGCCAGCGCCAGTCCCCTGAGGGTCACTGTGGGAACACTGTTACGGCAACTGGTTTTCATCACAGATGCTGTCGCTCCATTGGCTGAATTTTAACCACACACTAGTAGTGTAATGGTTAATGGTATCCTGCAGATCTTTTGAAATTTAAGAATAAGTTCTGGTGGTGTGGAGTAACTAGGGGGAAGGCAGTGTGGCCGGCGGCAGCAGCTGTGGTATAAGCTGACCCCATTCGGGATTTTGGAGCCATGCTCATTTAAAAAAAGGCTTTTGTACATTTACCAAAACCGCTTATTATGAAAGCTGTGATTACTTACCCAGGTGTCCCCATTGTAACTCCCAGGGTCCTTGGTACAACTTGCTGGAGCTACCCGTCCTCACGCTGCCATTGGGATTGCTCTGTTGAAGCGGGTGTCTTGGTTTTGTGGAGTTGTGCCTCCTCACCTTTAAGCATCAGGTTTGAAAATACTGTCAGCCTTCCCTCACAGCATTCCAGCTGGACACATACTTTCACCGTGGAGAACAGCTAAGAACTTTCGAGCTTCCTTTTGAGTATGATCGGTGACCTCAGACGTGTTCACTGAGCTTCTTTCCACAACTTGCACAGTCTGCTCTCCGTGCCTTTCTGAACTCCCAGTATGACAGCTTGCCGAAACCAAATTGCCTTTCCTGTCCAGCTGCTCTGTCTTTAAGGCTTCGGAGCAGTCAGGAACCTTTAGCTTGAGCTTGACTTGAGCTTCTGCCCTCCGGGAAGCAGGAGATTTAAAGCTGTAGCTTTGGAAACTTCCTGACCACAACTCAAGACAGTAACAAATGCATCCATACATAAACGCATATGGGACTGAAACAAAGGCTCTCACATACCTCTTCTCTTGTATTTCTTTTAAAACATGCTGGCCTTGACTCCACAAACTGGCTTACAACGCATCAATGCGCCGTGACCAGTAGTTTGAAAACCATTGATTAAGACCACCAGTTATCAGTAGAGTTAAGGATGGAAATGACCTGGTAGATGAATTCAGGACAAAAGGACTCTACTTTTAAAAAGTTTTGTGTTTTTGTGTTTTTTTTTAAATACAGAGCTACAGAGATAATACTCAGCATTCAAGGCTAGTGTGGAGTAGAGCAGATTATAAAACTTTTCCAGTGCTGAGTACTTGGGAAGCAGTAATCCTATTTCAGATGAGGACTGTCCACCAAGGGGGGAGTAACCACAACACACAGCCTAGCACTGGCGGGGCCAGGTGGCCACCTTGTGCTGGCTGTCGGTGGTATAAAGCGAGATGCAACAAGATATAAAATAAATGGGAGCTCAGAGGTAGGGCTGAGGCAGAAAAAGATACCTAAGAGACCAGTATCATGCATCAGATATGTATTGAGAATTGGTGCAGGCCTTTAAAAATTACTTCCCAAGGCTCAGGTAGGGCTGGATTACATTCCCTTTTTTTTTTCCTTTTCTATTTTATTTTTATTTATTTATTTTAAAAGATTTTACTTATTTATTTGACAGATCACAAGTAGGCAGAGAGGCTGGCAGATGGGGGAAGCAGGCTCCCTGCTGAGCAGAAAACTGATGCTGGGCTCAATCCCAGGGCCCTGAGACCATGACCTGAGCTGAAGGTGGAGGCTTAACCCACTGAGCCACCTAGGCGCCCCTCCTTTCCTTTTACTGTAAATTTTTAAGCAACCGTGTAACACACAAAAAAGGACAAAGAGCACCATGTCCTGATATATTTTTCAAAGTGAACATCTCCTAAAGTGTCTAGCACCCGGGTCAGATAACGTTATTAATGCCCCAGAAGTCTCCTCGAGCCCCCTTCTGGTCATGGCCTTGGTCCTAACGTCGCACACCGTTACTGTTCTGTGATGTACATGTCCTGTGGTTCATCTATTAAAAGTACGTAGTGGATTTAGAACATCAGAGTTGTGCTGCCATTGCTATGATCTAAGTTCAGAACATTCCTTCACCCCCAAAACTAATAGGTTTGCCTGATTTTTTCATCTGCTCATTTTTAAGTGGATTTGGTGTGGTTGATTTGTTTCATGTTTGCTTTTTTCCGGTTTCTGATTCTCCTCCTCACATGTAGTTGTGGTTGGTTCATTCTCATTGCCACATCCCACCATTTATCTGTTTGACCGTCGGTAGACTTCTGGGCTGGTTCCAATCTGTGCATGAACGTTGTGGTGCGTTCTTTGGTAAATACAAATCTCTGGAGGGTACACGCCACGGCGTGAAATCTCTGGGACATGGGTATGTACGTACTCAGCGATATTAAGCTACTGTCCAGGAATTTCCCAAAGGGCTTGTACAGTGGACACTCCCCCAGGCAGGATTTGAGAGTTCCAGCTTCTCTACTTCCCAGCCATGCACGATATAGTCTCTGTCATTTTCATTTTAGCCCTTCTGGTGGGTTAACATGGTATTCCATGGCTTGAATTTGCATTTCCTGGCTGACCCGTGCTTGCTGGCCATTTGGATGTTCTGTTTTGTGCAATTCCCCATTCAGAATTTTATTTTTCCCCATGTCTTCTGTTTAACTGCCTGCTGTTTTCTTAGTGATCGTAGTTTGTTCTTCTGGGTAGGAGTCCTTTGTTGGATGCATTTATTGCAAATACTTCTACTCTGTGGCTTCCCTCTCTGTGAGGTTCCTCTTTATGCCAAGTGGAAATAACCTTGTAAGCAGCTCAAATACTGACATAATTGTTGCTACCTGTGCCAGGTTGTACAACAATCAAGTCATGTGTTAGTCTTACAGGAACTTTTTCTCTTGATTAATAAAGTCATATTGGTGTGCCTTAAGGGTGTAGGATTTGAGAGAGAGGAAATCATGGATTTTGGTTTTTTTTTTTTTTTTTAGTTTTTGCTATACTTCAGTTTTATTAGATTATTTTATTTAAGACTTGGTGATTTTTCTCTTCCTTTGGTGTGTAGGTTGGTATGCCATCTGTGTGTGGTGTAGACACTGCTAGTGGCTTACCCTCTTTTCATTCTTCCCCTCTTGGTAACAGAAGCTTAATTTGTTCAGAGCTACAAGGAGTTAAAACTCCTTGCTCTCCCAGGACCCTTTGAAGTTAGGGTTGGCTTTGTGACCTGTTCTGCTAATAACCTGTGGAGAGAAGTCTGTTGGGTGGGAGTTCCCAAAAGCTGTTGCTTTTCTAAGAGAAAAAGAAATAGAATCAGCTGACAGACATCTTTTGCCCTTTCTCTGTTCTGTTCTGGAAGGTGGTTGTGAACCTCACATGCTTTGTAGCCATGGTGCAGTCCTTGACAGCGAGAGAGACGTGCTAAACATGGCAGAGCTGGTTCTTGGGTGGTGTCATGGAGTCGCTGTATAAACCTTGAACTGCTTTCTTGGGGTTCTCCAGAGAGAGGGCAACAGGAGATTATGTATGTATCTCTATCTCTATAAAGTAAATGATGTAAAGTTATGAATATATATATTAAAATATAGGAGCTAATGTAATTACATAAATGTATATGTATTATGAGGAATTGGCTCCTGTGACTGTGGAGACTGAGAAGCCTCATGATTTGCCGTCTGTAAGCTAGAGACCCAGGAGAGATGATGGTAGAAATTCCAGTTGGAATCAAATGCTTGGTATAATCAAAGCCAATGGTATAAGTCTTACTCTGAGGGAAGGAGAAGACCAAGACCCTAGTTCAATGATCAGGCAGAGAGAGAGAGAGGCACACACAGAGCATGTGTGCGCATGTGCACGTAGTCTCCCCTACCCTCAACTGACTGGTCGGGCCCACCAACACTGGGAAGAGCCATCTGCTTTCCACAGTCCACTGGTTCAGGTACTCATCTTACCCAGAATAATGTTTAATCAGACATCTGGCCCCGTGTGTCCCAGTCGTGTTGACACATGAAACTAACCATAACAGCTGCCTTCCTCTGGGCCTCTTTTTTCATGAGACTAGTACGGGGTCATTTCCTAGGACTGTATGTTCCCATATATGCCACTGGATTCAGTCCCTAAGCATTATGTATGTTACTCAGGTATTTTGTGGCTTTCAACATCACTGAGACTCGTGGCAGGTGTGTGATGGTGACCTCAGCTGGACTAAAATGGGACTTGGCCGCATCCTGCTAAGGTAGAAATAGGTGTCGCTGTTCATCGGAGGGAGCACACTGGGTGCTGGCACCAGGCCACCAGCTGCAGAAGAGCCCCTCATCAGGCTGATGTTAAAGGCAGTTCAGAGACAACCATGTGTTGGAGCCCCAGAGGAGTGCTTCTGGCCAGTTGCGACAATTCCTGCTCATTTGACAAAGCATCTAGCTCTTGTCCCTCTCTTGGGTTTTCCCCAGAGCTTCATTAGAATAAGAAATGACTTGGAGAGGACAGACTCCTAAATACTTCTTACGGATGTGAGACACACTTGAGAAAACAGATGATTGTGACTTCGGTATTTTGGGGAAAATTGGCTTTGACTTGCTCTTCTTCTGAGACCGTAACTCACTTTACACTCCCGTGGGCTCAAAAGATATTGGTGTCTTTTGTCCTTGATAACATTTCTTTTAATCTAAAAATTGAAGATTGGCTTGCTCTTAATGTGGCGGGAGCTTTTACCCCTGTCTGATGGCAGAGCCTTGGGGTCCCTGCGTTGACGGGATGCCGTGGGCCTGCCAGTGAGCCGACAGGGACAGCTTGGGGCATGCGGGCCAGGCCTCTTCCCACTCGTACCACACCTCGCACGGCAGCTGTGACACGGAACAGCGGGCCGCCTTTTTCCTTGGGTGGCCGGCTTCCTGTTCGGTTCCGCTCACAGCGGGCACACGAGAGACGGGCGGCTCCTCTCTGTTGGCTTTTCCCTTCCCTCACAGAGACGGCGCAGCCGCGGCTCCCCAGCCCGGCACAGTCATCGGGTACGGACGCAGGAGCTGCTTCTCGCGGGCAGTTTTCCACACGTGGAGAGGGGGCTCCGTTCCGCCGCTCAGAGCTCACAGCCCTATTGGCGGGGGCCGCCTCTCCTGGGGCCCGAAACCCAGCTCTGCGGGTCCTGCCGACTTGCCGGGGCCCCGGGCGGCCGGCTGCCGAGCCGAGCGGCTCCCCTCAGCCTGCTCCTCGCGGGGTTGCCTTCCAGCTCCGCGGGGCGCTTCCTCGTGCTTCTAGGTTTTCACAGTCCCTCACCTTGGTTTCCCTGACCTGAGCGGGGGCTGCTTCCCTGGGGTCCTCTGCGATCTAGCGTCCTGTTGTGCTGTCCCCTCTTCACCGTCTGGGTGACAGGCCGACCCTTCATAGGAAATCCTCTCTGTTAAGGTCATGGCTGTGGTCTCGGACTCCTGATCCGAAAGGCAGTCAGATGGGCAGCGCCTGCACAAAGGGGAGGAGGCCCTGGGTCCTCTTCCTGGCACCCCTGAGCTCTGAGAAGTTTCCCCGCTAGCGTGCATTGCTGTAGCGTCGAGACTTTCCTTCTAGCTGATAGGATTCACTCCGGGGGGCTGAGGTCGTGGGGACACCCGTATTGTCCCTGCTGTCTGGTCCTGAGGTCCTGTCCTCGCTGCCTCTCTCCTTGCCCCCCGCTCTGCTCTTCGGCGGCCTCTTCAAGGCATCCTTCCATTCCTGCGGGGACTTCCACTTTCTCAGGACCGCCTTGGCTCTGCCTTTCCTTGTGGATCCCATTGTCATTGTCACTCTCCTGGGGACCTTCTGTTGCCTTGCTCTTCTGTCCTGCCACACGGTGCTACAAAAACCAAACTATGTCATCCCATCAGTGTCCTCCAGAGCGTCTGGAGGGGATTGACCAAGTGTCCGGTGTCCCCTGGGCCCCAGGTGAGACCTGGAGACATTCTTCCATCTGCTCTCCTCTCCGGGGCTCTCCTCAGCGGACTGCTCGATGCGGACCCGGCCCCGCCGTCTCTTCCCCTCGCGCTTAGCTGCGGCCTCGCCTGGCTTGGCTCATGCTGGGCTGACTGTGGAGGGGACCTTCAGCGCACTGTCTGCCTCCACACTCGTCGGCAACTGGCCTTACTTGACTGGCAGGAAAAGCTGTTCTTCCACCCGTCCTAAGTAAAATCTGCTGTCTTAGCACCTGGTAATGTGTTCTAGAACTGATTTCATTTCTCCCTTCCTGCGCTCCCGATCTCACGGAAGTCTCATCAGGGCACGGATGCTGCGTTCTCGGTGTGCTGCAGATGTGAGGCGAGAGAGAGAATGACTGGATGGTCATCCAGTGGTGTGGCAAGATGGTCGGGTGATCCCGGGCTTTCTGGCCTGACCCTGGACGGCTGGAGATGCCTGGTGAGGGAGCAGGTTCGGAGGGAAGGCTCAGAACTCCGGCTCTGGCCATGTTAGCACGTTTGACCGCCGAGCGGTACAGGTGTTGTCAGCCCCTAGATGACACTGAAAACCGTGAGGCCAGGGGAGAGCTACCAGAAGCGTGGTGGCCAGTGGAGGGGAGAAGCCCAAGAGTAGAGCTGTCGGGGGGCACACCGATACCAGGGCACCAGGAGATGACATCTGTCAGGGAGGCTGGAAAGAGGAGCTCCGCCCGTCAAGAGCAGGAGGACCCAAGAGGGCGTCGCCTCCTGGCCTTGTGGTGAAGGACACCCGCGGAATCCACTGTTTCTTGTTGCTGGTAAGTCACGTGAGCTGAGAACAGAGACTTAGCCATTGTCTGTGGCGCTGTGCCATTCCTCCTTGACCTGGGCAGCAGTGGCTTTGGAGGGGGCGGTGGCAGATCAAAAGCATGCAAGGAGTAGGTCTGACAAAATGGAATGAATGAAAAACAGAAGGAACCTGCTCGTGTGTAGGGATAGCAGTTTATGGGGAGAAGAATGGGTTTCTGGTAAGGACTCTTGTACAGTTGTAAATGTACGGGCTCTGTGAGTCCGCTCGCTGTTTAGACTCCGGCACTGCAGGCCCCGTCGCCCCTGTGTGAGGGGACAGTGGCTGTGCCTGGAGGCGGGGGGCCTTGGTGCAAGACAAAGAGGGTGCAGCAGGTTCGTGCCCTCTCCGCGGCTGTGACGCGCAGCAGCCGGCTCCTCGGACCAGGTTAGCAGTGAGATCCCATGTAGACACTCGGGGATTTCTTCCCCTTCGGACCCCTTTGACTCTTTTCCTTCCCTTTAACGTCGGTGACTTAGTTTGCTCTTCTGTTGCGGTGATGGGTCTGTGTCTAACCTGTGCAAGTGTACGCTTTTGGAGACCGGACTCCCCCTGCCCAGACACGCAGCGTGGCACTGCCTGCCTCCCCCGGCCGGGGCTTCTCGGACGCCCGCCCTGGGGAGGAGGTTACGGACCGCCTCTTCTGAACTGGTATTCGGGAGAGAGGAGCCAAAGGCCTGGGCTATTTTTAATGCCTTCTACTGGGATTTTTGGGTGTGTTCTCCGAAAACCAGAATAATAGCTGTGTAGAAGTGCTTTGTGAGCACTTTGTTAGTATGGGGTCGTGGGGGTGGTGTGTGTGTGTGTGGGTGTGGGTGTGGTGTAGAAGGTGGAGGAAGTGCGAAAGCATGGTCTTCCTGCCGCTTGCCTTCGTGGGCTCGTCAGAGCTTCATGAGGAGATAATGGATTTGTCTCCCGAGCTGTGACATGTCTGCAGGGAAAAAACTTAGAGAAGATCTGTCTGTGTGACGTGAGTGCTGATCATCTTGAGATACGGAGCCCCTGGCTGCTTTCGCAGGGGAAGGCTCAGAAGTGTAAATGCCCTAATGAGCTTGCGTCCCACATGCTTCGCGTTCTCTGTGGATGGTTTTCATTTTTGGCAGGGCTTAGCTCGCTCGGGCTGCAAGTGCTTCAGCAAGGGCTTTCCATCTGGGGGGTGCTCTTGGCTTATAGACGTCTGGGCTCCTGCTGGCGAAGACATGCCTGTTGGTCCAGGGGACGGGGCACGCGACCGCAGCACCATCCTTACGAAGGTGAGCAGGTCACCATCTTATCGTTAAGTAGCAGGGTGGGGGGGTGGGCTTTTGGTACCTGCGGACGTGACTCCGGCGGTGGGGGATGGGTTTGATGGTAGGGTGGGTGGGCACGGGGCTGGTGAGGAGCCTGAGCATCCCGCTGCCTCCCTGATGAGCCCTTGGCTTCCTGCAGGGCCCTGGGCACCGCACAGGGGTGGAGAGCCCAAGGACGGCCTCTGAAGCCCACATTCCCTCTCTCCCCCACCACATAGAGTTCTGTGCGGAACAGGACCCAAACCTGGCATGAACTGCAGACAGGTAACTAGTTGTAACCAACAGTGTCCGACAAAGACCAACCTCTAACCTCAGACCCTTTTTTGTGGCGGTAGAATACACAGCTGAGAATGGATTATCTCTGTATCCTTAACAAGCCCGTTAGAGTAAGGGAGAACTAGACTTGACCACAAAAACTGAGCTCATCCGTATCTAACAAGCCAGTAAGGAGATGAGCTTTCAATTGACTTTAAAAAAGGAGTCCAGCGAGGCTGCAGGCACCCGAATTAGAGATTTCCAGACTGTGGGTCATCTAGAAACAAAATCTCCAAGAGGCAGCTGAGATCTTTTCATTTTGAAAATGCTTTAATAAGTGTTGACAACACTGTTTTGCAAAATGTAAAGGTACTATACAAATTCTTAATACAAAAAGAATAAATTAAAAGCAGATTTCTTTTTTAATTCTGCAACTTTGTCTACAACATACATCCTTTTCATTGATTACAGTTGAACAGAATCCAGTAAAATCATTTTCCATGCTCTACAGTCAGTTTCAGGAGCAACCTAACCCTTTCTCCCCGTTATTAAACTAGAGTCCATTTTACACGACGTGTAATAAACTATTGACATGAATGTGTATGTAAAACTTTACACCTAGTTAACTAAGCAGTAACTGGTCATCTGATAGCACCTGGAGGGGTCTGCTCTATTTAGAACTAACACTGAATGAAAACAAATCGGGATTTTAACAGTTTCAACACTCACCTGCATTTAAAAAAAAAAAAATCCACCTGTCTTACAACAAAGTCTGATGTAGGTGTTCCTACCAGTCTTCAGGCTAAACAGGCAACTTCTTACACGTATCCAAAGA
The DNA here is from genome assembly GCF_011764305.1 of Mustela putorius furo. NCBI lineage: Eukaryota > Metazoa > Chordata > Mammalia > Carnivora > Mustelidae > Mustela > Mustela putorius. Next base: position 8,904,936 of record NW_025422060.1, read on the forward strand.
ATCCAGTCGGGCCTTTATACCAGACCAGGGGCTTCAGATTCCATCTTACTTTGTTTTAAAGAAAGACGGATCTGTGAAGAGCTCGCAAGTGCTTGTTTGCACTAACTCCCGTTCCCTGCCACACTGATCATGAATCCCGTGGCTCTCAAAGGACTAACATTATGTACATTTTGTAGTAACTGAACGCAGCTCAACAGTAAAACCTGTTTTACGTCATCTCTGTCTTTCCTACCAGACTCTCGTGGCGTTTGAACTATAATTTTCCTCCCTCTCCATTCCTTTCTGCCTCCTGAATTTGAAACCCAAGCGTTGAGAAAGAATTTTCATCTCTTATCCCTGTCACCCAGCTGGGCTAAACGCGCGATCCGAGGGACTGCAGGCTGGATTTGAAACTATGGGACATGCTGTCTAACCTGCAGCCACGTGACCTCGTCACCTCCTCTGTTTCTCTGGACTTTTCCCATTGCACACAGTTCAGTCTGATTAGCCAGTATGTCTCTGGGGTGAAAGAGAAATGGCCCAGTGTATAGTGTTCCGAATGGGGAAGGAAGAAACCTGTTGGCCGTAGCTCTGATCCTCAAAGTATGAGCAACAAAAATAACCGCCCCCTCCATCCCCAGAATCCGTTAACATTAGAACCAGTTAGTTGATCCCGCAGGGTTTACCCACCTGTTGTGTGAATATTCGTCCCTTCCCCAAGCTGTGTCACCAGTCCGGTGCCCACAGGGCTGGGGAAGCAAGCCCTGAATTGTCCGGAGTGGTCCCAGTGTGCTGTGAGCCCACAGCGCTTTCGAAGCTGCAGCGGAGGGAGCATTGCTAAACTGAGTTTTTAGGGTCCATCTTCCCTCCTGGTCTGGTAGTCTCGTGCTTCTCGGATTACACATACATAAAAAAAAAGATTTTTCTTTTTATTCTAAAGCTACCTGTGGTTTTGCTTTCCCACAAAACTACCCCACCCCAGCTCCTGTCCCTGGCTGTCAAATGCCTTTCCAATAGGAAGTCGTTACAAGTGAGAAAAACCGTCCCTCCCCCCACCCCCCTTGCGCCCATAAGCACAGCGTACCACCTCCGTGGAGACCGTGTTTGTGCCATTTTGAATAACCCAACTAAGAGTGTGCGCTTGTTATGATTAGAAAAGTAATTTTGAGGCCTTTGAAGATAGATGGCTTTCCAGTTGTGTCTTAAGCATAGCTCAAAACACATGTAAACATGCAGCTCTTTCTTCCCCTCTGGGTTTCTGCAGACCACTGTGGTCGATCAGGGTCGCTGCCAAGGCCGGAGGCCCCTGGGCCCCCGGGGAGCTGGCGTGCTCTTCAGCCCCGCTCCGCCTGCTAGTAGACACGGGAGTAAACTCTTCCTACCTAAGGGCAGAGTTGGGTTCTCGGAGTAAGTGACACATGGGTAACCGGGTGCCGAGAGAAGTCGGGTCTGGGCTCTTTGTCACACAAGTGTGCTAACAAGTATAAAATGAGCCACAACAGTTAAACACTCGAATGGATCGTGATGTGCTTTTTCCCTTGGTTTCCCATAAAAAGTAAAATCAAACACCTTGTGCAAAACAACAGGACACGCTTTTACTGCTTGTTTTAATGAGAGAGAAGCGCGCTTGGCCACCCCCACCTTCCGCTTCCTACAGATCCCACCAGGAAAGCAGCTCGGGGCAGGGGGCTGGGCCCGGACCCCCACGCAGCCCGGGCGGGCGGCGCACCCTGCTCCCCACCTGCGGGCCTGGCCTCCGTGGGCACAGCCCTGGGGACCCGAGGCCGCAGTGCCGCTCTGGCTCCTTTGACCGGGTAAGTTTTCCAGGCTCTGGCCTGAGAGAGAAGGTGGGACATTGAGGGCGAGGGATAAAGAGATGGAAACAATTTACAAATGGTTGACTTTTCACTTGTGATGAGTAGTAGCAGTTGAGAATTTAAAAGACTTCACTGCAGAAAGAATGTCTTCCTCTTGGCCCCTCATATTTTTTTGTTTTATTTTTAATTTTTTTTTAATCTTTGGCAGCATAGAACTGATTGTGATCCTTGGATGCATCTCTGACACATGACGCTTCCTGTTCATTCTCCTTCCCCTCCCCCAACAGCGACTCCCCCAGGGAACATTCCAAGTGTCAACTGAGCAGTCCCCGCGCATGCGAGGTGTCCTCCTCACCGAGCGCCTGGTGGGCCTGCAGGTGGCAGGCTGACCACAGCGGAACAAACAGTCCTTCGGGATCACCCTGTACGTAAGTCCCCTTTCCTGTTCTCCTGCCACTTGTCCACAGGAATCGGATGTCTGCTACCTTCCCTGATGGTTTCTGGCCTGGGGGCTGTCACGGCCCCGGGGTGAGGGGAAGCCACCGAGGTGCCATTGAGGATTGGTGCCTGGCTCTCTGTGGGCGAGAGCGCCAGGGGACACACAGTGGGACCGGAACCTTCCAGAATGTCTCCTCAGTCAGGGTTTTAAGGGTGAAGGGGATGCGGAGACGGGAGGAAAAAAAAGTGCGGAGGGCCGAAGCTGGTGCAGGGTGACAGTGCGTCTGGGTAAGGCAAATGAGAGGCAGTGAGGTGATCTCTGAATGGCGTTGAGGCGGTCAGATTGCGGCCGGCTGGCTCACACGAGGGTCCCGGGCTTGGCTTTCTCCTGCCCGTACCACTGGACGTCGGCTAGTTCTGGATAGAGGGAGGAATCCAGGAAACAGCTGTCGGTGTAGCTCCTGCAGGGAGGGCGAGGAGGAGAGGAGCAGGTTAGTGGACGAGCGCGGCCTTCCTCGGCCCGCGAGCACAAGTCCGTGCGCCTGCACGGGGGGTCTGCTACTGCGGGGGGTCTCCCTGGGTCGTGGGGAGGTCGGCCTGAGTCAGGGCCCGGCAGGGCGAAGCTGCTCACAGGCCAGAAAAAAGAAATCCACGCTCAGGAGCCCTGCACCAGGGACGCCTGTGCAGGGGGAGAGGGAGATGGGGGCTTGAGAACTCTAGGAAACCCTCCGGTCGGGGCCCTGCCCTCTGCGCCCACGCCTCAGGAGCGTGCAGACCTCCGGGATGCCTAGAGTCCTCTCTCAGAACAGCTGCTTGGGTCGCCCTCCAGGGGACCGCAGGCACCACCAGCTCTCCCTGCATTTGTATGCGGTCCTAGAAGCACGTTCAGAGTGTCAAGTAAACGGAGATATTTTGAAAGGAGTTTAAAAAATTTCTGAATCCACACTATTTTTAAAAATTATATCCACTGTTTTCTGATTACAGAAACTATGGGAAATGTATCGGACACTAGAATGAAAAAAGAGACTTTTTCAAGTCCTCGAGATACGCATCACCGTGGAGGCTGGGAGAGGTGACGAGGTAACGACAGACACGCCGAGGCCGGTATTCAGGACTAGGAAACCGCCCCTTTCTGATCCCAAACTGGCTCTTTCGGGGCAAGAGTAGAGGTCAGACTTCACCGCCACGGACCCAGGAGAGCGGGTGGCATTCGCCCGGTTGGTATCCGGAGGCGGGCTAAGGGCCTGGAGCAGCCCATGCGGCCCGGGTAGATGAAGGCCTGCCCTCCTCTCCCCTGCCCCGCTGGCTGCAGCCCTACCACTGGCCTGCTCAACTCTGGGCTCTGTTCACGCACTGCATGTCGGGCCTGGCGCCCCCTGGATGCTGTTGCCTTTGTTCCTAGCATGGCTCCTACTGTCCTCTGAGTGTCGATTTGTAGCGAGTCCCACAGCGACAAAACTAGAGGCCTGGAGCCTCCAGGTAATGAAGCAACATGTCCTGTGAGTGACATTGGTCTGTGATTCCGGGGCAGTAGGTGTGTCTAGGCCCCAGAGCATATGCTGTTTCAGGGTAGAGCTGCTGCTTTGGGAACACCATGGGGCTTCTGCGTATGTCAGAAGAGTCCTGGTTCTCCCCGCCCTTGGCGCTAGGGCTTGGGGTAGCAGAAAAGCGACCCCGACCCCCATGCCCTGCAGTGAGGTGAGCGAGCACCTTCCCCCCAGCCCCATGAGCCATTTGGTGAGCGAGAGCAGCTGTTGGGTGCATCTGTCTGACTGGCCGACCTTGCTAGGAACGAAGGGATGAAGGCATTGTGGTTTTGTAGATGTTTCTTATCCGGCTTTTAAAAAACCCATAAAAGTTGGAAAACCCAAGGCATCGGTGGCATCCTGAGGCCTTTACTGAGAGTCCTGGGCTAGGACTCCTGACCCAGTGGGATGAAGGCCGCTTTCAGGAGCAAAGTGACATATGCGCCCTTCCTCCTGGTGCTGGCCATGGGCACCTGTTAGGGCATTTGAGCGGTGCAGGGCCCTGGAAGTGCCGTTCGCCATGTGCCTGAGGACTGAGAAAGTTTTCTGGCAGGAGGTGGTTGGATCCACTGGGGGAACCTATATGTTGTACTTTGGGGCTGGTCCCTCCTAACTCCTTGTGGTCCTGACGCTGCCCTTCCCCTTCCCCCAGGTGAACCAGTGACCCAGGTGGGCCAGTTAGAATCCTCCGCCCGCAGCTTCAGAGAGGCCCAGCAAGGCCAAGCAGCCTTCAGCCCAGGAGGACGTTAGTTAGTGGCGGCAGGAATTGGAGGCAGAGATGAATGAGAACTAGCCAGGTCTGGCTCCCCTTGTGCTCTAAACCACGAGACAGGCATGATACCGGAAAACCCATCCATTTCTAAAACAATAGTTGGATCCAAATTGTTTCTGGGAGTTGGAATAAATTAAGGCTACCTGCTCAGATGGCTGAAGCACCTGTGGAGAAGACACTTAGGATTTTCACTCCTCTAAGTTCCAAATAGACTTGCCCTCTTTTTTCATTTTCATTCTGGTAAGAATGACTGCCCTGAAGTTCGCACTTCAAAGAAACGGCCTGTATGACAGGTCCTGGAGGAGACCAGCTGGAGCATTTATGTCTCAGAGATAGAGAAGGCAAGCTCCTCCAAGAAGGATTTCTGGAATTTGTAACAACAAGAACAAAAAAACCCTTAGTGGAAGGGCTTTGAATTGCTTCCAGAGCTGCGGGACTATTCCTGTAAACACTGAATTAGTAAGACGGGGACACCTGTCCTTAGTTCCTCAACAACTGGGGTTGCAACTTGATTAAAAGCCAGTAAGATCCCGAAATTTTACTTAGTTGAATTTTGTTTCCTAACAGTTTGGTGGCAGTGCTGCGATCCCAAGGAGAAACACAGGCAGCGGAGACTGTGAACCCCGAGGTGTCTCTGTCACCGTTCATGAGGCCGAGGGTAAGTTCCTCTCGGTTCCAAGCTCTGCTTTCTTTGCGTTAAGCTCCCCATGGAAGTGGCTTCCCGGTCTAAGTGAACACTGTCTGGCCTGACAGGTGGCTCTGAGTCCTCGGCCCTCACTTCACCTGCAGTCCCAGGCCAGGGCGTGGTGACTTGGCTTGAGCTGGCCGATGGTTGTACCTGGAACCTCAGTCCCTAGTCTCAGTTAGTCCCCAGGGCCCACGTGTTGGGGGCTGCTGGTTGTGTGCACCTGACACCTCCTTTTGGCCAGTGCACGGCATCATCTCTGCGGTTACTGTGGGTCTGTTAACCTGCCCGTGAGGTGAAGGAATAACAGACGTGATGTTCATGAGAACCTCAGAAGCCAAAGCTGCAAAATGGGTGGGCACAGGCCAAGCACTGAGAAGCCATAAGGGCGCTTGCCCCCCAGTGCTGGGGTAAGTGGGTTACGGAATGGGTTAGACGGCCACCAGGTCGACCTCAAGAAAACTTCCACGACCAGGTACACTGCGAAAAGCCCCAAGAACCCCAACCAGAGGCATGCTCCTCTTGGGTGTTCACTGGTCTCTGAGAGACCGAAGGCTCAGCTGAGAGCTCGTGTCCTCTGGTTCCAGACAACGGCATGTGCCACCTGGCGCAGCTGCTTGGGTGCCTTCTGGTTAAACACGCTGGCATCACCGTGGCCGTTGGGAAGCAATTTCAGTCCAGAGCAAGACCAGAAAATGTGAAATGGAGCCGCTTAGGCACATGCCCTCAGAAGGACGGATCGTAAATGCCGAGAGATTGATGTCCTGTAACTCCCTGATCAATAGAAGACGGACACTTCTCTCCTGAGCAGCCAAAACCTGCCCAGGATCTCTCCCTGTTCTCAAGCCAGTGAATTGGGACCGTGGACATTGCTAGAACACTTGCCACTTTTCTGTGAGACTACCTTGTGCAAAGCGTAAGACTGCTGTGTAAGATAAGGTGCTTACGGACATGTAGGCTTTACACCGGGTCACCTGTCACCCACCAGACGATCCCGGGCAATCAGGGACACCTGGTCTTAGATCAGACCTCTTGGAAAAACCCCCCAAAATGGGATCCCAGTCATCTCAAGGCTCTCTGGGTTCCCCCACCAAACCCCAGGGGTTTCATGCTAAAAATAGTTATGGTGTCTCATGCACACAGACCAGCAGCACTGAAGACAACCTAGAATCCCAGAGATCCCTATGAGGAATGTTCCAGTGAGACAAGTTCATTCATTTAAGACGTGCACATGAATGTAAGGGGTTCCCAAACAGAATGGGATCCATGTTTTAACTGGTACGCAGAAGCCTCCGGAAGGCTTCAAAATTTGGAACTGCTTCACTAATTCTGATTCATTGCAAAAGGGTAATGAAAAGTTCAAGGCAGAGGTGGTACCTGAAACAAAAGACTGTCCGCCTGCTGGGACTCCTGCGACTCCCCTTTACCTTCCTTTGTACCGAAGCGCTCGTGGTATTACTCCTTTATCTGAGTGGTCTTCCAGCCCGCAAGAGACTACGTGAGCCTGTAACACGGCTGTCAGAGGAGGGTCCCCACACGGGGCCCTCGAGGGATTCTCTTGCAGCTGCTACCAGTGACTCCTGAAAGAGCCCAGCGGAAACTAAACCTGGGGCACCCCGTCAGCTTCCGGTAGTGCATGAGATACACTCTGTACTTCAGACCCCACTCGCTCTGGAGCCCACAGATGGGAATCCTGGAAAAACTAGCAGAAGCCCGCCACAGGCAGGAATCCTTACCAGAGTCCTCTCTCCCAAATCTCTGTAGCCCACTCGAGAGAGGAAGGTAAAATTTGGAGTTCCTTCCTTTCCAACTCCAAACTGACGGGTTACTGAACCTCTCCCAGGGACAGCTGTTGCCCTCCTGTCTCCTGGGTCCTGAGAGCTGAGCTTGGCAGCCAACACCTTGCCCCCCCACCCCCCAATTTCTGCCAGGCAGAAATGTGGGTTCAACTCCATGTGCTTATCACCAGTCCTCAGGAAGTGTCTCAGCCTGTTTTGGTCATCTCTGGGAGTGGCTCTGGCTCCTGGGCGGGTGGTATTCTCTGTACCCTCTTCGGAGGACACCTTCTGTGTCCATGGTGGTGTTCAGTCCTAGCCAGGAATAGGTACTGTTTGGGCTCCAACCTGACAGAGTTGAAAGGATTTTTAGGAAGCTCTCTGGTCAGAAGTTGGCCAGATTGGAAGCAGATTATCCTCCCCAGAGCCTGACAGCAACCTCATGGGCAGCTTTCTCCCCATGTCCTCAGAGGGCAAGAAAAACATCTTGCTGCCATCTGTGGAAAAATTTACTAGAACAAGCCAGAGACTGAGCTCTAAATCTGGAACACAGGAATCTGGTGATTTCCATTCTAACTAGGGTGCAGTGGGATGGTGGGTCAGCCTGTGATGTCTCTCATGTCGCATCCCGATTTCTCGAGGAATTAAAAACAAGGGTTCCTGTCTGAGGACAAATCACATCTTCACCAGAACAAGTACAGCTCTAGGAGCAAGTCAGATCCCACATGTCGTTTTGACCAATCCCCAACCCTTCCCAGTTTGTCTCAAGAGGCTTGATGTGAATTTAAAAACAAAGGCCTTCTCCCAGGAATGATGGGAATGTTCTACTTGCAGAACTTGTCTCGTAGGCCAGCCCTTTCCCGTGCAAACTTCAGGGAGGTCTTTCTTACCAGAAGGAGAAAAAAAGGGGGGAGGCTATTTGGAATTAGGTGAATGACAGTCTTAAATGTCTTCTCCCCAAATGCTTTAGCTGTCTGAGCCGGTAACCTGAATTTATCCCAACTTTCAGAAACATGGTTTAGTTCCAGCTGTTCTTTTGTAAACTAGTCAGTTTTGCATTCTCATACTGGTCTCCTGGCTACACTTTAAAACAAAAGCTGAAGATCTCTATGTCTGTGGATGTATGTTGTAGTTGGGTGATGTTTTTTCTACCTCTGGGTGATAATGCCAAAATTAATTTGTAAAAGTTTTTTAATTAATTGGCTTAAAAAAAAGCTTTCCTTGTCAACAAACCACTGCCAGTTTTGTAGCAACAAGATCACTTGAGAACACCATCTGGACCTGGGCCGCTGCCACAGGTTTGCATAGTGACCTCAGAAGCCATGTCCCTGGCCTGCCGACCCCAGGGCACGCACAGCCCTTCCTGAGCCTTAGAGGCTGCCCTGCCCTGCCCTCCTTAATCTCCAGAACTAGTCGAAAGGACTAAAGGCATCATGAAACCCCATTAGGAAATTTCTGTGCAACTCTGGAATTTCTCTGGACCAAGATGCGGTCATTGGACTTTCTGAAGCTCAAGTCCGTATGTTTAGAAAAGCTGTTCCTTACAGAGCAGTAACTGGCGGGTGCACGCATTTGCCTCCTTCCTGGTACTCTGACCCTCAGATTGCCCAACCAGACCTGTTAGGATATTGCCCCTTCTTCTCTCTTTCCAGAACAAGAATACCACCTGACCTTCATGAGCCACATGCCAGAGAGCATTCGTACTGGAAGGGACATCAAGTCAAAGACTCCCTCTGCCCTATTGTGAAAGGACCTTTCTGGTACTGCTGATCAGTTCCTGCCCAGCTAACCCTGGAGGCATCTGCCCCTGGATTCATCTGTCCCAAGGTCCAGGAGTCAGGGGACCTGAAAGGAACAGCCGCAAGCTCTCCAGCCACCAGCAGCGGAGGGCTAGCCCGGGTGTCGGACCAGGCCTCGGCCACTGTCCTTCTTCTCTTTGAAAATTGTGACGGCCAAAAATGAACCAGACTCCTCTATGTAAGTGTTGTTTTTCTATCTGCTCTCTTCTGTTACTCCTTGGAAAGACTTGGAAAAACTATACGCTCCCTCTTACAGACAACTGCCCAGGGAGACAACCTCTCAGACTGCTGAATCAGCCTTCGCAAACTCTGATCTGTCCGTGATTTGGGGCACCCCTGGGCTTTCCTGTAGCCAGTTCTCCTTCATAAACCACATCCGAATTCCCTTCAGTGTCAGCTTCTACTTCGCAGCCAGGCTTTCCCAGTGCCTTCTTGTTACCGTTCTCCAGTGATACCGGTCCTTGACCAACGAGGTATAGATACCCGTGTGCCCTAGATAAGTCCACTGGCATCACCAGGCTCTTAACGATTTTCTAAATCAGATTCACCCCTAATCACAAAGAATTTTCACCAGAAGCATCTGCTTTGACAAGGAATTTAGAACAACTCTCTATTTCAGACTAGGAGACTGACTTCCTGAATGTGCCAAAAACCTAACCAACCCCTGGCTGGACCGAGCAGACGTGGCGCTGACCCCCTGAGTAGGGCCGCTTCAGCCCGACAGCACTGATCTTTGTCCGGGGCGGGGCGCTGATCCTCCTCCTGGGGCCTCTGAGCACCCAGACTGGCATATAAGCAGTTCTCTCCCTCTGGTTCTGTCAGTGAACCCCAACTCTCCGCAGCCAAACTGAGACACCTTATTGGTCAGCTCCCCTGAATTTACATTATCAGGTTAGAGGAGACCAGGAAGCATTCATAATTCAGGAGTCGCTTCCTTTGGCTGATCTCTACCTCGCTGATTAGGGGTGCACGAACAGGCTAGGGCCCCAGACTTTGCTTTAGCCCATCAAACCACTGACAACTCAAGTGCTAAGGCTATCGCTGCCCAGCAAGACTCCCTAGATTCTCTGCCTAAAATTGTCTTGGACGGCAAGCTAGCCCTCGATTACCTCTTGGCAGTACAGGCTGTCTGTGCCACAGTCAGTCAAGATGCAGACTTGGCTTAACACTTCCAGGGAAGTCAAGGTTCAGTTACATTGAGAAAAAGCCACTGGTTACAAGTCCAGTTTGACTCATCTTGGAATTCTGATTTATTCAGCTGGTTCCCAAAAAGACCAGGCTTATGGTTTAAATCTATACTACAGTTGGGTCTTTCTATCCTACTTGTCATTTTGTTTTATGATTCTTTAAAGTACTAAGTTTCCCATCTGGCCTTTGTGAAAGTAACGAGCCTGACGCATTTCCAAGCCTTGGGCAAGCAGCTGTCTGACATCTACACCCTTGACAAGGTCTCCTTGCCTTGACCGTCCACTTTGACCCAATATAAGTTGCTCAGGAGTGGGCTTTTGCTTGCTATGATTCCCGAAGCTGTTCTCACCCTGAAGGAAGGCATGGTAAAGAATAAAGATACGAGTATGAGTGAAGAAACAACACGGATCATCAAAAGGTGAAGTCCCTGCAAAAGACATTCAGCGGTGTATTGCATGATTGCTGCCCCTCACTCGATACTGAAGGGGAAATGTAGAACCAAACTAAAATGGAGTCACGTATGTCAAGGACAAAATGGAAACCATCAGTGCAGGCTCATAAAGGAAAATTAACCTATCCTTACACAAATTCTAGCTCTTCCCAGAAATCAGAGGCCACCAGCCAGTCTCCCAAAGCCAATTCGGTTTAGTCTCTTTCTGAACTTTCCTGTCCCCTGCAAATATGCATGGTTTGGTTTTTGGCCTTGCTGTTGTTGAGATGGGGCCACTGAGATCCCCTTTCCAGTTCCCTCCTCTGTGGCACATGACACATGTGAAGATGGTCTTCCCTCCAAGGGGCTTGTGCTCCATCTAACATCTTTGATTAAGGAAGGAATAAAAGGGAAAACAATGCCTAAACAACATGGTTATCAGTGATGGTTTCTGCAAAAGATCTTGAGCAACAGTGGGGAATGTGAAAGGATTTCAATCTTAAACCAGAGGCTATGAAATGAACAATCTCACACATGTCCCCTGTCCCCTCAGAAGAATGGAACTTAAGAACTCAGAAATTGATTTTCCGTAAATACGTAACTTACTTACAGAAGACTGAGACTGACTGCTTAACCAGAGAACTATGCCAAGGATCTCTTCCTGTCCTGCAGCCGGCGAATTTGTTTAGACTCTGGTTGGACTTTTCCCTCTTCGCACACTTTGCAAATCCAGCCTGCCCAAGCCCTCAACGCTCACCTGTCGCTTGCTACAGCCTGCATTTCTCAAAGTGCACTTCTTCTGCCACTCCCACATGAACCCCATTTCTGGCCGCTGGAGCCTGCCTCAGTTGACCTACTTAGTGAGATGGTTCATCATCACTGGGAACATTCCAGTTAGATAATCCACGTAAGTCAACCTGAAAGCAAGGTTTGCCAAACGCATCAGAATGGGTTACCCACCTTCGTGGGCATGCGGAAGCCTCCAAAAGGTTTCACAATTCCAGAATAGCTTCATTAAGAGAGTCATGCAAAGGATAATGAAAAGTGAAGGCCACAAGAGGTACCCGAAACCAAGACCGTAACACGGACGTGACTCTTCCTGAGCACTCATGATCCGCTCATCCTCTGAAGTGTCTTTTCCCTCTGAAGAGACCACATGACTGTCAACAAAAGTCTGCCCCGTTACTGGCCCCAAAGGTGGGCCTCCGATGAGCCCTTCTCATAGTTGACAGGACTCTGAGGGGTTTTCTGATAACCGGTGACCAGTCAGTCCATTAAACAGCCAACGGGAAACTAAAATGGAAATGAATGGAGAGCCTTGCTCAATTCTGATAGATTCCAGGGCTATACGCTCTACTTTATGCCTCACTTGCTTGAGACCCTGCAGGTGAGAGCCTGGGAAAAGCGGCAGAAGCTGGCAAAGGGCGGGAATCCTGATCAGAGTCTGCTTCCCTGACTTCTTACAACTCAAGTCTTTACAAGAACACAAGTACAGCCATTTAAATGGAAGCAATGCAGAGCCCACCTAGCATTTTTAGCAATCCTCAAATCTCCACACCCATTCCCTCTCCTCCTGTCATCATCTCAAAAGCTCTATAATTACTGTAAAATTCTGGCCTCAGGATAACAAAATTCCGTCTTGAAGGAACTAGAGATGTAAGTGTTCTATCTGGTTTTCTCTAGAGTGTCCCTGGAAAATCTCAAAGGATTTGTTTCTCCCCTTACAAAAGATGCTTCACTAATTAGGTTTATTTGCTACGTTAAATTACATGGGAAGCTTTGTCATGTAAGTAATAAAAACCTTCTTAGGTTATTTTTATAGACCATGTTATTCTTGAAAATGTATGAAGTTTCTAGAAATCTGATATGTCCTGGTATAATGTTATTCATAATTTCAGTTATTATCTTTAAATGTTGTATATCACAGAAATAATCAAATTTCCTTATCAATTTCATTATAATGAACTCCAATCAGATCTGAGCATTTTAAAGTGTTTTGTCATTTATAGCCACTTGATTTTGCAGAACTGAGACTCGGGAAGGAATCCTACCAAGAACTCCTGACCCCTGACACTGCTGCTCGATTACAAGGTGCTGAACCCTGGTGCGTATTTTGTAACCAAAGAAGGCTCCACCTCCCGTCTGGTCCAGTGCAGAAGCTGGAGACGCCAGACTCAAACTGACGAGTTAGAGGGGTACCAAGTCAAGGTTGAGGGCTTCCTCCCAAGGTGTGGCAAATTTCTCTTTCCCTCTCTGACCATTCTTCCCCTAATTCTTACTCCATGAAGGTCTGTATGATCCTTTTGTCCACTTTTCTCCTGGCTCTGGCCTGCAGAGATAATGCCATTGTGCACCCATCTCAAGCCACTGCCACAGGAGAGGTAATCTGGCCTCCGGAAGATGGCCGGATTCCCCACGATGCTCTTGCTCCCGCGGTCCTGCCCATCACAAACTTCTGCCTGACTGCCCGCGCCTCACTTGCCCTGGGCCCAACGCAGCCCCTCTGTGCACCAGGCCACAGTCTCTGGTTACGAGCCCCAGGCCCAGAGAAGTTGGCATCCAGGCTCTGTCCAAAGAAAGGGACACCAGGCAAGGGTAATAACCAAATAAAACCACAGACCTCGAGTTGTACTGGCCTCTGTGGCTGTCCTCCTCTGAGTCCCAAGCCACAGACTCAAATAGGAATGACCAAGAAGCATTCACGAATCCAAGTTTGCTTCCCTTGGCAGATCGTCCGCCTCCTGGGCAGGAGTGAGCTTGAGCGAGCCTGCACTTTGGGACTTCTCCCTCACTCTCGCAGATGTTGCAGAATTGGCTTCTAGAACAAGACCTGCCTCACGAATTCCTAGGCTCTCTGCCCGAGCTGTTCCGACGTGTAGCCCCGGAGTGTTTCTCAGCTGAGGTACCGCTGTGGCCAAACAGTGCCACTTGCTGAACTCGGACAGATGCTTCCCAGGAAGCGAAGACTCAGTTATCCAAGACCCCTGCACACGGCAGTGGGCTTACGGAAGGGACTCCGTCCGTGGGGTCCTCCTCAGAAGTTGTTCCTCTGCTCTAACCACAGTCGTGCCACTCGCGCACGCTTTGCTCTCAAAAGCTTTAACTACATGGTTGCAGCCGTTCACCACCCAGCAAAGGATCTCCCTACGGACAGAACTTCAGAAAAGGAACGAAGAGAATGACCAGCTTATAGAATGAACCTGATCTAGTGACCTGTGAGTACCACACAGAGATTCAGCAAAACCTGTGAGAACTGAGTGTTAGCTACAAGTAACCCTAATGCCTTAAGTTTTGATCACATCTCTTGGTGAGGCTAGGAGTCTGAATAAAAGGAAGGAATTGTTAAAAATAAGAAAACAAGCCCAAAATGGAGTCACCGATGCTAAGACCCACATCACCAAACTGAGACCTCAACTTCATTAGCATCAGTTCTCCCAGAGTCATAACCCAATCAAAAATGACCTTGCAAGAACCAGTCGATTTTTTGCCTCGTATAAATCCATGTTCCTGCTCCCTTCTGCCTAGAGAAGTCTCATCTGGAACAGCTCCTTTCTATCTGCTAGAGATGCTGCCCGAGTCATGAATTACTGAATAAAGCCTATACAGTCTCTCCGATTTCCTCAGTTTGTTTCATTGAGCACCATCTTCCTCTCAAAGGCTAAGCCCCTGTTTTCCTAATCTCCCATCTGCCAACTCAGGAACCTTTCATTAAAAACTGTTCCACGTGTCTCTCCTAGTTTGTTCAGGACCTCATCCTGCCCTACTTTTTAGGGAGAAGTCTCTACAACACTCACCCTCTACAACAAGATGAGGCTCTTTGCTGGTCATCAGACACCCCTGCCTGTTGCTGCATCTGTGTTTTTGCCCGTGGAACGCCGCCCCCCCCCAACCCACCCCAAGCCGCGGAAGCCAGATTCAAGAGCTACTGCCATAAGCCCGAGTCCTCCTGCTCCCCCTGGAATGCTCTGAAGTCTCGGGGTAGTTAATACCTACGTCCTGCTCTTCCTCCCTCTCCTCGCATGGCTCCTGTTAGAACTCCTGTTCTCAAGCATGGTTCCTGGGACACAGGGTTCTATTTTTGGCTGAAAAAAAAGCTTATAACTTTTTATCCACTATCCTTATCTTTTTTAGTCGACCCTTGAAATGCTATTTAGATCTCAGTGTCTTATCTAACAGTTGGAATTTGGGCCCTGGGAAGCAGAACCTGACCAGGAGGTACTGGTTTTCTGCCCACTACAGCAGGGTTTCGCGAATTTCAATGTGCATTTGGTTCACCCAGGGAGCTCATTAAAATGCAGATTCAGGGCAAAGGGTGGCTCAGTGGGTTAAAGCCTCTGCCTTTGGCTAAAATCATGATCCTAGGGTCCTAGGATAGAGCCCCCTATTGGGGGCTTCCTGCTCAGCAGGAAGCCTGCTTCTTCCTCTCTCCCTCTCTGCCTACTTGTGATCTCAGTCTGTCAAATAAATGAGTAAAATCTTAAAAAAAAAAATAAAAATAAAAATGCAGATTCAATTTCAGTATGCCCAGGAGTTCAGCTCTCCACCAAGCCCCCAGGTAATGCTGGTGGACCTCATTCTGGAAAGCAGGGCATTTGGCAGAGTCTGCATCTGTCCCTCAGGAATGCTGGACGAAATCATGGGTGATCTTCAGGTGCCCAGGTCAACTCAGGTCTGCTTTAGGTGCTTTGAAATGTCAACTCCAAGAAGCTCTTCTCTCCATGGACTAAACCATAGTCACTAAACCAATACATACACAGAGTCTGAAAAGGGCTAGAACATACTCTGAGGTCTTTTCTGGGAAGTAGCACGGGGGACTGTCTAACATCTGCTATAAAAACAGACATATACACAGAGCTCCATGGGTGTCCAGAAATAAGACATAACAATAACAGCTTCCACACCATTCACAAGTTTCCTTCTGGAAATTACGGTATGGGCAGGGGGGACGCATGCAGCACATGTGAGACCACAAACTCATGAGCAGCGAAGGGGAGAGGAGGGCTAGGAGAACCAAACATTCCCTTACGGTACCTCTATTCATCAGTGCTTTGGTGAGTTGGAGACTCAGACCCATCCATAATGGGTGAGTTTTCTGTTGCTTCTCTGAACAAAGGAAAGCAGAAGAAGGAAGAGAAGAGAGGTCATGTTAAAGAGAGGAACCGACACAGACATGATTAGTAGCTTATTAATACGTTGGCGAGATCGGCTGACTCCACACCCAGTGTTAGTGACAGACAACCCCAGCATGCAGAGCTTTCAGGCCCCTGGAGTGAGTCCGAGACCTCCTCAGTTCCGTGAGGAAGGCAGGCTTTGGCACTTTTTACCCATTTCCCATTTTCTGATCACAGCGCGGGGAGTAGTTACTGGTTGTTAATGATCATTCACCTCCACATGATAAAGGTTCACTTCAAGGACCCAGATTGTTTCCAGTGGGTTTCTGCTTGGTCCTGAGGCCTCAACCAGCTCTCTGCGGTGACACCCAGGTAGCAAGACCAGCACAAGCCACGTAGGCCTTTGGGGTTGTGTTCACCCACTTCCGGCCGGCTGTCAGTCAGTCACATTCAGATCAGGGCAGACCGGGCATGATCCAGAAAACATGGAGGAGCCAAACAGGCTAAAACCTGAAGTTCTTACTTGGGTGGAAGGGTTTGGCCCCGGGAGGTGCCATCCTGAGAGCAGACCTAACATTCTTGGAGTTTCTCTGGGTGCAACTCTGGGGCCCGAGGCCTTGCAGCAGCTGCCTGACCCCACAAGACGGAGCTGGCGTGCGGCTGGGATGCAAGGGAGGGTCATGATGATCTGGGACAAGGACAGAGCTGTGGCCCCAAAGGTACACCGAGACATGGGAGCGGTTGCAAGTTCCCTGCAGTTGGGACTGCGGGTTCTCCCACGGCAGACGGAGCGGGAGGCGGCAGGGGGCAGAGCTCAGGGCCGGGCAATCTCAAGCAAGCCTCAGAACCTTGTTCAAACACAACTGCCCGGTCCCACGCCTGAGTTTCTAATTTCGTAGTCATGGGTGGGCCCCAGAATCTGCCTTTCTCACAAGATCCCAGGCCACAGATGCTCAGGCTACTGGTCTGGGGACAACACTGCAAGAACCACCGGCCTGGCAGAAAAAGACAAGACCCCGGAGGTCAGGGAACACACACAGCATCATTCGGCCGTGTGACTCCGGGCAGGGCACGGCTTTTCTCTGACCCTCCTCTGTCAAACCCAGAGATCTGCGTGTTGCCCCCTCGAGGCCGCAGTTGGGGACATACAAACGCTTCCACCTTAGAAAAAGCTCCTGGCCTTTGAGTACGCAGCAAGCACTCAATAAGCATTAGCTCACCTTCCCTTCCGTCAAACACTAAGGCCCCAGAGAGCCAGGCCTTAAAACCACCACAGATAAGTGAACAGGAAAGGAAACAACATCTGCCAAGCACAGGAGCCAGAAATGCCGGCAGTGGAGCCGGTCACGGTCTCCCGATCCTGCTCCCGCACAGCTGCCAACCCTTCCCCCGGACGCTCCAGCAAACGGGGGCCTGACTAAAGCCAGACAAGGGATCCCTCGCTTCTTCACCCCACGGTCACCGACAGGACGTGACAGCCAGGTCGAGGCGACATCTGAGGAACAACAGAGGTGGCAGGGACCTCGAGGACAGCAGCTTCCGTGCGTCCTCGGAGCTTCGGGAGTCACGAGCTCTAACTGTCTGCGACGTCAGAGGCGCTCTGCCCACGCTGGAGCCCGAGAAGGAACGGAATGCTGCTTCATCTGGGTGGACCTTGTCTTACGGTTCTCAGGGTGCCTGTCCCCAGTGCCCGGTGTTTGTTACAAACAAGCAGCCGGCCAGGATGGAGACGGGCTCTGAGCCTCCTGCCCCTTTCCCTCAGAAGCATCCTGGTTCCTGGACGGAACACCCTGGGGAGCAAGTGAAGCCTGCACAGGGCCCAGTGCCTGATGCTCAGATCCTCTGCCTCTTGCCAGGCCCTGCAAGTCCACCTGAGACCATCTGAACACAAATACAAAGGCTGTGACCAAGAAGCGCAGTCTACCTTCGGGCACCGACCTTCCCCATGTTCCTGGGACCAGTGTCGAGAGGGAGCTGAGACTCCTAGCCTGTCTAAAGGAACAGCCATGGAAAGGAGCCAGGTCAGAGGGAACAGCATTCTCGCAGCTTCTTCGGGAAGGAAGAGGTTTCCCAGGAACACACCCTCACCATGTGTTTGCTGACAAACCCTTCGGTCACTAGGATCTTGTACTTGTTACTACATCCTTCCTCACTAACAAGCTGAGGATCATTCTAGAGCCTGGAAGAGGAGTCTGGAAAGTCTGAAAGGGGGACTCACCCAGTCTGCCAGGTCAGGATGTGGTGGGGACTGCTTGGGGGCGTCGCTCCAATTTCACTCGACGGTGTTGAGCTTCTCTGGCTTTGAGGTAAGGCAGCTGCAGAGAGGGGACCCAGAAGAGACAGGGCTCACACACAACTCAGGTGAACTTCCTTCCAGAAAACCCAGATATGACCCCGTAGAAGGGTCACGGTGGGGAGATGCCGACCCTCCCCCCACGTTTGACCAGTTCCATTTTCATCCTCAAACCATGCGGCTCCATTCCAGGTCCAGCTGACCTGGGGCTCCTAGGCTCCAGCTCCGCACTGGGAAGTGGCCACAGGAATGGCGACAGCCCCCACTATGGCAGGGAATCTGAAGCCCCAGGAAGAGCCCGTCTCTCTGGACACCAGGGAGAGAGGCCTCTGGGCATCCTCAGATGTGGCCCCATTGTTAAAACAGTGCTATGAACAGAGAACTTCCAGAAAGATGGCCAGCACTTGCTCCTTGTTTCAGGCCTATAACTGACCACTTGAGGACACGTCCAAGGGTGCAGGGCCTCTATAGGAAAGCTCATCCAAATTTGACTACTAGTGTATGGATACGGGTGGCATTTTTCTAGCTAGAAAAATTCATGTAAAGTAAATCCTCCTGGAACGCATCCTCTGCCTTCCTGGGAACGGAATCTTTCTCATCAGTAACCCTCAGAGACGCTGCTTTGAATTGTCACCTACCATACGCTCCTGGAGAGCTACCGAATCTCTGTCCAGGAAGCCAATCTACCAGGCAAGCGCTACCGTTTTGACAGAACAGAAACCACTGTTCCCATCAGCTGGCAGCTGCTAAGGCCATTCCAGAGGCTCGAGCTCTTTAAATGGTAAGATGTAATGTATTCATTTGTTCCTTCCCAAAATCCACCTGGAGAGTCCAAGGCACATTTCGCCGGGCTTCCGTAACAGATGAAGGAGGAACGTGGAGAGGGGCGAGGACCATGGTTCTCTCATGGCTGCCTGAATCACTCTATTCTCATCTCGGGAACTTGTCATTTGGTTGATGGGCCATAATGAATGAGTCAACGGGGACAGAAGGCAGGAGCTGTGAGCCCTGGTGTACCCAGGCTGGTGGCCCGTCCCTCCTCTTTGTCCCACTCATTCCAGGTCCCAAGAATCCCTTCCTGTTCCCCAAAGGTGAACCCCCTTTTCTGTCTTTCCCCCGATTACCTTCATCTAACGCCCGTCACAAGCCAGATCCTGACTTGGAGTTCCTTCTGTTGACTACTCACTCTCATTTTATTCTTCCATTTTTTAAAATCATTTTACTATGTCTCAACCTCCTCCCTTTTCTTTCCCTATGGTCAGTCTGAGCAGAGCCTCCTGGCCATGCCCCCACCTCCCTGCCCTGTGTGTGTGCTGAGAGCCCTGCCCCTCACTGCTGAGCACTGATGGCCACTGTCACACTGTTGTTTCCCAGGCAGGAGCTGGGAAGAGAAAGTAGCCTCTGAAGCCAGCAGTGATGGTGTTCACTCTGGCCCTGCCCAGTACTTAGTACAAGAATAGAAAGTAACTCTTAATCAGGTTAGGAAAGTTTTCAAGATGTAGTATCATCTTGATACTACAAAAATTCCTCCGGTCACATTCCTAACATCACGGAGAGGGGATCTCCAGAGCAGCTGGGGCTGAGCTCTGGCACTGGAGCCCACAGCTGTCCTCAGCCCCACCCAGGGGACACCCCCGAATCCCAGGGCCCTGGCGCCGAAGCCCAACACCAGGAGCCGTCTGGAAGGGGCCCCTCGGGTCTCCAACTAGTGTCTCTTCAACCAGGGTGAAGGTGCACCTTGCACTGGATAAAACCTGAGACCCTTCTGCACAGAGCTTCTCTGGATGTCCCTACAGGAAGTGGCTGGAGGGATGGTTTGCACTCCCACCTCCGAAGCCGAAGTGGGGGCCAGTTAGCCCAGCACTGCCCCCATGTTCCCCGAGATCTATGGCTCCTGCAAAACCCGGACTGGCATCGCAGGCGTGAAGGAGGGAGGCTCCCCTGGAAGGCCTCCAGTCTCATGGGTCTGACGCCAAGGTTTCTAGAACTCAGGATACTCTGAGCAGACCAGAAGCCCTGCAAACAAGCCGCTGGCTCCACCCACCCCCACCCCGCACGAGGACGAATGTGCCAGGTCGTGCCCCCCCCCACCTCACCTGACGTGGCCTTGCACATCTGGGGCATCCTGGTGACCCTGCTGTGCGCCACGAAGGTGCTCTGGGAGGAGGTGCTGTACTGGGAGCCGCTGTCCGAGGACGTGGAGCTGGTGTGCGACAGGCGGCTGTGCTCCTTGTGCGAGGCAGTGGAGCGCTGGTACCACTGGCGCAGCTCGTCCGACACGGCAGCGCGACCCGCGCCCTTGTCGTGGGCGCCCTCTCGGCCCAGCGACGGAGTCCGCAGGATCTGCGAGCGCGACGGCGTCAGGCGGCCCGCATCGCCCTCGTCACCGCCCCGCCAGCTCTCCCTGAAGAGGCCGCCCGCCGTGTACGAGTTGGAGGTCTTGAACTGCGCCTTGACGCTGTAGTGGCCCTCCTGGTCGCTCTCCAGGCTGCGCACCACCACGGGCGTGGCACTGCCCTCGATGTACAGCGGGTACTCCTTGATGCGGTACTGCGAGCTCGGCTGGCTCTGGCTGTGCAGGTAGACGCCGTGCGCGCCACCGCCGCGCGCCGCCAGGTTGGGCATGCTGCCCGAGTTCGCCGCGCCCAGCGCGCCCGCCGCCCGCTGTCGCTGCCGCTGCCGCGCGCGCGCCTTGGACGGCGAGTCCTCGGCCAGCGTGGAGTAGTTGGCGTTCATCTGCGCCGGGTAGTAGTGCTCCGAGCTCGAGTGGCTGGTGCAGGAGGAGCAGTCGTCCATGGGGTCGGAGCCGTTGCTGCTACGAGTCCGTGGGGTGTAGAAGTCGGGGCTCCCCGTGTCGTTCTCCGAGCCCAGGAGCTTGCCCTGGGACTCCAAGCTGGAGCTCCGGTGCCTAAAGTGCAGGGCGAGGCTGTGCAGCCGCGTGGGGCTGAGGTCCACCGACCTGCGAGGAGACGGTGCCTGGGTGGGTGGGTGGGGCCCGAGGGAGGGGGACGGAGAGCGGAGAGCGGGCTCTGCCATCCTCGGACCTGGGAAAGGGCAGAACGCCCACCCCGGAGCTGCCATCTAGCAGACAGAGGAGAAGCAGGGCCGCCCTGGGAGTCAGGGCTCTCCCTGTCATCGACAGGTGAACGCAGGGGCCAGAGGAGACAGCAGATCCCTGGAAGCCAGCCCGGCCTCGCGTGTGATGCCTGAGTCCCCGGGGGGCCTGAGACAGGAGCCAGCACCCACGGAAGGGTGTCCTCTGAAAAAATACGCCACTAGCCTGGCCTGTTTGTTTTCTTTTCTCTCTCTTTTTTTTTTTAATCGTGGAAAGGGCTTCCATAGATACAAAGAGAACCAAGAGAATCCCTATTTCTAGTATTATGTTCAATCATCTGAAACACCCACTTTTTGTAGATCAAACAAGAGTCCCACAGCAGGCTCTTCACAGGCTTCAACCAAATACTAGTATGAAACCAACAGAAATGGATTTCCGTTCCCCTGAAACTACGACGGAAGCCTGTGGGCACATGAGCACTTCGGAATGCCTGGTGCCAACATTTACCCTGCCACTACCTTGTCTACAGTGCCCGCTCTTCTTTTGGGCCCACACTCCAAGCACCCACCTCTGTTGCAGGGGTGGCCAATGCTAGGACACGTGTGAGACTCAGGGTGGCCCCACTGGCCAGGGAGAGGTGAGTTCCTGTTCTGTCACTCAGGGTAGAACCTGAAGTCCCCGGCAAGGGTCCCTCCGGGACTCGGTCCTCAGTTTCCTCTCTGGTCCCACCCTCTCTATCACCTGCTCTGGGCAAACTGGCCTCCTGGGAATGTGCCAAGTGCAGGCCTGCCTCTGGGGCTTTGGCCTTGCCATTCCCCGAGATGGCCTCAGAACTTGCTACCCCATCCATTCAGGTCTCTGCTCAAATGTCATCTTATTAAAGAGAACTTGCCTGCCTCTGATGCTTTCACTTAACAGAGACTCTCTTTCCATTGCGCAGACTCCTGCCCTGTTCCCTTTTCTTCCTTGTGCTTATCACCACTTGACATATATTTTTCTTTCTTGTGACTCCCCGGTGCTAAAATGTCACTCCAGTGAGGGCTGGAGTGTGGTCTGTTTTGTTAGTGCTCTAACCCCTATAGGGGTACCTGCTACATAAAGGCACCTGATAAATACTTGTTGCATGAAAGGATGAAGGAGATAATCTTGCCTGGACAGCTCAATCTTATCCTGTATAAATCCATCCTTCGTGTCACAGTCCTGGGCAATCAGGCTTTGATAAAATGGAATGGTGGCTTTGGTTCTGCCTCTTTTCAGAAAAAGGAAAGTGTGATTCACGTTTTCACTTCTGCCTGTCCTTTTTGCTCTACAATGAACTTACACCTTGCAGCACTGAGAAGTCCAGGAGAAACAGAGACATCAGCGGGAAGCTACGTGGAGACTACAGAATAAAGATTGCCCGCGTCAGTGCGAGGTTGGTGTGGGTCCAACATGCTTCCCTCTAAGCTGGCCAGCCTGGCCTGCCTCCACATTGACCAGCAAATGTCCCTCCATGGGGGCCTGGCGACTCTGTAGCGCAGCCAGCTCTTCCTTTCAGGGTTCTGAGTTCAAGCCCCACAGTTGGGGTAGATATTGCTTAAACAAATAAATTTTAAACAAATCTTAAAAAAAAGAAAGAAAAAAAGGGAAGCTCCATGCCCACTGGCTCTAGAAGCTTGGGGTTCTCCAGGCGACTCCTGGTGCCCACTGAACATAACTGGGATAAGAACAGGTCCTGTAGCTAACATGGGCTGGCCGCCACCTGCTCGGCTCTTCATCCTGCCTCGCTTTAACAGGAACCTCCCTCACTGGTTTGAGCCTGCCCCTAGTTTACCATTCTTTGGGCCAGTTTGGGGCCAGAGAGATCTGCTCTAGGGAGGAAAGTGGCCCCGAGGCCTGGTACACTCACCTCGTGGAATGAACATAGTGGGGACTCCGGACCCGGAGGTCCGGCGTGGACGGCATGCTGGACTGCGAGTTCCAGTGGGGGAGACTGCGGATGGGGCTGTTCTGCAGGGAGCTGCTGCCCCCGCCGGCTTCGGCACAGCTCCCCGTGCTGGGAAAGCGCTTGTGGCTGCTGCAAACCAGAGGACACCAGGCTGGTCACTGCCAAGACACAACTGGTCCTCTTCCCGGGGGCCACCTAGCTGCGGACATCAGCTCTGGTGTCGGGAAAGCTGGCCCAGGACCACCCCACCTCTCGCTCGGATTCCGATTGTGGTACTCAGCCATCACCCCAGAAGTGGGTGGGGGTCCCCATCCCTGATCCCCATGGTGGTATGAGACAAACACCCTCATCAGCCTTGTTCTGTGTCGTCCCTGCCCTCAACCAAGTTTCTGTTTTCCAGCCGACAAATATTTACCTGTCTGAACAGCCACTGGGAGCTTTAAAGGGCGTAATTAAAGGAAATGAGAAAAACAGAGAAACGGACCAAAAATGCCTTCCAATAACCCCTCTCTGCAATCTCAGCTGAGTAAGCTGATAACATACAGCTAAGACCACAGCTGTCCAGTTCCAGAATCCTGTTGGACGATGGTGCTGGATTCTGAGCCACTTTTGGGATTCCGAGTGGCATCTCACTTGCCATGCAGAGTAGTACCGCCCCAGACTTCCTCGTTACCTCCCGTGTCATGGCACCACCTTTCAGCCCTGTGAGAACATGCTGGCTAGACGTTTCCTTATGGGGACGGAGCTGCACCTCGACAGGGTCAGCAGCAGAGGGCGCTGTGAGCACAGCACTGCGGACCCGCCGTCTGGGAGGGAGGTCATCTCCGGGAGGGATGACTGACTGGTGGATGCGGTTTAGGACAGCCTTTGCTTTTTTTACCCCTGTGGCCTCCCAGACCCGGCTTACCTGGAATGGCCGTGGGAGGAGCGCTTCTTGACCTTCTCGTAAGGCTCATCCAAAGAGGACTCGCTCCACATTTTGGGTTTTATGGGGGACTTGTCATAGTCGTTGCGGTGATAGTGCATCTGCCGGAGTCCCTCCAGGGACTGGGGAGGGGGGGGCCTGTTGTGTGACGGTGGCCGAGGAGGGAGTCCCTTGTGAGGAGACTGTAAGGGGGACAGTGTGCTGGTGACCTGAGAGTCTTCTGCGCAGAGATGGAGAGAGACGAACTGAGCAAGGGTCCCTCCCGCCGACCCAGACAGACCCGCCACCCCCCCCCCCCACGTCCTCCCCTGCCCCGCAGACGGGGTGCGCTGGGTGAGAGCACCCCAGGCTTCCCCACTTGCCAAGACCAGTCCAAACAGAACAAACCACACTGACATTTCAAGCAGCACTGGGCAGGGAGAGGAGTTTGACTTCATGTTAGCTACAGACCGAGTGAAGCCCGAATTCCATAAAGACCCACCGCGAATGATGGCGTCCTGATTATATCGTCAAGTTGTTTCTCGGCAGACCCTAGGTGTCTATTTTGCTCTGGAGAAATTTTAGCTCTGTGAGGGTTCTCTTTTGTTCACGTCTACAACCTCAGTGCCTAGAGTGATGGCACCCAGCAATAAATACTTGATGTGTATTATGTGTATTCTGACGGCTCAGTAAATACTTGTTAGAAGAAATGACAGGTATGTATGTCGAGGGTCATGATCTTTTGGTGGCTCTGGGGTTCCCCCTCTCTGCTTTCCTCAGATCGCTATGGTCCTTTAATGTGTGCCTGGAGATTTCCCTCTCAGACCTGCCTTAGGTTCTTCTGGAAGGAGACGGGCTACAGATACTAACCAAATGGAAGACTATTCCCTGCCCTCAGGGGAGTCACGATCCTTTGCACCCGATGTGCTGAGGGGAAGTCAGCAGTGGACGGGCAGAGAGGAGGAAGGGAAGAGCCCAGGGCCACAGCCAGCTGGGACGGTGGCTGGTGAGGAGGAGGGAGACAGTGGGGAGCTCCTGTCAGGGGCCAGGGCAGCTGACCTGCTGTGCCCCCCGAGATGACCCGGGTGCCCCAGCGGACAGGGGACCTTGGTTCTGACTAAGGAATGGGAATTTGCAACTTTGCAAGCATGAATGTGTCAGAATGAAAATCATGTTTGAGAGCCGGTCAGCTAGCAGGGTTCAGAGCAGGCAAGGCAGGGAGAGGGATGAGGCAATGAGGCAGGGGTGAGGGAGAGGGAGATAGCCAGCGTGGAGAATGGTGGGGGTGTGAGGGAGCAGCGGTGAGCAGAGGGAGGGAGGAAGAATTCAGGGTTCACTGTGATGGCAGAGGGGGGAGTGTGAAGGGAAAAAAATCCACAGAAGCAAACCTCAGGAACTCCAACCACCTTCCACTTGGCTCCATCCACCACCCACCAGTGTTCTTAATCATAGCCTAATTCTCCATCCCCGATCTGGGACTCTATTACGTACCCTCTCCTTAAATCAGTAAAGGCAAGAGCCCCTAGAAGGGGCAAGCCTGCAGTGGGAGTGGGGGTCCAGGTGAGGCAGTAATGCCCTCAGGGGGCCTGGGGGTCTGGAGACTAATCGCCCATGGGGCATCCACATTAGCTCACAACAGGCAGGTCCCCCAACTCTTCTCTTACCGTGGAATCTCACTAAATGGTCCGTGCTCCCTCCTCTGGAGAGACTGCAGCCCAGAGGCCAGAACCAGGGCTGGATCTCCCACATGCAAAACGCTTCTCCCTGCTCCCCTGCAACCTGGCCTCATCCCCGCCCGTGTAACGATGCTGACAATAAAAATACTATGACCTGATCACTAACAGCAAGGCCAAGATCACCGGGAAAATAACCTGCCAGCCTCTCCCCCCATCAGTGGCACTATTACCAGCCTCGCAGTGATCACCACGACTCTGCACTGGGCAGATCGTTTTATATTTTCTGTGTGAACAGCTTCTTAGCACTGCCCACAGGTGGTTTCCCTCAAGGGCAAAACAAATTAAGTGCCACTTAATCTATTTCCATATCATTTAAGTCCTGGCCAAGGGTTGGTTTAAACCCACAGGAACATTCTCAAAGATGGTCCCGTGCCTGGAATTCTTTCTTCCCCCACATGTGGTGGAGGTGAGCTCGCGGGCTGGGGTACGGGGGATCAGTTCTGTTTTTCTAAGAATTTCCCAAGAAAATATCCTGATAACCGCTGGGCTTTCAGAGGTCAATGGAAAAGAGCAAGATAGTTTCAAGGCCTGACTAGCAATCTAAAGGGACATCATCTCTTCCAACTTCACTATTTCTCAGGACGATGTGGAGGGCTGCTTTGCTTCCTGCCAACCCCGGGCTTTTCTAGTAGGTTTCCATCTTTGACTTGTGATCCAGCCAAAGTCCATGTCGTTCCTCCAGAAATGATGAAAAATCAAAAGGCAGCTGCACGCGGTGTTTAGTTACAAATGTGGTGTTGGCAACCACAACCCAGAACACCGTTCATGGTCTGTCACCTTATCCACTACCTCAGGGCCACCGAAGATACTCCAATTCCAACAGACATGAGTGGACGTTGCGCCCACCTGCTCCCAACCGCACACGTGAGCGCGGGGGATGAGGGACTCACGGAGCACCCGGCTGCCACCCGGGCCTGGCTCTTGCCTTTCCACCCAGCTGTGCCCGGAGACACGCAGCCCAATGCCTGTTTACTCTGGGCCCGAGTTCTGAAGCAGGAAACGGACAACCTACCGTCCTCTAGCACAAGGGCGTCTGAGAGGGAACTGTCTTCACTGGCAATATTTCCATCTGAGAAGATAAAAGGCAAAAGTCTATGAGTTTCACACATTCCCCCAGACAGAGCCCTCTCTGTAAAAATCGTGAGTTTAGAACCATCATGTCCTCTTTCTGATCAGAAGGATCGCCTGAAACACAATAAAAGTGCTGGCTGGCATTTCTTTGGACAGTCCCTGGGGTGGGTCATTCCCTACTCCTGACGCTACACTGTGCCCCAGTGTCTCTGTCTGTCTGTCTGCGCTCTTGCTTCCCTGGGACTGGCAGTGCTGAGTAGCTTAATAACCAAGATAAAGGCCGCCTGGGCCTGGTTAAGCTGCGTCACTGTCCCGGCCCAATCTCAGGGCGTGTTCCAACTGGACCAAAGAAAGAAAACTGCTCTTTATTCTACACACGCCAAACTAGGGTGAGGAACTTGGCTTTGCTCTTATGGCCATAAATGTCTTCTCCATAAACCTCTTAAGTCATTAGTAGTGAAAACAAGCTGCTAAATACAGCTTCTCTCTCTCCAAGGCTTATTTTTATGGATACTAGTTAACCATGAAGACGCGCCCAAGAGGGAGCCAAATAATCCTTCCTCTCTAACATCTGGGGAAACTGAGGGCCACCTAGGGAGGAGTGGTTTGTCTGCAGTAGCTCTGCTCTCTTGGAAAAAGGAGCCAGAAGTCTCAGGTCTGAAAGTTCCAAGTTTAGGGTTTTAGCTCTTGAAATAAAACACCAGGCTAAGGAACTACAGAGCACTACAATTATTCCTCTAATTCGAGTGCAGCAGAAACCGTATTTAAAGGATGCAGCAAAATAAAGAAGATATATTCTTGAACAGTTAAGGAAAAAAAAAAAAAAGGCTGCAAACCTGGGTGGGACCCGGCGCCAGGGGGGACAGGCACAGATCTGAACACAGACTCTGGTGGCAGGGCTCACAGAACAGACTTCGCCGGGCGGGCTGGGGAAGTTGGTTCTTCCGTGGCCGGCCAGGGACAGGACCCCCGACCCCAAACTCAGCTCAGGTGACCATGCTGGGTGCTCCCACAGAGCTGCGACTCCCCGAGGGCCTTTGAGGGCCACAATGAGTCCCCAAAGAGGCATCACACAGACCAGGGCTGGCTGCTGCTGTGTTCAGAAGTGGGTGACGAACGGACAAAGTCTTGGCCAGGGACAACGGGGCAGGATGGGGAAAGACAGTTACTCCAAATTTCCTAGAGGGAAAGGATTTTTTTATGGCCTCTCTCTGGTTTTCCTCAACTAGGAAGTCACTTTATTGGTGTTACTTGGTGGACTGTGAGCAACTAGGGGACAGAGAACCTTGACTTTGGTGCCTTGGGAGTTTGCAGTACAGCGTGGCTTCCCTAGTAAGCCCACATTTTAAGGTTGCCCAATTATATTTCATGAATTAGATATTATTATTACATATATATGTAATATATATAATTGTGGTAAAACATACATAACATAAAATTTACCATTTTGACCGCCGTGAGCCGCACAGTTCAGGGGCATTAAGCATATCTGCATTCTTGTGAAACCAGCACCGCCATCGTCTCCTGAACTTCTTCATTTTTCCAAACAAAACTCATACCCATCAAATTCTGACTCCCCGCTCCTCCTCCCCCAGCCCCTCGAACCTCTGTTCTACTTTTGGTCTTCCTAGAGCCAAAGTGTTTTCAACGTGTCAACTATGAAAGGACACTTGACATGTACGGAGTCCACTAAACACGGAAAAAGAGGTCTGTAACCGCTGGGGGACTTGGCGGTGTTGGTGGATTCAGGGCTATTTCTTGCTAGTGTTTACCACATAGAATCACCCAGATTCCTAACCCCTGCTGACCTGAGCTTGGGGGGCTAGAGAGTCAGAGAGGAGCAGCCGCAGCCTCCCCGGCTTTGGCTCCAGGTCAGGGGCCCTTGGAGTGGCTCTGAGGACAGAGGCTCAGTGGGGGTGCCGGCTTGCCGCGTGCCCCAGCCATCCAGATGTGGGTAAGGCGTTCGGGTCCCTGAGGAGGTCAGAGCCTGGGCAACTCCAGCGAGGCTGAACCAGCTGGGTGAGCTCAGCCCGGCTCCTGGTGAGGGCGGGGGAGAGTGTGCGGCCCAGGGCTGCGGGCTCTTCCACGGGGCACTAAGGAGTGATCAGGACACTCTGACCGTGCACTCCCCCTCCTCTGTGGCCCCGACCTCCCTTTGTTGCTCTCATTTGGTATCGGGCCTTGGCTAGCTTCGCTTTACGGATTTAAAAAAAAAAAAAAAAGCTAAGGCCCAGGGTGGTTCAATGGCTCGCTCAGATCCCACAGGCAGCCAGCTCTGGCCCCGCTCCCGGGGCTGGGTCCCGATGCCCCAGTGGGGAGCGGGCTTAGCACGGACCTGCGATGATTAGAGAAGCTCTCTGCGTGGGCTTCTTCCCGGACTTGATGCGGTTCTCGTTGATGGCATTTTCAATCTCCTGCAGCTTCTTCAGTGCATTCAGGTAAGAGGTTTTCCTTTGTTTCTTCAGTTTTTTGCTGACATTGGGGTCACTGGCGAGGCGGCGGGCAGCCTCCGTAATCTGGGACTGAATGGCAAACTCTCGTTCCAGGCGTTCCAGCTCGGCTTCCTGTGGGAGGGAGAGGAGGCTGCTGACACTTTGAGGGACACGACTCAGGGAGCAGCTGAGGGAGGCACTGTCCTCCTGGGCCCTGCCCCAAGGCCAGCGCGCCCTACTCTTAGGGAGACTCTCCTACCAGGAAACCAGCACTCCCAGGTCCCAGCCCCAACCTTGCTGACCCCGCAGTGGCCCTTCCCTAAAATCTCCGGCAGCCAGGCCCTGGCACTCCCACTTTCGGGACCCTTGGCCCCTGTTACATTCAGGAGACGAGTGCTGGTCACTACATGGGCAGCACCGGCGAGAAGCAGAGCTTTCCCGCAGCAGGCGGAGGCATGGGCTCACTCGGCTTCATCTCTCTGGTCTCCACAGCAAGGGTCACGAAGACCAGACCCTCGGGGAAATCAGAGCCTGTCTGGGTGGCGTCTCCCTGCCACCTTGGACGGGGAGGCACCACTGCTTCCAGAGCAGGCTTCCATGGGTTTGCCAGCAGGGGGCTCACATGGGCCCTCTGTCTCTCATATTTTGAGCCCCTCATGGTGGGATGTACCCCACTCCGCAGATCTCTTTTGGAAGCCCATTCTCCAACGTCCAGCGGTCCTCACACCTGCCCGGTGGCAGCAGTGCTGGGCTGTGAGGCGCGACAGGAGAGCAGAGGAGCTGGGGTCCCACTCCTGGGACTGAACGCCCCAGGGCATTCTCTGATCTCCCCTCCGTCATCTCCCTGCGGCTGCCACCCCTGACTTTGGCCAGAAGAAGCAAATGAGTGAATATATCCTCAAACAGTTTCGGCCCCAGGAGAAATGAGGCTGCGGCTGCCAGGACTGGGCAGATGGACGGGGATGGCCTGCAGGTGGCCCGCCTCTCTGCAAACATCTGACAGGAAGGGACCAACCCACCAACCCACTGCGAGGGACCCATCCCCGTGTTTATGGGGATGGACAGACCTTCTTGGTTAATGCCGCATAACAAAGCTTGCCTCCCAGCAGCCCATGCCAGCCCCGGAGCTGGCAGGGAGCACAACACACTTAGTGGGATTCCCTTCTGTTTGAGCACCTTGAGCCTGAGGGAGCGGGGACTCGGAGGGAGGGGAAGCACAGGGAGGACACAGAACTGCTTCGGAGACGATCAGCTCCTTCCAGGTCCTTCCAGTGCTGGCTGCACTGGCTCTCTGGAGAGAGAGGAACGTGGGGATGGATGCCTGCCCGGAGTCTTGAAACAAACAAGTCACCAAGGACAAAGGCTGGTCTGTGAGGCTTCACTGCTAGAAGCAGCTGTCCCCGGGCGGTGAGGAGAGCTCTGGCTCTGGGGCCCAACCCGGCGTGGGAGCCCAGGATGCGTTCGCATTCCCGGAGCGGACAGGCACACGGCCACCGGCCCCGGGTGTCCAGATGGCTGCCTGCGGTGTGGACGGGGAAGTCAAGTGTGTTCCCAGGAGAAACAGAGGCAGCAACAGAGCTGAGGGTGGGGAGCCCTTCCTTCCTAGAGGGCTCTTCCTGCATGGGCTCCTGCCGGCTCGGGGGTACTTCCTGTCACTAACTCCGGACCAATACACGCAGGGACAGGTAAGGATGACAGGTGCACAAGGACCTCTTAGGGAAGGAAAGGCCTCGCTTACTGGCGTGTGGGAAGGAGCTGCTGGTGGGAAGGCACTCAGGGCTGTGGGTTCTTGCTAAGGTGGGGTCTGCTCTTCAAAGTTTAGTCCAGCTGTCTGTCCAGCATAAGAGTGGAAGTTGCCCTGGCAATCCCGGTGACAGAGGATTTGAGAAGTACTTGACCTGATGGTCTTCTAAATCCCACTCACGCTCCCCCCTGCTCTGCCCACCCGCAGCCCCTGCTTCGGCTGTCTCCTCCCCACCCGCAGCAGCTCACAGTTACGGAGCATAGAGCAGGTATCAAGTAGCAAGCTAAGTGTTTCCCACACACCAGCGCCTATAATCCTAGCGACCACTCCAAAACATAAGGATTATAAAGCTCCTCTTCCAGAAGAGGAAAACTGCTGAGCGTCAGATGTGCCCGAAGCCTCTGGTGAATCCACCTGTGCCCTGAGGCCCTGTGATGGGATCTCAGACTGGTTCCCTGCTGGTGGCTGCAGGGCACCTGCGTCCCCCCTGAATCTGCCCTCACACTCACCCGCTGTGGCTGTGACTCAAGAACGCCAGCTTCTCTCAGTCCCTTTTCTAAGAATATCTGTTTCAACGTGGCCACGGTACTCCCTTCCCTTCCCCTTTGGCTTTGATTCGTATTCTTGTAAGTCCTCTGTTCAATAGCATTTTAATTTGTAGCATTTAATTTGTAGCTTCACTCAATAAATCCACGAAGAGGTGACCTTGAGGCCTACAGGGTTACGTGGCCTCGACTCTCTCGGTCTGAGGCTGGAGAGCTTGTTAACCAGAGGGAGACCCAAGTCCCCGTACCTCCTGGAATCTGGACTCTCCAGCCCTAGCCCCCAGCAACTTTTAGTGTCGGAGGTGATAAATGAGCAATGCTTCAGTGGCTCCTCCAAATGCAGACGAATGACATCAGGACAGCCCAGCATCTAGCTCATCTGCTGGCAGCAGTGTTAGCAGCAAAGCCCTACGGTCCTTCCCCAGTCAACAGCAGCCCTGTGCCTATAGGCAAGACCTTTCTTTCTCCTTTGGTTGTTTCCTCCCACAGGAGGCTGGGCTCTGAGTAACAAAGAGCCGGAAGGCCATTAAAAAGACAGGTACCCCTGAGTGTCTGGGATGTTCTCCCAAGCTTCACTTTGCTGCTTCCGACAGGCCTATCATGTTGGACAAACAACTTCCCCAGAAAGTGAAATGCCTACTCATGCGAGCGAACAAATCGGACCAAGGGGAGCTCCACGCTGACTGAGCAGCTAACCTAAAAGGGAGAATGGAAGATTCTGGGGAGGAAGGGGAAATGGCCTTTGGTATTGGGTAGAAGGAAGACCCTGTTACAGAAAACATGGATGCCTCAATATTTGGGGGAAATATGGCTAAAGTGAGAGAATCCAGCAAGATCAAGAAAAACACACCTCTCCTTTGGGCAGGATTTTCTGTTCATCCAGCTTGAAGGCTGTCCCAATTCTTCTTCGAACGATGGGTGGTTCCTCCCCTGGGTCCAGGGGATATTCAACGGGCAGCTTGCCTGTCAGCTCCTGAATACGAGCAACACCACGAGAACAGAAATCAGAAGACAGCACGGGCTCGGTTCCTAGGACTCATGCATGCACACGCACTGGCTTCAAAGCCTAGATTCAGTGCGTAGGCTTGAAATTGTCACCTTTAGCAATACATCTAAGGGCTCCTGAAATGCAATTTCATTTCTCTCTCTTAAGGTTTTATTTATTTATGTGAGAGAGAGGGAGAGAGAGTACATGCACGCATGCCTGAGTAGAGGGAGGGGCAGAAGGAGAGGGAGAAGCAGACTCTTTGCTGAGCAGGGAGTCTGATGCGGGGCCCTATCCCAGGACCCTGAGATCAGGACCCAAGCCGAAGGCAGATGTTTACCTGACTGAGCCACCCAGGCGCCCCTCTTTTCTCTAAAAAATTATGAGAGCAGCCCTTTCTTTGTAAAACAGATGTGCTTCAAAAAGTTTTCCCCAAAGTAAATGTCTTTTGGGTAAATAAAAGCGCCATTGATGTTCATCATAAAACCCGAATCTCACCCATTTGTTAATTTACCAAGTGTCCCGCGTGCCTGCTATGTGCCAGGTGGGACCACACAGCCAGGAGGGGCCAGAGCCCATAGGACAGCTCTGGTCTGTCCAGTTTCTGCGTCTTTCTGCTGCATCAAATAGTCCCTCACAAATATCTAAGTTCAGAATGTCCTTGAAATGAGTGCTCTTAGGAGGAGCAGTATCTAAATGGCAAAGCCAAGAAAGGTGCGTATTACATAAACTAGAAACTGAACATAGTAATTTCTCAACTCAGGTTAGGTGCTCAAGGTGCAGGCTGAGCTTAGAAAACATTACATGTATACAAATAAGAGTTTCACTAGAAACTGAAAATAGACTCCATTTCAGTGACCAAGTAATTTAAAAAGACCTATTGTGCATTTCCAGCTCTTAGAAATCTGTGTGACTATAATGACCGTGAACTTCGCTGATGGACCACCACAGTGACTGTGACCCTGGCAGACGCCGAGGTCTGTGCAGCGATTCCGGATTAGAACGAGGCTTCATATTAGAGGTCACGTCTGGGAATAAAGATCAGTTTGTAACCCACGTGGTTGAGGTGAGGCCTCCAGTGCACGGGGTCACCTCCAGGGGCCAGAGGCCTGTGGGAGAGCCACCGTGCACCTCCACTGGCAAGGCCCAGCCCCGGGTTTCCAGTCCCCCGACGATGCCTACGGGGCTGCTCAGACACAGAGGAGCTCCCAGTCCATCTGCACAGAGAGCCTTTGTGCCAGGCAGCCCAGTATGAGTGTGTGAGCAAGCCCCAAACACAGGATTCGAGGTGTTTACCCGCCTTCTGATAGAAGGAGGGGTCTCGCCTTTCCCCACCACTGCGTGTGCACATAGAGTGCTTGTGTGCACACTGGGATGGGCGCATGCACTGTGTGTGTGTGCACTAGGCTGTGTGTGTGTATGCATGTGTGTGTGTGCATGTGTGCGCTGGGAGTGAGACTAGGTTGTATATGTGTGCTCTGGGATGTATCAGTAAAGTGTGTGTGTGCACTGAGTTGTGTGTATATACACTGGGCTGTATGTGTATATGTGCGCAGTGTGTGTGTGTATTTGTGAGAGAGAGAGAGAGACAGCGAGCAACTGGCATGCACAAACACAGCCATCGCTCACTCTCCTGGGCCTCTCGCCTGGGTTAGGCCACCAGGAAATGAACTCTTGGGCTTTTTACTCCCCAGTGTAAGTGTTTCTGAACATAATGGCCAACTGTTGAGTATGAAATGCTCTGCAATTTTCTTCCCTGTTTTTGTAAAAAAAAAAATGTGGTTCAAATGTCTCCAGAGTAGTTATGTGTTTATTCTGCAACATTTTTATCTACTCCCCTAGAAGCTGGTCTATAAATAACATAACACACTGTGGATTTTATATGGTTAGAGCTTTTCCTTTCTACTTTGAAACTTACAAAAAGGAGGGGAATATGAACAGACCATTGACTTAATAACTAACGTGTCTGCAGTTTTGAAACAGACTACTTTAAGAATGCAAGGCTACTGATTTTCCAGCACCCCCTAGAAGGTACTGGGTTCTCCATATTTAATCTGCCTTCACAGATAACCAGAGCCACAGAGGGGAGGAGCTCGCTTTGGCGCTTGCAGAGGGGGTCGGCCTGCTCCCTTCTGTTCTGGCATAGCTTACACCCAAGCCACAGGCTCAGCTCACTCTCTTGCATCTGGGCACCCCATTCCCCAGCAGACAAACAGCACTTCTCCATACTGACCCAGAGAAAGAGCGAGACCCTTACTAAGAAGGGTCTCCCGCCCCCACCACTTCCCTCTGGGGGAGTCTGCAGACTGGCTGAGTGACACCAAGCAATCAGCCCCCAGGGCCCCTGCCCCCAGAGAGGCGACTCCTTCCACTCAAGTTCTGTTTTCTGGTGTCAACGCTCTAAGAAGTGGGAGCTTTGTTTTCCTTATTTTGCTTTTATTTCGAGAGAGACAGGGAGGCCTTTGTAACACAGGCTAACCCTGCCTTGACATGTTTCTCCAGCTTTCTGATGCGGATTCCCTGCTGGGTTTAGGGATGTTTCCTTTATTAAAAACAAAACTAGTCTTATGCAAATTATTAAATGCAGACACCCAAGCTCTCCTTTATTCACTGCTTTCAGGAGATTATGAAAAGGTTACTAATATTGAGAGAGTCTCAGCACATATCCTGGCCAGGCCGGCTGCTTTTTGGAGCTCTGTGGGGGATTTGTGCTGGTGCGGGGCTGCTGAAATCAGCCCAGAGCCTAATTAAGTCAAGTTGAAATGTAATACGATCCCATTCTATAGCCCCTTGTTTCATGCTTCCTGGGGCAAGGCACTGGGATTTGGGGGCAGAGGAAATTACTCTCTTCAACTGAGCTCAGGAACCTGTTTTGCTTCCTATTCCGAGCTGCTGACCACCAGAGCTCTGTGTGACATCACGCAGAGCACAGCCGCTCTCCGGAGGGCTCCCACCCGATAGCGTCTGTGTGCGAACCCGTGCTCATGCGTGTGTGCATACCCCCCCCCCCCCGCATGTGTGTTGCATGACCAAATCAACTTTTCAAACATGCTAACAGTCATGGAATGAACAGGAGAAGGTGGAAGCAGATATTCCAGCAAACAAAAGTGGCGGGCCACAGCATCTAAACCCCCTGGTGACACAAGACCAGTGTGTACACGGGCTTGAGGAAGGCTTGCTTTGCATAAAATTAAAAACATCCCTAGGCTGAGACCTCATTTTAAAAAAGGGAAGCACCAGATCATGAGTTTGAAAGGGGATTGTATACCAAGCGAAATCTTCGTTCCCTTGTTCATCCCCACTGAGGCTTTTCCATAGGATTCCCCAAGATCAGTGTGAATTATCCTCAAGAGAAACAAAAGCACCATGACAATAAACTCGGGCACAAATTTTAGGAAGCTGGTGGCAAGCCAGTATGTCCAAGGAGGTAACACCACAGGAAGTGACGTTTTATAAACTATGTTGCATACAGGAGGGACCTCCATGATTACTTGTCATTTGGTCTCCAGTGGGGTCCCAATGAGGGTTCGAGCAGAGCAACTCTACCCGCGATGGTCGCATTTCACTAAGGTCCACTCTTCCTGTTCATAACAGGGCATGTTGTAGGGGTTGGGATTCCCACATTTGTGCTTCAGAAGTGGTCCTGCCCTCCGCTGATGCTCACTGTGCAATCCCCACCTTTGCTTTTCATAAAAACGTGAAGACAGAAGAACACACACACACACACAGAATGTGAACTGCTTACAGCTTCTCGAAGACAGAGTTTCTTCAGTTCCTCTAGCCGCTGGCGGAGTGTTTCCTCCAGCGCTTCCTGCCTGGATTTCAAGGCGGCCAGCATGTCCTTCTTGGCCGACTGAGAGCTATCGGATTCCTGAGAACCTGTCAATAAACAGTGGGGTTACTAGAACAGCGGACAGGGGACCCATATCTGGACTGTGGAGCACGTCACTGGAGCCCATGCCGTGGAGGTGGGACCTACCCAGAAGTCAGGGGAGGGGGGCACAAAGCGGGTGCTGCGGAGTCCCAGGGCCAAGGAGCAAATTCTTGGCACTTAGTGGAATTTATAGCTCACTATAAATGGCAGGAAAACTGACATGCCTGGAAAAGAAGTTTCTCTTTCTTGATAATCTGAAGATACATGGCATACCTGTTTGCTTTTCACTAGCATATCTTAATAAGATGTATGCAGTGAAGGGGAAAGTTAAAATTCAGGCCAGTAATTTTAATACATAGTTTTAATTCTCTCTTTTTTTTTCCATTTAAGAATGCTTATTTTTGGCTTAGTTCAAAGATGATGCATGCTTGTCATAAAAATTTTGAAAATGGAGACCTGTATAGAAATAGTCTATAAATAAGTCCCCCAGAGATAACCACTTCTGTGTATTCTTTTGATCTTTTTTTTTATCAAAGCGCACATATTTTAAAAATAAATTTTGATTTTCATTATATGTATTTATAACTTAATACTGTGTCATGAACAATTTCCCTCCTGATGAAAGTTATACATATTTTACCACTCAGGGTGGAAATATCTGCATGATGATTCAAACAGCAGACTGCTAGATATGAAATCTTGGGGGAAGGCAAACTGTGAAGGAAACACAAAAGGAAATATGCAAGAATGCCAACTGGAGGAATTTAGGTTGGATCAAAAGAACACTTTCAGGGCTGCACTGTTTGGCTCCTAAAGTGGGTTTCCAGCAATGAAGCTGTTAAACATGTTTTCCTTGATAGGTTCTGACAAGGCCCACTGATGCCCTGGGAAGAAGAAACTGATTACATCGCTTCTCATGCCCAAGAATGTGGACAGATGTTCCTGGGTGTGTA
Organism: Mustela putorius furo; assembly: GCF_011764305.1. Classification (NCBI taxonomy): domain Eukaryota; kingdom Metazoa; phylum Chordata; class Mammalia; order Carnivora; family Mustelidae; genus Mustela; species Mustela putorius. The sequence goes on from NW_025422060.1 coordinate 8,941,975, forward strand.
TTCAAGGGGCTCAGATGATGATGCCATTTACAACAGCATCAAACAACATCAAATACCTAGGGATAAATCTAGAGAAAGATGTGTAAGATCTCTATAGTGAAAACTGTAATATTCTGCTGAAAAACATTAAAACCCTAAAAAACAGAAAGGTATACCATAGTCATGGCTTAGAGGCCTGATGCTGTAGAGGTATCCATTTTCCAGGAATTAAACAAGAGAACTGTTGCAATCCCAGGAAAAATTCCAGTGGGATTTTTTTGGGGGTGGGTGGGTAGAGAAGCAGGTAGGAACTGTATTTCTGTATGAAATCTGGGACAAGTCAGTGATCAGATGACAGACTTGAGAACAATGCAGTCACAACTGCCAGATTCAAGTGTTCTGTCTCTTCCAATGGTAAAGAAAGCATCCTAGAATTCTCAGGCTAGAAAGGTCTTTATGACTTTGCATCAGAAACCTCTGCTATACTTAAATCATCCCCCTAAATACACTATTCTTCTTAGTCCTTGAACAGTCTCTTACCATATGACTAGGTTCCTAGAACCCTAATACTCAATATTTCTCAACAGCTATGTCTATTTTGACTCCGACTTGGGCTTTTCACTTTTTCTCCCTCAGCCCACCTTAGCTGGAAATAGAGAATATCACTGCAGGAACACATCATCTTCATGCCTCCACAGTAGCTAATAAATATTACCTTGAACAAACATATAAATGTCATCATTCATATACTTGGATGCTATGATTAAGCTGTAGTTCATCTTGGTAAAGAAATCTAGGACCCAGGAGTACCTTTAAGTTATAGAACCGGCCTTCCAAACTTTCATTAATTTTTGTAGCTCTTCCCCAGAATTTGCCAAGCTCAGTTGCAGCACTCCAACTTTAACAGCAAACCCGAACAAAAGCTTGAATCTTACTAAGGCTCTCCTGACCTCATAGTTGTCAGACATGAAGGCAACACATCACTGGACAATACTACAGGTTCCCCTCCTGATATGGCTCAGATTTCTTGCCTCTGGAAGTCAATTATCCTGTGCTTATCAGTCCTCAACTATCTCTAGTTTACACCCATCCAAGATCCCACAGCACAATCACGATGTGTCTTAACCTGGTTCTCTGAGCCATACTCACCAATCAAAATGGCAGACACAGAAACCCTTAATGGGGTTCTCTCCATTCCACCATCTAAAGCATTAATAAGGATGTAACATAATGTGGGGAAGAAGTCAGACTTCAGGTTTCAAAAACAGACCTGGAGAAAACTGGACCCAATGATATTAAAGAAGTTCTAGCTCAAGTGAAAAACTCATTGTTCTTTTTTTTTTTTTTTTTTAAGATTTTATTTATTTATTTGACAGAGAGAGATCACAAGTAGGTAGAGAGGCAGGCAGAGAGAGAGAGAGAGGGAAGCAGGCTCCCCGCTGAGCAGAGAGCCCGATATGGGACTTGATCCCAGGACCCTGAGATCATGACCCAGCCGAAGGCAGTGGCTTAACCCACTGAGCCATCCAGGCGCCCTGAAAAACTCATTGTTCTAATCTAAATACTCTAACAGCTAGGGGAACAGAGGCAGAAGACAGAACTAGTGATCTAGAGGACAAACTGACAGAGAAAAAGGATCAGGAAGAGGCCTGAAACAGTTTAGAAGCCATGAAAACAGAATTAGGGAAATAAATGATGCCGTGAAACGTTCCAGCATCAGAATTACTGGGATCCCTGAGGAGGCGGAGAAAGAGAGAAGACTGGAAGATATAGTTGAACAAATTCTGTATGAAAATTTTCCCAGTCTGGGGAATGGAACCAGGGTTTGTGTCCAAAAGGCAGAAAGAACACCCTCCAAGATCAACAAATCTAGAAAGACCTCGAGACACTTGATTGTGAGACTAAAGAATCATAATTTTAGACAATAGCTTCTGAGGGCAGCAAGGGGGAAGAGAATGCTTATGTACAGAGGAAGGTCCATCAGAATAACGTCAGACCTGTCCACAGAAACCTGGCAAGCCAGAAAGGACTGGCAAGACATATTCAGGGCACTAAATGAGAACATGCAGCCAAGAATACTTTATCCAGCAAGGCTGACATTCAAAATGGATGTCGAGATAAAGAGCTTCCAATACCAGCAAGGTTTAAAAGAGTATGTGACCATGACGCTGGCACTACAGGAAATATTAAGGGGGGTTCTATAAAAGATGAAAGAACCCAAGAGTGTCATAGAACAGAAATTTACAGACACAATATATAGAAACAAGGACTTCACAGGCAACATGATGTCAATAAAAACATATCTTTCAATAATTACTCTCGACATGAACAGCCTAAACGCTGCCATAAAACAGCAGGGTTTCAGATTGGATAAAATGACAGGACCCATCCACATGTTGTCTACAAAAGACCCATTTGGAACCTAAGGATACATCCAGAATGAAAGTGAAGAGATGGAGAACCATCTTTCATGCCAACGGGCCTCAAAAGAAAGCTGGGGTAGCGATTCTCTTATCAGATAAATTAGATTTTAAACTAAAGACTGTAGTCAGAGATCATGAAAAACTCATTGCTTTCCCTTTCACCCCTTCCTAACCTCTCAACAGGAAATGATGATCTATTAGGTCTAAGGGTTCACCGTGCTCAAAATGGCAGATATCACGAGAACATTCAACTTCGGGAGGCAAAGCACAACATTTTTGGATAATCTGTTCTCTGAGCTTTGGTATTGAATTACAGCGCTCATTAGTGCTACTTAAGTTATTATTATTTATAATAATTAGTCTAAATACCAAACCCACATAAGATAGGGTGGATGACTCAAGAGGCCCCTTCTGTACCTGAAACTATGAATACAGGCAGGCTCCAGCTCATACCTTTATTCTGGAAATTGTTTCACGAGGAATGCAGTGCTGGGTACCAAGTTAAATTTTTACAAAGTAACTGAGCTGGCCTGGCCATGCAGATTTTTTTTTAGTGGTAACTGGATGGTGAGCAGAGGTCAAGCAGACCTGGTTTTGATGCACTCTGTGCTGCTCACTAGTTGTGTAACCTTGGGTACATGACCTGCCCTCCTTAACCCATCATAAAGTCTAAAGGAGATAATGCACATATGACATTTAATACAGTGGCTTAAACAGGTCAGTCCTCAAAATCCAGGGTAGATTCAATGGGAGTGAAACACACACACAAGCAGAACTGGAAAGAAAACCCACTGATGCTACCTTGGTGCTCAAGAAGAGACCTCGCTGTGCAACTCTGCATACAAAGGCAGTATTTTCAAACTGTTTCTTTGGATGCCTGAGTTTGCGGTTAGGTTTTTGGAGCTGCTGTGCCTGAGGTTGGGAACAGGATCATGGAGATTCAGGGGTTCAGGGGCCCCCTACTCCATGCTCCTCAAGCTAGGATAGCTCTGCATTCACTGATTCACGAATTTGAAACACTGCATTTGAAAAGAGGTTCCCAGTGCCTTTGTTTCTTGAAAGGAAATCCAGGGCACTGGGGGAAGGGTTCTGAGCCTGGGCGGCTCTTCCATGCAACCAGGCAAACATGGTGACCATGAGAAGAGATGACTGAGTGCGATGCTACGGCAGCTTCCTACTGCCTCCGACAGGTGCCCTCGGGCATCCCTGGACCATCATGCCAGACACGTACAAGTGAGGCCAACAGGAGGGCTTGGAGTTGGGAAGCACTGATTCACTGCTATTTTCAAGTGACCCAGAAGGACTCCAGGAAGAAACTCAATCAGAGAAAGGCCTCAGGTCAGCAGGAGTCTTACAAACTAAAGATGTGTGAACAAGAAATGCGGGTGGCAAGATCATTTCCCATCAGCACCTGGACTTGGTGAAAGGTACAGAAGTTCTTCACTGCTCTGGTTTACCCATTTCTGGTTATTTGAACACATGTATGCCTTGGCACACACAAGACCATGCTGAGGTTTTAAGTTTCACCTCTTGAAATCAAAAAAGATGTCACTCTGCTACCTCCAAGAGAAACGGTGATGGGCAGGGTAGGGACCTGGGTTTCCAATATATATCTGCTATTGATTGGTATAAGACCTCGGGTCACTCAACTCTTAGACCCATGATGTCCCCATCCGGAAAATGGCAATTAATCAACCTCCAAGATGCTCCCAAACTTGGAGACTGTATTGCTTAATAAGCAGCTTACTTAGGTAGCGCCCGCCTCCAGCAATCCTTGCTGCTAATGGTACAGTTGTTACATAACAGTGTCAACTTCTCTCTTCTTCACCATTCTGGCTTCCAGAAAAGACAAGCACCCTGCCAACTCTGGTCCTATCCCCAGTTACTGGGAGAGTTTGCCTCGAACTGGAGGGAATGTCTAATTATCGACCAGGGCTGAAAGGATTTACCCCTCATCTCAGCAACGGACCACATGGGTGTCAATTTGGATGCTAAAAGAGGCTCATCTGAGCTGTTTTGGGGATTAATGAAGCAGGAAGATGGATGGAACTTCTCTACCGCAGTCAGAGGAGGAAGATTGCAAAATTTATAGGTCGGCCGAACAGTAGTTGAGTGCTACTTGGAAAGGACACTTTCCACATGTGACAGATTCGTGCAGGAGCCAAAGAGAGAACAGAGGCGCTGTGAGCACTTTTGAAAGATAGAACTGTTGCTCCAAGTTTTAAAGTGGTACCACATTTACGGAAGGAGGGAAGTGAATATTCTTTGGAAAACACACAGGCCCAGAGCCTCCCGAGGCAGGAGTGGTTTCGAGTGAGCAGGTCTGGGCTTGTGTCCCAGCTCTGCGACACGCTAGCGGCAGGGACTTGGCAACGGGGCACCACGTCTCTCAGCCTCTGAATCCTCCCCCCTACAGTACAAGAATGAACACAGAACTTCTTCAGAAGCTGGGGGAGATAAGGCCAGAAGATGCCCGAAGAGAGTCAGAGCCTCATAAATGCTACGTGGGCATCTGTAGTTTTTGTATTCAATGGTGCACCTGGCCTTTATGGGGAGTTGGCACCCCAATTCCAGGGAACCCCATAACATTAAAAGACGTATTAGTGGGCAGGGAAGATGCGTGGCGAGCCAATAGAGGGTGCCCACCGTGGCCACCCTGTGCCCTCAGGACGCTTGGGAGTAAATGAAGAGGAAGTGGATTTTCCCAGACTCCTGGCAGGAGCTGCCTGCGTCACAGTTCATGTCATCCTCACAAAAACATTAGCCCCGTTTTCACAGAAGAGGTCTCTGGGACACGAGGAAGCAGAGCTGGAATTTCGGTTGGGTGGTTCTGTTTGGCACCCTGAATGGAAAGGGCATAGAAGCTGGAACTTTCTGTCTTGGTCATGGCTGGGTTGCCCCAGTAAAAAAGGGTGCAGTGTGCAATCGTATCTGCCTTTCACACCCAGACTCTTTCCACATCTGTGTGGGATACGGTGCAGGTTGAAGGAGGGAGGAGGAGTGCAGGGGTTCTTCAGATGAGCCAGTGAAGACCGAGTGTCTGGGAGCACGGGGTGGAAGGGATGGGTGGCCAGATGTGGGCCTGCCCTCAGAGAGCCGGGGGCAGGGGCGTGTGCAAAGCTGCCTACCAGGAAGAGGTGGGAGACAAACACCACCACCTGATGAGGGAGGGAACAGCATACAGGAGGGACCCCTCGCCTGGGGCCAGCTAGGTAGTTCACCTGGAGAGCTGAAGGTCCCCTCCAGTCTGAGCAGCTGAGACACTCCCCACCAACTCCCCCACCCCCGGCCCCCACGCTGTTTCACTGCCAGGAAGCCACATGTCAGCTCGGTACTCTAGAAATCTCCCCAGGTAGTGCTCAATAACCACCTGTTTGCATGACACCAGGTGGAGAACACCATCTTTAGGTTTTGGCGATTTTATTATCATATTTCAATCCAAATCTAAAGGATTTTCTAGAAATAGGTCACTAATAATTTAACAATTAATTTAGGTGGGGGGAACATGAAAACAAACCTGACCTTCAAGAAGAGATTTCCTATCCATCCAGCCAGAGCCAGAGAGTTCTTGCCTATTGATCTCAACAGTCAGACAGAGTCGCTTTTGGTGTGTATCTGGACATCTTCGGAGAGAACTACTGACCCTGTGGGGCCAACTCTGCAGAGGTCACTGGTGGAGATGTGGTGAAAATCTGCTTGGCTACCTCTGGAGGAAAAGCCTCCACCACTTTCTTATTTCCCAGCTGGGGAACTCCAGACTTCAGCCCGTGGGCAGCCGGTGGCCGAGGGCAGGATGTTGGGGGAGGAGGGGGGACAGCAGCTCCCCTCCAGCCGGCAAACACATGGAAGGATATCCTCATTCAGCTGTGATGGAGAATTTGCTCCAAGCTTTGCAAAGACCCTCGGCCACTCAGCACCGGATATGAACACGCATCCTACGAAGAGAATGTTGTCAGGAACTGTGGCTCATCTGTTTGGACACAGATGGAAATCTGGTGACTAGCCCGCTGATCTCAGAAGACAGAAGGGGTGCTTTCCTCTTTGAAAAGAGGGGAAATTTGAAACAAATAGTACCCTAAAGAAGAAAGAAATCCGTTGTCCTGAAAGTCAGGGAAGGAAATGACAATCTATCTGTTTCAGCCTTCGGGGGCGGGGGCGGGGGGCGGGGGCGGGGGCGGGGGGCGGGGGCGGGGGCGGCGGGCGGGGAGGAGGAGGAGGATGTTCCCAGCAGATCCATAAAAGCTGTAAGGAAAAGTTTCAGCAGACACCTCAGGAATAAATACGAGGGAAAGGTTTGAACTCTCCCTCATGAAGAAGAGATACTCATTTCCCTTACAAATCCTCAATGATGAGTTCCTTCCATAAAAGATGTCCTACGAGACCCTGGGAAATAATGTCACACTGCAGATTTTAAGGAAAATGTTGTCCTCTCTGGAGACGGCCTCCGAGAACTAAATGTGATTTTTTTAACATGTAAAACATGTGCTTGGACAACTTGCCGTTTAGGCTCAGGAATTATAAAAATGAAGTGGTTCACTTCCAAGAGCAGTGATGTGAAGGCTCTGTGGAAAATCAGAAGCTCTGACGGCAACCGGGCGTCTGCGGCCGAGGTCCACCGGGTGGCTGCTTTGTTGCTCGGGGCCCATGTGCCAATGGGTGATGAGGACAAACTGAACTGGGGGAGGGTCAGGTCTGAACAGTTAATTATAAAAATTAGCAGCAGCATCTAGTAAAACCACGAAGTGCAATCTCTAGCTGAACCTACTGCTCACGAGTGAGTCGAACGATTTCCCTTTCCTGTACTGTGGAAGGAGGGGGCTTATCTTTGCAGTTCCCAGACCCTGTTGGTTCCCTCGCAGCATCAGGAGGGCTGGCCTAAACAGGAACAGAGCGGTGCCTAGAAGAGGCCACAGTGAAACTTATTTTTCCAGTGTTTAGAATCTCATTACTGAGCGGCGTTCACTCAGGTCATCCACGGCTCCTCTGTTCTGGTTCTCTTTGCCAGGCAGAGCGATTCCTGGAGCACCAGCACCCAAGGGCAGAAATAGAGCCCTTTAAATGATTTAATTAGGCCTCTCCTCCCTCATCTGAGATCAGAAAGGGACAACTGTTCTTCCTTTTTGTCAGTCTCGACTCTGGCCCGTCCTACTCCAGCAAGCCCAGGAAAAAGCCATCCCACAGAAGGAGATTTCTCAGCCGTCCTCGGTCATGCACTCCAGCAGGAGCATGGCCTGGCAGAGCCTCAGGCATCTGGCAGGGCCTGCGGGGCTGTGCCCGCCTGCAGAGCGCTGAGGTTCTGAGCAAAATCAAAGCCCCTGGAATCCTGCTCATGCCCAGACCCAAAAGCAGAGGCGGCAGGGAGCTGGTAACAGAGACCTTTAAGGGGCTGGTGAGAGACACACTGGAGAGGAGAGACTGAGGGCAGGCAAGACAGGAAGAGGCCAGAAAACCCCGAACAAACCAAAAGACAATGAGATTCCTACCAGCCCCAGGCAGCGTGCTCTGAGAGAACAGCCGTGACCTGAGGCTGGCTGATGCGATCAGATCACATCTCGGTGGGGAGCGAGGTCAGATGTTGGCATGCTCATTGTTGTATCAGTTATTAATAAACTTCCTAACAATGGAAGGAAGTACCAGCCCCAGAGAAGGGGAATGTGTGAAAGAGTGAGTAATGGCTGTAGACAGACCCCAGGTGGCTCGAGGGCCCCAGCTCGGCATGCGGTGCCCCCAGGACGGAAAGCATCAGCCTGGGGCACGAACACACACCGCAGGGTTTGGCAGGGGTGGGGGGGTGGGGGGGCGTTTTAGATCCAAGATCCCTCCCCCACCACATTCTCTGCAATCCTGCCGATCACAATGATGACTCAATCGCCATCTCATTAATCACACAGCCTCACTCCTATTTATAGACACAACACAGCCCTTTGTTTTGGAGCAAATGGGTGGCTGAGGCCAGCAGCAGTCCAATGGTTTCATCTCTTGAAGAGAGGACACACAGTACCTTTTTTTTTTGTGGTTTGGGAGGCTCCCGCGACAAGCCACAGGGGCCTCAAAACACTTCCAAGTCATTTTCCACCACTTTATTTAAATAGTTCGAGAGCAAAACCCTGTTTGGCTCAGCCCCCCGCATGCCTGCGGGCCTCAGCTCTGTTCCCCAATGGTGTAGCCTCCAAACAAGGCCCACTCCTCCGCCACCTCCCACTGTCACTGGGTGGGGGAGGCCAGGCACGCACAGCTACCGGCACAAGCACAGGGGCTCTTGGGGTTTCTGTTTTGTGGCTACATTTTTTTCTCTTCTCCCATCTTTTTTTTTGAGATTTCAAGAAATGGGGGAAGGGAAGAGAGGTGTAAACCCTTTGAAGTCCCATAGAAAAAGATTTCGGATTTTTTTTTTTTTTTAAACTCGGAGAACACGGGCACTGGCTGGTTTGACTCCACAGCTGTCCTCTTGGCCTCCGTCTGAACCTCCGCAGATTTGCCACCTGAGTGCAAAGGAGCCAGGGCCACAAAGGGGGAGGAACGGTGCTGGCAGTCCCAGGCCACAGTGGAGAGAGGGCCCCCACTTCCCGGCCCTGCAGCAGTCAGACAGTCAGTCAGTCCGCAGGCTCGGGGGCACCCACTAGGCAGTGTCAAGCTTGCAGAGAGCAGGGCATGCGGCTCAGTCGGCCTGCCTTGGCGCCAGCGCTGCCTCAATGTCCCTTCTTCTAGGGATTCTGGGAAGACCGCAACCACCTCTCAGCTGATGTGTCCTGGGGACAAGGTCCTCACATCCTTTCAAGCCTGGCTGCCAGGCCCCTCCACAGACGGATTCGGGATGAGGGTTCCATAACCTTCTCGTGGTCTGAATCACATTCAGTGTTGGATCAGGCAGATTCCTTTTGGTCCAACACAGGCCTTGCGTCTTAGGCTCAGATAGCTCACTGCCTCTAAGGGTGTCTACTAGGACAGGGGCCTACAGACCTAACACGGCAGGGCCCTATGCATCCCCGTTGAAGAATTTAGGGGCCCAGGCCCTAAGCCCCCATAAATCATTTCAACTATGTGGGACCCTTTCTTTTTGAAAACTAGCCACTGGCTCAGGGCATTAGTGAGTGTGGACTCCCAACTTCTTCCATACATAGCAATGACCCTGCTCTGTTTCTCTAGCAACTCATACCTCAGATGCCAAGTACGGGATACCTGTCATTTTAAAGGTATTTACATGTCTTTAGTTAAATATGAAGATCACCCTCCAAGTTACTAAGAGCCTAGAAATATTTTATCTCTGTTAACATCAATAAACAGTGTGAAGCACTCTGAAGAGAGGGACTCTCACTTTTTAAAATGTTGTGCATAGTACTCAGCAAAGCTTGGGGAGCTAGGAAAGGTGTTCACCCCACAGTGATACTGCATTGTTGTTACAAGGCTCAGCCACACCACAATCCGGGTATAGACCGGGGTGAAAAAGTGGACTGAAGACAGCAAGGATGCATGCTATTTACAACAGGAGCCTGACCTGACAAGATTAACCTTTCAAGGTCTGATGCCTGGGTACACAGCGATACGGGACATTCTGAGGGAGAATGTCGGTGGTAAGCAGGTGAGTCCGAGGCAAGGCCCAAGACGCCATACGCTCCAGGAACACCGAACATTCTTAGAATGCAGCATGTGAAGGGTTGTTACTACGCATCTTCTGGTTCTGCTTTCAAGAACTCTATCTACACCACGGACAATGGTTTTGTCAGGGATTTTTTTTGGATTTGACACCAAAATCAAAGGCACCCAAAGTAAAAGATGAACAAGCGGAACTACATTAAACTCATAGCTTCTGCGCAGTAAAGGAAGCTGTCCACAAAACAAAAAGGTGACCTACTGAATGGGGGAAGGGATTTGCAAACCGTGTAACTGATTAAGGACTTAGTCTCCAAAATAAATCAAGAACCCATACAACTCAATAGCAAAGAAACAATCCATTTAAAAAATGGGCAGAGCGTGCCTGGGTGGCTCAGTGGGTTAGGCCTCTGCCTTCAGCTCGAGTCATGATCCCAGGGTCCTGGGATTGAGCCCTGCATCGGGTTTTCTGCTCAGTGGGGAGCCTGCTTCCCACCGCCCCCGCCCCTATCTCTCTTCCTAATTGTGATCTCTGTCAAATAAATAAATAAAATCTTAAAAAAAAATGGGCAGATCTTATTAGACATTTTTCCAAAGACATGCAAATGGCTAATAGACGTGAAAAGCTGTTCAACATCACTCGTCATCAGGGAAACGCAAATAAAAACCCCAACAAGGTATCATCTCACACCTGTCAGAATGGCTAAAACCAAAAAGAGAAGAAATAACAGGAGTTGGCAAAGATGTGGAGAAAAAGGGACCCTCGTGCACTGGTGGTGGGAATGCAAACTGGTGCAGTCACTGTGGGAACAGTATGGAGGTTTCTCGAAAACAGTAAGAACAAAACTATTCTGTGATCTAGCATTCACTTCTGGGTGTTTATCCGGAAAGAATGAAAACACAAATTCAAAAAGATACATGTACCCCTCTATTCCCTGAAGCTTTACTTACAACAGAAAAGGTAGGGAGACACCCCACCAACGACTGGATGACAATGGAGTACTAGCCATAAAAAAATTTAAAAAATAAAAAAATAAAAAAAATCTTGCTGTTAGGGACAACACAGATGGACCTTGAGGGCACTGTTAAAGGAAGTAAGCCCAAAGGAGAGAAACAAATATTATACTGTATGATCTCACGTGTATGTGGAACTTAAAAAACTCAAACCCAAAAAACTGAAGCTCACAGATACCCAGAATACATTGGTGGCTGCCAGAGATGGGGTCGGGGAAATGGGTGAAGGGGTTCAAAAGGTACTATTTCCAGTTAGAAGTAAGTCATGGAATGTAATATTAAAACATTTTTAAAAATCATGTTTAGAGTATCTACTGAATGTGAGGCCCTGGGCTAGAAGTAGAAAAAAGGATTTTCTTTTTTCTTTTTTAAAGTAGGCTCCATGCCCAAAGCAGAGTCCAAGGCGGGCTCGAACTCATGACCCTGAGGTCAGGACCTGAGCTGAGTCCAGGAGTCAGATGCTCAACGGACTGAGCCATCCAGCCACCCCTGAAAAAGGGATTTTAAAATGAAAATTCATTTCTCAAAATATTTCTAAGGAATATTTATTAGATACCTTTTTTTTTTTTCTTTCCTTCTCTCTCTTTCTTTCTTAGCATAAGGCAGTAGGTGACGGAGCAAGACTAACTGACCTTACAGGATACAGAATTAGATGCCTCATGTTTTCTAAATACAAAGTAGAACATGGGGTTTGGCAAATGTAATAAAAAGAGCATTTAAAATCAGGGTGCTCCTGGGAAAGCAGTGCCTCGGCCATCTGTGGGAGCACATCACTCAGGAATTCTCAAGGAACAGTTAGGCAAAAGGACACTGAAGGACAAAAAGAACCAAGGGGGACACCAGCCAGCTGGGGAGCTATTTAAGCCAGCTAAATGTCCTCACCATGGGGGGTGGGGAAACCCTCCCTTCCAGGTGAGGGCAGCAGACGGAGGGCCAGCAATCAGCAGCCCCAGGGGGAGTGATGACCAGATTTGCGGACACTCAAGATTCCCTTTGCTAACTGATGGCTTCTATTCCTGACTGTTGGGGATCTCTCCCTGCATGGTCTTTCTAACACAGGAGGAAAACCTCCCCACGGACTCTCAGCCTCTGCGTGGCCTCCGGCTCCAGCTGGCAGGACTGGGCAGAGTTTGAGTGGCTGCCCGGTCTGGTCGCCTCCTACTTTCTGGGCTTCTCATCTCCTGGTGCTTTCCTCAGAGAGGAAAGAGAGTGGGCGAGGAGAGAGCCCGGGGGGTCAGTGCCCATGGATGTCGCCACAATGAAAGGGGACGGCAAGGTCTTCAGCTGCTGCCAACAACCTCCCAACAGCTCAGCCTGGGGCCCCGGAAACAAAATTATCACCCATTTGAAAATCAGTTTAATATTCTGGTATAAAAGGGGCACCTGGGTGGCTCAACGGGTTAAAGCCTCTGCCTTAGGTTCAGGTCATGATCCCAGGGTCCTGGGATCGAGCCCCGCATCAAGCTCTCCATCAGCAGGGAGCCTGCTCCCCTTCCTCTCTCTCTGCCTGCCTCTCTGCCTGCTTGCGATCTCTGTCAAATAACATCTTAAACAAATATTTTGGTATAAGGATGCTTTATCTGATATTATTCTATTATTCTATCAGGCTGGGGGCAGTCACAGATGGACTGTTTTCTAATCCTTTAGATGCCTGGATCTCACTGGCTGATGACTGACTTATGTCCATTCTAGGTCAGGAGGCTTGGGGTTCCTAGGCGCAGCCGGGTCCGTGGCTCTGGTAGGTTACTGGCATGGTTCCCGCAGAGGCTGATAGGAATAGTCAGAGGAGACAGCCCAAGACATGGGTCTGGAAGCGGGGACCCCTGCGTTCTGTGCTCCTGAGCAACCCTGTCACCTTAGGCTTTTATTGCTTCCTCAGCAGGAAGAGGGGCTAAAGGTGTGGGCCCCAGACCAGCTGCACTGGCATCTCTTAGGGACTTGTTACCAAGGCCAGTTCTCAGGCTCACCCAGACCCGCAGAGTCAGACACCCTAGGCTGGAGCTCAGCTCTCTGTGTTTGAACCGCCCTCCAAGTGATTCCGATGCACCTAGAGTTTGAGAAGCCCTGGGCTGTAAGAATCCATTGTCCTTTGGGATAGAACCAGACCAAATTCAGAAAGTACCCAGATTTCTAAAAGGATATGAAACAACAGCAGGAAGGAAAACCTCACTGAGCCCCAAGGATGATTTGGGCTCTTGTGTGGCTAGAGAAGGAGGACCGTGGGCAGATAAATCCAGACTCTAATCTCAGACTCTGGGTTTTGACGAGGGTTAGAAGTACAAACACAGTCTAGAGTACAAACACAGGGGTTGGTGCTGGCTCTGCCCTCCACCACTCAGCAAGGGGCTGAGAGTGGCTATAATTTACAGCGGGGGTCTGCGGCTTTGTAGGATACCCTCTTCAATACAAGACAGCAATGTTCTCTACAGTGTTTGCTGTAAACCCTCAAGGCCTCAGAAGTAACAATCATTTGGCTCACTGTGCTAATGAAAGGAGGGGTGTAAGGTGAACCCCACGGTGACCTGGCAGAGGGAGATCTTATAAGCTTATATTGGTGGCTTCGTTTGAGGAAAAGAATGCAATTATTACAATAGCCAAGGTATGGAGGCAAGGTAAGGTCCGCTGATGGATGAATGGATAAAGATGATGTGGTGTATACACACAATGGAGTATTACTCAGCCACAAGAAAGAATGAGAGCCTGCCATTTCTGACAACATGGGTGGACTCAGGGGGTCCTATGCTAAACGAAGTAAGTCAGAGAAATGAATACCATATGATTTCACTTACATGTGGAATCTAAAAAACAAACGAACAAACAAAAAAGCAGAAACTGATCCAAAAATACAGAGAGCTGGTGGTAGCCAGAGGGGAGGGGGCGGGGAGAGGGGCAAAACAGGTGAAGGGGAGTGGGGGGTCCAGGCTTCCAGTGGTGAAATAAGTACATCCCAGGACTGAAACGGACAGCACGTGGAATATAGTCGATGCCATGGTACTAGTGTCGCAGGGTGACAGATGGGAGCCACACCTGCGGGGAGCACAGCGGAACTCAGACCAGACACTACACGGTATGCCTGAAACTAACTTTGGGACACATTGTGTGTAATCTGCACTTCAAAGTGAGAAATCAAAGAATGCAAAATGCGTCACGGTCACAAAAACACACGGGCCCTCCCAAGGCCTCTGAACGGCGTGCCCGGTGTGGGCCCCTGAGCTGAAACTCCATGAGCCCCGACCCCCGCGCACAGCCCCCCCTTAACAGGCCTCCTGCTCCAGGCGGGGCATATCCTCCCCTTCGTCCTCTGGGCCCACATCTCTTCCTGGCTCTGACTGCACTCAGCCAGCCTAGAAGCCACCTAGACTGCTTCAGGCTCTCCTCCACGGGCTCTCCTCCACCTCTCCTCCCTGCTGCTGTGTGCAGTCAGTAGACGTGATTCTAGGAAAGACCCTGGGGACGGACGGGCTTTTATTCTTATGGAGACATAATTACTTTCCACTGCTCATGCTTGCTTGTTTTTCTTTGGTGATATTTTCACTTCCATCCTTTTATAACTGTGGAAGTGCCAGGGGAAAACAAAACAGAAAACTAGGAGAGAAACACAATACAGAAGGTGCAACAAAGAGGAAGTGCTGTGAGGGGTGGATGAATCTAGACCAAAGCCAAGGGAGGCAGGAGAGGAGGTCTGGGCAGGCAGGAGGCCTCTGTGAATAAAGGTGCTGTGGTTCTCATCCTGCATCTCATCACCAAGGGTGGAAGCAAGAGCGGTAGAGAAGGAAAGGCTTCGTGTGAAGGGCGGGGCCTCCGTGGACTGCCTGGGGCGGGGCCTCCCTAGGCACCACCCCCATGGGGCGGGGTCATCAAAGATGGAGGGATGTTCCAACAGGTATAGAACAAAGGTGACACTAAGGACATAATATTCAGAGGCAGCTCCTAGAATGCTAGAACAGGAAGGAGTCTTAAGGAAAAAAAAAAAGAAGAAGAAAGAGCAAACACTCTGGAAGATGAGGTCAGATAAAGACTTCTTGCTTCCCTTTCATGGCGCTGAGGCAAGGGTACACTTTCCCCAAGAACAATCAGCCTTTGATGGTGTGGCCTGGCCACTGACCTGCATTAGTTACTTTCTAACATTTCCAAACAATGATGGCCTCCCTCCCTCTTCCTGCGGTCCTCGAAACCTCACCCTCCTTCCTCTCACTAAAGCGAAAGGCACTGCTATGCTGGACATCAGCCCCATCTGAATCCTCCCTCATCCACCCCTCACACACTCAAGACAGAATGACTTGCTGGGGGCTCTTAGAAACAAACTTGGGATCAGAGTCTCGGCCTCTCAGTTGCAAAGGCGCTTAACTGCTACACCACATTTGGTGACCCCAAGACTCTCCGTGCCGAAGGCCAAGAGTTTCTGTACCTTCTAGGGTCCTGAAGAGTTCCCCCGAGAACACGACGCAGTGTTGCTCCACACTAGGAGCCCCCCCTTAGCCCCTCCTCCATCTAAGTCTCCTTTAAGGACACACAAATGAACGGACCCCACCCCGTCCGAGGACTTGACATTCCTGACCCTCACCCATCAGGATTCAAAAGGCTCTGGGGGGCGCCTGATTAGGGATACGGGGCCAATAGTCATTCCCACACAGCAGGGTTCTGCTGCTTCTTATTCCCCTCCACCCTTTGGCACTTTTGGCAGTTTTCTCAGATGCCTATTTGGCTAAGAAACTTGGTCTCACAACTGAAGCCAGCTCCTGGCGAGCCTGCCAAGCTGTGCCCTCAGTGGCTGCCGCTCCCCAGTCTTCCCCGGAGCCACTATGGGGTGGAAGCCATGCGTCGGCAACAGTCTCTCCCACGTTCCCCACTGGGCGGCTCTCCAGCAAGAGCTGGCTTACCTGACGACAAGAGGCTCCCGCTGCTGCCACTGATGATCTTCCCTTTGCTCCCCATGTTGGCCAGCTTGGAGGTCTTCAGCGTGCCCGTCTCAGTGAGGTCAATAGCGATCTCGCTCAGGCTCCGTGCGGCATGGATTTTAGACTACAGTGGAAAAGAGAGCCCGTTACAAAGAGGTGTTCGCCTGGAAGACAGAAGTATAGTTCGCGGGCTTGTCCTCCTCAGATGTAGCAAATGGACTAATGGCCTGGCGTGCAGCATTGTTAGGTGTGTGTTCCCAGACCCCATTCCTCATTACTGAAACTCTCTGCAGGGCCTGTGGCTCTAGAGCAGACACACTAATGCCTTTTCCAAGCTATTCTACAGGCTCTACTGTGCCGTGCCGAGAACGGGGGCTTTGGCAGCAGATGGACCGCATCAGAGTCCTGGTTTGGGGAAAGGCCCTTGATCTCACTGAGCCTCATTATTCCCAACTATAAAATGGGAAAAAAACCACTACCTACCACTGAAGGTTCTGTTAGGGTCAAAGGAAGACAGGCATGGGAAGGGCTCTCCTATGCTGCCACCCGCCCCGGGACACAGCTCTCAATAAATAGCAATGATCATAGTTTATGTTTAAAGGAGGAGAAAAAAATAATTTTCAGCTTTATGAATGACAGAAGAGGTATGTGAAACAGATTTGTGAAGTTTCAGTAGATTCTGAGGGGATTTCAACTCCTTACAGTGTTAGCCACATGGCCATGAAGTGTTCAGAGGGTTGGCAAGTGATCCTGCTCTAGACGTACGAGGAACATGTCTACATGTGTAGAAGCTGCTGGAACAACTGCTCCCATGGACACTCAGTCCCACCAATAAGTGACCAACACCGTGTTCTGCTTCTATTTTGATACCTAACTGTGCTCTCCAAAGTCTTCAGATTCTACTTAAAGCTCCACTCTGTTTATCCTGCTTATTAACTGGCCTGCCTTGGCTAAGAATAACATCAGGCTAGATTAATTAGAAAAGTCCTCTGTTACCAGAATCATATTCCTAAAAGTGTTAGTTTTTCACAAAGCTACCTTTTTAGCTACTTGCCCTCGGTAGATGAAAATGGGTTTGCATCTCCTACATGTGTTTGATGTTTGTTTGGGTTTTTTTTCCTCCCTTTAAAAAACCAATTTTTGCGATCGTGCTTAAGGCAAGAGGCTTTCCCCACAGCATGAACTTAATGAAAACCACTGTAAATGCTAGTACAACCCATATATTTGCTGAGCTGTCTTTCTGTGGCCATTGGCTATAGCCCGAATATCGATGGAACCAGGAGACATCCAAAACTGAGGTTTTCAGTCCCTTCATGTGTGTTCATCCAACCATCCCCCACCACAGCCCTGTGTGTGAGACCAAGTCTGTCCCCCACACAGGAGAAGCCAGCAAAGGGCAGATATGGGGGGCATGGCACAGGGGGTAGATGCAACCCATTCTTCCCTACTGACGTCCTCTGCCCAGGTGCCCTGCGTTGCCCAACAGAGGCTCTCTGAACCCCCATGGCTTTGCCCTTCCTCTGGTCTCCACACTGATATAGACACTGATGAAGGATCAGGTCTTCTGACAGCTGAGCACTTTCTTATTGTTGTAAGAGTGTCTGAGGGACTGAGGAAACATGCAATGTTTTTGCTTGTTTTGTTCTCCGGGTATGCATGTCATCCCATTGGTCCTTCCTTGACTGATGTCTCCTTTCTGACCTCGACTCTGAATGTCCCTGCACTCAGATCCAGGTCACTTCCCTCAGGTCAGGGCCTACTTGCTCAGGATATAAGCCTGGCCACCAGGGACCCCACAGTGCTCTGGATGGGGGTGGCAGGGGGGCGGGGTACAGGAAGAAGCAGGAAGTGCCTTTCATTTCGTAAATAAAGCACAGGACCACGGGCCCAGCTGGTTGAGCTTCACCCTCTGAGCAAGCAGAGGGAGCACACCCATTCCTTTCTATAGCACTCCTCTTCACCAACGCCCACACTTGAATAAAAGGAGCTGTCGCTTGTAGCTACTTAATGACTCATGGAGACAGAGAACAACTCAGTGTGGTGGGGAGGCGTCCAGGCTTTGAAGTCAGAAAGATCTGGACTGGAATCTTGGCTCTGGCCAGTTCACCACTGTTTGGCCATGACCTTCAACCTGTCTGATACTCAGATCCCTGTGTGTAAAATGGGAGCTCTTAAAACTCACATGGCAGAGTTGTGATAAGGACTAAATTAGATAATACATGGAAAAGCCACTGGAATTGAAATAGGAAAAGATCCAAATCAGGGCCTGGAAGTAATTTGGTAAAATGAGGTGAGATTGATGGCTCAACCTGGGGGATCTCCCTAATCACATGGAAGACCTGCCCCTCCCCCCACAACCTTCACTCCCACCACAGATGGATCTGAGAGGCAAAAACCCAAATATGGAAAAGGGACCAAGAGATACCCTTCCCAAGAGAGACTAGATTCTTAGAAGCTTTAGGAAATTACTAGCTTCTCTCCAAATGGAAATAGGACAATGACCCAAAAGACCCAGTGCAAAGAGCAATGCTAAGAAGAGTGGGTACAGATGGGGAGAGTCAAGCCTTTGGGACAACCTAAAAGACCCTCCAACATTCTGAGTTCTGTGCTTTGAGGGGCTTGCCCTACTGAGTTTTAGTACTGTCACCTGATTGCACTGTCCCCTACCATGCTGTCACTCTGGTTCTCATCTAGATGGAATGAGGAAGATGGATAAGGAAAAAAAAAAAAAAAGAAACTATTGAGAAGAAGGAAAGATGTCTGGACTGGAGGCCAACTTGAGAAGTCCCCACTCTGAGTTCAGAAGAGAGGCATCTAAGGTTTACTCTCCACAATTCAAGCTTTCAAATATTTCCCCCCCAAGTCAACAAGACAGTCCTCGGATCTGGGCTTCAGAGGTTGCTAGGATGCTTGGGGTCAGGAAACACAAGTGGCCAGTTGTAACTGGTGCCTGTACAGCCCTTCATTCTGCAAGAGCCACAGGAAACCAACCAATAGGGGCGCTTTCCTTTCTGTCTTTGGTGATGGAAGGTGTGGTATATGTGTGTGTGTATGTGAGAATGAGAGAGAGAAAGAGAAATAGAGCGAGAGAGAAAGAGAGAGAGTGCGCTTTTCTTACAAGATTTGGACAAGGCTCCTGAAAGAGGAAAATGCCTGAGCACCAGGGAAGAACCTGAGACTGCTCGGCCCCCCACCCCCGCTGACTCAGACCACTAGACTGCACTTGTCTCTGGGGCTGATAAGCATCACTTGGGAGGCCCGGGCCCTGCCGAAGCACTTCAGAGAACGGAATGGCTGGCATGGCCCGGGGCAGTGGGGTGTGAAGCAACGGCCCGGCCCGTAGGCCAGCCAGCACCGGTTGCTCAGAAATATTTTGCAGCTCATCCCAAGCCTGTCGGCCATCACTCAGCAGAGGTCATTCTGCCCACCAGAGATGGATCACATCACCTTTGTACAGAGAACGACATTCCAGAAGCGAAAGGTGTTGTAATGTACTTCCTAAGGGGAATTTTTTCCTCTCTGACTTCATTTGGGAAGCTTTGAAAGAACTTAACCTTTACGCAAGTGTTGGCCAGGGAACAGTATGGTCGATGAATGCTGATAGAGACAGCACATATCTCAAGCGATTTCACACACACTATGTCATCGGGCCAGTCAAAAATTTCTGCCTTTCCTTTCTTGTTCTCTAATTGGGGAAGCTAAGCAGGAGCAATGGAGACTTGCCTAGGCTCACAGAACTGGAAACAGAGTCCCTGGGCTTCCACATGGGACAGTTTGTTCCTCCCTTGCCACTGTGGATTGCGGAATGTGTTTCCACGAGAAACGCAAGGGCTCTGGAGTGTCTCTGAGCATTCAGAGCTTACTGGGGGAAAGTTCTCCTGCTTCTGGGTGTGTATTTCCTTCGGTCCCCCAGGGGTCACTGAGAAGGACAGCTGAAATTTCCCTATTGCTGTGGGTACATGTTTGGCCTTTTAAAAGACACTTCCTGTTAATAAATGATATTTGATAATTACTTTTTGAAGTTGATCAGAGGGCTACCCTCTAAGCCTGGTGGGTAAGGCTTCTTCAACTGCAGAGTAAAACCATCTTCAAAAATGGGGAAGAAAGAAGGCCCTGTTAATGGGCCTGTTGTGTTACCCAAGAGACCCTTAGTGCAAAGAACGAGTCTGGCAATGGAAGCGGAAGATCTCAAACCACTAATGCACTAAGCTAAGGGTGAGATACACTTTGTCTTCTCCTTTCAAAATTGTGCTAACAGTGTGTGGGGGGTCTGCCCACAGGAGGAACTGGCAGTGGGGTTCAGGAGGGCTGCCAAGGTCTCTACCCCTTACCACCCATTCCCAAACAATGCAGAGGTTGGAGTCCATATTTTAAGGCTTGGACCTCCAACTCCAGTGACCCGAGGGCAAAATGCTGACACCCACCCACCGTCTCAATCTAAAGCATGAGTCAAAACGCTTTGGCCCTGTTTCTTTTGATCTAATCAGGCTTCAAATCCCTGTGCCAATGTCCATCATCACCAGGAAAGCTGTGGAATGCTCCTATTATGCCTAACAACAAGCCCACCCCCCTCCCCGTGCCCATTCACCCCAGAAAATGACGAAAAAAGGGGTCAGGAAGAAGACTTAGCAGAGGAGAAAAGTGTGTTATAAAGAAGAAAGTGACAGCTACACAGGAAGGGCTCGGATTTGAAACTGAATTATGAGTTGAGAGATTGTTTCCTTTCCTCCTATTTTCGTACTATCTTTCTCCTTCCTCCCACTAGATGCCAAGGTCTCTTCTTCCCTCCCCTTCCCAAGCCAGGGAAAGAGCAACTCCATCTGGACAGAAAATAAGGCAGAAGAAGTCTTAAGTATCCAAGAGGGGACAGATCTGATGAATCTCAGGCCCAGTCAAGCCAGGGTCCGGCCACTTCCTCACCTCCCAAGAGCCCACATGATGGGACAAAACCTCCCAGGGGCCAATGCCAGCTTCCTCCATAGCTCTGCAACCCCTCCTCCCCAAGCTAGCAGGATCCTGGGAAAGGGGCAAGACCCATCCTGATGGGGCTCTTCAGCAGAGAACTCTTGAAGGAGAACAGCTCGTAGGGGGAAGGCAAGGCAGCACGGCAGGCAGGGGCTGGAGGAAGAGGGGCCGAGTGTTGATAGAAGCCCCGTGTGAACCAAGGAGACGTCATTCTCCCACCAGCCGGGAAATGCACCTGTGTGTCTGCACAGGGGCTGGGTCAGATCTCCCTTGGAGGATGGCTGTTTACCAAGGCCTGAGGCTCCAGGCCTACCTTAGGGAAGCAGGGCTGGGTGCTGCTGGTGCTGTTTTGTTTTGTTTTAAATGTTTCCAGTTCTGACTTAAAAAAAAAAAGAAAAAATGGAGGTGGCAGTTGGAAAAGCCTGAAGCACTTTCATAGCAATTATCCTAAACAGTTAGATGGTGTCTATTAATTGCAAATGGTTGCTTTTTTTTTTCCCCATCTCAAAAAGAAAACAATATGCCACTGTTTAAACACCATAAAGGGCTTGACGCTTGTTCCTGGGAGAAGTTCCTGAGGTTCAGAAGCACCCTCTGAATTCCTCAAAAGGGCCCTACCTGGCTACAGGAAATGGTTCCAGAGGCTGCAACCGTGGCTGGGCCCGAGCCCCCTAATCAAGGCGCGTGGAACGTGCCCCCCGGGAAGAGCCGTCTCCTTCCTCCCTCCCATAACTTAAAGGCAAGTCCACACCTGCACACGTCTCAGGGCGAGGGACACAAGGCCACCCCCACCCACCTAATTCCCAATCCCTCAACTAGGAAACTCGGGGCCTAAGGTGCCCTCAGGCAGGCCAGCGGCGTGATGAAATGGCCAGTCATTATGGAGTCCCTCCCAGTCTCCGGAGAAGGACTTACCTTACTCTGCTTTCTGTCCAGATAGAACTGGTGTTGGCTAATGGCCATAGCCCAGATGGACTTGATCAAAGCTGGACATGCGTACCACGTATGCACCGCAATGCCACTGTGTCCAAACGTCCTCCTCGTCACTGAAGCCCTGGGACCACAAGAATCACAAGGTTCAACCGTGTCAATGATGCGGAACTCCAGGGACCGGTCAACAGCTTTTACTGAGAACCCAAGGGACCTAAAAGCCCTTGCATAAATGGACAGAGGAGCGTACACACATGCAAATACATACACACACACACACACACACACACACACACACATACTTAGGGAAACTAACTGGCAAAGGCCATCTTTTTAATTTTTTAATAAAAATTGCATTTTAACCATTCATCAGTCAATGGACATTTGGGCTCTTTCCACAATTTGGCTCTTGTGGACACTGCTGCTATAAACACTGGGGTACATGGGTCCCTTCAAATCAGCATTTTTGTGTCCTTGGGATAAGTAGCTAGCAGTGCATTTGCTGGATCACAGGGTAGATCTATTTTTAGCTTTTTTAGGAACCTCCATACTATTCCAGAGTGGCTATACCAGTTCTCATTCCCGCCAACAGTATAAGAGGGTTCCCTTTCTCCATATCCTCACCAATACCTAGGTTTCCAGAATTGTTAATTTTAGGTATTCTGACAGGTGTGATGTAATATCTCATTGTGGCTCTGATTTACATTTCACTGATGAGCGATGGTGAGCATCTCTTCATGTGTCTGTTGGCCATCTGGATGTCTGCTTCGGAAAAGTGTCCATTCATGTCTTCTGCCCATTTCTTAACTGGATTATTTGGTTGTATTTCTTTATATATTTCAGAAACTAACCCTTTATCTGATATGTTGTTTGCAAGTACATTCTCCCATTCCTTCAGTTGCCTTTCACTTTTGTTGATTATTTCCTTCACTGCGCTTTAGTTTTTTATTTTGATGAGGTTCCAATAGTTCCTTTTTGCTTTTCTCTTGGCTCCTTATATAATGGAGTATTACTTGGTGATTAAAAAAAAAAAAGAAATCTTGCCATTTGCAACAGTGCGGATGGAACTAGAGTGTATTATGCTAAGTGAGGTAAGTCAGAGAAAGAAATATATCATATGACTTCACTCACAGGTGGAATTTAAGAAACAAAACAGATGAAGAGAGAGGAAGGGAGGGAAAAAATAAGATAAAACAGAGAGGGAAGCAAGCCACTAAGAGGCTCTGAGAGTAGAGAACAATCGGAGGCTGGAAGGGAGCTGGGTGAGGGGTGGGCTATAAGGGTGATGGGCATTAAAGGAGGGCTCTTGGGATAAACCCCAGGTGTTGCGTGTGGGTCATAAAATCACTGGATTCTGTTCCTGAAACCAGTGCTGCACTCAATGCTAGCTCGAATTTAAACTGAAAAAATTCTATTTCGGGTGTACAAGAGGATTTGATACACATACACATAGTGAAATGATTAGTACTCTCAAGCTAATGAACATAGATCATGACTTCATTTATCTGTCTCCAGAGCCCCTGAGATCTACTCTCTTTGTTCATTTCCAGGATTCAGTAGAGCATCATTAACTAGAGTCCCCACGCTGTAGCTTAGCTCCGTGGGCTTACTCGTCCTACATAACCACAACTTTGTACGTCGGACCAACATCCCCTCGTTTCCTCTCTTCCCCGGTCCCGGGAACCACCCTTCTACTCTCTGCTTCTACATATTTGACTTTTGAGAGTCTACATATGCATGAGATCATGCAGTTCTTTTTTTTTCCCCCCGTGTCTGGCTTATTTCACTTCGCATAATGTCCTCCATGTCCACCCACACGGCTGCCAAAGGCAGGATGGCCTCCTTTCTTATGGGTGAATAATACTCCGTTGTATATACACACATCACCATGTCTTTATCTGCTCATCCCTCTGTGAACACTCAGGTTGTTTCCATATTTTGGCTATCATGAATAATGCTATTCTTTTTATTTACTGGCTCCTTAGGGTTCAGAATTTCCAAGCCTCTGTCTTGTCTGGGATAAGATGGGCCATTCAAGGTCACTGGACAGTCCTTTCTGAGCTTCAGCTCCTGGCGCTGGGCCAAGACAAACTTCAGAAACAGGAAAAGCCTTTGACAACGTCCTTTATTAAGGCAATACTGCCTATGGTGAAGGATAAGTAAATTCTGTTCTAATCACCAAGGCCACAGCCTGTGGGACGTCCCGAGGGAGTCTGGACTTCTCACACTGCTCTAACTCAGTGTTCCTTGAAAGAGCTGGTTATCCATTTCAAATTCAGTCAGCTGGCAGGCTGGGTATAAAGAGAGAGCCATGGTAGAAAGCAGTCTAGCCCATCTTCCACATTATCCCCACCAACACACACACATTTATGGAGCAGATAAGGCATAAATCTGGGGTACACAGAGGTGATCAGATGGTAACAAGTAGGAAATGTGGGTCCCACATAATTTGCCACAGCCATGGTGTTGGGGGGAAAAAATAGTGACAGGATCATGCTTTCTGTGAAGTGTATTCCCTAGGCTAGGCAGATGATTTTGCAAATGAAATCGGAGAATGCGTTTGCATGCGCGCGTGTGTGCGCGCGTGTGCACACACATGCTCACATGCACACAGGGCAAGGTGCTGGGGTGGGGGCTGGGTATCTGATGTGAACATCAGAAAAGAAGAGTGTTCTTAGGTTTAAGATATCTAATTTTTATCTATTTATTTATTTGACAGAGAAAGATCACAAGTAGGCAGAGAGGCAGGCAGAGAGAGAGGGGGAAGCAGGCTCCCCGCTGAGCAGAGAGCCTGATGTGGGGCTTGATCCCAGGACCCTGGGATCATGACCTGAGCCGAAGGGAGGCTTTAACCCACTGAGCCCAGGTGCCCCTAAGATATCTAATTTAGAAGAAACTCTCAAATAATCATTTTTTTAATGACACATTTTCCCTGGCAGAAAATCTAGAGCTGTTCCCATGATTTTCTCTCGGGGGCTAAAGACCAAAAAGACGGTCTTCTTCAGACCCACTTTTAGGGAAAATCTCAAATCTGGCGCTCATTACTGCTACTGATGCTAGGCACAGTAATTTAGTTAAAAGTCAGGAGAAAAGGCCAGCTCTGAGAGAGAACACAGTTGAAGATAAAGAGGAAGGAGTCAGCAAGAGTTAGGAGCAGCAGCCCCACAGGTCTCTGGGTAAGCAAAAAGTAACTGAGCAGGGCTCCTACGTTGGCTTCTACACCCACGGTGGCTCCTGGGAGGAAGTGTTATCTTTTCTCCCTGAAAAGCCGAATTAGAAAGGAAAAGTAAGGAGCGCCCAGGTGGCTCAGTGGGTTAAAGCCTCTTACTTCAGGTCAGGTCATGATCCCAGGGTCCTGGGATGGAGTCCCGCCTCAGGTTCCCTGCTCAGGAGGGAGCCTGTTTCCTGCCTCTCGGCCTACCTGTGATCTCTGTTAAATAAATAAATAAATAAAATCCTTTAAAAAAAAAAAAAAGAAAAGAAAGGAAAAGTAACTGGGAGTGTGTCTGAGTGAGAGCATGAGTAGGTAGAGGCCAGGTGCTTGGCCTGTAAGGAAGGCAAGGGAAGAAGTGTTCAGGGGCTGGCCAGGTCTGGAAGGTTCTGCTGGAAACCATACCAGACACTGAGTCTTCTCCTGCTCCATTAGTAATCTATCTCTTCTCCACATCTTCCCCTTCAGGCTCTTCCCAGCCCACCAACTTCTGTTTTGCCTAAACCTTAGAAACGGAAGATTTGCCAAGTTCAGGGAACCACAGAATCCATGTGGGTATCGAGTTAAGGGGTCTAAGGTTACCTTCTATGGTCCTACCTGGGACCGGCGATCAAGGACACACCCTCTGCCTGGGCTGATGCCCCGTCCCTACTGTGTCCCATCGATGGCCCCTTTAGGACAGGATCCTGTTCCGTACTTGCTCTCCGTCACTCTGGTTCAGACCCCCTTTCCTGGCTGGGACCGCCCCAACGTAGAGTCAACCAGACTCGTCTTCCCTGCTCCAAACAAACCTGGCAACAGCCGTGGGCATGGTGGTTATTGGAAGGAGCACCCTGCGGCCGTGGGAAGAGCGCTTGCTTGCTGCCGCGGGAGGGGAAACTCTCAGGGCAGAGCAAAGGCACTGTGCCAGCAGCAACCCGGTGCACACACGGAAAAGCTGTCTTTAAAGCATCAGGGCAGACACCATCCTGGCCTCCTTCCCCGCCTGCCCTGCTTTTAGGCTGACAGAGAGCTGTTTTCCTGGGGGAGAGGTGATCACACTCGGTGCTCCGCCAGCCTCCGGCACCTTCCTCCCCTCTTCTGACACCACCCAATGAAGCCTTCATCCCCACCAAGGGCCAACCTTCAGCCTGCAATCCTAGTCATGCTTTGGGGTTCAGCTCAGAATCTCTCCTCCTCAGGAACTTCCCCGACCAGCCCGGCTGCTGGCCACCTTCAGTATTTATGGCCGGTGCCCCCGGCCCCACACGCGGGCCCCAGTGTGTTGTGCTAAACACAGCAGGGATGCCGGTGGTTTGTGGAGCCAGGCTCCCTGGGTTGAAATCCTTTTTGGACCACTCTGCCAGCTTTTTACAACCTAGAGCAGATGATTTTGGTTCTTGTGTGCCTCAGTTTCCCCACATGTAGAATAGGAAGCTAGCAGTACCTCCTTCCTGTCCTGAGGCACAGCCCCTTAGATGACCCAGTCCCTGGGTTTCATCCTCTCAGGCAGCCCCTTTCTGCCTCTGACTCACTGGGCATCTCACTCTTGTCACAAAGAACTTTTCCTTCCCCTTGCGCTTCTGAGACTGGTCTGGTTCAGTTCGCCTGCAAAAGCCTGG
This sequence comes from Mustela putorius furo, assembly GCF_011764305.1. NCBI lineage: Eukaryota > Metazoa > Chordata > Mammalia > Carnivora > Mustelidae > Mustela > Mustela putorius. Next base: position 8,968,586 of record NW_025422060.1, read on the forward strand.
CTGGACTATTATTCTCAGCGTCTGCCTCACCCCCACAGGACCCTGCAGACGGCTTCCTGCTCTGCAGAGGCAGCAACTCCAGCCCGAGACACCCCCAAGGACCCCGAGAAATGCTGCACAAGTCGTTCCTCTGCTAACGTCACCGCCTTCATCTGATTGTGCAGACTGGGTCTCCACCATGTCCTGCACCTGCTGGTTGTGTGGGAACCGAGGGGCGTGGGCTGAGCCTTTCCCCTCCGCGAAGTGGCTGTGTCACGCAGATTACATGGCAGGGCAGGGTGGCCTGTCAGCCCTGCTGGGTTATCGCTGGCGGCAGGACCAGAGACACTGCCTCAGCTCAGCCCTCTGACTGGGGGGCCAGCATCCTGTTCTGAGAGCTCTCTGGGAGGCAAAGAGGCTTGTCTGGGCTGCTCAGAGGCCATGTGTGAGGGCGGCTGAGGCCACCTTCTCTCCGGCAGGCCAAGGCTGCGGCATCCATGGTACCTAAATGTCCTGTTGGCCCCTCTGTAGAGTCTGACTTTTCACCATCTTCCTAGGGCTACTTCGTAGTAAATCCTCTCTGAACCTCCTGAAAGCAATTTATCCTTAGGTGTCAGGCCCGTTTTCAGGGGATTTTGCTGCTGTTTCTGAGCTGCCTCTAAGTCCAGGACTGCCGGCAGACAAAGAGAGGAAAAGCAGCCAGTATGTGCCGCCCGAGAACCTTCCACGCAGGGCTTGCTGCATTCCAGACTGGGACCCTATTGTTTGGCATCTGACTTAGAGAGCACAGCTTTTTACACTCGTGCTCCCTGCGACACAATGTGAGGTGGGGAGAAAAAGAACTCTCACTTTCAACACCCACCCACAACACTAACCCCCCAAAATCACAGCTCGGGGAACCAAACAAGCTCACACTTTAGTTATAGCTTCCTTTCCATGCCAACCGTTCTCCCTGAAACATTCTCAGAAGCTCTGACAAGCTGTCCTTCAGACTCTCCTCTGGCACAGGCTTCCAAAAAGGACTCAGGCCACTGCCCGCTCAAGTGCCATCCATCTAAAACGCCCCGGCATGCCAAGACACCACACACGAACACCGAACACGTGTAGCCTGAGGAGATGATCTCAGAATTGCCAGTTCCTCTCATGCACACAGGCGTGCATGCACACGTGCACACACACCACACACACACACACACACACACACTCCCGCACACATGCAAAGCACACTTGGACCCACCGCATCTATCGACATATTTAGTACAAAACAAAGCTTCACCGTCAGATTGGAGGGCACTCCCCATGGGCAGCCGCCCTCTTCCCGCTCTCCGCTGCTCCCGAAAACGAACAATGACAGCATGAAAATAATAATACAAATAACATGCCGGCTGGACCACGCACTCCCAACAGAAAAGCACTTTCCTGGCTTACCTGCGGGGGTCATGAACTTCCACGGAAAACTTCTTCTCTCTGAAATACAGGTTTTCCAACTGCCTCCATTGGAATATCTGGACAGAAAACAATGTGGTTTACGTTCAGGAGTGCTTGGCTCAGGGCTCTCCTCCTCGCTTTGCTACTTAACTTCTACAGCTGGCAGCTTCCGTATCAAAGCAGAGACCGCACAGTTGTTTGCAAGCCCTCCGCCTCTTGGTGCAGAGAGAGAGAGAGAGAGAGACACACACACACACACACAGGCTGCTCTCCAATTCAAAACCCGGCAACGTGGGTGTGGATTTTCCTGCAGGTTTCTTAACGGGAACAAAACAAGTTCTTTGCAAGTTGTTCCCCTCTGCTTTACCTTTGTTGCTTTACCCAAGACCGTGCCCAGCTCCGCGGACTTTTCCCTCCAAAGACTGGGCGAGCGGGGGCGAGCGGGGGCGCTAGCAGGGCGAGCTGCGGAGTGGGGAGCAGGGGCGCGCTCAGAGGGGAGCGGGAGCCATCTGTGCGCAGCGCTGAACTGAGCTTCCTCCCTCCAGTGCTGAAATGGGAAGGCGGTCAAATTCCCAGCCTCCCATCGGGACTCCACTTCCTGCCCACTAATGTGTAAGAGCTCGGACTCGCCCAGGCGATCTGGCTCGGGAAGCTTCCCCGAGAAGGGCGGGGGCTGCTGGAACCTTATTTCGGGGCAGGCAACTCGAGATATCAATATGAGCTTGTCAAGCCCCTGCTTCTTTCCGCAGCACAAAGCAAATCCAGAGTCCGGCAACCGGCGGGACGCTGCCGCCAGGGGCTGGCTGCCATCAGAGAGGGGGAGGTCGAAATGAGGCCGTTTTGCAAAGTGGGAGGGAGCGAGTTCCTCCCACTGCCCAATGCGTGCCCTCGGGGTTCTGGTGGGCACTCCTCCTTGCACGAGGGAGCCTGTTAACAAGAAACTGCAGGGTCTGGGAGTGATTAGGGCAGCAGTTCCGAAGGGGGGTGGGGTCCTTTCATCGGAAGAAAAAGAAAGTTACTTAACCCTCTGGAAAATGTCAAAAGAGGTTAAAGTTATGTGCATACACATTTGTAGTTCTATTCTTTATGCTTCTGTTTGATGCATTCCGCAGAACCTTCTAAGCACCTAGAATCTGAGTTGATTTTGCCCAAAGTAGGGTAAAACGGGAATCCTGTGCTTCCTCCTCACCTTGGGAGCCCCGATGCCTCCCTGGGGTCTTCTCTCACTCATTGCATTGAGGCATGTGCTTTTTAGGGTCTCCTCCTAGCCTCCCCCACAACCCAGTCCTCTGGGCCGGGGCTCCTGACACTCCCTGACCTACTCCCGTTTTTTGCCTCCTAGAGATGGGATAGTGATTTCCCTGTGCCCTATCAACCCTGCCCTTCCAGACCCAGACACGCCCACTAGTCAGGTCTTGGCCAAAGGACTCCACCCCTTCGTGGAACTGGGCTGGAAGAAAACCTGCTCCAAGAACGGCTGCATTCTTTTCTTTTCAGGACCTGCTCTGCAGCATGTGACAATTATTTTGTCTGCGTAATAGGAAGGAGGTCATCTACTCTTAACGACTCTTTGGTCCACAGTTCAAAGACCATTTTGCTCTAAAGCCCAAGGAAAACTGTACTTCTCTTTTTCCTTTAGTGCTGGTTCCAAGCAAGCGGGTAGAGAGACATTCTCAAAGCAAGCAAGTGACCCAAAGCCCTACCTTGGCTCAGACAGCTGTGTGTGAGGTCACGGATGAAAGCTCACCTGAGCAGAGCCCATTACTCAAGTCACAGATCTGAGTCTCACGCTCCTGTTGGATGCTCTGCTAAGCTCAATCCCTCAATGAAATACCTTAAGTTCCTCCCTCACCAACCCCCTCCCCCGCTGTTAGATATTTATAGACATTCCACCTGAACTTTGCCAGACACAAAAACGCCCAACCTAACAGACCCCAGACACTGACCTCCTAGACCAGAGGTAGTAAGTCTATTGGATGCAGTGGCCAGGCACGCACGCTCTGGGGTCCAACTGCATTTGGGTGAATGCAGGGTCCCTGCATCTATGTTGTTTGACCATAGGCAAGCAGCAGCATCTCCTCCAGCCTGTTTCCCCAATAATGCCCTTCTAAGGTAGAAGCAACAGATCCTCAACATGCCATCAGCACAAAGGAAGTGCTCCAAGAACTTAGATCTTAGTGTGATTCCTAATTGTTCTTATGTCTTCCAAATCCTGGCAAATAACAGAAACACCAAAATAATTTTTTTCTTAAATTTCCGAACTCAAGATCTGACATCAGTGTTTAAGAAAAATAAAATGTGATTATTCGCATGCTGGAAATCCTCGACTGAAGTGTGTAGAATTATTCCCCTGACCCCTTCTCCCATCCCTCTCTGAAAAATGCTGTGGATGGCAGCTGGCTATTCCCTCAGCGGGACCCTCAGCCCCACGCCGCACCCATCTTGGCTATGACTGGCTTCACGGGCGTGTGCCATATGCTCCGCAGAGCCCCGCACTTGGTTTGGTGTCCTCCTGTTTCCCTCCCACTAAGTTTTGATCAAGCGGCCCCACAAATTCTATCATTGGTCCCAGTCTTTGGTCCTGGCTGGTGCTCAGGTCACAGGCTCGGTGCCGGACTGGGCCACACTTAGGTCAGGTGCCTTCTCTGAATCTGATGGGTGCCTCCAGGGCTTTCTCCTCCTGGTCACAAGGAAAGAAAACAAACCTGGCGCTTTGGAACACCTCACCTGGGTTTTTGTGTGAAGCCCCTCCTGCCAGGTGGAGTAGCTGAGAGAGGAGAGCCCTTGCTCAGAGGGCTTGGCTCCCCGTCACCTCCTCCGTCCTGCTCCTCGAAAAGCAGAAGGCAAGCTGAGCCTCAGCTGTGGTCCCTGGCGGCCTGGTTCCTAGCATCTCTTTAGGAGGCTCTGTGCTCATGGACATTTTCTAATAAGGGACAGGGCACGGGCTCTCCTTCAAGTCTGCTCTAAGCAGGGAGCTCGTTTGCAAATCAAACCCTGGGAAGGGTGCGTGGGAGTGAGGTGAATGATGGACAATTTTTTAGGAAAGAATTCCACTGGGCCATTAGCAGGGTCCCAGGAGCAGAAGAAGAGGATGTGCTCATGGAGGAACATGAGCCTGATCCTTTTCGCCTCACACAGGGGGTACTGGGAAGGCTGGGGGCCCGGGTACAAAGGCAGCTCACATCTCTCCACCTCCCCCGGCCTCCCTGAGCATGCAGGCAGCTGCTGGCCACTAGGACTGACAGTTCAAGCAGCGAGCAAACAGAAGCTTTTCGAGCTTGCCTCCTCTCTGTTAACAGGGTCCATGAGGCGCCGTTGTGCTGGTTTTGGAGGCGGCCCCAGATCATCCATGTCATTTCAGAGAGCCTCTCTGGCTTGTTGCAGCTGTCCTAACCCAGCTCCCAGCTAGAGCCATCAATGAGCTTTGTGAGTCCACACAAAGACACACACACACAGACGATCACCACCGCCTGGTTATTCCCTTATGATTTTGCATGACTTAGGCCCATGAAGCTAATTAAAAGCTAACATACTGATTTATCAATAATTAAAGGATTTATTAATTAATACCTATTAAATCAGGCCTTTCTAATGCACCTGGGCATCTTTAAAGCTCTGCAAACATCACATCTTTGATCTTCCAGCACCCCCCGAGGAGAACCAGTGGGAAATTTTCTTCTTGGGGAAAGTGAGGCCCAGAGAGATTAAGGGGCGCTGCCTAAGGCCACACAGCGAGTCAGGGAAGGAACCAGAAGCAGGAATCAAGGGCACCTGGCCCATTACTCTACGCTCCCGTCCACATGGGCCCACCAATTAGTGGGAACAGCTCTTACTTACTAATGGCTGGTTAACTTTATGGGCGGAATTATTTTTACAAATGAGCAACAATGGGACTGTCAGGAGGAAGTATAAAACCAAGTCTGTGCGTCCTACCCAGTGGCTTTTCTTTCCTGTTTTTTTTTTTTAAAGAATTTTATTTATTTGACAGAGAGAGATTACAAGTAGGCAGAGAGGCAGGCAGAGAGAGAGGAGGAAGCAGGCTCCCCGCTGAGCAGAGAGCCCGATGCGGGGCTCGATCCCAGGACCCTGGGATCATGACCTGAGCCGAAGGCAGAGGCTTTAACCCACTGAGCCACCCAGGCGCCCCTCTTTCCTGTTTTGGTACATAACAAATACTACTTCTTTATCCTCTTAGAGACCCGGATTCCTCTGGTTTCCTATACAGCAAAGCCTCGTCGCATTGCAGCGGCTCATGAAGGACTAACAGCCAACAAGAACCGGGAGTAAGAACGGCCTTAATCACGGGGCCTGCCTTAAAAATAAAGACTTGGAGGGGGCGCCTGGGTGGCTCAGTGGGTTAAAGCCTCTGCCTTCAGCTCAGGTCATGATCCCAGGGTCCTGGGATCGAGCCCCACATCGGGCTCTCTGCTCGGCAGGGAGCCTGCTTCCTCCTCTCTCTGCCTGCCTCTCTGCCTACTTGTGATCTCTGTTTGTCAAATAAATAAAATATTAAAAAAAAAAAAAAGACTTGGAGAAACTGTCCAGTGGTGGCTTCACTGACATGGTGTTTGTCACCCTTGAGGGGACCACAGTGGGTACCAGACGTGGTTTGTAGTTTTTGCCCCAGACAGGTGACTCCCAAGTGATGACAGGTCCTCCACTCTTACCTTCTAATGTAGAGAAGAGGAGCAGAGAGACATTTATCCACGGAGAGCAAACAAGAGCGGCTAATACATACCGCCTTTGAGCCCTGAGGGTCACTGTGTCCCCTATATACAGTTCATGAGCAGACCTGGATACTGGATCCTATTAGCAAGTGTGCTGGATTCCCACATCCTGTGTATCACTGAAGTTTGGCGCAGAAAACAGCTACGGTCCCCGCCCCCCACAAGCCCTGTTCCTTGTGGGTGGGGGAAGGCATAGCAGGGCCAAGTGTTTACAGAGTGCCGGAACAACACATGAGTGGTGGACGAGCTCTCGCCATGATGGCACATAAAGGCCTGACAGGAAGCTCGTTTTAATGGCTCTGATTCTTGACCAGGACTTCGGGGAGCCTGTCTTCCTCCTGTCCCTGAGGCTGAGTCACCAAGCCTCTTAATGACCTCTGAGTAACTTCCTGCTTCTCCTGGGGTGGGAGGGGGGCACTGGACAAAAATTCCAGCAGCCATCTGCTCCTGTGTCCTCCTTCCACGGATAAAGCAAGCCCAGTGGAGAGAGGTTAGGGGCCAGGCGGAGGTTAAATAAGCAACTGATGTCAAGACTCATCGTGGGACTGGGTTGTCCTGGGCTCTTTCTAACACACCGGGAAGACCTGATCATGAGCAGGAACCACACTGTTGCGAGCCAATGGGCAAGGAAATGATCGGAAATGATCCCTTCTTCAAAGGCAGCGTCAAGATCCCACATCCTTTCCAAGCATCAGCAAAGAGTTCTCTTACAAAAAGAGTGAGACTCGCAGCCAGGAATAATCTCCAAGCTCAGAATGAAACAAACAAACTAGAAAACTCACTTCCTTGTTTCATTTCTGCTCTGTTCACCTTCCAGGAGGAGGGCTGTCACTCACAACTTGGTGGGCTCACACCATCTACCAGGGTTTGTGTGTCTTAATAGCAATTGCATAAGGATTCAATATATTTTACTTTGTGCTTAAAGAAGAGAGCAGAGGCCCTGGGCTTTTAGGCCATCTCTTATCCTTACCCCCACTCCCATCTTCCAAGAAGGGGGTGTCTGTTTTGTGCCAACCCACGTTAATAGGAAAGAGAAAGAACATGATGCCTAATGGGTGTCTGTATTTGTCAGGAGCTCACAATCTAGTTGGGAAGGTAAGTCAGACAAGGAGTAGACTGTAGAGCAATGACACAGCAATTGGCTTTGTGATGGAAAGCGAAATCGTCTACAGTTTCTAGCTTAGACTTCTCAAACTCTCCAGAGGCTCCGTGCTACCTTATTGAGATAGAGTTCCTGCTCCTGCCTCACATAATCAATCATGGCCATCATTTATTCTCCACTGTTTCAGTGTATCATTTTTAGGGGTGAGAACCCTGGTTTGGAAGTTGAGAGGCTTCATGATAGTCCTGACTCTCTGGGTCCCTCTCCATCCTAGCTGCCTTTACCATAAAACGGTGTGTGTGTGCACGCATAGGGACATTCCTAGATCTTAGGCACGGGCTAGAGGTCAGCACTGTAAATCCAGGGAGTGTCATAGGGCTACTCCTTGGAATTTAAAAATAAAGTTGCTTGGCTTAAACACTTCCTACTTCTGAGTAACACGGACTAAAAGATGGTTTTTAAAGCCACATTGTCTACCACTCACTGGCTGTGTATTCTGGTGATGTCATGTCTTTGGGTCTTAGATTTCTCATCTTTGAAATACGACTAATAAGTTGGGTTTTTTTTCCCATAGAGCTGTTGTATTAATGTATTAATATATATACTATATATAGCCAAAAGCTGTGCCCAGTACCAGCACTCAAAAATACTAGCTATCATTATGTTCTCTCTGTTCCATCATTTACACACCAGTGTTAGTCTTCATGTCAAAATACAGTTCTGAACACATAGTAGCCCAAGGTACAGGTTATGTAATTTTTTTTTTTTTTTTTTTAAAGAGATGGCTAACATGGTGACATGGGCCTTCTAAAAACTGTTTTGTCTTACTTGGATTTTTCACAATGCAATCATTGGCCTAACCGGGGCTCTTGTTCATTGCCTTTCGGTTGGCGTTTGCTATATTCTCTTTGGGATCCTTGGTTCCAGTTATCCAGCCAATTCCTAGGTCCACTACAATTCTGACCAGAGTCAGCTTGACCTGTTATCTCAAAACATTCACCCTGGGAAGAAGGCATCTTACCATAATCCGGCTCAGTAGTCCGTGCAACAGAGTTCGTTGGGAACCAAATCAGGCCCTCCAACTTAATAAACTAGGTCCACAGATCATGAGCTTAGGAAGTGAAGAGGAGTATGGCCTTTGTTACCTGCACTGAAGGAGGGCTCCTTGACCGCTATCTTCTTCTGAGAAAGCCACATATCCAGCAAGGAAAACAATGGCTAATTTTTCTCAGTAGACGTAATGGAATCAAGATGTCCCCCCAGCTGGCTGCCTACTCCTCACTGTCAGACTCCACAAGCTCTGAACTGATTTAGTTAATTCAGTGACAGATGCCCAGAGCACCAGGCCTTGACCCTTTAATGGATGACCTCTTTTTAACCCATCAGAAACCTCTTAGCTTCCTTTGGCTTAAGAGTCATTACTCAGGGCAGAGAGAGAAAGAGGGTCAACAAGTACTTAACAGGCCCAGAGAAACAGGCCACTTTTTTCCCCTGACTGGACTACACGGCCTTTTATTTTTCTCCCTGGGCAGGGGGGAACATCTCTATTATCTTCTTGAGTGTACTTTGGCCTTTCTTCTAGAAAGACCTTACCAGAAATCTCTGGCAAATGTAAAAGCTTTAAAGGAAGCTCAAAGTGTTTTTCCTTCTTATCCTTGGCCTCGTGATGATCTTTCTTCCCTCCTCAGAGTGTGCTTCTGGGGGATGCTGCAGGGTTAGCGTTGAATGGAGAAGTTGGCCCGTGATTCTTGATATCTGGGTCTAGATTTGCTGTCTTTCTCTCGCTCTTATCTTAAGCAATGAGCGCTATGGCCCAGTTTTGTGCGGGTCAACGTGAGCTCCAGGCTTTCCTTTAAAAAGCCTTCAAGGCTTGGGGTTGTGGCGGGGGTGAGGGGAATGGGTTAAGCAGGAGACGGGGACGAAGGAGTGCGCTTGTCGCAATGAGCACGTGGTGATGTAAGTTAGTGCTAACTTACTAGATGGTACACCTGAAACTAATATTACACTTACGAAATGAAAATAAAAACTTAAAAAAACAATCCTTCAAGGCTAATCACACCTGCCCTGACTTCTTTCAATGGGAAGCCTCATGCAGGGAATTAAGGTGACATCTGGCACATCTAGAGGGAAAATGATGAGCACCTTCACCTGGAATGGCAAAGACCTCTGGATGGCCGTGAAGGGGTTTTGGTTGCTCTGGGGGAAAACCTGTGTTTTTCTCTTGGGGGCGGGGACAGGGGATGGCTGTCATCAGTCCTCTTATGCCTGGTGGCTCTGTCCGGAGGTGTGGCCTCACAGTAACCCCTGATTTCACAGGTGGAAGCCACTGGACTCCATGAAGATGGGGACAGGATAGAGAACAGGTTGGCAAGCACTTCTCCATGAAAGAAAGGTAGACTCTCACAACTAGAACCCTAAAAAAAAGCTTAAATGACAGTCCTCTACCTTTAAAAAAATTAGTAAGGCAGCCAAGGGCTCTTTGGGAGTAATTAAGAGCAGCTCATGTACACCTCAGGCTTCCAGAGTTGGCCGATCCCCCGGGAGGGGGAAGGTCTTGCAGACTGAGGTTTTCGTGGGCTCTAGGAGGGAAGCAGTCGGCTGCCGAGACCTCAGGTGTGAGCTCCGAGCCCTTCTGGCGGGATGCATCCCAGAGCGGCAGCCGAGCAGGCACGGGACCAGGACTTGGCAGGCTGCTTTCCGAGGCAGGCTGCAGCTGAGAACACTTGTGGTCTTACAGTGGGGACTGCAGCCAGCGGAGGTCAGCGACTGCCCCACTCCAGCTGCTGGAGGGTCCGGCCCCTCCCCTGGATGGAGGCATGGAGGGGCCCGGGCTGAGCTGCCGCCGTTTGCTGGAGCAGTTTTGTTTCTGTGCCTCTGTGTTTTTTCCCCCAGAAAGGAGGTTTCCTCTAGGAACCTCCTCTCTTCCTCTAGATTTTCTCTCTCCAGAAGGACTGGTCCTATTTTATAAAAATATTTTTTTATCTCCTCTTCCTTAGATTCTGAAGTGTGCAGGTCAGTTCGGGGAACTATGCGTTTAGGGGAGGTGAGGGGAGCCAAGGAGGAAACGGACACTTGGACTCAGCAGCCAGCGCTCCCTGGGGCTTCCCCAGCCCCCAGCCCATTCTCTGGGACATTCACGGGAGTATTTCTGCCAAAGCAAGGACCATCCTGTATCACAATGGTCTTTTTTCCCCACAAATGTCTTCTCTACCAAGCTGTAAGCCTCCTGAGCGAAAGTTCCTGGCACCTAACACAGTGCCCGAGGCTTATCAGGCACTCAAAAATGGTCTGTCGGGATGGTGAAGTTTTTGAAGTAGGTATTATGGCAATGGAAGCTCAGAGAGGTTAAGTCACTTTCTCAAAGTCACACAGGTACTAAATGATGGGAGCTAGGATCTGAACCACACTGTGAAGAACTGAAGGGTTGGACCTAGACATCCGCTTACAAGTAGAGCTCTCAATGGGAAGGCCTATGGCAACAGGGAAGTGGCAGTGAGGGCCAGCCCCAAGAGCCACAACCCAGGAACCACAGCCCTTCCCCCTTCCTGGTAGCCCTGCCTGAGCTCAACTCTATTCCACAGGCAACCGGGGGCATCTATGGTCGCGAGGTCCATCTGGACCTCGCCAGACCTGAAGAGACACCCACAACTCATTCTGCCTACAAACTGTCTGAAGTCAGCTGGAGGCTCCTTGTGAGGCTCCCCGCCCCCATCGTAGGGTCTTCTACCCCACCCGCAGGCACCCACGTGAAGCCCCAGAGAGCTGGGTCTGAGGGCCTCATGACCGCGTTCTGGCTGTGCCAGCATTCAGGGTTCAACAGGCTCACACTTTCAGGAAGGTGAGGTTAGCCTGGGTTTCCCCTTAGAATCACGCTCATTAAGTAAAAACACAATCTCACAGAACTCCCTGAATATCATATGGCTCAGCAGAAATGAGCTGCTAAGGTCCCCCCAAGACAAAGGGAAGGTTACTGGAATCAACAAACAGGGTTTCCAAGCAGAGGGTTTCCTGTCCTGCCTGAGAAAGAAAAGGCATCCAGACCCGCCAGCTTGGCTCATGGCCCTGTAGGAATTCAGTGACACACCCCACATGTCCCAGGACCGTTAGCTTTTTGGGTCCTTTTGGTGCAAGAGACAGAAGAATAAAATCGAGGGATGGTCCAGATGGAAGGAACTCCTTATGCTTTCATCATCCCATCAATAAGCCTAACGTGTGAAAACGCTGGTGCCTCCCTCCTCCCTTCCTCTTGCTTCTAATGGGCTCCTGCTCACTGGAGTCTTCAAACCCTGCCTTACAGGGGTGACGTGCTTGTCGTGATGTCCACGAGGCCAGTGCAGGTGGACACGTCCCCATGACTGGCGGTGGGACACAACACGCTAATGCTCGGCTCTGCTTTCACTCGCTGAGCAGCTGTTTATGGAGAAGCTATCATGAGTCAGGCACTGGGCTAGGCAGCACACAGGCAGTACTGGGGAGAAAAAAAGAAAGAGAAAAATCTCTACATTTTTCTGAGGGGGGAGGTAGGCAAATAAAACTACACAGTAAGGAAGGCGGAGCAAAACAGGTTCCAACGATGAACAGAAAGACGATAGGATGAGAGCTAGTAAGGCGGCTAGGGGAAGGCATCACTGAGCCACCACTGGAGTCCTTTCAGAAGGAAACTAGGAGGTGAGTCATTTGCCCTAGGAGAGGATATGGGGAACACAAAGGCCCACGGGCACCACTGGTGGGGGCCGGTGTGTTTGCTACAGTAATGCAGAAAATATGGAAGGAAACATCAGACGACAACAAAATATCCTTCAGCCATAAAGAGGAATGAACTCCTAATTCATACTACATAACACAAGGACCCTTGAAAACATTCTAAGTGGAAGAAGCCAGACCCAAAGGACACAGATACTAGGATTCTACTCACACCAAATGTCTAGAAGAGGGGACTCCACAAGACAGAAAGTAGATTCAGGGGGCCTGGGACTTGGGAGATGACATGGGGAGGGACCAAGAGCTCTCTGTGGCTTTTCTACAAAAAATTGACCGGTTTGACTGGTCAATCCTAGTTTGGGTTAATCACAAATCACAGGATGCTCTTTGGCTAAAACTTCATAAAGCTAACTATTTCAAAGGAGCCTGCAGTCCAGGACAAAGGGCCCCTGATCGCAGGGGGCTCCCCTTCTCCATAAGAAGCACCACCGACCCGTCAGAAGGTTCTCCTACCAGGGCCGTCTGCTTGGAGTTACTGTGGTGGCTTCTGTGGGTGACAAAGGACCCTTCCCCCACCCGCCTCCAGCCTGACAACTCTGAGCTGTGAGGGTGAAGGCATCTGGGGAAGGGGGCGGGGTTGTTCTCCTCAACGGCTGCGGGACCTGTGGTGCGTCCCAGAGTTGGCTGGTGGGAAATCTGGTCAGGGAGCTGGTTTTTATGGTTTTTCAAGCCCCACAGCTGCAAGCATAAAATCAATGATGTACCTAAACACATTCACGTGTGCAGACATGTGGAGGCAGCTCCCTCAGCGGGGCTCCTAACGCCTCCCACAGCCAGGGCTGGGTTTGGGTTTCCAGTCAACAAGAGGCCTAAAGAGATGGGCATTCAGAGCCACTCTGGCTCTCTGCACCCCCAATAAAAGGCTGGGACAGAACATTCAGCACAAGGAAGCTGAGTCTGCTCTGTTCAGGGGGAGTCCATGAACCACATCTGATGCTAGCATACATCTAGCATTACATAACATCATTACATATACATTAACCATTTCTAGAATGATTGTAGGGATTGGTGAGGGGGCTTACAAAGTCCCACGGAGCCATCAGAAACACCTGTTGGTGATGCTGGGAAGAACTGGCTGGTCGGATGTCACGGGATTTCACCGGCCACGCCCCTCTAGAGTTGCCCCAGTTCTTGGCTCAACATAGGGTTGTGACAAGCTGTGCTGTGTGGGGGTGACAGTGCCCCAGCAGAGCAATGGCTCGGGATATGGAAATGGAAGCACCAGCTGAGGCTTTAAGATGATCTTTCTTTTCAGAGGGACCAGTGAGCAGACCACCCTGTAGTGGAGGCCAAGAAAGGGTCAAGGGCAGGCTTGACAGGCCAGCACAAGCCTTGGTCTGCTGTGACAGCCCTGGCTGGTCTGATGTCCTGGTTGGATTGCTCACTGGGGCCGCCATCCACCACCTAAAGCATCCTGGTTTTGGCATGATAATCTTATGGTCACGAAAATACTGATCCCCTATGATTCCACCCAGATGAAGTGCCCAGACTCACAGGCACGCAACAACGGTGGGTCCCGGGGGGAGGGGATGGGCCATGGTTTAAGGGGACAGACTTTCAGTCTTGCACCGTGAAGGAGTCCTGGAGACTGACTGAACGACAATGTGGATATACTTAACACCAAGGAACTGGACAAGTAGAAAGGTTCCAATGGTAAATTCTACGCACATTTAATCACAATTTAAAAATTAAAAAAATAATTTTTTAAGCCTCATAGTTGAGACGGCTCTGCAACTCCTCACCCTCAATTGGGGTATAAAATGTTTAGGGTCACCTGGGTGGCTCAGTTGGTTAAGCCTCTGCCTTCAGCTCAGGTCATGATCTCAGGGTCCTGGGATTGAGCCCCACCCGCTTCAGGCTCTCTGCTCAGGGGGAGTCGGCTTCTCCCTCCCCCTCTGCCCCTCCCCCTGCTGTACTTGTATGTGTTTTCTCTCTCTCTCTCTCAAATAAAGAAAATCTTTAAGAGAAAAACATTTAGAAAGGTAGAAACTGAGGGAGAATATTAGGGGGAGAGAGGTGTGCTGTGAGCCTCCCCGACCTGGGGAGGGCAGTGGAGGATGCCTTCTGCAAATATCCTGAGAGAGAGCTCACTAGGGGTACCGGGAGAGCTTGAGGGCTACCTTCTGAAGTTAGGGGAACCAAAAACGACTGCCTCACTTCTTGCTCCAGAGATCAAAACACTGAGAAGCAGGCTGGCCATGTGAATCGGAGAAGGGAAAGGATTTAACTTTAAGCCAAGCTTGGAGCTTCGGTTGTTAGAAAGGACTGGCACTCTAATTACTTAACGAAATCAATTTTGCTAATCAAAGTGACTGTGAGGCTTTGTATTTATTACTTAGAAGTGATCCGACAAGTCAAAGGACTGCCCCTGTTTTCAATCTAGGGAAGAACCCATTTCTAACAAACACTATGCGATAAAAGAGATTTGCCTTTCGAGAGTCCCAGGTGATCGCTGTTCTTGTTAGACTAGTGAAGTCTTTGGGTTTTCATGAGCCAGAGAAACCGAATCTATTCCTGCATCCCTGCTGGCTCGTGGTTCCTTCTGGAGTGGGTGGGGCTCTGGGATGCTCCTTGCAGGGGTCTAGGATCCAACAATAGCATTTGGTTTTGATTTGCTTCTTCAACTTGCATCCAAGATCAGTGGGGTTCCCTGAGTAGCGGGAATCTGGTTCTGTGACTTAGAAGAGTCGGTCTCCAGGCGGCTGCTGGCCAGGCTGCCTGGGTGTTTATTAACATGTTATAAATACCTAGGCTAGTGTTTGACCCCTACTCTCCACGCATCACCGTGGATGTTTATACAGACCATCCTCCTCCGCAGGACAAGAAGCCTGAGACCGGGTGAGGTTCTGGGAAGCAGTTGAGCCCTGGAAGACCTCACGCGTCATGGAAGGGACAGGTGTGTCACTCAGGGAGAAGAGCTGCCTCTGCTCATCTCATCAGGTCTCCCTTGGGCTCTGTCTGAACCGGGCAACCATCAAAGACAGCCAGGGGTTTGCCTACTTAGAAATGGGCATTTTCTCTTTCTACCACGTTCTTCTGCGGGAATGTTGCCCTTCATCCCTCCTTCTGTTAACTGCTCATTTCTAGTTCTATGATGGGCTCGCCTCTTGCTTTGTTCAACTGTTTCTAGTCTCCTGACTCTCCCCACCTCAAGAGTCCTGACTGTCTCTATTAGCTGTCTTGCTGATAAGAATCCGAGGCCTGGAGAAGTGACTTGTCTTACAGCCCGAGAGCTAGGACTCAGGTGTCCTGACTAGCAGGCCAGCTGTCTTCCCACTACAATTAACGGCAGGGCAGGTAGAGGGGGCGCGGGGAACAGGAACGTGGTGCCCAAAGGGTTAAGCCAGCCCTGTAGGTTAACCCCCACAGCCAGTCCCCACCCCCCACTCCCCCGGGACCATCTGGCTGGGATCTTGAGGGCAGAGGGCACCCACCTCTATGGGGTACCTTCCAGCAGCTCAGCCCAGGAGAGCTTGGGATCTGTCTCTCCCAAAGAGAGACATTCCTCTCCTTCCGTAGGGCTGCTGAGAAACTGCTCTTCCAGGACAGCTTCTTTCTAAGGATGATCCCCCTGGATGGGGCAGTACTTTGAGTTTCTGCTCAAAGACCTTGTCTTCTGCCAAAGTGCCTGACTGACAGCAGCACGAGTATTGTGGGCCAGTTGCAACAAGAACACAACAAGATACAAGCCGTGTCCTTGGAGCTTTGGGTAACTTAGGACAAGGCTCTGACACGGCTTTCACAGAGACTTGTGCGAACAGATGGACCTTGGGTTCCCAGATCCAATGACCAAGGGGAAAAAAACAACAACAACAACAAAAAAAAACGGTCGTTTTAACAAAGAGAGATTGTTTGCTCTTCATGGCAATTCTTTTTTTTTAGATTTTTATTTATTTATTTGTCAGAGACAGAGGGAGAGAGAGCGAGTGAGCACAGGTAGACAGAGAGGAAGGCAGAGGCAGAGGGAGAAGCAGGCTCCCTGCCGAGCAAGGAGCCCGATGCGGGACTCGATCCCAGAACACTGGGATCATGACCTGAGCCGAAGGCAACTGCTTAACCAACTGAGCCACCCAGGTGTCCCTCTTCATGGCAATTCTGCCTCTTTCGCTCGGTATAAAAGAGGCCAACGACATTTCCTATGTCGGGGGCCGCAGCATTTTTAGAGAGAAAGTAAAACTCAGATGTCAACATTCAAATGGAGAAAATCTGACTCTACCTCATGGCTTAGTCTCCATTTCACAGATATAACAAGAGAGTCCCACAGAGTGAATGGCTTATCAACACTGTTTTGAATATGCTGGAAGGACTCGTGGACATGGAGTGCCGAGTCCCACCAGCTGACTGTCTGAGTGCACGGCTCAGGCGGGGACGTGGAACGTGCCCCTTTCGCAGGTTCCAGGGTGGGGGGCTGTGCTGCTGGTCCATGGCCATGTTCTGAGAACCACGGCTGTAAAACCCACATGCCCTACTGACTGGTCTCTCCCTCTTGGACTGATGGGCTCATGCCTTCTCTGAGAATTGCCCTCCATGGTAGGGAGCCACTTTGCCAAGGTCACAGCCCCTTCCCTGTGGGTCCCCTTCATCTAGTGATTGGGGATTAGGCTCGGCCCCCCCGTCTCAGGTGTCTCTGATGGCTCCTCACGAGCTCCAGAGCTTGGTCCAAGCCTGCATCGTAGCTCAGCCTCCCTCTCTGCGGCGTCCTGCTTCCTTCCCCTGCCCCACTGGCATTAATCCCAGAGTACTTCCTCCGTGCGAATCTGCCTTCGACGCTGCTTCCCACGGGGCCTCATGTGCCCCCTCCTGGAGGGAGGGTCACTTAAACATCACCTGCTTGGCGAGACCAATCCTGACCATCTGCCACTCCTCCTTATTCTGACTTGTCTTTCTTTTTTTTTTTTTTTTTTTAAAGATTTTATTTATTTGTCAGAGACAGAGGGAGAGAGAGTGAGCGAGCACAGGCAGACAGAGAGGCAGGCAGAGGCAGAGGAGGAAGCAGGCTCCCTGCCGAGCAAGGAGCCTGATGTGGGACTCGATCCCAGGACTCTGGGATCATGACCTGAGCCGAAGGCAGCTGCTTCACCAACTGAGCCACCCAGGCGTCCCTGACTTGTCTTTCTAGAACGGAGGACGTTGACACCGTGCATTGTAGACTGACTTCATGTCATCATTGGACCATCTTCCCTGCTGGGCCGCCCGTGCTGGGAGAGTAGGGACCTCTTTTGTTCCCTCCAGCAGCGCCTGGCCCACAAGCGGCAGTTCTTGAACAGGAGGGAGAGACTGGGATTCCCACGCTAGACAGAGAATTCAGCCATGCCTCCTACTGGTGTCTTGAGGACAGGAGATCTCTCTCCTACTTTGGGAAGGGCATTTCAGCTTCCTTAGAAGACAACTGATTTTTCCCCCTTTCTCTTGGGGAGTTCGGATGGCAAACTCCGGTAGAGCTCCCAACCACCCCATCACCCTTCTGGCAGGCCTGCTCCCCGGCTTTGAGGCAGGCCCCTCTTGGTGACCTGTGGTCAGGGCCCATCGCCTCCAGTCCCTGCACCCTTCTGGGTCCAATCCGCACAGAGGGAGATCTCTGAACTGATAGGGGGCAACCAGAGGACATCCTCCGATCCAACACTGTGAAGGAGCAAAGGCTTCAAAATATAAGGAAATGCTCAAAGCATGGCATGGGGTTCTTCCTCCACGTAGCACACTGGGTGCGGTGTCCAAGAGGGATACAGACAGCGGAACTGAGGGAGGAGCCCACCCAGGGCCCGCCAAGGCAGAGGGCTCAGCAGCCTGAAAATAAGTCAAGTGCCTCCAAACAGAAGCTGAAAAAGAGGTCGGCAGTGCACTTAATGGAGCGCTTATGGCTGAATAATGGAAGCAGGCTAGCTCCACTGGGAGTCAGTTCACAGTTAATGGAATATTTCCTGTAAATATTATTTTTTCTTCCTGTCTCATCATCAGAAATCTTTACTAATCTGGGGAGGTGACAGTAATGCATCAATTCCCTGAGCTAATGCCCCTGCTTCTGAAATACTCTCAGGAACCGTAGGAAGCTCCGCTGGCTGCTTGGGGACACAGGGCAGACCACTTACTCCGGTTCCTTCTCCAAATGTCTCAGAGGGGACCCCACGGAGCTCCTAATTGTACATCTAAGTGTGCATAAAAGCGCCCCCTAATTGCATATCAAATAAATAAGTAAATGATGTCTGCTGAATATGTAACAAAGAGCATAACGCCATTCCTCCCTGGCGGGCAGACCTCATCAGATGCGGGCTGGCCTGCGGGCCGCAGCCATAAATGACGATGAGCAGATATCGAACATCCCTTCCGGGGGTGGGTGGTGGTCCTGGAGCCACGGGTCTCCTGCTGTTTGTCCTCTAATGCTTATCGCCTCAGACAGAGCCCACAGGAGGGAGGACTCGCACTCTCCTGGCGCCCCATTTGGAAAGCCTTTCCTCTTGTAATTTATGATGGCTTCTAATGGTTCCATTGTTGGGGTGTCCACAGCTTTGAAGGGTGCTAGCTACAGCAGCATGGCAGAGAAGCAGTTCAGCGTGGCACCGAGTGGGAGCAGAGTCCTGAGTGTGGGACACCCTGGTATCCCAACACCTCTGGCCCTCGCACTTCCAGGAAGGGACTGGTGGTCCCAGAGATCAGGCTTTCAGACTTTCTCAGTTTTGCTCTAAGGAATGCAAGGTTCTCCTCAAAAAGAACCCTATGGGACAGATTTCTTCTAGTCTATTCATCTCTGCCCCGTGTGACACAGTTTCATGAGAGTTAATAACCAACACCTCCTCGAGATCTGCCACATAATTTTCATTTGAGTGACGTCCATAGCATGTCATCACGTCACCACCATCACCGTCACCACCAAGAGTCCCTTTACACAGCTGGCACTCAGTCTTCTTTTGATGGCTTAGGCCTCTTTGTTCAGCTGTAAATGCAAACTAAGACGAAGCTCAAGACTGACTTCAAGCACCCTTCAAGACTGGTCCATGTTTCTTTCTTCCCCAAGGCCAGGAGGATGGAGCTAACTTCTGAGAGCAAGAACCTTGTCCTTAGGCAGCGCTCCCTTGCTCCATAGGCGTGCACGTGTGAAAATGGACTGTGGTAGCTAGGAGCAAATGTGCTAAGATAATCTCTGCAGCTGCAAGATTCTATTTCCGGACCACTGTGACCCTCCTTCCCTTGTGTGGCCAAAGCCACACAGGCAGATGCATGGACACTGGGGTTCCAGTACATGCAAACCAAGCTCTCGACGGTGTATGAGAACTGTCCAACCATAAGGAGAGAGGAGAGGAGGAGATAGGCGAGCTGAGGCAACCAGAGGGAGATTTCCAAGAGTCACACAGTATTGCATAGGAACATCCTGGAGTTCAAGTGTGGGGAGGTGGGCACAGGGTGGGAGGGAACCACACGTGGCTGGGGAAAGGGGAGAAGCAGAAGGATTTGCTGAGGACGTAGCGGAGTATTTGAGAGTTTATCACAGATGTGGATCCGTAGCCTTGGATACTGTTTAGGGTGCTCCCTAAGCTTCTCAAAGGAACTCATGCGTGCAGGCAAGGGCTCATGTTCTCGGATACGTGTATGTAGTGTAGATTCCTATTTTGATTTCATTCTTTTTGTGGATTTTTAAGTTTTTGGTGGGCTATTCTTCTGCAGATGCAGTTCTAAAATACTTCTGTGGGCAACCTGGGTGGTGCAGTCGGTTGAGCCTCTAACTCTTGGCTTCGGCGCAGGCCGTGATCTCGGGGTCCTGGGACAGATGCTCAGCAGGGAGTCTGCTGGAGCTTATCTCCCTCTGCCTCTCTGTCCCCCACTCACGTGTGTGCTCTCACTCTCAAAATAAGTAACATCTTAAAAATAAAAAAAAAATACTTCTGAAGTTGGCTTTGAACTTCTGAACATACACAAAAGCCAAAACACCATTTTCAGGTGTCCCCGCGTGTTCAGCTGCTCCTGACACATGCGCCCTGAGGACAAAGAAGCGGGTTTTCTCCTGATAAACAGGAGCGGCTTGGGTTGGGGGTTGTGCATTGCAAGCCGGAGCCCATCTGTTAGAAGGCTTGGGTGGCAGTAGGAGCGTGTCATTAGGAAAGGACTTCCATGTTCTCTCTCCTCCACCTGTGAGGGACTCTGCTTTACTCCAAGTCCCCCAAAGCCACCAGAGCCTCAGAGTGACAATTAAGCAATGTAGGGAGACTCTGTGATCACAATGGCAAAGCGCACCCAACAGAGTGGCTAGAATGAGCCAGGGTCCCGCCCATTTCTGGACAGAGATCAGCTACCCGCCGCCCTCCTTTTCGGTGGATCACATGGAAACACTTGAGTGCGTTCTCACAGGCAACTTCTGAGTTCCTCCGGCTGTGTTGATGGTTTGCTGATGCATACCAGAGGATGCCTCCGGGCCCTCCGAAGAAAAGGCAGCAGGCTCAGCCTGTCACTGCCTCTACTTGAATGTTGGCTCTTAGAAAAGCGCTGCGTGTGATAGAGCTGCTGGAACTGGGTCAGAGTGTCGGCTAGCTCTGCCCCGGCTGGACGTGCAGCTCTTGCTACAGAAGGGCCTCCAGGTGCGCAGAACTGGGCGCCACTCCCTGTCTCCTGAGCAGCGCTGGGGGCCCACCGTGGTGGAGCTCCGCCTGGGCCCTGAGCAGGAGTGGTGGTGCTGCTGGAAGGCTACCCTTCCAAGGAGCTGGCCCTGCCTTGAGCCTGGGCTCTCCACGCACGGAGGCACTGCCAGACACACCTGCCAAGCTGGCTGACCTTCCCAGAGCTGGGCCAGGAAGTGCAGAGGACTGCAAGTCCTAACTCCAGGGGTCCTGACTCCAGCAGGCCTGGGGGGAATGGGGAAATGGCCGCTCAGAGACAGTCATGAGTCTCTGTGGCCCCCGCATGGTCAGTTCCCTGTGAGTTTCCAATATTCACGGAGACAAAGCAGCACCTGTCCGGAACTCTGGAGACTGAGTTTGGGCACTTTCTGTGTCACTCCGCTTCGGCAGGCAGCGGAACAGACGTCCTCTTCCGACCTTGATGCTGGGAGTGAGGAGAGGGAAGAGTTCCCTGCTGCGTTCCTACCATGGCTCCGGGTTAGGTCTGGTTTCCTGTGGGCTCCACCCCGCATCTTTGCAGACAAGAATACTCCTCCGGCTAATGAAACTCAGACATCTCTTCCTCGTCCAGCCCTTGCAAACACCTTTTCTTATTTCACGGGCAGACTGCTCATTAATTTCTTAAAGAGGACTCCCCAGATGACATCGGGTTCAGGGCTGCACCACCTGGTCTGTGCCACAGTGAATGTCATGGTGGGAAACCCAGCTGAAGTCTGTTCACAGCTACTAGAAATTTCTCTGTTGTGTCAAGAGTCTCTCCCATTCATGTACCCATTCAGTCTCTGGTTCAGCTATGCTTTTGGAAATTCTTCACACTCCGGAGCTCCCACTGGATACCGAACTGCTTACCTCTCACAACAACCCAGATGTCCCAACACGCCTCAAACTCTGCAGGTCCTAAACTGCCCTTATATCCCATGCTCTGGCTGGGAGGCATTCCAAATGCCCTCCTGCTCTGACGGCCACTGTCTCGACCACACAACAGATCAATCTCACCTACCTTCTAAACATCACCCTATTACTGAGACCCTGGGCCCCCACCAGTTCTGGCCTATGCCACCATAATTACGTCCCAGTTTGCAGGTTCTGTCCTGTATTTCTCCAGCTCATCCTCCACACACTGCCAGACCGATGCTTCTAGGACAGTGAGACTGCCATCCTGCTGCTCCTCCACGTCCAATGTTTGGTGGCTCTTACTGTCTCAAAGATGAAACCCTCTTCACAGTGCCTTCAGGGCTCCCCAAGCTGCCCAGTGGGGCCTTGTCACTCTCCTCTCTGGCTGGCCTCCTCTGCCTCTTGCTTCCAAGCCCAGAGGAGCTGTGTGCTTCTCCACCTGGCACGCTGCTCTCCTTCCTGAGGCTTCCATGCACTCTGGCATGCCCGCCCACCCAGTTCCTCCTGCTCCCACTCTGCTGCCTAGGAAGACTTTTCTTTCCTCCTTAAGCCCAGTGACTCTCCTTCAATTCTTCATCGACCCCCACGCAGAACTCTCTTAGAGCACTTGGGGACACCAACACAATTATACACCTCACTTCCTGACGACCCGGCCAGGCCTTCTACCTCTGCACCTTCTGCTCAACTTGGCACATAACGAGTATTCAATAAATATTTTTCTGAATGAGCAAATGAACGGTGACTTTGGTGGTTTTATTGTCCCTCAGTTAGTAATAGATTCAAGAATCTCAACTACTGGGGTGCTTGGGTGGCTCAGCTGGTTGGGAGTTTGCCTTTGGCTGGGGTCAAAATCTAAGTCCTGGGGTCGGGCTCCAGGCTCAGTGGGGAGTCTGCTTCTCCCTCTCCCTCTGCTCCCCACGAACTCATAACTACTTCCTCAGAGGCCACAGAAGCATCAGTTACTTTGCGTAACAACTCGGTTTGAATACAGCCAATGCTCTGAATAAATATCCTGACCTTTTAACATTTTTATTTTGCTGACCTGGATAAAATCAACAAATGAGTCTGTCAATGGCTGACCCTCTCAGTCAGTGGCTGATTGCCCACCCTTCTGGCTTCGTACTTTTCCCGATCCTGAAGCCTGTCAGAGTCCCGAGGGACCGCAACAATTGATGGCATCCCTACCATGTGTTGTGCCCTACGTTTCCCATCTATTGGGTGCTATCTCATTAATTCTGCAATCTTCATTAGCACCTCAATTAGAGAAATGAAACCAGCTCACACTTATTAATAAATGAAACTGAATGCCCAAGAATACATGTCAGCATGTCTTTTTTACCCCCAGAGGGAGAGCAGAATGCTACTGCTGCATTAGAACTCTGTTCACTGGGAACTATGCACATCCGCCTTGGTCTTCCACCAGGGTGGGTGATCAGGAACTGGAGGGATTGGGACCAGGGTTTTGCGAGAGGATCTAGGAGGGTTCTTGGCTCTTGCAAGCAGGAAAAAAGGTCAGCCAGGTTCCAAAGAGAGGAGAGTGGATGTCCAAAGGAGGAGGGAGGGAAGAGACCATGCAAGGGAAAAAAAAAAGCACAGAAACTTACAAAGGCCAAGTGGGAAAGAGGCAGAGGGGAAACTGAAAGAAAGAGACAGTGTGGAAGCAGCACAGACCCTGTGACCAAGAAAAACACAGAGAAACCAAATCACACAGGACCCAGTGCAGGTCTTACAGCATATAGAGAAAACTGGAGAGGTTTGGGATTTAGCCACCAAACCACATGTCCTTGGATGCCCAGGTGAATTGTTCCCAAGGGAGAACGCCCCCTTCACTTGCTCAGGATCTTTTCTTTGAACTTAACTGACTTACTGATCAACGGAGTGAAAATCCTCCCCAGAAAAGGACCATTTTCTCCCCCTATCATTTTAATAAAGCAGCTGGCTAAGGCAGATGCTAAGCAGATAGCCTACCATAAGCTCAGATATGTAATATGGATTTCCATCCCGTTCGTGGATAAAGAAGCTTGGAAAGTGATCCAGAATGACATAATGGTCCAATATTGCTTTCCCTCTCCTACAGCAAGTGTGGTTTTGATAGACTTTTAATATGTATTTCGGGGCTTGAACTGCATACCGTCTCTCCATTATTCTCTGCCAGAGGATCTGAATGACAGCTCTAGCCCAGAGACATTTTTCCATTATAATTTTTCAATTTGTTCTGGTCTGAAAAATGTGTGTAAATGAAAACAGAGAAAAGTCAAGCACTGTGTCCCCTTCAAATGTTCTGTTTTGCGTTTACGATGGCTTTGCAAACGTGGTTCTGCTTCCCTTTCTTTTTGGCAAATGACCTTATTTTTCCCAGATTTCTGATCACTTCTAATATGCCATAAACTATTTATCCGATTTGCAGGAATGCCCCTGACTCTTCTTTATTTTCACCCTGTTTTGACCTACAATTTCTTTTTTTAGCTCCCCGCCACCAAAACCAAAACAAACAAAAACTAATGAAGCACACCGACAAGCTTCGGGAAAGCTCACATTGGCCTCAGGACAGAAGAGATATATTCCCTCCCTTTCCCAAGTGCACGGAGCCCCCACCTTCCCCAGCCAGGAAACGAAGGAACAGGACAGTCCCTCAAAGCCCTTTTGCCCATCTCCTTTGGGAGAGCTGGGCCAGTTTTCTTACCTTAAATAATTATAACAGTTCAGGTTTCCCTAGTTACCGGGAGAAAAAATATTTACCCGGGGAACTCAGACTGGACGACTGCGGAGTAATCTGTATACACTCAGATTTGCAGGGGATTGGTGAGCCCGGAGGCCCTGAGGCTGCACAGTGTCATATTTTTACTCACTTCTCTCCGCGAGCCATCTGCCCACAGAGGAGAGCATGCTTACCTTCCGCGGCTTCACTTTATCATGGTAGTCATACTGGAAGATTCCTTTGTAGCTCAGTCCCAGCCACCATGGTATCCCCTGCTTGTCCTAGGGCACGGAAAAGAGTACGGGTAAATACAGGGCGGGAGAACACACATGGAAAACAAGGGAAGGCCTCTGGGCTCAGGAAAATGCAAATCCCTTCATATGGATGGAGGCCACCTCTCTCTTTTTCACCTTAACAGATGTGTCCCATCATCAACTGACGCTCAGATATGTGAACAGATGCCATGGAAGGTGCCCTGGGGTGGGGACCCAGCTCTGTTCGTAACCAGGAGCCCACCGTGGTCCTTCCTTTATGAATAAGTGACAAATGCCTTGTTCTTTGTCCTCCTTCTAAGACTCCAGGTTTCACCAAAACAGAATACCTGAGAGCATTCAAATAAAATGACCTGAGCAGAAAAACTGTCGTCAACTATCAGAGCTGGAAGGGACCGTAAAGAAGGCAACTCCTCTAAAACCCTTTTTAAAGACCTTATTTATTCTTTTTTTTTTTTTTTTTTTTTTTTTAAGGAGAAGTCTGATGTTCAGGTTCACAGGAAAATGGAGAGGGAGGTACAGAGATGTCCCACACTGTCCTGCCCCCATACCTGCAGGGTCTCCCCCAGGATCAACATCCCCACCAGAGAGGAACATTTGTTATAACCTGATGAACCTACATTGATACATCATGGTCATCCGAAGTTCACATTAGGGTTCATTCTTGGTGTTGAATCCTCCGTGAGTTTGGACAAATGCATAATGATGTCTGTCATTATAATACCACGTGGAGGAGCTTCGCTGCCCTAAAAATCCTGTGCTCTGCCTATCTGCCCCTTCTTCTCCCCAACCGCCCCCCTCCCCGCCCCGCCGCCGCCAGGTTCTGGCAGAACCATTCCACTCCTTGGAACCCTACAGTATGTACGCTTTCCACCTTGGCTTCTTTCACTCGATGATATGCATTTAAGATTCCTCCAGTTTAAAAGACATAAAAGTCAAAGCAGGGGCACCTGGGTTACTCAGTCAGTTAAGCGTCTGCCTTCGGCTCACGTCATGATCCCAGGGTCCTGGGATGGGTTCTGAGTTAGGCTCCCTGGCTCAGGAGGGAGTCTGTTTCTCCCTCTGCCCTGCCCCCCACCATTTCTGCTTGTGCTTGTGCACGCATTCTCTCTCTCTCACAAAAATAAATAACATCTTAAAAAAAAAAAGTCAAAGCAAAGGGTTTACCCTGCTCTACTCAGAACCCATGCTATCCATCCAGTAGGCTAATGGCAGACACCACCATGTGGTCCTGTTCACCTTAAGAGATCTGCTGGACTGAGTGACTCATGCTGTCAGACAGAAGTAGCAAAATCCAAGCTTAGACCTTCTGAGACCCGAATTAGAAACACAAAGTCCCTCTCTTTATTCCTTTAACAGAGACCTCTTGCCACCAGATTATAAACTGGGATCCTACATTCAGGCAGGGAAGACTCTGAGATGTTAATTAGAGCTCCCACACACTAGGAGCCCAGTGGGCATAGGAAGCAGCCTTCCCCTACATTTGTCCTAATTGCCACACCCTTAAATAACTTAGGTCACCCCACTGAAGTTGTCTTAACAACTCAAAATTGGCTTCATGTTTTGCAAATACTCAAGAGTTATCTCAAGGTCGGCACAAAGATAAGAAAGGGCAAGGAAATACATTTGGAATTTTCAGAAAAGTTTTTAGGGTATAGGATTTCCTACAAATTTTTTTAAAGGTTTAAAACGTCTGTCTCTGGAAAGTGTCTGTGTGTCCTGCAACAGTTCCGGAGAGCAACCCAAGGCGGGGATTCAAGGCCACCGCAACTCCGGGGGGCAGGTGCGGGCGGCCACCATGCCACAGAACACAGCCTCTGTGAAATCACGAGGCCTCTGACCGGCGAGGCTGGAGATGGCAGGTGCGGGCTTGCTTGGACTCCTGTGTTCTTTCTCCCAGTAAGTAGGAGTGCAGTTGTGGAGGCCTGAGGATTCCGAGCCAAACACACACACGCTTCTGGCGCTCTGACCATCACAGAGTCTGTTCTGCTCTCACAGACTGCAAAAGAGCCTGTTTCTCAAGTTTTTTTGTAAGGCAGAGAGCATATATATCAGAAGCTATCTTTCTGTCAGGCTCCGGGGCTGACAGAGAAGGGACACGGGTTTACCCAAGTAGAAGACCGGATGGAGTCTCTGCTCAAAGATTTAGCAGTGTTAGACTGTCTACAGTCTAACACTCACCCGGACTGTCCTCCAGCATCTGGGAGACTCTGGTGGGGGAAGCTGGAGAGGCAAATCTCATAATCTCTCTAAGTCTGAGAGACAGAGGTGAGATCAAATGATGATCAAACGGTGAAGGAGAGAACCTAGTCCAGGCCATTCCTCCTTCGCTCTCTAGAAAGCAGACCCGTTTGCCACACATGCCCCTGAGACACAGACTAGCTGGCTGACTTCTGTGAAAGGCCTCTTGTAACACAACGGGTGTCCCAGCGTCTGCCTCATAACTGGGCTCCATAAGTCGAGTTCTGACGTTTGTTCCCGTTGCGGGAGTGTACCTCCAACCACCTGGTTCAACTCTCAATAAACACTCGCTCAGTAAATACCTACTGAGCGTCTACGACGGGTTCCAGCAACATGGAACAGAAGGCGACACACAGTCTGGGCTACCAGAAGGCTGCAGGTTGGTGGGACATACAGGCATTTGACATGTACCAAGGACCCGCAAAGTGTTGTGCGGGCTGCCGTGAATGACACCACGATACATGAAACACGGAACACGTTCTGGCCCAAAGGAATGAAAAATACAGCTGGATGAAAACATGGGGAAAGAAAATGGCCAATGAGCAAGAGAATCTCAGGTTGGCTGGGGGAAGTGTCTTGCATTCAGGAGTGCTGTCCCCTCTTTGTGGCTGGACTCTGGGCCAGGACTTATACTTTTTCATGGTGGGGTCAGTGAAGGGAGGAAAACCATGCTTTCTCATCACCGATAAGGCCCACCAGCACCTCGTTATCTAGGAGTTCAGGGAAGGGATCCCAGGAAGAGGCATTATGGATAAAATTAAAGCGAGCTTGGGAGAGGGTCCACGTTCCACTGGACTTCACAATATTTAAGACAACAAGATCTGTCTTCTTAAATAGCCATGTACTCGCTCTGTCAGTCTTTCATGCCAGCCCTCCTCCAAAATTGCCTGCGTAGCATCTGCCCACCAAGAAAAACACTGTGGATGCTGCCTAACATTTTTATTCCCTACAGTGCATTGCTTTTACATGGAATCGCCTCGAGTTCTGAAGTCCTGACCTCCCAGGGTTCTTCTGAGTATAAAAGGTAGTGGCAATTGATTATACCCACTTTACAGGAGGGAACATGAGTTTTGAAGAGAAATTGCATCAATTCCTCCTACGTGGAGGACTTCCTACATGGAGGACTCCCCCGGCACATAATCATCCTGACCTAGGCCTCCACCACACACCACCCCCAGCCCCCCACCATCTTCAGGAAAAAAGTGAGAGGGACTAGTATTTTTTGGGGGTGGGGGAGTCTTGGCACTTACCTTCACTGCGTAATAGTGAACGCCGTAGGTCGGGAGAGACTCCACGATGCTCATGTAGCTGGGAAGAGAGACAGAGACACACACGAGGGTGGTTATTTGGCAGAACTGGAACCATTACGTGTGTGTGCATATGACAAAACTCTCAAGAGTGAAGATTTACTTGAAAACGACCCTGGACCATCACCCCCGCCCCAAGATTGGTCTTTGCAAGCAGAATTGAACAGCCGTGACACATGCTATGTGAACACACACAAACACAACCTCACGGGCACTGGGACGGGCCACTTACTTTACAATTGCTTGACCTCTGGTCTGGCCATTCAGTTTCTTGTAGTGTTCAATTACTCGATCCTCGCTAGAATTATAAGACAAACACTCTGTTATATATGGTCCCTAGATCACTGGCCAGCACCCTGCTAAGAGATACTTCTTCCGAGCCTGAGCCATCTCAAGAGGAGCTCCAAGGAGCCAACAGCTCCTGGAGAAATGATTTGTCCTGCGTGGCATTTCTGAACTCAACCTGTGAGGTGCCTCGGGCTACAGGTTCCCTTGGGGTCAGCTCCCTGCAAGAAATGCTACCATGGGAGGTGAGGAAGCAGCAGTGAGCACGCGAGTCACTGGAGAGGGGCACAGACTGGGGACAGGAGGTAGACTGCCCGGCGGGGGATTGGGGGGAGGCTCTGGCTAAATGCCCACATGTCTTCATGGCCTTCCTCACTGCCCAATGTGCACACGGCCTGCGCAGATGTTGACTTCAACAGAATGCCCACGGCTTCCCTATCATGAATCAGTGGTCAGGGCTGAGGGCTTCCAAGGAGGATGGGAAAGTTCTGGAATCTAGGCCTGGCTAACACAAGCCATGAGACAATAAAAGGCCCAGAGAAGTACTGGGAAACACGCCAGCTACCAGAAGTGAGCTGGGAACTCCTTGATCTCCTGAAGTCTTCCTTCTAAAACAAGAGACCAGCTCGTGCCTTAGGAGACACTGGCCAGCCAAACCATTCTTTGACAGGGCAGAGGGCATGAAGAGACTCTGGGAGGTGACTCTGGTGCCCAGGAGGCTATGGCTGCTGTCTTTGGAAGAAAAGAACCAATCTGGGGAGTCACAGGGGATGCACATCCCACCTGGTAAAGAGTCAAGTTCAAAAGACTGGGCCTCTGTGACCTGGCCACACCACCAGGAGCCCCATTTCTCCACCTTCTGTCTGACGCCTCCCTTACCTCAGGCCAGGACCTCTAGGACAGGACGCAGCTCTAGGGAAGGACCCCAGACACCTCCCTGGTTGGCCTTCATCGTCTCTTATTTAGTATCCCAGAGCTGATCGAAAGCTTTTCCTGCCAACCATTTTTTTTTTTTTTTTTTAAAGGAGAAAAGAGGGCACTTGGGTGGCTCAGTTGGTTAAGCAACTGCCTTCAGCTCAGGTCATGATCCCGAAGTACCGGGATCGAGTCCCACAAGGGGCTCCCAGCTCTATGGGGAGTCTGCTTCTCCCTCTGACCTTCTCCCATCTCGTGCTCTCTCTCTCAAATAAATAAAATCTTTAAAAAAACATTTAAGAAAAATAAAGGAAAAAAGAAAGGCCATTTCTTGGGAGTAAAGTGTCCTGTATGTTCACTAACTACTACTACTTGGGGGTCATTTACTGATTTTCCAGTTATTATCTTAATCTTTAATGGCTGTCTCTTCATTTTAGTTCTCTGAAATCTGTGTGTGTGTTTTTGATCATCTGACTTGTCATAAGCGAGTGTCCTTACAAACACCCAGAAGAAGAACTGGCAAGCTACAGGAGCCCTGCTCTCGTTGGAGAGTCACTCGGATGGGCTCTGGACACCTTCTCTTCAGAAAGGCGCAAAGGCAGCTCTGTTTCTCCTCGGCTGCCGGGCAACCCTGGACGCTCTTCTCAGAGTGTGAGAAAGCCCCCTCCTGAGAGAATTCTCCAGCAGCGTCCTGCCCAGGGAGGACCCCACCCCACCAGACCTTTGGGGGCACGTCGAGACATTCCAGGGCTTGCTTGCCTAGCTTGTTCACTCTCACTCACTGAATCAACGGCTGCTGTGGCATGTTTCCCACCACAGACAGGATCTAGCATTCTGTGAGGTCAGCTCTTGGATCCAAGCTCAAGCAACTCAGGGTAGATCTGAGCCGCTTCCCTTCCGAACTCTGGGAGGGAGGACCCTGGGGCTGGGCTGGGGAGATCAAAATCAATGTAGTGCTGTGGCTGTGAACACAGAAGAGGCTCAGAACAATGAATGTCAGAAAACACCTGCAAGCAGCTGTTCCACAGCTTCCCGACTAAGTGTCTTCTCAGCACCCGACAGCTGCAGGGCTCTGCCAGCCCCACAGCTCCCCGGGTCTCCTGCTGCCCGAGGCCATCGGTGAGGGCACGATATCTAGCTTCTCCTTCCTCTGCTTTCCCCACTTCTTTGAGCCATGAAACGCCCTGAAACGCTGTGGGCCCGTGCTGTGATTACATATGCATTGCCAACTGTGAACCCGCCCTGCCCCCAGCCCTGCCCCTTCTTCCTCTGGAATTTACGAGATGGCTCCAGTCCGCGCGATTTGCCAAGTTTCCCAGCTACCCCAGAGCTGCGGGAGGGGCCCCAAGGAAAAACTATTAAAAAAAAAAAAAAAAAAAGCACCAACCAGAGTAAATAGAATCCCAAAAACACTAATTGGAGGATACTGTGGTGCATGAAGGAAAAAGACAGGTGATTAAGGCTGACTATGACTCGCCATAGCCATAGTCGTTCAGTGAGATCATCTCTCTGCAGGCAAGGAGCCCAGGAAATGCATGGGGGATTAAGAGGAAACATGGGGATGATGATACAGTTTCCCATCTTGGAGGAGCCATCTCCTGCAGTGGGCAGTGACTTTGGAGTAAAGACTGGTGTCTCTGCAAAGCCGCTCTGGGTGGTGTGGGGGCTGGGGAGTCCAGCATTTGCCAGCTCGGCCCTGGAGAGAATCCGGGTCAGAGCCCTCATACTGCTCTGTTCCATGGCCCTGGGCACATATTTCTAACCTCTGCCTCCTCATATGTCTCCAGATTGGGAAGTCCCATGGAGTGGAAGTCCAAGCTTGTTACACGCTTGGGGAAAATTAGCAGAAAGGATTACTTCATAGTTACTCAGCATTACTATGTACCTTTCACTATTTGTTAATTGTGTCATGTGACTTCTTACTTCTGCTCTTAATCACAGTCTGGATTGGGCTGGTAGGGTTAATTCTGTTTTATAGATGGGAAATTGAGGCAGCAGGGAAGTAATTCAAGCCTCGCTGAGCTGTCATTACCCCACTGTTCAGAAACGTGGCTGGGATTCTCAAACCCACTGCCTCGCTCTGGAGGTGGTCACTAGTGTGCATGGGTGCCCTATGGCTTATTCCGGCCTGACGGTTGTCTGCTACATCCGAGAAGGCCAGCAAGAGCGGGAGACCCGGAGGAACTGCAAATCCGTGTCCTCCTTTCGGGGATGATCAGGGCTGCAGGCAGCTGGATAGAAACTGTGATGCCAGGGCGAGTGAGCGTCTGCTCCACCAAGGGGTCATGTTAATCGCTGAGATGCATGAGCTGGGGCCGAGGGACGTCTTTGAACATGTTTGGCTGCCAGCTCTATGAACCATGAACATCATTCATCTCTTCCTGAAATCTCTGCTTTTCTAAAAATCCAAATAAGTAAGTTGGAGTACGAAAGCAAACTACGACTAGCCAACCACAGTGAAATAAGGTGTTTTTTAGCAAGGAATCAACGGGAAGGTCCACACTGCTGGCTTGCCTGTATGTAGCTGGGCTGTGGGGCCTGGGGGCACCCGCTTCAAAAATGGCCCCCCTCCCCATTTCTGCATCCTCTCTGTGATGTGTACACGGTGGCGTGGGTGTCTCTGGGTCTAAATGAGGCACAGAGAAGGTGCCAGCCAGGTCAGAGAGACGGAGGAATGCTCTGGCAAGATAGGTACAGATGTGGGTAAAGATGAAGATGTTCGTGTTGACACAGGAGAAGACAGGAACACGAAGGAAGGCATTTCTGTAATAGTAACAACATGTGAGCAAGGAGCCGACTGCAGAGATCATTAAAGAGAAATCCAGAAAGAGAGGAGAGAGAGGGAGGCAGGGAGAGAGAGGGACACTGAGAGAGAAGGAGCAGGTAAACACAGAGTGTAGAAAGTCTGGCAACAACTGAATGAGGACATGGTTGAGGGCTGGTTTAGGCTAAAAGTGACCTTGACCCCAAACAACCCAGCAACGTCAGAGCCCCTAGATGGCAAATACATCTCCTTCTTGGAGGAACTACTGGTCTCAGAGTCATATTCTTGTGTCTAGCTCTTTCACTACTAGTTCCCTAAACATGACCAGCTGGGAGGGAGGGGGTGGGACAGGGAAGATGAGGCCCAGGGAGCACATGGGACCGGGAGAGGGCAACAGGGCTCCAGGAATAAGGGAGCAGGAGTGTCATCTGTTGGTGTTCCCACATGCAGACAGCCAAGCTGGAAGGAGGCGAGCAGACACATGCACAGTCTCAGGTTAAACAGAGTCTGTTCTGGAGGGCAGATTCATTATACAAAGTTATGATATATCGACATCTATGTTAGCAAAGGACCAATGGCAAAAACCAGCTCAGAGAGATGAGATTGGTGGGGGTGGGGGGTGGATTGGGGGAGGAGGAGATGCCAGCAGCCTGGAGGGAGCTCTCTGCCCCAGGAGTTGTCTTCATCATTTCTGCTCCCACTGACCCAACCTGTGGTCTCTTGAGAAGAAACGACTTCTGGACTGGAGTCTCACTGGGCTAATACCCTCTGCATCAAAGCATGCCCCATCCCAGCCAAAGGTTCTCTCAGAGTCACGTGCGTGGCCAAGCCATGAGCGTGCCAACTGCAAACGTGTCCACACATGACGTGTTAGTAATCCATACATTTTGTTAAGCAGAGTAAAGAAGTGCTTAGAAGAGTCACATGGTACAATTGATCGGGATTGACCTGTCCTGTGATTTTTGTTTTACTGTTATTGTTCATAAAAGCAGTCAACACTTGCTGTGAGGGAGGCAGAAGGGACATGGGGACAGGGCCTTCTGGGTGTCAGGAGACGGTGGCCAGGGCCCGTGCACACGGCACTATTTGCACACACTACCCAGCAATGCAGGCCCCACTCCGCTGTGACCAGAACCGCAAGCTGGGACCCTTTCGCATGCCCCTTTTGGTCAGAATCAGTAATTCAGGGCCTGACAGATGAACTAGGGCATAATGTTACATGGCAGCCAAATCAGGAGATGTGAAACGCTGTGGGAAATATCAAAGAATCAATCTCTCTCTTCTGTGAAGGAAAAAAAAAAAAAACCCATAGTTCTCCCACATCTCAAAACCTCACACATCCTGTCATCAAATGACAAGGATTCCAGAACGAAACTCGAGCAGCACATGAAAGGGTCTCCAAGGAGGCAAACCATCCAAAGTGAAATTTTAGAAGTTTTTTTTTTTTCTCTTGTTAAAGAAAATAGAAAAAGGAGGTCTCACGCAAACCATGGTGTCTAAATACGTGCGGGAAATGGTTTGACCAAGGCCCAAGCAGCTCAGACAAGATGGAGTCAGTTGGGCTGGGGTCCAGCTTGACCCTCGGCAACCCCGAGCCCCCTGCGGGCTCACTGCGGAGGGGTGTGTGGAGAGGGTGCAGCTTACCAGTAGGCCAGGGAAGGGTGCTCCTTCAGGGCTTGAGTGGGAAGCGCTGGCAGCTTCTTCAAGTCACTCCTCACCACCTCATTGCTGGAAGAAAGAAAGAGGACAGAGACAATGCCAAGGAATGGCTCGCCCTCCATCCGAGAAAGCTGCCGTGCTCTGGGATCTGACCCGACCCAGGAGCCTTGGCCGAGACATCCCACATCTGCTCTCTTTGAATGAAAAGTGGGAGGGAAGAAGGGGTGCTCCCTTTTAATCAGTTTATTTAATAAAGAGGAAAGAGGACACACAGGGTGCAGAGCCCAGCGGCCCTCCCCTCTGGGGCACGGAACAGGGCAGAGCAGAGCACTCACAGGTGGCCGGTACACAGAGTGGGACATGGACCCAGTGCCCCCGACAACAAAAATTTGGGAGGAAAAGGGTCACCAGGGTCCCTTAAGCTCTCAGAGGGAGCTCCTAGGGATCCATCAGGGGCTCAAAGCCCTCCGAGAATGGACCACTTCTCCTTGAGAGCTGTTTTCCTCGCTGACACACAACGCTGGTTTTCGTTGCTTGGACTGACCACACATTGAAAACTGTTGTCCAAAATAGGACAAATAAATAACTTTCGCTTTTGACAAGGCCTGGAAATGACTCTGAGAGCGGGAAGGAATTATCTGGTCCTTGTAGGAGGTCCTGGCACCAGAAATCCTTTTCCCCACAGACTCACATGTTTGAGCGATACTTTCCCCACAGACTCACAGGTTTGAAGGATACTAAAAACTCCTCTGGGTTTCAACCAGGGCTCTTCAGAGCCTCGACTCCTCTCGGCACAGTCAGCAGCCCTCCGGCCCTGCTGGGCCAGTGCATTTGCTGTTTGTACCCACTCTTTACCTGCAGAGGCAATCACTGGCCTCCTCCTTGGGATGGTTTTGGTATTTAGAGGTCCAGGAAGCATCTCATGGCCCCTGCAAGGCTAGCAGACGCGCACCCCACGGAGCCTGCCTTGATCCTTGGTTCTAACTTTTGTGCACCTCACACAAAGCAAAGCAGAGTTTAGTCACTGGGACGCTGGGCAATAACATCAGAAGAGCAATGAATTAGGAGCTTGGTGAGCAGAGATGAAGGAAGGAGCAGCACAGTCACAGATGGGCAGCGCCTGCCACATCTGGACAGCAAACACCCCAACACTCACGCTGCTCACTCACTGATCACCCTCCACAATGACCCACCGGCCGGAAAAGCCGTCCTCACCAACGAATCAGCAGCTCCTCTCTGGATGCCACATGCCACGAGGCAAAACCACTCCAACACTCTGAGTTCATCAACATGGTGACAAGGAGACACACGGGTGTTGGCTGATGACACAGCCGTTCTCGGAAAGGGTGTTTCCCAAGTGGAGTGAGAAACGGTGTGTCGGCACTGTTGTGAGTCCTGGCTTAGAACCAACCCGCCAGAAGGCTCAGCTTGCTACTGTTTGAATCAATAAATCCAAGTATTTCAACTGTTATCACCTAGGTGTTAAGGCAAGGATTTACCAATCATTAAGAAGCTGAAGGTAGCTGGGGAGCCCCCGCTCCATGGATGGTAGCGTAGGGGTGCGAACATGACAGACCACAGTCCTCATCCGAGAGGTGCTCACGCGTAGGCAGGCAGGCATGATGTGCAAACAAAAAGATAACTGAATACCAGAGCAGCGTTTCATTGCGTTGACTCAAACAACGAATTCAGTAGCTCAGAGGAAAGAAAGACCCTGGGCTCTTGGGGAAGAGCAAGCTTTAGGGCAGCGTGTGCAGGAAGAAAAGGACGGGAATATAATTTTCTCCTCGGTGGGATGCAGCAGAGTGTGGCAGCAGGTGCACTGAGCCAGAAAGATGGATTGGAGTTGGGGGAGGGGTAGAGCTGAGGGGAGAAAAGGCCAACCGAAAGGCAGAGGAGGCACAAACTGTGAGGACCTTTCAAACCAGGCTCAGGGAGTTCAAACGCACCCAGTAGGCTATGGTCAGCCACTGGAGGATTTCAAACAGCGAAGCTCCCCATGCTCAGGGCCGTTCAATTCCCAAGCAGGGTTTGGAATTTTTACTCACACGCTTTAAAGGCACAGTGTAAGCAAATATTCAGTTCGCCAGACTCTGGAGAGCCCACAATGATGAATCTCTGGGTCTTACCTCTCCCCTGTTTAACAACAAGCACCCTGAGATTTGAGTCTCTGTAAATATCGGAAAAGCACTCTTCGGGGATGAATTTTACTGGCTGAAGCAGTGGGAGAAGCAGCAAAGCTGAAGCTGGAGTTTGGGTTTACTCACACTCATCCTACTTAGAGTCTATTTGTGGAAGGAAGGAACTCAAGGAGGAAGAGATTGTCTTACCCACCAAACACTAGTTTGTTGGCAAACAAGTTTCCCCGATGACAATCACAGGCTTGACTTCCTCACTGGAGCCTGCAGTGGCTTCCCCAGCTCTCCCCCAGGGCAAGGTTACACAGACAAATAGAACGAGAAATCACTAAGGCGTGAAGAGCGTCCAAATCCATTACATTTTGGAAGGGATCCATGGCTCTTAATCCTTCCCAGAGGACAACTATGTAGAAATGTTCTATTTGCCTTTCTGCTGTCTGTAAACATCTGCACTAACTTAGAGGGGGTCAGCCCTGTGGAATGATCTGGCCCTGCTCTGTGGCCGCATTATCACACAGTTGCCCTGATGGGAGACCTGGCTGCCCCATCTCCAGAGGCGTGAGACGCTAAAACCTAATGAATATGCTAGAAGTTCTCAGCTTCCTCTTTCAGGGTCTTCTACTTACTTGGACGTCTCCCCCAGAGTTCAGTGCACCTGATAAATGCTAACTTAGAAGATAAATGCTAACTTAGAGTCATTTACTAAACTGAGAATAAAACAGATTTTTTTTTATTTTTAACATTAACGAGATTTTTTTTTTAAGATTTTGTTTATTTATTGACAGGGTGGGGGTAAGTACAAGCAGGCAGAGGGGCAGGCAGAGGGAGAGGGAGAAGCAGACTCCCTACCGAGCAGGGAGCCCAATGTGGGGCTGACCTGAGCTGAAGGCAGACGCTTAACCAACCGACCTATGCAGGTGCCCCCATTAACCGGCTTCTATTAGAAACTTTTAGGTAGTTATTAACGTTACCAGCAAAAAAGTGGACTCCCGATGCTGCGCCAGTCTTTGGTTTAGGGGTTTTTGAGATGATGTGTCTCTCTTCTACCACTTATACTGGTCATCAAACATAGGAAGTTTGAATGATTTACTAAGAAAAATTTCTAAGATAGGAAACATCAGACGGGGAATTTGCCGTGAATAACAGCAATGACAAATTTAACTAAGACACCATAAAGCCAAGGAAGCAGAAATTAAGTTGCAGAGCAAATTAGCAAAATCTACACAGTTTTGTTTTCTTTCAAAAAATGAGGAAATGCTTTTTCAGGAGATTCTCCTTGGGTTAAACAAGACATGCATAATTTGCGGAACAAATCTGGGGCCAAGAGAACACGCTTAGTGCGGCAGAATCCTGCAGGGGTTCTGACACACACAATTCTCAAACACTAAAGGGCATTAAACCCAGAATGTCAAACCAGTATAGCAGAGAGCACTTCCCTGAAATCCAGAAAAAGCAACACGACGCTAGCGTCACACTAATGCCTCCAAGTGTTATGAGCCCATCACGAAAGTCAAGCTCCCCAGCAAGATGGATTTCATAAGTAAAAGAGTATTACAGTTCCTCGTGATCCACAATTCCCAAACTGAAAAGCTCTAAGAAACATTTCTTAACCGACTTGGAGGCAAACGTAAACTTTTCACATGAGGCAATGTGTGACCTTTCTCTGTTCTACTTGGTGCGATTATCCATCCATGTTCTGGTGCCGGCACAGTAAGAGATGAGGCTCCAGGTGCCATCCCAGACCCCGACACGGTGTGCAGGAATTCCCCAGATCACCTGTCTAAAACCTACACATTTCTGAATTTGGAAACACAGGGACTAAAGTTTCAGACATGCACTGTTGGTCTCGACAACTTTATTCCATGGTACAATGAACCTAGAAAACTCTGAGCTGGATTACTAAGGAAAGCTACGTATTTTTTCTTCTTTGTTGATCTTTAAAAGCCATACAGCAGGGGCAACTGGGTGGCTCAGTCTGCTAAACATCTGCCTTTGGCTAAGATCATGATCACAGTGTCCCCGTTCAGTGGAGAGTCTGCCTCTCCTTCTCCATCTGCCTCTCCCCCTGCTCCTGCTCTTTCTCTCTCTAAAATCTTTAAAAAATGCAGGAAACTATTCCTTTCTTTCCTTCTCATTTCTCCCTCTTCTTTATTTTGTGAAACAAGTTCAAGTTCATGTTGCCAGACACTTGCTGATCGCCTCCCTGTCACCTACTTTTTGTGGGGGTGGTGTAGCAGGGAGGGCTCGCAAAGCTGGTAGCTGGGATGTTGTCTGTAAAGCTTCTCTTGGCAATAGTGTGACCATTTGCAGAAAAGGGAAGCACCTGGGCACCCACCTGGGACTTCTCCAGCATGGGATTCTAGATTCTGGGCATGGATCATGGATAAACAGGCCACACTGTACAGAGGGGCAAAATTACAAACATTTATGAATTATGTGGTTTTATTTCTGATGCTAAGTGTTAATTTATCTCAGTAAAGATTTTTTTCTTCATTGGTGAGTTTGGTTTCCTAGGGTGATACACAACATTTTGTGAGTTTCTAACATAGTTGTAAACTTGTAACATTCAAAACAAGTTTTTAAATTTTTTTCTAAGTCTATAATTGAAGACCATAATCTTACTCAAATAGCACAAGAAGAAGCAATTTGTTACATCACCCTTTAGAGTGGGAATCTTAATTTTGAAAAATTGACATAGTGTTAAAGCCATGAGCCGCTGTGTTATTCACAAAGTCAACACGAAATATGATACTGACATTACATAAAGGCTTCACAAAAGAGACAGCTGTCATAATACAAAATCTCCTTACTTTATATCTAAACCATTCCCATAGGATTTGAAGGCGATCACCCTGCAAAATACCCTATCTGAATACTTTTCTACGCTCAGAAAATATGAATTACACACTTGAAAAACTCAGTAAAATGGATTTTTATGCAAAAACAAAGACTTCTGTAACAATGTATAACTTTTCCTTGAACATTTTGCTTCAAGTTTTCACAGATTCTGTTCCTTTCAAAAGGTCTTGCCTGCCTGAAAGATTCCAGCTGCTTCTCCATTAAATCATGGGAAAAACAGCACACACCCCTTTCTCTTTCTCCCGCTCTCTTTTTGTGAAATAATATATAGAATTATATAAATTTAAATTATTCCCACAGAAACTCTTCTTTGAGCTGACAGATGGGTTTCAAACTTAACTGATGACTTTTCTAGTAAGTTTCCAATAGGGACATTTGCAAATTTGGGGTATTAAAGATAGCATGAGGTTATATCAGTTATATTCCAAATGTTGACTATTTCAAACACCACTCTCCGAGTATTTCTTACTAATTATCTAAGAGTCTCAGCAAATCCATTTCGCTTACTCTATGTGATTACTGGCAGCTGTTTTCTTTCAAGAGGCCAATTAAAAAATTGCAGGAAAACATATGCCAAATGATCAAATGCTCTAATAATGATTTAAAGCTAAGCTTGCTTTGAGTTGTAGTAGTAAAACCATTTATGTAAATGCAAAGTAATGACATCAGTGGACTCGGAACTGTGACTTATAGACTGCTGCCTTAGATTAATCAACTTTCAACACCAAGCAAGAAAATAACATTGTCATCTTTTTAAAGATAGCAATCTACACTAATGTTTATGTTACTAAAAAAGTCTTTCAGAAGAAAACCAGCTCTTTGTCTTCTTTTCCTGTTGATCTTCCAAAATTCTGCCTTTAACACATGACTGCCTAAAAGGTTTCGTCTGGTCTGACAAAAAGGCCCCCCCAAACCTGGAATTTTCAGACACCAGAGGGCCAAGCTTCATTTACATTAATTCACAAATGCTCCCTGAAAAGGCAGAAAAGATTTCAAACAAAGAACAAAAAACCAAGAGGGTACTTTTTTTTCTTTTTATGGTCACAGAAATTTCATTTTGTTTTTCCAGACAAGTGAACACACGGTCCCATGATTTACATAAGATAAAATATTAAATAGTAAAAGGTCTTCACTTTTTTTTTTTTTTGCTTTTTAACTGTTCCTCCAGAGACGTATGTAAGAACGTGCAGCCTTTGAAAGTTAAAGGGAATGTTCCAGCACAAGTAAACACTCCAACTCCTCTTCTGAAAGGGAAGGAAAAATCAATTTCCCCTGTGACGGAGGACTGCTGACTTCTTAGTACTGATCGAGTAATGTGTTGCTCCATTTCAGAAAACATTATTCTATTATTAATACCGTATTATTATTATTTTAAGAAATGGAATTAAAGGCCTGCAGGTTGCTACTCGGGACACAGTGAAATTTCTTACATACTACTGAACTCCACTGAACTAATACTAATACTAATACTCACTTGGACCTGCATTTTACTTCGTACAGATGTCACAGAAACTGACCCCAAGTACTCGATCACAGCCTCACTTTTTTCCCTGTGATTGCTTATGTTTATTTTGGAACAGAGAGAGCCTGCAGATGTAGGTTTCCCTCCTCCTGCCTCTTAGGCACATGACAGGCTCAGCCAAACAGGTAAGCAAAACGTAGCCTGCGGACCTTTACGTGAAATGTTAAGACTGTCTTCTCCAGGTGCCGTTTGCTTGCTGGTTCTGATAAATCTTATGCTGGTAGCATCCTGTTTTAATGATTAGCACCAGTACATCCGGTCCTTTATAACAAAGATATTTCCAGGTCCCAAAGGATGGCCTGGCCTAACAGAGCTTTACTGATCTGGTTTCAATAAATCTTGTTAACAAAAAATTCTATATAACAGATTTTTTTTTTTTAACTAGTCCCTGTTAGTGTTCGGATGTTTCTTTATATGAAAAGTAGTGTGATTTGGGCATTTAGTTGTGCTGTTCAACATAAACTATTTTTTAATCAATTCACTGATTTGACAAAATGTTTACAATGGTTTTTCTTTTCTTTTCTCCTGGCATCCTTCTGGAAGCATCCAAAGGGCTGATAGCAAGTAAAAGGTGAGGTGATTCTCGGAATCAAGATAGACTGGCCACCAGGCTTTTTAATAAAGGTCCCCTTAGAGAAAACAAACAAAAAATCAAGTTCTTGCATACAATGTAGCAAGAAGTCTTCTGTTAAATTGCATCAGAATGTAACTATACAATCTGGATGTCCTGTTCAGTTGATTCAAGGACCTTCTCAAGGAAGAGAATATTATTTTGCTATAATAACCCAAGGTTTTTTCTTTAATTTTTTGAAATAGGAAATGTCAGTGCTCAGCGCTCAAACCCCCGTAGCGTCTGGAATGCATGAAGTAAGTACAAATCACAGAAAGTGTGTGTTAGCTAACAAATGGCCAGGAGTGATT
The DNA here is from genome assembly GCF_011764305.1 of Mustela putorius furo. Lineage (NCBI taxonomy): Eukaryota > Metazoa > Chordata > Mammalia > Carnivora > Mustelidae > Mustela > Mustela putorius. Next base: position 9,009,661 of record NW_025422060.1, read on the forward strand.
ATCAAATAAGAACTTTTTGTTTTTAGGGGCGCCTGGGTGGCTCAGTCTGTTAAGCAGCTGCCTTCCTTGGGTCATGATCTCAGCATCCTGGGATCCAGTCCTATACTGGGCCCTTTGCTTGGCAGGGAGCCTGCTTCTCCTTCTGCCTCTGCCTGCCACTCTGCCTGCCTCTGCTCTCTCTCTCTGACAAATAAATAAATAAATAAATAAAACCTTAAAAAAGAAAAAAAGAGAACTTTTTGTTTTTAAACGGCATTGATCCTTCTCAACCTAACATCTGCCTACAGAGCTGCCATGGTTAGCAATTCTCAGGCTATTCAATGGTTTTTATTTTTTTTATTTATTTATTTTTTTAAGATTTTATTTATTTATTTGACAGAGAGAGATCACAAGTAGGCAGAGACGCAGGCAGAGAGAGAGAGAGAGAGAGGAGGAAGCAGGCTCCCTGCTAAGCAGAGAGCCCGATGCGGGACTCGATCCCAGGACCCTGAGATCATGACCCGAGCCGAAGGCAGCGGCTTAACACACTGAGCCACCCAGGTGCCCCTATTCAATGGTTTTTAAACAGAAATGCCAACTCTAGATTTCCAGATTGTTGACGGGCACTCATTTTTGTACACAGACACACACCAGGAAGGAAAGTATGAGTATCATGCTGTGCTAAGGAAAATAATACAAGTGAGAAAATATTATTTTTTAGATAAGGCCATTTCCTAAACCTTTAATGCTCGCTTACAAATCCGTCCACAATATGTTAGAATATGAACATGTATGACATAGATTTCTTCCTACCAGGGACAATGCTTCATACCTATCTAGACCCCGGTCATTTTCTTTCAGCAAAGCTCAACCCGACATCTCATGGCCAAGTCCAAGAAGACAGGATGGTGAACATTGATACTCATTGGAAAGAAAAGGGAGTTACGTAAGAATAAGCCTTCAAAGGGTCTGCTGGGCAAATAAGTCCAAAAGAAGAAACAAAACAGCCTGTGAGGATTTTGATTCCGAGCTGTCTGTAGACAGTTCTCCTTCTATTTAAGTATATCAGCACTTTTGACTTCTCCCTTTTGTAAATATAACCCTTTTCCACTTCAAGGAAACTAACTGCTCCCATAATTTGTAGATTAAATGTAATTCATATATATTCACGGACAAGTAAATATATAGAATAGGAGCCCCAGGGGCAAAATAGCCTTTTAGGAAGTTAGATTCAGGAGCCTCCGGTTATGAAAGTGTTACTTTGTCTTCCATGTGTAACCATTAATTTAAAAAGGTTCTGTAAGCCTCTAGATTCTAGAACACCCCCAACTTAAGCCCTGGACCATGCATTATTTAAAAGCTTCTGCTGGGGCGCCTGGGTGGCTCAGTGGGTTAAAGTGTCTGCCTTCGGCTCAGATCATCATCTCAGGGTCCTGGGATTGAGCCCCTCATTGGGCTCTCGGCTCAGCAGGGAGCCCGCTTCCCTATCTCTCTCTCTGCCTGCCTCTCTGCCTACTTGTGATCTCTCTCTGTCAAATAAATAAATAAAAATCTTAAAAAAACAAAACAAAACAAAACAAAACCCTTCTGCAGACGCACCCAAGTGGTTCAGTGAGTTAAGTGTCTGACTCTTGATTTTGGCCCAGGTCATGATCTCAGGGTCCAGGGATCCAGCTCCACATGGGGCTCCAACACACTCTGCTTGGGATTCTCTCTCCTTCAGAATCCTCTGCCCCTCCCCTTGCTCACATTCTCTCTCTCTCTCTCAAATAAATAAATAAATAATAAATAAATCTTTAAAAACAAAATAAAAGCCTTCTGCCATGTTCTCTGTATTCTAAGCTGACATCTCATTTCATTGATGCTATTCAGAAAAGCGTATTATATTTACAGGTTATGTCTACAAGATGAGGCCATCCAGTTAAATACAACTAAGGTGGCACAGTCCTGTATTAATTATTAATAGAATAAAAGATAACTCTAAAATACTAAATTACAAGAATGGGACACCTAACATGCCTAATGTTCAGCCACCAAACCAAATATGCTCAGCGTCAATGCTTTGGGGCTTTCCCTGGGTTTCGGTGAGAAAGGGCACAGACAAGGAATTTAGAATTACTTCTCTTCTTCCCAAACTCCAGGCCACTGGAGCCTGCAAACGCTGGGCCTGCTGCAGACACTGGGTGTTCATCAGGGCACCCCACACAATAAATCCTGTCCACCTTCCATGATGGGAGTGCTAGGCTGGCAGATCAACTGACCTTTGGGCCAAGGTGTCTGACCTCTCCCTCCCCTGACAGCTATTTCTCTCACCAGACAGCTGGGGACAAACAAACGGAGAGGCCACACTTTGACAAATGAAGCTAAACCAGGAGGCTTTGTTTCTCTGAGGCCCACAAGCTGGCATTCCACAAGCTCTTTAGGGGACCATGAATTACTGGGAGGCCAGGCCTGCGCTTCCTCCTCCTTGGCAATCCCTGTGGCCACACGTTCCCATGATCTGTGGGGCCAGACTCTGCTGGTCCCAGTTCACATTCCATCCTGTCAGAGGACTCTCAAAAATAAATAATATTTACAGCAGAGTTCAGGGCTGGTGAAAGCCAACGGGAGAAAATTACCTTCAGGGAATCCACGGGAATTGTGGTTGTTAAACTCTTTTTCATGAGACCAGAAACCTCTGTGAGTCTATGACCCTGCACTTATCAAAACCCCCAAATTCCAATGTCAAATGAAAGGCATAAAACAAGTAACAACTATAAAAAACGGGATATTTTCAGGATCTAGAAAATATTTCATTCAACAACTTCGGTGACTGGGTATTGGCCACCTACAATGTTTAAGGTCTCCAGCTCAGGATGTAAAACAGCCTTAGTAAAACAGAACAAAACAAAACAAAACAAAAACCCCCCAAACAAGTGACTATCTCTGCTTTATAGCAAGAACTTGGGAAGTCTAAATAAAAGGGGCCTGGAGGTTCCCTTATACAAATGTTCAAATGGAGCTGAAGGGACTAATTTTAGAATCCGGGGTAAGCACACTGCAACTCACCAGCTCGCTTCAGCCCTCTCCCTGTTTTTATATGGCCCACGAGCTAAGAATGGCTTTTACATTCTTTAAATGGTGAAGGGGAAAAGAAAAATCAAAACAATAGGATTTCATGATACCAGAAAATGTACACAAAATTCATATTTCCAAGTCTATAAATAAAGTTTTATTGGAACGGGGCTACACTGATTTATTTACACTGTCTATGGCTGCTTTTGCGTTTACAAAGGGAGAGCTGAGTAATGACAACAGAACCATAGGGCTCGCAAAACCTTACCTTACAGATCAAATCCACCAAAGCAAGAGAAAACATACTGAGTTCCTTCAAGAAGTAGAGGCAGGATTTGTTTTTCTTTTTAATACCAGTTTAGCTAATTTCCTATTGATGAGACAGAATGCTAGGCCCTCATACTCTGTTTTCTTGGATATTTAGACCCTGAGTCTAAAACACAGGCTCTCCCAGACATCTCAGGGAGTTCAAAAACCAGAATACCAGGAGTCACGTCTGTCTTTGAGCAAACATTCCTGTTGATGGGCGGCCACAACTCCCTCCCCTATACAGGCTCCAGTAATGACCATGAGAAACTGAGAGGAAAGCAACCATGCAGGTCAGCAGGCGAGGCCTCAGGGAATGAATGGTAAGACTGAAGCTGCCAGTTCTACGGGGTTAATAAGCAGCTCACATGTCCCCAGTGGTTAAGCGCTGACATTCTCTCTAATGTACTATCTAGAGAAGGAAGTAAAGTAGAAGTGGGGGACGGTAATACTTTTATGAAGGAACTCTCCCCATGGGATAGCTTTTGTCCTTTGGATGGTCAGGGAACTAAAAATGAGAGAGAGAAAAAAGATATCCACATGGCAGGGTTATCTGAAGCCCTATTCACACCAGAGGGGTGATTCCTGACTCCATGGACACACTTGGGCAACCTGACAACCCTCTAGACAATGGCCACGGGTGACACTGGGTGCGACTCCTAGCTTTTAGTCACTGCTAGACTTCTCATTTAGTACAGAACAGCCTCCTCGCTATGACTGTTTCCTCTGCCCGAGGTGGTTGGATCTCATCACCAATATATACTATGAAAGCACTGCCTTCCTACAAAGGATCCAAAGAATAATTTCTTTTAATAGAGATGTAACACAGCACAGGATCCCCAAAATAACAAAAACAAAACAACCCCCCAAGCCCCCAAACCTTTTGTAAACTCACCTAGAAAAATCTCCCTTTGCTTCCTGTAGAAGAAAAAAAAGTCAACGTCAGTGAAACATTCCAGTCCAGTATCCCAGGCTTTCAAATACATTTCAAAAACACTCAAGCTTATGACGGCTGTTGTCCTATCTGCTACACGAAGACGATGAGGAAAGGACCAGACATTTGCCACCTGAATCTAAGACACTAAATTACACCTTAGAAAGTAATATACAAAGAGAGTGATTCATAATGACAAAATGCAAGTTTCTCCCTCTTAGGACCCTGGTTTACCGTTTTCTAGTTTAAAGGTTCAGAATCAGAATGTGCGTCTGGGTAGAGCTGTCTCTGTCTCAACGTTACTTGTTTTGTCTTGTACTGTGGGCTCCTTCCCAAAATTACTGCAGAGGAACCATGGTTAATGACTCTAGCACCATGCCTTGGATATAGTAGTTGTTCAATAAAGCTTTACAGGAGAAATAAATTAATGACCTTCTTTCAATTCATCTTGCTGGTGTGACTAATACGGTCGGTCATTGTTGCTAATTTTCATTAATAACTCTTACACATAAGCTAATGGTCTCCTTGCCTTTCCACATGTGTGAAATGATTCTCTTGTCAATTCATTCTGCTATTTACTTGGCTTTCTCCAGAGTGAGGAGGGCACCACGCTTGAAGGAAATGGGGTCTCTGAATGATCTCAGTTTTCCCCGGACTCAAATGATGTAGAGACAATTTTCCTTTGCAGAGAGACCCTGTCCTAAAACTTGGGAATCCCAGAAGCTCCTCATTTACTGCTATGGCATAGCTCCATCCTGTTACTGTTGTAAATAATTAAGATGACGAATAGGGAGAGCATATGGCAGCTGGCTGTACATGTTACATCTTATTCTTGTCTCTTCTGTGTCTGGCTCTGGGATGCACACATGAGGGCAGAACGACCTACCTGTAAAATATAGGAGGCTAATTCAAACACCACTTCACTGTCAACGTCGATCAGCTCCTGAAAGGAAAAAACAACAAAGAAGGTTAAAGCTGGTACTTCTACAGATTTTTTCATGACATCTCCTAGAAAAAGGCCCACTCTTCCTTTTCTGAGCTGTGTTCCAGAACCTCAAACACTCAGAATATCTGTGGTCTCAATGACTGGACCCCCAAAAACCCCCTGGCCCTGTTCACGGCTTTCCCAGTGGTCCCGGGCCTCCCCAGTCACCGCAAAGGCCTCATCTTTAAATCTTGAGAAATTAGGTGGTGAGCCAGTCCTGAGGGTCCTACAAACTTGTTAAGCTGATTCAGCTATGGAGTATGGTTACTTGATATCCAATTGTGTTTTCTTCGTGAACTCTACTTAGAACCAGGAGTAAGGTTTTACTGGAAAAAAAGTTATTAATAGGACTGTACCTCTTTAAATTAAAATGAAATGAAATTAAAAATACAGTTGCTCATTGCAATGGTTCATTGCTTTCAAGCACTCAACAGTTCGATGTAACGATCGGCTACCACAGGGATTTTGAGTAGATACAGGGCACTTCTGTCCTTGCAGGAAGTTCTGCAGACCAGCACTGCCAGAGCCTAAGTTTATTCATTCATTTATTTTTTTTAAAGACTTTGTTTACTTATTTGTCAGAGAGAAGAAGAGAGAGCGAGAGGGCACAAGCAGGGGGAGCTGCAGGCAGACAGAGAAGCAGGCTCCCTGCTGGGCGTGAAGCCCGATGCAGGACTTGATCCCAGGACCCTGGGATCACGACCTGAGTCGAAGGCAGACGCTTAACTGACTGAGCCATCCGGGCGTCCCACAGAGTCTAAGTTTAAAAATGCTTCTTTCCTATTCCTTCTTTCCCTAAATATTTCATTATCATCTGTGGATATGGTCTTAAAAGGACATAAACCTTTCTGTGGTTTTTGAAAATATATCTAATAAGTATGTATATTTCAATATGTATATAATTTCTATCTGTTTTCTAAACAGCTTTTTGAAGTGTAATTGATACATAAAAACGCTGCATGTTTAATTTTTAAACAATTTAAGGAGTTTGGATGTGTGCAAACACCTGTGACACCATCACCACATTCAAGGTAACACACATATCCGTAACCTCCAAAAGTGTCTTTGTGTCACTTTGTGTGTGTGTGTGTTTACCATATGGCACAAAACACATAACACGAGATTTACCCTCTTCACAGATTTTAAGTGCATGACATTGTAATTGTCATATACAGTTCAGATCATAAAAATAGAAGGAACTCTGGGGCGCCTGGCTGGCTCAGTTGGTTAAGTATCTGCCTTTGGCTCTGGTCATGTTCCCAGGGTCCCGGAATCAAACCCCGCATTGGGCTCCTTGCTCATTAGGGAGCTTGCTTCTCCCTTTCCCTCTCCCTCTGCCACTCCCCCTGCTTGCGCTCTCTCCGTGTCAAATAAACAAATAAAATCTTAAAAAAAAAAAACAAAAAAGAAAAGCAAATAGTGGGAACTCTGGAGTCCATCAGCACAGAAAAATAATAAACAAATGAACTAATGCTGTACTTCTGTCTTGAACTTCAACAAAAATGTCTATTTTTTTTTCTCTCCCTCGTATCGCTAGATGCTATAGCAGATGACAGGATCACAGCACGTTAGAGCTAAGCCAGGCTTGGACACCAGCTAGCCCAGCCCTCTGCTGTTATTGAGATCAGAAATCCAAAAATGTCAAGGGACTCTCCCAAAGCCACAAGACCTCAGGAGGAGGCCAAAAACAATCCCCAACCTCTTGTGTAGCAGGTGACCTCTCTGAGTGCATGTGTTCCTCCAAGTCAATAAGAATTCTGGGGGTATCACCTGACCCCTGTTGGAAATGGCTCTTATTAAAAAGATAAGAAATTGCAAGTGTTGGCGAGCATGTGGAGAAAAGGGAACTCATCCGCACTGCTGGTGGGTGTGTAAAGTGGGGCAGCCTCTATGGAAAACAGATTGGAGGTTCCTCAAAAAATTAAACATAGAACTAACCTATGACCCAGCAAGTTCACTTCTGGGTATTTGTCCAAAGGAAATGAAAACACCATTGCGAAAAAATATCTTCACCCCCATGTTCACTGCGGCATTATTTACGACAGCCAGCTGCAAACTTGGAAACAACCTAGCTCCCACCAATTGATGAATGGATAAAGAAAATGTCACACACACACACACACACACACACACACACAATGGAATATTAGTCATAAAAAAGGATGGAATCTTGCCATTGGAACAGCATAGATGGATCTTGAAGGCATTATGCTAAGTAAGATAAGTCAAACCGAGAACGACATGTATTATACAGTATCACTTATCTGTTCCACGTACATGGAACCCAAAGAAAGAAAATTCAAATTCACAGATACAGAGAACAGGTGGGTGGTTGCCAGAGGTGGGGCTGGGGGAAGTGGGTAAAGGGGTCCAAAAAGTTAAAAACTTCCCAGTTTATAAAATAAGTAAGTCCTGAGGATGTAATATATAGCACAGTGACTACAGTTGCTACTAAACCGTGTATCTGACGGTTGCTAAGACAGGCAGATCTTGAAAGTTCTCATCACAAGAAAAAAAATGTGTATGTGAGATGATGGATACTAACCAAACCTATTGTGGGGGTCATCTCATAATGTACACAAATATTGGATCATTATGTTGTACCTGAAACCACTATAATGTTATATATCAATTATATTTCAAGCAGGAAAAATAAGGACTTGGTCTCAGCCAACATGTTCTCAGAACCATATGTGTCATTGAAGTCAGCTAAATGTAGAATTACGTTTCTCTTGGATTATAATCCAAACTCCAACTCATGGATTTTCTTTCTTTCTGGTGTTTTTTTTTTTTTTTTTTTTTTTTTTTGTGGTCCACAGTCGGACCCTGGAATTCAAACCAACACACTCAAGCAAGCCTATATCTTTTGAGGGATGGATATCATTTGGGCCCTTTCAGTCTCAGTAATTGCAAAGATGGATAATGATATTTGCTACCGAACCACCTCAGAAGTGTGGGCTAAGAGAACCAAGGAAAGCATATGGAAGAATCGGGCACAATAATTCTTTATGCCTAACCAGCCGAGAGAGCTTTATGGCCACTGTCATTGATGCAGACTGTCAGGGTCGGGACACAGCGGAATGCGTGGAATTACCCTTCCGGGATTACCAGATCCCATCAGAATGTAAATCATTTAACAGTGTACAAATGATTTAACAGAAACATTGTCCAGGGTTTCCACAATGGCCCATTTCTACTTGTATGACGTTCCTTTCCATTCCCACCAAGGACATGCTGGGCGCTCACATGCACGGCTGGGTCCGGGGATGTGTGCTCTCCAGTCAAACATTTACACCCGTGTTGCAACTAATGGTCAATGGTGGGCTAATCTTTAACCTTCGAGGAGAGGCTTATGCATGCAACCTAAAACCAGCCACCGGGAACAACCCTTGCTAGTGTGAATGTAGCTTTTAGTTCATTATTTGACTCATCTGCCAAATGAAAATGTACCTCCGTTGTGGGGTGCGGGGAGAAGCAGAGTAGCAAAGGCAGAACATTTTTAAAATTTCACTTTTTTTAATGTAGTCTATTACACAGTTCCAGGAGAGTCAGTCAGAGACCACCCTGGTGGTGAGTGTGAGCTGGAATGTGCCATTATTCAGTCAAGCTCCCCAAAATGCACAGTTCAATGCCTGCCCCAATTTACCCAAGTTCTTCCTCACAGCACTCATCCTCAGGGTAACCGGGCACCCTCGCCCTTCAACTGGGGTGAGTTTTCACCCTCTCTGACCTTGGCCATCTCCCGGGGACGATATTAAAAAACAGGGCAAGTCAAAACGTGGCCAGGAAGAGGGAAATGGATTAAAGACTGACGTGGCTCAGACAGAACCTGTGCCTACACAATCCGATGGAAGTGCGGGGCATTAATCCTTCTCACCAACTCTACTTAATACTGAGTTCAGGAATCATCTTGTCGTCTGCCCTCAGTCAGCACAGACATCTGAAGGATATACGTTCCTACCGTGCAGCTTCTACTCCATTTTCCGACGTCTCCTGTTCATAATGTGCCCCCCGCCCCTGCTTTTTACACTTGACCCTCCCGGGGGATTTTCTTCTTTAAAATCCACTGCGATGCATCAGTGTTTGAGACTTTCTGCCCACACAACACATTTCCTCTTGTGCCTCAAAACCTACAAGCTGAGTTCCCTGAGTCAGGGGGTAGACAGATGTTTCCAGGGGACCTCCTGTCAGAGACCACGCGCCAGCTAACATCCAAAAGATGACTCTCCCTTTTTTTTTTTTTTTTTTAATTTATTTGACAGAAATCACAAGTAGGCAGAGAGGCAGGCAGAGAGAGAAGGGGGAGCAGGCTCCCTGCTGAGCAGAGAGCCCAACGTGGGTCCTGATCCCAGGAGCCTGAGATCATGACCTGAGCTGAAGGCAGAGGCTTAACCCACTGAGCCACCTAGGTGCCCCCTGCCTCTCCCTTATTCTTATGTGACTTTTCTGGCAATCCGGAGGTGGTATCTTTCACGTGTCCCTGCTCCAGCAGAGAAAATAAGCTGAATGAGACCTCACAGGGGGCACGCAAAGACCACATTGGGTTTTCGCTAGCTGAGGACCACATGGGACAGGGGGAGTGGGAGAGGGCCCATCAGGGAAGAGCTGTAAGCACCTCCCAGCTGGCATGACTCCGAGGCTGGGGTATGACCATCCTCTGTGCCTCTGAGGCTCTCAGAGCTGCTGGACAGGCGCATCTTGAGGGTATCTGTTGAGTTCCAAAATCGCCTGGGAATCCAGGGTGGTCTGATGGGCATGTAAGAACTTTACCTAAGACGCACGGGTATGAGGAAGGTGCTGGTAGAGGGAATGTGATGCCCTCCAGTTATTACGGCCATCGAGGGCTGTACTCGGGGCATCTGTTTTACTTACTACAGAATAATGTGTTGGGCTTTCTCTCATCTTTTGAAAAAATGCCACGGAAAGACACACAAATCTGCCGGTGCGCGCTTGGGCGCTCAGAGGGGGGTGGGGGAGGATGGCCCCACTTCAACCCCCACTCAGCACTGCTTGATCCCAGGTGATTCACTAGCCGAGGGAAGAGGCCTGAGGTCATTTATCAGCAGCGTAACTGTGAACAATATTCTCAGAAAGATTTCCATCTGTGGATCTCCAAGAGTTCCAAATAAATGGCCCCAGGAGAACCGTGAGCGGCAGGTGTTATGGACGTTCTCCAAAAGTCCCGAGAACTGGAGGGCCTCTTCACGTTCCCCTCACTCTGAGGGACTTGGTGGTGGTCTTCATACAGCCCTCGATCTTAATGGAAAGCATTCCTCTGTGGTCAGGAGTGACAGAAATTCCAACATTCCACATAAGATGAATAAGATAATTGTAAAAGAAAATGTGATTAACCACCACATGCTAGGTTGACAAGATTTCACTGAGGATGATCTATACCGAGTCCATCCAGAACAGCTGGCAGGGATGCCCCAAGGGTCTTCTCTTGCTAACCACCGCCACCCCTCTTCTCACCACAAAATGCCTAAAGATTTCCATTTCTTGCCATCCTCCTTAAGATCATTTCTACCCCCACTGGAAAGTTCCAGGTACTAGTTCCCATCTCCTAACAGCTCTGAGACATTGAATAAATCACTGGGTCTCCTTGAGTTTCATTTCCCTCATCAGAAGAAGGGGGATAACGATTTCTTTTCCAATTATTTTACTGAGTTTGGTGAGGACATGGATAGGTGACTTGGAAACTCTGAGACACACTGCAAACATCCTGACTGCAGTATTTACTTAGATTCACGGGGGGTTATAAACGGACTTCCCCAGTGTTGCCTCTGTTCTCAGCACCAGTGAGCATTTACAGGAATCGTGGTAAGATGTATTATTTTAAAGAGGAGGGCAGCGTTATTTATACGTGTGTGTCTACCTGTGTCACTATATGATCCAAGTGGTCCTGATGCCGCGCCTGGCCTCCCTGTGCCTGTGTAGGTGGCCCAGCTCCCTGCACAACTCGCAATGGCTATGTGAACATGCTTCGAGCAAACGGGGACTGTGGTGCCGGATAGGACCGACATGGTCTTGCATAACCATCTTCCTCAGCCCTCTGCCAGTTTTTCATCTGTCAAGTTACTTCAAGTTTAGCTGATGAGCCACTGAGGGGGACAAGCCAGCCAGGCTGGGTCACCATAATCTCATTTTGTGGCTCAGCGATTCCTCCTGCTGCCTCTTGTTTACCACCCATGTCAGGCCCTGGGGGGAGTCTCCCTTTTAGAGGCCCCAGGCACCACCAAGATGATGAGCCCAAGTGAATTTGTTTCTAGAATTGAAAACGAAAGTCCCCCTCTGTTCTTTTTTTCCTCTTACCCCCTGTTACATGAGCACACACACTAACACACACTGACCCTGCGACAATTGCACTAAGAGATAAGGAAGAGGATTCTGATGGTCTGAGATGAACATTTATGTTTGTTCCTTTGTGCTGTGGGGCCTGATTGTGGGCTTTGTTTCTCTCAACTCCCGACAAGATGATACTATCTGCTCCTTAGCAAAGCTCTTTGAAGATCTTGGATAAAAGACAACTTATTTCAGTTCCAACAAGAGCGACGGTGTTTAGCCCTACATAGCAAATGTGGCCCAAGGATGCTTATTTAAATGTCAGTAACATGGGAAGCTCTCAGACCAATGTGGAAGCTCTCAGAAAAGTAGGTGGAACAAGACCCCCACCCCACATGAAGCGGGAATCTTTAGCTGCTTCTTTTCTGACATGATCTGCTCTCAGTGGGTACACACAAACACCAGACTTGGTAATTTCATAGGAAATATGCAAATCCTTGCTCCCTGGGTTTGGAAAGCCTTAAATAACAACAATCTCCTAAGCGCTGTCTATATGCCTAGTTCAGTGATAGGTCATGGAAGGTGATCCTAAAAATTCACTCTGAAGAACGCTCATGCCAACTTTTCCTCTAACCCAAAGAAGGAAACTACAGTCAACCCTTAGATGGTGATCATGTGTTTTGTTTCTTTCGTTATCATCGTTGGGCAGGATAAGGGCTGGGATTAAGCATTTAAGTATGACTTAAATATTAAGTATATTTAAGTGTGGATGGTCAATCCCATATTACCTATGGGATTCCTTCTTCGTCATCTTCTTCTTCTTCTTCTTCTTTTTTTTTTTTTTTTTACGATTTTATTTATTTATTTGATACAGAGAGAGAGAGACACAGCAAGAGAGGGAACATTAAGCAGGGGGAGTGGGAGAGGGAGAAGCAGGCTTCCCGCCAAGCAGGGAGCCCTATGTGGGCTTCAGTCCCAGGACCCTAGGACCATGACCCGAGCTGAAGGCAGACACTTAACAACTGAGCCACCCAGGCACCCTGAGATTCCTGCCTTTTTAAAAATTAAAAAGACACTAATTTTATGACCTAGCAGTTGTGGTGTGCAAGACTTTTGAAAATCGTTGTAGTGACTAATTTTTGACAGCAATTTCCCTTTACCAGTGGAGAGAGGGCAGGATTCAGTTGCATAGCCCAAAGGTGGGGCAAGAGCGGAGATTAGAATCCACACCCACCCTATCGCGCCCATCGGGTGGGACAAACGCACTGCCTCCTGCCGGGCTGGCCTATGGCTTCTTTAGTTTGGCAAGAGAAGCCACAACCAAAGAGAAAAGCCTTGGCAGGAGAGCTCTGCTTTCTTGTGTGATTTTCCAGGGAACACACAACATCAAAGACAGACTTCCCACGGGAGTCTCCCACCCAATAAGACACACATGTCTAAATGAGTTCTATCCATCCCCTGGTCATAAATTTTTTTTTCCCTCATCCACCCGTAACCTTGGTGAATTAAAACATATCAGAGGGGCACCTGGGTGGCTCAGTGGGTTCCTGGATTGAGCCCACATCGGGCTCCCTGCTCAGCGAGGAATCTGTTTTTCCCTCTCCCTCTGCCCCTCCCCCTGACTCATGCTCTCTCTCTCTCTCTGACTCTGTCAAATAAATAAATAAAATATTTAAAAGAAAAGAAAAGAAAACACCACACATCAGAAATGCTGTTGAGCATGCAACTGTGTGGGTCATCAGGGACCCCCCCCCCATTCTATAGCCCCTCCTGCTCTACTTAAAGTTCACCATTGGAACCCTGTTCTCTCATGACCACACTCTAATCCTCGGCAACTTGGGTTGATTATGACTGTATTTTCCTGCTCTTTTTGTGCAAAACAGGGGACTATAAAATACAAAGCAAGGGGATGTGAGGGAGAAACCCATTGGGTCATGGGTTCTGCCTCCTGGTGAAGAAAGAGTGGAAGGCAGGAAGGTGGTGCTCCTACTCTCGGGAAAATGACAAATAGAACAAAACACAATGAAGCATCTTTCCTCACTTTTCCGCTGTTGAAATGTCAGAGATTCGTTCTCTGAAGAAAATGAATAGAAAGCTGGAATGAGGCCCCCATCAAAAGCACCAGGAATAGAAAGGGAGTCTATACCCCAAGTGGAGGGGTTCCTTCCCCTACCCTGGAAGTGGAGGACGCACCCAGACAGGAAGTGGAAGATCAGACAGGAAGTGGAGGATGAACACCCAGACAGGAAGTGGGAAGATTCTCCTCTGGAGAGAATGAAGAGCCACGGGAAAGGACACCCAGACACTGCTATTCAGGGCTCCTACTGAAAGAACCAGCTCGCCCGCGGATTGCTCCACGAGGATGTCCACCAGGAGACCACTCCTTCCCAGAAGCCTCACTCTTCCACATGGATGAATGGACCAAGATCAACAGATGACTGACGCAAGCCTCCTACATGAAAGACAGAGGCCAAACTAAATAGGAAATACACAGAGGGGAAAAAAAGAACCAAAAAGAAACGGCACGGAGCGTGTAATTAATATTGAAACGATAAGAGAATGTTACATTTAAAGGCAATAACAGGATAATAGACAATACAGTGTATACATGTAAAGAAAGATCAGATAATACCGAGTCTCAGAAATCGAAAACATGATCACAAAGGTTAAAAAGCCAGTAGAGATTAAACATTATATCGATGAAATCTTGCAGGAAGTAGAATAAACAGACAGATGGAAAATAGGAGATACAAGGTATCATAGAAGGAGGCTATGCCCAGCATCTAATTAACATCAGTTCCATAAGGAGAACGTGAAAAAACAGAGGAGACCCCATCAATGAAATAGTACAGAAAACTCTCCCAGAACTGAAGAATACCAATCTCCGGACTAAAAGTCGCCATCAAATACACATCCTAGCGATTTACAAAGACCCATTTTAAGGCATACCGCCCTAAAATTTCAAATGAAGAGGAATAAAGAGGAAACCCTAAAAGAGCCCACGGGTGGTCGTGGGAGAGGGGAGAGGGTCCACATACAAGGTGCAGCACAGCAGACTTCCCCCCAGCACACTCTGAAGCAACACCTTTGATACTCTGAGAGATGTCTTCATTCCGTATTTCCATATCCACTCAAGCTATCCATCAGATATAAAGGGAACACAAAGACTTTTTCAGATATGCAAGGACCCAAACACTGTACTTCCCATATGCACCTTCCCTGGATTTATTGGAGGATGTTCTCCAGTGAAAAAATGGTGTAAAACAAAACACAGGGAGACTCGGGATGTAGGAAACAGAGGACGCACTCCAGAGCTGGGTGAGGGACAGACTGGAGGGGAAAGGGGTCCCGTGCTGAGGTCTATGGATGAGGCCAGGTCTAGGCTAGAGGGAGAGGATGGAGGATGGCTATAGGGAGGTCCCAGGACAAACAACAAAGGAGGCAGCAACAAAAACGAAACCAAAGAGAAGAATGGATGGATGAATTACCCAGTGCATTTGGAAATTAATGTGGGCATGCACTTGGGAATCTACAGGAGCTCTTGGGGAAAAAATGATGGGCCCAAAGAAACTAAACAGGTAACAGCAAGGCAATTATTACCTTTAGGTAAAACAAGTGGTTGTCTAAAAAGGGTGCTGCTTGGATTAGTCATACTAATGTAATGCTGGCAGCTGGGGCTTTTACCCAGAATGGGGCTTACCACCACTTTGGGAAAACGGGAAACGGGAAAGTGTAGGTGGTTATATTGGAGTCCTTAATCTTCACGCAACTGAGTTGAAATTCGATAAATCTAAAATGGATATAATCAAGGAATAATGGTTTGTGCCAACTTATTTGGAAATAGGTAAGAAATAGCGGAAATTGTTGAAGGTGCTGGGACTTGGGGGTGGGCTTTTTTTCCCACAATAAGCCTCTTAGAACCATCTGACTTGAAACTGCATCACATGTTACTTTGATAAAAGTATTAACTTAGAGGCACCTGGGCTCAGTCTGTTAAGCATCTGACTCTTGATTTCAGCTCAGATCATGATCTCAGGGTCATGAGGTCGAGCCCCATGTTGGGCTCTGTGCTGAGCATGGAGCCTGCTTGGGATTCTCTCTCTCCCTCTGCTCCTCACCTCACCCCCTCTCCCACTTGTGCGCTCTCTAAAAAAAAAAGTATTAATTTTTGAAAAAGTGAATGAAATAGTGCTTGAAGGGAGCAGGAACAAAGGGCTCACTTATTTGAGCAATTCAGATTCTGGTACACTGCAGGGATCATTGCCCGAGAAATAGGGAGGGAGTTCGTATGAATCATGCGCTGGGAAAACAGCGCCCCGTCTACCAGCATCATGTCCAGGCTGCGTGCCTGGCACTGCCGTGTGGGCTTTTCCAGGATCCCCGTAGTGCTGGGGGGGCAGCATGGGTGGCACACAGAAACTCTCAGTTGAGACGAACAACTCGGGTCTGGATCCAAGAGAGCAGGAGCTCATAATGTTCCCCGTGTGGAGCTAAACCAACCACACTCATGCTTTATCTTGCTTCATCTTTCCAAGAAGGGCGTGGGTCCGTTCCTTTAAATATTTATTTATATATTTAGAGAGAGAGAGAGAGCGCACCAGTAAGTGGTGGGGGGAGAGGGCAGAATGAGAGCATCTCGAGCAGACTCCATGCTAAGCGCAGACCTGGAAATGAAGCTCGTTTCCATGACCCTGAGATCATGAACTGAGCTGAAACCAAGAGCTGGATGCTTAACTGAGTGCACCCCCAAGGCACCAGGGTTTGGGTCCTTTAATGTCCTTGTTCAACCAAAGAGGAAAACTAAGCTTGGAGACATCAAAGAAGGAGTCCACATTCAATGCATGTACTATGAAGCAGAGCGAGGACAGGGACCCAGGTTGTGCGGGACTCCAAACCGAAATTCCCAATCGTCCTCTGCTGCAGGGCCTCCCACCAAGCCGGCATAGTTAACAACAGTGTAAACCAGACCGTGCCACTTGTTCAACCACTTTTGGTCCTTGGTCCTCGAGGAAGTCACTTAACCTCTCAGACACCCTTTCTGGGTAAAGCTAATGATTCTGGCTCTACCTCTCGATTGGGCTCAATTAAGATAATATATGAGAAAATTTTAAAGAAGCTTGAAGTGCCAATGTATGCAAATGCACATATTATTTTTGATGACAGGAGGGAGACAGACAGGTGGTCTTGTTACCCTACTTGGTCCCCCACTTAAGCTTCAGGGAAGCGGGTTCTAATAGGATCCTGAGGAGACTACCCGGGGTTCTGGAAGACAGACAGCAGCCAGGTCAGCAGGCAGGCTGACACTGGGCGTGTCTCGGTCCCAAGTATGGCTGGCCATCTCCCCTGGAGGATCTGTAATATTAAATTTGGAGGACTTCTTCTTTTTCGTTTTCCATGAATCCCAGGTTCTTTTGCGAGTACAGTATTCAGAAGCACCGCAGCCTTCAGCTCCGGCTAAGCATCTGTGACTGGACTGAACTGAACAACTCTGAATGAACGGTTTCTCTCCTTTTCCCCAGGTGTCTGGACACACGATTTGGGGCCACCTTTTACTTGGCTGAGATTTCATCAGTTGGGGAATTGGAATTTCCAGGCATTTACTGTCCCACTGTGCCCCCTGGTGGACAGTCTCATGTTTTACTTCCCAACTTTCTCAAAGTGCTTTCACATTCATGAAACAAAAACCCTCAGAGACGCTTGGGAGCTGCAAGCTAGGAAGGCTGGTCTTAGTTCCACGCTAAAATGAGAAAACACATTTAGAGAGAGGAAGGATTTTGCAAGTTCCTGGAACTGTATTTAGTGTCTTTTTCCGCCATTCAGCAAAACCCCAAAATACTGCAGTCTGAGTGGTCTGGGTTTGAGCCCAGTGTAAGTCCTGGTTCAGCAACTGTCACCAAGCGAGGTCCTTTCACAGAATTGAACTTGATCCCTACCAGGCCCTTCATTATTGTAGTCATTTGCATTTGGAAGGACTATTCTGTGCAATGAATGTGCTGAAGTACTTCCAGAAGGAAGACTGACAGCTGATGTACCAAGCCAACTGGTGCGTGTGTTTTAATGTTTGGTGGGTTTGCGGCAATGCCTTAAAATAGGGTTTAGTTAAACCTGAAAATATAGGCGGTGGGATCTCCTCAGACTCCTTCCTCAGCTATTGACCACTTCACCATGAGCCCATTTAGCTTTGAAGTCCTCCGTGGCTGCTGGGGGCGGCGCGGGTGCGGTGAGGTGGGGTGGGGTGGGGTGGGGGATCTCCACTCTACGGGAGATCCTGCCCTCTGGGGCTCAGAGGTGGCTGACCTGGAGTCAGGTTGCCAGCTTCTGATCTGTGCCCTTGGGTGAATCTCCTCACTTCCCTGTGCTTCTTCTTCCTCCCAGGGGAAACAGGGCTAAAAAGTAGTATTCAACCTCTAGGTGCTGGGAAGATTCAGCTACACAAGTTACAGAAAGCGCTCAGCCCCAAAGCTGTCCTTCTCCATGGCTGTTGATGAGCTGACCTGGGGAGATGCCCCGAAGTCTGCATTTGTGCTACACAAGGGACAGCAGTGTGGGCTTTTCCTTCAAATACCTTCTTCTAGTAGAGGATCTCAGCCCTGGTGGTGTTTGCAAGCACCTCTCCCCAGGCAGGGGGTGTGTGGGCATTTGGGGTTGGCCAATGAAAGGAAACACTGCAAGCATATGGGGGAACTGGACACAGTGCAAGGGAGGGACCATCCCACTCAATTAAGAATTGTCCCTGAACAGACTTGTCTCTAAAAAAGAAGTACAAATGGCCAATAAGCATATGAAAAGATGCTCGGCATCACTAATCATTAGGGAAATGCAAATCAAAATCACAATGAGATACTGCCTAACACCCATTAGGACGGCTATTATTTTTTTTAAAAAGCCCCCAAAATAACAAGTGTTGGAGAGGATGTTGAGAACTTGGAAGCTTTACACGCTGTTGGTGGGGATATTATGCGGTGTCGCGGATAAATGTACTGTGGTACTGTGGAAAATAAAATGACAGCTCCTCAAAAAATTAAGCATACAATTACCGTACAATCCAGCGATTTCACTTTTGGGTACACACCCGAAAAAACTGAAAGCAGGGACTGGAAGAAATATTTACCCATGTTCATGACCCATGTTCATGGGAGCATTATTCACAATAGCCAAAAGGTGCAAGAAACCCAAGTATGCATTGGCAGATGAATGGATAAACAACACACGGTCTCTACGTTTCACTGGAGTATTATTCAGTCTCTACAAGGAAGGGAATTCTGACACACCCTACAACGTAGATGAACCCAGAAGTGAAATGCCAAGTGAACTATGCCAGTTACAAAAGGGCAAACACTCCAGGATCCATGATGTGAAGTGCCTAGGGTAGTCTAATTCACAGAGAAAGCAGGAGGGTGGTGGCCAGGGGCTGGGAGGTGTACAGACGAGGGATTTTGTGTTTGCTGAGTACAGAGTTTCAGTTTTGCGAGAGGAAAAGAGATCTGGAGATGGACGGAGGGGACGGTTATTGCACAAATGCTGTGAATGCACTCGGTATCATGGAACTGTATACTTACCAGTAATCATCATGATAAATTTTATGTGTATTTTAGCATAATAAAAAATCTGCCCCACCTGAAGTGCCAATAACATCCCTTTGAGAGAGAAGTGGTCCGATAGGCATGCATTTGGTTGTAAGAAGTCCGCTCATCCCTTGCACGTAACACCCAGATCTCCTTACAAAACGTGCACCCTCCTTAATGCCGGTCACCCAGTTACCCCATCCCCCTCCCTTCACCCCGGCGACCCTCAGTTTGTTTCCTATAGTAAGAGGCTCTTATGATTTGATCCCTTTCTGTTTTCACTAAATTCTACCCCTGAAATTAATAATACAATATACATTACCTAATTGAATTTAAATAAAAAATTAATTAATTGAAAAGAAAGAACTATATATACTACAGGACTAATGAAATAGAAACAATTTAATAAACGGAGGAATGTTTCATAATTATAAATGGGAAGAGTTCATCTTTTAAAGTTATATATTATCCCTCCCCTTCTGAATTTTTCTCCATCATTCAATACAACTGCAATTAAGTTTTTTGTGTGTTTGTGTTTGTTTTGCTACATCTTTTAGCAAGTGCTCTCACATTTCTAACATTTATCTGGAAGAATAAACCAAACAGACTTGTGCAAGAAGAAGAAGAGGAAGAAGAAGAAGAAGAAGAAGAAGAAGTCGTCGTCCACTCGTCCTTAGGAGCACAGTCTACGCGGACTACGGCATCTGCCCTCCCCATCCATGTTTCCTCTTTGTCTCAACTGCCAGGGAAAGGAGACCCCAACGAGCCAAAACTTGATGAACTCCTGATGGGATCAGGAGTCCCGTAGTTAAATGGATAGTGTTATTTCAGGATGTTCTCACTTATTTATAGAATTCCACTTATAAATGACCTATATTAATCAATAAAATCACACTGGGGCAACAACATGCGATTTCTGGCTTCACATGATATTCCGGCTTTCAGAGGAAAACTGAACAGGAGGAAAGAGTTCTTACCTTGTAGATACAGGACTTAGCATTCAGAAAGAAGAGCTCGATGGTAGCATTGTCCTTCAGGTATGAGATGCTTTCTATATAGAACCTGAAAGAGAAAAACTGCTAATGAGCCACAGAGGCAGAAACTGATTGAGCTGAAAATCAGCTATTTTCTGAGCTACAGGATTTGACATGAGGATCAGAACTCCCCATCCTAAATGAAAAAGGAAAAGGCGTAATCCGTTGTTTGCATACGGTTCCTTTTCAAAAGAAAGCACAGTTTTTCAAGATCCTTTCTAGCACATGAGGACTGCCATGCCTGACAACCTTGTCCAGAGCCAAGAAGCCAGGCCTCCTACCGGAGGGGGTTAAACTCCACCATCGCCTTTCTTTTTCCTAAGCCATGTTCTAATTTTTAATAATATTATTTGATTTTCATATCTTGCTTTTTTGGTCCTAATCATTGTTGAGTTGGATTTCTTGAGGATAATTTCTCCTGCTCAATTGAAGAAGGGGGCAGTCTTTCTCTTTGAAATGGTTACAACGTTATTTTCCCAAAGGTGGAGAGGTGCGATTTGATTTCTGCGAATCCCGAGAGCTATGGCAGTGCTCTTAGGCTGTGATATTAATGCATATTAAGCCAAACGAGAATTGGATTTTCATCCATATGGAGCTTATAGATTTCTTTCGCGATGAAACATGCTGAAATTATTTACGTTTACATTTAATGCACCTTTTTACGCATCGACTTTGGAGTTTATTAAATCATGTAATCAGATTAGGCACTTGTACTTGTCTAGGGACCAGCCGCGCAAAGGGAGGGGTGATGGAAGGCAGAGCCTTGCCGGGGAACAGGCTCTGAGTGGGGCCTCTGCGTCCCTGCCACCTGGAAACTGGGGCTACGCCAAGGTGGGGGCAGCAGGTGTGATGGGAAAACAAGGGCTATGTTCTTCTAGAACAATGTTACAATATGATGGAAAGAATCCTGGGGAGGAAATCAAGAGGCCAGTGATCTGGCCCCAGTTCCATATGATTTAGGGCAAATCATTTCATCTCTCTGGGCTTCTGTTTTCCACACTGTAGAAGAAGACCGCAGGTCAGTGGTTCTCCACCTGAGAAGTCTACCGTTTTCAAATATTAGAAACTCATTCAGATGAAAACAACAATCACCACAGCAAAAAAAAGAAACCAGTATTTCATGAGGCTAGCAAAACCAGTTTGCAACCACTTGTCTGCAGACAAATAATGTTTTCGGTCATTTTTCATGTGTGTGTGTGTGTGTGTGTGTGTGTGTGTGTGTGTGCGCGCGCAGAGGCTGTTGTAATGAGTACCACACAGATTCATTTAAATTTGTGAGTGAATCCACAGTAACTTCAGATACCAGCAGATATTTTCAATCAACAGGTACTAATACAATTACCACCATGTGAGAGTCTACAGAATGTCTGGAAATTATATTATAGCCCTCATTCTTGCAAAGCTTGGGAATGAGTAGGATCCTTAGTGGACCCCTGCCACCTGCTCTCTCCCTGCAAGAAAAAAAAAAAAAAAGCAAGTACCAGCCTCCTGCTTTTTGGAGCAGCTGTTTTAGGTCATGGAGGTTCCATAAAGGGTCTACAGTGGTCCCCCTTACAGCACAGTGGTCCCAATGGAACCGCAAAGTGGTACAACTTCCTCGTCTCTACAAGTGGAGACTTGAAATGCAGTAGCAGGACGCTTGGGTGGCTTAGTTGGTTAAGAGACTGCCTTGGGCTCAGGTCATGATCCTGAGTCCCAGGATCGATTGAGTCCCACATACATCGGTCTCCCTGCTGAGCAGGGAGTCGGCTTCTCCCTCTGCCCCTCCCCACCTAATGCTTGCTCTTGTGCTCCCATTCTGTCTCCCAATAAATAAATAAATAAATAAAAATCTTAAAAAGAAATGCAGTAGCAAGCTCTAAGTCTTGAAGCAAAGTAAGTTAAATTGGATTTAATAATTAATCCACATTTGTTGTGAAGGAATTTTTTTTAAACATTTATTTTATTTATTTATTTGACGGGCAGAGATCACAAGTCTTCGAGAGGCAGGCAGAGAGAGAGAGGGAAGCAGGCTCCCCGCAGAGCAGAGAGCCTGATGCAGGGCTCGATCCCAGGACCCTGGGATCATGACCTGAGCCGAAGGCAGCAGCTTAATCCACTGAGCCACCCAGGCGCCCCTGTTGTGAAGGATTTTTAACTGGGAGCAGTCAGAATAGCAAAATCAGAAGGAAGGAAGGAAAGAAAGGGAGACGGAGGGGTTGGGAAGGAAGAGCAGGGAGTGAGGGAGGCTGACTTGCAGGCATGACTCATTATAGATGAATCTTGCTTTGCACCTTTGTCCAAGCTACTGCTCTTGACCCAGAAACCACCATTCTCCATGCCCCAAGCCACTCCTGCTCCCTTCTGCCCTTACTCAGGAACACGATGTTTCCTGGACTTCGCTGATGGCCCCCAGGGAAAAGCGCTTCTCCTGGGCTCTTCCTCTACTTGCTGTGCTGCCCCAGGGTCCTGCACTTTCCCGTTCCCTGGGGCATCTTCTTTCTAGGCTTTGGTGAGGCCAAATCCCATTCATTTTTGTATCTCCACCACTAATACAGCACCTGGCACACACGTGGGCTTAGCAAGTGTCTGGGAGGGAAAGCTTCTGCAGGAAGGGGAGGAGCTCAGTGATCCCCGGATGTCCTGAAATTTCCGGTCAGGGGCTCATATTCTTCATCCAGGCCCTGTCCCCCTGCCCATCCCTCACTGTCAACATGGAAAGATGCACAAGCAGGCGCTGATCCCCTCGGATCTTAAAGCCAGGACAACAGCAGAAGTTTCTGGAGTTTGACCGTGAGTGACCGCAGTTCTACAATAATCACTCTGAGTCTAAATCTGTTGAGTTTGAAATCATGTAATTTTCAATGCAATGCCTTATGTCTTTTCTGCATTTGTTTCGATTCTTGAGAATTAAGGAGTGAAGACGTTCGCTACTCCTGCCATCCATTTTCTCCTCAATAGTAGGAGGAAACATAACACCCCCCACCCTTGCCAGAACTGAAGTTGGAAAGGACAGAGCGGGTTCTGTTCTCTGCAACAGCATTCGTGTCCCCCGAGTTCCACGGGGTCTGGCTGGACACGAGGCAGGAACGTAGAGAAAATAACCTAATCTGAGAAGAGGAAAAATAAACCATCTCCTCTTGACAGAAACTGAGAAGCAGGTTCCTGTTAACCTTTATCACCGAGAAGCAGCCTGGAAAACAGTGTGAGCTCCAGGCCTGTCATATTATTATTCTGTAACCCTGGATATTTAACTCATCCTGAACTTTCCATCTGCGCTAGGGAACTTGTGAGTCAAAATGCCCAGAGGAAAACAGACCTCAGACATCTCAATCCACACACTGAGGCTCAGGAAAAACTAGGGGAGCACCATGGAGAAGAAACTTCTGGAGAAGTGGGAAACATTGATGGTTCGGTTACAAAATCTGAATTTTTTTTTTTTTTTTTTTTAAACCGGTTCTGACCTTTTTGATTTTCATGAGAACTCCTCGTTTTTGCCAGTAGGTGGCGATGTTGCATTTCCTTAACCACCAGTGCGCGGGTTGGGTTGGGAGATTGGGCAGAGCTTCCTCATAGACCAGGTTCACAAAGAAAATTCCAGGTCTCTGGGTAAAGCCTAGGAACTGAATGCTTTCGTGTAGATTCACAGGGTCTGCACGGAAAGTTCCAAGTCTGGCTCTGTATTAATCTTGGGGTTCTGCTGCTATGACATTTGGGGCCTTGGTGGCTCTGAAGGGACTGCCCCTCCCAGGGCTGACCAGTTCCTTTAGAGGCCTGAGCTTGCCTTTCCTATGCAGACCAGCCACTGGAGAGCTCACACACCCTTCCCTGCTCCTTTGTAGGGCCCTCACACTCCAGGTCAGGACCTTCCTGCCCTCATCACCCCAGGGCCTGGGCCAGAGCCAGACAACTCTGTATAACCCCCATGCCCCAAAGCCTGCTGAAATTATTCAAAGAAGCCAAGCCTAAACCTGATTACCCTGCCTCACCCATTCCTTCCTGTAGAAACCACAGAACAAAGGCTCTTCCCCATATTTCCCCCCACTCCCTCTGCCTCCTGACCAACCCTTAGTGCGCTCTGGGCAGCGCTGCCTGCTGTGGCGTGCCCCCTCCTCCTGCAGACTGTGAGTAGCAAGCTGTCTTTTCAATGGCCACCACCCCCTGATGGGTTAGGAGTACCTGTACCCGAGTAATAATAAAACTTACTTTCAAATGTGTTCTTTGGCACATTTAGCAGGACTGAATAGGACAGCTACCCCCCTCCCCCACCCCCCGCTGTCGAGTCAAAGGGCCAACCTCTGTTCTAGGCCCAGGGCAAACCTGGGTATGTCTGTTCCCTGAATCGCATCAGCAATGTCACACCCCACCTGGCCCAATCATGCCAGCCTGAGCTCCTGCATCTGACACTCTGAAGCAGGAATAAATATGGGCTGTGCTCCTACGTGTTTGGGCCCATAAAATAATCAAGAGGTTCTGCAGCCTTGGGGAGTCTCCTTCCCTTTAACCCGCAGACGCCTCGGACAGCAGCAGCTTGCGCGGGTGTCCAGTGCAGGACGTCAGTCCGCTGGCCCCTTCTGGACGGCCCGCTCCTCCTCTTCCCTCTCGCATCCACCCCCCGCACTGGGGAATCACCGAATCTTTACGGCAAGTGTTAATTAAATGGACCGCTGATTTCATTTTGTCAGGAACACAAGGGTCACATTCGGAATGCTGACTTTGAGTAGCAAAAAGGAGCAATGGGAACGAAACGGGTATGTGGTGCCGCTGTGAGTTTCTGGGGCTGGGTATCTCTGGTCTTTAGAATTTCACCAGCTTGAAACAATCCTCACTGGGGCACCCCGTTGAGATCTAGCAAGTTCTGGTTAGCAGGCACCTCATTTTAGGATCCCTGACTTCGTTGTTACTATGGTGACAGGAAAGAACAACTGTGTCTCAACCAGCCAGGAAAGACACCAACAGTCAGGTCATAAACTTGGCTGTAAAATCCCCACCCAGATTAAACCTTCCTGGGATCGCCTCTCTCTCTCTCTCTGTCCTAGTGCTCACTTCAGTTTACTGTTGGTGAACGTCAGTTTGAGGAGACAAATCTAATCTCTTATTTATTTTGCTACCAACAGTGGAGATGATCAGCGTTGCAGGGACACTTGGCTGAAGACAATACAACTGAAGCAACAGCCCAGGCATGGAGGGGACCATCCTGAGCACAAACGTGATCCTACAGAAATACACAGAGATTTCCCTGGGCGTGCAGGGAAATTTTTCTTAGAATTTTTCTTGACCTGTTTCTTAAGCTTGCCTGGTGAATACGATCAGAGGGTCGTTGTTCTCAGATTTGGGGAGTTTGTGTCCTAGTCCCAGACAGAGGTCTGCAGAGGGACGTGACCTTGCTCACACACTGCTCGCCGGGCTGATCACAGAGCTGCAGGAGGGAAGGCCAGCAGGTGGACATGCTAAGACATGCTAAGGAGAGCCGCACTGTGATGATGGGAGACCAGGAACATTTTGAGGAAGGGAGCAGACGAGAATTCTGGAAAGCTACTCAGTGGTCACCTAGAGAGGGCCAGAAGGAGCCATAACCAGGACAGTGGTTCAGGGAGAGTCAGAAGTGGGTATAGGACCTATTTAAGACACAAAAGACAGGAATTAGTGAATGAAGGAAGGCAAGGAGGCAGGGGAGGGAGAGCAGGGGAGTCAAGGTTGACTCCCGAGTTTCCGGCTGGGTGTGTGGCTGTGCCAATCACAGAGATAAGGAGGTGCCACAGGAAGAGGAGGAAGTTTGGGGGCAGAGAGATGAAGACACCATTGATTCAGGCAGAGGAGGGCAGAGAAGCGCCCATGGAATTTGGGGCCTAGAGACCGCCCGTGACTATGGCGGTGATGGGGGGACAGCCACAAGCTGAAGAGCCAGCAGGACGAGGAGGAAGGAGAGGAGGGCAGACCTTTGGTGTGGACATGGGTGCGGGCAAGGAAGCAGTAGCTGAAGGAGGATGCAACTCAGGGAGGGCATTCACTTTTGTCAGGGTAGAAGAGTCATGGTCATGAGGGGGAAGAATCCGTGGAAAAGGAGCAGCAGAAAACAGAGAAAGACGGAAGCCTGGAGGCAGGGAGTTCTCGGAGGAGCTGGAAGGGGCTGCACTGGAGTGCGCGTGGACTGGCTGGCCTCGGACGCTGGGCTAGGGTCGGTCTCCCTCCGAAGGGTGTGCATGTGTGAGTGGGTGGGCACGCGTGCAGCAGGTGGCTAAGGAGGCCACAGGATGGGTGGGTACGGTGATGTAAGGGAGCAGGAAGCCGCAGCTCCCTTGGGCCAGCTTTCCCTTTCTCTACAAAATCATAAGCAGTATCACCTTGGAGCAAAGGAGTGAGCTTCTGGTTTGGAGTCTGTGGCAGGAGCAAAAGCTACCATGGGCAAGGCAGGGGACCCCGAGCAGGTGCCATGGACAGAAGTGGCTAGAAACACCAATGAACTGTGTGGACCTTCGTCCCCGGCCCAGTCATAGTCCACAGCTCAGGGACAGAAATAAAAAAAATATGTGACTGGACTGATCCCACCCCACATGTGTGTGCACGTGTGTACGCGTGAAAGAGTGCATGCATGAGAGCCATAGATGCACAGGGCCAGCAGCCAAGGGAGGGGTGGTCCTGGGGAAGGGGGGATTGCAGTGGTGCATAGCAGGCTTTAGACTGAATCGGCAGAGATAAGGACAGGCAGGGCTGAGAGGACCCCAGAATTCAGGGAAATGGATGCACAGGCGCACAAGGGTAAGGGTTCGTATGCTTTGCCTCCCCCACCACACCCTGCGCTCTACCCTTAGCTCCTAAACCAATGCCCACAATATAGTCAGTGCCTGGCCGATGGGACCATGGAGTCTTCTTTATAGGAGAGGAAAGAGCAAAGTAGGGCAGAATGCCTCCCCACTGGTGTTCACCCTCATCAGCTAAGGGCAAGAGTTTCTAAAGTGGGGCTAATAGCACACACCTCGGCTCCTGAAAGCTGCTGCTTTACCATCTGTGAGGCCCCTTCCTCCACCGCTACGGAGTTTCCAACCTGCCACCAAGATTTGCGATTGGGGGCTGGCCCCCTGCTAATGGGGTGCACTCCACCAAGGCCACTGGGAGTTCAGCAGGGCTTGATCTGGAATGTCAGGCCTGGGAGGGTTGCTCTCCGCACTTTCTCACCCAGTGGGGGTGCAGCTGGGCCTGACGCCATCTCTGCAGATGGACCCCGGTTCTGCAGCCGCAGCCGAGTGTGCAATGCAAGAGGGACCAAAGTCACCAATCCTGACTTGGTCTGTGGCCCCGCCAGAGTCTCTGAGAAGCTATCACGGGGTCGCTTTTCACTTGTGGAGAGAGAGGCAGTGTGGTGGAGGGGGGAGGGGGGAGGTCTGAAGTTTGGAGTCAGATCTAACTGAACAGAGATGGTAACTTACTAGCGGAACTAGGAGGAGAATCAGCATGTTGGGCCCTCATCTCCCTCCCTTCTTAATTTTTTTTCTTTTACATTTTATTTATTTATTTGACAGAGAGAGAGAGAGAGAGAACATGCAGGGGCAGAAGGAGAGAGAAAGGCAGGGTCCACACTGAGCAGGGAGCCCGATATGGGACTTGATCCCGGACCCTGGCATCGTGACCTTAACCGGACTCAGATGATTGACTGTCGGAGCCACCCAGCGACCCTCATCTCCCTCTCTTTACCCAGGAGTAATAATACGTGATTCGAGGGCTGTGAAGATTTACAATCATTCTGAATAATGGACGGGTGTTTAATAATGGATAGTTCCCTTCCCTCAGACCTTTTTCCTTTTTAGGTAATTATTAAGACTCTGAAGGTTCTGTGATCACTCCCGGTGATCCGTGATCTGACTCAGGAGAAGGAAGGGGGAAGGTCCTCTTCAGGCTACAGCATGGGTCAGTGAGGACAGATTCTCAGTCCTCTGTCCCGCCATGCTGAGAATACCACGCAGCATGACACCAGCCCCAGGCCCTTCGAGGACCTGCTCAGAGGAGAAAGCAGAATTACCTCAATTCAAATTCATGTTATTTAATGTATTGGGGTCTTGTTTTTCATCATCGGTTGAATGGAGGGGATGATTTTGCCCCCACTCTCACAGATGTTTCGAATATGCATTACAGCAAGAGAATATACAACTGCCAAATAGTAAGCCATGCTGGGACAGCAGCCCAAATTTAGCTCCCCAGTGGCACGGGGTTAATATTTCCACTGGATGAATTCCCAACTCTTAGCTTGAGGCAGTCAGCCTTTTCCACGGTCTTTTATTGGGTGCTTTTATTCTTCATTTCCACAAAGGCTAACGGTGCATGTGTTACAGAGATGGAATCTCTAGATGTTTAAACAAAAGGAGAGGGGCTAGGAGCAGCTAGAGAGACTGCTTGTAGGCATGCACGTGGGCTGCTGGCTGGGCCGGGGCTGCTTCGGCCATCACGCTCTCATTGAGAAAAGAGAAAGGTCAGCGTGCACATGGGGGAATTGCCCAGCCAGATGGGGGCTCCTCAATGGACCCCAGGATCATCCAAGGTCTGAGTCCTTTATAAAGATAATTCGTCCAGCCATTCCTTTGGAGAAAATAGCCTGCGGGCACCCCTGGAAAGGTACCCAGGTATAAGTTAGGAATTCTTCCTAGGTACCAAGGTAAAAAATGCATAATTCGCCTACATGCCAGCATCAGCCTCCTCTCTTACAGAAAACAGACCCTTGGTGTTTTGCTTCTGTGTTGCACAGTTGGCTGCAAAGTGGGGACTCAGGAGAGTGGGGTCGGGAGCCAGGCTCCTCTGTGATGGGTGCCAAGGGGACACCCACTCTAGGAGGTGGCGGCAACAGTTCAAGTGACAGATGATGGGGAGACAGGCAGAGAGGGCAGAAGGTGGAAGTAGCCGCAGAGAATTCATGCACCTAAGAATCTGAGGAAGAGGAAAGACTTCAAGTTTGCAGCCTACGGGACTGAACGGATAATGAGGTCACAGATTTGAAGAACCACGGAAGGCCTGCGGAGGTCAAGATGCTGAGACTGGCTTTGGAGCTGCAGAGTTAGAGGCAACTCAGGTGGGCCAAGACTAGACATAGAAACCCAAGGCTCTGCAGAAAGAGCAGCTTTTGTGATGAGCTACAGAAGGAACTCTACCTGGTGATAATATTCTGCTGGGGTCTATCCCCAAACGTGGCCCGGGAGAATTTTTCCCTGGGTATGTCCTCCCAAGTGCTGGCTGCAGCCACCTAGGAAAATGGGTGGTGGATGGCAGAAGCTTTCATTCCTGCTTCTCCATATTGTGAGCATGGGATCTACTTCTGCAGCTCTCCTCTGTATCTGGCATCACAGAGAGAAGTCAGGAGCGACTTGGAATGGCCTGCAAATCCTCAGCGACAATCTCAGGGCGCCCCAAGCTTTCTTCCAGGGCTCAGTTCCCGAAACCCACCAATAACTCAGCTTGTAACAGTCCCCTGCAAAATGCAGCTAATATACAACCAGCTCAGAATCTTCTCTTCTTGATTAATGTTGGTGAAAAGCAGCAGGAAGCGGGGGAGCTCCTGATGTATGGCAAGTGGACTCAGCCACCTTTGATTACAGGTTAATGAAACGTTTAAATTCAACTGAGCCTTGCTGGATGCTGCCACACACCTCCCTGGTGGAATTGTGAACTCTCCTTTACACAGTTACTTTCCCATTTATCTGAGAAAATTGAGCCACCATTAAAGAGACTGTAACATCAAGATCACGCCCATCAGTAATGGAAATGGCTAAGATTAGCTCTGATAGGTTTGCTGCTCTGAAACAAATAAAAAGGTCATTAAATGCAAGTTTAGATCTGCTCCACCAGCAGGGGTAAAGATCCATACTCCGGCCTGGGAAATGGACCCTTTAATTCTCAGATAGGCTCTCTGATGGTATCCGTGGTATCAGGATGGCTACGATTAAAATTGCATTCCTGACCATGTTCTCTTAGAAAAACTGAACTTTTAATTGTTTGTCCTGCTCTTGAACTTGTTAACATGTATTTTGTAAAGATTTTATTTATTTATTTGAGAGAGAGAGAGAGAGAGCATGAGTAGGGGAGGGGGACAGGAGGAGAGGAAGAAGCAAGCTTCCTGCTGAGCAGGGAGCCCAATGCAGAACTCAATGCCAGGACCCGGGGATCATGACCGAGATGAAGGCAGACACGTAACTGACTGAGCCTCCCAGGTGCCCCACTGAACTTGTTAACATATTTTTTAAAAAGGACAGGGTGTGTATATTGGGTATGAGCATTGGTGTCCACTGGAATACGGAGGCATTCGAGCCTAAATGCCCCTGCAGTTGTGCACAGTGACGGTTCTGCACAGACACAGACTGGTGGCTCCAAGAACCAAGGGCTCCAGGAGCTGCTGGATCTGGACGCACAGATCCTGGCTTCGCCCGTGAACCCAAGACATGACCCCCCTCTCTGCCTTGCCAAAACTTTCTGCAAATGGAAGTGTAAGTCTGGCTGACTTCATGTTTGTAAATGTTAACCATGAGAAGCAAATTATATTCTCTGCAGTCACAAAATAAAACTTCTTATAAGAGATTAGTGACCAGAAAATGCACATCGTTTCTGGTATTTTATTACGCCATATCCTCCCTTACTGGGCAATGCCGTGATCTATGCTTTGTTGCTGCATTTCAACTAGTCCTATTTGGAGTAAGATAAAATAGGCAAATTTCAAGAGGCCAAGTGCCACTTGTGATAAAAGGAAAGAAGACACAGGGTTGCCTGGGTGGCTCAGTCGGTTGAGCACTTGCCTTAAGCTCAGGTCATGATCCCGCGATGCTGGGATCGAGGCCTGTGTTGGGCCCCCTGCTCAGTGGGGAGTCTGCTTTTCCCTCTATCCCTGCCCCTCCCCTCACCTGTGCTCTTACTCTCTTTCAAATAAATAAAATCTTTAAAAAAAAAAAAAAAAAAAAGGAAAGACGACATAGACATTTGTGATGTAGTTCCAAATGACTCCCACCACCAAAATAATAATAACCCCAGGGTTTGTGTTACTATAAGAGACCGAGTTTAGTTTGAGAAATATACCCCCCAAAAAAGCAAAAAAGAACTTGGACACTCACACCCTAGGATCTCATCTACTAGGAATGCAGCTCTACCATGACCTCTGTCACTGGCAGTAGATGGCAGCGAACTTGATTTCCCTCTCCTTTAATCATGCGGCCCTCCCAGGCCTTTGTTGACAAAGAAAAGGAGCAGCAGCAGAAGGATGGACACGAGGTATACATACCTGACACAGAAATATAAAACCACCGGTCCGGACTTTTTGGGGAAGTCATGTTCCAATACTCTTCGATCTAGCTGAAGCCAGTTTAAGTGTCCCCTGAGGAGAAGAGAGATAAATGGGTTAGGACTCCGGAGTTTGCATCTGTGATGAAGGCCTGTGTGCGGCAGAACATGTTGGATCACAGATCAATGTGGCCCTCCACTCCTAAGTTCTCAGTATTTGAAGGACCTCAAGGCATTCCCGGGGCGGGGGGAGGGACACTGAATCAGCGGCAGATCCCGTGTGACATGAAGGAGGCGAACAGCAATCAGGAAGTGCGGGGCTCACGACCTGCTATCCATTTCCGAGATTGTGCTCAACTTAAAAGGGAGGCATTCTCTCTTCGTCCTGAATTCCCTTATCACCATCTTCCTGGATGCCTTTTTTCCCCAAAGAACACAAAACCCACTTTAGAAATGTTAGCAATCTTCACAACATCTTGCTGGAAGCAGACGGGGTGAAATGTGAATCACAGACAGTTTCTTAAAAATTTAAACTTCCATGCATCATGGACCCAGACATTCTATGCCTAGATATTTACCTATGTCTGTGCCAAGACTTTTTTACACACAGATGTGCAAAGACACTTTAACAGCTCAAAACTTGGAACAAGCCAAGTGTTTATCAACGGGGGAATGAGCACGATGTATTATAGAGCAGAATACTATGACCCAATAAAGCCAGTAAGCTATTGATATGTACACCCACATGCATGAATCTCAGAGTAATTACTGAGTGAAAGATGCCAGACAAAGAGTACAGACTGTAGGATTTCATCTATATAAACTGCAGAAGATGGGGCACCTGGGTGGCTCAGTGGGTTAAGCCTCTGCCTTCGGCTCAGGTCATGCTTGGCAGGGAGCCTGCTTCCCCCTCTCTGCCTGCCTCTCTGCCTACTTGTGATCTCTCTCTGTCAAATAAATAAATAGAATCTTAAAAAAAAAATAAACTGCAGAAGGCGCAAACTGATCTATACTGACAGGGCTCATTGGTGGTTGCCTTCGGGGGTGGGTGCGAGGGAGGGCTTTCAGCGGGGCAAGAGGAAACTTTCAGGAGTGTTGGATATGTTCATTATCTTGATGGTAGTGATGGTTTCATGGGTGTAGACACATGTCAAAACTCATCAAACTGTACTCTTTAACGAGTGTTTATTGTATGTTAATTATACCTCATCAAAGCTATTTTAAACAGTGAACCACAGAGACCTTTGATAGACAAATGGAGTGGCTTGTGTGTTTCTTCCTTCCCTCTCTTCTTCCCTTTTGTAAATATTAATTAATCACTTTCTCGGAGAAAGGGTCTGGAGATGCAGCGGTATATAAAATAGACACCATCCTGATTCCCCTTGAGCTTATGGTGTTGTAGGGAGACAGACCCTCAGCCACTATTCCTGCAATTAATAGCAGGATTACTAATCAGAATGGTATTAGGACCTTACACCTATGGTACAAGGACCATGAGAAATGAGAACACGTAAGGACCTGAGCTAGGGTCTGAGAAGTACTGCCTGGTGTTTGAGATTTGAAGAACAGTAAGAGTTAACTTAGCAAAGAGAAGGGGGACTACGTTCCAAGCAGTGTAGCCAGCATGTGCAAAGGCCCTGAGGTAGGGAGAAGTCTGGCATGTTGATGTTGTGTGAATAGAAAAGGATGAGGTTGTAGAGGGCAGCGACCAGCTGCTAGGGCCTGGGAGGCCACAAATGAGGACAGTGGTCTTTGCAGAGTGAGGCAGAACCATGGGATAGGTATGAGGAGAGGCGTCTATCTTTTCTTCTCCTCTTCGGACCCAGTTTTGGTCCAAAAGCCTGGAGAACTGAGTCCTATAATCACCTTTACTCAGGAAGCTCATGTTGAACAGACACAACTGATCCATGAAGCCTCCTCAGGTGCCTGATGTTGGGTAACATGTTCATAGCACATATGCAACATGTGAAAGGCTGGCACTAGCTCTGTGGACAATGGGAGACAAAAGTTGTCTGACTCGCTGCATTAGAATGTCTGTTCCTCCAAGCACATGCTTGCCTCCAACAAATGCAAGACAGAAAACATGCTAGAGGTTTCCATCTCCACTTGAGGAGCTGTACATTTTACACAAAATCTCTTTCAATGAAGCCCACAGCTATGGCTCTGGAGATGGTATTTGAATCCGCTTCTGAAGAGCGTCCACCTGAGGAACTTCTCTTTTCCCTCCTCCTAAGGATCTCCATCTAGAGAAACATTTTTTTTTTCTATTAACTTTATCTTTCATGTTTGGTTATTCTTCTCTGAATATAGTAAGGATAAAAAAATAATGGGAAAAAAGAATTTCTAAATAAAATGACCAGATCACTTTCTTCCAGAAAGGTGGGATAAATTCCCATCCAACTAGAAGATGGGATCTGGAAGCAGAAGACCTCGGTGCCAACTTGGTCTCTGGCTGTACTGGAAATGCTGAGACTGCCCCACAGGGTCATACTGCTTCAGACCTCTGTGCCTGAGCTCATCTCTCTGCCTAGAATGCCCTTCCCTTCCTTATTCACCGAGCGTAGCCTGACCCATCCTTCAAGACCTGGCTTTCCTGTGTTTCTTCCAGAAAGCGCTCCTTGACCTACCTTCCCATACCACAAACCAGCCTGGGCTGGGTTCCTCTCTGGACCCTCACGGCGCCCACCCCAGGCATACCTGCTCCCATACTCCCTCCCCACCATCTGTGGAAGCTCCTCTATGTATGCTTTCTGTCTCCCCAGTAGACCCTTTACATCTGAAAAACAGAGACCTGATTCATAAGGTAAAATGTGTATGTTTGATCAAGTGGAAGGTATTAGCACAAATGTTAGCCCTAAGTACCGGATAGTAAGTTACAGTCACGCTCTTCCTGTCTATGAAAATGTCCAGAATCTCCAAGAGCCTTTTCTTCAGGCTCAGAAAATCTTGAGGAAACTCTGAACAGCAATCCATCCAATGGCTAAGCAGAGTTAAATTTTAATCTCTTGCCTGACAATAATTTGTGATAAAGGGTCTGTCAGGAAGAACCTTTTTATGATTATCACAAGAGAAATCCACAGTGCAGTCCAACGGCCCAATATTACTGACCACACCAACTGCTTGGGATTCAACCTGGCCTTGGCAGGGGCAGGGGGGTGAAGGTGGGCCATGATTCACTTGGTGAAGAACCTCTAGGTGGGGACATTACGTATGAAAGGACACAGACATAGGTGTCCCTTGGATGCCACTCTGTTTAGGGTGCTCTGCCCTACTTCATCCATGTGAGCAGAAGACAATAAGAGGAATAGATTCTCTCTCTACAGAATTTCATTCCCGTTAAAATTTTTTTAAAGATGGGCACCTGGGTGGTACAATAATTTAACTGTCTGACTCTTGGTTTCAGCTTTGGTCGTGATCTCAGGGTCATGAGATTGAGCCCGGTGTTGGACTCGGTGCTCAGCATGGAGTCTGCTTGAGCTTCTCCCTCTCCCTCCATGCCCCAGCAAATCAATCAATCAACCTTTAAAATAAATAAATAGAAATAAATAAATAAAAATAAAAACATTTTTTAAAGAATGACTGTTTCATAATATATTTATTTAATTGGAAATTCCTTCATTGGAGCCATATTATCAGTTTAGCATTTACCAAGCACTGAAATAGTCAGACACTAAGAACACAATCAGGAAGCAGGAGGCCAGAACCACTCCAGACTGAATAGCCAGCATCCGAGGAAGAATGAATTTCCTTTCTCCACTTCCTCTGCTTGACTCCTGAACCCCCAGCTGAGGCATGTGGGCGATGGCAGGACGCACACCCATGCACAGGGTTCTGACAGCCACAGACAGGTGGACGCCAGAGTCCTGAGGTCCTTGGGCAGAAGGAAGCGGCCCCCTCCATTTCGCTCCATTTCATGTGCCTGCAAAAATCTCTTCACCAAAGGCTGCTCACTAAGACAAAGACCAAAGGGACTAGTAACTCATCCCAGGTCTCTTAAGATAACTGCCTTATATTTGGGCAAAAGCTAAGAGATAGATTGAAATGTCGACTGGAAAGTCCAGTACCCTGGAAACTCCAATACTATGGGCTTGTTAAAATATTGTTCGCTCCTTGTATATGGTTCCAAGTCACATTTGTGACAGCTAATGGCCCCAAGAGTTCCTCACCGCTTCCTGCCCTGCGTCACACCCCACAGTCCCAGCACCAAGACCCTTCCTCAAATGCTTTTTTTTTTTCCCTCTAAGTTAGGGTGGGATGGGGAATGAATAGATCAAAGGAGCATTTTCTCTATTTAGTGTAAGTAAGAGATGTCTGATAGCTCGGTTTTCATTATTCTTATTGATTTTTCATTTGAGATTTCACCTCGGTGCATTTACCAATAACAAAGCAAAAAATAAAAAAATGCTCCAGTCAACACTCAGAGTATTTGTGTTACTGCTTGACTGATAACTATCTTTAAAGCTGAGCGAGATAACACTCATTTGCTTTATGGTGGCGATAGGTCAAACTGTTGGGCCGGTAATAAATATGCAATTGCTTCCGGGCAGCAGAAATTGGATGCATTTATTTAACAGATTGCTTTTAGCTTCTACATATAAGACAAATAGATTTTTGGTTCCAGCGTTGGCACCTTCAATAGAGATGGCCCTAAGGAGAGCTTTGTTTATGGGGAGCTACCACAGGGTAGAGGTATCTGATAAGCTGGTTGCTGCTTGGACCCTTGAGGGAGAACGATATGCTGTGCCTTGTGCCTTTTAGAGGTTTTTAACACAGATAGGTTATTACCTATGGAATGAGTTTCCAAAGAAAGCCAAAGCAAGAGCATGAAATGCATATGGATGTCACTGGACTGGGGGGCGGTGGGGGTGGGCAGAGTGCTCCTCAAAGGGAAGAATGTTTGCTAGTTCATGCCCTTAGTTGGAAATACGTGGGCTCATCAAGGATAGCTCAGGGGTCATAATTTAGCTAGAAACTCTCAAACAGTGGCCTTCAAGTATGTGAGTGAGTGTGTGTGTGAGAGAGACAGACGGAGAAGGAGACAGACAGACAAAGATGAGTATCAAGGAAAACAGATGGCTATTTGGTCCCACTGACTTTATGGCTTTAATTTTTTATTTGTGGAGGAACTGTTTGCTCCACTATGTTCTCTTAAGGCTGTTCTGAATTTTCATTTGTAGCACCTCCTACACTGTATCTGATTACTTACCTTCTAAACTAAAAATGCAAGCCCTACAGAGGTCAAAGCTAGTCATCTCTCTATTTCCAGGGCTTAACAGTGAATGCTAAGTAAACCAGGCTCCAGAACAAATCCATCAGCTTCAAATACACTCCATCGATCAATACTGCTGGTGTGATGACAGCCGTCCACGTAGAGACACAGCTCTTGCCCTAAACAGTCTCCACATTTGGGGAGAATTCACTGCTTACTGACCCCAGGATCTGAGCACCACTGTCCTGCTGGCACTGGGAACGTAAATGTCAGAAGACAGGGATTCCTCAGGCCTCCTCAGATCACCCCATTCTTTTTTATTTATCTCAGGTGCACACAGGAAAAGCTCTAGAGCCCTTCTCCAGTCCCTAAATGGAAGGCACTGTGGTTTGCCATATGTCTGGATGTCTACACAGCTGTCTCCGAGGCAGCACTGGGAGCCGAATGCCACGTTCTCACGAGCAGCAGTTACAACCCAGGCATGGAGGTCTTGGCATTGATTTTTCTCCCCCGTCTCCTGGTACACAGCATTTCCTGAATGGAAATCCCAAACTATTTCTAAAACTACTTTCTCAGCACTGTATCTTCCTGCTATTTCTTCTGCAAGGGGAAAACTGCTTTTCTATGTTATTTTCAGATTGTAGATAAGCTTGAGGCTGGGAATGTTCACCACCTAAAGCCTTCTCAGATGCCTCCACCAATGCCGGTCATCCTTCTCCTTGAGGGGAGCAAGGACCCCGAAGGTTTTCTCCACTGTCCCAGCACAGGACTGCTGAGGCATTTCCAGTATAACAAGGCATTTGGGACCTAAGTTATTTGGATGAATCAAACTGCAAAGAGTACCAATCAATGATGTGATCAATGGAAACAGCATGTTGTTAAAAAAAAAAAAAATCCTTAATTGGCTCTTATCCCAGGATTCTGGTTTCATGTATTTGAGAACCCTCTAAAACTTGAGCATAAATTATTATGTGTGTAAATTTTGGTGGAGGTGATGGAATGTAACTTGTTAACAAATTTCAAAGGGTTCTGTGATTAAATAAGAGGTTAAGAACTAGTCATTTTCTTAATTGGTATGTGAAAATACATTCTAGCTGTACCTGGCTTTTAAAATATGCAATGATGGCTCAACACGTTTCTTCCTCCCTCAGCTTTCTGAATACTTCTTTGAGGTTTTCATTACATAACAAGACTCATTTACAGCATCTGACACACAATTCTGAACACTTTTCATAGACCTACACCTAAAGGAGCTAGAGAAAGAACAAGAAAGAAACCCTAAGCCCAGCAGGAGAAGAGAAATCATAAAGATCAGAGCAGAAATCAATGAAATAGAAACCAAAAAAACAATGAACACTTTTCATCGAGATTCAAATTAAATAAATATACAATGAAAATCATTACTTCAACTCGGGGTGTGTTTGACTCTTTCTGTTAAATAAACTAAAAGTTATTTTAAAATTTTATTATTATTACTATCTTTAAAGATTATTTATTTTAGAGAGAGAGAGAGCATGAGAGGGAGGGGGGAAAGGAGAGGGAGAGAGAATCTTAAGCTGACTCCACACGGAGCACAGAGCCTGATGTGGAGCTCAACCCATGAGATCACGACCTGAGCCGAAACCAAGAGAAAAGATGCTCAATCGACTCTGCCACCCAGGTGCCCCTATTTTTATCACTATTATTTTAAAGATTTATTTATTTATTTGAGAGAGAGAGAGAACATGTGCTGAGTGCAGGGAGATGAGAGGAGGGGGAGGGAGAGAAACTCATAAGAAGATTCCACGCTGAGTGCGGAGCCTGACACACAGCTTGATCTTGGGACTCTGGGACCACAACCAGAGCCAAAACCAAGGATCGGATGCTTAACTGTCTATGCCACCCAGGTGCCCCTACCATTACTTTTTTAAGTAGGCTCTACACCCAATGTGGGGTTTGAATTCTCAAACCTGAGGTCAAGAGTCACAGTCTCTACCTACTGAGCCCAGTCAGGCACCCCTAGGAGAAAAGTTAACTAGAGCTTTTGATGATGGGATCGTCTGTCAACAGTTAAAAAACTTAAAACTTAACTATACACACCTGGCTGTGAAGGGTGTTTGCATGTGTCTAAATTCATTGAATTGCACACAAGAAATAGGCATGGTTCTTCGTGTATCAATTACACCTCAATAAAGAATTTTCCTTTAAAAAGAAACCCAAACAGGGGTGTCAGGGTGGCTCAGTTGGTTAAGCATCTGCTTTTAGATCAGGTCAAGATCCCAGGGTGCTGGGATCAAATCCCACATTGGGCTCCCTGCTCAGCAGAGATCCTGCTTCTCCTTCTCCCTCTGCTGCTTCCCCTGCTTGTGTTCTCTTTGTCAAATAAATAAATAAAATCTTAAAAAAAAAAAAAAAGGAAAAGAAAAACCCAAGCAGAGAAAACAAATGATGATGGAGAATAGATCAGATAACTGCAAACAGGGCTTTACTGGTTTAAATTATGCAACCAGAAGCATGGGCTCTGAAAACAAAACAAAACAAAACTTGGGTGTTAAAACCAAATAGTC
Source organism: Mustela putorius furo (assembly GCF_011764305.1). Classification (NCBI taxonomy): domain Eukaryota; kingdom Metazoa; phylum Chordata; class Mammalia; order Carnivora; family Mustelidae; genus Mustela; species Mustela putorius. The sequence continues at coordinate 9,048,784 of NW_025422060.1, forward strand.
CATGGAAATATCTCAAAAATAAAATGTACAAATAACTTTTCTTAAATGATGGGAGCCAATGACTGAAAATTTCAGTTATTTCAGTTATTAGGGCTCATGGAAACAGTGAATCTGAGCTGATCTCCAAACATCAGGTTTCCTGATTCTCCCTGGAACAGAGACAATTTCTAACTGTTCAAGTCTCGGGCATGTGTCATGACATAACTGGTGATGTCTGGCCCCAAATAACTCAAAGTTTGCGTGAACTCAGCTTCTCTCCTTGGATCTCAGGGAGGAGGCAGAAGAAATTTACTCCAACTTTCCCTTCTCCCTCTAGAACAGGGGTTTTCAAACTCGGCTACATGTTACAATCTGTCAGGGGGCCTTTGAAAGATCTTGATGTTCAGGCCACCGCCAGACCAAATAAATCAGAATTAGGAAGGTATGTCCCAGGCACTGGTATTTTATAAAATGTCTTAGTGACGCCAGTGTGCGGTCAAGGCTGAGAACCGCAACTCTAGCAAAGCATAATTATTTTAAGATCAAATTTATACCGGGCTCCCCCTTTGCTTCAGAATGTTTTAAAGGCTGCCAAAATGTCATTGTTTGCAGGGACCGCCAGCATTCAGACCATCTACAGATGACCACTGATGTCGCTTTGTATTAGTTACTAAAAATAAGAGGGGGCTAAAGTCAACTGGATCTCGGAACAGAAAAAAAAAGAGGCATTTGTGGAAAAACTGGTATAACTTGAAGTCTATAGTTTCATACCAATAATATCAAAGTTGGCTAGTTTCATGTTAATCTCTCCATTTTGAAAAATGTCACACACTTTGTAAACTGTAACAATCAGGGAAGCTGGGTGGAGGGTGTATGGAAATTCTACGGTCTTTTTGTCAACTCCTGTGAGTTTAATTATTTCTAAATAAAAAGTTAAAAAGTGAAGTTAAAAGGCGAAGCCATTACTAATGCCGCAAAACTGTGGATTAGTCGATGATATTAAATATCCTGGGGCTCAAAGTCATGTCTGGTGCATTTAGGCACTTTATTAAAAAATATAACCTGATGGTGTCAGAGAAGCTTAGAGAAACTTCTAACTTCCTGTCTTCCATTTGCTTTCATAGACCTCATCTCCAGCCCCATCCAGATCCTACAAAATGTCATCAACAGCATTAATATGAAAGGCCATGCTGGCCATCAATGGCCTTGAAGTCTTCTGGTCTATCATAAGGAATCATAATACTGCTGGTGGGATCTTACACTTGCCTGGTATTTTACAGCTCACGAGCCCTGTCCAAATGTTAGTCTTGTTTGATCTGCATTAGAAATATGCAAACAAGGTATATACCATGGGCTATAATGAAAGATAAAGCTTCAATTTCATTTTAGGAGGCACAGTGTTGCACCTGCATAAGTCACACACACACTCCATGTCATAGCACACACGCACAATTCGGACACAGGGTTATCTAAAGATTCCATGTTGGGGACGCCTGGGTGGTTCAGTTAGTTAAGCGTCTGCCTTTGGCTTGGGTCATGATCAAGTCCTGCCTTGGGCTCCCGGCTTCTCCCTGCCGTTCTGAATCTTCCCTCTGCTCGTGCTTGTCTCTCTCTCAAATGAACAAACAAAATCTTAAAAAAATAAAATTAAAGATTCTACATGAGTCCAACAGTGCCTAGGAGTGGGGGCCAGAGGCACCCGTCACAAGGCCAAGTACTCACTGACACAGAACCACTGACCTAGGCCAGGACTCAGCTGCAGGCACAAGTTCATGGTGGCAGCTGTCCTCCTCTCTCCCTCCTACAAAAGGAGGGAAGTTCAGATGACCCACAAGTCCGTCAGCCAACATCTGTTGGCCCCAGGTGTTGTCAGGCCACAACTGATTGTGCCCTGAGTCATGGCCTCCCCTTTGTTTCTGTCTCCTTGGCCTAGTTCCTTGGGGGCCCTGGTTTTCCGCGGGGCCCCTGACACTAGCCAGGTCACCGTGTGTCAGGCCCATCTGGCAGCTGCAACCCTTGCCCACTGAGCTCCCGCCAGCTGCCTGCCACTCTGACACTTGCTGGACGGATCCTCCCGCCCAGACTGGGGGGAAGGGGACGGTGGCGGCCATGCTTTCCCTGGATTCTGCCAGAGGATGGCTCACATCCTCCCTGTGACTTGCCCCCACGCTTTCCTGGCCAGCTCAGAGAACCAGGAGCACTAAGACCCACAGCACACAGGCTGGGTCTTTTGGTTTTATTTTGTTTTTAAAGATTTTATGTATTCATTTGTCGGAGAGAGAGCATGCATGCCCAGGCAGGGGGAATGACAGGCACAGGGAGAGGGAGAAGCAGGCTCCCCACTGAGAAAGGAGCCCAACGAGGGACTCCATCCCAGAACCCTGGGGTCATGACCTGAGCCAAAGGCAGATGCTTAACCAACGGAGACACCCAGGCATCCTTGTTTTTTTGTTTTTAAGTAGGTTCCATACCAGCACGGACCCCAAGGTGGGGCTCGAACTCTTGAACCTAAGATGAAGACCTGAGCTCAGACTGAGTCAGACACCTCACCGACTGAGCCACAAGGTGCCCCAGAAAGTGACTTTCTACCTTACAGCCGATTCCTTGTGGCCTGTGCTGTTCAGACAGACATATGTAAATTCAGCAGCCGTATTTCTTCCTCACTGGCCAGGGACAACATGCCTCTTCTTTGATTCTTGTTTATTCCAAAGGGAAGTCTAATTGGGGCTCATGCAGGGTACACGGATCTTTTACAAGAGTAAACATACTCGGGCAATGTGAACAATGGGATATGATTAATTGAAACTTCTGGTTTCCCTCTAATTAGTGAAATGTATGACTAGCAATTTAGGGGGTTTAACCGTGATCTCAGGGTAAAGGGTAGAACACCTGCATTTGTGAAAGTAGTTGCGATGTGTATTTATTTTAAGGCATTTGTTTTCTTTCTATGCTGGCTCCTTCCCACCAGGGTCCTCCAGCTCCCAGCCAGGCTCGCTGGGCCTCCTTGCAGGCACAGTGATCATTCTAGACCAGGGCAACTCTCGGGCTTTCCTTTCTGACCAGTTCCCACGGCCGACCCGGCCCCTCCCGGCTTTCCTGAGGAAGCTGGAGCTCTGCTCTCCACGCCTGCCACCTGATCACGCCACCACTTGAAATGTTGCTAATTCAGAGGGCAAATGTTCCAGTTCATCTAAGACAGCACTCATTTACCTGCCGTTTTACTCACACTGTACTGATTCAGACAATAAATCAGACGGCCACTCTGCCAACTTGCAACTCCTGAGGCAAAGTGCGCCCGTGGGCAGGTACATATGACAACCCCTCCTACTGCCTGTTGTGGGCGCCTCCTGTCCTTGTGTCTGAGCTTGTCCTCCCTTGATGGCACCATCTTAATGGAGGGGGCACGGCCCCCCTCAACCCCCGAACTGTCTCGTCTGGCCTAACCCTTCTTTGTTAATATCCTAGGAAATCACATCTGTAATTCTAAACATTTGGAAAGAGAGAGATGGAGTAGTATACACAAAGGAAAAAAATTGTGAAACGCTTCCTTTTTGTATCTTATCTAGGAATCTGTGCAGGTGTTCAATGTGTTCTTTTGATAACAGTATATTAAGAAGGAAATTGAAATTTTAGCAAAGATATTCCTTGCCTGGGTTGCAAAATGCCACTTTATAGAGCCAAATTGAAAACCATTGAAAACAAATGTATTCTTCATCAGAAGAATGATACAAATTTTCGATTTTTATATTCTATTTCAGCCAAGACAGTGAAACTGCACAAATACTTTTCATTTTGAGTTTATCATCAAATTCATTTCCTGTTATTGTTATTCTACCATTGGAAAGAAATATTTAATTTCCAGAAGTTTTCATTTAACTTTAATAAGAAACAAACCCATACAAAATCCACTTTAAAAAAAAAATAAACATTTCAGTTCTGAACACGAATCTGCTTGATTGTAAGAACCAGTTTACCTAATAATTTTATATTAGCATCCCCCTAATTATATCCTTTGGCTGTTCCAGGCACGATCACAAGGTCTTTGAAATTCGGACGATGAACTTGGGCTGACCCCGTAGCACATGACCCAAGTGGCCCGCTGCTGACTGCCCTGTTGACAGCTGGGACAGCGCAATGTCAGGGTCTCGTTCTCCCTGCAGGTTTGGAGGGCCCATGGTAGCACTTACGTCTCATCTGTGAAGGCTATTCCAAAGTATTCCTTTTCCTTCAGATTGAAGTGAGAGGCCACGAGGTCCAGCAGCTCCTTGGCCAAAAGCTTGGGCTGGAGGAAGAGTAAGGTGGAAAAAGAACAAGTGAGCAGAGGGGACTTTTCCTAAGACAATCTCAGGTAGATAGAATTTTTAAATGGGATATCTCAAAACTCAGGGACATGAATGGTTTTTGTAAAACCAACAGGAGTAGACAACGAGGAAGCCACCGAGCAAAAAGCCAAGCACAGGGCCATGAACGGGCGAAGACCTTCCGCCTTGTTTGCCCAGTAGTTGGCTCTAGAACAAATGGTACCTGCTGTGTTTGGCAGGGCTGTCAAACCATCTAGCTCTTCTTCTCCACACAGGAGAACATTTTATGCCGCACCAACAGGAAGATGCCTTATAGGAATATATTTTTATGGATACACATGTGACATATATTCGCATAGTGTGTGCTGCATGTCACACCCTGTTCTACGCACGTTACAAACCCCAGCATCTCTGCTTCTCCTGGGGCCGTGCACCTGCTACTTACTCTGTTGTATGGGCCAGAACAGGGAACCAGAGATTAATAGGCAAGTATTGGGACTGGGATTTGAATCCTCACTCCCACTCCATAATTCTGAATACAAACATTAAAAGTACCCTCCTCCAGGAATGTTAAAATTAAAGCCAAAGAACCTTGGGACAGGAATTTGAGAATTACAAATTCACCCTCCAGTTGCCTTTCCAAAGGAGAACAGCCTTTTTTTTTTTTTTTAAAGATTTTATTTATTTATTTGACAGAGATCACAAGCAGGCAGAGAGAAAGAGAGAGAGAGAGAGAGAGAGAAGGAAGCAGGCTCCCTGCTGAGCAGAGAGACTGATGCGGGGCTCGATCCCAGGACCCTGGGATCATGACCTGAGCCAAAGGCAGAGGCTTTAACCCACTGAGCTACCCAGGCACACACCCTCCCTTTTTAAAGATTTTATTTATTTGACAAAGAAAGAGATCACAAGTAGGCAGAGAGGCGGGCGGAGGGGGAAGGAGAAACAGAGTCCCCGCTGAGTGGAGATCCCATCGAGGGGCTTGATCCCAGGACAGTTGGGATCATGACCTGAGCTGAAGGCAGATGTTAATAGACTGAGCCACCAGGAGCAGCCCCAAATATTTTTTGTTTTAAAGATTTTAGGAGAAGAACAATCTTTATGTGAGAGTGTTTTTATCATAAACTCTTTTCTAAAACACCTCTGCCAATCTAAAGGAGTATGCCAGGGGTTTAGGCATGAAATCACTGTCGAGGTCTATACTGGTAACATATCATTCACCTTTGCCAATCACAGGCGAGGCGGCCACAGAAGGCCGGGCGGTGGGGTGGGGCTGTCTGCGGGACACACGGAGCTAATGGGAGTAGTTATTTCTAAGCCAGCTTCCAGGTCAAGTATCCACAAACATATTGTCCTTACGATAACTACAGTATTCCACTGTACTTGCTTGGTCTCCAAGCTCAGAGCGAAAACAAAGGTTCCAGAAGAGAAAGATTTGTATATTGCTTCTGTGTGTGAACGTTAGTGTGCATCTGTGCACATCCATATACCTTCCTGAGTATGTTTCCTATTCGAGTGGTTACCCTGTTAGGAGAATGGATAAGATATGTTACAGGACAAGAGTTACAGGACAGTTTCCTTTCTTTTTTTAAAGATTTTTAAAAAATTAATTTATTTGAGAAAGACAGAATGAGCTGGGTGAGGGAAAGGGAGAAGCAGACTCCCCACTGAGCCGGGAGCCTTGATGTGGGTGGGGCTCAATCACAGACACCCGAGATCATGATCCAAGCCAGAGGCAGTAGTTCAAATGACTGAGCCACCCAGTAGGCCCTAATCCCTACTGTGGCGGCATTTGGAGATGGGACTTTAGAAGGGGAATTAGGGCTAGATGAAGTCACGAGGGCGGAGCTGTCACGAACGGAATCAGTGACCCTACGAGACGAGACATCAGAGAGATCACTCTCTCTCTCCACCATGTAAGGACATGGCGCCAAGGTGGCTGTCTGCAAGCCAGGAAGAAGGCCCTCATGAGAACCTAACCATGTGGGCACCCTGGTCTTGAACTTCCAGCCTGCAAAACTGTGAGAAAATAAATTTCTATTGCTCAAGCCCCCCAGGCTGTGGTATTTTGTAATGGCAGCCCAAAGGGACTAATTCAGGTACATTTCCCTTTAATTCAACAAATATTTACTGACCATCTAATCTGGGCAGGGCAAGGAGCCAATATTGCAAGACACAGAGAAATGAGTGGCACATAGCACCTGCCGATAAGGAGTGCTTATCAGGGGCACCTGGGTGGCTCAGCCATAAGGCATCTGCCTTTGGCTCAGGTCAAGATCCCAGGTCCCTGGGAATGAGCCCTGCATCAGGTTCCCTGCTCGGCAGGAAGCCTGCTTCCCCCTCTCCCACTCTCTCTGTGCTCCCTCTCTCGCTGTATCTCTCTCTGTTAAATACATAAAATTTTAGGGGGAAAAAAAGGAGTGCTTATCAGGGGCACAAACTACTAGTTTATGCTCATTTTAAAAAGCCAAAGCAGACAGTTTCCTTTGTTGTCTCACTCCTGGGCTCATAGGGTAGCAGCCTCTGGGCCTCCATGGCCATCCGTTTACCAATAAAAACAACTGGAAATGACAGGACTGGGTTTGAAGGTAGGGCAGAGTGACCTCACCCTGGAAGCCAGAAATCAACAGGGGAATTGGTCTCGCTAAACTAACACCATTTAATGTTCTATACTTCTGCTCAAGCTAAAACGGGAAAAAGTGAATATGTAATCCCTGTTACCAACAGGGAATTTGAGATTTTCTCTAAGACCCACCTTCCAAACGGTAGGTAGCCTACCATGGGGGGTTGCGGTGGGGTAAACGTGGCTCAGCTCAGGATGTCACCGATCAATTACAAAGTAGATCCAAGGGAGGGGGTGCATAGATCCAAGGGAGGGGGTGCAGGCCACATTTGCTGCGGGCTCAGCCCCACCTCTTGGCCTGTCCCCGCCCCCAGGAGGTCCCTGGCTGCCCTGAAACAGAGCATTTAATGCAGTTGTTGTGACCGAATGTCGGGTAGGTATGGCTGACTTTTAAATCTCAATGCGCCATACTTTATCTATCCAAATGATGGCCATTGCTTTTCAAGCAGTCACAGTATTCCTATGGTGCTTGCTAATTCTTAAAATGTTTTAGATAATCTTTTGAGTTGCTTGTAAAGCTCGGGTCATATTTGTAAAAGCAATCCTCACTTGTGATAAATTTTTTGCACTCAGAATGGATTTGATCCCTTTTTTCCAAGTGGCAAAAGTCACTTAAAGTCAAGTATAGGGATTGGAGACAAGACGGGGAGGAGGAGGTGGTCAAACTGGTTTTATAAAATGAGGTGTGACTATTAGGTAATTACTGTGGGGTTCTTGGGGTTTATGGTGAGGTTTCTGGCCCCAAATTGGAAATGACAGAAATCAGATTTCCTTCCCTTGAAGATTCAATGTTAAAGCCAGCATCTCAATGGGATTGATCAGAGACACATAAACTTACCCACAAAGGGAAAGGATCACTCTCAGGGCTGGTCTAGTTATTCACTCTGTGGAAGGAGTGGAGGGAGTAGAAGATGTGTGGGGGGTGAGGGATGAGGGGGAAGCAAATGGGGTCTTAGCCAAGAGGACTCGGACACAGGGCCCCAGCGGTAAGACCTCTCACAAGGACAGACGTGGAGGCAGGAAGCTACTTCATCTGGTCATAGGAAATGCTCCTCTGTGTAACTTTCCTAACGCCGCGCTTTCTAAAGAACTCACTGAGGCCCTGATACACCCAGCACCCAGGTGTGGTGCTGAGCCCTCTGGGGTGCCATTGCCTTACCATCTAGAATAAGATTCTATCATTCCTTTGCCAGTGAAGATTTTGAGGCTTGGAGATGAAAAGGCAGTCCTCGTTCTCACAGCAAATCCAGGATTCCAAATAAAGTCAGGCTAGACTCACAGGCCACGCACATCCCCCCTCTGCCATCCTGACCCTGCTGACTCTCCTCCCTGGGTGGGAGGTCAGAGATCACGTGCCCTGAGGGCCCTGTCCGGGTGGGGGCGATGCCACTCACCCGAAGCCAGGTCACTCCCAGTACGGATTTACACTTCGGTACTTTGAACTTGGGTAATAGGAGTCTTCCCCCGAGAATGAAAAATCATGTTTCTGAGTCTGCAGAGCTTAAGAACTGACTCGACATGCTGAAGAAATCACCAGAATAATGGATGCGACTCCGGGAGCCTCGGGGAGATGGACTTTTGGCTTCTCTGTGGTGACAGAGCCCTGTGATTTAGCCTGTAACCACAACGCTGTCTATAGTAAGAAAACGAAATTTCTAGGTGACTCATCAACCAGGCAACAGCAGCAGCACCAGAATAAACTATCATCTCAAATGAACCCTTGTACACGATTGTACCTATCTGAATGTTTATCTTCGGTTAAAAAATGAAAAACGTCAGTCCCGTTGCTTTATACGACCGCTATGATGGGTCGCACGCATCACTCTCAATGAAGAAAAGCCTAAATTTATTATGTGCAATTTACAAATACGGAAATAAAGGCACTGAAGGGGAAGAGAGCAGATGCAGAAGATGCTGAGGTTACAACTCCTGAATCTCATGTGCCTCGAAAAGCCACACTCTCTCTTCCACTGTCACGGTGAGTGGCGACAGCCCAGCAGGTTGCTGCCCATCGCTGGGAGGGAGGGCTCTGCTCTCACTGGCCTGATGGATGTGTAGTGCGAGCAGTTAAGCCACTGTGACGTATGGGGTTGTTTGTCATCACAGCCCATCCTAGCCTATCCTGATTGATTCAGGCACCGTCTCAGTGACTCTTTAATTCTCTGTATGGTTGGTTTAAAAACTACTTAAGGCATCAGCTCTGTGATTTCCTGATCTTGCAAACGGAGACAATATCCCACCTTGACACGCTTGTGATTAATGAACTACATTGTTCCGAACATTTCTTAAACTCATTTAGAGAAAGTTGCTGGGTAAGCAGAAAGCTTTATGCCATTATGTGCTTTGAAGGGATGTTTACAGAATCTTGCTGATTATAGTTTGCTGGTTACTTGCGCTATAAACATTTGTGAGGCTTTGCAGGGACCAGGCTGGGATCAAGGCCAGAAAGGCAGCCAGTGGCCCAGTCAGGTTCTACGGGACACACTGGGTAAGTTGTGTGCGTCTCAGGTCAGAAGCAGCCTGTTCTGGGTCACGGGCACTGTCTTGGCTCCACGAGGACAGTACATTTCAGACTGATTTTCTCCTGGCCTGTAATTAACTACTCTTGCTCAATGGCTCTGCCTTTTCATTTTCTTTTCTCTTCTCAGATTCTTTCTCCATTTATCCTACGTTTTTATTCCTCCTTCTATTTGACAAAAAGAATCTCTTTATAAATGTCCCACTCGAAATGTGCTGCCTGATGGGAGCTGCATAAGATGCTAGCAGGATGGCCTTGCTGGGGTTTACAGAGCTCAGAAACCTGGGTTTTGGTTATATTCTTCGGGGAAAAGGGCAGAGTAGCTCTTTGGCCTTGCAGTGTGGCCCTACCACCCAGATTTGAGTTCCCCAGGGCTCTGGACTATTCCAGCGGGAAATGTGCTCATACCCAGCACGCCACAGGCTTCCAGAATAGACCCTGTTTCATGCCTGATCTGCCTTCCAAGGTGGGACCTGATCAGAAGAACACTTCCCACAGAGGGAGGGGTATTGACTGCTCTAGGCAATGTCCCCCGGTAATGATCCCTCCAGATGATCACCGTGAGCTGCTCTGGCGGAGCGCAGGGAGAGGAATCAGATGACCAGTGGCGCCCTGGCTCCTCTCCAGTTTCCCACGTGATATTTTACCATCACTCACACATATCCTTCCCCTACTTTAAACTTAACATTGGTACATCCCAGATGGATGCTCTTGGACAAATTGTCCAACCTGAGCCTAAAAGTGCCCATGTCTAAAATGGCCAGGTGGGTGCATGAACTGGATTCCTGCCTTAAGACCTCCACCTTTATGTCATCATTACATGTTGTTTCTTCCTTCCCTAACAGTACCCAACATTCTCAAGGTCTATGCACCTATTCTCAAGCTTTACAATCATTCTGCATCCCCCCTCCCACCCCTTGATCTCTTAAATCTAGTTAGAGTTTCTTATATAATTTTGGGCAGCTTACCCAACCTCTCTGGGCCTCAGTCTCCTCAGCTGCAAAATGAAGGTGATGACTACACCTACCTCCCAGGGCTGTTCTGAGGATTAAATGAACTAATACTGAGCTGCACAAAGTGCTTGGACAGTGGCCCGCACAAATCAAGGCTCTCCTGTGTTTACTCCAGATTCTCATGACCTCACCTCAGAATTATTAGGAGAATCTTCTAAATGATGTCAGTTTATAAATGCCAGCCTGGTATCTCAGGCCTCTCTTTGAATCTAGGTCCAGTTAACCCACGCAACCTCACTCCACCCAGTTCCCCATACAAGTACTCATCTCTGTTCAACCTTTTTGTTTTGGCGTAAAGGAAACACCAATCTCAATTTTAATTCCAAACTTTTGCCCACAGCATGCTCTCACCTTCCTCTTCCCATTTAAATTTATCCCTGTTCAAGGCCCACTTCTTCCAGGAAGCCCTCCTGACCTTGCCACGTCCAAATGGTCTTTTAACTCTGAATCTCTATAACATTTGCCACATGTACCTCAATCACCCTTAGCATGTTCTTGTGTTGTAGCAAATTTATTTTGATTAAAACAATTTTAAATACAAGGGTGCCTGGGTGGCTCAGCTGGTTAAGTGTTGGATTCTTGGTTCCAGCTCAGGTCGTGATCTCATGGGTGGTGGGATTGAGCCCGACATTGGGCTCTGAACTCAGTGGGGAGTCTGCTTGAAGATTCTCTCCCTCTGCACCCCTACCCGCCCCTCTCTCTATATGAAATAAATAAATCTTTAAAAAAATTTAAATTGTAGTAAAATGCTCATAACATAAAATCTACCACCTTAGCAATTTTTAAGTATACAGTTCAATATCATTAAGCATATTCACATTGTTGTGCAACCAATCTCCAGAACATTTCCTCTTATAAAACAGAAACTCTACACCCATTAAACAACTCCCCCTTTTCCATTCCCTAACCCCTGGCGGGCACCATTCTGCTTTCTATCCCTATGTGTCTAACCACACCAGGTAACTTGTATAAATGCAATTATATAGTCTTTCTCCTTTTGTGTCTGGCTTATTTCATTTAGCATAATATCCCCAAGGTTCATCCATTCGTAGTAGGTGTCAAAAGATCCTTCCTTTTCAAGGCTCAGTAACACTCCATTGTCTGTATAGACCATGTTTTGTTTACCCATTTCACCTGCTGATGGACACTTGAGTTGCTTCCATGTTTTGGCTAATGCTGTAGAGACATGGCGAATTTTTTGTGACATGATTTGTTCACCCAATAGTAGGCTAAATGGTGGCCTCAGAAGTTATGTCCACATCCTAATCCCTGGAACCTGTATTACCCTACATTACAAAAGATGTGACTAAGATTCCTGAGAGGAAGAGTTTATCCTGAATCATCCAGTTGGCCCTAAATGAATCACATGGATCCTTACAGGACAGAGGCAGAGGGATTTTTGACACAGAGACACACACACCACAGAAGGCCAGGTGAAGACAGGGACAAGACTGAAGTGACAAAGGCATCAAGGGACGCTGGCAACCACTGGCAGGCTGAAAGAGGCAAGGGAGGGATGGATTTTCCTCTCATGCCTCAGGAGGAAGCACGGGCCCCGCCAACAGCCTGGTCCCAGCTCTTCCTTCCAGAGCTGTGAGAAAATGTTTCCATAACTGTAAGCCACCAAGTTTGTGGTGATTTGTTATGGAGCCTCAGGAAGCAAATACACACGCTCAGACTACAACCCCCTAGATCTGGTATCCCTCCACAGTGCCTGACACAGAACTCCTAACAGCAGGAAACTCCACAATGGTAGGTTGGTTGGTTGAGGCGTGAGTAACTTGGGATCTCAGGTCAAAGCCTTTCATTAGTATTTGAATTCTCTCTTTACAGTACCTGGGGACTTTTGGGGCAAGGAAGCCATACAGGAACGTCCATGGGGGGAAGCCTCTGTCTCAGAGCTGACTCTGGGTCAGTCAATGCCACAGTGGGTTTCATCGCGAGGGACTCTCCCCTCAAACCCTTCCTCCCGGTCATTGTTCCCTGTGGCATCTCGCAGATTCTAAATCAAGGGAACTGCCACCCCTGAATTAACTGCATTAAAAAGAATTAAAACATCAAATGACTCCCATCTGTGCTTCCAAAGGAACCAAGGGCCCAGGGACCGAAAACTAATCCCTCCGCCCCCCCTCCCATCCTTCCCAAGGCCATTTTTGGACAATTTGCTTCTCCTGCAGTGCAGGCGCACAGGGACCACTGGGCCACCAGGGCTGGCTCCACCCCACTGGCCAGCCCCGTCCCCCCACCCCCATGGCACCCTGGTCCCAAGAAAGGGTGACTCTCTGCCCTGCAAGAGGGGCCACTGCCAGGTTGGTGACAGAAGAGCACAATGCAACACAGTCTGCCCTTTCTGTCCAAGTCCTCTGGAAACCTAGAGGGAGAGAGGGGTACAGAAGGGGCAGGTCCCAATACATGAAGTCTGAGCTCGCTGCTCCTTTGAAGACCCTGCCTGTTACTGTGTTCCTGAGCAGCTGGGAGTCTGTCTCCCGCCCTCCCCCTGCCCTGGGCTCTGTAACAAGCTAGGCAAGTGCTTGTTGGCTGTCCATTATTCTTGGGGAGGGGGCACCAGTGATGGAGACAAAGCATGTCATCCTCCACGGGGAGAGAAAGCAGAAAGTCATTCTGCATGGGGACAAGGGTCTGGCGACACTCCCCTTCCCAGTCACCCTCCTGATGCTTTGGCTGATTAGCCTAGGAGACTTGCTCCCTTCCTGCCCGCTGAGCATGGCCCTGGGCTCTGGGACAGGGGCAAAGGGAGGTCACCTCCTTTAGGCAGGTTGATGTGAAGAACAATGGGCCTGGGGACTTCCAGGCCCCCACCCTGACTTGATGGGAGGAGGCAGCTGAGGCACAGAGAGGAGTAACTGGCCATCTACCAACCACTAGTAACCAGCAGATCTTATTCCTACGGCAAGGGCGTGCAAGTCACTCTGGAATGCTGGCCCATATACAGAGCCCGAGAGACCATTTAGGCAACCCACTCAACTTCGAGGGGAGAAGATGAAGGGTCACGGGGTGGAGAAGCCTGTCCAAGGATGGAGGAGATAGGGCTGGGGTCCAAGCACCTAGTGCAGCCCTTGGGCCCTTCCACGATTCTGTGTAGTAGGGACTGCACAGGTTCTTTCAGGAATGGCTGCAAAGTTCTGAAGCAGGAAGCAGAAAATGACAAGGGGTGTCCCGGCAGACAGAAAGTGGTCATTTGTACACTATGCTCCTATCCAGGCTTCCTAGCTTCTTCCCGGCTTTCCCTCCTGCTGCTTGTTTCCCCAACACCCAGCACTGTCCTAATGTCAGGCCTCCCCACTGCCAGGTTCTGGGCTGCAAGCTTCATTTATATCACCTAATTTAATCTTCTAAACAATCCTGCAGAAGTTTCTGGAGGAGGACACAGGGGCTTACAAGTGTTAGTGTTCCCAAGGTCACAGTCCCCCCCAAGGGCATAGGGTACATGCAGAGCTTACTTCTGTGAGTGACTCCAAAGCTTTGGCTTTAACGACTGGGCAGGGATCCAGCAAGTAACAGTGCAATCAGGAGGGGACTGCGCGGCTTTTTCCAAATGCAATAGAATTTTGCCAGACGAGAAGTTCCTAAAGGGCAGGGATCGGGTTTTATGAAACAGTGTACCCTGCACCCCAGCACACTGGCCGACACACAGCCCGTGCCTCATGCAGGTTTCTCAGTGGCAGACAGGGACAGACCGAAGGGTCGCGTGGCTGACTGTTAACAGCAGCCTGGCAGGGAAGCAGAACACTGGAGAGGACACCCACACACTCTCTCCAGCACAGATCTGCCAGGCAGAGATGGTGTTGCTGCACCGAGCTAGCTGGGGCCAGACAGCACAAGCTCAGATGTGACCGAGTTGCCTGATTTCAACAGGATGCCATGATATGGACTTTGGCAACATGACCTGTAATCCCAAGAAGGGATGCGTCACGTCCGTGCTCCTAACCCCTATTTCGGTGCCCCTCTTCCTCCTACCCTGACTTCTCTCTCATGCCAACTAGGTCACAGCAGGCTCCTGTAATGGCCTCCCTCCCCCTCCTCCCCATTCCCTCTCCTGCCAACAGCCTCTGCCACGGAGCATGGAGATGGGGACTCCGGGAACAGCCGTCTTGGCTTCCCGGTTGGCCCTTCCACCTCTGGGTACTGCCCAGATAGCCTTCTTTCTACAATACTACTTTATTCCCTTGTTCTCTTCCTCTTACTTCCACATGGTTTCTTCCACATGTCGCTGAGAGACAGCCTGGTCTCAGGCTCCAAAAAGTTGGGGCTGCTATCCGTCTGGGGAGCTGCGTCTTTCTCATCCATGCATTTGAATGATGCCCAATGGGAAGGCTTTGACAGGCGTACATAATTACTGCTCCTCCAGAAATGCAAAGTGCTTCTGCCAGCCGGCCTTGGGGAGCCCGCTTTATTCAGGCTCTGCCCCCCCTTGGGACTCCGGGCGGGCGGGCAGGTGTTCATTAGGGAGCGCCTGCTGATCTGCATCGTAACCCCCCCCCCACCCCGACGCCAGCCCGCTCACGGCAATGTCACAAGGGCTGTTCTTCCAGGGTGGCTCTCCTCGGCAGCCTCTTTGCAGTAATGAAATGATAACTGTTTCATGGAGGCGAAAACACAAAAAGACACACAGTCGTCAGCTTGGCTGTACCGGGGAGGGCTGTCAAGTCTGCACTCCCAACTCTGAGGTATTTTTTGCAAAGAGTGGGGTGCCAAGGTTCCTGGGATTCAAGCTTCATGTAAGCATCATGTCTACCACTTGTATTGTTATTCCTTTAAAAAGAAGCCTGCTCTACAGTTCCATCATGACCCCCTCTGGTCCTACTGTGGGTGAAAAATCACCATTTGGGGTGTAAACTGTCCATACATTCACTGGAAGACGGAGTGAGTTTTCTCGAGGACCAATGGGCAGATTAGTTAACTTTTCTAGTCGGCCAAATGGTACCAGGACCCAGTTTTGTGACATAACACACGGACCTATTCACTTTGCTTGATGCTCAGGGAAGTATGGAGAAGAGTGACATTCACGAGTGCGTGGAACTGGATCTTTGAGGTTGGTGCTCTGCATGGTGCGAAGTCTCAGGCCAGCTTCAGTCATTCCAACCATCACTTTTATAGTCAGCAGGAGCTTGGAGCTCTTAGGAGGGTTGTGAGCAAAGGCACTGTATGGCCACGGGGCAGAGAGGAATAGTAGAGGTAGAGCCATTTGCAGGGACAGGGAATTGATCTGCTACTTTCTACTGTCATGGAGAGGAGAGGTGGCACCTGCTGTCCTCTGCCTCGGGCATGGCTGGCCTTCAAACAAGGTGACCTGCTTTCTAGCAGGGTGGGGGGAGGGAGTCTGCAGGGGGTAAAGTTAAGTGTTCCTTCCTGATATCTGGGCAGTGGGCTTGTAGTCAGACCACAGGGTTTGGAAACACAGTTTACCCTGCGCGTGTGGCTGCTCGGCATTTACTTTCTCTTTGAAACATGGGGACAGCAGTATCTATCTCAGAGTCGTCGTGAGGCTTAAGACATGATTGTTTAGAAAGTGCCTGGTGCATGAAAGGTGCTTGAGAAAAGCAGGCTCCCCTCTTCTCCTCTGACCAGTCACTGAATCCCCACAAAAATCACCGAACTTCTCATCAGGTCGCCAAGAAACCCGCTCTGATCAGAATCTCAATCCTCTTTCTGATTGAACCGCCACACCCTTCATATCAGGAACCATGAATAAACCATCACTATGCAGTAAGGAGAACAGAAAGCAGACGACTTCCGGCAGAATGCAACTTACCTGGGGAGACTTGCCCTAAATAGCACACCTTCTCCGCTCCCTGTGTCCACTCAGTAACACCGGCCTCCATTCACCTGCCTGCTTGACCCCATCCCATCTGTCCCCGCCTCCAGCTTCTCCAGGGCTAACATGACACTTATCAGCTCGAAGAAAAAGAAGCGTCTCTCCAGCTCCGGTGAGATGTTTGGAGACACGGCACTGGCTTTCCATTGTTTGTCAGCATTTTAATTTGGAAGTTCCCCGAGCCTCCTCCCTGTGGATCCTTCCACCATCACTCCTGCAAACTGCTGGCTGGTACATGCTGGAGAGAGAGACTGAGCTCTGCTGATGATGTCATTTTCAATATGATTAAAACGGTCCTCCCCCGGGGGTAGGAGCGACGAAAAAGTGCAGGTACGGGTGTCCCGGGAGGCGAAGAGCAACTTGGCTGAAAAATATTTGTTCCTGAAAAGCAGTTTCATTAAAGTCAGACAAGCAGCGATGCCAAAGGCACCGCAGCCCGCCCCCCTTCCTCGTGCTAATTAAGTGGATGAGAACAGATGATCTGCCGCAGGGGCCAAAGAAAAACTGTGCGTTTGTAATATCCTCGTTCTCAGATCAAAAATATTATTTTATTATTTACCACCTACCTCCACCCACCACCATATTCAGGTCTGGAGGAGGCTTATAAGATTTTAAATGGTGTAAAATCGGGGGCATTAAGAACATGTAGATGACAGAGGCCAAGGCAGAGGATGGGGCCCAGGAGATAAACTAGCTCCAGCCACCAGCAGACTTGACGTAGTCACCCAGGCAAGTTCATCAGCAGGTTCAGGGAGCTGGCCAAGGTCCCACACACTTCCTTCCCTAGAAGTATACCAGAGAAGGAATTTGCCATATGGTCCTGCACATAAGGGCCACTGAAGGAAATGCAGCTCACGTGAAATGTTTCCTGGTTTAGCTTCTGATGAGGCCCAGGACAAGGCAACGTGCACCGCCTCTGTTGCTCAGAGCAGACTTTATAAAGCCTCTTCTCACAACTGGTGGTATATTCCTTCTGGGAGAGGCCTTAGATGTTGTCATAAGTGAACCTGGCCAGAAATTTTGGAAGCAGTATTTTGTTAGGTTTTAAACACATGCTAATATTAGACATTAGCAGCTCTGCATGGACATTTTGTCTTGATGTAAAAGCCAAACTGCCTAAGAAATGCGAAGTCAGTCCCCATCTAGGTAAAGCGAAAACAGCCTCCTGCAGACCTATAAGATGAGAGGAAGGAATTGTGTTCAGAAAAACACGTTCAAGAAAGTGAAAGCAGGTGGACTGAGTCAAGTGCTCTTGGATCCCAGCAGGATGGACGGGAGTCCTGGTCATCGGCCAGGAGGCAGGGAATGGCCTGGGTCTGCCCTTCTGCTAGGGCAGGTGTACAAGCCCACCCCTAAGATATGGCCAGGGCTGGGGCGGGGGGAGGTTCTGGCGGGTTCAAGAGCAGGAGGGAGAAGGGGTCTCTCTGCTCCCACCTGCTTCGGCTCTTGATGGCCCGGCTCAGCTCTACACATCTGCTCCTGCAGCCCCCAGGCCTCTTGCTCTTTGTCTACTGCCCAGATCACTTCTCGCTGGGGACCCTGCGTGCTGACCCCCGTGTAGACAGCTGTCGCCATCTCATACCCCTCCCTCCGGTGCCTGCCCTGCTGCCCCGGTGGCTCCATGGCTGGCTCTGCTCAGGGAGGTACCCTCTCCTGCTTGCCCCCCATCCCCCAATACTTTCATCTTTGTTCACATCTGTCTTTCCAAGAATGACCACCTCCTGGAAGCAGGAACGGTGTCGCACGCTCATTTCTGTTAAGCTCAGCCTACATGGCCAGGGGTAAAAGTCTCCATGAATGGATGGAAGAAATCACGAATGAGTGAGCAGGGAGGCAGGGAGATGCAAAGCGTTCCCCTGGGTTCAATTCCCAGGTCAAATCCCCCTCAATCTTCACATGAGTCCTGGGTGAGCTCATCTCTTCTCCTGGTTCAAATGCCCACCAAATTCAAGTGTGTCCCAAAGTCAGAGGCAGGACTCTTCGAGACAGAAGGTCCGGCTTAGCGGTCTGCTAGCCCCCAGCACCCTTACAAAGTGGAGCTGAGCAAACGGGGAGGTCTGGCAGTGGAAATAAAGAAAAGTCGGGACAAGGTACTCATCCCAGCCTGATTTTGCCGCCTGCCTGTTTCTCCGTGTCAAAACTGTTTCATCAAACTGAATCGAAGGCGTGGCCGGGCCACCTGCAACCTCTCACTTTCAGTGAGAGGATGCGTGTGCGGTGTGGGGGACCCTCTGACCCTGCCTGTCACTGAGGTCTGCGTCCAGCAACGCCTCAGCTGGGGACCTGCCCGCACTCCTCCAGCTCGTCCTTGCGTTCTCCTTTCCAGAGCACAGTCAATATGCTTTACATTCATAATAGTGTGTCAATCTGGAAAGAGAGAGACCATCATGGGTTGTGACCCCGTGGCGGCAAGTGTCACTGGTTGCTAGGCAGGGTGTCCTTTGGGCAGGGAGCTGTCACTCCCGGACCCTCTTTCCTTCACTTGTAGGAGGGAAGGGTCAGACGAAGGCCCCTGTCACTGGCACAAAGGAGATTTTGTTGTCTGGGCTGTTGCCTTTCAAAGCCTCTCTGAATATCTCCATCAAAGAAATCAAGGATTCAACTCAGCCGTAGCATCAGAATGAGAAGGTGAAACAAACAATGCAAATATAACACATTTTCCTCCCAGAGCTTCTCTAAAGCCCGGCTGGGGTAGAAGGAGTCCCGGGCCCAGCTCAGAATGAGTTCCAGGTGCTTGTCCCAACTCTGCAGACCCCAGAGTTCTGTGCTTCTAAGAGTAGAGGGGTTAGGATTATAGTTGATTTCCCACTGCGGATTTCACCTATTCTCATCCTGTGCAGAACCAGTAGGAGGCTCCGAAGAAACACAACTCCAGCACTGCCATGCAACACTTCGTAAGAAGCCTAAAGGCTCGCCCTGCAAGTTCGTGGTCGGGGTCATACAAAGGGTGAACATGTGCATATGCACACACATGCGTGTACATCTGCACTCAGTATTGCGGCTTTTGATTTTTTATTTTTATATTTTTAAAGACTTATTTATTTGAGAGGGGGAGAGCATGTGCACATATGCATGTGAGCCGAGGGAGGGGCGGAGGGAGAGAATCTTCAAGCAGACTCCCTGCTGAGTGCGGAGCCTGACTTGGGGCTCGATTCCACAACCCTGAGATCATGGCCTGAGCTGAAACCAAGAGCTGGATGCACAACCAACTGAGCCACCCAGGTGCCCTAGCGACTTTTGATTTTTTAAAAAATTACTCCAGACCTATGTCCTTCCACATGACACTTCTCAGATGAACAGAGAGGCATGAGAGAGGTGGGACCCTTGCTTTCAGCCTGCCAGGTTTTTAGACCAAACATGCCTTCTCTGATCCCCCAGTAGAGCCTCTCTGGATGAAAATGACCCCATGAGCTTCCAGCTGGAGTCCTGGGCACTGATCTGGGCCTTAAGGACCCGGGATGGCCCCGGCTAAGAAATAGGAGGGGACTGGGTCAGACATCTGGATCGAATCAGGATTCATGAACTGTTGTGCGATCGTGGCCAAGTAGCCTCATTTCTCAGAGCTTTAGCTTCCACTCTGTGAAATGGGTTTAATACTGCTGACCTTCTAAATGTTGTGAAAATGAAATAAGACCATATGTGCAAAATGTAATTCAGTTCTTGACACATGATTATGACAGAATGCCTGTTAATTCCCTTCACACTTTCTCTTTGCACTTCCCCTGCCACACCCCAACTTCTGTCAACGTCCTCATCCCAAGCTGCCTTCTTTGCCTAGGAGCTTCCCCGACTGTCATGACCAGGGAACATGATGGCATTCGCTGGGGTTGATGTCCACTGGATGGTCCTGGTGTGGGTGGATGTGCACCTTTATCAGAATTCATTAAGCCTGCTACCCCTAGACCTTCTTAGCTGAGCCCATGGAAAGTCTCCTCTTGATGCATAGTTTCTAAGACTTTCGCTTCCTCAGTCGGAGAGCAGAGGGAAGAATGAAACAGAGCAAAAGCAAAAACAAAACCCAGGCCTGACTTATATTCCAGTGCATGTAAGAGGACACCTCAGACTACAAGAACCAGCTCTCCCATGGGGCTCCCCGGAGAGTGAGCCTGGACCCCGATTCCCTCCCGGCACACTTCTGACCGCTCCCTCCACGTCTCTTCAGAGATACAGCCCAGGCTGGTCTTTCCAACTACTTGATTAAAATGCCCTCAAGGACGAGTCACCATACTCCCCAGATCCGTTCCCCAACAGAACCTGGTGCTTTGTTCAGATTTGGAGGTTCTAGAACAGGAAGCAGGAAATGTGAGCAGAAAAACCACCTGGGATGTTCTACTCAATTAGTGATTTCCAGCCTTGGCTGTACGTGAGGCTCGCCTGGGAAATCTGAAAAGCCAGAGCTGCCTGGGCCCCGTCAAGATAATCTGACTGAATGGGTCTTGGAGGGGCCCAGGAACTGGCTGATTCTAATGAGAAGCCAGGATTGAGATTCCAAAGGAAGAAACAGTGAGCAGGGGTGACGTTTACCTGTAGTGATATCAGAATCCTGATACCTTTCAGTTTATAGACCGTCTTCACACACATGCTCCCCTAACACAGAGTGGCGTTCACAGAGCACCCACTTTGTGCTGAGCCATGTGCCAGGCATGGAGCTCTGCAACAGGAACCCACAAGGAAGCAGTCCCAACTCCCAACACCATGGGCGCCCCACCACAGGCTGCGTGGCTGATAGCCCTGATTCTGGGGCTGCAGGGCCTTGGCGAGTTAGATGGACCTCTTGATACATAACAGCACTTACTCATCCTCATGTCGTGAGGGTTAAAGTCCTGACAACAGGTAAAGCCTTATAACAGTGTCTAGCATTTCCCAAGATCATCAGAAGTTCTCCATGATATACACACCTCTGTAGTTCATCTCAACAGCCCTATGAGACAAGTGCTATTGTCACTGTTATTCCTACAGCACGGGTCCCCCACCTATCAGGGTACCTGGGGTTCAGGCCCAGGCAAGCAGACTCTAGATCTTGTCTCTTTATCCAGGGAGGCTGTAACTTGGCACTTCCGGTGCTGTTTGCAGGGAAGAAATGAAACAAAAAACCATGAACCTGTAGGTTGGGTGGTATCCCATGGCCAAGGTCTGTGCTTCCAGCTCTAAGTGGAACATTCCAGAAAGTCAGAGGGCAGGACCCAACAGGAATCTTCTGTGCTTTCTGGAGGGACAGTGAGTGGAGGAAGCAGAGGCGGCAGCGGTCTCTGACCATGACCTTCCCTGACATCCCTATTCCAGAAGCATCTCCTGGCCACTCCCCTTTCCTGGGAGTTGGTTCAACCACAGCTCCCCTCTGGACTTCCTGCCTTTCTCCCGGAGCACCCTCCTGGGCAATCTGGTCACTTTCAGGGGCTAAGTCTGGAGGAAAGATGGCCTGAACTTCAATCATGGGGCCTCAGAGCCTCTGGGGAGCTGCTGCTTCCTCCTCTTTTTGAGCATCAGGGGGTCAGAGAATGTTAAGCAGCGTTACTCTTGGAGCCTGTTAGTGCTTATGACAGCGAATTGTACAGGTGGTGTTAAGTACCTCTTTCTTTCCCCGAAGAGGGGATGACGTGAAATTCTGAGAAGAAAATTAACACGGGCATGAATTCCCTCACTAAGAAGGTTTTGACAACCCAGATGCTTTCTAAGAAGGCTGCGGCTTTTTGGCGTGTGGTAAGACATACCACCAAATTTACCATCTCAGGGTTGAGAACAATTACACTGCAGTGCAATCAATCTCCAGAGCTCATCTCATTCAGTGACACCGAAACTCTGTACCTATTAAACAAGGTATTGAGTCTATTACAGTTGAAGGAAAATTAAATCGGCGCGGTTTTAAAAACTGGTCTAAAGATCTAAAGAAGACATGGAAGGAAAACACACAAACCTACAGGCCTTTTTCCAAATATCACAAATTCAGAATTCTAGCATTTATTCTTTTCCTACTGCCTCCTCCTTCACTCCGGTGTTTCACACATGCAGCATATTAAAAATGTCGGAAGTAAAGATTCTCAACAAACCCTGAAGTCCAGTTGTGGAGAAAACACACCAGTTCCCCTAAGAATCTGACCTTTATTTATAGCCCATCGACATTTCAGGAACCAAGGGCTTCCCTTATTTCATGCTGTTAAAATTGAATCTGAAAACCATGGAATTTAAAAAAATTTCTTTCTTTCTTTTTTTTTAAAATAAAAGCAGTCCTGAAAGGCACCTCCCTTAGTGACTTGAGACACTAGGTCACATTTCCTGCTGGGCTGGACTGCAGACCAAGCGTCATATACGTGTTGCTCAAAGCAGCACCCCTGCTTTTCAGTTTTAACTGACACAGGACTGGGCAAAAGGTCTGACCCTCAGTTTACCTTTATCCATTTCTTTCTGAATAAATTATAACCCTGACAATTGAAGAGTGAGCCACAGGAACAAACTTAGCATCTTCACGGAGTGAGATGTTATGTTACATAACAGAAAGGGTACAGGGTACCTGGTAATTCCAACAGGTTATGTGCATGCCCTGGATGAAGTTTTAACAAAACTATAGGATGTAGACAAAGCTCTATGAATGTTGGTGGGTTGTACTCAATCTGTGACAAAGGACGTCCATGCTCTTCAATGCGGGGTATATAACCTTTTTTTTTTTTTTAAGATTTTATTTATTTATTTGACAGACAGAGATCACAAGTAGGCAGAGAGGCAGGCGGGGGCGGGGGGGAAGCAGGCTCCCTGCTGAGCAGAGAGTCCAATGCAGGGCTCGATCCCAGAACCCTGAGATCATGACCTGAGCCAAAGGCAGAGGCTTAACCCAATTGAGTCACCCAGGTGCCCCCGTATATAACGTTTTATGCTTGGATTTCTTTTCTTTTCTCTTCTTCTTTTTTTTTTTTTTTTTCAGATTTTATTTATTTATTTGAGAGAGAGCATGAGTAGGGGAGGGGCAGAAAGAGAGGGAAGGAGAGAATCTCAAGCAGACTCCCCACTGAGCAAGGAGCCCGATGTGGGACTTGATCCCAGGACCCTGGGACCATGACCTGAGCCAAAAGTGGACACTTAACCGACTAAGTCACTCAGGCATCCTTATGTTTGGATTTCAAATAATGGCCTTTGTATGTCAGACGTATGAATAAAGTGGGTATGTTTGAAATAAAAGTTTTATAACTCAACATTTTAAAAGTAACAGAACCTTGGTAATTTTTACTTTTTTCTTTCTTGTCTGTACACCTCGGCAATACAAGGGAGGAAAGGTGGAGGGCTCCATGGGACAGTCTGGGAAACAGAGCAGGTCTAATTCTTGCACTGACTTGTGCTCTGGTGTCCACCCCCCAACGCCCACCCCTGCCCTCACTGTCTCTGCCCTCCCTTCGGTATTTATTTTGAGTTTGGTTCCTGCTGAAATGCCTCAATCCTAGGACTCTTCCTGCCCGTCTTCCTGACTTGGTGCCAGTGAGGAAGTGAAAGGCTCCCCCATGCTGAGTGTGCTCTAGAACCCAGATTACAAGCGGCCAATGGTTCACTCCTCACCCTCAGAGTCCCTGCCAACTTTTCAAGGCCCGGACAGTGCTATGTGTTGCATTCAAGACCGGAACACCCCAGCTTCGAGTCTGGGGGTAAAGGCATGGAGAAGTAAAAAAATGCTTGCCTTTCCTTTACAGAGCCCCTAAAAATTTCTAATGTGGTTTCCAGAAAGCTCCTGAGCATGCTGTGATAATCTGCTGGCCCGGCCATCCATGGTCTGCAAGGCGGGGTCTGGGGTCCGTCAGCTTCACCAAGCAGGGTGTCTGAGTGCCGGGGGCGCTGGGTGGGCCCAAGGGAGACATGCTTGTTGCCTGTGGCTGCGGAATGAGCTAGGGTTTTTTGATGGTTCCCAGGGTGTATACACACATCAAAACAATCAGATTACCGTACTTTGAATACGCACATTTTGATAAATGTCAATATGCCTCAATAAAGCTATTCAAGATTACTTACAAACTTTGCTTTTAAAACAGAAAGGTGGACATGATGCACAGTAAAAGGAATGCACAACAAAGAATCAGTCCCTCCCTCCCTGCCGCCCGGACCTCCAAGCCCCTGGTCAAGGGATTTTTCAGACAGAGGCTCAGACACAAAAGTGGGCACTGTGTGCTTACACGTCAAACCCAAAGTGGGAAGTTCTCCTCCGTGAGGATGTGGAAGCTGGTTTGAAAAATACCAAGTGTTGAGGCAGCAGAGCCGGTTCTCTTAAGAAACCAGTCTCTGGACACAAATTCGTTTAGTCTTCCTTAAAATATAACTCTCTGCCTGCAGACATGAGCTCAACCCCCGTCCTCTTCTCCAGGAAAAAGAATGGGGAGTTACCAAACCTCTTACCCCTGAGGCTTCTTTCAGCTCCTCCAAGTATTAATTTTTGAATAGTCAAAGGGTACCAGAATTTGAAAGCTTGACATTAAAAAGAAAACTTTTGAAAAGCTTGACTTCATCCCCCAGGGCATATAGGAGACTAAATTGATGTGCCTGAAATTTCTGGTCTGGAGAATAGTCTTCACAGGGTTACAAAGAACATCAATAGAGAAAGGAATGGGGGCCACAGGGGGGGAATAGGGAATAGAGAAGGGCCCAAGTTAATGTATGACATACTTCCAGGAAGGCTATTAAGATGGGGTGATTTACATGAGCTCAAGGGAGCACCAAATGGCTTTTTAAGCAGACAGGGTTAACATTTCTCTTCTTGACTACACAGACCTCACTCTTACCTCTCAAATTCTTCTCTGCTCAGCTTTTTTCCTTAGTTCCACTTTGGCAAAGGAACTCGCAGACAATCAGATTGTCTCCATGGTGGCCGTGTGCACAGAGCATCATCTCAGACCACATAGTCAGGCTGCCGAGGGCGCCTGGGATGGAGGTCACCAGAACAAATTTTGAAAGAAACATAGTCTCTTTCTTTTCAAAACTCACTCAGTCGGCATGCCAGCAAATAGAATGGCTGAGAGCAGGGCTCTGGGACCAGACAAACTTGGGTTTAAGCCCTGTTCTTTCACTTCTGGAGATGTATGACCTTCAGGAATTAACTCTTTGTGACTCAGTTTCCTCAACACCAGCATGGACATAGAAACAGTTGTTTCTAGAGTTGTCATAAAGAATCAGTAAAAACATACACATGTATTTAGTAGTGTGCCTGCCAATGTAAATATTTGCAACTTTAATATGTTATTATATACTTTAATATATAGCTACCTACTCTTTATATATTATTATTTTTATTCAATGATTCAGTGAGCATCTAGAGAGTACCTATGATGGACTGGCGCTACAGGGCTCAGTAGAGAATTCAGTACAGAATTTTTCTTTAAGGAATGGATATCAGTTTTTCTTGGAACTCTTAGGACATTGGACATTTTGGTTGCACCACCTTCCTAAAAGGCTCAAAACATTATTATTATTATCATTATTATTTTGATCATTTCCTTGACCTCAGTAGTTTCTGGGAAAGGAAAAAGAGGTAGTATAGAAATCAACACTTTTTGTGGGAGAAACTGAGGCGCAGAAAGGCCAAGTGGCTTGTCCAGATCATCCCATTTGTGACTTAAGTGCTGAGAGAAGACAGGTGCCTTGGCGGGGAGTCAAATGGGGCATTGCCCCGACTGTTAGACAGAGTCCTGGGAAGACTGACCAACCTTTAAGTGCCTCTACAGCAAGCCTCCTCAATGACTTTCAGAGCAAATGTGCCCGCATCTCAGATGGGAATGCACTGTAAGTTCTCACTCTTGCTTGACATGGAACCCTCTCCTCAAACTTCTGGGCCTCATGTTCCATGGAGCACACCTTTGGGAATGCTAGTTCAGGGAATGGTCTCCTCAAAGGGCGTGGACTTTTGAAAGGACCATCCAAAATTAGAAATACAAGTTTAAACAAACAAAACTGCCTCCTTTCTCTCTCCCTTAATATGGTCACTGAGCTGGTAAGAAACTTCTGAAGCACAGTGGGCTGAGCCCGGCAAATATCAAGGGCCCCGACACTGGGATTCTGGAGTCCCAGCTGGGCTCTGAATCATCACTTCCCCGTATCACACACCAAGAATCCAAGAATTCCAGCCAAGATTCTTGACCCTGTTTAACGAAACTGTTCAGAGATTTCCATAAATCAGAATGCCAGCAGTGGGGAACGCAGATAAAATCCCAAAGGATCAGAGGGTCGTGTTTGCAGTCACTGAGCTTTTTCCAAAAGTTGATCAAAATGGGTAGCTTCTGCTTTTTTTTACATCCTTGGATAGTATTATTCCTTAATCTCACCCTTATGTCAGCCTGACACACATGTTCATCAACTGTGCTCCCACTCTTGGCCGCGTAACCCTGCATCCACCGGTAAGAAATGTGTGAGTGTGCTGCAATCGTGACTTCCTGCCTTCTTCCCATCCAATCCCCATCTCACTCTCTGCTAGGTGCTCCGACAACCGACGTGACTGGTGACCCACACCCACCGGGCACCTCCTGTCTACTTCCTCACTCTCCATTCTGCTTCCTGTTCTGACCACAGCAGAGCGGTCAGGAATTTGTCTCTGGTCTCTTTGGTAACCCACCAGAGAGCACCTCTAAAGAGGATGAAGAGGAAAGGAGGCTCAATGCCACCAGAAATCGTAATCTCTCCTCTGCTTATCCCAGTCTTCAGAACATCATGGGAAACGTCTCTGAACTCCCAGGCACCATGGCGGTCTGCTTTCATAAGCTCATCTCTTTGTTCTGTGCTTCTTGGTTAGTCCTGTTGTTTCTTCTCTGAATTGTTTTCTACATATCTGACCATATTGGCATTAGATTCTTTACTCTGCAAACTCCCAGGAGATGGAGACAGTTCCGATTTTCCTTATGATACCAAAACACGGATCATGACCATGACATTGAATAAAGCCATCCATTGATGAAACAGATAAACACAATAATTAACATAACTTTAGGGCCGAACTGGAAGAACCACTTCTCAAGACATTTTGAGGAGGTCACTGCGTATTTAGTTATCTATCTTAGTTAGAAGACTAAGAGAATTGTATTTCTGAGGAAATACTTTTCAAATGACCCTCCTCAGTGGTCATCTCAGCCAATAGGCTTCCTGCCCTAAAATGCCACTGAGATAAATTTGAGTCTATAGGTACAGTTGTCAAGTTCTAAGGTTTTCACAGTGAGGTCCTAGATATTTTGGCTTTGGGCACAATTAACATTCTTCTCTTTTCTTTCTCCTTTAAGTTCATAGGCCAAGAGGGTTTAAGATTCAGATGGCATGCTTTTCCAGATTGCTATGTCAATGACAGCTGGCTCAATGCTCCTCAAACCCAGGGCATCACAGACCCTGGAAAACCGTTTCCTGGCTCACGGGGGGTGATGGGGGTGGTGGGAGGAGGTGCAGTCATCCATGTGTTATGGTGACTGAGGTGAGGAAGTAGTGGACACCACCACCAGAGCAATGACTTGGGCCCCAGCTGGCAAGTGCTGAGCAGGCTCGGACTCCCTCTGGTAAACAGCCAGTCAGAGAGCGGCCTTCAGAGCCAGCAACACAGAGCCAGACTCATGAAACATTCACTTCCCAGGTGAGAAGCCAGGGTCTCATTGCAGGTAGCACACCAGGGTATGCCCACACAGATGATGGCGGGAGGCCTGGTGCATTCCCTCAGGATGGCTGTGGGGTAGAGCTCTGCACACCCTATCACTTTTATGCCTCACAACTGTCCTTCAAAGAAAGAATCATTATCTACTTTCATTTCCTTTTACTTACTTTCCTAACCAAAACAAAACAAAACAACAAAAAAAAAAGATTTCAATTCCAGGCTTAAAGAGGTCAAAATCACTGTTATGAACTAAATTGTGTCCCCCAAATTCTTCAGTTCAAGCGCTCACCCTCAAGTGACTATCTTTAAAAAGGTTAATTAGGTGGGAATGCAAGTTGGTGCAGCCTCTTTAGAGAACAGTGTGGAGATTCCTCAAGAAATTAAAAATAGAACTTCCCTATGACCCTGCCATTGCACTACTGGGTATTTACCCCAAAGATACAGATGTAGTGAAAAGAAGGGCCATCTGTACCCCAATGTTTATAGCAGCAATGGCCACGGTCGCCAAACTGTGGAAAGAACCAAGATGCCCTTCAACGGATGAATGGATAAGGAAGATGTGGTCCATAGACACTATGAAGTATTATGCCTCCATCAGAAAGGATGAATACCCAACTTCTGTAGCAACATGGACCAGACTGGAAGAGATTATGCTGAGTGAAATAAGTCAAGCAGAGAGAGTCAATTATCATATGGTTTCACTTATTTGTGGAGCATAACAAAAAGCATGGAGGACATGGGGAGTGAGAGAGAAGGGGGTTGGGGTAAATTGGAAGGGGAGGTGAATCATGAGAGAATATGGACTCTGAAAAACAATCGGAGGGGTGTGAAGTGGCGGGGAGGGGGCGGGAGGTTGGGGTACCAGGTGGTGGGTATTATAGAGGGCACGGATTGCATGGAGGACTGGGTGTGGTGAAAAAATAATGATACTGTTATGCTGAAAATAAATAAATTTTTTAAAAAAAGGTTAATTAGGGTAACATGTGATCATAAGGGTGGGGCCTTAATGCAGTAGGATCAGGGTCCTACTAAGAAGAGGAAGGGATGCCAAGGATGCTCTCATACACAGAAAAGGCCATGGGTGGAAACACAAAGATGGCCATCTGCAGGCCAAGGAGACCTCAGGGGAAACCAACCCTGCCTCCAGAGCTGTGAAAAAATAAATTCTTGTTATTTAAACCACCTAGTCTGTGGGTATTTCACAATGGTGGCCTCAGCAACCAATAGGGTCCCACAGTTAAAAACTTGTCTGAGGTCCAAGTTCATGCTTGGGGGCAGCAGAGACTTCATTCATTAACTCTGGTCTTGTTTCAACAATCTCAGAACATGCGTTCAGATTTTGGATGCCTGCCTCATTAACTATTATTGTATAACAACGGATTTGATTCGTTTTTATCCCCAATTCCTGGAAGGTAGACTCTATATCCTTGGAATTTCCCTAGTAAGGGAGTGTCTTGGATATTCACAAAACACACCTGACTTCATTGTAATGAGATGACTCAGAGTGGGGTTGGTCACCCCCTATCACATGATTATCGGGCTGGGGCTCTGCGTAGTGTGCCATCAGCCTAATCTACAATCTCTGGAGACTAGGTCCAATCACAGGGCCAACGATTCCAACTGTTGGTGGAATGTAAAGCCACTATAGAAAGCAGAATGGAGGTGACTCAAAAAAATCGACCTGCCATCTGACCCAGCAATCCCATTTCTGAGTAAACATCCAAAGGAAATGAAAACACGGTACTAAGGAAATATCTGTGCTCCCATGTTCATGGCAGCAGTATTCACAACAGCTAAGATAGGAAAACAGCCTGAATGTCGGTCGATGGAAAAATGGATAAGATGTGGC
The DNA here is from genome assembly GCF_011764305.1 of Mustela putorius furo. Classification (NCBI taxonomy): domain Eukaryota; kingdom Metazoa; phylum Chordata; class Mammalia; order Carnivora; family Mustelidae; genus Mustela; species Mustela putorius. The sequence continues at coordinate 9,078,493 of NW_025422060.1, forward strand.
GTACACACACACACACACACACACAATGGAATACTATTCAGTTGTGAAGATGAAGTCAAGCCTGTCATTTGCAACAAATGTGGGTGGATCTTGAGGGCATTATGCTAAGTGAGATAAGTCAGACTTGTAATAACAACATGTAAATGTACCAAATCAACATCTTGTATACCTTAGACTTACACAATGTTATATGTCATTTTATTTTTTTTAAAAAAAGCCTATATAATGAAACCCTAATAAAATCTCTGTGCAGTGAGGCTTGGTGGAGCTTCGTGGTTAGTGAACACATTGATGCACCAGGAGGGTGATGTCTCTCTGGGGAGAGGGCATGGAAGTTCTGCATTTGGGGTCCTTCCAGACCTTACCCCTTGTGCCTCTTCACTTGATGGGTCTGGGTTTATATTCTTTATGATAAAACTGTATAATCACGAATATCATGCTTTCCTGAGTTTTATGAGTCATTCTAGTGAATTATCAAACTGGGGGTCATGAGAACTCCCAGGGTTACATCCAGCTGGTCAGAAGTGCAGGGAGCGTGGGGATCCTTGAACTTGCAACTGGTTTCTGGAGGGAGGGTCACCTGGCTGGGAACGTATGTGGTCTGCACTGAGTCCCCGTGCTTAGTGCCAGAACCACGACGCCACCCAGCACCCATCTACTCTCACCTACTCCCTCAGCACAGGGCACTGTGTCAGCTGGTAATTTGGCAACCAAAGGCTTTGTCAGTTACAGATTGGCTATTATTACACAGCTAAACATGTGAAGACGGAGGTGTTGGGAGGCCAAGGAACAACCAACCCCAAGACTGCCTGAGCTTTAGGAAATAAAATGGTTATCCCAAGAATAATCACTGGGGAATTTGTGTCCCATTCTTATGTCCCCCTTTCTCTTTTTCTGAGGATCACCTAGTTCATATATTTGGATTCACTGAAAAATAGTTCAGTTGTTCCTTCTGTCGCAAATAAATGAAGATGGAAGCCACACACTGAAGAAAGGAGAAATTTTCATTTGATAGCTCTTCATGCATTTGTTCATCTGGTTAACATTGATAAACTTTTTGGTGACAGCAGTTACCATTTACTGGGTACCCATGACTAGAGAACTTGGCTCTGTTATCTGTACTTCTCATCACAGTCCTGCTAGGTAGTTAATAGAATTCCCATTTTAGCAACAAGAAAGCTGAGGTTCGTCAAGGTAAATATTTCCCAAGGCCACATACTGTCTGGGTGGGAAAAGAGAGCCAGGATTCAAACTTGGATCTGATTTTAGCCTAAGCGTGAGCTTGATCACATCAATGGCTCCTAAGCCCCAGAATACCTGTCCGTTAGTGGTACAACAGAAAAGTAAGATTAATATATGTAATTTTTTATACATTTAAATGTATCCCATTTAAGGACTTTTTAAAAATTGTTTTCTTATTCTTTTGATCTGTTTCTCTTTTTTATTATACAGATGAAGATAAAAGCAATCTGCAAAGTTTTTTACTACCCTTACTCGGCATAAAACAAAACTTCCAGTCCTACTTTCCCTTTATCTTTAAATTTTCTAGTCACTTAAGGGCCAGTCTGGGAATCACAGTGGCCCTAGCAGTGAGCCATGGAGGAAAACTCCAGAAAGGTGAGCCTCAATACTACCGTTTGAACGTAGAGTGTGCTGGGAAAACATACAAGCTCCAGAGGCTGACTCTATTGAGTCACGTTCTGGCTCTGTTCAGGGTGGAGCCTGAGAAGTTGCATTTCTAGCATGTTCTTGATGAATGCTGATGCTGCCCACCCAGGACCACGCTGTGAGAATCACCGAGTTAGCCAATCACATGAATCCTACCTCCCTTGTCAGGGACTGGTCCAGACAGGACAAAATGACCCAGCTACAGTCTGGGGTAGAGCAGGGACAGGAGGGACAGGGAAGACCATCTGAAAAGGTTTTTTTTTCCCCCCATGAGAAAAAGAGTTAATGTGAGGAGCAACTCCCTTTCCTCCTTTCCAACACTGCTGTGTCAAGATGTGGCTGGAGCCAGCCAGCCCCGTGACCAGGCTACCTGTGGCTGGGAAGCACACACATCAGGGAGCCCGCAGATTTTCTTTAGAATTGACTGTGTTTTCATTTCACTGTGCTCAAACGGAGTGAAGCTGAAGGGAAAGATTAGTATTTCTCTTCATGCTTCTGAGGACAATTTGGTGAGGACACTGCTGTTGAACCCAGAACTCCGGGGCAGAGTTCCTCCCCAAGATTTATGTGTTGTGTGGGGGGCGTGTACGCATGTGTTTGAGACAGCCAAATGAATGTTGAAGGCATCCTGCTACCACAGTATTCACGTGTGAGTGTGTGTGTGTGTGTGTATAAAAGATATTATTAATCCCCCAAAAGACGGGTGAGAAGGCGGTGGTTTCCCCATACCTCTCTGGCTCTTGCCAGAGTAAAATGTGGTAAAATGATGCAGAGAATGGAGGTCATCTGCAGGATAAGAGCAGTTCATTTAGATCTGTGCAGTGATACCTTCTGTTATTTTATAAATCACAAGCCCTATTATAAGCAAGGAAGGAAGGCTAACGTAAAGGCTGACAAAGGATTTTGATAATGCCGACATATGGCCCACTTTGATGTTGTAATATATCCTAGGCTCTGTCAACAAGGTAAAATATAAGAATCGTTGTCTGGATCTATTGCCTCCCTCAAAAGGGCTCTGCATGAGATGTTAAAATCTTCTTTCCTTAAAGAATAAAATTTGGACCGGTTTTGAACTGGCAGCCAGGCCTCCTGGGAGCCATGAGGTTCTCCTGCATTTCATCAAAGGCTGCTAGGATCCAGTAGGCTTGGGGAGGTCCCTGTTCTTCTAAGTCTCACAGAGTTGCACTGAACACATCTAAATGCCCCAAATTGTCCACCCTGTTGTGCACTGCAAAATCTGGCTAGCAGGCCGCAACCTTTGTGAAAGATCCAACCCCTAATGGGAAACAAGCGTTCGTACATGAACTTGAGAGCAGTTGAGTTCATGAGTAATAAGCTGGGAAACCAATCACTAATTTGGGCACAAGGGAAAGAATCTGCCTTCAGTCCTACCCTCCCGCATTATCACAGCCAATACGATCCTTCTGTATATAATTGTGCACCAGCGTCACTTTAACATGAAGCAGTAAGGCTGGGGTCACTCATCAGATACTGGGCTGCACCTGTCAAAAAAAATTTTTTTTTTCTATTTTGTCTCCAAATATGTTAAGTGATTAACATGCCTTGACATACTTGGAGGTCAAAACTGAATTCACTGATCTAGATGTTTTCGGTATTCTGCATGAACACATGTCCGTATACATCCTGCCTGTCCTCACATGACCTTGTCTTAAGGATGACTTTGGAAGGATTAGCATTGTTAGCCAGTGTTTAGGGAAACATTAGGGGATGATGTGTAGGGAAGCCCAGAAGGTGAAGCCCAGAAAGTGAAGGCATTTGAGAATCAACCCATCATAGTCACATGAACTTACATGAAATTCACAAATACACCACAAAGCCTTGCACAGAGTCATCATGTGACCAAATTACTAGGAGTGATAGCCCGGGAAATTATGCAGCATTTCCCTCCAAGGTCAGAGGTAGTTTATGATCCCATTCTATAGATGACATAGCAAAGGCACCCGGCTTGTCCAGATTACCACAGCTACTAAGTGGTCTAGCCTGGACACCTGATGCCAGGCTAAGGCAGTGCCTATGAGGTGCCAATTAGTCTGCTGAGCACTTCCCATGTTCGAATCTATGAATCCTAATCACAACTCTAGGATGCCAGTAGTGTCCATTTACAGATCAAATCACGGCAGGAAGACTGCAGGCCTTATCCTTCTAGGGTTACAGATAAAGAAACTGAAGGTCAAAGAGGTTGGGTAATTGGCCAAGGTGATGGAGCTACGAAGATTTGGAGTTAAGAACCCCATGGCTTTGGTCAATTTTGAATTTTGGCCTGGTTTTGAAGCCAGGCTGCCTGGCTCCAAAGCTTGTGCTCTTAGCGTGCCGAAGTCGCTCTTACTCACATGGCCTGAGTTACATGGCCTGATCTGAATCTGGTCTCTACTCTTCGCTAGCTAGGCCACTTTGAATAAGTTATTTAACATCTCTGTGCCTAAATTTCTTCATCTGCAAGATGGGAACAGTGACAGTTACCCACCTTCTAGAGTTGTGGAGGTGACTATCAGCTGATGATTTAGCATCTAGGAAGCACTTAGAACAGAAAGAAGTGCTCAATTAGCTAATGGATGATTAATCACTACGCTAAAGTTTCTCATGGCATTTAAAAGATGGCTTATGTAATTAAAGTTTGATTTACACTTAACTGTTCAGGAATGCATGCATTTACATAAAGCAAGGCATACTTATATTTTTCGTCACCTGCTCTCTATCTAGAACAGTGAGTTCCAAGCCCGGAGGGGTGTACAGAGACGTCTCTGGGGAATCGTTGGAAGAGGCGGTGGGCGGCAGGTTGGATTCCAACCTCCTCTACTTACGTGTACCAGACAGAGCATTCTACATGTAAGAGAAGTTGGAGAACCACTGGTTGCAAGGACTACTGTGGGGTCATGGGATTGCTTCTGTCCAGGACCATGGATATAAGTCCCCGCAGTTATAAAATGCAGGACGCCAGTTCTGTTGGCTGAGGCAGGCAAACAGGACCCCCTAGGGCACACCCAGAGAGGGGACAGTGAGAGACAACATTACACTCTTCATGTCTTCAATATATTGCTCTTGTAAGAAGGACCAGTCAGATTATGGAGGGCCGTGAGAGTCTAATAGAGGAGTCCAAACCAAATGAACTACTGATTAGAGACATGTCACAAAAAGGAGTCCTTTCGGAAGAATAATCTGGCTGTGTCATGCAGGTCCGATTGGAATGGACAAAGCATGGAATTACAGAGGTCAGTGAGGAGGCTGCTGTAGGACTCCACGCAAACAGCGGTGACAATGTCAAAGCCAGGTGGTGGTGACTGTCTATCTAAGGGTCATGGGAACTGGAGAAAGAAAGAGACCTGGCCACACATCAGGATAGGGATGGAGTCAAAATAGGAGCCTGGTTGTCTTGGCAGAGTGGGGGGCTCCCCTTCAAAGAAGGTACAAGAAGAGAATGATGTGGGCTTGATGAGGGTGGGGGTGTGCGCTGGGGGTGTGGAGCGCAAGCGGCCACCTAGGTGGTCACTTACACATACCCAGCAGGCAGCTGAGGTGCATGACTGGGGCTTGGGTAGATCTGGAAATCTTCCATGTCGCTTGGATGGCAAAATCATTAGTTCTATGCTGGCCTTCGTGACGGAACAGGAAAACAGAGAGCATGAAGGGCTCTGGGGCAGGCCCACCGGGGTGGAAGAGCCAGAGAAAAATACACAGCAGCTGAGATTCCCCCTGACTCTTCGATTCCTTGCTCTGCCACCCCTGGCTGCCTGACAGCTCTGTGTTTCTCAGGAGAGCTGTTTGCCTCTTTCCTTCCATCTTCAGGAGGGGTGGGACAAGGAGCAGCAGGGTTTTGAGAATGAACAGATCTGCTCTCCTTACAAGGGAGGACAGGGTGCTGCTGGCACAGCTGTACCTAGGAGGCGGCTGTCCCAACCAGAGGAGGGAGGGAAAGAGAACGCACAGCCCACTGCAGGAAGAGGAACCACCCCACCCCTGGATTTGTAAAAAGTCTTATGGCCTGAGTAATTTCTCCACTCTAGACAGAACCTCTTGCCCCAAAGAGAGGTTCTCTTAGGTCTGCAGTCCCACTGGTAGACAAATGGGAGATTTACCAAATGAGCAAGGATCTGAATTGAGCAATGAGCCAAACACCAATCTGTGAGTTATGGATAAAAAACAAAAAACACCCAGATTTGCTAATTCCCAGATTCCTGTGATGCCATCCCTTCCAGATGGCCCCTTTTCTCTCCAGAGCCATACTCTTCTTAGGGCTGTGTGCATGTGTCTGTGTCTGTCCTCTAGAAGCACAGCTACTCCCATTTTGCGGAACTGCACTGTGTGTGTTAAATCTGTTTTAATCCCTTTACTCCCTGCTCCACCTTTCTTATCCCCCTCGAACAGAGAGATGAAAAACTAGGAGCCCCTGGTTTGCAGCCATCTCCCGAGAGTCCTCATCTGCCAACACTCCTACTGGGCTACTACGGAGAATATGTGGAAATGATTTAGTAAAGGGATCAAAGAAAAAAAAATAATAACTCAGCAGTGACATCAAAGCGAAAACATAACATCAAGTTTCTGGAGGGTTGTTCCTAGAAGGCCAGGAGCTGCATCATCTCCCTCTCCTTTCCTCATTCTCCTTCCCATGTGGTGTGTGAACCATATGAAATGGTCCCTTCTGTAGGACAAACTTGGTTCCCAAACGGCCATTTAAATGGCTCCAACTAATACATTTTCAAACTGGTTAAAATTAGCATCCAGGGAGAATGGGGGTGTGGGGGGTGTTCAGAGGGAGCGTTGGGTGGGGGAGGGGAACAGAGAAGGGGTTGTTGCTCAGCAACCAGATCCTGGACAACCCCCACCCCTCCAACCAATGCCCCAGACAGCCTCTTCCCCTTATCCCGAGCCCAGACGAGCTGTCTGGTCCAGGAGCTGTGAGCACTTTTGTGTTGCGGCGGGTGAGGGGGGGGAGGTGTCCCTGGATGATTGCATCAATCTGCTAGATCCTGACACTCCTCCCTCCATCACTGCCCCACAGGGAGACTGAGAGTCTCTTTTGTTCTCAACCAGAGCGCTGCTCACCAATTTCTCGGTCACAGCCCTCGCTGGTGCAAAGGGAGATGTACTGGTCCCTCCCTCCTTGCCAAGAGGGAGACTCGCTAGCTGCTTGTGTCACCCAAGGCTATGCGTTCTGGACTATTTCTCATTCCACCATGCCACTAAATGAACGCCGATTACATGCAGAGCTAGCCTTGTGTTACCTGCCTTTCGTCTATACCTTAACGTTGATTTGCTTCGTCACGTGCCTTTAGAATGTTAAATATGACCAGCCACCCCCAGGGCTCGGAAAGACATCTGTCTGGCTCATTTGGGGCAGGACCCAGCTTTGCAAAGAGGAGCCGAAGAAAGGATGACGGCAATCGTGGTGAAGTTTGAGGTCAGCCCAAAGCAGTGCTGCCCATTTCATGAGGCTCCTGTTTCATGAGGCAGCCTGTGGACTGGGAGGTCCCAGACAGAAGGTTCCTCCCACGGAGTCCCTCAGTCTGTTTCCAGTCCCTGCACATGGCTCCCCGCATGCACGTGGCTGACCCCGCACCTCCTGGTGAAGTCAGACCAGACAGGAGCAGATGGCAGACCCAGCTCACGCTTCAGCAGGCAGGCCAGCAAGCCAAGCAGACCACCCTTCCCAGTTGAGCAGACAGAGGATCAGCTCTGTGTTTTTTTTTTTTTTTTTCTTGGCCACACGTGCTTTGGGGGAATTCCTGGTTTACTTGGTAGAAAACAGTACCTTCTTTTTTTCTTTCTTTTTTTTTTTTTTAATGGAAGAACATCCTTATCCACAGAAGCAGCTGACGAGGGAGGGAGGGTGAGTGTGTATGTGGGGGTGTGCACACACACAGAGAACCCCAGTCTGCTCATTTATTCTAGTAGCACTATTTATTCTAGTAGCACAGATTTTTATAGGTTGTTTTTTTTTTTAAGCCCATTATGGGCCAGAATATTCACTTTGTCCTCCATGCCGCTTGACTCAAGGACCATAGCAACTTACTGAACCTCTAAGAGGGAGTATCACCAGCACGGTAGTCAGACAGAGAAATGATCAGAAGGCTCTAACTGCTGTGGCTTGTTTCTTCCACACCTGATGCCTGGAGGCGGACACGTGATGTGGAAATCCGTCAGCACGGGTGTCCATGCTCAGATCTTCACCAGACAGATGAGCAGCTCAGCTCCTTAAGACATGAAATGACCTGGGCAAGCCCATCTTCGGTTCCAGACTTGAGATGGGGGTCGGAGCCTCTAATTCCAGTCATTTCCGAAGCTGGTGCTGGGGGTCAGCACAGTGGCCATGTTACAGGGGAACTCTCCCATGTCCCGGGTCTTTATTATATATATTTGCTACAGTGCAGTGCTAGGAGGTCAGGACGTACTCTGTGTTCAAGCTGCATAGACTACTACTACTACTATGTGACCTCAAGCGAGTTATCTGACCTTCCTAAATTTGTTTCTTCATCTGAATTATCACTGACTTTACACAGTCAACATAAAAATTAGATAAATAAGCCCCAGCGACATTCTATAAGGAACTATAAAGTATGATCATTCTTGCAGAGGACATCCAGCATTGATCTGGGTAATCTGACTATGTCCACAATCTTTTCTCTTGTTAAATGATCTTCTCTCTACTCTTTACAGATAGCTGTCCAACAGAAATAAAATGTCAGCCACAAACATGAACCCAATATGAAGTAGTCCTATTAAACAAGTCCGTGACTATTTTCATGGACATATATTCTTTTACCTAATTATTATACCCCCCAAATATTTCATTTTTGACATGGAATCATCAATATAAAAATCCTTAAGAAGATGTTTTACTTTTTGTTTTCATAGGAAACCTTCAGAACTGGGTGTGTATTTTACACTTCGGGTCCGTGTGGACGGCCCACATTTCAAAACTCCCATTGCCTGACAGAGTCCAGCTTTAGATCCTTCCTAATGTTTCTGTCCCACTGGCTTTCTCAGAATTAGGGACACTGTGTCATGTACAACAATAACCCAGCTATGATTTCTCATTCTCCTGGAAAATAGCTGAGGTTTGAGCCACTTCTCAGAATCACAGGACACTCTGTTCCTCTATTTTTGCAGAAGTGGATGGTGGTGAAAGGGCTGCCAATGGCCACTGAAAGCCTGGGTCAGACCCGACAGTCCAAGGATGTTAGTGACATCACGGGGCAGCTTCCCAAACAAAACATAAAGTGAGGCAGTTGAGGCAGTCGTGGGGCTGGAGAGAATTGCAATTTGTAAAGCTCTATCATCACAGGGAAGAATTCCTGCCAACAGAGCATAACATCTACTCATCTATGGGGTTTGGGCAAAGCCCTGAAGTGAGAAGGCCCACATCTATTTTCCTTGTCCTGGCATGTCTTCCTGTGAGAAAGGAGGCCACGTAATGTCATAAGCCTCAAGAGAACCTAATAAGGAAGAGCCACACCTCAGCCATTCCAATCAAGTGAAAATCTATTCTATTTTTAAGAAATTCAAGAGAAAGAGCCTGGGATTTTCCTTCCTTATTAACGGCTTCCAGGACTCCATCTACTGACCCCCACTGTCCGGAAATTCTTCCCAGTCTTATTTAAATTGTTCTCACTAAGGCTAAGGCACATTTTCCTTTCTTGGCTTTCAAAATGCTCACCTAAATATTCAGGGGGAAAAAATGGAGAAATTAACTTTAAAGGAATAGCCATATGAAGCTAAGACTTGAGGATTTTACTACAAAACATCGAAGACACCCTCTTAGCTGGCTACAGAAGCATCAGGAAGTGGCTGACAGAGAGACATGCATGATGGCAGACTCTGTCATTCTGATGCAGGCTTTTTTGAGTACATTTCGAATTGGTTGAAACAATTTTGGGCAACAGGGCAAATGACACCATTTCCAGGCTGGATGGGAGGGCGATGTGCCTGGACCCTGTCACACATTGGTGACAGAGGATGATGGAGGCTTGGTTTTGTTGCGGAAAGCTCACATCATCGTTCCTGCTGTCCTTAAGTGGAATTTAAGGACTATGGAGTCACGTGGTAATGCTGTGGGTACTGGGGACCTGGCTGTGGATTTTGAGATGAACTTTTCAAATATCCAATCCCAGTATGTACACGCTTGACCTTTGCCCTTTCCTCTGTAGGGGTGACGTGGGATTTACTCAGGGCAATCAGGGATTTGGAAGGACAGATCTGCTCAATCATCTCAAAGGGCTTTGTAAGCATTAAATGTTGGGATTATGGCCATTTTGCTCTCTCACCCAAAAAAAGGGAAATGCTATAGTCACAGGGACCAGGTCTACACAGGAGAAAATGGTCTGTGCGGGTGTCTGGTCACCAGAATCCTTCTGGTGGGAGGGAATCCTTGTTAGCTGCTGACTCCAGGCCATCTGGGGCCTCTTTCAGGCTGTCGGAGTTTCGTGAGGTGTAGCCTTTGATGCAGCTCTTACCCTAACAGCGGCTGAAAAACTCGATGTCCCACCTCTGCCACTATTTCAAATTGCAGCCACCCCTGAGTAAACCCGCTTGCCCCTCTGTGGGAGAGAAACACTTCCTCCCAACCTGCCTCTCCGTCTTCCAAACCTTGTCGGGTCCACACCTACCCCAGCCCAACTCCGCATCTCCAGATTGCAAGACTGAGAAGAGCTTTTCTTCATCTCAGGCATGTTATGAATACTCTGAAATTGTGCTTCGTGGCAACATCGACAAAACCATCTGCACCTACTGTACTTGGGTGACTCAAGAGTAAATGAATCTGCCAGGTTGTCACTCTGTAGATTTACGGTATCAAAAAGAGAAGTATGGGATCCAAATGCTTTGTTCTATGAAACTAGCATGGGTCCAAATGAACCCGAGAGAGGGATTCCCTTTAGAAAGGGTTTTGTCAAAAGAACATAATCCAGGACAAGGGAACTTTGTAGAGGAGAAAGAAAAGTCATGTTTAACTTGGTGTTTATCCAATAGTTTTAACCTTGCTTCTCTATGTTTTGCTGAAGTCTGCTTTGTAATCATGCCCAAAGGACTTCAGAAGTGTTCCCCCCCTTTTTTTTATCTATAGTGTTTTTGTGCTAAACAAAATCCCCTGCCAAGCAATTCGTTCTACGACAAAAAGTCCTTTGGGAAATAATACCAAGGCATTTTAGGATTAGTCCTTTCTTTCATTCCACAGGGATTTGTTTAGTGACATTTGTGCCAGGCATTGGGCTGGGTGCTGGGGATACAGGGATCATGATGGAGACCCTGCCCTCTAACCATTGGTGGCTCTGGACAACAGAGTAAAGAGGCAGGGACAGTGAGCTGTGACACTGAGCTGTGATAGCGCCGTGAAGGGTGAAGGGGGCCTGTGGGGGAAAGTGCACAGGGAGGGAGAACATGGGGGTAAGAGTGTCTTCTAGGCTGTGAAATGGAGGCTTAGCAGAAACCAGCCACAGGCAAAGGGATGCCGGTGCAGGAAGCAGAGTTCTAGGAAAAGGGAGTAACACATGACGTGTGTTCTGGAGGGGGAAGGCAGAACAGGTCTTCTCTTGCTTGCCCTAATTCAACATCTTCTGGATTGTGAAGGGCTGAGAACAGCCTTCCAGAGGCGCATATAGTAGTAACTAAATACCTTTTCTGTGATTCAAGTTCACTTCCAATGTCCTGGTTCACCTCTTCCTGGGGAAGGCTGGCTGACAGACCATAACTTCACTGCCACTTGAGGTTCCATTTCCTGTTTCAGAGAGTGGCTGCTTTCTAAGCCTCTAAGTGTTGAGATATATATATATATATATATATATATATGTATATTTTTAAAATATTTTATTTATTTATTTGACAGACAGAGTTACAAGTAGGCAGAGAGAGAGAGAGAGAGGAGGAAGCAGGCTCCCTGCTGAGCAGAGAGCCCAATGTGGGGCTCGATCCCAGGACCTTGGGATCATGACTTGAGCCAAAGGAAGAGGCTTTCACCCACTGAGCCATCCAGGCCCCAGATATATATATATTTTTTAAAAGCATCTAAAAAACACTGGACCACTCTCCTATAAACTCTTTACGCTGATTCTTAACAACTGAAAGTTCTAAGTGCTTTGTCAGTGATTTTGCGGATGAGATCTCGCTCACTTTACAGTTGTCTCCTGCCTCACCTCACCCCCCAAATCCCAACCACAAGTTTGACTTTTAATAAGACTGTAAGTCTTGGAATCAAGCCTAAAAAGAACATAATCCAAAACACTGAAGACTTCTGTACTCGTGGGTAAATTAATGACAGTGTTTACTGGTAATAGTAGAAAACTATTAAACAAAGCAAAAAAAGCCTTAGAAGTGCCCAAATGAGTGAACCGTTAGATAATAATGGTATGTCCATTTTTGTAATTTATGCTGATATTAACAAAGATGAACTTACAGTAACTTGGGAAAAGCCAATGAAAGACGATGTTAGATGGAAAAATAAAATAGAATTACACACATTATGATTACAACCACATAAGAAATAGGAATCTGAAAAATACTGGAAAGAAATGTGCTGAAATGAGACTAGTAGGTAAATGAGTGGGCTGTGATTATGAGCTTTTTCCTACTTACTGTTTCCTACATTGCTTTTATAATTTAAAGCTAATTGAAAGTATTAACGCCTTTAAGTTATTAGCAATTCAAATATTTTCAAATCCAAGCAGTATGTACAAGGGAACATGACATTAGAGTATTTCTATGCAAATCTTCCCATCATGGCAGTATCATTCCCCCACCCCAGTGAATGAGCATAAAGGTGTTATTTCAACCTAGTGATGAATTACGTATTGTTTGGCAAAATGTTCCGGATAATGAGGGGCACTGCTCTAAGAATTTGATAGACGCTCGAGAATTTCAAGCAAATATAGTTCTAAAACTTGGAATCAAACAACAGATTTGGAATTAAGGTCTTTAAATCAAGTTGGGCAACTTTGTGATTCTTTGGAGCTCTAGGTATAATGATGATTTCTTTTGAGAACAAATTAAATAAGGCCAGGGTCAGTGATTCTAATACTGCTCTGATTTCTCTGATTTCGATGGGTGGGTACAAAGTTTGTAGATGGACTGACGGATCTCCTGAGTGTCCACAGAGACATAGGTATTCAAGAGTGATACATTGTAGACACAGGGGATGGGGGTTATGTTGCTCCTGGAAGGGAGCTAGAGCCAGGAGATTGCCTCTTCTTTCCCACACCTATGAAGGATTCACTTGGAAACAGCAAATTGTTTTCCAGTCCTCTCTAAGTAGGGAAGACGTGCATCAGTTACAGTTGCGGCAGGAGTCATTTACATTATATTCCAGTTAACTCCTGCAAATAGAAATTGCTGATGGCAGCTGCAGAATTTCCTTTTCTAGAGCTTTGCAACAATAGGTTAGATATACATCTGGCCTTGAATGCCTTAGGCGTGGTGTACAAAGAAACAGAATGAACAAAAATAGCACTCACAAGCACAAAAATACCATGGTGTGCCGCCCTTCTCTCCTAGATTCTACCAGATACCCATTTAAAAACCACTTCTAGGGACGCCTGGGTGGCTCAGTTGGTTAAGCGGCTGCCTTCGGCTCAGGTCATGATCCCAGCGTCCTGGGATCGAGTCCCACATCGGGCTCCTTGCTCGGCAGGGAGCCTGCTTCTCCCTCTGCCTCTAGCCTACCACTCTGTCTGCCTGTGCTTGCGCTCTGTATCTCTAACAAATAAATAAAAATCTTTAAAAATAAATAAATAAATAAAAACCACTTCTATCCTCTGCCCACCCATTGGCTGAATTGAACTCTGAACCACATCAGCCTCGGAAGAAACTTAGAACGTTGGCCAAAATCAGTTACCTGTACTAGCAGTTCCAGCTTCCTGTCATCAAGAAGATGTACTTGACATCGACGGCCCTCCGTCATCTACGAAGAAAGACAAACGATGGTCACTGAGAGTCTGACAGCCTGACACACAGCAAACAAACATGGCCCCTGGGCTGGGCACCACCAGGCACCATCCCTTGGGCAAGATGTCCCCCGAGGATGGAGCTATACAATGCTAAGAGCTGGCAGGACCAATTTGTTCATTTGTTCCTTCACAAATATTTATGGAGCCCCTTTCTGTGCCAGGCACCATGCTGGGAGCTGGGTGTACAACGACACATAAGACAAGGTCCCTGCCTGCATGGAGCTTACATTCTTATGGAGGAGATAGGAAATAAATTAGCAAACACATTCATAACCTAATACCAGGCTGTGATAAGTGTTCCACGCTTTAATCATTCTTCCATTCAATCATCTCATCACCACAAACTGGGGACAGACTTCAGCATCCGAGCTCCACCACCTCGTTCCTCTTACAGAGCAGCCAGGAGCAGACTAGCACTCCTCTGGCAACTGCTTCTGATTTCTGTGAAGCTTCTTTCTCCACAGGATTTCTGTGTTACTCATTTATTACCTGGTCCCCATAGTGTTTTCCCCGGTGACAGAGGAACCTGGGAGCTGAATGTGCACAGCTAAACCTGACTCCTCACCCTTGCCCCTTTCACTACGCACACCGCCGGCAGTGTAAGGGAGGCATCCAGACAGGCATCCTCGGGTCTTGGCTGCAGGCCTTTGGACAAGGGTCTGTTCATCTCTGCAGCCCTGTCTCATGTACAAAAGTGAGTGGGCTGAGCCCAGGAGAGTGCAGCTGAAATGTTTAATCACTGGCTTTCTGGACGGAAGAAGCCTTCATTTGTAGCATTTGCTGGAGCCCTGGCAACACTCTCAAAGGAAATCTTTTCAAGAACGAGGCTTCCCATCGATGTCAGCTGGCCACCACTCCAACCCAAACTTGTCTTGCTGCACTCCAGATAGCTTCCCTGGGTTTGATTTCAAGCTAGTGTCCTGACAACATATCTCCTACACATACGGTAACCTTAAATAACCCCAGGGGCATGGATGAGAATAGAGTCAAATAATCAGGAAATTTTCCAGGCATGAGTAATGGGTTTTGAGTTTTTATTACCTTTGTTTTTAATATAAGGTACTTACCTCTAAATTTAGAGAATTTCATTTTAATAATGTTTATGTTTTTACCACTGGCACACGGAATTCCCAACAACGTACCAACGGGCTCTCACAACAGCTAAGAGCTGGTTCTGACACCACTGTCTGGACCAGAAGACCCAGAAGTTTCCGTCTAGCCCTCGTATTCTTCTATGACTCTGTAGCCCCCTCTGAAACCACCTTCTTTTTGCCCACCTAGCATCCACTTCGTGCAGATCAAGGGGAGGGAAGCACGTGGGCAGATCCTGGCCCTATCTCCATGCCCAGCCATCACAGTCCCTTCTGATGAGCACTTTCTCCAGGAACAATGCAACAGATACCATCTTCTCTTCCTGTTCAACAGGGATTATCCTCTAACGATCAGCATGTCCAAAGCTGGCATGAACTCCTGTAGGAAAATTCTCTTATTCCCTCCTCAGAAGAAGCCAACCTCTCCAACTACCATCAAGTCAGATTTCCCTGGTTATAGCATCTTAACCAAAACAGCACACGTGCTTGGATGGGGCCAAAATAAAGTCTCTAAGAATAACTTGGCAGACCCCAGCTCTGAGAGAAAACACCAAGAGAAGTTTTACATGCTCACAGGCTCTCCAACAGAGGTTAAAATAGAGTTAAAAACCAAGGAAACCAGTCCAAAGGTCTGTCATTTTGCACATATATAAGCTGAAGCTGGTGGCCATGGATGTGAGATGCATCTATGAAAAGTCCTTATTCATTCTTTGGACTCCTAACTTTAGGTGTTAACTGCCTTAAAAGGAGAAAGGGCTCAACTTCGCACATAGGAGGCATCTTCGCTGACTGACTTCATTTAAAAAATCCGTCAGCTTCAAAAAACAAACAAGTGGGACAACATCATAATAAAATGCTCAGGCACCTGGATGGCTCAGTTGGTTAAGCCTTTGCCTTCAGCTCAGGTCATGATCCCAGGGTCGTAGGATCGAGCCCCACCTTTGGGCTCTTTGCTCAGCAGGGAGCCTGCTTCTCCCTTTCCCTCTGCTCGCTCTCTCTCTCTGACAAATAATGAATAAAATAACAAAACAAAACAAAACAGAAAACTCCTGCACAACAAGGGGAATCATCAACAAAATGAAAAGCAAGCTACTAAATGGAAGATAATACTTGCCAGTTATGTATCTGATAAAGTGTTAATATCCAAAAGATATAAAGAACTCAGATGACTCAATAGCAAAACCTCACACAATCCTATTACAAAATGCGCAGAGGATCTGAACAGACATTTCTTCAAAGAAGACAGAGAGATGGCCAACAGACACATGAGAAGATGCTCGACATCATGCATCATCAGGGAAATGCAAATCAAAAATACAATGAGCTATCAAACTCACATGTGTTAGAATGGCTATTACCAAAAAGACAAGAAATAACAAGTGTTGAGGAAAGTGTGGAGAAGAGGGAAGCCTCGCACACTGCTGGTGGGAATGTCCATTAGGGCGGCCATCGTGGAAATCAGTACGGAGGGTCCTCAAACAATTAAAACTGGAGCCACCACGTGATCCAGCAATTCCAACTCTGGGTATTTACCCAAAGAAGAGGAGAGTATTCATTCAAGAAGATAAATGCACCCCCATTTTCAAGGCAGCATTCTGTACAATAGAAAAGACACAAAAGCAACCTTAAGTGTCCACGGGTGAATAAACGGAGAAAGAATATGGGGTGTGTGGGGTGCCTGGGTGGCTCAGTGGGTTAAGCCTCTGCCTTCTGCTCAGGTCATGATCTCAGGGTCCTGGGATCAAGCCCGGCATCGGGCTCTCTGCTCAGCAGGGAGCGTGCTTCCCCTTCTCTCTCTGCCTGCCTCTCTGCCTACTTGTGATCTCGCTCTCTGTCAAATAAATAAATAAAATCTTAAAAAAAAATATGTGGTGTTTATTTACAGTGGAGTATTACTCAGCTATAAGAAAGGAGGAAATCTCGCCATTCGTGACAAGGATGGACCCTGAGGGCATTATGGTAAGTGACGTTAAGTCAGAGAAAGACAAATGTTCTCATAGGTGGAATCTAAACAAGCAAATAAACAAAACACACAAATTCATAGATACAGAGCCCAGTTTGGTAGTCACCAGAGCTGGAGGGCCAGGGGGCTGAGGGAAACTGGTGAAACGGGTCCAAAGTTTAAAAGGTACACATTTCCAGCAGTTAGTTCTTAATGAAGGCACCCAAGGTTACCACAGCGGAAGTTCAAGGAAGAAAAGTGCTATAACCATCCAGCATTACTTTGAAATTCCTTTAAAGACATTTATTACAGGTTTCAGAAAAGTTTCTGGAGGGTGAGGAAAGAGGAGAATTTTTTTTTTTTAAATGCTGCTGGTCCTCAGCGTCTTTAGAATACAAAGTTTTGAGCTTCCTTTATTGTACAAGATTAAGGATATAAACACGTTCTTGACTTCCTTAACCACATTCTAATAAATCTGACAAAAAAACAAAAAGGGAAATTGGTACTGCCAAGATATTACTGGATCAAATGACGTTTTAATTGCAATGAAAGAGGTAGGACATCATTTTCCCAAAATATTTCAAAGCACACAACACATGACATGACTTTGAGTTCATACCCCAAACCTCAGATTTACTGTGAGGCTCTCATTTTCATCTGAAAAATAAAATCCTCCTTCCATTAAATAATCTCACCTTATCTGCTCAGCAGTTGAAGGAATTAGCTATACATCAAGATGTTAACATCTACTCAAAGTTTTCCAAGTTTACTCTTCTCTTCCAAAAAGCCTCGATTTTCAGTCCCGGGGAATTTATTTCTAAGCATGTTCCCTATTTGAACAGGGAATTTCTAAGCTGCTTCCCTTTGGGAAGGCAAAATGTCCCTGAAAAAAAAAAGGGGGGGGGCAGCCCAGAGCAGGGCGTCCAAACAGAGACTCAACTTTGAATCATCATGTTTTTGAACGTACGCCTTTTGTTGGACGGCACTGCTGTGGTTTTTTTTTTTTTCCCCTCCAAGCAGGGGCGGGGGGAAGGGCAGTCTGTCCTTCCATACTGAAAGAAGACTAGAGTATCCTGTTCTCATCAGTTCAGAAAAGGTTTACCATTCTGGGTGTGGACTGGGAAAGAGTGGACATCTGTAGCTTTGTCTGGCTTTTCAGGCATATTGAAATTTTCTTTTGAATGCTAACAATTGTAAAATAATACGGCTTTGCTTGTTTTCATCTTCAGCTGCTGAGGCACAATTGCAGTGTTGGCACCCCCACCCCCACCCCCAGAGGAAAGCCTTTTGGAGAACAAGGCTTCTGGTAGATGTCAGCTGGCGACCACTCCAGCATAAATCATTTCGCTACAATACAATTCCATACCAAGCAGAGGCCTGCTAAAGGTTCTGTGATTTTGAAGGAATATATGGCCAAGTGTTGTTCTGGAAGTGAGGTGTCCATCCCATTGACCCAATTTTGCTGTTAAGAGGCACACTGAATCAGGAAGACTATTGATAAACAGAGAAATATATTTCTGCTACTAGATTAAGGGAGAATACCAGAATATGAATTGCTATGTGTCCTATTGAGGCAGCCAATAAAATTATCGTGCACTTGGACTGGAATTGGGAGGCAAAAATAAAATAGTTGATGTGCTAAGGAAGTAGGCATAGCTCCCGCCCATCCCATCTCAATACTACTAAAAGCTTTGTTGTTGTTTTTGTTTTTCCCAGTTAAAAAAATGTAAAAAAGAAACTTTATCTAGAAAAATGAATGACAGTGTTTGAGGTCACCTATAGGAAATGGATCCTGAGAAGCTTTGTTCCCAATAAACTTGTTTTAGATTGCCTATGTTTTTAATGTATCAAATCAGATTAATTAGTTTATAACTAAGAATTACAACTGTAACACAGGGTCAAAATACTGGAGATGAAAGGTCTGACACATTCTCTCTCCACAGGTGAAATTAATGGGAAGTCAACTGCGATCAGAAGTCGCTCAGGGAGCACAGAACTATGTCTGAGGGCATCCTTCTCCACTATCCTGAAGTCTTCCTGTTGGTGGAAGGAACCACTGTCCGAATGTGGCAGGGGAGTCCCCCCTCCAAGTCATTAGTAAAAAACAAATAATAGGGACGCCTGGGTGGCTCAGTTGGTTGGACGACTGTCTTCGGCTCAGGTCATGATCCCGGAGTCCCGAGATTGAGTCCGGCATCGGGCTCCCAGCTCCATGGGGAGTCTGCTTCTCCCTCTGACCTTCTCCTCACTCTCTCTCTCTCAAATAAATAAATAAAATCTTTAAAACAACAACAACAATTAATAACTAACTAGCAATGACAAATACCCCCCCCAACCATGGGGATTTTCGGATGCTTTACATGGAGAAGGGCAGACTACCAAGTTCAGCATGTGCAAACATGTTTTATTAGGAACATTTTCTCTTCAAATTCAAAACTAAGCAAATCCCATTTTTAATTATGCTTTGTATTATCATCCTTTTCTCTACAGAGCACCTCTCCTGCTCTCTCCCTGTCTCTCTTCCTCCTGCTCTTCTTCTCTTTCTCTATCACTCTCTGAGCCACTACTTGGATACCTCCCTCTCCTGTTACTTGCCCTTTGCCAAGTAAGTTACACACTATGGTACACACACCTAGTTCCACTATGGATGAAATTTTCGTTGAAATCTAGTGCAGTTGTACGAATGACTATAGGGGCACTGATTCCAAGCTTAGCAATGCACGTGGCTTTCAAAAATAAAAACTTACAAAATATTTCCTAAGGCACGTTTAGACGGAGACGGTTATCCCTCAAGCACCGGGGAACAGGATGAGGGCAGGGTGGACACTGGGAGGGGAGGCTATGTTCACAAACCGCAAACAGAGCTTTGAACCCAGCTTTGAACACACCCACTTGGTGCGTCTGCGTGCATAGTCAGGCACTGTGCTGTGACTCATATCCATTTTGGAGACAGTAACTTTCTGAGACAACAAAGTAAAAAATATTAAAGCCTCACTAGGATTGTGTAAAGGGAAGGATTAAAATTTCCAAAGCATGCTTTATTTTAAAAAGTTATTAATATTCCCCCTTCCCAAGCCTGAAATCCTATCTTTTAAAATTCTACCATCAAATAGAAAATTCGGATTTCAAAAGCCTCCAAGCCAAGGTCCAGACAACACAGAGACAAGCCTCCCCTCCTGGACTGGTCCATGAAACCGCCGGGCAGCCCAAGGCAGCTGGATGGGCGGATGTGCTTCGGCAGCACCTCACAATCCGCCCTTTGACCCTGGGCCCTTCTGCGGCTCAGAAGGAAATTCCAGAAACATGACTACAACTTCCCAGTGCAACTCACTGTTAGAGCGTCTGCTCTCAGGGTCACCTCAACAGGTGACTGACATTCCTCTCTCCACTCTGGTTTCCTCTCACACTAACGAAGGCCCAACAACCCAGCGAAGGTACCAGAAAGTCACAGGCTCATGACATAAAGCTATCACATCCAGGAGTGATGTGATATGTGCACAGTGTTCTCAAGAAATGCAACTCACAGTAAATACACAAAAAGGGCTTCGGGCAAATTAAAATTTACTGAAAATACCCATCCTTTTGCTGCTGCTCACATCTAACTTGTACCATGGAGATGCCAGACAGAATAAACTATTAAATGTAAATAGTAAGAATAAACTATTAAATAATTATTATTATTAATTAATTAATAATTAACATTAATAAATATTAATAGTAAGAATAAACTATTAAAATGTAATATTATAACATTTTAACAGGCATGAGGAGGTTCTGCCTCCCCTTTAAAGGTTACAGGTATTTTGCCCACTTTTATTATAATTATCCCCATAGTCAAGCCTACAATTTTTGTCTTGAAGTGACATCATATTAAAATAACACAACTGGGGAAGGAGACACATGGTGCTACACACCAGAGGTCCACTTCAGAGAGAATGACCTTGTCCCTATTTCGCCCTATGTCCTTTGCAGATTGTTTCATCTCTGTCTCTACCACTAGTCTCCTGGATTTAAAGGAAGGACACACAGGCATGTCCTTGATGCTCCTGGCTGCTGAATACACTTGTGACTTATCAAAACCAGAGGAAGGTGATTAAGTAAGCGGCTCCATTAGAAACCAAATCACAAGGCGATTTGATGGATTACAAAAGGTGAAAAAGCCTTGCATTCCCCAAAGCTCAACCTTCCCCAAGTTTGCATCTGATGAGGTCACAAGCAGGGCTGGTGTTTTACCAGAGGATCTTTGGAAAACGTGTTTTAGGGCCATGGTTGCTGAGATCCCACTTCTGCCTTCTGTACAAGGAACCGGTGCTTCCTCTGATAATGCAGGGAGAGAAGTCGTGGTGTCCTGGGTGCACTCAGGGCTCGGGGGCTGTGCAGGGCCACCGCTCTGGGGTGGACCCTGCCTCCCAGAAGACTACTGCCACACATGATCAAGCTACAGGTCCTGGAGGACAATCCGTCTTAGTCTTTCCAGATGGTACTACAGGGCAGAGGGTCAAGAAACACTAACAGTTTCGGGCCTAACATCTAGAGGATGAGGAATGGACCCAGACAGGTGAGTGGTAAGAACAGCCAGGGAGCCCCAGTGATGAGTTTTGTGATTCCAGGACAGAGGGACTCGGGGTCAGCGCTAAGCTGCGGAGGAGGAAGGGAGGAAGGGTATTCTTCCCACCTTCCAACAAGGCCTTACCATTTGAGGACAAGCTGTTGATGTGGAGGTGGGACAGATCTGTTGCAGATGTAGAAAGACAAGGTGGAGTCGGTGCCACCCAGGGCCACCATGGGACAGGCCATCATTGTCCTCTGTCTGAGGCCAACCATTTTGAGGACACAGTCAGGAGGACTCGGGCGCCGGGAGATCCAAACACGGGCTCCGCAGGCTGCCTGTGTACCAACCCCGGGAGCAGAGCAGGAAGCTCACTCCCATGACCCATGTGCATGAAGCATCCAGGGTTCTGGAAGGCATGGAGCTTTCTGCACCTCCTTCCAACTAGCTAGATGCCTAGAGAGCAGTAACTGGATGGCCCCACTTGGGTTCTGCTAGGGCACCTTCTGCAGACAGGCTCTCCTTTATCTCCGCATATGACCACCCCTGCCCCCGCCCCCAACACCTATGGCCTTCTGCCGCCCACACTCTCTGCATCTGCAGCTGAAGTCTCTGAAGACACGGAGAGATTTCAGCCTCTCAGAGGGAGAAGGAGAGCATGTGAAATACCCAATCAGGCCTTATTCCCTGGTCCACGGCACAGGGACAATCACAGCACCGCCCTGTGAAGAGGAACTAGGTTAATGCAGGGAAAGTGTGGGCTCTCTGCTTGGTGCACAGCAGGCTCTCAATCAATATTACCTTTAGAAGTTTCCAGTCCAGGAATTCAAGACTCCTTTGAGCAGGAGTGTCAGAAAGGCAGCAGACGATATACCTCTCTCCCGGTGCCCCAATTCCAGGATGGCCCCCGGTGAGGCTGAGGCTTTCTGCCCACTCACACAAGACTTCTGGCTATGTGGCAGGGTGGGTGGGGGGACCGGTGTGGACAGGCTTCATCTGGGTGGCAGTCACCTGCCCTGAGCAAGTGCCAGGCCCTTCTGGAGCAGAGCTCTGTGGGGGCCTGGCCATCCAGAGAGGGGGGCATCTCACCCTGATAGAGGCCCAGGCCAGCCCGTCCTTCTCCCCAGCCACGGCAGCTCCCAGAGTCATGCCGGGAGAGCCGGCCATCACCAACAGAGAGCTGATATGAGGAAGATAGAGTAGGCTGCAGAAGGGAGGCTGAGGAAAGTCAGCACGTGACACGTGGGCAGCCGGCTCTGCCAGACCATAGTCTGCAAGGTCAGTGGAAGAGATCAAAGTTCTTGCACCTGTTTCTGTGGGCAGGTTCAGGGTGTGATTCTTACTCACACACTGTTCACAGCACAGGTGTCCATGCAGACAGGCTTTCAAGGTGGCTGAGTGAGGTATAAACCCCAATAAAACATAACAGGCCAAGAAACAACAAGAACTTACATACCCAGCTAACACCTCACTGTGCTCCTGGAAGTAAGGACAGATGCAAGAAAATGATATGTTCTTGGCCGTGTGGAGTTTTAGACTTAGTATCTTAGTGGCAGAGCCGTGGGGTGGAAGGAAGATGCTTCTTCCAAAGGAAAAGGTAAATATTTAACTCTTTCTTTGGTTTGATGACTGTACTTGGAATTTTTATAGTAGGAGGATGGTGTAGTCATCCAAGGACCCCAGACACAGGGGAAACAGTTTTTTAAAAGTCTAGGAAAAGAAATAAAAAGTTTGAATCTGTGGACCTTAAGGAATATTGTTTTTATGAGACGGAGACTTTACAGGTAAAAATTTCACAACCTAACAAAAATAAAATTGAATGAGAGAGTGAAGAGTGAGATATTCGAAGCCCACAGAGTTATTTGCACAGAGAACTCCCAAAGGAGACAAGCTTTTGGTGGAATACATGCAATGTGTTCACGATGCACAGTACATTATACGTATTCTGTACCAATATGATAAATGTTTTCAGTGCGTCACAGACTGACAGGGACGGAGCTGGAAAACCAAAGCTATCATGTGAAATAAGGGAAGTTTAAGAACAATCAAAGAACCTTTAAAGACAGGCTCAAGCAAGACAAGAAAGGAAAGGAATGTTTTCATTATCTGGGGCCAATCAATTTTTGTTGAAAGAGGAACCACTGAACTACTCAGTTCTGGGTTGGTGTCAATCTTCTGAAGCAAGAAGGGAAATGGTGGGCTAGCCACGACAAAATAAACTAAGTGTACCTCCTTCCCCCAAATAAATTCCTCCCAGGGTTCATAAAGTGAATATTAAAAATAGGTAATTACTGGGGTCCCTGGGTGGCTCAGTCAGTTAAGCATCTGCCTTGGGCTCAGGTCATGATCTTGGGGTCCTGGGATCAAGTCCCACATCAGGCTCCCCGCTCAGCAAGGAGTTTGCTTCTCCCTCTCCCTCTGCTCCTTCCCTTGCTTGTGATCATGCACTTGCGTGCGCTCTCTCTCTCTCTCTCTGTCTCTGTCTCTGTCAAATGAATAAATAAAATCTTAAAAAAAAATAGGTAAGGGGCACCTGGGTGGCTCAGTGGGTTAAAGCCTCTGCCTTCGGCTCAGGTCATGATCCCAGGGCTCTGGAATCGAGCCCTGCATCGGGCTCTCTGCTCAGCAGGGAGCCTGCTTCCTTCTCTCTCTGTGCCTGCCTCTCTGCCTGCTTGTGATCTCTGTCTGTCTAATAAATAAATAAAATCTTGAAAAAAAAGGTAACTATTAGGGGGTCCTGGGATGGAGCCCCGCATCAGGCTCTCTGGTCAGTGGAGGAGCCTGTTTCCCTTCCTGCCTCTCTGCTTACTTGTGATCTCTGTCCGTCAAATAAATAAAATCTTAAAAAAAAAAAAAAAAAAGAAAAGAAAAAAAGAAGGGATTTTACTTTACAAACACCCTGAGCAAAAAGAAAAAAGCAACTGCAAATTTTGGGGGGAGGGTGATAACAACTACGATGAGGAGTTAATGTTATTAAAGATAAAGTTATTTCATTAGTATATAATTACAAATTAATTCTCAGGTGACTAATACCCTACAGGAATTAAATTACACTGCAAATGGCTAAAAAGTTCCTCTGGCTGGGTAATTTCTCTTCTAAAGAAGAGATGTATCTCTGTCTCCAGTACTCCAGAGAGTAAGTAATCTTGTGACCAACCCATCCTAATGAAATAAGGGGGGGGAGAGGTTAGAGGGTGATATACAATAATGTCCGCCAGAGTGTGGGTTCATTCGGCAAGGGTTTACATTATAGTATTATTATGTGCAGGGCATCTTATTAGATATATAATGATGAACATGATTTTGTTCCTATATTTAATGAGCCTCTGTACCCCACAGAGGAGATACCAAAGTTAACAGGCCATTACAGGGTAATCTGTGTGACAACAGGGAGGGTGTGACATGTTCTGGGCAGAGGGTAGGAGAGACCATAACTCACACCTGGGGGACTGGAAGTGGTCTATGAACAACAGGACACCTGGCAGAGGCAGCCTGATGTAAAAAGGTCTGGGATGGGTGGGAGCTGGGCATGTTCTGGAACCATGGATTATGCAGAAGAGGTGAGCAGAGAGTGGTGGGTGGACCAGGAGCAGTGAGAAAACCAGCTAGAGAACCCTAATTATGATAAGAAGGCCATATATTCAATAGCTTGAGGGTGGTACATCCACTGTTGAAATAGTAAGGAGCCATGGAACATCATCTTCCTCCTCTTCTTCTTCTTAAAATTTTATTTATTTGAAAGGAGACAGAGAGAGCATGAGCGGAGGGAGGGGCAGAAGGAGAGGGAGAAGCAAATTTCCTGCTGGGCACAGAACCTGATGCCGCTCCATCCCAGGGCCCTGGGAGCATGACCTGAGCCAGAAAGCTAGATGCTTAACCAACTGAGCCACCCAGGCATCACAGAGTATCATTTTCAAATCAATTTCATCCTAAATGATACAGACATAAGGGGAGTTTGGAAGGAGGGTTTTAAGTGCAAGTACTGAAGCTCAGTATCTAAGAAGATCCACACGCACTTGGAAAATTGTACGGAAATACTAAATATAAGCTGTCTTTCTTAGTATCTGCGTGACCCCCTGTGACTTACAACAAATGAAGAACGTGTGCTGACCAAATGTATAGTTCACAGGGAGGTTCAGATGGTAGCTTCAAAATTTAACAGCTGGGATCAGATTATTTATAGTTTGGGGCCCTATTCTTAGTTCACATGCTAGAAGCATAACTTCCTGAATAATGGAATTAAGCAGCCTCCCACACTCCACCACAGTTAAACCATTTCAGGAAATCTGTGTTCGTTCTGGGCACCATATTTTACACAGGAAATGAAAGAAAGTGGAGCAAGGCAAAGAAGTAAGCAGATTGGGTAAAGATCTGGAAACCAGGTCTTCTCAGGACTGAGAGGAAAACCGCATATCAGCCGAAACAGCAAAGGCTCTAGAGGTAGGATAAGTCTATATAATCTACTGTCCATGTCAAGATATGTGAGTGAAGAAGAAGGGGAGTGATGACTGATTCCAAGGAGTAACAGGTATAAATCCAACGGAGGATGCCTGGATACGGGGACTGGTCAACTTAATGATTTTATGCTAATCTGATGATTACATTTAATAATTTAGCGAAGAGGGAGAACTTTGCTTTGGTGGGCAGAAATGGAATCAAAGAGCAGAAGTTCCAGAAGACACATGTGAATTCAACAGCGGGGAGAACTTTCCAACAAGCATCATCGTTCAAAACGTAATGGGTTGCCCCCTCGTCACTGCATGTGATCAGGAAGGAGCCAGAAGACCTTTGGCCAGGGACAGTGTAAAAAACTCCAGTGGACAGACACACTCTAAGGTATGTTATGGATATATGTGCACGGCCACAGACAAGAATTCCCCCCCAAAATTTTCATTTTAATAACATATGTGTTTACTTATAATGCTCCTGTTACAATATTACATTTGATAACCAAATGTTCCCAACATCCATTTCCTGCTTCAGAAGAGTTTCTTTTAAAAATTGCACTGTAGACAGGTAGGCACCAACACATTATTCTACCTTTTTTCCTACTAAATTCCTTCATATAAATATGCAAGCAAATGTCCTCTACTTAAAATATAATGCTGTGGAATGGTTGGTTTTATGCATCTGTTACTGGTTTGGTATTCATGTATTTGAAATCCAAGAACCTCAATGACATTTTCTTGGTAACATGAATATGCCTCTTTAGCTCCAATGTCTAATTCAGTCGGTCATTTCAAATGAAAAGTTTTTCAATTTTTGCTTATATTGTGATTAGTGGGATGAGATCACACTGTTACAACTATGGGTCTTATGAAGAAATAGGTTTTCCCATTTTCACTGGAAGTATTTGGTTAACGTTAAAATGATATTATATATGCATGAATGAAATAGAATAACTTAAAAAAATAAAAAATTTAAAAAAGAAACAATGACTTGACTGCAATAACAGGCACTCACAATATGTATTTTTACATGAATTCATAGATATATATTCAAGTAACATATATTCTTATATACCATTTCAAGGATAACTCCAAAATCTAGGTACTATACAACTTAATTTGCATTCAGTGAGATATGTTTTTAATTTACCTATTCTGTAGGAACATATCCCCACACAGGGTATGGAACACCATGCATTCTTTGTAGCTAGAGGACCACGTGACAAATGAGCAGCATTGCTGTCAATCTTCCATCACTGGTAGCTGGTGTATCCTGCCATACAGACTATCCTTGGGGATGTGGTAGGGGGCAGAAAAGAGTATCCAAGACCATCTGCAAGCTAGTGTGATTCTGTTCTTAGGAGACTCTTGAAGCACAGGCAGAGAAGGTCGCCTAATATAATACATGGCTCACCTACTTTCACAGAACCTACATGGGAAACGAAGCCGCCACTTGTGCCTCTCAGGCTTGAGTCCAGGGGCCCCGAGCTCAGATGCCAAGTCCTCCAGGTTTGGAAGGAAGCATTCCAGCCCGAGAGCTGACCCTTTTGAGATTCATGCTTAAATCAGACCAAATTCCCAGCAAAGCGCATCTGAAGACCATGGATGACTCTGCCTGGAAAGCCACAGTCCCACGGGGCGCTCCCAGCCCAGGAGACAGCCCCAAGGCCTCGTCCTCCCTGGCCAAATGCCCTATGAAGGGGTGTAGGGAGAGCTTAGGAAACGGAAGTGCTTGCATTAAGGGCAGTTTCTCCCGCTACCTCTGACATCTGTATGGGGGGCAGCCCATCCAGGCTGGCGGCTGCTGTCCGGAGATTTACAGAACGAGAGTTCTCTGGAAAGGATTCTGCTGGAGAGTCCTGGCAGGGACTCACCATGCTTGCACGAGCTGCACATGGTGGTTCCCTTCCTCTGTTCATCTCATCGGAGGTTTCTGTACTGGGTGGCTGCCCCATGAACCACCCCAGACTGTCCTAGGGACCTGTTTATGGGAATCCTGATGCTGCTGCCACAGCACCACGCACAGGACGGGTTTCTAGAGCTGTTCCATTTCTTCCCGAATACCACTTAAAATTGGGGGTGGGCATGAGGCTGGGTAAGGAAGAGAAATGGAGGAGCGTGCTGGGCAGAGGAAGGGAGAGGACACCAAAACCAAAGAGGGTCCTCCCCGCTCCACGCACAGTTCACAAGCCTCTCAGTGGAAAAGCTGTCACAGGAAATAAAGCAGTGCCTTCAAACACAATGACCGTTTGGCAAAGGGCAGATCTAAAAATATCCGGGGTGCATATCATCAGTGAGCAGTTACAGAAGTAAAGACGTTCTGTTGTATCTGCGAATCAAATCAAAAATTCTAATCGGACACAGAACAATTTCTCAGAGCTTTCGGCAGGAGGTAATTATTGTGTTGCCGACACACAGAAATAAAGATGAAGCTGAGCCTGCTGTTTGGGCTGCCTCCGTGGAAGGAGGAACGAGGGACGGGTTTTTGCCTGTATCAGCACTGATGATAGGATGGCAGGGTTCCTAATCTTTCCTCTTTCCTGATTTCACCAGGAGCGCCGGTGTGAAATGGTTTACACGTGGCATTCCAAACTCCGAGGACACCAAACTTCAGCGTACTTCCAGCAGAGCCCTTAGGAGAGAGAACTGTGTAGGGGAAGCCAGGATGCTGCATCAGAAATAGAGAGGGCATGGGTAGTGGCTACAGTCTAGATCCTTCCTACCACCTGGCAGCTTTAAACACACCAGAGTCTCCGGAAGTATCACTGATTAAAAGGATGGAGTGACAGTTCCTGATGGTGGTGATGGCTTCACAGTACAGACACGGGTCAAAACCAATCAAATAAGATCCTTAAAATATATGCAGTTTATTGTAGGCCGATGACCCATCAACAAATCTGATTCAAGTATGAAGGTTGAGATATTCTTTTCATGTATCCAAAAAGAGACAGACCCTCAGGAGGATATGGAGAGCTCCATCTGCAGTGGGACATCTCAACAGAGTTTTTCACATTTCAAGGAAGTACTTCATTTATTTGTTTTAAGATTTTATTCATCTGAGAGAGAGAACATGCATGTGTGGGCACACAAGTGGGGATGGGGCAGAGGGAGAAGCAGACTCCCGCGCTGAGCAGGGAACCCCATGTAGGGCTCGATCCCAGGACCCTGAGATCATGACCTGGGCAGAAGGCAGATGCTTAACCCACTGAGCCACCCAGGTGCTCCACTTCATTATATCTTATATCCTTTTCTCTTTGAAGTTGGGTGCTTACGGTGTCCCCCCAGATGTTGTCAGGTGCAGGGCTGAGGCCTCACATCGTTCTGCTTCCCCTCTTGGTGGCTAAGCCCCACTTTGCATCTCCACCCTGAATTCCTCCTTTCCCCGGCTTGTGTGTGATTCTGTCTAAACCCGCCCGCTCAACATCTGCATTTGGCTCGGTGTCAGGATCTCAGGCTCAGCGTGTGCCAGACAGAGTTGCTGACCTGTCTTCTCCCCTAAACCACCTCTACCCACAGCTTCCCCCTCTCGGGTAAGGGCCACTCCATCACCATGTTCTATTCTGTGGCTCCCAGCTGGGGGACTTCTCTCTCCATCTCACATCCTACACCCAGCACACCAGAAAACCTCAGTGGTTCTCTCTAAAACATCCAGATCTGAACACTTTATCATCACTTTATCACTGGCCCGATTCTTGCAACAGCCACCCCCCCCCACCCTCCACCCTGCCCAGGGCACTTCCTGGCCTCACAGTCTTGTCCCCACAGAGCACCCAAACCATCTCTGTGCAGCCCAAGGGGCCACGGTGCTTCCCAGATCCGTACTCTCCAACTGATCCCTCCTCTCCCAGTGGTTGCTTCAGGGCCCACAGGACTCCCACCTCGACACGGCCCCTCATTCTGCTCTTCCACACTCGGCTCCTTACTCCTCCCTCCCCGTCACTCTTCCCTCCCAGGGCCCTTGAGGAGCCCCTTCATCTGCCTGGAATGTCTCCCCCACACACTCCCAGGGCTCGGGTCTTCACACCCTTCAAAGCTCTGCTCAAATAAAACCTTCGCATAGTGTCCCTTCTGATCCTGTATTCAAGATGGAAACCTTGCCAGACGTTCTGATCGCTGCTTTATTTTTTCTTAGAGCATTTGCCACTGTCTAATGCACCATGAAATTTACTGTGTTTGCTGTCTGCCTCTTCCTGTTGGCCTGCAAGCTCCCCGAAGGCAAGACTTTTTATCAGTTGTGTTCACAGATAAATTCCTGGGACATAAGAGGCCTACCATTAAGTGTGTGTTGAATGACTGACCCAACGATGGATTGGCTGAATGAAGGTACTTCCTGCCCCCCTGCCGCAGTTTGCAAGACCAGCCTCACATAAAAGATGACAGCTGTGCTGTACCATCCTTACTCTCTGGCCCTTTGACACAGACACATCCAGAGACAGAAATCCTGGCTGAAAAGCAGAGAGAGAAGAGCGGACAGATGGATAAGGACACCAGGCTTATGCAGGGAAAAACTCATTCTAGCTATCTGCAAACAAGCAAGGAAATGGGAAACCACAAGATGTGACAAATAAATACTCAGTTATATTATTGAGAACCCACCAAATAAATGCCAGACATAAGATCAGGTGCTGCAGAATCAAAGATTAGTAAGACATGGTCCTTTCTTAGAAAGGTGGAAATCCTACATAAATAGGCCATTCCAATTCAGGAGATCAAACCCAGAGCCAGGCACCATGAGGTCACTTTGGGAGAGTAAGGGGAAGGAGAGCTACTCTGCTTGGAGGAACCTGAGAAGGTATCATCATCAGAAGTCTGAATTCAACAATGAGCAGGGATGTCCCCAGCACAGGAGGGATCGGGGGGGCTGCCCAGTCCCCAGGCTGAGTGTTTGCAAGAGGCTGACGTCTAGAAAAGGCCAAGTGTGCTTGGGGAAAGGCAAGGGGGTGTGTGGCTATGTATGAGAGACTACACACTGGTGCTGCTGCCCTCAGCAACACCCCTCCCCCTAAAGAGAGTCATGTGTTAAGTCTTAACCTGCAAGTGATGGTTTCTTGAGGGGGGGCCTCCGGGAGGTGATGAGGTCATGGTGGGAGCTCTTGTGATGGGATTCATGCCCTTATGAAAGAGAGCTCAGAGAGCTCCCTCCTCGCTTCTGCCTTGTGAGGACAAGCGTGAAGACAGCCATTTATGAACCAGGACACAGGTCCTCACCAGACACTCTCCTGTCTCCAGAACTTTGAGAAGTAATCATCTGTCATTTACAAGCCCCCCAGCCTTTGCAATTTTACAGTAGCCGAGACAGACTGACACGGTGTGTGAAAGTTGGTCTAAGAAAAGAAGTTTAAGAAAGTTGGCGTAGAACAGAAATGAGCTGCCAGGTTGCGGTGGGTCCCTCTAGTCCGTATGAAGTCCTGTGGGTTATAGGAAATGAGGGCAGGAGAGGGGCAAAGAGGCTGGGGAGGGAATGTGTGTGTGCATGTGCCAGACGGGAAGGTGGGAAGCTGCGATGATCTTGTAATCACCCAGGAAAGAATGGGGAGGTGCTCAACTATGAGTGGGCACCTCCCCCCAGCCCCCGAAGGAGTTTGGGAAGGAAACACAGGAACAAGGTGTTAGAGAAATTTATTGTAAAGCCTTGAAGAGCTTAACACTAGTCATGTAGCCGGGAGGAAGAGCAAAGCGGCGAGTGACTCACTGATCACAGGACAATGGTGGTTGAGCCCAGGAGGAGGAGGAACAGAGGTCGTCAAACCACCACCGGTTGAAGTAGTCAGAGGTGACACTCGCCACCGCCTTTGCTAACTCGGGACTACTGTCACAGGGTGTTCCTCTGAGGGGTCACGCCGGGAGAAAACTGATACATAGCCAAATGGAGAACTGGCCATTTCAAAGCCTGTCTGGCAGGCAAGCCGCCCTCCCTGGGTGAGGGGCTGGAGAGAAGGGCAGGAGCCTGTGCTGGGGGCTCTGTCCTCACGCCCACTCTCCTCCGGCTCACTCAGGAAACTTCAAGAACCCGAGCGTCCTTGCTCCCATCTGTCCTCCATGCAGATAAGCATGTGTCCTCACATACTGACTTCTTTCCATTTCCAGTGTAAAACCGAAAACAAGATCGAAAACAAAAGATTATAAGATTTTTTTCTGATGGGTTTTGTCAGTTCCCTAAAAGTGTGGTCAGTTCTGTTGGCAAGAGCAAAAGAAGAATCTAGCTGCAGAGCAACAAGAAAAAGACACACACACACAAAAAACAAAACAAACAACAAACCTGTGGTGTTTTTGTTTTTGTTTTTTTGTTTTTGGATATTATTCTTTGAGTATCTGGATATTTTTCCAAGTTGAAAGTTTTAGATCTCTGTATCTTTTTTTTTTTTTTTTTTTTTTTTTTTTTTTTTTTTAGATCTCTGTATCTTAACAGTGTAAATTCTCTATGTACTAAGTCAGTTACAACCTTAGAAATGGGGGGGGGCGGGGGGGAGAAGGACAAACCACATTGTACAGGGACAAAGAAACCATATTTTCCACAAGAAAGAAAGCAAGAACCACAAACAAATCCAAGATTATATTTTCTCCAGAAAAACACTCACTCCACCCTGTCTAGGAGAACTATTCTTATAAGCTGTCCCTGAGGGTTCACCTAAAATACATCCTGGTCCTGCACATGGCTATCATGTTCTAGAAATACTTTCCCTGTTTTTATACTTATTTCATGCTCTTATTCTTTTGCCTGTTTAACCTGCCTCCAGAAGATGGACCACATATCATTCTGATTTATTTTATCTAACACCAAGAAGGTTATTAAGTGCTTAAATAATTTCTAGTGAATATTATGCAAATTGGTATGTTGACTGCTCCTGCTACAGAAAAACTCAATATTTTCGGGGTTGTCAGGCAGTGGGTGCAATGATAAAAAAAAACTCCCACAAACATTTAGGACATTCAGGTTCTAGGCTTATTTTTGCTACTAACTCTGCAGTAGTTACTTGAGTGAAGCATAAATAAATAGAAGCTGAAAATTCACCTAATAACGGCAATGAATGGGAAGTAATCAAAGAAGGGAACATAGTGACTGGATTTTTGCCTCTGTTGTGAAGAAAAAGATGGCATTACCACTGATTGACATAACCTCTGTCATTCTGGTTTTGATTCTAGGATTATTTTTCCTACCATTTTTGAAAATGGAAGAATTCAAATTCTCCCTCTGCTTTTCAGTGCCAAAGCAAAATCATCTCTCTTATTTTCCTCCGTTCCCTCCCCATATTAATGTTCCAGGACCCACTGGAGTCTCACGGATGTGGAAGGATGCCAACAAGTCTTTACCATCCGAATAGGAGAGGATCGCTAAGGTGATGCCTTTGCCTGCAGAAGTCTTTCTGGGAGGCCAGAGGACACATAGTCTCAGAGCTAACAGCTGTTCCCTTATGCTGCTTTCTCTTTACAAAACGTGTCTCAGGATTGTAGGTGAGGAGGTACCATTTACTTTTTTTTTTTTTCAAGAAAAGACAATTTGTTATATTGTGAAGAATGTAAATTTGATATTATTTGATATTTACGTTTTATTTGTTTTATTGAGGTAAAATTCTTGTAACATAAAATTCGCCATTTTAAACAAAGTGTACAGTTCAGTGGCACTCAGTACTCGCAGGGTGTACAACCATCACCTTCATTTCTAAAATGTTTTCATCACCCCAAAAGCAAATAGGGTACCCACGAAACACAACCCTCTCATCTAACATGATAAAATTTTTAAAAAATGAAATAAGAAAAAAAAAAGAAATTCCACTCCTATGTCTGTATGTGAAGAGCTGAGAAGAGTTGTTCAAACAAACACTTGTCCACCAATATTCCTAGGAACACTATTCAACAGTCAAAAGGTGGCATCAACCCAAATGTCCATCAGCAGCTGAATGGATACACAGAAGGCACCGTACCCACAATGATGGAATATCATTCAACCATAAAAAGGAAAGACTTACTGCCTAAAACTACAACATGGCTTCACCTTGAAAACACGATGCTCTGTGCAAGAAGCCAGACTATAAAGGTCACCTACTGTATGAGCCTACTGATACGAAAGTTTCAGGACAGGCAAATCCACAGACACAGAAAACACACTGGTGGCTGACACGACTGGGGGAGTGAGGAGGTACCACTTATTCGAGTCGTACTTCCAGGGCCAGTGGCCTTCTCACACCCCACGTGTGCTCTCAAGTACCTTGCTGAACCTTCCGGTGACATAACCAAGTCACGCTGCGGGGGTTGGGGGGGGTGAGGGTGGGGATGCAAAGACAAAAATCACTTATTCTAAGTCTTTCATGTTTTTGTGCTAGGTGTTTCACAGATAGTGTTTCACTGGCTCCTCCGAATTCAATGAAGAAATGGAAGCTTTGAGAGATTCAGTGGTTCAGTCATTCGTCCAAGGCCTCAGCGCTAGCAAGAGGCAAAACCGGGAATCAAAGCCACACTAGATGATATTATGGTTCACTCTCTTGTCTACCATACTTGCATGCCCTAAGTCCTTGCCAGGCGATGGGGACTCCAGTCTTGGTGCTGTAACTGAGGCCTTGGCGAGGGCCCTGAGCATCTCTGAGGTTCTCTTCAACTGTTAACATGGTCTGCATACCCCTTCTCATTCCTAGAACTCCCAACTATCTGAAATCTTTGACTGGACCGATAATCCCCAAATCCCATCTGTGCCTAGTTCACAGCCGGCATGGAACATTTGATGTGTCATTAGTTCCCGTTACCCTGCTGGGTTTGAGGCCTCTGTCCTCTGGCCAAGACCTACAGGCTACATCTGTGCTACTGGTCACTCTGTAGTTACTCTGTTACAAAACACTCGACGATCCCAATAAAAGGGGATTGAGAACGGCGAACACTACTCTCCATTGTGTTCAGCTCCAATCTGGTTCTTGTCCTCACCCTCCCCTCTCTTCTGCTCTCTCTCTCTGAGACAGAGAAATGAGTATCTGATATCCATTGGGGGCAGCCAGTGGGAGCAGAGGAATGGGTGAGCCAGCACTGCATTCCCCAGCTCGGTGTATAGGTACACTGCACCGCTCCAGATGGCTCCACACTATTTGGTTTCCTAGTTTGGGTTTGTCACATCTACACACTTGTTCACAGGCATGTGGTGAGAGTGTAATTGTGCATTTTATGGTTATGAATGGGGCACAGCCTGACAACACTCTGATCATCATTTCCATTCGCTGTCATGCATTATCAATCTAATTCCCCATTACACGCCTTTTTTTTTTTCATGCATTCTTCGTACAGCAAAGACAAAGAAAGGGAAAAGCCCTGCAAAGAAGACTGAATCATGAGAATAACAGGCTAGTCTTCATGGAAACTGTAGAGCTATATCACCTTAAGTTTGGGCGGAGGGTGGGGGGTTAGCTTTTGGCTGATTTGAAGAGAAAATTATTGTTAAAAGGTTTAGAGTTTTTGGTCTGTACCAAGACTTCTGGCCCTAAGATTGGCAAGGCCACACCACAACATAGACTAATGCAAGGTACCCACAAGCTGACCTCACAGGGTACATTTTAGTTTAGGCCACGGGGTGTTCTAAAGATGCCTAATTATATCCATGTGGGAGCAAGGTATGATAAAGTCACTCAGTGTCTGACTTATTCCAGTAGGATCTACCATGTGCCCCTCACAATCAGGGAGTTCAATGCAGTGAATGTTAAGTGAACAGGAAGTATGCAGTAACCATGGGCTGGTAAGTAATTGCTAGTAAGAGGGAGACCAGAAGACCCATGTGGACATAGAGTTTAGGGGCAAGAGTTTGTATGTACAGATACTCTCAACCATGGACAACTAATTTCTTCTTGTGATACATCATGGAATAGCCAGGGCTCCAAGTTTAAAACAAAACAAAACAAAAAAACCAGAAACCACCACAGACAATAGAGATCTAGCTTAACAACCTAGATCTAGATGTTCCACGTGTGAATTAGAGTTAGCTATGCCTGTGTTCTGACTGAGGCCACCAGCCTTGATTTTTATTTGGTTATTTTCTTTGATTCTTATTTGGTAGTAATAAGGCCACTAAGCTGAACCAGATTCCTTCTATTCTTCATATTCCTTCCAATAATCATGGTCTTTATTCTTGTCAGTAATAACCCAACTTTCACTGATACGGTTAAGAACAGAATACACACACAAGCACTCACATACACACTCACTAGGCCTTAAATGAGGATTAATGCGACTCACTAAGTAGGAGCAATGGCTCTGATCACCTTCTGTGAGAGGAAGAGAGGCATAACGACTGATTATTTTTAAGGTGATGCTTCTAGGAGTGGAGCCGACTGCCATAAATGTAAGGGTATGTCTAAATTATTTCTTAAAAGAGAAAGACATGCTGATCCCTTGGGACACAGGAAAAGGTGGGAGCTGATGGATTTGGGGAACCAGAGGAAACTGCTGTGGAGAGAATTTTGGATAAGCTGGATTTAGGTTGATTCAGAAGACTTCTTGCAGGACACGGTAGTGAAACCAGCAGGCCTGTGTGTGCAGTGGGGACCCTGAAGCCCAGAGCTCCAAGAGTTACTGTACCAGCTTTTCAGATTAGACATCTTGGGAAAAACAACGGAGGGAAATGCTATGGAAGTACCAGACTCTAATTAGGGCTTGAATGAACACAAGGTAAAAGACTCAGATCCCACCACTCCATAATAGTAGCCACTTTGTCCAGATGCTTTACAGCCCTGCTTTTGCTCACTGTAGGGCAAGTTCAAGTATCTGTGTATCCCATGCAACTGATGGAATGGTCCCTCTCACTCCTTTTCTCACTTCACCTCCAGTATCGCCTTTTGTTGCTTTCATCACATTTCAGAAAGAAATGGACAGCAAAGAAGCAGAAGCGGGAAGGCGGAGTAAAGGGACCGCCCCGTGTCCTGTGGAGGGAAAGAGGGGATGTGGGCCTGAGGGACCTCGGCTCAAGGAGACTAGAGTTTTGGGGAATTTAGATCAAATGACCAAGAGAAGATCTTTATCCCAAGGCTTATGCTCCTGTGAGGTCTCAGAAATCATTTCTAATGGAGGTGCTGGGATTTTCACTATGAGTAAACCTAAACAGAGAACTTCTGCCACACATTTTATTGATACATCAGGCGGCACCTAGAAAATAAAAGATGTGAATGGAAGTCAGCACTGGATCTGGACTTATCCATTCTGATACCGTGGGGAGAGTAGATTAAAATAACTTCAAGAGTTCTTTAACCGTGAGCATGTCTACTTCTTGCTTTGACATATGAAAATTGAAATTCTCCAGAAGCTGCACTGTTCCTTCTTTTTTAAAAGAGAAGTATTTATCAAAGAACAAAGCTTTAGAATAGAAATCACTTGTTCATTCAGTATGTCAGGCTAAATGCAACCCTTGTAACAGAGAAGCATATGGCATGTGAGTAGAACTGTGTCTTACACACACACACACACACACACAGAGCAATGATGTGAACACAAGTGGTACATGTATACAGTAAAGTTAGCAGAGATCTGCGGAGGAGGTCTCGCTCCATCCCATACTTACTGAAGCACACAGGTGCCCAGCAAGTCCCCTCACATAAGATTTTTGGACCTTCATCTCTTCGCTACCTTTCCCATCACAAACCCATCACACTTTTTCCTCAACTCATCAAAGTTGATTCTACAGCCCCTTACTGCACAAACACTGGCATATCGACTCATCTACAGAGCCTTCTCCCAAGTTCCAGAACCCAAGCAAGGACTCATTGTTCTTGGCTTGTTCTCTGACCTCAGCCTGTGACTTTGCTGTTCCAATAAAACTGAGCACTCTACACATCTGGGATGCTCTTCTCAGAGATTATGAAATCGGTGACTCACTGAACCTCAAGGGGTCTCAGTTTCCCCAACGACAAGATAATGCTAATGGCACTAGCCACCTGCCAGGCTCTCAGGGGACTTGGCAACAGCATCTACAAATCACCAAGAGGCCCTATGCCATAAATAACAAGTCTTATTAATAAAATTAGTTCAAGACAAGTGCCAAAGAGAATACAGCAACAGCAGCAGCAGATCACACTTGGTCAGAACAAAAGAGGGTGGAGGGATTCTCTGATCTTCATTTCTACTAACAGTGCCTCCCTTTAATACAAGAAGACTTTATTATTTTTTTCCTAAGAGGTTACTTCTACCCACACAACTTTGCACATCAAGTGAAAAACTTCATTCCAAGTTATCAGGAGGCAACATTCTATTCATTGGCAGGATAATATAGTATCGATTTCAAAGCAAGTCCAAATATTGCTTCCAATTACATTAACTGTGGCTATTTAACCTCTCAGCACCAAATGGATTCCAATCTATTTGCTGCATGACCCTCATTCCTGTTGTGCCTTAAATAAATCCAGATTTCATTTGCAGCAGAATGGTTCCCTCAGTCAACAGAAGGGACTCAGCCCCTGATACTCTGTGTTGCCGGAGCTAAGCGACACGTTGAGAATCAAAATCCAGTTTCTGCTGATCTAAGGGTTTGGCTCTCTGGCCTTGTCCAAGTCAGACTCCAGAGAAATGGGGTCAAATGCGATGAATGAACATGGAGCAATGAAAAGACCAGAAACAAAACAGTGAAATGTGTTCTCCCTCCTCCACCCTAACCCCCACACTTTGGTCCATATTTTCAAGATGGCATACACAGCTAAGTTCCAGTAAGTGTAAGGTAGAGATTTCTGTGTCCAATTCCCCAGGGCTGGGAGTGGCTTCCCTGGATGAAGTCAGAAGTTTGCTCTGGGCTCTCTGGCTGGTGCTTTCCCACACCTGGCACTCCCACTTTTGGAAAAGGATGAGACTTAGGGGATGCAGAGCCAGGAGGGATGTCTAAGCAGCTGCTCAAAACCCAGTCAGGTAAACGCAGATAAGTCAGTCTGACCAGGTGCCTAAAAATACACCGGTAGCACACACACACCCCTCCCCACCGCTACTGAACAGGCCGCCAGCAGTGAAAAGCTCCGATTGAGAAATGTGCCTGTCTTAGGTGTTCTGAGAATTCCTTTCACACGAAGCTGTGAGGATTCAAACTGCAAGACGCCAAAGCAGCCCCAGCAGCCTCTATTGGGATGTTCCATTCATAGGGGAGAAAGAGTCTCATCCATTCACGGTGGGGTCAGGGAGTCCTTTGCCGGCATTGGATCACCCAGCTCAGCAAGCTGAGCTTCCGGCAGGCAGCAGGGCAGGGATGCATCATTCAGAATGAGGGTGTCTATTAGGAAACCACCGCCAGCGCTATTATTAGAACGGCCATCCCTCGGAAATTTTGCAGAATTTGCTTGAATCTACTGAGCGGTTACTTCGCTCACAAGGTATTGGAGAAAAGCACCAGGTTCCTTATTACACAGGGGCGGCGCGCACAGCTTTCAAAGTGCAGGACTGATTCATCTTCTCTAAAGGCAATAGGCACAAACGTTTGGGCATCTGTCTGCAACACAGATACAATGCGTTTGGTCATTTTCAAATGACCACGTACTAAAGGTTTCCTCCCGTTCTCCTCCTCCCCCTTTCTCAATGCATCAAACTTGCTGCAGCCATTTGGAGTGTAAAAGAGCAGTGTATTTTAGCAGGATCGTCTGTCTGCTTCCTGCCACCCTGAGGCACGCAAAGGACAGGACTCTCCTGTCACTTTCATAAAAATGGATTTTCGTAAAAATAAATAAATAAATAAATAAAATCCCACCCAGGGCTGCTTTCTGCAATGTCGTTTCCTTTCTCCCTGGGTAAATTCAGACAGTGTGAGGTTGAGATGCCAGAGAAAGTGTATGGGGGGAGGGGACGGGTAGCAGAAGGGAGTGTAGTAGATGCCGCACGTGGGGTTTGCAATGAAAAAATGTCACATCCGCGACATTAAATACTCTACGCTTCCAGTAAAGAGTCATGTCCCTTTCACCGGCCCAGCATTTAAAAATGGACACACAAGTGCGCATAATCAACCTCCTCCCAGCAGTCGCGGCTGGGAAACAAAGACACATTACCTTTTTATTTGTTGCGCTTCGCTAGGAGCCGAGGAACTTGAGGTTTGCAGCGGCCGATCCACCGAAACCGGCGTCCCATTCGCCCTGGGGTGCGCAGGCCCGTGGCCTAGCAGGCAGCATCAGCGCCCGGCGCCTCCGCCTCCTCCACGGCGCCCGCAGCCGCCCCGCCGGGTCCCGGCGCGCCCCCGCCCCCGCCGCCCCCGCCGCCGCCCCCGCCGCCACCGCCCCGGCCCTGCCGCCGCCCCGCCGCGGGTCCGCCGTCAGCCCATCGCCCGCTCGCGCCGCTCACGCCGAGCCTGGCCGCGCGCCAGGGCGCACCGCCGCCGGCCCGCCCCCCACCCGCGCCGGGCCCGCCGCATGCTGCGGGGCGCCCAGCCCGCCTCCCCGCCCCGCGCCACGCCCCCGGCGCCCCCTGCTCCGCTTCTCCCGCCCTGCGCGCGGGGCCCAGGCGCGGCCGGCAAGGGCAGGCGGGCCGCGGGAGGCCGGGCGGCTGCGGGGCGGTGCGGAAGGCGGGCTCCGGCGGGTCCCGCGCGGCCCGGCGCGCGGCTCTGCGCGCCGCCCGCTCCCGGACAACAATGAGCGGCCGCTCCCCGCGCGCCTGGCGCGGCCCGGCCCCTTCCACGCCGCGGGAGCCGGGGGCGCCCGGAGCCGGCCAAGCCTCGCGTTCCCTCACCGCCGCACACGCAGTCAGGACAAAGTTAGGTACCGAACGCGCCTGCTAACGGCGAGAGGCTGTGCGGGGTCAGGCGTGGAGAGGAAGAAGAGCCGGGATTTCGAAACGGAGGATTCCACCCCCCACCCCCAGCCAAAACCCACCAAAGCCACCGCGGGAGTCCCTCTCCTACCCTGTGAGCCGCAGAGAGGGGCCACCTGAGCTGAACTGGGCTGAAGATGCAGCTCTTAACCCTCCATGTCCAATTGTTCTGAGTCTTTACCTCCCTCAACTCTTTGGAAATGGAAGTTCCTGCGAGATAACCTAGTCTTGGAGCTATTGTCAAGGATTCGCAACAATTACAGGGAAAGGAGACTTCCATTTCAAGAGACCTGGGGGAGGGAAACAGGCTGACACGTTCTCTTTCCAAAAAAAGAGAAACAAACTCAGAGAAATATCCCTACGAAGAACAATAACTCAATTCACATTATGTGTCTAAATGTTTATTGCTTCAGCAGCTCAATTTGCCCTAGACACATTTTTTTTTTTCCCATGAATTGTCAAAACACGGTTTGATAAAATAAAGGGAGAGGCAGACAGGAGCACCCGCTTACTGCGGGTGGGAAAGCCGGCTTGTCTCAGGGGTGAAAATCTTTCGCTAAAACTCACTCATCACTTGAAATCCCAACATGTCTCCATTCGTTCATCCATCCATCCATCCATCCACCCAACCTTCAAGGGAGAAATGGCTTCCCCTTTAACCATAGTTCAAGGATTAAATCTAACACAATTGTTTTCCTGACACTGGCAGGAGTGAAGACTTAAAAAGTTCATAATTAAAAAGAAACATTGCATATTCTTTCTTCCCAATGATTGAAAATTAACTCTTTCTAGACACA
The DNA here is from genome assembly GCF_011764305.1 of Mustela putorius furo. Taxonomy (NCBI): domain Eukaryota; kingdom Metazoa; phylum Chordata; class Mammalia; order Carnivora; family Mustelidae; genus Mustela; species Mustela putorius. Next base: position 9,119,672 of record NW_025422060.1, read on the forward strand.
GTTGGTGTATTCTTCTCTAAAGATCTCTGGTGATAATGTCTGTCAGTTCAGGATGTCTCCCAGTCAACAGAAGAGAATTTCTGTATACAATTAGTATTGGAGAAAAAGGTGAATGACCACCTGTGGTAAGGATGACCTTATTTCAACCTGTTGTCATCACAGACTCTTGACTGGGGAACTTGACTTAATTATCTGAGTCTGAGTCATGAGAAGCCATGTTTAGATGGGAGGTTTCTGTACCTTGGGAGTCCCTGAAGTTTGTTTTAATGCAAAGTCCCATTCTTTCATGATGGAGTTGAGAGAGTGCTCAGAGGGAGTGCTATTTCACTGAAAGAGCATTTCCAGTGCTGATCTGTTCTGACTACACCAGCTAATGAAGGGGTAATAGTGTTCAGACCTCTCTCTTGGGGTATTTAGTTCCCATCCTTCAAAAAGTCATTGGATTGTTTCTACATCTACCTGCTGATTTTCCACCTTGGCCAATGAAATTGTTAATTTGTCCTGAACTGAACTTGTCCCATTGGCACATCCTCTTTCCAGATTCCCCATCTTCCTGCACAGTTTTCCCTCTACTCAGTCTTCCCAAATGCCAGAACAGGGATACAGGGGTCTTTTATCTCCTTCCTTTCTCTCATTCCTTACATTCAGGTTATCATCAAGCCTGTCCCCATAAATGGCTCTGGAAAGTTCCTTGGGAGCAGCCTCTTGTCTGAGTTAGTCCAACAGTGCCCGATGACATTACATCTTTGCTGAACGAATAACCAGGGCCCCAGTCTCATTGAGCCCCCTCACCTTTCACTGAGAGGTCTCCAGAAGCCTCCTGGCTGGACTGCAAGCTTGTCCCTCCAAGACATTGTCCACACCAGCTCGACTCATTCTCCTAGAACTCAGATTTGATCATAGGACTTCTTTGCTTCCACCTGTTCAGGGCTTCTCTGGCTCTTAGGAATAAGTCAACACTTCTTCAGGTGGCCAGATTGTCCTGAGCATCAGGACCTCCTGCTCCATCTAGCCTTATCTCTTGCAACCTGACCCCTCCAGGGTCCACGTTACCTTTTATCCTCAGCTACATAACCCTTTTCCAAGCCCCCTCGATTCCAGGTTCTCACTCATCCCTGTCACCTAGCAGCCAGTGACTTCAGAAACAACTCATATCGTGTCATAATCTCTGTAACTAAGCATGTCAGCAGCTTCTCATGGCTCCTAAAAGCATCTTCTCCACATCTGTCCCATGTTCTTCTCCCTGCACCCCCCCCCAAGGCTTTCCCACCCCCAAGTCACATTTCTGCCCTTAAGAGACTCTTTCCTCGCTTGGCTTTTTTCTGCATTTCTTTTTTTTTTTTTAAAGATTTTATTTATTTATTTGACAGAGAGAAATTACAAGTACACTGAGAGGCAGGCAGAGAGAGAGAGAAGGAAGCAGGCTCCCTGCCGAGCAGAGAGCCCGATGTGGGACTCGATCCCAGGACCCTGAGATCATGACCTGAGCCGAAGGCAGCGGCTTAACCCACTGAGCCACCCAGGCGCCCCTTTTTTCTGCATTTCTTGTTCCTCCTGCTAGGAATACTCTCCCATCCTCCTGGCCCCAGTCTTTGTATAGCTGACTCCTTGTCATTGTCAGGTTTTAGCTCAAACACTGCTGCCTCCTCCCTTACCTTTCCTAATCAACACAATGAAAGTGCACTCCACGCACCTTACCCCACCAGATAGCCTTCCCATTAGTATCCTCTTTATTTCCTTGTTAACATTTAACCACAATCTATAGTCAAAGCCCTGTGTTAAGAGCACAGAATCTTGCCTTGGCCACCTGTTAGCTGTGTGGCCTTAGACAAGTTTCTTAACCTCTCTGTGTCTCAGTTTTCTCACCTAGGAAGTAAGGATAACAAGGTTGTGAGGAGGATGAAATGAGTCAGTGTATGTAAAATATTTAGGACAGAGCCTGACTGCATAAGCCTAAGACCCATGAAGGCCTTTATGTATTTACTTCTCACTTTGTGCTCATGGCCTGGGCTAGTCCTGGCACAAGATTTCTTTACGCCTTATACCTTGTATATTTGGGGTCCAGACTAAGAATGGATAAAAATTTAGGGAAAAAAATTTTATTTGAAGAATTTAAGTACAGGGGACATAGGCATTGGAAAACTTGATGAATGAGATAAAATTCAAACTTAAATTATCAGGAAGTTAGTGGACATATGAAGGAAATACATCCTTTGTTTCACCAGTGGTAATCCTGGGAGCTGATGGATGGCAAGCTTTGCCAGTTGGAATTCTGTAATGGTTTGTTTTCCGAAGAGCAGCTGATTCTACCACCAAGAATTCAGGCAGTTACTTGCAAAGGCACAGAGAATCAAAGGATCTTTGCAAAGTGTTGGTCCATCAGCCAGCCCTAACATGCAGTCTTGATGAAAGAATACAGTGTTTCCATTTTCAGCCTGAGTTTAATACTTTTTGAAGAGTCTAACTCCAAAAGAAGAAAAAAGAAACGTGGCAGGCTGGTTTCTGGACATTTGCCTTTCTGTTTCCTTCAGCGGCTGGAGAAGATTCAGAAAGGAGAAATACTTTTCCTTTTGCCCTTCCTCGGGGCAAGCAGGATTTTGAGACTTGAATGTCTGAGGCTCCCATTGCCTCTTACACAGATTTAGGGAGCTTTATTTTGAAAAAAGCTGAACCCTCAAAGGGCGGAGAAGTGCTCTGAGGCTTGGAAATGGGGGATGGAGACAAGCACCCCAGAAGGAAAGGAGTGACATCTGTAATTAGAGAAGCCCACACCGTCCCTGCCTCAAGAGGGCGCCAGACATCTGACCCCTGGGCATGTGGACACAGGAGGGGTAATAAGTTCTAAGAGGTGTGTCTTAGGCTCAGCAAAGGATCTTGGGGTTTGGCCTCTGAGGGATGTCTTTGACTTTCAAATGGATCTCCAGTTCTTGGGCACTGAGCATCTCAGTGGCAACCAGGATTGATAAACGGGAGACCCCTTTCCCATCTTAAGGTACAGTGTAAGCTGGGGGAGAGGAAGAATGAGTAAATCCCTACCACCTTTGTGAGTGATAATATAACCACATTTTCACTGGGTTTAGAGAAATAAATTAGTGTGATGTTTTTTAGACCCTGAGTTGCAGAGCAAAAATTATCTCTGCTATATTAGTGAAAAAAGTACCAGGTTCTTAACTCTGGGATCTGAAGTCACAGCTTTCCTAAGCAAGTTCCAGGCAGTAAATGAGCCATTAGCAGAAGATTCCTCAGCTCTGATCTTGGCCAGGCTACCATGATTAGTGAAGAAAGATGGCTTCCATTCCTGCCTCTGTGTAGCTGCCTTGCTGAGGACAGACCAGTGTGGGAGTGGGTCTGAGTCTGGGCTACATAATCCTTTCCAGTAACATTGGATAGCCCTGCACTCCCACCTGTAGGGTCCAGGGTGATCTTGAAGGAGTCTTTTAACTCTTTGGTGCCTGTTTTGTTCACTTTTAAAATAACAGGCCTGATGATCCTATCTCTCTTCAACTCTGTGAAGACTATGGTTTCAACACATACTAAGGATTTTCACAACCATACAACTGATATTCAACACTATTAGGAATATGTACTCTACATATTATTACATTAGGAATATATTACATTAGGAATATGTACCAGGCACAGTGCTATGAACTTTCCAAACATTCATTAATTTCATTATCCCCAGATTCCTATGAGATGGAAACTATTTTTGTTCCCCTTCTACAGATGAGGCACTTGGGTGTTTAAAGAGGTTAAGCAAATTGCTGAGACAACTCTGTTAATTGGATTTGAACCAAAGTCATCCTTTTGTGACTCAGAGCCCTCATCTTTCATGCTTCACTGCCATATATATATATATAAATACACACACACACACACACACACACACACACTGAACAAGGCCTCAAACTTACTTTATACACAGCATTAATTATGAATTGAATCACAGTTGGCTTTGGATAGTACCTAGAGGTGACCATAACTTGTCCTCATACATTAGTTCCTTACTATGTGACACACAGTTACATTCCATTTTGTATCTTTCTAGAGAATAACACTGCTGTCTTTTCCTTCCATAATCCAACCAGATTTTAAGGACAGGGCTCACCCTCTACCCCTCTGTGGTAGGCTGAAGTGCTTGACGGATTTTAAGCGAATCCTATTATATTTTTATACCCAATTGTTTTTTCTCCTTACTCCAGGTCAATTTAAGGCCAATGCTGAACCACTTCAATCAAAAAGAAAGAATCCCATCTCCTCTCATGGCTTGACAGCAAGTATTTAAAACCATGTTCCCTGGGGTCCATGAAGAAATCATCTAATAGCTGTGTTTTATTTTGTTATTTTTTTAAATAGCAATATCGTTTTTTTAATAGCTATGTTTTATAATCTTGTTATGTTCTCATTACATTAGATTATTGCTTATTATTTTTTCCTGGTTGGGATCATGGTTTTGACTGCCTCAACTCATGGCAACAAAAACCCAGGCAATGCTTTCTGAAACACAGACAAGAATCAATCAAAACATCACAAGCTAATTAATGTAATTTGGAGCCCCTGGGAGCAGCTGTGTTACAGTGAGTACCACAGTATGAAACTGGTATACATTAGACGCATGCTCAAATACGCAGGTTAGCTTTCACCAAACCCTTTCCATTTATTTACTCAGAAATAGGCATTAATAATCATAGTCAACACTTGGTTGGCACTTACCAAGCACCAGATCTGATTATGTGCTTTACACAGAACTCATTTAATCTTCTCATCAGCCCTATGAGGTTGGTACATTATTAATCCCATTCAGGAGAAAAGGAATTAAGGCACAGAGAGGTTGTATTTATTTATTTACTTAAGATTCTGTGTATTATAGAGCGAGAGAGCATGAGCAGGGGAAAGGGCAGAGGAACAAGCAGACTCCCCACTGAGTGCAGAGCCCAAAGACTTCGAGCTCCATCCTAGGACCCCTGGATCATGACCTGAGCTGAAATCAGATCCTTAAACAATCGAGCCATCCGGGCGCCAAGCACAGAGAGGTTTTATAACCCACCTCTGGACCTATACATGTTAGGTAGGCAAGAGACAATTAGCAAACCCTGGCCACCTGACTTCATTAGTAACACTCTCTCATCTTACTTGCCAATTTCAGAGTATGCAGAGGCATTGCTTCCTTATAATGCATAGCACAGTGTCTGGAACTCAGTACCTGTTATTTATTTCTTAGCCCACTGTCTCATTTCAAAAGTGAGTTAAGACAGAAATATTTGTGAGATTGAATGGAAAAAAATTCAACAACTATTCGATTTTCAGTTGTGTCTTCTAATAGTGTGGAGGCTTATGTGCAGGTGACATCAATCAATCAATCTCACAGGCAAGCATTAAGAAGATATTGAAATGATGAGTTAGTGTGGGAGGAAGAGCCCCAGGAATTATGAGAACATGGACCCCTGAGACCCAGGGAGGAAAAGGCAAGTCAGTTTCTTGGAGTTGAGAAAGGGCTGGAAGCTGTCATGCTTGTGACAGGATGATTTCTTATGCCCCCCAAACCAAATCCAACCTACCTCAAATTATTATGGCAAAGAATGGTCATAATTCACATTATACATTTGGTGAGTTCTGTGTAGCAAATTTCTAGAGTTCTCCCTCACTAAATGGGAAGCTGGTTTAGCTATTTGTTGAGATGGGGATTGGATATACACAAGTAGAACTCAAAAGCAGGGCACCTGGGTGGCACAGTCAGTTAAGCATCCACCTCTTGGTTGGCTCAGGTTATGATCTCAGGATTGTGACATCCAGCCCTGCATCAGGCTCTGGAGCTCAACAGAGTCTGCTGGAGATTCTCTCCTCCTCTCCCTCTACCCTCCTGCTTGTGCTCTCTTTCTCTATCTCTCAAATAAATACGTGAATAAATCTTTTTAAAAACTCAAAAAGAGATATTTGGCTGGAAAATTAAAAAGTTGACATAGAGAGCTTTGAAAACTATGGAAAATGATGGAATCATCTAAGAAGATTTTCCAGGAAAGTAGGAATAGAGGAGGGCTCTGGACCAGTTCTAAGACAGTGTTTCTCAGATAAGCCAGCTTCAGGAGCACCTGGAAGTCTTCAAAGGATGCTAAATCCCACCCCTATAGTTTCTGATTCACAGTCTGAGTAGGGGGTTTGGGATGTAAGAATTTGCATTTCTAATAAGTTCCTGGGCTGTTGATTCTGCTGGTCAGCTGAGTGGATACAACTTTTCCACTTTGGCCTTCACTTTGCTCAAGGCACCCTGGCCTCCCTGCTATAGTCCCTACTCTTCAGGCTCTCTAGCCCCAGGGCCTTTGCATGCCCCTCTGTCTGGAAGGCACTTCCCCAGATATCAGAAGGAATTAAGCCAGCATCTTTTTCAGATCCCTGCTCAAATGTTACCTTATTAATTAGTGAGGTCTTTTCTGACCATCTTTTTTTTTTTTCTTTTTAGTAGAGAGGAATGGAAGGAAGTTCTTTTTTCCATAACTATATCACTTGATTCTTCTTAAAAAAAAAAAAAAGATTTTATTTATTTGAGAGAGAGTGAGCAAGCAAGAGAGAGAACACACATGGGGGAGTGGCAGAGGGAGAAGCAGACTCCTTGCTGAGCAGAGAGCCCAACATGGGGCTCAATCCCAGGAATCGGGGATCATGACCTGAGCTGAAGGCAGATACTTAAATGGCTGAGCCAGCCAGGTGCCCCATTCAATTCTTTAAGTGCTCCAAATCACAGTGATCTGTGACTATTCCTTAAAAATGGATCCTCTCACTTGCCCTCTTGCTACTGCCCCTCTCCCTAATCCCTTCCCTGTTTTTTTTCTCTATTGTCCTAATCACCTGCGAACAGACTGTATACAACTTACTCACTTATGTGCTTTGCTTATTACCTATCTCTCCCAGGAGAGTAGGGATTTATGTCTGTTTTGTTTACTGCTGACTCTTCTGAGCCCAGAAGAGGGACTATGTCTCTGACACATATTAAACGTTCAATAAATATTCATTGAAGGGATGAATAATATGAATGAATGAACATTCTTGGATGTAGAATTGTGGTTTTAAGAATTTAATTCTGCTGTGGAGTGTGTGGACCTGGCGATTCACGGACCTGTACCCCTGGGGATAAAAATATATGTTTATAAAAAATTAAAAAAAAATTTAATTCTGAAGGGGGCACTGGGCGGCTCAGTTAGTTAAGCATCTGCCTTCTGCTCAGGTCAAGATCCCGAGGTCCTGGGATCAAGCCCCATTTGGGGCTCCCTGCCCCAGTTTGTTTTTCCCTCTCCCTCTGCCCTTCCCCCACTCGTGCTCTTGCACACGCTTACTCTCTCTCTCTCTCTCTCACTAAAAAAAAAAAAAAAGAAAAGAATCTAATCCTGATGGACACCCTTCCTAACTGGTCACCTCCCTATCAAAAATGATATATGAATATGTTGCTCCATTCTGAAAACACCTGCTCTGGCACCAGGGGTAAAGCTCTTGCCTGGGTATAAATTCACCAGTAGGCACTGGGTGGGGCTGGGACATGGCAGGGCACCTCCCTGTCTTCCTTATCCTGACCACCTTCTCCTGCCTGTGCAACCTCGTCCATGCTCAGCACCTCCCAGCGAGCAGCCCGTATGGGTCCCCAACTTGCTCACACTGCGTTTCTGCTCAGGAGGCCTCCTTCCCCTTCCTTCAGCAGTCACCCCTCACTCTTCACACTCACTTTCTGGGAAGCCTTCCCGGAGGCCCTCCTCCAGCCCTCTAAGAGAGCCCACTGTCTCTGCATGCGTAGCCCTTTCCCCTCTGCATTTGCACATGGGCCTGTACTCCTCCCCATGGGCAGTTCCTCACAGGTAGAAATCATGGCAATGCTTTGCTTGTTTTTGTTTTCAGAATTGTTTGGTTCCAGCTCCTCTGAATGTATTAATCTCTACATGGTGTATTTAATTTTGCTTTATCACTTTCTTTTGGCCAAGTATTGTGATAATTACCCAATAGATTATTTTTTTAATTGAATCCATCTTGCTAATAAAAAAAAAAAAACACAGGAAAAGAGCCTGCGATGGTCGAGAACAGTGTTTGACCAGTGTTTATAAGCAATTCCATATAATTGTCTTAATAAAGGCGGCCCAAATTATGGCCAGTCTGAAACTGTGAGTCAGCTCTGTCTCTCATAAATGAGCTTGGGCCTTTCGCGATGTTACATGCCAACATCAGAGCCCAGCTTTTTTTTAGAATACTTGCAATATGTTCTAAAGATTCCTGTGCTTGTGGAGGCCTAAACAAAACTCTTAATAACCCAGTGGCTGTAATTTCTATCTTTAAATGGTTGCCCTTCCATCTCTCCTTTTACTGTCTACTTAGGGACTCTAAACTGTTCTGGCATTGTCTTGCAGAAGCCTAAGGATCTCCCTTTGTTGATATTCTTGCACCTTCTCAAGTACGTTCTCGAGAATGTCTTCCCTGATCTTTTCTCCTGTCCCACAGCTTTCAGCCCCCCAAAAAGCCAAAACAAAGCATATAAACATTAAGTTCAGAGCAGCTGATTTTTTTTTTAAGATTTTATTTATTTATCAGAGAGAGAGAGGGAGAGAGAGAGCACAGGCAGACAGAATGGCAGGCAGAGGCAGAGGGAGAAGCAGGCTCCCTGCTGAGCAAGGAGCCCGATGTGGGACTCGATCCCAGGACACTGGGATCATGACCTGAGCCGAAGGCAGCTGCTTAACCAACTGAGCCACCCAGGCATCCCCAGAGCAGCTGATCTTAAGTAGAGGCTAGGAGGCCTGAGGGTAATTTTGGTCTTGACTTTGGTATAAGAGGGGCCATACAGCAGAGAGAAAGGAAAGTATCTTTCGAATCTTCAGAGAATGGCCCCAGTGTCCTTTACAAAGAAAATTCCCTTGCAAATATTTCTTACTTGGGAACCAGTGGGACTAAACTGGGACCAGCTACTCATCATCACCATTCTCCTCATTGCTCTTCTTTACCAAGAGGCCCTGGGCACATCATGTCTGTCCTCTACAATCCTTGCAGCGACAGTGGCTATGATTCATTCCTGTTGTGCAGAACCAGAAATCGAGGCTCAGACACATTAAGGAACTTGCCAAAAGGCCACCACAAAGAGGCAGAGTTGAATCAGAGTCTGTCTTCAAAGTCTCCAGTGTGTTCTGTCCACACACTTGCTTAAGTTTGAGCAAAAGCAGAAAGTGGTCCACGAAGGACTCTTAGGAAGAAGCGTCTTGGGGTGGTTTCTAGTGGAGTGGAGTGGATGGGTGGAGGGGGAGCTCAAGGAAGGGAAGAGAAGCAGGAAGCACCAAAGATAATATTCAGCTACGGGACATTTTTGTTGATCACTGCCCCTCGCTGACCCTGGCCATCAAAACCATCCCCACCCAAGCAGAGGTCTGCAGACGCACAGGGGTATTCTCCAGTAGGACCAAGTCCAATGGCAAGCATAACTAGTCACTGCTCGCCCCCAGTTTGCTAACTCAACATAATTCTTGGTAAGTACTATTACAGCAGTTATTGAAGGATTCTATTTTCACCATGAACCTTCTGGTTAGCACAATCACAGGCTGGCACTGGGGTTACAATCCACTTTCCTGCTCAAAGATGCCGAGGGCAACAGTGTTCTGGTTAAGAGTGCAGACCACAAGAAACTAGACTGCCCGGTTTTGAACCACAAGTCAACAACTTATTGTTGTGTCGCCTTAGGCGACTGAGTTCTAAACTTCTCACGGGTTCCCACTCACAATTTTGCTCTGAGGATAGGCACTGTATAATATATGTGAAGTTTTTGGTATAGAGCATGTGTTTAATAAAACATGTTATTAATATTCATACTTGCATCGTCTAAAAGCATGAAATCTGGCAGCTTTTGCATCTGTATAATGCTGCTTTGCCCACTATGTTAGATGTTGATTCTTGGTTGAAGCCCTATACCTAAGTGTTGTGAGCTTTAATGAGATCCCAGGTGAGCTAAGCCCCTGTAAATAAATCATAGGAAATATCCTTGCCCTAAATAATTGTGCCCTGAATCCCTTTTCCCTTCCTCTGAGGACACTGAATGCCCTTTCCTTGTAGAGCATGTCCACCCTGCTCTTCTGTGATTCACGTGAGTGGGATTAAAAATCTATTTACAGAGCCCATAATCTTGTTCATCTGTTAAGGGTACACCATTTGCTATAAATGGACTCTCCTAGGAATGATGACCAGTTACAGCATTTGCACCTAAAGGGTCACTCCTTCTTATCCTCAGATGTGGGGTATAGCATACCCACACCCACATATGGACTTCTGGTTCCTTCTGCCTACTCAGACCCTGTAGCCTCAGGTCACTCAGCACGCTAGTGACAGCAATGGTGAGGTGAGACAGAGCCTCCAAAATCGTATCCCACTCCTTAGGAATCTAAATTCAATTTCATTTTATGTAAGACAAATTCTGCAGCGGGAAGTAGGAAATGAACCTGACTTTCATAAGTTTGTACTATCTCCAGTTCAGTGGGAAATCCAATGGGGGTTTCAGACTAGACAAAACCAAATGCCCTGACTGGTCCCTCCTGGGACACTTAGAGGGCCTGTCCAGCTCTGGTCCTGTTGAGGGTTGTAGGTTTCTGTCTGCACCTCTGCTGGACACATGAGGAAGCAGGTGTTGAGCAGTTCCTAGCCAGTCCCAGGACTTCCCGTGAATTTGTGGGATATCCCGACTTCGAAGATACAGCTTCTCACACTAGGTCATGAACACCGTACACCAATATTTGTCACCTACCGACCCCTACCTGCACAGGGTTGTTGCTAGATCAAATATTTATACACTCCTAAGTTACTTCCTACTATACTGAGTTCCTCATAATACAAAGGTACCTAAATTTTTTTTCTTTAAAGTTTGCTGTCCTTCTTCAAAAAGTATTTTGAATAATAAAGCATATAAGCATTCAGAAATGGACAAAAAATAAAGTCGTGAATACCATTAAGACGAACATTCAGCCTTATTGGCTTTAGATTGCCTTTCTATTTTTTTTTAATTGAGATTTAATTGACAGAAAACATTGTGTAGGTTTGTGGTGTCCAACAGGTTGATTTGATACATTTATATTTTGTCATTTGATTACCACTATAATACATTTATATTTTGTAATTTGATTACCACACCTCTATCATGTCACCTAAGTATTATTTCTTTTTTGTGATGAAAATAATTAAGATCTAGTCTCTTAGCAACTTTGAAGTTTATAATACAATAATGTTGACTTGTAATCACTATGCTATGCATTAGATCTGCAGAACTTACTTACTAACTAGTTGTTAAGTTTGTGCCCTTAAACAACATTTCTCCTCTTCTCCCACCTGTCAGACTCTAGTAACCACCAGTCTACTCTGGTTTTTATGAGTTTGTCTTCTTTAGATTCCACATATAAGAGACAGCAGACAGTATTTGTCTTTCTCAGTCCAATTTATCTTACTTAGCATAATGCACTCAAGGTCCATCTCTGTTTTTCCAAATGTAGACTGACCTTCATACCCAGAGAGAGGGAGAGGGAGAGAGAAAGGGGGCTGGGAAGAGAGAGAACCACACCTCTCCATTTTTCTCTCTCCCTCCCCAGAGGCTGAGGCTCTCCTACAGTTGCTGTTTATCTTTTCCATGACTGTTTTGTCCTTTGATTGCATATGCATGTAGCCATGAACAGTATATAGTTTTGTGTGTTTTTAAACCCTACAGAAATACGACCAAACAGATTTATCTTTTCACGAAAGATAAATAATGTTTTTGAGATTTATCAATATTGACGCATTTAGTCCATCCAATTGACTCCATCATACAAATAAACCATAAATTATTTATCTTTCTCTTCCTGCAGAGCAAGTTACTTCTGAGTTTTTACTATTAGAACCTTTGTTCTATTTGCCCCGCCTAACACGTTCACCTCCCAGTTACTTGCTCATTCAACAACATTCTCACGATGTTCACTCGATTTGCCCCCTCATTCCTGCAGGACGTTCCTCGACTGTCACTAGGATTGCCAGGTAAAATACAGGGAGCCCATTTAAATTTGAATTTTAGGTCAACAAAGAGTAAGTGTGGAGTAAATACTGTATGGGGCATGCTTATTCCTTTTTGTTTGTTTTTGTTTTTTGAGAGGGAGAGAGAGAATCTTAAGCAGCCTCCACACTCGGCACGGAGCCCAATGCAGGGCTTGATCTTACTACTCAGATCATGACTTGAGCTGAAATCAGGAGTCGGATGCTTAACTGACTGCGCCATCTAGGTGCCCCCCTGGGATGTACTTATTCCATTTTTTTTTAAAAGATTTTATTAATTTATTTGACACAGAGAGATCACAAGTAGGCAGAGAGGCAGGCAGAGAGAGAGAGAGGAGGAAGCAGGCTCCCTGCTGAGCAGAGAGCCTGATGCGGGACTCAATCCCGGGACCCCGAGATCATGACCTGAGCCGAAGGCAGCTGCTTAATCCACGGAGCCACCCAGGTGCCCCTATGTACTTATTCTTAAAGAAAGTTTATTGATTATCTTAAATTCAGGTTTAGGGGGTGTGTCTTACATTTTTATTTGCTAGATCCAGTAGCCCTAATTATCCTGTTGTCAGTGAGGTTCTCCCTATCCATCTTATTAAAGTTTTTCATCCCCTCCCAACACTTCCTATCTTGTTTATTTTTATCCATAACACTTATCACCCAATTTACATGCTATATATTTTCCTTACTTAGTTTGCTTATTTTGTGTCATCCTCCCCTAGAACACAAGCTCCTTGAGGGTGGAATTTTTGTTTCTTTTGCCCTCTGCTATCTCTGTAATATATATGTGGGACACAGTATGTGCTCAATAAATACTTGCTGGATGAATGGATAAATGAATGAAAACATGCAGAGATCATAGATGTCACCTTAGCACATGTCTGAGAACTTCTTCTGGATAAACACTCCAAAATGGAATTGCATTTTGCAAGGCGTGTATCTTACCCAGGGATTGCAAATTTGCTCTTCAAGGTGATTGAAACATCTTTCAGTCCCATCACTCATGTCTAAATGTCCCCATTTCCCCATATTTGCTTGCTTGCTTCTCTCTCTCTCTCTTTCTCTTTGAAAATACAACAATTTTAACTTTGTAGCAATAGTTAAAACCAGAGTGAAAACATAAAATTCCCAGTGGTGAATTACAGTTTGTGGATTCATAATTAATGGAAATTGTTAATCCAAAAGGTTTCAGATGTTCTTAAGTGCTTATTTAAAATATGGCTTAGGGGGCGCCTGGGTGGCTGAATGGGTTAAAGCCTCTGCTTTCTGCTCAGGTCATGATCCCAGGGTTCTAGGATCAAGCCCCTCATCGGGCTCTCTGCTCTGTGGGAAGCCTGCTTCCTCCTCTCTCTCTGCCTGCCTCTGCCTACTTGTGATCTTTGCCTGTCAAATAAGTAAATAAAATCTTAAAAAAAAAAAAAAAGATGGCTTAGATTTTATGGATGTGAAAACAATCCTAAACCGTGGTATCTCTTGTGTAAGAAGCAAACAGAAATTGCTACAAAACCATCACTACTGCAGAGACACTGAAAAGGCCGTTATACACATTTTGAAAGAAAGCCACCTTACTATTATTTTTCAACTAAAAATTTATTTTTAAAATAAATAAAATTTATTTTATTTTTCAACTAAAAAGGAGGAAGTCTTGGCCAATAACCAGGACTAAGCAAAGCTATGAATGCTTTTTCCTGCACATGGTTAAGATCCCTTCTATAAAAAGGAAGTTCTACAACTGAATGCAAAGAGTTGATGGAGAACAATAAGCTTTTTGTAATCCTAAATTCGTTTCATGTTAGGAAAACCACTGGGATGAGGGTCAAATAGAGAAGAATTCTTTAAGTCATCTTCACCGAAAGCCCTAGATAGCCAGGAATTTAAGAGACTGACTATGGGGCCAGAGGCACTCTCAGGTCCCCTAAGCAAGCAGATGCATTTTTTAACATCTCCTTATGCAGAAGCCTCAAATGCTCTGTGGTTTGGTAGCATCCCAGGGAATCTTTAGGGATTACGCTGGCAGAGTAGGTAAAGCAGGGTGAGAAGTGTTGCTCTTTCTGCTCACATATGTAGGGGCGTCCATGTCCTCAAAATGTGAAGGCACCAAGACAAGAGAAACTCTCTGGACAGTGAAACTGACAGCTTTCATTTTCTTCACTCTTCTTTCACGCAGCTCAGCTTTCCAAGATGAAAAGGCACCATTTAAATACTTCCCATTTTTTGTTTCCTTGATTTTTCCTGATGGTAAGTAATTTTAATTCTAGAAACAAACCCTTTCTATCATGGAAAGGAATGCAACATTTAAAAGGAATGCAAGATAAGCTCCATCCATAACCAGTTTTGGTGAGGATGGAGAGAAAATGGAACCATCATGCATTGGGGTGGGAATGTAAAATGGCGCCACTGCTGGGGAAGACCGTCTGAGGTAGCCTCAAAATGTTAAATATAGAATGACCATATGATCCACACCTAGGTGTAGATCCAAGAGAAATGAAAACAGACATCACAAGAAACCTTGTATGTGAGTTTTCATAGCACCATTAGTCACCATGGGTAAAAGTGGAAACAACCTAAATGTCCCTCAGCTGATGAATGGATGAACAAAGTGTGGTCCTTCAGTACCATGGAATATTAGTCAGCAGCCAAAGGAATTGAGGACTGGACAGCTGCATGCAAAGAAATGAAACTGGACCACTTTCTTACACCATTCACAAAATAACTCAAAATGGGTTAAAGACCTAATGTGAGATCTGAGATCATAAAACTCCTAAAAGAAAACACAGGCAGTTAACAGACACATGAAAAAGTGCTCCACATCACTTGGCATCAGGGAAATACAAATCAAAACCACAATGAGATACCACCTCACACCAGTCAGAATGACTAAAATTAACAAGTCAGGGAATGACAGATGCTGGTGAGGATGCAGAGAAAGGGGAACCCTCCTACACTGTTGGTGGGAATGCAAGCTGGTGCAGCCACTCTGTAAAACAGCATGGAGGTTCCTCAAAAGGTTGAAAATAGAGCTACCCTATGACCCAGCAATCACACTACTTGGTATTTACCCTAAAGATACAAATGTAGTGATCCGAAGGGGCACGTGCACCTGAATGTTTATAGTATCAATGTTCACAATAGCCAAACTATGGAAAGAGCCTAGATGTCCATGAACAGATGAATGGATAAAGAAGGTGTGGTATATGTATACTATGAAATACAATGCAGTCATCAAAAGAAATTAAATCTTGCCATTTGTGACAACATGGGTGGGACTAGAGGGTATTATGCTTAGCAAAATAAGTCAATCAGAGAAAGACAATTATCATGTGATCTTCCTGATATGAGGAAGTTTAGAGGCAACATGGGGGGCTTAGGGGGTAGGAAAGGAATAAATGAAACAAGATGGGATCGGGAGGGAGACAAACCATAAGAGACTCTTAATGTCACAAAACAAACTGAGGGGGTGCCGAGGGGAGGGGTGTAGGGAGAGGGTGGTGGGGTTATGGACATTGGGGAGGGTATGTGCTAAGGTGAGTGCTGTGAAGTGTGTAAACCTGGCGATTCACAGACCTGTACACCTGGGGCTAATAATAAATTATATGTTAATTAAAAATTTTAAAAATTTTTAAAAAAAGAAGAAAGAAAAGAAAACACAGTCATCTCTTGGACATCAAACTTAGCAACATATTTATAGATCTTTTCCCTCAGACAAGGAAAGCAAAAGCAAAAATAAAACACTGGGACTACACCAAAATAAAGTTCTTTCACAATGAAGGAAACTATCAACAAAACAAAAAGGCAACCTATTGAATGGGAGCAGTCATTTACAAATGATAGATCTGATAAGGGGTTAACATCCAAAATACATGAAGAACTTACACAACTCCACACCACAAAAACAATCTGACTATAAGGTGGGCAGAAGATCTGAATACACATTTTTTTTCAAACAGGATATACAGATGGCCAACAGGAAGCTATGCCCAACATCACCAATTTATCAGGGAAATGCAACTCAAAATCACAATAAGGTATCACCGCACACCCATCAGAATGGCTAGTATCAAAAAGATAAGAATCAAGTGTTGGCGAGGATGTGGAGAAAAAGGGACACTTGGCCACTGCTGTAAATTGGTGCAGCCACTACAGAAAACAGTTTCTTCAAAAAACTTAAAAACAAAAAGACAATACTATCCAGTAATCCCATTACTGACTATTTACTCAAGGAAAATGAACACATTAATTCAAAAAGATACATACCCCTATGTTTTTTGCAGCATTATTTACAGTAGCCAATCTATGGAAAAACTGAAGTGTCCATCCATAGATGAATGAATAAAGAAGACGCGATGTGTGTATGCAATGAAATATTACTCATGCACAAAAAAAGAATGAGATCTTGGCCTTTGCAATAACATGGATGGAACTAGAGGGTATTATGCTAAATGAAGTAAGTCAGACAGAGAAAGACAAATATTGTATGATTCCACTTGTATATGGGATCTAAAAAACAAGTGAACAAATAAGCAAACATACCACACACAAACTAAGCTGACTCTTACTTAAAGGTAGAGAACAAACTGGTGTTTGTCAGAGGGGAAGTGGGCGTGCCAGGGATGGGTAAAATAGATAAAGGGATTAAGGAGCACAAACTTTCAGTTATAAAATAAGTCACGTGATTGAAAAATAAACCATAGGGCATAGAGTCAATAATACTGTAATGACATTGTATGGTGAGAGATGGTGACTACGCTTGTCATGGTGAGTGCTGGGTCCTATATAAAATTTTTGAAACTATGTGCCTTTTCATGTGTCATACACTTGAAACTAATGTAATATTTTATGTTAATTATACTTCAATAAAAAAATAATAAAGTGAGGACAAAGGAATTAAGGACGATACATGATACACACGGATGAATCTTGAAGACATAATGCTAAATGAAAGAAGCTGGTTACAAAAGAAGACATATTTTATGGTTTCATTTATATCAAAAGTTCAAAATAGACAAATCTACCTAGAAAGGTAATAAATTAGTGGTTGCCTAGGGTTAAGGGGCTGGGGTGGGGGTGGTGAAAGTTAATGGCTACGTGGTTTCTTTTTGGGGATGACAAAAATGTTCTAAAATTGATGATGGTGATGGTTGCATTATTCTGTGAATATACTAAAAATCCTTGAATTATACACTCTCGTGGGTGAATCACAAAGCGTGTGAATCATTAGCATCCCGCTTTCATTAGGGCCACTCTACCCCAGCTCTGGTGAACATCTTTCGTCTTCTCTGCCATTGGTACTGGAGGATTCTATTATCCTAAACAAAAAGTCTGGAGATAATCTCAAGTACATAAGCCCCATTTATTCATCTAACAAACATTTACTGAAATCCTACAAGTCAGACAGTATTTTTAGTACCAAGGATATAGTTAGTGAACAAAACACACCCCCCCTCCCCAATTCTCTGTCTCTGTATCCATGCAGGTGAATTTGGACAACAAACTTAGTGGGAGCCCTAGAGTGTCATGTAGTGGACCCAAAAGCTAGCGCCATTATAGTATACAAAATAAATCACAGTGTTCTTGACAAGGGTGTTCACAGGACCAAGGGATTCAGAACATAAATGACTTGCTGTGTTCTGTTTCACGGGCTATATTTTGAGATAAATGTTTGCAAATTTAACAATGGCAATAATTAGGATGAACAATGAGGATGGGGAAGCCCTCAGGGCCAACTTCACTGGTTGAAGGGATGGCAAAGATTAGTCCCAAAAGGAATAGGTCCAGTGGAAGGAGCCTGGGAGGCAGCTCCCTGGAGAGCTATTCCGAACAAGGAGGGAAGGTGTGTTGAGTGCTGGTGCCTGAAACCAGGATCGCTATGTGGGGAGGGGACAGAGTTTACCCTCAGGAGGACTCAGAGCTGCTAATCCAGGGGAAGGTTTCCTTGTGAAGTGGTGGTCAGAAGTCCTGTCACCAGGAGTATCCCTGCAGGGCTGCGGGCCACCGGTGAACAAGATAGGGACCCCTATCCCTGGAGAGTGGTCGTTGGACTCCTGACGTCCCTCTGGATCTCAGAGTCTGGGAGCAAACCCCCACCAACCAAGAGCTCCAGCTGGCGGGTTGGCTCAAACATGGGGGTTCCCAGCACCAGTCATTCATATTCAGAGAACAAACACAACATTGGCAGATTCTTAAGCGCCACTGAAGCCTGGGCTTTAAGAAGTAAACATTATCTGGAATTGGGCTGGCTGCAAGTAAATTAGAAATGCAAATCTCTCCAAAATAGAAGCATGCCGGCACCCTCTACAACTGCCTCACCCGGCTTGACCCAACCATACATGAGCCCTGGAGTCCTTTACAAAGTTCTATCCTGTCCCTCTGCTCCTGTGGACTATTTCAGGAAGCCCCTCTCCCAGCTCAGCCATCTGAGCTGCCTACGCCAATCTGCCCGGTCACCGTGGTAGACTGTTCACTCTGGTTTTGCTTTCTGCCTCCTCTCTGGGGTAATGCCTCACTTCCTGCGGCTGCCTTCATCCAGCCCCTACACCTCACTGCTCCTTTGGATCTTGAGGCTCCCCCTAAGGATTTTGTGGATCATAGCACAATTCAAGGCCTTTATACCCTGGATGGAAGGTCCAACAAGTGTGTAGCTGGCACTCATTAGCCCCAGAATGGTGTCATTTATTATCTACTATGTGCCAGACATGTAATGATTTAAAGTTCATTTAGTTTCAATAATGACATCGCAGAGCAGATGTTATGCCCATTTTATAGACGAGGAACCTGAAGCTTGGAGGCTAAGTAACTTGCTCACTTCCCCCATGAGTAAAGAACTAGAATCCTATCCTCTATCTGCATCCCAGATGCACGTTTTTCTCTAGTTTGGAGTCAGAACTGTACTAAAACTATACCAGATTTTCAGTAACTATTTGTTGATTATTTATTTTTTGGCCATTTGCTTGTTTTTAGGGGATGAAGAAAAATATTTCACTCATTAAAAAAAGAAAGCAACAGGCCATGATCTTATGACTTTTACATAAACAGTGGCTGAGCACATTTCACATGAAAGCTTTCTTCTTGACAGATTTACTTTGAGGTTTTATACTTGGATAATTCTAAGTAGGAAAAAAATGGTCTCTGTGGGTTTACAGAAGTTTTGGCTCTCAAAACCTAGCTTATGAATGAAACTAAAACAGTTTCCAGGATAGTGGGGATGACGCGTCCTTCCTGACACAGACTCTCATCACCAGGAAGTGGCTTTCCTCTGATGACTAACAGGTCAGGTGATGGCCCATTGACACAGGTACAGGCACCAAATGTGGCAGGGAGAGCAGCCCTTAGCTGTGCCTCGCTCTAGATGTGTACACACGGGATGGGGTAGGGGATTAGGCCCAGACTGTTCGAAGAGTCTTCAGTTTTTATCTGATTCTTTTCTTTTGCTGTACATTAATACTCTTTACAGATTTCATTTAATAATAAATACACATTGCCCTTTTGTTTCCCCTAGGGAGAAAACAGACAGACACCAAACCCAGAAGCTAAAGGTCAAACTCCATGAAACAGCAGCTCTGTCTGAGTGGAACCCAAATGCACCATGGCAGGCTTCCCCATTCCGCCATTGGCAGTAGGGATGCAGATGGATGCTCTCTCCCCGTCACCAGAAGTGTGGAAGATGGGAGATCCCGGTCAGGGCCAGACAACACCACTCACTGGGAAGATGACTAAACTGTGTAATCCCTCAGTTTTAACATCAATAACATGGAAACTGTGGAGCCCTCACAGGGCCTCAGAGAAGATCCAATGAGGTCCACATATGGGAGTCCATAGTGAACCATAAAACATCGCAAAAAATGGTTACCATTACTTTAGTCAACAGACTCTTTCCAGTGTGTGTGTGTGGGGGTTCAACTGACATGCTCTTAAAAAGAAGATCTCTCATGTAAAATTGCCCACAACAAGCTCTCTTCCCCATCACTGGTTTTTCTCCTTTGTACTTATCACTTCCTAATATGACCCTTGTTTTCTTAGTCACCCATTATCTGTTTCCCCATATTAGGTGATTTCCCCAAAGACATTGTTTTCATTTGTTTTGTTCTCTGTTGAGTCCCCGAACCTTGTACCTACTAGGCTCAATACATTCTTATTGAATGAATGAAGGTCAAGTGATATTTTTAGTCTAAGTAAACCCCACACTAGCCCCTAGCTCTGACATCATGAATAAACTATCACAAGATCATAGTTATAGGAACTTGAGCTTTGAAAGAAGGATTTAAGTGGTTTATTCATCTATGCATAATTTTTCTGAGCATCTACTATGTACAAAGCTTTGGGCTAGGCAATTAAAGAACCATGCTGAGTGTGGGTCATAATCACGAATATTATAAAATATGGGACACCTGGGTGGCTCAGCCAGTTAAGTAGCTGCCTTCCCCTCTGATCATTATACTAAGGTCTTGGGATTGAGTCCCACATCAGGCTCCTTGCCCATCAGGGAGCCTGCTTCTCCCTCTGCTTGCCACTCCCCCTGCTTGTGTGTGCTCTCTCTAACTATCTCTCTCTCTCTCTCTTCAAATATATATATTATGAAATAAAGCAAAATGGGTTTTGTAAAAAAAAAAAAAATGATGTCAAATACATATTGAAACAACAAGTGTCCCCCTAATTCCCAAGGATCATTCTATTTGATGTCTTCATAGCCCATTTACAAACATCCTTGCTTATAGTGGCTTCTTTTTAGATTTAAGAGGTTTGTTTTAATTCCCAGAGTGACATCTGGTTGGATGCTGAGGGGAAGATACTATATTCTCTGGTCTCTTTCACACTCACTTTTAAAATATTTGCAATTACTGGAGCTCTGTGGGTTTAAAAGATAACCCTAGTGAGTGTGGTTGATGTGGAAAGCAATCCCTCAGCAGAAAAGGTTAAAAAGAAAGTCCCCATTCTCACATGATGACTTCTAAATGAGCCAGTTGTCTGTGTCTTTTGTTTATCCTGCAGTTGGGTATCATTTTACTCGGGAAGCTATTCATTCATCATTGTCCTAATGAGTTAATAAGTAACCAGATGCCTGTATTTTCCAATTATGTGCCCCACTTTATTTCTGGGCAGTGACAGAAAGAATGGTTCGAAAGGAAGGACCCCAGAGAGAAAGAGAACTTAGCAACAGCTCAGAACTTTTAGAAATACATTTGTGGTACACAGATTTCAAAGAATAACTCATTATCACTGGATTAAGGGTATAGAAAATGCTTCACAACAGCATATATAGACACAAAAAACACAAATAATTATTAGAAGTCACAATTAAGTGGAAGAATATCCATTTTGGAACCCAAGTAATTTTTTTAAAACTTTGGATTGAAACTATGCTGCTACTTAAACATCTGACCTGATGTATGAAACATAATAGGGACCGTGAAGAAGAGCAATGAAAACTCTAGAAATTTCCCACTCCCATAGTCCCACATCTGTCCCATCTCTCAGAAGAGGAAGAGGATCTGTAAAGCCATAGAGTTCACATCAACTGAAGAAAGCCTTCAAGAGATAAGCAATTACAAAATCGCATCAGATCTTTATGAAATCAGTTAGATGAAGAAAAAGACATCAGGCCTGTTAGCATTTCTCTAACACTAGGGCATTTTTATGGGGGAAGCAAAACTATTATGAATGAACTGACTGAATGCTCTCCTTTCCATCCAAATGTGTAGGTTTTGTTAGGACAATACTGCCATCCTGTCCTCAAAGCTATGGGTAGGTTCTTTTTTATCAAACACCTGCAATGTCTCCCTTGCACACCGCCTGTTCTCACACACTCTTGCCTGATTATATAGACAATATTAAACTCTTCCAACCAGGATGCAGACTTTCAAGGTGATTATAGGATTCCTTTCCAGAACGTAAGAACCTACAGTACAATATATCCTTTAGTTGCATCCCAATTCGAACACCTCCTCAGAACATGAATTTTAATAATTTAGGTGTGTATTGAAAAACCACCATACCTAAGTATTTCCTTGATATTAGCAGGAAGTCAGAAATTCAACACTGGCTTCTCCCATGGGAGTCTTCTGTTTTAGTGCCCTTCATTATTATTCCAAAGTTTTTTTTACACCCATTGTTTGTCTGGGTCTGGGAGCCAACTTTTATATTCAATGCATAGTGTTCTTTTTATCTTTTTAATCCCTCTGGAGCTTTTAGAATGGGACCAGGTATGTACAGATGCTCCCACAGCAGAGCAGTAAAGAACATTCGATAAATTCTTCCTCTGCGTCAGACACTGGGCCAAGCACTTTATCTACCTCAGTTCACTTAATCTTTGTAACATCTCCATTTTATAGATAAGGAATAAAGTCACAGAGCTTGTGAGAGCCAGAAGTGAAATTCAAACTCAGACAATGTGGCTCCAGTGCCCTTACTTTATTCCATATTGTTTCTCGTAGCAACCTCTGCCTCCTTATAGGTTACGAATTTAGGAATTTTATATGGTGATTGCTATGGACCGAATTGTGTCCCCCGCTGCCCCCATTCATATGTTGACATTCTAATCCTTAAGGTGCTGGTTTTAGGAGGTGGGTCCTTTGGAGGAGATTATATTTGGATGAGGTCATAAAGGGATGTCCATGATGGGATTAGTGTCCTTATAAGAGGAAACACCAGAGACCAGAGCTCTCTCTGCCATATGAGGACATAGTAAGACCGTGGCCAGCTACAAACCAGGAAAAGAGTCCTTACCTCGTACTAACAAAATCTACCAGCACCTTGATCTCCAACTTCCGGGACTCCAGAACTGTGAGAATAAATGTGTGTTGTTTAATCCACCTAGTCTGTGGCATTTTGTTATATAGTAGCCCCTCCTGCCTGAGACGGTGACGATTCATCTGTCTACCTCTGATATTAAGGTACCATGAAAGTAAGCAGGTAGACAATGGTCTTTAAGATCAATGTCAGTGCTTGTATTATAACAAATATTAAAGAATTGTACAAAGCCAGAAAATTTGCTTGAGACAATGGAGTCCAACCCTTTACTGAATAGAAGAAAGTAAATCCCGGAGAGCTTAAGTGACTTGCCCCAGGTCACACAGAGGTTAGTACGAGGAATAGACAGATGGTTGTCTATTTTGTGGGGTTAGAGAAGATTATTTTCTATCTATAAGGTAAATGGACTCTGCTTTGAAAATAAAAAGTTCTCATTCTTGTCCTACCCAGACTCAAAGTAGTAAGTGTAATTCCTGTTTCATTATTCTAATGACAAGATCCCACCACTTCTGACTAGAAAAAGCCAAAGTATGAGATGTAATTAGAATCATATGATGCCAGTTAAAAATTATTTAGAAACCAGCAAGTTCAGTGCTTTTTAATTTTTCTCCCTTTCTCTAGGACATAGTTAGTAGAAGTGAATCATTACAATGAGACCTGTGACAGAAATGTTGACTATTTCTGCCATGTCTGTCTATTTATGACTTCTTCAAACTACAGTAATTGTCGGCAATAAATAGACCGTCTTCAAACAGCAGGACTGATTTGTTATTCAGTATTATAACCAACTGTGAGTAGTTCATTCTTTGGTTAAATTATGCTCGTCAAAACCGAAAAAATGGGAGGAAATAAAACGCACTCCATCTATCATGATAACCTACAGTAATCGCGTATATTCTCGAGAGAAATAACAGAGAATAAACACCATGGACACAGAACAATGAGAATGGTGTATGACTGGAGCAGGAAGTCAACGTGAGTGAAGATTTCTGGGGACAATCTTATCAAAAATGTCCACCTGTTTGAATTTTAGAAGCATCCACACATGGTTCCTTGAAGGCGATAATTACCTGATCAGACCTTCCCTTTCACCTCAGGGGAGGAGAGATGTCCGTGTGAACACAGGTACATGGGCATAAATATGGTGGCTTCCCTCTTCAGGTATCTGCAAAGCCTGAGGCCAAGCTAAACTGTGAAGGAACACAGCGTACCCAACCACCGGCCAGGTGTTCCCGAGTGTGGACCTTTCTGCTTCCAAACTACCAGTATCACAGCCTCAGCTCTAGGTTCTGCAGGTTGGCCAGGGCCTTATTCTGATGAAAGAGAAGAGGTTCCTGCGCTTGCTTACACACTCATGCACACACACACACACAAATACACACACACATGCAAATCCAAACCAGGAGTGTTACACCACACCATGTTCCACGCACCGGGCTTTTGTGTGGGGTAGATGTCAATGTGCAACCTGTTTAGACTATAAGAATATACTTTTTATTTTTAGAGAAATTTTTTAAAAAAAATTTGTGAGAATGAGCAAGAGAGAGAGTGCGTACACATGAGAGTGGGGCGGGGGTGGGGGAGGAACAGAAGGAGAGGGACAAGCAGACTCCACGCTAATCTTATGACCTGAAGTGAGTTGAAACAGAGAGTCGGACGCTTAGCTGACAGAGCCATCCAGGCACCCCAAGATTGCACTTTTTTAAAGAAGCAGTTACAGCCCATGTGTGCTTCACACTGAATTCAGGTCTGCTAAAAATGGGACTTTATCCACATGAGCTGTAGTAAAGCTAGACCTTATTTATCGTATACATAAGCAGCTGATTCTGAATCTATTTCATCTTCCCGGTGCTAATCAGTCCTGAAGGATTACTAAAGAATGCCCTGATTACAAAGAAATGTTATTGACTCCCTACTGCGCACCAGCGCCGACCAATGGGGAGGTGAATAGCACTGCTCTCCTGCTTTCAAGGATGGCTCAGTGCTGAAGAGGAGAGGACGGAATGCGCAAGTCACAGAGGGATGTGCTGATAGAAGTGGGCACCTGCCTGAACAGAGCGTCACCTGGGAGGCCTAACCATGGGGAGAGGGTGAGTCTGGGGCTGAGTCTGGGGCTGAGCAGGGAGGACTTCACGGCGGAGGCTGCTATTTAGCTGGGCTGTGAGAGTTAAGAAGACATGTTTTTAAGATCTTGATTCTGTGGTGATCCCTGCTTTGTATTATTTGCAAGTCTCACAAACGCTTTCTGTTTCGGCCCATTAGAAAATGACCGAAGACCACCTGGGCTCCTGGGCCCGGCTTCCGCTAGCTTCTCTCCCAGGCAGCTGTCCAAGCAACCCTTTAAAATGATAAGCCAGGATCCCATTGTGTCACAGTTCATATCCCTCCAAGACCTTCCAACGAACCCAGCCTAAGTATGACTAACAGCGTTTGGAATGCCTTCTCCCTGCTTGGATGTGTCTCCTCCTGTCTTCCTCTCTCTCCCTCCCCTCATTCCAGCCACCAGACTGGCCATGCTCACACCTCCAGGCCATTGTCCTCCATTCTGTCTGCCTGGAACTGTTTTCCCCAAACGTAGTCTCTTGGTTAAGACCGGACTTGTCTCACAGAGATGCTTCGTGATGACCCAGTCTAATTAACACCCCTGCCCCAGCCTCTACTCTCTATCCTCCTCCACTGCCTTCTTTTTCTTCCTGGCGTTGCTCAGCAACTGGGACAGTCCTGACTTATCTTCCGTCCACCCTGGGCCCTCACCAAATGGAACTTCATGAGAGTGGCAAGGACCAGTTCTGTTCTTTGCCTTCTCCCCTGTGTTTGAGGAGCATCTGGAACGTAGTGGGTTGTCAGTAGCCATTTGCCGAAAGAATGACCTAGTAGAGAAGGCAGCTGGAGTGTTTCTTCATTGAACATAGGCCACCTGGTGACACAACTGGCGAGGCTCTGCGGCCGCTTGGAGAGATTGCTGGGCCGGCTTGCAGCTGACCTCATCCCTGGTCCGGATTGAGAGTCAGTCACTACACCAATAGATTTGACCACAGGGCTGAGAGAGAAAGTAGTACAGACATTGCCCGAAGAATTTCTTCGAATGGCAATTATTACAGGCAGTCAGAAGCAGTTGCATGTTTATTTTTGTGTAAAAATTCAATCTCACTGATGGGATCACTTTCCGCTCCTGTTTATTCAGACCGTTTTCCTGGGAAAGTTAATTTGAACCAGAGGAAGGGTATCAATGCTTTTCAGTTTTTGGCTTCTCTCTCTTTATTAAAACACACTTTCAGTATAACACAATGAAGTGGTCCACTGTCGTGAAATGTTACCTATCTATCTATCCATTTATTTATTTATATAAAGGGTCTCTTTACTTCATGCTACAAAGATTAAAAAACCATAGTGAAGGAATATATTCAATTTTGGAATTGCAAAATCACTGGTGATTATATGAAGACATAGGACAGAGGAGAAAGTGAGGTTGTATATCGGGAAACATTTCTCAACCTGCCCGGGCAGATCCTGAGCACAGATCTCCAGGGAACCAGTGAAAACCTCATTCTTGAGGTCATGTGCCTCCAGACTGCTCCAGATACTTGAGCTTTTACTGGAGGGAATAATGCTGTCTGGGCCCCTGAAGGCACAGGGATGGGGAGAGGTAAGTACAATCTAACAGGCTGTTACTTTTTGTAGTGGGTATTGATTAATGCTAAGACTATACCCAAAGCAAGTCCAGTCCATGGGGGGAAAAAAAAAGGCAACACAAAGTCAGTGTCAATAAGCAGCTACTTACTGGGTCTCCCACCTTTCAGAGAAGGTAGTAACATGGTCAATGATCCCAAGTCTAGAGTTGCACATAAATTTCGGAGATTTCTATTTAGACATAAGCCCAGCATCATTGTTCTCCCCGCAGCACAGAAAACCATCCAGTCAAAATGACCAATTCTACAAGAATGGAAACATCTCCCAGAAACTGGTGGTCTTAGAGCACTCAGGCTCCTATAACAGAATACCACGGACTGGGTGTCTTACGAACAACAGAAATTTATTGTTCACAGTTCTGGAGGCTGGAAGTCCAAGATCAGGGTGCTGGCATGAATGGGTTCTGGAAAGACCCCTCTTCCGGGCTGAAGACAGCTAACTTTGTGCTGTATCCTCAAATGGCAGAAAGGGCAAGGGGACTTTCTGGGGTTCCTTTTATGAGGACACTAATCCCACGCGCAAGCTCCCCGCCCCCTTTCATGACCTAACACCTCCCAAAGGCCCAGCGTTTGGAGACCACCACTCTGGAGACTAGGTTTCAATGTATGAATTCCGGGGCAGGTGGCAGGAGGACGCAAATGCTCAGACCATAACACTAGCCTTACCCTAAATTCACATCTGCTTGTGAATTTCTGCCTGAATTTTCACAGCATAGTGAATCGTATACCGGTATCTGATTTTTCTCATTCCACTCAAAAAATGAAAATTTTGAATGTCAGTGGGGCTCGGTTGGGTTTTCCTTTTTACCTGGACACAAGTATCACAAGGAACAGCAAAATAATTTAAAAACAGCCAAGAAATATCCTGGAAAAGTTATTTCCATTCGGCTGTCTTCTTTTATAAGTGAAGCTAACATGATCATGACGCAGAGACTATAAATTCTATACATGTGGACAGACTGTCAGTACAAAAAAGAAGGCTGTAATCTCATAACAACATATGGAAACTGAACACAATTTGATCTTTAAATTTTAAAATAGTTGGCAGTGCTCGAAATTCCAGAAACTTAAGTTCTTTGGGAACATGTAAGTTAAGCCGGGGATCCTAGGAAATGAAATTCATTTTTTCCCCTAGTATCATTTTTAGAGCCCATTTTAAGAATTCGACTGAATTTATATTCAAGATTTAAAATTATAGCTCAATGATCTATTTTAAAAAGTAGAAGTTCAGCTGGGAGAAAAAGGATGGTTATACTTAATGTATCTTTAGTTGCTTTTACAAGTGAGTTTTTCTCTTCTACTTAAAAAAACAAAAAACAAAAAACAAAACCCTGAACTGTGGATTCAAATCAATGAAAAACTGAACTCTTTGCACAAGTATTTGAATTGGCATTTATATCTTGGGCTGAGGCAAATGATCTAAATGTACAGTTTTGGTTTTTTTTTTTTTTAACTTGTGGAATTAAAAAATAAAGACTTTCTAGAAGACAAACAGCAGGATTTTTTTTTTTAAAGATTTTATTTATTTATTTGACAGAGAGAGATCACAAGGAGGCAGAGAGACAGGCAGAGAAAGGGAGGGAAGCAGAGTCCTTGCTGAGCAGAGAGCCCGATGTGGGGCTCGATCCCAGGACCCTGAGATCATGACCTGAGCCGAAGGCAGAGGCCCAACCCACTGAGCCACCCAGGCGCCCCAGGATTTTTTTTTTTTTAAGTGGCTCCAATTCATTTCTTTTTACATTCAGTGATAAATAGGGATTATATGTTCTCCTGAATAGCCTGCTTCATGATTTCCCCAGTGGCAAGGCTGGCTAAGTGTCGCTGCTCAGGGGTCCCACGGGGAAGACGCCTTATCCCTATTCATCTACCCAGGCCTGAAGGACCCACTGGACACTCAGGCAGTACCAGGGGATACGAGTCATGGGGGACTCTTGCCCCTTTCCCTTTTCCTCTTCCTCCCGCCTTCTCAGAGACGTGCAACAGAATAACGAGAAGCAGGAGGCCTGCTTCAAATAATGGTACGTGGAATTTTTAATTTAGCCTCCAGTTTGTTCCAAACATGATTGAGCATTTGGGGGCATGTTAGAAATTGGTCCGAAAGTAACTGGACATGCTCGGGATTCTTTTTTTCCTGTGCCAAGCCATCCTGCTATTCTCACATTTTCTTTCCTTATTATTTGTAGATGTGTTTGGCTGCCCAGCAAGCTACAAATTATTGGTGAGAAGGCAGCCTGCAGCAATTTTTTATTTTTAAATTAGGTTACCGCTTGACGTACAAAATGTAAATTTTCTGTAATCATACGGGGACAGTGGCAGCCCATGCTTTACAATTTGTCCACTCCGTTCTCTCTCAGACGGACAATCAGCAGATGGTCTGACAGACTTCCTCATGCATTCTCTATAACAGGCTCTTGCCAAAGACTATCCTCAGCTCCAGGGATGGGCATCCTTCCGGGAGGCCCTTGGGGGAAGCTGGGGCTGGGCCTGGAGGCCCCTTGGCATCAAGCCCGACTGTGTCTATGGTCACCTATTCATGGGATTGATGACCCTTCAAGGTTTTCAGTGGCCCCGTCCGGTGGGGAAAAGTGTTGGCCACTTCCAGAATGAAGATCAATTTATGAACATGAGAACTGCAGTCTTTGGAAGGAGTAATATAATTGGCCCACAGCCTGATCCTTCCAACTGACCAGGAGAGGGGAAAGGAGCAGAGCTCCCCAGTGTGGGGGGATATGGGCACGAAGGCAGCCATTCCCAAGTGGGAACCTACGCATGTGTTTTATAATCTTCTGTATTTAAATTCTCTGTAGGCAAAAATGGTGGGAAGGTCTAAGAAAGAGGCAGGATCTGGGGTCAGCCTCCTCGGATGTGAGTCTTGGTCCCATGCTGTTTATTGGCTCTATGATAAGGCAAATTAAGTTACATGTTCTGTGCCTCGGTTTGTCCATCTTTTAAATGGAGACAACAATGGCCTCATAAGGTTGTCGAGAGGATTAAATGAGATCTTCCATAAGAAGCACAAAGACCAGAGCCCAGTACATAAGTACGCAATACACAAACACATTAGCTGGGATGACTGTAAATGTTACATGTCCATGACAGCATATACAGTGAGAATTCATCTTTTTTTTTCAAGAAAATTCCTTGGAATTTCTGGGAAGAAGAGTTTCATAGAATAATACAGCATCTCAAACTTAGCAAGGAGAGAGAGGACTTCACTAGTACACAGAATTATGTGTTTGTGGAGTGTTTCCAGCGAAAATTCCAGGAGGCTAAGTCAGGTGTTCAAGGGCCTACCTCCGTTACTCATCATAGGCTCCTTCAATCAAAGACAGTCTGCTGCATTCGGTGGCTTGTGAAGCTCTGGTTGAGAACTGCAATAAAGAGGTGATGAGTGACAAGAGAGTAGGCTCCTGCCACTATCTGACTGCTTGGTTAAGTGTCTGATAATGCTGGTCTACACTAGATAAGCCACAGGGTTTTCTGGTCCTGTGTGAGCCTTCCAAGGAATGAGAAAGGAAGCCAGTTGGTGCCTATGGAGGCCGGTGAAATGCCCTGTGGATTGTTTTTCAATGAGGGACGGTATACTCCTATGGTGTACAAGATGATTCTCTCTAATCTACTAGAAAATCCAGTCACAGGCAAAGAGAGTCACTACCAGACATTTCCAAAAGGGCTGGGGGGAAAGACAGAGATAAGGGGATTCCAGCTTTAGGGGATAATGTTGTTTGAGCAAAAGAACACTTAAATAGAAACATCGCAGTGCAGAGTTAATAATAAGGTAAATGGGCCCTTTAACTGCCTCAGAATCACAGAGCAGATGTTCTTCACCTAGATAACATGCTTCCGGGGAAACTTTCTCACATTTTAACCTAACACCCCAGGTGTGATGGAGCCCGTAGAGGTCAGCGGGGAGAAGGGAATCGAGATACTCCAGTTCATTGATTTGTTGGCAGGAAAGCGGCTAACTCTGGACAGACAGGCAAGTTGCTCAGGCTGCAGAGCTAAGTCACAGCGAAGGCAGGAGTGGAATCCAGAGCCCTTGGTCTCTCCCTCTGGGCCTTCTGCGCAACCCCTTGTCTGCATATGAGCCTTCAGGACCAGGATAGCTCCAGCCAAGGGTGAGCCTCAGCCCAGGACTGACCAAATCCATTCTTCCTCCCCACCTTCATTCACTGTTGCACCCTTAGGATCCTTTACAGTGGCTCTGGTTACTCATTCATTCTTCTTTGTTCCTCACATCTCAGAGCTCAGATGTCAGCACATCATTCCCTGGGAGTGTTGGTAGGAGGCTCATCTCCATTCCCCCTCCATCCCCACATATCTCACACCTGATATGACTATCTGCACTTGAGGGAGGAAACAAAAAAAAGCACCTATACAGAAACAAAAAGATCCAGAATTAAGAAACAATAAGGCAACCCCTTGTGCACTGTTGGTAGGAATGGACTTGGTGCAGCCACTATGGTACAGAGAATCTTCAAAAACTTAAAAATAGAACTACCCTATGAGCCAGCAATTCCACTTCTAGATATTTATTCCAAGAAAAGGAAAACAGCAGCTGGGAAAGATATCTGCACCCCCATGTTCCCCAAAGCATTATTTTATAATCATCAAGATACAGAAGTAACCCAAATATACATTGATGCATGAACAGATAAAGAAAACATCACACACACACACACACACACACACACACACACGGGAATATTATTCAGCCATAAAAAGGAAGGAAATCTTGCCATTTGCAACTACGTGATGGACCTTGAGGGCATTATGTTAAGTGAAATAAGTCAGACACAGAAAGACAAATGCTGTATGATCTCACACATATGTGGCATCTAAAGTAAAATAAATAAATAAATAGCTCAGCTCACAGGTCCGGTGGCTGTCTGTAGCGGTGTGTGTGTGTGTGTGTGTGTGTGTGTGTATGTGTGAAATGAGTGGAAGTGGTCACATGGCCACACATCCAGTTACAAGGTAAGTCAGTCCTGGGGATGGCAGGTACAGCATGGTGATCCCAGTCAATAATACTGTATTGTACATTTGAAAGTTGCTGCCAGCACAGGTCTCAAAAGTTCTCATCTCAACCAAAAAAATTTTGTAATTATATGTGGTGAGAACGTTGACTAGGCTTCTTTTGGTGATTATTTTGCAATGATTGGAATCATTATATCATACACCTGAAATGAGCATTATATATATGTCATTTATATTTTAGTTTATGAAAAAAAAATTTTTAATTAGACCTCAATTTAAAAAGATGAGGCCTCTTTTCCCATAGAATTATAGAGAAGTGGTTCCTAAGTCAAACTATATTGCTCCTTGGAAAATGTTTTTGCTGGGTTTTCCCCCATGAACTCTAAGTTTTGTAAAAGCAGCAACCTGGTCCCTCTCCTGTTGCCCACGGTTCCCTTCCTGGGCACACAGAAGGTGCTCAACAAAGGCTTGATTAATGAAAGCTGAATGAATGCATTCATTATAACTAATAAGAATCAGTCCCGTCCTCCTAATACCTTCTCTTCCTTAAGCTAAACAGCTCCATTTTTTTCTGTTTCTCATGGTTTCCAGAATCCTCATCATGTGAAAGCCCCTTCCGGGCAAACTACAGGCTCTTCAAGCTCTGCTTGAAGATGTGCTCCAGAAGGAGCAGGCTGGCTCAATCCATTCCTCCCGTGAGCTGGTCCCTGTGTTTCTATGAACGAGGCCAAAGACCGCGTTGGCTCCCATAACCGCGGGGCACCACTTTCAGTTCATCTGAACATAGTCTCATCGAAGCCCACCATGTATTTTTAGAAAGAACTTACCTAAAGAACTTACAGTCTATCTGAAGAAGTTAAGAATAACAATAACATGATAGTGGAATATATGTTGCCATATGTACGTATGTGAATGCAGGAAAAGGAATTGATTTTATTCACTGTAATTACAAAACTATTTTGACTACATTTAGAAGAGTGAAGGGCTTCTAAATTATATATGTGCTAGAAGTCATACTTGAAACATAGCTGGGAGGCACTAAGTTAGAGTATAGGAACCAGATGTTCCCCTATTTGTTTAACTCAGATTTATCCACATTTAAATTTTTCCCTTTTCCAATGTAAGGAGAATATTGGTTGTTTTGGTGGTATTTTCACTGATCATGGCCAGTATATGTTGCCTGTCTCCTGTATCTCTCTCCCTGGTCACTCTTGGGGCACAGACAGAGAGGACCTGGTGTCCCCAAGGACCTGGGCAACAGGTGAGGTGGCCAGAGAGGGGAAAGCAGGTGGTGGAACAGATGGAGGGGAGAAGCTCATTTCTGTGAGCTATCAGGCAACCCCAATTCTGTGAGCTATCAGGCAACCCCAACCTTGGGCGTAACTGAGCAAAATATAGAAACATCACCAGTGTAACTGTGTGGGGAAAATGTAGCATCCTTGACAGCTCGATAACTATTATGCAGAAAATAACAACAGCCAGAATCATCCAAGGTTGTAAAGAAACATTAAAACCGTTATGAATGAAGATCTAAAAAGAAGTGATCAAAAAAAAACCACTACAGGATTTGGCAAGCACCTGGATGTGAGGTTAATTAAATTTTCACACTTTGGAAAAAATATATGAGTTCTATGCCTAAAATCCACTGATAATGACAGCATTGAGGGTGGTGAGAAATATTGAAGGGGGCCTAAGGAAGGCTGGAAAGAGCTTAGTTTTAGGGACCCATTTATTTTATTATATCTAAATCACAGACTGCTAGAATAAGGAACAGATTCTAGCAAGGTTAG
The DNA here is from genome assembly GCF_011764305.1 of Mustela putorius furo. Classification (NCBI taxonomy): domain Eukaryota; kingdom Metazoa; phylum Chordata; class Mammalia; order Carnivora; family Mustelidae; genus Mustela; species Mustela putorius. The sequence goes on from NW_025422060.1 coordinate 9,152,889, forward strand.
CAATCTTGTTTCTAATCATGCTAGCAGGCTGCACAGAGGTAACCATTCATTTCAACATCTGGACATCAGAATTTGGAGAAAAGTCTGAATTCTTTCCCTCAACAAAGATCTAGGTATCTAGGATTTTCATTTAATTCCTGGATACATTCTGTAGGTGGAAAACAGGGTTCTTAAAGTGTCCTTGCCATCCACTTAATTTTTTTTTTCTTTTAAATTGGAGAAGTTGACTGTTCTTTGATGTTCATTGACCAAAGGGCAAAGGGAAGCCAATTTTGCAGGCAACCCCACTTGATCTGTGTTGGCAAATACTGAAGCTTCCTCAGAGTATATGCTCTTTCACTACACACTTGCCGAAGTAAAATGCTCATCCTTTGCCCTCAGTGACTTGCAGAACAGTTTTTCGTCGCATTAGTTTAGACTGTTAAATAGTAGTGGTATTTTCTTCCAGATAAACTGGACATGGACCACGGGCCACTTACCTCATAAAAATAATTCGTTAGCAGGTTATGAGGAAGATCATGTAAACTCAAGACTAGAACAGCAGTCCTCATTTCGGAAATGACACCAAATAATTGATGATATTCAAGAAAATCTCAGGACGATCCACATGCAGTGCATTAAGTAGAATAATTTCATATAAAGTGTGCCGTATTTTCTAGAGAGTTGGTACAAGCCAATTTTTCATCTCTGGTATTTATTTCTCTGTGGTAAAGCCAAGCAAAGCCCAGTCAGAAGACAAGAGCCACGGGGAGCCCTTTCCTGAGTGCACCCTACTGCCAGCAGCTGTGTTGCGATGGATCTTCCCACAGATCTCCCTGTGGTTGATTCTCACACCAATCAGGGCCACTCAGCTACTACTGTACTCCTTCTCACAGCCAGAAACTGAGGTTCAGGAAGGTCCACAGAGTCCCTATAGAGATGTCTCTTTTCGGTGGAAAAAACATGACTCGAACCCAAGTCTGTCTGCCTCTGGGATCCATGTGGTTCCCATTGTAACAGAATGTTCTGACAAAGATGTCCCTTTTTCTTCACCCCCATGACCCGTCACGGAAGATCTGTGTAAGTAAGGGAAAAATGTGTTTGCACAAGAAGTAGTTCTTCACATTCTCCTTTGTTCAAGATGCTGAGTTAGATGTTGTGAACAAAATATAAGGAAATGGATATTGTTCCTATCCCAAAGGGGCGGTACATGGAGAACCATGAGCTGGGCTGCACACCCAGGAAAGAGTCACAGAGGGAATCAGCATAGGAACTTAGTGGAAAATCAAGACCTTCTGGACGGCATATATCTGGCAGGATGTAGTCATTGTTTGAAATCACCAAGGGGTGGTGACATGGCAAGAATGACCCGGAGCTAGAGTCTGAGGACCCAATGGGGCTCCTTGGCCCGGGCTCTGACTCCCTTTGTGGACTTAGATGGCTTTTCATTGTAAATGCTGAGAGGAGTCAAGGATATGTGGGTTGCTTTGAGTCCCAAAGATCTAAGCATCTATGTTCTACTTTGATTAAGAAAAATCTTTCTCCCTTTGTAATGCTTTCATCACTTATGCAGCACACTTGTGTGTTAACTAAGCTTTTCCCCATAAATGAATTGTTTTGACATTTCTTTGTGCTGCATCTGATCCATTTAATAAACACTGTGGAGGTCTCTGTCACCAAGGACCAGACAGGCACCGACAGCATTTTTGGATGGGCTAGCCGCAGGAACCTTGGTTCTCAGCCAGATGGGAAGACTCCTGACAGCAAAAGGGAGGTAGAAAAAGTCCTCTAGGGGTGACGTTTTTGCAAACCTTTTGGCGAGTAAGCCTCTTTACTCTCTGGGAAGCATCAAACTTGCCATCCCCAGAAGCGATGTGTCTTTGGAGAGGAAAGAATAACACTCATTTTGATAATAGCAAATCTCAGGTGGGTTGTAAAGGAGCTCCTCCTGTGATTACAGAGGTGCTTCCAGCAAGATCTGAGATAATTGACCCCATGGAGAATGCACGTAGGGAAGCCGAAAGGGGAGGGCTAAAATCATAGTTAGCAGACACACTGAAAAACAGCTTTAGGTTCACTTTGTGAACAATGAAAGCCAACACTACAACCCCTCCCCTGCAACCCAGCGCCAAGCTTTTTAATGTCCTACTTATATTTAGGGTGCTGTTCCTTTACTTGTGGTCATGGACAAGGAGGGGTGTCTTTCAGGTTCAGACCTGTGTGGATTCGAATAGCACATTATCAGTCTCTTTTACGCTACGCTGCTTTTTGGTTAACTGTGGTAGTGACGTTCATTATCTTCTGTGAGCCATACTCCAAGGCCCTTTGGGCACTGGTGCTCATAAATTAATATTTATGATGAAGATTAATAAAACTGAAATAAAAAAGGGACTTAAAATTAAAATTTAAAAAGCTTTTCAATCTGTAAATCCATTTCCAGCAAAAGGGATGGAAGAGCAGTTAGTATCATGCGTGTTCTGAAACATTTATCAGTAGGCAAATCTCTTAATTGTAACCATTATATTATGTTATGAATGATCCACTAATCTCTCAATTTCATTCTCCACTGTTCCTCATTTAAGCATATTCTTTTTTCCCTTGTATGCCTACTTCATCATTAAAGAAGGAAAAAAGCCTCTCATGAAATAATTTACTTTTCCTCATATTCTTGCGTACTCACATGCTTTTCTGTTTATGCTTTTGTTAAATGTGAAAGAAACCAAACAAAAAGTTTGAAAAAAAGACTTGAAGGAAATTCCACTCTATTTACCCACTCCTCCCTAAACTACCCACTTCAGATAGCCTTAAAATTAGTTTTTTTAAAGATTTTCGGAGTGGCACTGAATATCTCTCATTAATAAGTACCCTCATATGTGAAAGTTGTTTTTTTTTTTTACTTGTGTTCAGAAATCTTACCTGTGGTGGTTTTAATGTACTGCTTTTTTGCTATGTTCTTGGGAATAAATCATAAATAAATAAATCACGATAACATATTCAGACAGCACAAATTCAGGTTAAGTCTCACCAAAGCTTTGTAGCAGCCACAGAGGAGTTAACAGTGATTCTCAGCAAGGGGTGTGTGGCAGGGGAGACTTTGCCCTTCCCCATCCCCCACCCCAGGGGACATTTGGCAACATCTGGAGACATTTTTAATCTCTACAACTTGAGAAGGGCTCCTGGCATCTGGTGGGTAGGAGCCAGAGGTGCTAGTCAACATCCTCCAGGGCTCGGACAGCCCACACGACAAAGAATGATGGGGAATGACAGGCCAATATCGCCTGGGGTTGAGAAAGCCCTGGTTAGAAGGAAGTGGGAGCCACGTGAGAAGGCAAGGCCCCCGAGACAGCTGTGGGGAATTCGACCCCAGTATCCACTGCGTGGTTCCAATTGTTCAGAGTCTCATGGGATTAATCAATGTGGAGTGAGATTAGGGAGAGCAACGCAACTGCCCTGGAGATCGTATGAGGTTTTGAAAATTATTAACCACATGATTTTAGTTATATTTGGGGTTTATTTCCCATTTTATCATGAGATTACCAACCCATTTGCCTTTATTTTCCATCAGGTAAAAAGCTGTAATTCATTATTTGGGAATTCTAATTTTTCAGGAAACATTTTGGCTTGGCCGGCTTCACTGTCAGCCTCTTGATAGGCTTCCCCGGCGTAAGGAGTGTGATTTATTTGTCATATAAACTTCAGGCTGGTTAGTCCCTGGCTCTGACTTTAGAAACTGTCACATTCTGGGGGCAGCTGTACTTTCCCAACGTTAATGTGAGAGCTTGAATGTTTTTTTACCCCCCTCCAGAAAAATGCCTGTGTGTCAAATGTCAACAAGATAAAAGTATTCCTAATTTCATAGCAGGCATGACTAAATATAGAATGGAACAAACTCCAATGACTTTGTGGAGCCAAAAACAATAAGATAAATCCATAGGGCTGCAAAGTGACTGTCTTCCTGACAACTTCCAAATGTGCCACATGGCTTTTCAACAGGATGGCCACAAGGGAAGTTGATACAGAGCCTATGTTAAATAAGGCTTCCTACCCTGGCAGCAAAGCAGCAAAAAGTTTTCCCATCTCATCACCTTGGTTGGAAATGAAGGTCTAATATCCTGACAGCGAGCAGAAGTACTCTGTAAACAGTAGAGGGATGCACACTTGTAAGAGTCATCAATGTGTTAATTTCCAGTTTGTTAAAAAGCAAACGGTGCAGCCCTTTGACAGAAATAAATATGGGAAAACAACCTGTACTTGCTTAAGTTCTGTCCGCCATAAGCCATTTGGCCCTATGAGTTAGAAAAAGAGATGTTACTACCACCCCCATTTGCTCCGTGAAACTGAAGGAGTTTGTGCAATATCCTTCCTTCCCTGGAGGGTCTGACACTGTTTCACTCAGAGCAGTGTCAACTGAGGCCAAGTTCATGGGTTGACTCCACCCATGGGCAGCCTGCTTCTTCAAGTCCTGTCACCAAAGCCCGCCCACCTAGCCTTCCCTAGATGTCCATTTAAGAATATGCAAACTGCTGTAATTGGAAGGCACAGGAATGTGGGATCATTCCTACTGGTCCACTTCCAAGAAAGGCCATCCTACAGTGTAACATTGATTTCATAGTTGAAAGATAGGAGTCTTTAAATTGAATACGGTGCCATATATGTCACCATTTCTTGCTCCATTAAAAAAAAAAAAATGTGTCCTTGTGTTAAAATTAGATTTCTGTGAAATGTCCATTTATTGGCCTGGGAACATTTCTCCTTCTCAATCCGGATGCTGTGAGTCTGGAAGAGGAAAGACTCCATCTCTGCTTCTTTGTACCACAGTAACTGTCTTATTTGGTGGATTCTGAGGGATTGAGAGATGGAGGGTGATAGGAGCAGTGATGGGAAAAGGGTGCTGACAGGACAAGGGTCTGATTGCTGCTGTGGGAGAACAATGTCCTGATGGGGCCTAACCATTTTGCTTCTCCAAGAGCCTGACCTTGTTACCTTATCTGTAGACTCATGGAAGGTGACCACTGTGGGCCAGAATGTGTAAGTATGTCAATGATTGCAGAGCCAGTCAGTGGCCAAGTTGCAATCAGCCTTCTACCGTACACTGCCCCTGATTACAAAGCAAGGGAGCAGGATGGACCCACAGGAAGGATGGAGAAGACCAAAGACTTGAAATTCCAGTGTTTAAGAGCCATGGGACTCAAGAGTGCTCAATTTTGGTGAATATGAAGTGTGGATGGAAAAGAAAACATATAGCTTTCCTTTCAAAAAAAAAAAAAAAAGGCATACTAAAGAATACAAGGGCTCAAACAACAAATAAAAAAACCAAAAAACCAAAATCCCAGAACAAAATTAAACTAAAGGTTGAGGGGAGGCTTTCAGGTGGTAGACCTCTGACATTTTACCCAGTTTACCCAGAAGAGCTTTTCTGCTATCTAGAAGCTCAAGCTGGTAGAATTAAAGCAAGGATGTGTGCTTGTCCTTTGGGGAAGGCTGCCACAAGCTCAGAACTGTCCTGGAATAGAATGAGCCCTCTCCTACTATACTGATAGAATCAATGTTTCTCTAGCATGGAACCTCCCAGTTTCTGGGAGGTTCTCACAGGAAGGGAGCCAAGTGGCAGACAAAGGGTGAGGCCAGGAAAGGTCTGAGATGTTCCAGAAGCTTGACTCAAGCTGGATGGGGAGGGGGGTCCCTGGAGATGCCAGACCCTGTCCCAGGCCCATTGGAACCCCTGCCCTCAAAATGGAGACCTGAGAGGTCACAGGAAGGGGTAGAGAGGGGCCCAGCATGTCTAGCACACACCCTTAGATCTTCATTCAGGTGAGCTGCTTCTGGAGCCTGCAGAGCTGAAGGCAGGGGTCTGGGATCTCCAGGTCAGCAGTGTAACCTCCGTTCTGGGTCATATTAAATTTTCATCACTGTATCTCTGTGAGAGAGGAAGCCTGTCCTTTCTGATAGGGGTGACCCTCTCTGAAAACTGTTCTGTGACAGGGTAAATGATTCAGAAAGTTTCTGATTCAGCCTCAAATGAAACTGGGAAAGGCTCATTAAAGGCACTAATGGGTTGTCTCTTTCATTCCCAGGGCTGTCTTGACTTCTCCAGCACTGTGGCTGCAGCGTGAGGACTCTGAGCTCCTCGTGGGAGAGCAGACTTACTCAGGTGGAACTCTGTGAACAAAGGCAGCATTCTAGTCTGAAAGGCAAGTCCATCCTGAAGGTATCTGAAAGTCACAGAGTTATGGCTACCAAGGCTTCCCAGGGCTGGCTGTTGACTGGCCTGGAGTTCTGCTCTTAGAACAGTATTCAGGACATACAGTACTATAGACTGGATGCTGGGCCCCACACCCCACTTTGTATGTTAAGACCTACACACCAGTTGACGGAGTTTGGAGGTGATTAAGTCCTGAGGCAGGAGCCCTCCAGAATGAGATTAGTGCTCTTCTACCCTTGTGACGACGCAAAAAGAAGTGTTCCACGAGCCAGGAAAGGGCTCTTGCCAGACATGGAATCTGCAGATGTCTTGATCTTGGACTTCCTAGCTTCCAGAAATGTGAGAAGCAAATTTCTGTTGTTAACAAGTGACCCAGGCTATGGTATTTTGTTACAGCAGCCCGAATGGACCTAGGGCTTGATTTTTTCTGATCAAGATGCCTAGAAAAGGCGTGAATAATTGTTTCACACCCATTTTACAAAGATCTCTGAATTTTGTGCAAAAACAGAGAGCCTTCTTCCCAGATGGCAAAGAAATGGTTAAGAAAGCTCTCTTCTGCTTTTATCTTCCTTGAGAGAAACAAGATGTGTTGTGGTTTATGTCATAAAATTTCTGATCATATGGGGGGGGTGGGTTTCATGAATTATAAAATGCTGTTCAGTCATTCTAAAACTATGGGTTATATGTTTCATATGGAAAATTTCTATGGACATTAGCAAATAACTGCTTTTTCACATGGCAAAATGTCCAGGAAAACACAAAAGCCCACCCTAACTTTAAAAAAATATGTATGTATTTTTTAAAGATTTTTTTTTTTTTTTGAGAGAGAGAGAGTGGGGACAAGGGCAGAGGGAGTGAGAGTGAAAGAATCTGGAGTAGACTCCATCCTGAATGTGAAGCCCAAGGTGTGGCTCAATCCCACAACCCCGAGATCACGACCCGAGATGAATACAAGAGCCAGACGCTCCACCAACTTGAACCACCCAAGCGCCCTGAAGCCAACCCTAACTTTTGATCAAAATGGTTAATTTGGTGAAAATAGACCTAAATGAAAAGTCATGTTTTATGTAAAACCATAAAAGCCAACAATTTTTATGCTTTCAACTAATATAGGAGCCAATGATCTGTCTTTAAAAATTTCTGACATGGAAGAAGGTTGGTATTTATGGGTTAAACTGCTGTTGAAAATCTGATTCAGAAGAGGCCAGAGCAGGGGGTCCTGCTATGGTGGGAAGAAAAGCACACTCCATATGGCAGTGAGAGGATATGGTCATAAATAACTTGAGCTATACGTGAGAACGCTCAAATGTGTTTTCCACCTAGAGACAACACAACTAAAGAGCTGGAGAAACAACACAGTTAAAGACCTCCCTTCAGACAGGTGAACACTGAAACCATCAGGGTGGCCTGTTTATTCTTGTGCTCATCTTTTTATGAGATGGGGACCACGCACCCATTAGGGTCCGACACAGCATGACACTATTGGGTCTGCTTCACGTTCAAGGTGTTTTCCCTGGCATTAGATAGAAAACCCCTGTTGATACGTTTGTAGCAATTTATGGGCCCAATGCTGCCTCGGTGCTGACCAATGGCTTCTTTGTAAGATGGGAATGGTTAAGAAGTGCACTCTGATACTGTGTCTACTCTGCCTGTGTATATGTGAAACAAATAGGAAGCAACCCTATCCTTCCAATGAAGACCACTGACTCTCTGAGTCTCTGTGAGATCCCCCGGCTGATAAGGATAGTTCTGGGGTGTGGATCCCATTGTGGGGAGGTCAGCTAATGCTAATGAAAGGTGGGCCCATGGTTATGTGATGTCATGTGAGTGGGGATCAGCACTGGCCTTACCCTGTGTCCCCCTCCATGCCTCTCCACCAGCAACAGGGTGGTGGGAATAACAGAGATACACCTGAGCTGGAGGAAAGGTTGTGAAGGCACCAGGCTGCCCTAACCCCAAAGCTAGAACCAACAGACCACAGGTAGAGTGAAGGAGACAAGGGAGCAAAAAGAAAGGCATTTCTTGGGTGGGTCTGCTGAAAACTACCAAGTTCGTCTTAAATACTTTCTTTTCAGTAAAATTTTTATCTGTTACCTTGGGATGATCAGGTCTGTGTGGTTAGTCTCCTTCTAAATGTAATGGGTCCAGCTGTTTGATTTGGTCCTAAGATTTTTTTTTTTTTTTTTAAGGCCATGGTGAATTTTTAATAGGTTCCTTTCTTTCCTTTCCCTCCTACAACAGACCTGGGAAAGGAACTTAAAACCAGAATGCTATCAAATCCTTTATGAAACATTTGGGGCTAATTACCCTTGCTGGAAGTCTCAGGATTTTTTTCTGTCCCCCTCCCCGCTTTCATTTTAATGGAACACAGTTCAAGTCTCATAAATGCTTAAATATGTAGTCGTAAAGTTTGAGATGTCTCACGGGCACCGCTGTCTGCAAACCTGCCAGGCGGGGCTCTGTGGAGGTTCAAATTTGAACTGGTTTCCGCTTCTCAAACAGAGCATTATATAAACTGAGCCGGGAGACTTCACATGCTCCGTGAGACATGTCATTTCATAAAGCTTTCTCGATTCCACACCCAGGGTCACCCCTGGAAATCTGGCCCCCCACCCTCTCATTTAAACAGGGAGAAGAACTGTGCATTTGGCGGCTATTTCTTCTCCTTATCCAGTTATCACCAGCAACTAGACCTTTCATTTCCTTGCTCATTACTCCAGGTTTTGAGAAAGAAGCCAGACCAGGCCAGGGGCAGATACTCCAGTTTCCCCCTTTATCTGGCCACAGCCAAGGCCATAAATCACACATCCTCTAGAATTTGCCTTCCCCCCGCCCAGAGCAACATGCCAAGTGGTTTAGAGAGGTAAAAAACAGGATGCCGGCACAGAATAATTTGGGGCCCCACAACTATGAATTAGGACGGAACAGCGCAAAGGAAGGGATCCTGTGTACCCCTAACTCTGTTTGCTTCTAACCCTGCCGAAGTCAGCATGCCTGGCCGCAGCAGGGAGAATGGAGGAGAGATGGCCAGGGAAATTAGAGGCCCATGAATCCTTCCCGAACTTCAGAGCTATAAGAACAAATTTTCCAGGCGGGCCCTTCCCTGAACACAAAGGGCCGTATCTGACAGGTTGAGGATCTGAGCTTGGAACCAGGGAGCTGAGATGGGCTGGTTACCCAGAATCCCCTGCTCTCTCTTCCCAGGAGTCAGTGGGGTTCTTGGGAGAAGAAAACACTTTTCTCATCACAGCAAAGACTTCAGGTGCTTTTGTGTAAGAGTCACTTGTTTGTGTACCTCGGATCATTTTCCTAATCACACAGATGTCTTTCACTCACTGAGTACATTTTCTTCCTTCCTTCCTTCTATCCTTCCTTTCTTTCTTTTTTAAGATTTTATTTATTTAATTGAGAGAGAGAGCACGGGAGCACAAGCAGCGGGGCAGGGAGAGGGAGAAGCAGACTCCCTGCTGATGAGGGAGCCCAATACAGGGCTCGATCCCAGGACCCTGAGATCATGACCTGAGCCAAAGACAGCCCCTTACCTGGCTGAGCCACCCAGGAGTTCCCATTTTCATTTCTGTTGGGTCACTCTACAAACCCTAGTGGTTGCTGACTCACTTTTGAGTGATACTTTACTGTGGGAATAGAACGGAGACTTTCTTTTTTCTCGTCTTTTCTTTTTCTTTAAAGATTTATTTATTTGTTTCAGAGAGAAAGAGAGAAAGCGGGAGGAGGGGTTGATGGAGAGAGAGTCTTAAGCAGACTCCCTGTTGAGTGTGAAGCCTGATGAGAGGCTCCAATTCAGGACCCCGCAATCACAACCTGAGTGGAAATCAAGAGTCAGATGCTTAACCGACTGAGCCACCCAGGTGCTCCTTGTCTTTTGCTTTATACCCCCCAACTTGCTTGTCCTTTCTTTTACCCCCTTCTCCCCGTCGAGCAGTAAAGGTAATTGATTGGTTAAAAATCCACACGGCGTCCTGTTGCAGGCATATATCATGAGCAACACTAGCACAAGTGTGGAGACGAGAAACAGAATGTCCGACACCAAGAGTGAACCCTACGGTTAACTGTGGACTTTGGGTGACTGTGATGTGCCCCGAGGCTTGATCTCTAATGACTGTACCATCTGGTGGAGATGTTGATGACAGGGGAAAGGCTATGTATGTGCAGGGGTGTGCTGAGGTATGTGGGATATCTCTGTACCTTCCTCTCAATTTTGTGGTAAACCTGAAAGTGCTCTAAAAAAATAAAGTCCTGGGGCGCCTGGGTGGCTCAGTGGGTTGAGCCTCTGCCTTTGGCTCAGGTCATGATCTCAGGATCCTGGGATCGAGCCCCACATCGGGCTCTCTGTGCAGCGGCGAGCCTGCTTCCCCCTCTCTCTCTGCCTGCCTCCCTGCCTGCTTGTGATCTCTATGTCAAGTAAATAAATTAAATCTTTAAAAAATAAAATAAAATAATAAAGTCTTTCAAGAAATTGCGTGTCAAAGAACCGAACAGGTAGATTATTTGCCAAGTGAGTGGTGTGTTTAGTCAGCCGGTGTGTCTATCTTGACATGTTCGATCTGTTTAGACTTTTCATAAAAGCCCATTTTCACCTCTCCGGTGAGGTGACTCTTCATGCAGTCAAGAGTCAACAAGACGACCCTTGTACTGGCCTTTTCAAACAGTCAGGCCTATGAGCGTCCACTGGTGTACAAAGTACTTATCAAAGTGCTGCGGAACTCTCTTTCTTGTGAATATCATTCCCACTGAATGGTCTTATCATAACCAGATGCTGTATGGTTATGCTGTTAAAATGTCCTCCTTTCAAACCTGCTTTATACATCAGGAGTTGAGCAGACAATCCTGCATAAAAGGGTGTTTTGCTGCTGCAAAGCTTGGCCCTGGAAAGAAGCAAATAGGAACCCCCGGCGGTACCGATACTTGAGCAGACAAGGGTTGTATCCCATGGTGGGTGAAACCAGTGCAGGTGAAGACAGTAGGATGAGGTTGGGGAAGGAGTTCAGGGCAGTGAGCGGGAGCTCAAAGGTACAGGCTTGGGGGGCAAAGGCTGAACGAGATGGCCGGTGGTAGAGATGGGGAGACAGTACGAGCAGAATTGATAAGCCAATGGAAAGAGAGGATTTTTAAAAGGTAAAGCACAAAAAACTTATTTGATTGTTCAAACACCTTCTGACATTTGCAATAGATGCATCCCCTAAAGGATGTCTATTTGCTGGGGCGTGGGAATTGGAACTTGCTCGTTTTTAGGACTCATTTGATCTTTCACTGAATTACATATAATCCCAAACCTGGAATCGAACAATCTTCCATCCCTGTGTAGCCACTGGTAAAGGTCTCTCGCTTTTACCAGTTAACTCTGTAAACTCCTTAAAAACAGGTCTGCCATGGTGCCCAGGGTACAAATTGTTGGTCATTTATAAGAGCGGCTCTTGTATGTTCTAAAATGAGAGGCTTTCTGCTTGTATTTTCTAAAGCTTAATTTTCTAGGTATAGCCTTGCTTACTTACACAGCAATTTCGCTCATATGGGGATTAGTGCGTGACTTCAAGTTGAGTTTTCTTGGTGCACTCATCTGCCTGATTTGGAAGATACAGCATGGTTACTAAGAGCTCACATCTAGGGCCAGACTTAATCAAAAGGAGCTCTGGGCATATTTTGTGCTTGCAGCTACACATAATGAGAACCAGAATGGAGACTGCCAAGACTACTCGAAAGCTTCAAACATACCTAAATATTCTATGCCCTTTCGTACTTACAAAGCAATTTCACAACTTTGTGATCTTCACACCAACCACATTAGTTAAATTTTATAAATCCCTATTTTGTAGATAAGGGCACTGAGGCCCAGGGTGGGTAAGTAACAGTTAATACAGGCTGCCAAGCTGATAACTAAACCTAGGTGTGATATTGTATTTATAATAAGAAATGTATATTTGGCTTTCATCCCTGTTCCTGGCACAGAGCTCCCAAAACTCTAGGCATTTCCTAAGTGGAAAGAGTGGTAAAGGTGTCTTTTATTATTCATAACAAACCCCTTTCAATCATGTCTGAGTTTATGTTAACGGAGTGACTTTTGGAAAGCCCCAGTGGTTGGGGGGCAGTTGCTAAGAGAACCAACCATGTGATTATAGGGTAGGAACTTCCCAATCACAGGCACGGAAGAGAGAGTGGAGGTTCAATCAGTCTCCAATAGCCGATGATTTAATCAATCATGCCTACATAATGACACCTCCATAAAAAAACCAAAAGGATGATGCTTTGAGAGCTTTGAGTTGGTGAACATGTAGGGAATCTGGGAGGGTGGGGAGCTCAGAGAGCATGGAAACTCCCACTTACCTTGCCTTATGCCTCTCTTCCATCTGGCCATTCCCTGAGTCCTATCCTTTTAAAATAAGCCAGTGATCTCGTAAGTAAAATGTTTCCTTGAGTTCCCTGAACTGTTCTAGCAAATCCATCGAACCTGGGGAGAGCTTTGTGGGACCTCCTGAGCTATAGCTGCCTGTTGAAAACACAGGTGACAATTTGGACTTGCAGCTGACATCTGAAATGGTGGGGGGGAAGGGGACGGTTTGGTCTTGTAGGACCAAGTCTTCAGCCTGTGGGATCTGACACCATCTCTGGGTACACAATTATGAATGAGATAAACTGTAACTGAGCTGGTGCTTGACCTGTCACACACTGGGTGTCAGAGGTGCAGCAGTTTTGGGGTGATTACAAAGGGTGGGGGGGACCTAAGTGCTTTCCTTTTCACACTAGATTTTTTTGACACCAGGTTGCACCCTGAACTCCCAAGACTTCTCGGTTTTTGCTCTAGAGGTGACGGTTACGGAGAGCAGACACCCACATCTGTGTGTTTGCCTCTGTGGAATGCATGAAATGAGATGCTAGTCATTCTCCATATCATTGCAAGTCAACGCTCCTCATGACAGATCACAACATCTCAGAAAACGTTTAATGAACAGTTGTTTCTGGCTTTGCAACGTGCAGACTGCTTCCCCAGGAAAACCTTCTGGGTTAATTCAGTGTGACCTTATCCTGTGTTAGGAATTCTCCTCCACCCACAGCTGGTCCTGCAGAAATGAAAAACATGCACACGCCCTAAAATCTTGTCCCAGATGAGTGGCTTTGGGGGATGCTAAATTCCCAGGCAGGAAGAGACAAAAGAGAAAGGGACACTTGCTGTACTTGTTCTGGCTACATTTCACTGATGTCTCAGTGTGACGTTATTTCTGGCATCATTTTGATTAATGATTCAAAGACTGGTTTAACTTGGGGAAAGTCTGTCTCTTAACAGATTTCAATGTCGTCTTGTCTTCTTTGCTAAAATTCAGCTAATTTTGATACTGTGTTTATCTATGGCTGGATAGATCTGATCTTTCCACTTGAGAGATCTACAGTAGGAGATGTAAGACATTATGTAAATATGTAAATAATGTCATGACAAGGCAGAATGAAAGTAATGATAGAATTGCCAAATGATGTAGGAATTAAACATTTTATGGAAGAATCTACCTTTCCAAACATTCTTTCTTCCACTCTCCCTTTTGCTCACCACACTCTAGTCATGCTGTTTTCTTTCTCTTCCTAGAGCACACTATATTTGTTTCTGCCTCAGGCCCTTTGCACCTGCTCTTTCCTCTGCCCTTTGTTCTTCCTCCAGAACTTTGCTTTCTTCATTCTTTCTCATCATTTGGGTCTCAGCTCAGATGTCATTATGTCAGGAAGCCCCTCCTGATGGCCTTATCTTGCTTGTTTAGTTATTGTCCCTCTTGACCAACAGAATATAAGCTTCCCATATGTCTTTGGGAGTTATGATTAACTATGTGGTGAACATGCTCAAAATACACTGAGATTCAAAGAGAGTACAGTTAGCCCTTGAACAATACAGAGATTAGGGGTACCAACCTCCCACACAGTAAAAAATCCATGTATAACTTTTTGCTCCCCCAAAACTCAACTACTAGCAGCCTACTGTTGACTGGAGGCCTTACTGACAACATAAACTGTTGACTAGCACAGATTTTGTGTGTTACATGTATTATATGCTGTATTCTTATAATGAAGTAATCTAGAGAAATGAAAATGTTATTAAGAAAATCATAAGGAAGAGGGGCACCTAGGTGGCTCAATGGCTTAAGTGTCTGCCTTTGGCTTAAGTCATGATCTCAGGGTCCTGGGATCAAGCCCCTCATCGGGCTCTCTGCTCAGCAGGGAGCCTGCTTCCACCCCCAACCCCGCCTGCCTCTCTGCCTACTTGTGATCTCTCGCTCTGCCAAATAAATAAATAAAATCTTTTTAAAAATTTAAAATAAAAATCATAAGAAAGAGAAAAATACATTTATGATACTATACTGTATTTACTGAAAAAAAAAAATCCACATGTAAGTGGACCCATGCAGTTCAACCTCGTGTTATTCAAGAGTTAACTGTATACAGAGAAAAGAGAACAAGACTGGGAATTGATCTTTGGCTTTATCCATTTAGGTGGAATGAAGGAAAAAAGACACTAGCAATGAGAGCTGAGAAGGAAGAGGAGAGTAACATAGAGAGAGAGAAGCCGAGGGTACTGGGTGCCTCCAAGTGAGAAGCTGATCCCACTGAAGAGGATGGGAGACTGGCATTGGATGGGACAGTGAATGGTCACCGGTGGCTTCTGAGGAAAGCAGGAACAGTAGGGGCAGAGGCCAAAATAGCAAGGGCTTATGGAGGGGGTGGTGAGGATATAGGTCTCCAAGAATAGCACACGCTACCTGCTTGTTCGTAGACAAGGAAGGAGAGTTAGTGCGCCATCTTGGGACCACAGCCACTTGAGAGAACTAGCTTTGGGGATAGATGGGAAGGTCTTAGTTTGAGAGCAGACCAAGAAGAAACCAGAGAGGGGAAACATGATGAAAGAAGCAGGTGGAGTTTTTACAGGAAATGCTGCTAGAATATGCAGGAGAAGAAGAGACAGATTGCACAGAGGAAGGTTAGGGCCTGGCTTGGGGTCCGGGGTATCATCCTAATCTATAGGAAGAATGCTAAGGATGGCCATGAATTATGACCTAAAACTCTGCAGAGAAGTGGTAGGTGAGACTATCTGTTCACTTTGCATTTCCAAGTTTTGGAGTTCTTTTCTTAAGACGTTCTTTCAGATTTTTCATCTTAAATTAGAAGTGCCTTGTTTTAGAGCCAATTAAATCTGATTTAACGAACATCTCTGAGATGAGGAACCATGATTTTTTTTTTTCACAGCACATATGGTTTTTAACCCCCTCTTTATGCTTTCTATTTTTTTTTTTCAGGTAATACACATTCATTGTCAGAAGCAAAATTGGAAAACACAGAAAAGTGAAAGGATGTTAACATATATCTGTATTTCTAGTATCCAGAAATAACTGCTCTAATACAGCATGGTGACAAAGAGCATGAATTCTAGAAGCACCTGCCATGCTTCAAATCTGGTTCCATCACTTCTTGCCAAGGGATAGTTACAAATTACGTAAACTGTAAAGTTTCAGCATCTTCCCGTAAAAAGATAGTGACAGTGGTAACAGTCACTGCCCAGCAGGGCTGTGGTGAGGATTGGACTGTATAATGTTCTCAGAACATAAACTGGTACCTCAAAAGTGTCCACTTGTATGATAATGGAGTGTCTTCCACTTGACTCTTTAAACATATAGATATTCTGCCCCCTGTGACATGGGGATTGCTTTGTCTGAATATTATGCATCCTGTTTTTGTTCCCACATACCATTAACTTGTGAACACCCTCCCGAAACATCTACAACATTTCCTGTTATCCTAGGGTAACCAACGGCACGATTCCTCCAGCTCGAAAGAATTGCTTGTGGTCCTGACCTGGCGAGATCAACCGTTCCCACCCTCTGGAAGCAGAAGAACTCAGCCCATCATCATCACCCGAGGAGTTCACTTTACAGAGAATCATCACGGGGCCGCAGCCGGTCTGTATTCCCTCTTTACATAAACAAACGGGAAGCGAAAACGAAGAAGCGGCACTGTGCCAGGATGTCAGGGAAGAAACAGACCAAAATGTGCCCCGTTTCCAGTTCTCCATCCGGTCTTTGAGGCTTCTCTTTCAGTTGGGCTGTGTTTGCAGAAACACAGAAGGACAGTCCCCTTTCTAATCAGGGTTTCCTACATGCTCAGTGGCGCCGGTGGTTCAAGTAACAGGAAAGGGATGCAGCACGAGCAACACGGCCCAGCCCTAGGGCAGCCCTTGCAGACACTGGTTTCTGGGGCCCAGGGCGGCATTTCCCCATCCCCACCTCCTGGCAGTCTACGTGACTGTTGGGGTCATGGGCAAAGCTCCTCTAAGGCAGCACCCAGAGGATATCACAGGCCTACAGCCCGGGGTCCAAAACCCTCTCACTAATACCCCACCCCCAGAGTGCCCCTGCGAAATGCAGAGTCTGCACACAAACATGACTCCTGTCGTCACCCTCTTAATTTATGATACTTTAGATCACTGGTAGGCTAGAAATAATCAGCAATTGTCTTTAAAAACAATTTAAGTTCTCTTCTAATGAAGGACATTGACTTTAATTATTTGAGCCACAGACACAATTTTCTTTCTCAGACAGGCCCCATTTATCAAATGCCACAGGATTTTAACAAAGCATACATCATATTCAATTGGCTAAGGAAGTCCTCCAACCTGGTTTTAATAATTCTGCTCCTAAATGCCACTTATTGGGTCATCGATCCATCGTTCTCCTAACCCAAGTTACCAAAGTGTAAATGCCCAAAGAAGGATCTGGAGGCCTATGAAGCTGACAATCAGCAGGGGTGGAGAAGGTTCTCAGTCGCCCAAGGTCTCTTCATTCTGCAGAGGAGTGGTATTACCAGCCTATGGACTCCCTCATGGGGCTAGGAGCTAAACCTGAAGTCTGGGGTTATAGTTTCTTCCTTAATTCAAAACACATGGTAATACCAGAGACGGAGCCTGACGGCAGGCTGATCTGCCAACATGGAGGCAGTGCCCTGGCAGGGGCTACTTCGTTTTGGAATTTCTAGAGTATTAAAGGCCCTACAGAAAAACTGTGCTCCATGTGTGGAGAAACCCAGCCCTCTAGAAAAGCAGAGGCTAAGGGAAGAGGGGATTTGGTTAGTCAGTGCTGGGAGGGGAAGGACATTGTTCTAATACATGAAGTGGTATATGTGAAGAACATTTCTATATTTTCCTGTGGTTTGAAATTGGTAATGCATGTGAAATATATCAAGGTGGTCTTTGTTGTAAGCCCTTTCATATTCCTCCCTAAAGCTGCTGCAAAGGGCCTTTCAAGCAAGGCTAGATTTCCAGGAGTGCTTAAATGGTGAATGAAGAATTGATAATGAAACTACTATAATTTACAGAGCATCTTGTGTGTGCTAGTCAATATCCTGAGTGCTTTGGGTTGGATACCTTCTTCTCAAAACAATCCTATAAGAAATTGATCTTCACCCCCTATTTTGTAGAAGAGGAACGTGTGGCTCAGAACAGCTGAAGAGCTGTCAGATTTATGCAACAGGACGTGATGGACCTGTATTTGGTGAAGACACGTAACGTGAAAATGTATCAGTCCAACCCCAAAGTCTCTGCTCATCTCGGATCCAACATGATGCTAAGCTAAAAGAGAGAGAATAAGCACGGGAATGAGGAGAAGCGCACAGAGCCTGACACAGGGTTCGATCTCATGATGCCAAGATCATGACCTGAACCAAAAATCAAGAGTCAGACACTCAATCCACTGAGTCACCCAGGTGCCCCTCCTTGCAGCATTATTTACAATAGCCAAGGCATGGAAATAACCAGATTGTCATCAATGGATAAATTAAGAAGGAATTTGTAGTATATATACACAATGGAATCTTAGTCAACCATAAAAAGGAGGAAATCTTGCTTTTTTTGACAGCATGGATGGATGCTGGGAGCACCAAGCTAAGTGACATAAGTCAGACAGAGAAAGACAAATACTGTATGATCTTATTTAATAGTGGAATCTAAAAACTAAACAACACAAAAAGCAAACTCATAGCAGAAGAGATCAGACTTGTGGTTGTCAGAGACAGAGGGTAGGAGACAGAGGAACTGGAGGTAGGAAATCAAAAGGTACAAACTTCCAATGGTAAGATAAGAGTCCTGGGGATTTCGTGTACGACCTGATGACTATGGCTAACATTGCTGTCCAGCATATGGAAAAGTAAAGAGAATAAATCCCAAGAGTTCTCATCCAGGGGAAACAACCCTTTCTTTCTCTCCTTCCTCCTCCCTCCCTCGCTTCCTCCTTTCTCTCTCTCTCTTTCTCTTTATACAGGATGACAGACGTTAGCCAACCTTATTGTAGGAATCATCTGACAATATATGTAAGTCAAATCATGGTGCTGTACACCTTGCACTTACATAGTACTTATGCCAATTATATCTCAACGCAGTTGGAAAAAAGAGAAAATCACCAGCTAGGAAAAAGAAAATAATTGTGAGTGTAGAGCTATGTATTTTTCCCAGTGGCACAGAAAACTGTGAATTGATTTGGCAGTGAGTTTGAAGATGCAAATGAATTGACGTGAACTTCTGACCAGCAATCTGGAGAACAACACAAAGCCGGATGAGAAAACAAAGCAAACGAACTACTCCCAAGTCTTGGCCCTCAGCAAACGCCTGGGAGAGGCAGAAAGCAGGAGATTTTGAGCATTTTTGAAAACTGAGATTCACCACGAGCTCCACATTCGTTTCTGATCCTGCCTCCCGCCTCCACACTGGGCACTTCCTCCAGGCCTGAGAACGGAGTGTCTGCTTGTCCAGAACATTCTTGTTAAATCACTGGCTTGGAAAGCTGTGAAAAGAGTCAGCAGACCCTGAACCAGAGGGTAACCCAAACAGTTTACAAATGACAAGACCAGCCCTCTCTAGCGGATGGCTCTGACTCTGCACAGATGTGTGTGTGCGAAGGCAAGTGTGTCTTGAAGCTGAAAGATTAAACAAACAGGCAGGTAACGCTGACAGGCTATACTGTCTAACTGTGGATGTTTATGGATCTCACCACTTCCTTTTGGTTTGTACTTTATCACAAGCAGAGTCCAGAGAAAATGGAGATAGTGTAAACCCTCCTTTGCTAGGAAGGAACAGTGTCTCCTATGGAGAATCTGGCTGGGAACTGGGAATCCTTATGTTATTTCTGGCTGCAATAGTAATTCAGAGGGTTGAGCAAATAATAAGCTTTATTCTGCCTTCAGTTCCTCATTCAACTCATTCCGATTTGTGTCCTTATATCTCTTTGCCCCCCTCCCAGCTCCCACCCCTACTGTCAGCCACTTAGGAGGTTGATCATATATGGTAATGTGGATATGTTATACGCTTGTTCCCCTTTGCTTGCACTGTTCTCCTATTTAGAAACCCTCCTCTGAACCATAGCCCGGATAAATCCTATCTCTTCTTCATCTTGCATCCTGCTCTGCGCACCCCTGAAATCCAGCAGGGTTTGTCGTCTGACCTTCTCATGGCCTCCTTCGACTCCTGCCAGGCATGGCCATTACCTCTTTCCCACTTGCCTGACTGATTTCCCCAGCTGCTTTGAAAATTGCAGCAAATGTCTTGTCCCCTTCTTTTGTGTCTCTCCCTCAGCTATCAGCACACTGACTGGCATGGAACCCAATAAACGTTGGCTGATTGAAAGGTAAAACAGTAATGTCAACACAGCAGCTACCTTTTGTTGTTGTTGTTGTTGTTGTTGTTGTTGTTGTTGAATGCCTACTGTCTCCCAGAGCTTTGCAATGCAATATTTCACTCAGGACAGCAACATTTTGGGGTCTCATTTATGTTCATTTTACCGTGGAGGGAACTGAAGTTCATTAACAATGATAATTGTTAGAACAATGATAATGGTCATACAACGAGCAGGTGCTGAAACTGGGATTTAGCCCTAGAGCTCTAGTGTTCCCTTCTGGTACCACTCCTGTGCCCCCCTGCCTCAATCAAGAAATACTTGATTGATTAAAACAACAATGATACAAGGCGGGGACATTTGCATTTGTGATTCATGCGACCATAGGAATGGTAAGTAGGCAACTAAAACAGGAGGAGGAAGGAGATAATTTGAGGACTCCTTGCCAAGAGCTTTACAGGCAGCAGATTCTCATGTTGGATCCCCGCATAGGCGACACCGCTGAGTGCTTCAAACCTTGAATTCTGAACTCAAACTGACTGGGTTTGAATCTTGGCCCTACAACTCACCAGCTGTTTGATCTTGAGTGATTGACTTAAACCTTCCTTGTGCATACATTGGACAATAATGGTACCTCCCTCATTTGGTTGCCTTGAGAATTCAATATATATGTAAAAAGTGCTCATATAAATTCATGTCAGCTATTATCATCAAGAACCTCTAGGGGCACCTGGGTGGCTCAGTTGGTTAAGCGTCTGCCTTTGTCTGAGGTCATAATCCCAGAATCCTGGGATCAATCCCTGCACTGGGCTCCCTGCTCAGTGGGGAGTCTTCTTCTCCCACTGCACCACCCCCCACCCCTGCCACATGCTCAAGTGCTCAATCTCTCTCTCTCTCTGAAATAAATAAAATTAAAAAAAAAAAAAGAAAGAAAGAAAGAAAAAAGGAAGCTCCAACTTAGACCAAGGCAATAGAATCTAGGCTTACAGGCAGAAGTTGGGTATTTCACAGGGATTTTGGGGGGGAAAGAGCTCTAACTTTTAACCTTTAATCCCTAACACAACAAAGAAAGTGCAGACAGGTAGTTTCAGAAGAGAGAGAAAGGCAACCCAAAGACCGTTTCTTAAGAATACACTGCTGTCACGTTGACCGGAAACTCATCATGACCAAGGTACGAGAATAGGGTGAGGACCAGGAAGGTCCTTCTGCTGGTACATGGTTGACACTGCACTATATTCATTGGCATTTTCTACAATTACTAAACCCAGTGATGAAAAGCTGATGCAAATCTGGCCTGAGATTGTTTCTTAGGAGCGAGGTGACCTTGGGCTGGGTGACCTAACCTCCATTTCTTCTCAGTAAACTGTGGTAATCATAGTAGCTACCTCGGAGGATCCTTGGGAGAATTACTGTACATGTTAAGGACTTGGAACCAAAGAAACACCTTTAATTTATTTTAATTTTTATAGTTATAACCAGTCTAGACAAGTAGTTCCCTTGGGTGGTTGCAATGTAGCCTTGACAGACCCGAAGGGCTTACTCTAGACTACCCTAACAAGATTCCCCAGCACTCCAAGTATTTTATTCTATAAAGTGGATTAAATATGGGACTATTATTAGACAGCTTTGGCTGGAATTCTCAGAATCCCCTTTCAACAACTCCCTCCCTGCCATGATTATCTGATAATGTTATTCAGATTCAGAAGCTGTGAATTTTTTTTTTTCTTTTAAGATCTGATATCATCGGGTGATGTGCTCTGAATGTCCTGCAGAGAGCTTTTAGTGGAAGGCCAGGTCGTGTGGCAACGGTTGAGCCGATTCTTTCCAAGGGTTTACCTAAGGCTTCACTGGGCCTGGGAGGCAAACTAAATATAACATCAGTGGCTAAAAGGAGGCCACACCAACCACATCCTTGTCCCTGATTCCGACCCTGAGCACACTGAGAGCTGGCATTTCAGGCCCTGTCTGCTGCCATGCCTGGATTAGAGCCCTCAGAAGAGGTGTTAGCAGCAATTTGCGCCCCCTCCACCCCCAGGGCAGAATATCAACAAGCACTTCCTCTTGCTTAGAAAATGCTTGGGGGTGCCCCAAGCTCCTGGCCAAGAAAGAAAACAAACGGCAGGTTATTTGGCCCAGACCCGTAGACGCTGTGGAAAAGCCACAGCGGCTTCCCCAGAACAGGGAAATCACAAACAACATGCTCCTTTAGGGAAACAAAAACAAAGCCACATGGTGTGGGAGACACAGCCCCCGAACTCAGATCTGGCTCCTCCGGGAGGAGAGAACAGAGGGCCCTTCAGATTCCTAGGAACCACTACCCTACGACTTTCATTCAGCTCTGTGTCCCCAGTGGCATCTGCTACCTAAAACACCAAATTGCCTGCTTATGAGCTTGGGTCACTGCTTGTTTCTTTTCTGACAGAACTGTCCATCAAGAGATTTCCTTAAATTTCCCCTGGAAACTTGACAGGAAGCTCATGAATCATAACCCTATACACATTTGGAAATTGAGGATTTCTTTTCTTTCTTTAAGAAATTAAGAAATTGTTTTGTATCCCCACTCACTTCTAGGAGAGATGATACAACACAATTGAATATCTGCAAACTTGCTTTTATTTTGTAGCAAATAAATACATTGATAATAATGGTTTAGTATTTATTGAGCCCTTACTATTTATGAGGCATGGTCTAAGTATTTTATATGTAATGTCTCATCCCACAGTTTTTATTTCAATTTTATATAGGAGGTTTGACCTAAAAATTGGGACTTACACCTAATTCACACTCCAGGGAACATGCTATTACCCTAGGCTAAGCTGACCCTTTGTGATAGGCAGGCCATAACACCTGCTCTTCCCGGTGTCCATGTTGGGGGTGGTCATGTGACTGTTCAGGCCAATGGGATGTGAATAGAAGGGAAGACCACCACTGCTAGGTCTGTCTGACACCTAAAACAGTCTGATGGGTACTTACTTCCCTTCTCCCCCTTCTTTTGGTAAATGAATAGGTCTCTGGGCCCCTAGAGGAGGGCAAAGTCCTGAGATTACCTAAGTGATCCTGCGGAAAGCTGTCTACCAACCAGAACACTTTTGGACTTAGCAGGAGTGAGAACTAAATTTATGCTGTGTTAAGTCACTTTGATTTCCAAGGTACCTGCTGCAGAAGCTCAAGTTACTTTACTTGATGTGCCCTATGATAAAAATGAATCAAGTGTCCACAGTTAAAAAGTTACTATTGGGGGAGCTTATGGCAGAATGGCCATATAGTTCTAAAGTGCATGTTTTCTCTCAATCTGCAGAGTGTGCAGCCCTATTGGGAAATTCTCCTCTCACTTAGAAAGATGATAAGGACCAAGTGCCCTCTTTCCATCTTCCAAAGGGAGTCAGCATGACATGAAAATAATCAGATTGCACAATCATCGTTTATTGGGAACCCATCTGGTGTGGGGATGAGCTCATACCCTTGAGAAAGAAGAACACTTCCAGCTAAGGATGGTTGGTGGGGCTTCCCAAAGAGCCCAGCTGGTTTTCAGAAG
This sequence comes from Mustela putorius furo, assembly GCF_011764305.1. Lineage (NCBI taxonomy): Eukaryota > Metazoa > Chordata > Mammalia > Carnivora > Mustelidae > Mustela > Mustela putorius. The sequence goes on from NW_025422060.1 coordinate 9,176,254, forward strand.
GTCCTGCAGTAGGTTAGGACCAGGCTAAGTGAAGAGTGTTCAATGATCACTCTGGTCAAGCAGTTTGGTCACCGTTATTGTAAACATAAAACACATTGTATTTATTAAAGGGCATGTGATTGATGGGCCTAAGAAATTCAGTATTCTTGCTCTGTCTACTGCAGCAACTTTGGGTCAGTACCTAGTGTTACTCCTGACCTTCTCCCTCCTACCCCTTTGCCTTGTTCACCCCACTTGGCTTTAAGATCTCTGCTCATGTATCGCCTCTTCAGGAATACTTCCCTGAATATCTAAGACAAGGCAAGTTCTTACCTTCTTAGACCACCAGGTACCTTGTCCTCAAAGCCTTGACCCACAAATATAATTTCACCTGAGTTTGTATGATTATTATATTAGGGCTATTGAGTGAATGAATGATCGTCAGATCTCTATCATTGGCATATAACCTCTATAAGAATACGGAATCATGTTTGGTTTTGTTCATCATCCCATCTCTAGAACATAGCCAATACCTAGCACATAGTAGGTGTTTGCTCGTAATTTGTTGGGTGGATGGACAAACATAGGAATGAATGAGTGAATCTGCATTTAATTAGTGGAGAAGCAGAGGCAGACGTCAGCCTTACCCAGATTCACTGTAAAAGCTAGAAATGTAACTTAGAATACTTGGCTCCAGCATCTGCTGCTGATCGTTGTTTTCCAAATGACTGTTGAAGGGGCTATGCAGAATCAACTTGAATATGCATAGCTGGGCACTGCCCCAGAGCAAATGTCTAGATACAAGGTCCTTCTCCACAGGAGGCCAGCCACAAGCTCCCCTGAGTTTCCATATGATGCCCTTTACTTATAACACCTCCCAGTGGTTTGGAGAATCTAAAAGAAGGGAAAGCATTTGAAAGGACGGGGTAAACTATAAAAAAGATATGCCCGTGTAGTTATCTTGAAGTTAAGAAGTGTGAAAAATTCTCTCTCGAATGGTGGGATTTTGGAAAGATACCAGCTTGTGAAGAATAGGACATTTTGAGGATGTTAGGCAAAAAAATCTCCATTTAGTTAAATATCATATTTTCATAGCAATGGCAGAGAAACTAGGGCCCCCATGCATTCCAACAGCCCTAACCCAGAGACGCTGAAACGTACAATTTAAGTGAAAAATTGGCCACTCCCCTTCTAATGGGATTACAATCCGCAGGCCCCACCTAAGTAGAATTTAGAAGTTCTTGCCATCCAAAGGTCGTCTGATATTGGTCCAAAGCTACAATTCTGAGTTGGTTTGCACAGTGCTTTGAAAGTAGATTAGCATGTGTTGGGAGGGGCTGACCCAAAGTGAGAGATGGTTGAAGTAGTAACTAAGGGCTTTTTAAACCTCCCAAGTATTACTTTCTTACCGGAATCAAGGAAAATGCCTTCCAGGAGGATGAAAACAGACTGCATGTCAGACTCAAAAAATATTTTATGAACAAAGTAAAAATCGAGTTCTTACATTGTTTGCAAATCCTGTCCACATCAAAGAATTGGAAAAGCCAAGAATGGGAGTTTTGCTCCCGGTCTGATTGCAGAGACGTGCTTCCGTGTCAGTGTAAGAACATACTGTTGCAAACGACAGGGTGTGTGACATTCAAGCACTGGTGGAAATGCAAACACATCATTTTTTACTGACAGGCACCAGCCAATGAGTGGCAGAAAAGGTTAAAACACACAAATGTGCGGACTTGACAAAACTTAGAAAGACATATGATAAATTAGCTAATTGTTCTTTTTGGTGCAAGCCTTCCTTTTTTCCTCTCCTTTACCCGTAACACATGGTATAGATCACTGGAGAAAAGGCTAAGCCCCATGCCATATGGAGGCATTAAATAATACAAAGGGCACAGCCCTTTGAAAACATACATTGCCATAACACAATGATGAAAGGGGAACAGCAAAAATAGCAAATTGAGAATCAAAGCCCAACTTGCCACATGTGGAAACGTTTGCTGAAATCATGGCAAACCCACTGGTCCCAGATTGGTTGTGTTAGTTGTTTCAGAAGATATGGATGAATCATTGAAAACCCAATCTCATTTGAGAGGACTTGCGTGTCGTTAGGAGAATGCAGCACCGACCTCACTATAACTCATCATGCGGGCAGCTGACAACGTTGCACTTTCAAAATAGTTCAATTTCTAGAACCTCTCCGTTTCAGAGACACGTTTTTCTATTAGGAAGAAAACACACAAACCTTTCTCGCTGACGACGAACGCCATCCCACTCAGTCGGGCCCACAGGTTAGCTGGCGGGTGTTTGTGTGTGTGTGTGTACCCAGGTCATTGCGGGCCTGGTTCTGGGCCACAAAGAGCTAACGGTAGATACATGGGATGAAAACGGCTACATTTAATTCAATAAATTTTTTTATTTTTTTAAAGATTTTTATTTATTTATTTGATAGACAGAGAGAGATCACAAGTAGGCAGAGAGGCAGGCAGAGAGAGAGGAAGAGGCAGGCTCCCCGCTGAGCAGAGAGCCCGATGTGGGGCTTGATCCCAAGACCCTGAGATCATGACCTGAGCTGAAGGCAGAGGCTTAAACCACTGAGCCACCCAGGCGCCCCTAATTCAATAATTTTAAAAAAGATTTTTATTTATTTATTTGAGTGACAGAAAGAACACAGGAGAGTGAGAGGGGAAGCAGACTCCCTGCTGAACAGAGAGCCTAATGCTGGACTCGATCTCAGGGACCCCGGGATCATGACTCAAGGGGAATGCAGACACTTAACTGACTGAGCCACTCAGGTCCCTGGTACATATAATTTAAAAAGCACTCTTTCCTGATTCCGGACACCTGGGTGGTCCCTAGAAGCACTGGTCCATATTTCCTCCCCAAAGCAGCAGTGATGGGTGAACACAGATAATTTGAAAGCCACTTCTCGGAGGACGGTGGGAATGTGCCCCGAGACATTTTTCCACGCCTACTTTCTCTGATACAGCTTCCATCCTAAAATCTGGAGGACCAGATATGTGGCCTCCTTTGGGCTTTGTTCAGCAGCCATCAGAAACTAAAAGGCAGAAACAAAGTTGACAACTCTTATGAAGGGTGCTGTTTCTACAAATAGACCAAAAATAAAAAGATAAAAAAAAATTTTTTTTAAACCGATGACATCCAACTTAAAAAAAAAATCACAATCTAAAACAGGCTCACATATGCTATACATATGTGATCCACATCTTTGGGGCCAGAAGCAATCTTATGGCATGGCAATAATTCAGGTTGTTGGTCTTATTTATTTTATTTTTCTTATAATTCATACTGTACAACCAGGGGCTGGGGGAGGTAGTTGGGAAGGTACAGGGGTGCATTTATCACGAAGCTTAAACTCCAGGGCTTCTCACTTCTTGTCTCCGGGAAAATTCCTAGCAATATGTGCACATACTCATATTTGCATAAGTAAGCTATGTCATCAGTTACGACTCATGGCTCTCTCCATACTGACTTCCCCTCTGCTAACCCACCCCTCTTTATCAGGTAGCATCGGACTGACTGCGGCGATTTTTGGAATTCACGTAAGGGTAAAGCTGAGTTGAGGTACTTGTAGTTTGAGATTAGTGGGATGTATGTATGAGGTTCACAGTCATTTACAGCTATGAAAAGATGGAAGTGAGCTGTACGACTGTGGAAGGGGATTCCAGTCAGGTTCCTCACTCCTAAGTGCCAACACCTTGTCTTGTCCTCCACAGTCCAAAGCTAGACCTTATGCAGCTATGACTCCATGTTACAGCACCTGGCTCTGGAGGTATGTGACCTTCAACCACATAGGAGAAATAGGGTTTAAAATGCTGGGAGCCAAGGGCACCTGGGTGGATCAGTCAGTTAAACATCTGCCTTTGGCTCAGGTCATGATCTCAGGGTCCTGGGATCCTGCTCAGTGAGAAGTCTGCTTCTCCTTCTCCCTTTGCTCTTCCCCCTGCTTGCGCTTGCTCCCTCTCTCTCTCTCACACACAAATAAATAAATAAATAAATTTCTTTTAAAAAATAAAAAATAAAATGCTAGGAGCCAGAAGCTAGTCTGTGGAGAAACCTTCCAACCATCAGACCAGTAAAATTATAAGTAAAGATTTTGTTTCTCATAACGCCTAGTCAAAAGTTGAAGTTTTTCCCTCTGTCAAGAGTACATGTAATATACAACATACACAATTACAGAAGCACTTATAATTTTTTTTCTTATCAAAGGGAATAGAATGTAATTGAATTTTCCCAGAATTCCTCTGTTCAGAGGGCACACACCTGTGTTCTTACTATAAACAAGTATGTTGGGTAAGAGATCACATGGAAATAAAGGATGGCAGAAGATTTTTCCTAATTTAACAGCAATTCTTGCACACTATTTCCAACAATGAGCATGCCTGAAAGAAACCTTTCTAATGTAACAGTAATGAAGGGGCACATTTTGCTAGGCCATGCAAGAGGAAGACAGTGATTGCCCAGTGAAGAAGAGATCAAAGAATAAGAGAGTGAAAAGATGCAGGACAAAGCAGGGTAACAGCGATGTGTCCGGCGGTGAATTGACAAACATGTCATTTCTCTGGATTTCGTGATGCTTATGGTATTTGCTGCTTTACATTTGAATGAACTGTGATTTTCCATTCACGCCTGTTTGCACAGTTTTTTTTTTAATTTTTTATTTTTTATAAACATATATTTTTATCCCCAGGGGTACAGGTCTGTGAATCGCCAGGTTTACACACTTCACAGCATTCACCAAAGCACATACCCTCCCCAATGTCCATAACCCCACCCCCTTCTCCCAACCCCCCTCCCCCCAGCAACCCTCAGTTTGTTTTGTGAGATTAAGAGTCACTTATGGTTTGTCTCCCTCCCAATCCCATCTTATTTCATTGATTCTTCTCCTACCCACTTAAGCCCCCATGTTGCATCACCACTTCCTCATATCAGGGAGATCATATGATAGTTGTCTTTATCCGCTTGACTTATGAGGAAGTGGTGTTGCACAATTTTTAAGTCATTTTTCTTTCAAAACTTCCCCGCCCTGGATTATAGGGTTATAGATTCTGTATCGATTGTAGGCTCCACGATGAACCCTCGTCTGAGAGAGTGATGTGGAAAAGTGCAGAGCGCCAGCCACTTCGGAAAGGCAGAGGTCCCTGTGGGGAAGAGCCAGGCACTCCCAGCAGGGCTACCTTGAGGCAGAGCTTAGTGGGGATCTGGGAATGAGGGAAGTCCCCCAGGGCCTGCAGTCCAGTCCTGTTCTAGAAGGGGTAACTATGTGCTGACTAACCCCTTCAGCATGACCTTGCGCGATCAGGTTCATTCTTGTAATAATAAAAGCAGCTAATATTTACTAAGTGCTTTGTATGTGCCGAAAAATGGGCTTAATTTGATCAGAGTTCATCCTCATGATGATCTTGTCTTTTATAACCCTCATTTTTTGGAGGGCGCATAATGCTTTTTGTTTTCCATTAGTGGTTCCTACTAAAACAGTGGATCATGTATAGACTGCCACCTCTATGCTTAGATATTCTAAATCATTAAATCTAAGGTGGGGCTAATAAATTAATACATGTATGTGTATATTTTAAAGTGGCTCTCCTGATTCTGCTGCTGCCTATTAGAGTTTTGTAAGCATCTGCTTACTCTATGGGGTTCCTTCTGCTCAAGGACCCTCTAGCACATTAGAATCACCTGGATAGCTTTAAAAACATACCAAAGCCCAGACCCCACATCAATTAACTCAAAATCTCTGGGTCAGGCCTAGGAATGGTGGGGGAGGGGGACAGTTAAAATCATCCTAAATGAATCTAAAGTTCGGCCAGGAATGACAGCTATCTCTCTAGCCTACAAACAGACTGCAAACCATGAAACCATTGTTATGAAAACAGCAACAGAAAAATAGAAAAAGAATATATACTGGTCTCTGTGCCTGTGTCCTGGCACAGAGCTCATTAAAACCCTTGTAATTTTCCTAAGTGATAAGAGCATGGGGAACATCTTCTGTTCTAATATTTGGTCTTCGACCCTGGGTCCTGACACAGAGCTCCTAAATCCCTTGGAACTTCCTGGGTCGTAGCAGTGTCTTTTGTTCTAATGAGGGGACTCTGGGTGGGCTCCTGGATGGGGGCTGCTCACCAGAAAGTCCAAGCCATAATTAGAAGCTTGGAATGTTCAGGCCCACAAGTCTATCCTCCAGGAAGGGGAAAGGGGCTGGAAATGGACCTACTGATTGATCAGGCCGTCAGGGAGAAACCTCCATAAAAATCCCGAAAGTACTGGGGTTCAAAGAGCTTCCAGGCTGCCGGGAAGGTGGTAGAACCCAAACTCTCTAAGGGGACAGGAGCCCAGGATTCTCCCAGACGCCCATGTGTGCAGGACACCCCCACACCTGGTCAGAGGGTCATGAGGATGGTAGCAAGATGTAAATAAAGGAGAACACACAGACTTTCCCCCAGATAATGAACTAAACAAAATATATAGAAATGACCATTAGTCACCTTTTCACACCAATAAAGACACCCTTGATGAATTTTTCCCAAGATAAAAAACAGTAAGAGGACAGTATGTTAAAAAACAGCACTCCTCATTTGTATATGCTTTCGTATGTGTAGCACACTCTCGGGAATGTGAACTTACTGGAACCGAGCACCGGTTTGAACTATCACCCCCGCTTTAGAAGGAAGAAAGCAAAGGCTAGAGAATAAAAGATTTTCTGGTGAAGTTTTCCTGAGCAAAGCTAGTTTCTCTCTGCTCTTTCCTTGAAGACTCTATTAGTCAAAACGCAATTATTTGGTTTCTTGACTCTTCCCCAGGAAGCTGTGAGCTTTTGAGGATGAGCCTGTATTTTATTTTAAATGTCCTTTTAAGCCAACCTGGCTTGTCAGCATGAGTGGGGGCTGGGCAAAGGGGGCTGATAAGTCCTGTCTGGAACACATTCAGACCACCCCTGCTCCGGCCAGCTGCTTTAGGCTTTGGGCTCCCCTACCTTCTCCCTGCCCCTCAGCTTGGTCCTGCAGACAGCTGACTGGCCATCCTGGACCCCTGGGTCAGTGAACTGTCTGGATTTGTCATCCTGGCTCTCCCCCCAACGACTGGTTTCCGTTTGTACATGTGGGCATTACCTGCCGGCTGTGGACAAGGCAGTGGGGGTTACAGGCATCTGTCCCTGGGCTGACCAGCCCGGCTCAGCCAGAGACAGGCGGTGAATAAGCCCGAGGTGCGATTAGCTAGCTTCTCACAGGGCTGGTGATCCGACCTGAAGCTGAGCAGGGCCAATTTGTTTTCCAAGACCTGGTGGCCAAAAATACAATGTTCTCTTTAGGACACTCGCAGTGTTAAGGGAAGTCCTGGAAAAGCGCCCTGGGTTGGGGGCTGGCCCACTCTGCTTCCTTGATGTACAGTCTTGGTCTTTATTTAACTTGATGAGACATGAGAGGAGACAACAAGAGATAAAGTGGGAGTCGGAGGTAAGGAGTCAGGGCCCCCGAACCATGTGCAATTACAGCAACAGCTAAGGACAGAATTTTCCTGACTAAGGAATCATACCAAACGCCAACCAGGAGGAGTTCAGGAAAAGCCTCAGATGGACAAACCAGCCACGTGACTACTTGAATCTCCCATCTGGGAGACTTTTTCCAGAATTCTTTCAGATTCACAACTCATTATTTGGAAATGCCGTACACACTTTTCAGACTGCTGTCCAATTTGGGTAGACTGCTCTCAAGTTTCTTTTATGATGTATTGCAGATAGATTTGCTGTTTGTGGTAAAACTCCAGCTATGTGCCCTTCAAACACAAGAATTCTGGAAAAATATCTCATTCCCAGAAACCACTTGAACCATGTTCACCCCGTCTGCCAACGAGGTGATGAAGAAGCAAGAGCGGGAGCCCTGGAGGGTTCTGTCCTTCTGTGAAGTCAACGCAGGGCTCTTCGGCGCGTCTTCCAAGGAAACGTTCCTTCAGTGAGCCCAGACATTCCATGAGGTGGGGTCAGGGGGGAGGGGTGACCACATGGCCCTACACTGTTTAGCTATTACAGTTCATTAAGGGATTATATGCTGCCAAATTATGCCCCAAAATACAAAGGCCAGCTGTATGTCCTTGGTTCCAAGCAGTGGGTTGAGCCAGCTAACTGAGATAGCAAAACCACTCAAGTTGACTTAATGAGGGAAACTCGGTTAGAAAACCGTCAATGGAGAAAGAGCTAGTGACTCCCCCTAGAGAAGCAGTCAGGGGGAGACTTCCCCATTACTCCTCTGCCTTCACATCCCCCAGTCAGGTTCACATTCTTTTTCTCAGTCTCGGCTGGGCAAGTCCCCATGGCAAGTGGGATCTGGCTTTATGCCACCAGTCTGGATGGATGGATGGGGAAAGCAGACGTCTCATTTCCCTGCTGTGGAGTGCTCTGTACCCCCAGCCAGTGGACTCAGAAGGGCCACCCTCCTGCAGAAAAATGTTCTCTCATGAGAAAAAGAGGCTGAGTGTGGATGTCTGACTTCAGAGATTGCTGGGGAAGCCACCGAAGGAGAAGGAGGTGAGGACAGAGACTCAGGACAGCTTGTCAGTGTCCTTCCCTCCTTGTCTCCTGTCCCATGGCCACTTGCTCCTTACCAGCTGGTCACCACCCTCACCACATGGACACACACACACACACACACATGCACCCACATGCACAGCTTTTGAGAAAATAGCATTTCTCCTGTGAGAGGAACATGAACCCATGGAAAGAGTATCCTTGTCTTTTTAGCCAGAAAAGCCTTGTTCTGTCACAGGGCTCTGTCATTTACTAACAACGTGACTTTGAACAAATGATAAACCTTCTCCGAGTTTCCATAACCCCATCTCAAAATGCTGACAAAAGTACCTATTTTACCAGTTGTTTGGAAGACTGAATTGCATCCCGTTTATGAAGCACCTCTCACGGTGCCCAGTACCTAAAAGATGATGCTCGATTAATGTCAGCCCCTCCGCCACCATTACAACACACTTCATAGTACTCAACATGTGACAGCAGCTTATACTCCTTCCCCACCATCACCGGCTGATTTCTTATACTGCAAAGAAATGTAAGAAGAGCTTCAGGTCCCACCTGGTAGACAGCCCTGGAGATGCACCATGGTTTCAACATCAGCTGCAGGACCCGAAGGTGTCCCCCTCGACACGTCCTCAGCACCCGGGAAGTCAGGCCCCACACCAGACGGTCCCAGCTACATAGCAGGTCTTCTGAGCCCAGCGGCCCTGCAGCCATGCCAGCTCCAGGCCCCGCCTTTACCCCTCTGGTCCCAGGCCCCACGTATAGGGCTGTGTTCTTTTAGTAGTAACACAAAGTTCAAATGTCACCAAGATTTAATCAGGCAAGGGAAAAATGCAGTCAAAATAACTCTGTTTCCTCTGTCCTGCTCTCCTCTCCTCCTACCTTCCCGCTACCCTCACTAATCTGCAGGGACTGTTTTCCCTCAAGGATTAGCAAATAGCTCCTAAATCAAGATGTTTTCTCCCTGTCTCTGGGAACTAACCAGGGACAAGGTAGAAATAAGCCTCTCACCCTGCAGACAATCGCACAATCCCTCCCTGTCAGGGGACTGCCGCAGACACAGAGTGGACTTTGGGGGCAAGTCAACCCCAAACCGAGGGAAGAGCATTAGCCCCGAGTCATCACTGGGTTCTCGTGGTTTCGAGATTCCATCCAGGGCGAGAAGCAAAGGGGAAGGAGCTCTGGCTTGCCCTGCCAACATTCCCAAGGCATTCCATCTCTTCTCTTAACTCTTTAAAACTTAGAGAGCCAAAGAGTTTCTGCGTGGTGAAGCAGGAAGGCCAACTTTGTATCAACACTGGAGAGACTGCTATTTCTGAGGGCACTTTACAGAAACGCACGCATTTTCTTTGGACATTTCCCAAGTTTACGTTAGGATTAAAGGGGCTGTAAGAAAACCTATCTATCAGATTTAATATCAACATCTGTGATTTTGGAGGAAAGCAGATAAAAGAGGGAAAGACAATGTATCTCTCCATAATGGGCATTTTCTGCAAAAGCTCTTGTGACTCTATTATGTGTTAGATAATTCCTATGAAGACCTTATGCCAAGGGAAGACACCTCGTTAAACAGGGTACAGCTATTTGCCATATCTATTAAGTTTTTTGAGTTTGGGTCATTTTTTTTTTTTTAGATTTATTTATTTATTTGAGAGAGAGAGTGCCTGTGAGTGTGGGCGGAAGGGTAGAGGGAGAGGGAGAAAGAGAATCTTAAGCAGACTGCACTGAACATGGAGCCCGATGCAGGGCTTGATCTCACGATCCTGAGATCATGACCTGAGCTGAAACCAAGAGTCAGATGCTCAACGAACTGAGCCACCTAGGTACCCCGAGTTTTGATCATGTTTGACCCTGTTTGAGAAGGGCATCTGCCTTCAAATTCAATAGGCTATCTATGCCAAAAGATGGGATCCCAAGTGGGGAGGGCAGGCAACTTGTAGGGGAAAATTCAGTCCCCACACAAGCTGTATGGTGTCAAGAGAAGAGGTGTATTTAGTCTCTTATTTCCACACACTCTGTCAAAAAAGGTGATGGGGTTTTAAGGACTCTTTCTTGCCTTTCTACAAACACCCCATTAGCGGAGGTTGTTTTATTAAGACAGAGGAAGGGAAGATGGAAGGGAGGGAGGGGGGAGGAAAGGAGGGGGAGAAGAAAGAAAGGAGCAAAATTAAAAAAACAAATAGTGTGTGGAAAATGATTGCTCCATTAACATTAGTTAACCACCTTGGAATTCTCGAGAAAAAACAAAGGCAAGCTACATCAGCATTAGCTTTTGCCTGTGTCCCCGAGCTCATGCTCTCCATTCTCTGGGGATTTTGGCCATGAACCAGACTCTTATCCAAAGCATGTAATTATGGAATAGATAGGGACAGTTTTAAAGGCACTGTTTTACTCTATGATTAAACAATGTGACTTAAAAATTTTTTTAAGTTAAATATGTATATTTAGCTTATGGTCTGGGAATCTTTTAAGTATAAAGGTACCATAATAGGCTTTTAAAAACATGCCTGAATATAAACATATTGGTTCCTGAGAACAGCAAGACTTACTCAAACTGCCCTGAAATCTTTATCACAGACACGTCCTCTGCAGAGCCTAGTGACTTTAGCAGATGTGCTGATGGAGGACACCACCCAGTGTCTTCGGCTGTCTCTGATTCTGCCCTAGATTTGAGATCAATCATTCAGACTTTGACAGGCAGCTTCCCCGATGGCAGATGGGAGGTTGTGCGTGCAAACAGCACCATGACCATTGACCATGAAGCCCTGTGCTTTGAAAGGGATTTAGAATGCTCAGAGCAATGGGACACATGTGTGTGTCTCTGTATGCATGTGTGTCTGTGTGTATCTGTGGGTCTGTCTGAGTTGTGTGTCTGTGTGTGCATCAGGGGGTAGGAGGAGGAGAGTACAGGGAAGAGGGTGGTGGCGGTGGGCACGAAACGCATGCATATCGTGAGGGAACAAGGACAGGACCTCAGGGCTCACCAGGCATAAGAAGGGCCTCCATTTGCCTTACTGACTCCTACCTCTTTCTAACCATGTTCTTTATTCTTTCCTGGAAAATAAAAAAAAATCGGGGTTTTCTGGGCAGTGTAGCACTTAGACATTACTCACAAAACTTTAAAGAACGATTTAAAGAATGATGAAATCAGTGGTCTCATGGGAGCCCAAGGGGTGATGAAAAGCATTTGATATACCAGGAAGGCATCAGAAAGAGCAATTACAGAATCACCTCTCCTTTCAGAAGACTTTTTGCTCCTGTTTGGGGTGAAGAGAGTCTGAGGACTGAGTCAGTTGGCAGGACTGGCTTAGTTGCTGAGTGCTGGCCTCCTGTATGCCTTGGGGGAACAACACTGGGAGATGCAGAAGTCTTGATCCTGTGGTTCCATATTTGGGAAGGGACCAAGACTAGAAACTCTAAATCAGGTGCTGACCTTGGGAAGGAGGTGGGTGTGGCCAAGCCAGGAGTTCCCGTCCATGGCAAGGGCAGCAGAGGCAGGTGGGGCATTGCCTGGGACATAGAGCCGCCTTGGGGCACTGACTGCACTGCCACCCCCACCCCTCCCAGCTGTGCACCCTACCATGCAACTGTTCATCATCTTGCCTGTGTCTACCTCTGCCTCTGGATTTTCTGTCCCTGTGCGTTCAGACTCTCATTCACTGTATTTGTATAAACAGAGGAATTCTTTTCAAAGCAATAAATACCTTTGCCTGACTCTAGGGATGTTTTCAGACTAATTACCGCCTCGAAAAGGACTTGGAAAAACTCTAAGTTGAAAGTAGTATATGGCACAATTAAGAACAAAATTTGCAAATACATAAAGATACAGGAAATTGCGTGCACACAGAGAAGTCTATTTATAGCAGCCCGAGAAATAGATTCAGAAATGTATTCTAATGTAACCCATCTTAATTATTCAGTGATTATTTACTGCCTATTTTAGAAAATGTCAGCCCTAAGATGGATGGAGAACTCCTATGCTGTCTGTCAGGTGAAAGTCAGCTGCTGGGAGGCAGAAATACCATTTTTTAAAAATTCTCTTGGATGCATTTTGATATCTTTTACTGACGGAATCTGAAGGTCAAGGACAGTTGCTCCCACATCAAAGCCCAGTCCAGTGGAGCTCCAACACCAAGACATTTCAACCAGAATGAAGGTCTTACTCCAACCAGATCTGTTCTTTTGGAAGGACAGGGATCAATGGGCAACTTACTCCAAATGAGCCCGACAAGATGCAGGAAAAGAAATGAATCCACAACAGGAAGGGGAAAGCTGGGGCTTCTTTAGAAACACCCAACAACCCTATTTCCAGGTTTTGGAGAAAGCAGATCCCTTTCAGTTTTGCAGTTACCATTTCTGTGCCACATGTGGACATTTTCAGTTCTTAGCTACTAACTCACATTTTAATTCTACTTTCACCTCCTGACTTCCAACACAGGACTCAAACTTGGGCTTAAATTTATTGCACATTTTGTTCTTTCCTTCCATTGAATGCTTTTGTTATTAAATCCCCATGTGCGACCAAATGCTGGTCGGGGGCAGAGCTGGAAGCTTCATTCTTTAAGTGAAGGTGGCCCATACTTCTTTGTTAGTATTTTTTTTTTTAAGACTTTATTTATTTATTTGACAGAGAAAGAGTGTGAGCACAAGCTGGCACAGAGGCGGGCAGAGGGAGAGGGAGAAGCAGTCTCCCTGCTGAGCAACAGTCCAGTGTGGGGTTTGATCCCAGGACCCTGGGATCACAACCTGAGCTGAAGGCAGATGCCCAACTGACTGAACCATCCAAGCACCCCTTCGTTAGTATTCTTAAAAAAAAAAAAAAGAAAAAAAAAAGAACCCAACAGTAGAGATGTAATTTACAGTCCATACACTCCATCCATTTAAATAGTGCAACTGAATGGTTTTATAGTATATTCATGGGGCTCTACAGTCATCACCAGAATCTAAAGTTAGAGCATTTTTATCACCCCAAAAAGATAGCCTGTACTTATTAGCTACCATCAGCACTCCAAATTTTCTCAGCCCTTTCCCAGCCTCTGGCAGCCACACACCTACCATCTCCATACATGTGCCTCTTCTGAAAATGTTATATAAATGTGATCTTTGTGACCGGCTTCATTCATTTAGCATAATGTTTTCAAGGTTCATGCATGTCAGGGCATGTACCACACCTCATTTCTTTGTCTTGGTGAATACCCTTCCACTGGATGGACGGATCACATTTTCTTTATCTGTTCACCCACTGGTGGGCATTTGGGTCCTTCCCACTTTTGGGCTATCAACCATAATGCTGCTACAGACACTTAGGGACCAGTTTTTCTGTAGATGTATGTTTTTCACTTCTCTTGGGTAGATCCCTAGGAGGGCAACTGTGGGATCACATGGTAAATCTACGTGTAACCTTCTGAGGAACTGCCATGGTGTTTTCAAGGCGGCCACACCAGCAGTTGTGAGGGCCCTAATTTCTCCACAGCTTCACCAACTGCCTTAGTGCCCGTCTTTCTGATTAGAGCCATCCTAGCAGGAATGAGGTGGTAGTGTTCTTGCTTACCTAGTCAAATTCTACGACATGTCTTTCAGTCGAGGGGATGTGGTAGCACGTGGAAAGGGTGCCTCTCAGGGGCTGGCTGCTGTCCCCCTGACTGTGCCCCATGCTTGCTGCTACAGATGGACTCTGGGGAAACAGGACGGAAGGTGCAGGAAAGCCCAGCATTTCCTCTTCTGTCCTCAGCTGCTCCCTCCACCATGTCTTCCTTCCCATCCTGACCCTCTCATACCCACCATCAGGGGCAAGAAGTCCAAGCGCTTTTGGATGTCCTCATTCGTCTCTTTATCGTCCTAGCACCAGCTCTTTGGGAAAAGGATATTCAGAAATAGCACTGGTATGGTTAAGTGAGTGGGCGACAAAAGCAAAACCCAAACAATCTTTTGAAATCCAGAGGCATTTCAGGGCTGCTCACTAACATATTTAATCCCATATTTGGGTCTGGAAGATGTCCCAACTCTGACAAAGAGTCATCACTGCATCATCATTCCTCAACCTGAGAACCCAAGGGGCCCATTTATATAAAAGCTAGGGAGCTCACTCTGTTCATTTGGGAGTATTATTTTAGAAAAAAATGCTTGTCTGTGTATATAAAAATATTTTGGGTCCCTGGGAAAGTAGAGGAGAGGCAGGAGCTGCCCTCTGGCTTAAGCGCTTCCAGAAAGGCATGCCAAGAGCTATGTTTAGAAATATTTCCCCATGCTCCACAAACCATTATACAAGTAGTCCTATGGCCTTAAAAGTGATGTCATCCTATCAATTACAGTGGTTACGTAAGTTAAGTTCTCATATATATGCCAGACCCCAACAGAAATACAATCACGGCTGTCTGAATTCAATCAGTCCAGGCCCTGAATGAGAAATTAAATGCTCTCGGCTCCTCTTTTCTTGATCTCTTATTATTTGGTTTCCATGGAACTTAGTGGCCAAGGATAATTTTTGAGCCTCTATTTAGCAAGCATGTGTTTATGAGATCATGGCCTTCCGTGAAAACAATAAATGCTTTGTTTTGTTTAGGAGTCCCAGAACAATGGTTTGGGGACTGTCGGGAGTGAAGGTATAAGGTTGGGGGTCCTATTCACAAAAAAGGAGGTTTGCTCGCTTGAGAATCCCTTCCATCTTCTCTCACACAGGAAGATGTGCTAATTCTCACAGGAGAGTTGTTGACAGATCATCAACACTTGCCCTCCACGTAGGAACTGAGAAGACATTAGAAAACTTGTCTCTAGGAGCTGTGAAGAGGTCTGAGGATAACTCAGTGAGGAGGAAGTTAAGGTTTCTCCTCCAGACGTAAAAGGAGGCACATAGAACTGAGGAAGACATAAACTGGGATAAGAACACTCAGTTTTTACCTATTGTTTAAATTCCTTTTAGACCTTTACTCAGTTGTGGATATTACAAAGTTTATAATATTGTGTTACTTATAATATATTAGAAAATTTTTAAGACAATGTGTTATTCATTTCCTCAAAAGTCTATTTCCTCTCTAAAGTTTTTTCTAACTTAGCAATCTTATTTTTTAAAAAATCCTTAATGTTTGAACTTAATAGAAATGTAATGACTACAGGATGAATAAAAATGTGTATTTTATATAAAAGCATAGGCTTGTGGTTTTTCCTGCTGCTCTTGGGTGACCTGCCTTCATAAAACCGACTCTGGAGTGGCTTAAGTTTCCTCACAGGAAGTTCTGTTGTTCTTGTTTTGGCTTCTCAAGGAGCAGGCATATTAGGTGGGGTTAGCCCTCCATCCCCTTTCTTATTCAGTAATGAAGACATGACACACAACGACAAAGACAATGCGGGAGGCTTGATGAATGGGAATGGAATGGCCTTCCTAATGTAGGTAGGGTCAGTGCAGCTCTGCAGGTCACAAGCAATTTGGGCGAGCTAATGACTTTGGGAAGCCATTTTCAAGGCTACATTTTTCTCTTGCTTCCTTAGAATACTTTTCTCAAGGGGGAAAACGAAAGCGGAGATGTAAAAGAAACCAGCTGGGAGACTATTCGCTGACCACCACACTGTCCCATCCCAATGCTCCATATCATTTGTATCACAGAGTCCAGAGGTCAGGACTTCAAAAAGCCCAGAGCTACGTCTGACTCAAGAGACCATATTCCAACATGACCGTGGCAGAAAATCGACTCTATTCTAGTCCGTCCCATGTTCTGAAGTTTACAAAGTACTTTCAGGAAAATGCATCCCTACAATGACAGAAAACTCCAAAATGCACAAAACCAAATAAAAAGCAACCACAAGTTCTTTACTTGAATTGGTCAATGGGTATTGGATTAGTCCATTGGCTGGAGTTTGGTATTACAAATTTTAAGTGAGCCAAAAAGTAAATCCTTTGATATATACACAAAGTTAAGCCTGTTTTAGGGTAAGTTTATTGATGTGGTGAGTTTCCCTAGACTACCATGGAAGAACTCAATACCATACTTTTCTCATTAAGACCTCTCTCTCTCTCTCTCTCTGTTTCTCTTTTTAAGATTTATTTATTTGAGAGGGAGAGAATGAGAAAGAGAGAAAGAGCGAGCATGCAAGAGTGGAGGAAGGGGCAGAGGGAGAGAGAATCTCAAGGACTTCCCCCTACGCACGAATCAGACATGGAGCTTGACCCTAACTTGAGCTGAAATCAAGAGTTGGATGCTTAACTGAAGAACCACTCAGTGCCCCTTTCTCATTAAGATCCCTTATAGATAAAAGTATTTATTTGGAACGCTGCATTTTGGAACCATTTAAATTAGCCTGACCATAGGTAGCAAGATCTTTTCTGCATCCATGGCTGACCGAGGATGCAAGGATGGTAGGGGTGGGTTAGGATTTAGCAACAGAACTTGGAAAACCAAGAACTCTGTTGGGGTTGGTGGGCAGTCTGGGCGAATTATGTTTAGGAAATCAGGACAGTGGTCATAGACATCCAGAATGGGGGCCATGGCTGGATGGAAGACTGAAGGAGAGCCAAGCAGGCTGAACCCAACGTGTAGGTGTGCTGGTGAGGAAAAGATGAGGCTCTGACAGGTACCTGTGTGAACCACTTCAAATGCCCCCTGTCTGGATCTCTTCTATGTCCTGCCAGTCTCTGAGTGGCTAAGTGAAATATTTACTGAACCCAAGGCTCAGTGTGTCCCTGAAATTGCAGGAGGTCCTCTACCTCCTTCAGCAATCCTGCAATCGGTGAACCAGGGAAACAACCGATGAAACAAAATATAATGCCTTCTAACGACTCAAGAGAAGAAATGTAATTACACTTGTGCAGGCCATGAAAGCCTCTGAAAATCTATTAGGAAAACTAGCTTAGACTTTACCATTGGATTTGTCACAAAAAATAGAATATAATAAATTTTTTCCAAAAAAAAAAAAAAACAAAAAAAAAACCCTCCGTGTGTTATATAATTTGAGGCAAATTTCCAGGAGAGAAGGAGGAAATTGGATCGGGGTATTGGTTATTTCCCCCTTGTTTCAGAAACAAAGGTGATGATTTAAGATTCAGCAGGAAGGGGATGCGTAGGAGCTAAGCGCCTTCTCCTAGTGTCTCTTAATAAACCAAGGACAACCGCCTCATTGTATTGCAGCTGGGACCAGGCTTCTTGTTAATTAAGCACCGGTAATAGGCAGGTCTGAGCTCTCCTTGGTGAATTTGAGCACAATTAAGCGGCCCGAGGTGCTCCTTCTAGGGAGCACTCCACCTCCTCCACCAAAACTCAGGATGAATCTCAAAACGTGAAAACCAGAGCAGCGCACGTGGCAGAGGTTTTGTGACACTGAATGTGTGTTCAGAGCCCAGACTCAGGTTGATAATCCCTTCTTCACTTCCAGTGGGACGCACGAAAGCATTCCCCTGTCGGCTTTCACACTCCCAATCCTCCAGGTTTCAGATATTTATTTTTTTATTAGGTTAAAATATATATAAATTTACCATTTTGACCCTTTTTAAGTGTACAGGTCAGTGGCACCACATCCCAGTGTTGGGCAAACTTCAGCATCAGCCATTTCCAGGACTCTTTTCATCTTGCAAAACGAAACGCCTGTACTCATTAAATGCTAACTCCCCACTCCTCGCAGCCCCTGGTCCCCAGCATTCTACTTTCTGTCCCCGTGAATTTGTGAATCTGTCACACATGCTCTCGTCATGTGAGTGGGAGCATACAGCGGAAGCAAGCAGGGTCTGTCCTTCTGTGTGGGGCTTATCTCGCTTAGCATTGAGTCTTCAAGGTCATCCATGTTGTAGCAGGTGGCAGAGTCTGCCTCCTCTTTAAGGCTGAGTGATGTTCCACTGTATGGCTAGACCACATTTCATTGGCCCATTCATCTGTCAATGGACATTATGGTTGTTTCCACCTTTCGGTTGTTACAAACAATGCTGTGATGAACTTGGGTGTACAAATATCTGATTGAGTCTCTGCTTCCATTTCTCTGGGTATTTACCCAAAAGTGGAACTGCTGGATCATATGGTGAGTCTATCTCTGATTTTTTTGAGGAACTGCCATTCCATTCCGTACTCATCTTTTCCATCTCCTGCTGCTGCCCTGTTCAGTTCCTAGGCCTTTCTGGAGGCAGAACAGGACTTTGCCCACAGACGGGCACAGCTGCTGACATCTAGAAGTTGTTTGTCCCAGTGAGACCCCTTCATTAGGTGGCCCCGGGGTAGACCTACACATCTTTGTGTGCAGGAGCCTCCCTAGCCCTAACCTTTACCATGTCTGCTGGATTTGCGTCCTCCTTCCCAGGCTGGACCTGAGGTCTCTCTCTGAAGTCTAGCTCAGTTATTTGCGGCCAAGGCTTCTGCAAGGCCTTCAGAATTCTCACTTCTGGGACATGGTGCTGGCCACTCTCCTTGTCATGCCCCATGGGGCCTTAGTGTTCAGGTAGGCAGGTTCCTCTGCTGAGGGCTGGGGAAAGGGAAGGAAGTCAGGAATGGCTGGTGTCCACTGAGAAAATCACACTGGTCTAGGGTATCTGGGGGCTGACCGAGGCTGTGGCCCCATGTAAATTACCCTGAACTTAGGCTTGTGTGTGTGAGTGAGGTTTAGGCATCAAGACATGAGAAACTACCAGACAGGGGTGAGGACCCTTCCTGATTTGAAGAAGGGGCCCCATCGCAGAGCAGGGTTAGGAAGAGTGAAGCGGGGCATTAGGACTACAGGCCTAGCAGGTTCCAGCCTCTGTGGGAAGGTAGACACAAGTCAGAGTCAAGAGCACGACCCTTGGGTTTAGCCTGGGTTTAGGAAGAAACATCTACAATCTGGTACATGTGGGTCCCAGCCACTGGATGCCAGGCTTCAGGGCCAAGAGAGCCTGCCTGCTAGTGCAGGGCATCTCCCAGAACTATGCAGCCTTGCTCAGTGCCACCTGAGCAAGGAGTGGAGTCCTGACAGTTTGTGGACACCTGCAGCTGGTAAGAATCAGCGAAGTGGCCTCTGACAGGATGTTGCCACCTGGCTCTCAGTGAAGCCCCTCCCACCCCCACTGTACCTACTGATGACAGGGGAGCCACCTGTGGCTTTGGATGGCTCTGTTGCCTGGCATGGCAAGTTGGCAAGGCCTGCCCGGACCCTGACCCACGGGCTGCCAGCTCCCTGTCCCAGGCATCAGCATTTCAGCTGACTTATTGGCACCCTATCCACCCCTGTCCCTCCTTTCCCTCAGACTCACGGTGGCCCACCCCAGCAGCTTGTTAGAGTCGCCAGGGTAGTCTTCATGAAATGTTTTGACTTGAGCTCCCCTCTTAGAGATGCCAGTTTTATCCATCTGGGGAGGGGCTTGGTGTCACTATTTTTCAAAAACATACCAGGGGTTCTAACCCCTGGCAGCCCAGGAAAAGAAGCAGCACAGACGTCTCTGTCCTGCAGACAAGTTCCTTGGAGTCATGTGGTTACCAGTTGTCACACTGTAACCTGCCTCAGAAACACAGATCTCTGGTCGGGGTTGGGTGCTGGGTGGCTCAGTTGAACATCTGACTTTTGGTTTCTGCTCAGGTCATGAGCCCATGGGTCGTGAGACTAAGCCCTATGTTGGCCTTAGCGGGGTGCCTCCTTGAGGATTCTCTCCCTCTGCCCTTCCCCCACTTGCTTGCGCGTTCTCTCAAATAAATCAATCAATCTTTTTTTAAAAAACAAACACCCCCGGGACGCCTGGGTGGCTCAGTTGGTTAAGCAGCTGCCTTCGGCTCAGGTCATGATCCCAGCGTCCTGGGATCGAGTCCCACATCGGGCTCCTTGCTCAGCGGGGAGCCTGCTTCTCCCTCTGCCTCTGCCTGCCATTCTGTCTGCCTGTGCTTGCTCTCTCCCCTTCTCTCTCTCTGATAAATAAATAAAATCTTTTAAAAAAAAAAAAAAAAACAAACCCCTCCTCCCCAGATCTCTGGGCCTCATTCCAGAGTTTTTGACTCTGTAGACTGGGTGTCAGGCCTGGGTATCTGCATTTCTAACACAGTCCCCCGTAAGTCTGAATCTCTGGTCCTGAGACCACACTTTGAGAGTCACTGATCTAGGCCTGCCATAGCCCTTAATTCTCACCATCCGGCTGACTGACAGAAATGGAAGCGAGTGGGGCCTGTCAGTTGACTGTGTGCAGGTTGTATTCTTCAACAGCCTCTTCAAAAGCCCTGCGTTCACCTTGGAGTATCACGGGACGGAACACTCTGGTGGGATCGCAGGTCCGGGGTGGAGACTCCAAACGCGAGATGGAAAATCAGCACTTAAAGACCATCCACGCGACTATTCCTCATCCCTGTCCTGAGAGACTAATTGGAGAATTAAAAGGGATGGAAGTTTCCTCCCTTCACGAGGATCACATACGGACTTGAAAAGCCTGGGTATTAGTAACATGTGTTTATTTCTAAATTAAAATGGTTTCTTAATGATGAGTCCTTGGGCTCCCCAAAGGCAGGAATGAAGCAGCCAAACCGAGACCCTGAATCACTCAGTCCTTTGTCCTTGAGGCTGGGAGGCCAGAACGTTCAGAGGTTACAAACCGCCGTCAACAAAGAGCATTGAGACTCTTGTTTTAGAAAAGAGTGACTCATCTTCGGGTCATTTTCTTGTCTATCTGCCCTCTCTCTCCACTCTTCCCGAACCGTGAGGAAACTGCTCTTCTTTATCTCAATGCACAAAGAACACAAATGCTGCTGATCGCAGAACCCGACTTCCTGTTAAGGAGGATATCCTACAATTTAATGGAGGAAGATTTCTAAGCAAAGCAGAAAGTCAAGTGATTTTAGAGTTTGCTTCCCACCTACAATTAACGAGGCTACAGCTGTAAAGGAAGAGGGAAAAAAATTAAATCCCTCCAAGGCAGGAGCTCTTACTATCATCTGTGGCTGAAAAATAAATACTTCATGTTTTTTTCTTAAAGAAGGAGCTCTAAATCTAACAGAAACAAAATACTTGTGATAGGATAGAAAATGAAAAATATCTGATCAGACAATAGACAAAGACTGGTGTCCCAGGCCTACTTATTTAATTTCCCACGTGTACAAAACAGAGAGGGGGATGAAATCATCTCTTTCCTGCCTAAAGGCCATGATCTGCCTTCCATCTGTGCAGAGGACTTTTTTGTTTTTTTTTTTTTAAAGGGTGATACACAACCTATAAACATTCCTTTTTGGTCATGCAAGGGTTACGGATGTTTTTAAGACCCAAGACTGTTTCAGGTCTGTAGGAGCTCCAAATTTGGCAAATGTAAAAGTCTCATAGCAGACTCTTTGACCTTGGGAGGATGTCAAGAAGGGAGAGACTATTTCAGAGGGGATTATATTTTAAGTGTCCACAATATGCAAGGAAGGAATGCCTTTCGGAAAGGACATCTCAATGTGTTATGTTCCTTCCTTTCTCTCTTATAACCTCTCTTATAACTTCCAGAAGGAATTCATACCTTGTTGAGTGCACTGGACGCTCACACTGATCTTGCCTGTATGTCTGTATAAAATGGTCAGGGTAAAGACAATAGATGGGTATAGGGACAGTCGAAGAGATGGATGATAGATAATATCTGAAATAAACAAGGGAAAGAAAAGTAATCTATGTCCACATGCATCAGTTCAGATATGTCAGTCTTATTACTCAAAGTGTCCTGCATGCTCCCTGGTGTTTGCACTATCTGGGAACCGGTTAGAAATTCAGATTCTCGGACGCTGCCCCATGCTCCAGACCTAAAGAATCAGCATCTGCATTTGACAGGATTCCTAAGTGATCTCTTGTCCACTGAAGTTTGAGAAGCCCTGCTTTTGAACATAACAGCCTAGAACGAAGAATAGTGATTTTTAGGGACTTATTATGGAAATCTTATTAGCCCACACGAAATCTTAGGTGGATACCTAGGAACGATGTCAGAAGTGTTCTGGTGAGGCAGGGGTGGGGGATCGACGTCTTCCTAGTGCCCTCCCTGGCACTTCCCATCCCCACACCTCTGTGCAGCAGCTGTCTCCTCTTCTCTGGGGGCGGCAAGGAGTCCCAGCGCGCATACCCTAACACTTAAAGCTTAGAGAACACAGGCCACCACTTAGAGTCCTCTGAACGACAGCTAAGCCCTGGGCATCTTACAAGCACTCAAGCAATAGCAGATGATCATTAACAATTGATTTTAAAGCAAGATGATGTACCAAAGTCGAGCTCAGAAATTGCACAGAAGGACCCGGGAGGAGAAATCAAGAAAAGCAGGGGGATAGCGTACTGAATACGAGAGGAAGACAAGAAAGACAAAGAGATGGAGAAAGGGAAGAGGCCCCAGTCGTCACGGGCTGCCAGATAAAATATAGGGCACCCAGTTAAATTTGAATTTCGGATAAACAACATCCTTACACTAAACAGCTATTTGTCAAAATTCAAACTTCACTGATTTCCTGTGTTTCCATTTGCCAAATCTGGCCATCCCGGTTCCTGCATCAAGGACACTTTTCTCAGCAGCCTGGGCCCCAAGAGTCTTACTCTAATTTAGACCTCAGTCATATTCCCTCCACAGAGATCCCTGGAGTCATACTGCCTGGATTCAAATCCCAGACCTGCCCCTGCTGTGTGTGACCCCAGGCCCATGATTTCCTCTCTCCGTCTGTTTTCCTCTGCTATAAACTGCACACCCACACCCATGCTCATCGCAAAACCGTCTTTTACAGTCTCCTGGGTCTCGGCAGTGCTCTGTCTGACTTTGCCCCAGGTCATTTTCTAGAAGACCTGAGGTCAGTGTGGAGAGGTCCGGAAGAGAGAGGAAGATGAGGTGCCTGAAAACCCGCAGAAGGAGGTGCTCTCTCCTCCTTCCCCACGGGCCTGGCCGTCGCGTCTATCCGGTCAGTGCATTTCCTTCCTCCTGTTCCCAGGGGGCTGTGTCTGGGGATGTGCTGGGGAAGGAGGGAGGAAAATGTGTCACTTGATATTTGCTCCTTGACCCTGGCTGACCCGGCTAATTCACTGCAGGATGGAAGGAAGCACACTGTGGAGGCCTTCCTTTGCCAGAGCTTCTCGGCCTTTCGTCTCAGCCATCAGGGAGCGAGATCTTGCTTCCTCGACACTTTAGCTGAGCCAGGGGAGAGCCAATCACCTGGCAAAGTGTACAGGCCCTAGAATGATGATATCTTCTATCTATCTCAAGGTCAGAAATTCTCAGAAAGCTGTTAAATCCCGGAGCCAGCATTTGGGAATGTGTTATTTCTTCCTCTCAGAGTAAACCTGACCCACCAGTCAAACCTCATCTTGAAGCCTTTCTTACCATATTTCTTCCCCATGAACTGCAAGATCTGAGGCTAGATTCCAGGAATGGACTGTTTTTAAACATTAAACAAAACAAGAAAGCCAAGGTATCTTGAAGCATGTGGGGCTCAAAGCTCCCCCTGCTCCCGGAGGAGATCCTGGAGCCAGGTTCCGAGGTAGATTCTGACTCAGAATCCCTAATGGAATTGAACAACGATCCTGAAACTGCTATCTGAATGCTTTGGTTTCCCTAAAACAGCATTCTTGGCTTTACTACTCTTCTTGGCACTGCTTCATCGCCTGCAGCAGCAAATCTTTCCCAGGAACCTATTGTTATTTGTGTATCTGATAGTTTACAGCAGAGCTCACTGACAGCAACATTTAGAAAGAAAAGGAAAAAAGAAGTGTAGGGTGAAAAGGACAAAACAGAGGCTTCCAACATCCTGGTGGGAATCGCAAAGCAGAAACTGCCTCTTTCTTGGCCCTCAGCACGGAGAGCTAGGAGGCTATAGAAAAGTCATTAACAGGAATAGCCACAGCCTGTACGGAAGGTGGGCATCAGACGCAGAGACTCCGAATGGGAGCACGCACTTTCTGACCCTTCACTGGAGATACTCATCCCTGGTGTACTCTCTGTTCTCCCCAAGAACACCCCTTCAACTGCCATGCAGGGGCTGTGCTAAGTCACCACGCACACACAACACACAATGGGGTGAAATGGAGTAGTTCTGCTTTGTCGGGGCTGAACACTGTGAATGAATTCATTCCCTTCTGGGAAAAAGGACTGCCTTGTTCAGAACTTGATGTTCCCATGTCTCAGCTTACCTTTAAGCATTTCTGATACACCTGTTGGGATCATTAGTTCTGCCAACAGAAGGGAAGTGGGATACTTTGTTCTATTTTTTACTCTCAATGGACTGTGTTGCCATTGTGTTGGCTTCCCTTTCAGAAAGGAACACAAGCAGGAGGGAAACTTACAGGATTCCATGCTGCTTGGCAGGGGTGGAAAATATAGGTGTATAAACAAATACATGGAAAATAAGAGTAAACTAGGAGATGAAGGATAATAGAAATAAAAGAAAGAGCTACTTGAAAGACTGGGATAAATGTGAAAAGGCTTCTGGAATGAGCTACCCCATTCATTAGCTGGCAGGAAAGGTAAAAAAGGTAAGCAAATTGAAACAGATATATACTGCTTATCATCTCCTAAAAGAAATTAACAGGGTGGAATTTATCTAAGGGATACTGAAAAGCATAAGGAGGAGGGAGGGATAGTGAGAGAGTCGTAAACAGACTTGGCACCAAGTGCAGAGCCCAACTCGGGGTTTGATCTCAGGACCCGAGATCATGAACGGAGCCAAAACCATGAGTTAGATGCTTAATCAACTGCATCACCCAGGAGCCACCAAGTGAGCAAGGCGCCACCAAGGAGCAATATCTTTGACTGTCATTTTGAAAAAGTCTCAGAAGCATTTTCGTATATTTCTTTTGTTGGCTTTGTGATCAAGGTTGTCTGACCCTAACCCCCTCCCCCAGCTCCCTGAGCTCAGACACGGGGGCAGCTGTGTACTTCTGCCCAAACTCTTTCTCCCACCTTCTGCTTTGAATCTGCTTCTCTATTTCTCTGGTCTCTGACTGTTTCATTCCAACTGCTTCCAGCTCTAACACTTTCAGGCTCATGCCCCATTCAGCTGTCTCTGGGGCTTATTTCAGAAATCATGAGCACCTGCAAACCCTCTTACCTGGCCTTGGTTTTGTCTTCTCTAACTCCTGTCCCCCCCAACCCCCCCCCCCCCCATGTCCTGACCAAGACTGGGGTCAGTCAGCCTGGTTCAGGCCCAGAATGGGTTGCTGCTTGTTGAAAAAAAAGAAGGTTAAACACAGAGCCTCAATAAAGATGAATAAAATCCTAACTCAAAATAGTCCCTGCAGGGAGTTGAAAAAATACAGCCCAGGTATATTGATATTTGATTATTTAACTTCCTGAAGATAAAGCAAAAAGGAAATAAAGTAATGAAGAGCTGACACGTCCATCGACCTGCATCCCCTGGGGGCGGATGTCCCCAGGAAGCCTTGGGTTAAGTGCTAGAAGGCAGTCAGCTCACAGTTGCTGTATCTGGGAAGATGCAGAAATAAAGCTATTCTGAGATGACAATGAAAGAGACACATCTCTGCTGCAAAAATGACAAGTGAGGGCTGCTATTCAGAAGGGATAGTTAGGAAGCGAGACTGGCATTGTCTTCCAGCCTGGAGCTCCCTTCCACCTGGTAGGATCAAGAGTTCCAATGGGAAGAGCCAATGCTTTCATCAGAAAGGGAGCTGTGAATCCGTTCAAGTTCTCGCCCGGGGACTTGGCTGAGACCCCAGAATTCCCTTCCATCTAGCATGAAAGAAGTGAGTTAGAACTAAAAGGTTTTAGTTCAGCTGTTACCAGTCAACCACCTTGCATTCTGGTTCTCATGTGGCCTCTGGTTTTGAGTAGGACCACACACTGCTGTTCTGTAAATATGGGTTAGCGGCAAACTGTAGACCTCTGGGTGGCAGAGCGATGGCTTCATTGGCTAAAATTGTTCGATATGGTTTCCTTTAACATTGGGAACATCTGCTGAAAGCAGAAGAATGTGGCTGATTCTAAGCCATCCTATCAGGTGGTAATTAGACTGTAGGTTCAGTTGCTCCCAAGTTCCATTCTCCTTGCTAGGTGATAAAACTATGCTCTCAGCAAAGAGGATGCTGTCTTCCTGTTTCCTATAGCTGGAGGACATGAATCCAATTTATTTAAATGTATTTTAAAATTTGCATTTAACCTGTCAAAAGAGGTTTTTTTCTTTTCCTATTTTTTTTAATAAATTCTGATTTAGCAGTAGGAGGATTATGATGCCAGCTGGAAGGCCTGGGGATCTATTCCAGGATGAGTGGTTTTTCTTTTTTTTTCTTTTTTTTTTTTGTATTGAGATGTACCGTTTTTATGAAATTCAGGACTGGGGAGAAAGAATACATAGATATTTAGGTCGGGGTGGCACTCATTTTATTGTAGAAGTTGAAAACTGGCATCTTGTGGGCCAAATGTAGCCCACAAATGTGCTTTGTTGGCATGCAAGGTTTTTCTTTGAGCTTGGATTGGTTGCCTGCATATAAAAATTGAGATATTTCTCCCTTCCCCTCTCTCTCTCTGTCTCACACACACACACACACACACACACACACACACACACGTGCACACACGCACGTACACAGAAGCATTTTCCTTTACTTAGAAGAAAACTGCACAAAGATTTTTTGGAAATGTCAGAAGTGCAGGACAAGGAGCCTCTGTCTCCCCATGGCAGAGCTGAGTAGTACTGGCCCTATCTGCTAGGGCCCTTCTCCTTGTTATCCTAGTTATATGACTACCTGGCTCAGATGGGGTTTGAGTTATAATGCCTGGATGGGGCCTTAATTTACAGGACACTGAATGTGAATAGAGGCATTCCAGGATTAACATGAAGGATTAGGTCCCAAGGGTACCATAGGAAATAGATATAAGCTCTTGAAAATAACCACTTTCTGATTGGTGAGTCTCAGAAGAGACTAAAATTGTTCGAGACTAAAATTGTCCCTCAGAAGGGACAGGAAAGTCTTGGTCTGCACATTATACATGTTTCTCTCATGCCACTTTAAGGTCATTTGACTAAAGGAAAGAGGAAGTCACAAGTCTCAAAGATACTTTTATCTGCTGTTAGGCATATTGGTTCACTACTGTCCAGAGGGGACCACAGAACACACACATCTAAGGAATTTTAATAGAAATAAAGGACAATGAAGAGGCTCTGAGCACAGACTCTGTCTGAACCAAATGCCACAGGATGTTAGTGTTATCCCACAGAGGAGACAATGAGTGGGATGGCACATGGCCTAGGGAGCCTGGGTTCTGCTCTTCGGACACTGGTTCTTGGGAGAGACTGCAGAGCTGCCACTGGGGGCGAACACATGAATGTTTCGCTCTGTGCTGCAGAGTCCAAATCAGTAAGTGCTTCTGGAGGATTTTTTTTTTCTTTCTTTCTTAGCTCCTCTCCCTAAAAGCTCTTCTACTTGAAAACTCAGAGCCGGATCCCAGCACGATGAGGGGTGCCCTCCCCTTTTCCTCTCCTTAAGTAGTGGGTTGACGTTTTAACAATAGGGGTTCTAGGACCTGGCACCTGCACTGCTGCCTATAGGCATGGACCTGGCTACACAACACAGCCCTGGAAGGCAAGGGTGTTCCTGCTTGTGCGCAGAAGAGTGTGCTCAGAGCACTGGTGACTGAGCTCATCCACACACAGGCCTGCCAGCTCTGCTCCAGAAATAAAATAGTTTTATTCACCATATTCGGCCCAGAATCGTGGGAGGGACATGCAACGCGTCTGCTGTTAGAACTGTTCTCTCAATAGTTCAAATGTGATGTGCCAGAGGCACCTCCTTACCTAGATGGGGAAAATGGGCGGGGATGGAGAAGGGAAACATGCATATTTTAACTGGGGGAACACTGATGGGATCTACCTCAAGGACTGTGCTCAAATCACTACTGGCTGTGATTTTCCTTCAACCTAACCAGCAGATATGAGCATGATTTTCTTCTACAAGAACGCCACGAAGATCCAGTGAAACAAAGCCTGATGTCAAAGACATAACTTCTTCTGTTTCGATTCAAATCCATTTGCTTTTAAAGGCCAGTTCCAAGGCCCTGGATGCAGAGTTCAATTTAGGACTTGCTCATTTCAGTCCCTCAGTGGCTGGCTCAACCCTAAACTATACTTTCTAAATATATTCTGGGACTTGGCTGAGTTATGAAGCCCTGACACATGATTACATCAATCCATTTTTTAAAAAGTTTCAGAGGCCAAACAAAGCAAAAGAAAAGAGGTCTTCTTCAGATAGATCTTAGGAAAGCTAAAACTTTGAAATGGAATGCTCGCTTTTGCTATATAGGTGACCAAAAAAGATAGTGAAATTTTTCATCTGCTTTCTTATGCATGCGTGGGAGTTTTTTGTTTTGTTTTGTTTTTGGTTGGATAAGCCGTAAAGGACAGAACAATTCTACTTTTCTGATACAGTGGTTTAAGTGTGTTGCAGGGGGAGATGTCAAATAGGAACACTGTTCCTAGGGTGCCTCCAGGAGGAGATTCACTCCTGGCCTTTGTTTTCATAAGCTTCGCCCCAATACTCCCCACCATAGCCTCTACTTGCTGTGTCCGGGATTGACTTTGGCTGAGTAAAAATTGTCCTGAGATGCTCTCTTTTCCTGTCTGCATTGTTTCCCCCTACCGAGGCTGTGCTCTCTTCTCTACCTCACTGGTCCCTCTGTTTCTGGGAAACTCTATTGCAGGTACTGTTTCTCAAACTTGAGTCCATGTTGTATGGCCCAGATGTTCAGATTCAGTATGTCTGTGCTGGAGACTACACCTCTGAGATTCAGAAAATGCCCAGCAACTCTGATACACAAGCTGTTTGATAACAGTGTAATGAGATGATTTTCTAGTCCCCATCTTCCATGGCTATCAGCAGTACTGGACAGCCTGATGTTGCCTTCTGAGAATGTCTCTGCGATTCTATTTCTACCTCACTGGCTGTTCCTTACGAGTTTCCTTTGCTGGTTGCTCCTCATGGCACTGACCTCTAAACATTAGAGTGGCCTCGGGCCTAGTCCTTGGACACCTCCTTGCCCCCATCCACATACATCCCCAGGTGACGCCGCCTGGTCCTGTGGCTACACCATCGGCTAGTGGTATCCTAGTTTAACTATGAACTCTCTAGAAGAAAAAAAAAAAAAGACCTGATTCGTAATGTTTGCTAATTTGCATGGTACATTTCTCCCGCCAGGGCCCATCTCAAGCTGCCCACATGTCACCACTGAATGGGGAGCTGGGAAGAGATGCACACAATCAACTCTCGAGAGCCCAGACAAGCCAACTTTAGGGCACAGGTGACAATGTCCACGTTTACCTCTGTAGCCAAAACTGTCACACGCACACAAAACTCCATTTGAATTTTAATCATCTCAAGTTCACCCCATCCAAATAGAGCTCTCAGTCTCCCCTGGTCCTGCTGTCACTCTCACTGGCTTCTGGACAGTGTCTCCAATCTTAGGGTCAACCCCAGGCTACAGCTGCCCAGGGGTCAGTCTTGACCCTTCTCTTTCTCTCCTCACTTGTCACCTGATCCATCAGCCAATCCTGTCAACTCTACCTTCTAGATAAATCCAGAATCCATTCATTTCTCAGCACCTCCAGAATATCCTCTGATCTAAACCATCGTCATCCTTCATCAGGATTTTTACACTAATGATGGAATGAGTCACCCTGCTTCCATCCATTTTTCTATCACCCTTGTAGCCACAAGGATTCCTTCAAAACATGTCAGCTTATGTCACCCTTCCATTCCTGGACCACTGGTCTTCTTCTGTCTCACTCAGAGGAAAACCCCCTATCCTTATCATGACCCACACAGCCCTCTGTCACCAGGGTTCCTAACACTTCCCTGATCGCTTCTCTGCCCCACATACACCATCTCCTCACTCTACTCTAGATCTGCTACCCACGCCCCATCCTGGACTAATTTCCAAGCCCATCAAGATAGCTCTGGCATTGCACCTTTTGTGTACTGGTGATATCTTCTGCTGGGCATGGTCCTTCCCCAGAAGGCTCTGTGGCTTGTCGCCTTTACTCTTGGTCTCTTCTCAGACGAGAGCCACATCATCTAAAAATGCAGCACCTCCCTGCTCAATTTTCCCTTAGAGGCCTCAGCATCACTTAAAAGTCTTGGCCACATCCCCTCTGTCCAGAGCAGTGCATGGCATGTAGTAGGTATTAAATAAAAATCTGTAGAATTACTAAATAGTGTGTTGGTTCCTAAGTATTATATTCCCTGCAGTATTTGTATTTTGAGACTGATTTGATTGAACTTGGACTGCATTTTCCAGAAATGATCAATATACTTCTAAGCCTTATTGGTTTTCCCGATTAATGTTCCAGTCAGGGCATCAGAGGACTATGTGGAAGCATTGTCCATGTAGAAATGTGACCTTGGCATTTTTGAGAAAAGTTAGCAAGCAGTAGAGGATAATGATCAGAGGTGTATTTATTGACGATCTCAAAATATTCACATACAGATTCTGACTAGGAAGGAGGACAGCCTACACACTCAAAAGTGTTAATTGTGTAGAGAATTTCAGTAAGTTTTTCATGAGCAAGTTGTCTACCAAGAAGAGCTAACATCCTAAAATAAGCCACCAATTAGGACTAACAGTGACACAAATATGTGTCTGCATAAGAAAGGAAGGCACTTTGCAACCCTATCCTTTGGGTGACAATTTTATTTGATTAAAGGACTGGGTTTATGACCATGAAGACATTCTTTTTATTCATCTATTCACAGTCATTCAATAAATATTTAATCTGTCCAATATACATGCCAGGCACTGTTCTAGGTTCTGGAACTTAGGAGCAAAACTGACCAAGTCCTTTGAAGCAGTTAATTACTGAGTGACCAGAATGGAAAAGGAAAAGAATGAAAAATCCACAGATGTGGTATATCTACTCCCAGATTAGAAAACAAAGGTCCATGGCCATAGTTTCTCCCATATTGTTTTATACACATAAGATAATAGTGTTCTCAGAAGTGTACTGATGAATCAATACAATCAAAAGTGGACTGTTTTTAGCTGTCTGTCCAAAGCAGCTCTAATGTTACACAGGAGGATAATACTCACTCTGTTAGAGCAATTTATAAGAGATCTGTTTTCAAAACACCCACAGAAAGTGTTCAGAGATCACATGATGGTTTTTGCAGACATAGCTGCAATACAGCAGGTTGGACTGTCCCTGTTCCAATGAAGACAAACTCTGAGGGACTAGCTGGATTGAGTGTTTCTGATCTCAAATTGTCTGTCCTGCATGAAACTGGCTCCTGTGACTTCAGAACGTTGTGTTTAATAACCCAGAATTTGGCCTCCAAGTGCTGAGCACTGCCTAAGATGTCCTAGAAATACAGACCCAACTCTCAAGGAATTTAACGGATTTTTTTCCTATTGAGAATGACAGTTTTGATAAAAAATCCAATATGATCCACTCAATTATTTCTTTTTCATGTGAAGACAGACACCAGAAAGTACGGGTATTAGATAATTTCCTTGAGCTCCACCAGGCCCAGATGATCCATCTTGGCCATGATCTTACCTCAGTGTCCTACACACTAGAATTTTCTGGGGGCTTACATACCCGTGCCCAGGTTCCCTCTCCAAATATTCTGACACACACAAGTCTCCCAACCAGCCTGAACACTGGGATTTTTTTTTTTTTTTAAAGTTCCGCAGGAGCTTCCCATGTGAAACCAAGATTGAGAAGCACTGCTGTAGGATGAGTCATGGCATGTGACCCATGACATCTGTGTCCTAAGAAGCAGTCAGGACTGGTAGACAAGCTGTCTAAAGAGAGAAACCATCCTTTGGTTTCAAGCTCAGCTGGATAATGCCATTTGGTGCAGGATGGGGAAGCTCGTGGGGGTCCTAGCCATTTAAATCAAAGTTTCCTGCCCTATTTTCCACACTAGCCCGAGGAATGAAAACTCTAGAGTGGTATCTATAGGGACAGGCTTTCCACCATGCAATCTCATTCTGACCAAGATGGGAAGTCATAGCTTTAACTTGACAGAAGCTACTGCAAGAAATAAAATCAATATCAGCTCACCAAGTTTGGGTCACTTAGAATTGCATGGGAATAGCCAATATGGGGGAAAAGGGCCTTCCATGTGGCCTGTGAACCAGAGAATTAGAGTCCTTGATAGGCCATGTTCTTCTCCAGAGAGTGGTATATTTATAGAAGGAACAAAACCTTATGCAGGATGAGGGGGTTGGATAATAATATGTGTGAATACACTGATCTGTCTGAACAGTTTCTTGGCTGTCTGCTTTCAATGGTAATAAATATCCACTAAAAGCCGTCTGCTGTATGTGTTTCTGGTAAAGTCTCACACTTCCCTGCATGAATACATTCAGAATGTAAGCACCACACATTCGACTATAGAGACTCTGTTGTATTCTGAATTCTTAAGTTATTCAGCTTAGCAGCTGTGATAATGTAATGGTTTGCAAAATAATAGACTGGCAATACGTCAACCTGAAATAACACATCAAATAATGAATAATGTGGGTGCAAAAAGGTTTAATTTATACTGCGTTAAAAATACTGCTCCAGAAATATCACACCATTTCAGTCTTTCCAAGACAAAAAAAAAAATCCCTTCACTTAAATATTCAAATAATTGTGGTAAAAGAGAATGCTTTCGTATTTCTCCCCTGCCCAATAAAAATATCAAATTTGCATTACTCTGTGAAGAGACATATAAGCTAAGTCCGGTCAGTTGTTCGCACACACGCTTCTTTCTACTTTAAGATACATGTATGGTTGAAGAGTTCAGAGCATTTGTATGAACATTTAAGAGTAAACACATTTCCCATCATTGAGAATTGGGCATGGGGTAATTGAATGTAAAAGAAAATGAGGCTGTTTCTGTTCATGTTCTTCTTCCCAAATTTTCTCACTGAGGGAAGTTTATAAAAAGCTTTCAGATTTCATTTATTTTTGTTTTCATCTAGTGAATATTTATTACACTCTTGTTATGAACCAGAGACCAAGATGTGCTTCCTGCCCTCAAGGAGCTTGTCATCATGTGGAGATTTGACATGATAGAAATAGGATGGAAACAGGGGGATTCAATACAGTGTGATCTGTGTTGCTGTCAGGGAAATGCAGAGGGAGGGGAGGGTGCAGGGTGTCTGGAAAACCTTCTCAATGGTATTACTTTTAGGCTGAAAGGATGTGACTAGGAAGTTAAGGCAGCAGAGGGAGGAGGCAGTGTGTGTCAGGCAGACCAAAGCATGTGCAAAGGCCCTGAGGCAAGGAAGAGCATAGTGGTTAGGAGGAACTGCAGAATGTTTAGTGTGGTGGGAGTCCAGCACTCTCAGGGTACAGTAAGGGGAGAGCTGAGGCTGGAGAGGGTAGCAGGGTCCTAACCATGAAGGCCTTTTAGTTATATTTAGATAATTATATAAGTCCTTATCTTGAAGCAGAGAACCACATAAAGGTTTTAAGTAGACTAGTGGACACGACCCTGACTCTGTTTTAGAAAGATCACATTGCTGCAACACAGAGCATGGACTTGGGGAAATAAGAATGGCAATTGTTTGAAAGTGAAAGATAATGGTGGCCTGAGCCAAGGGGAGGGAGGAGGTAGGGTGGGTGCCTGGGTTCTGTTCTGTGTGTTCAGGTAGCTGGTAGACTGAAGGAGGAGTAGGATTACGAGGAAATGACCAAATCCAGTTTGGACATGTTGAATTTGAGGTGCTGCATCATTCAGGAGAACAGAGATGTCCAGCCCTTCCTGGCATATGTGGGTCTGGATGCTAGAGAGGATAAACCAATGGGTAGAGGAGCATCCTTAATAAACATGCATCTGAAACAGTTTGGGCTGGGCCACAGAAAGCTTGGCCTACTTATTCTTGGGATTTGGAACTATAAAGAAAGAAAATCTCCAACATGATACCATGTCCTCATAGTAGTTGAATAAAGACATTACCCCCACTCCAAGGCAAACTCCCAGGAAAAAGGTCCACATTTGCTCTCTCCTTAATTCGTTTACATGTTGTGCTCTTAGATTCATTAGAATTTTCCACAGGTTCATTTTTGCCTCTGGAGTAATAACATCGACTTTGGAATGAAGAGAGACCCTATAGAAGCATATGGGCTTGAGTAAGTTTAGTTAGCTGGCATTCGTAAGCAATGAATTTGAAACACTTTGTTTTCTAAGTGTCTTACATAAAATTGGAAGTCCAAGGCAAATCATCACCAGGAAATCCTATCTGTCTTGGCTTTACTGGATAAAGATCCCTAAAGGACCTCTCCAGGTGACAGTGAGTCATGACCAAAAGTGTGTATATGTGTGTAAAAGACCATCAGCTATTAAAAATACAAGCCAAGTGTCCCTCCTCTCCAAGATAGGCAAATTTTTAAAATGTCCTTTCATTAATAATTGCTTTCTACATGTGAGGTATTGTGTTAGGTCCTTACATATGTTCCCTCTAACCTGTAACAACCGGCCTCAATGGCGGAGAGTGCTGATATATAAACTAACAACGCGGAGCAAGTCTGGTCACTCTGTCAAGATCACACGATTAGTAGAGAGTGAGACTCTGAGTTTTGGGGACCTGGTGACTGCAAGCCCTACCCCTTCCACCCACTTTGCTGCTTTCAGTAGCACCTAAATTGTCTTCATTTCTTATTTTGTAGCTAAGATCGTGCCCTGTTATGTCCATACTGTTTTGTTTAGGTAAAACTCTATCCCTACTCTCTCCTATTTTTACCAAGCAAAGTATCTTGTATTTCTTTGTTTTTGCCACCGTGCCTCACTCTGCGATGGGCTCGTGGCAGCCCGTGAAACTATGAAAAAGAACTGAGCCCAATCTTGCAGTCTGAGTGAGTGTTTCTGAAATCTGATTTGATGAACAGCATAGTTAGAAAGGTGCGTTTCTTTTCAACTCAACCTGCAGTTGGAAAACAGGACCAATGGAGCACTCCTGGGTGCCTGAGGGCACATGACCAGCCCTGGAAATCATTATTCTCCTCAGTCATGAGTCTTCTATATTCCCTTTCATGGGATGACCTTGTGACAAGTTGCTTACAATCCTTTGCTCGGGGGCAGGCCGCCATGTTGACGTTACTCCAGGGAGCAAAGATGATGAAACAGGAACAGAAGGTCCTGGGTTCCTAGACATGGGTCCTGCTCTGTGGTCGACGGTATGTCCCTGGACAGAAGATTAAACCCCTCTGAGCCTTGGCTTCCCTGTTCCTACAGGACAAGTGTGATAACCCCCATCCTCTGTGCCTCACCAGCAACTCAGGATCGTAATATGAAGTAACGATTAAAAAAGTCCATTGGAGTAAAGACAGTACAGAGGCGAGACCTTAAGATCACCATATATCTCGAGATAATGGAGACCAACCCGACTGTCTGTCACCCTCTAGGCTGCTGATGTAACTGGAAAAGGTGTTGCTGCTTTTAATTCAGGGAGTCCCAAGAAAAGAGTGCTAGTTCCCAGTATCTGCCCTTAAAGCAGATGCCACTTCTCACCTTTCCTGCCTTCATTTTACTCAAATGCTTGACTCTGATTCTGAAAACTGTCATCAAGTCAGCAACAGTATAAAATGCCCAGTTGGAAGTGACACATTCATCATAGGTTCCAATTAGCGTCAACCTTCCTTAGTGTAGAAGGGGAGATGGGTGGCTCATAAGGAATGCAGGGGCGCTCTTACTGTGAGCAATGGTGTCCCAACCCTCTCGCTTCACCTCTAGCAGCCGAGATGAATAGGATGTCTGACGCTCCAGTGATGTGTGTGTGCTTTCTCCTAAGGGGCCAGCAGCTTGCAGGTCTAAGACCCGTGCAGCACGGGTGTGTGCCCATGGGCAAAAAATAGGTCTGCGTGTTTTCAACGTAAGTACATGCCAACACATGAGACAATGTTTTATGTATGATGCTGTGTTCACAGGCTGTCAGTTTTTTCTTAAATTGGTTAACAATGAATAACAGAAATGGTAACTGCATATATCAG
Source organism: Mustela putorius furo (assembly GCF_011764305.1). Lineage (NCBI taxonomy): Eukaryota > Metazoa > Chordata > Mammalia > Carnivora > Mustelidae > Mustela > Mustela putorius. The sequence continues at coordinate 9,212,620 of NW_025422060.1, forward strand.
GATTTATTAAAAATCCATGATCTATCGAATATCCATCTGGAGATTCTAATGGTTAAATAAAGGTTCCTATGGAATTTTTCTGTGCCTATGTCCAGATAACTCTCTCCTCAGTATTGCCAGTTTCCAGAACTCCGGTCTGTTCAATTCATGTTTCTAAATGACTAGTTGTGAACGGAACACATGATATAAACTTAGTTACTGCAAAGGTCAGAAAATTTTCAACCAAACCTAAAGTCATATTCAATATAAGCCTGATATACTTTTAACATTTGCTGTAATTGTTAGTCCTATGCTCTAAAGCCACTGGTATAGACAGGAGCATGTGATAGGCATTTATTGTATATTAGCTGATGACTCTGATATTGAGCACAAGAGATCTGTCTCAAAATAAAGACCTACACACAAACAGAATAGGAAGTAAAGCTCCCCCCCCCCCAACAGTACTCAAATGGCAGAAAGAAATGTCACTCATCACAAGTCAGGAAATCAAGCCCACCTTCATTCTAGATAGACCCTTGTATTTTAAAGTTTCAACTGTGTTTTCCTTAAATTTAAAAATCACTGAGTAGTAAGTATACCAGCCAGAAAAAGTGACTCAAATTCAACCTGGTTCCCCTTTATAAGATGCAGCAGGTTGCTTATCTATCAAGAAAGCTTTTTGTGAAGTTATTTGCCTTATGGCTGTTAGATCACACCTTAAACTAGGATGTTTAAGTACACTCCACGGCTCACAGAGGGGACTGCCATCATTCAAACAGGAGCTTTGGGGTTTCTGAGACCTACAAAGTCCTCCATGCCTGTGGGGGTGTAGGCATTTTGTCCTTACACGAAAAAGCCCGACATACCAAAGACAGCTAGCTTTGCATCACCTTCAGTCATCCCCAAAAGTGCCTTGGTCACTCCAAAGAAGGACAAATCCTTATTATTCTACAGATCATCTCTGCCAGGGGTTACCAAAAAGTAACCATGTTTCAGAAAATTAACAGAGTCATTTTGAGCCCAAATCCGTGGTATTAAGAAAAAAATCCAAAATGATGGCAAGGTGTGTGAAACAGCAATACCACCACAGAGGGGATTTTCTTCAATGGGGGCATAATTTAAACCCTCCAGGCATCAAAGCTCCTTAACATCATCAGCGCCTTCTTGGAAGACACGGTCACCCCACAGAGGAAATCCGCAGCTGTGTCACACTAATGCATCTCTTTGCAGCCCCTGCTTTTCTCCCCAGGCACTCACATCTTCCATCCTGACTCCAAAGGGCAGTCCCCACCCCAGTCTCTTCACTCCTATCTCATCTCTCACGGCACCCCCACATGCACAGCTGGCAAAAATTTGTTTCAAATTTCTCATCATTCTGTGTTAAGAAAAAAATTTACACATGGCACTGTATTCTACAGTCCTAGGAATTCAAAATTTCAGGAAAACAGGGAGACCAGAAGGGATGCTACGTACAATGAAAACAAACATCTCCTTTTCTTTGGAGCAATTGCTCCACGCAAAACAAACAGCCCGCCACGTCGCTTACCCTCTCCACGCTGCGTCTTCTCAGAGATCCATAAGGAATTTTCAGTAAAAGTCTTTGAGATCTATTCGGAGCCACTGCAGCCTGAACCACCATGGTGTAGAGCTGCGTGTGTGCGTTCGTGTGTGGGTGTGTGTGTGTGTGAGAGAGAGAGAAAGAGAGAGAGAGTGTGTGTGTGTGTGTGAGAGAGAGAGAGAGAAAGAGAGAGAGAGAGTGTGTGTGTGTGTGTGTGTGTGTTCCCAGCAAAGTGAGAGACAAGGCTTCCTCCAAACTAAGTTATGGTCTCCTGGAGGTTTCCCAAATATCAAATAACCGAAAAGAGTTTTTTCTTTCGACCATATGAGTCAAGATGTGGTTTGTCGGGAGGCGGGGGGATGGGGAAGCAGAAAAATAGCCCAAGTTCTCCAACTTCAGCCTGCCTTCGGCAGCACGGTGTTAGCAGCCCCCTGTCTGTCCCTGCCTGTCAGTCCTTCGGTGAGACTGTATGTCTCAGAAGTTGGCAAGCGACGCCTCTGGGGACAGTGATCCAGAAATGTCAACTTTGCTTCTCGTGGCTACAGACAGTAACCAGGTCAGTTGTCTAATCGAAGCTCTATCAGTCGTATTATTCATTCCATCACGTGACTCCAAAGCCCCTCGGCCATACAGTAGGTCACATGCTCACCTTAAAAAGACTATTTGGAATATCACCATCTGGTGCGGAGATTAATGTGAAATCCTGCATTCTGATTTCACTCTTTTCCGAACACAGGAAAAATATTTGCAGACCCATGACATAACGCACTGGGGACTTGGAGGAATCCCTGTTCGCAGTCATAAATTACACGTATGACCCTGAGCATCAGATGCGCCTATCTGGTTTTTCTCTCCTGCTTTCCACTGCACAGAAAATAAATGTAGGAGTGCAATTAATTATATATGTGAATGTAGTCCACAAAGATAAAGTGTGAGAGAAGGAAAAAAAAAATGCTGGTATCACGTGGTCCAGATGAATCGAATATACGAGACAGACTTACATTTGGCATCTCTTCATTTAAATGTTTGTGTTATAGAACATTTATTTTTATGTGTGCCAATAAACGTGAAGAAGTTCTGTTTGATTTTACAAGGCTCTGAAAAGGACGAAGTTCAGATTCATTCATCACGTTTCCCTATTCTTTTATAATAATAATAATAGTGTGTAATTCGTGATCAGACAATCCACTGAAAGATGGTACACATGTTCGAAATTTTGACTTTTCTGTAATGTTTTATAATTGATATATGCGTCATCTATGGCCCCCTCTTTCTGTTCTCCTCCTCCCAAATCTGCTTATCTCTATAACAGAGAAAATTACAATAAAGAAAAGCAAGTAAGGGGCTTCCAGAATTGGAGGTTTTTGTTTTTGTTTTCTTGTTTGTAATGTATTTCTATATCCACTGCTTCTCTCTATTCTGGGTTTTATGAAAGGGATGCCATTTCCCTTGTAGAAATCCATGCTTTTCAGTATTAGCCTGATATCACTTACATGCTTTGGGATTCGGCTTTATATTTACTCTCTGCAGACCAGTTTATTGCAAACCATGGAAAAGAAAGTTCTGTTTATTCAAAGATTCTAATAGGAAGTGGGGTGGGGTCAAGGGAAAGAAGTGAAGGTTTACACTGCTGGAAAATGAACCAGGAAAGACTCTCAGAAGGGGGGTGCTGGTGGGGGCGGGGTGGGAAGGATGGATACGTGGGTCTGGTCACCCAGTGCAGACACACATTAAGAGGCAGTTAAAGAAAGCATCAAGTTGATGTGGGAAATTCCAAATATACAACAATCGGGCTTTGTTCGTAATTGGTTCCATATGTGCATCGGGGAGCCAGTGAGAGGGTGAGAGAGAAGGCCGGCAGCAAGGAGAGACGGGAAGTTCCTCAGCCCGACTTGCGGAGCGTCTCTGGCTAGGTGGTTGAGGTTTATATGATTTTTTCCCTCTTTTCTCGCTTCCTTCCTGAACTGCTTGGTTTCAAACTATTTTGGGGTGGCAATAGAGCTGAACTGATATGAATGATTTGGCCAAATGCATCGAATTTCCTTAAAACCCCACTCGACTACTAACAGTTTTGAACAAAGGGCAGGCACATTTTCAAAACACTTATGTGTCTCTAGTCCTGGGTTTGCTTCCTTCCGGGGGGGTTGAGAGCGGGTGCTGGACCACATAAGCTGAGAAGTCACTGTCTCTCTCTCTCCTGACCTGGGCCAGGGCAAATCCCCTGGGAACTGAATTTATTTATATTTAACTAAATGCAACTTCCTGTTTCCCAGGGGAATTAATGAGTGTTTCACTGAAGAGCTTAAGGCCTCATGGCATAGTTCAGATCATAAGGGACACTTTGATGAACTAAGTGCAAATAAAACAAAAACATATGCATTTGATTAAGGTTAAAATACATATAGAAGAGAATGTTATTTGAAACAAAAATAACCCTGAGCCAGACTCATACACATTTGAGCCCCATATACTCTACCCCCCCGGGGGGTGAGGAGCAGGATCATTTCTCACATCAGCATCCGCTCCTTCTCCCAGCTAATGGGGAGGAGGAGGTTGGCTCTGGAGCTTTCTGCCATCCCCACAGAGTAGCCAGCCACCTCCTCAGTCAGTTCTGAAGGCTCTCAAAGGGTAGCTTATCCAAAACTATTGTATTGATGGTTTTACTGTGGATGTTTAAGATTTACACATGTAAAATTAGTTATTGAGACTAAAGTATTTAATTTCAGAAGGCTACTGTTATAATATAATACAAATATGTTTCCCAGGAACGGTTATGCACTCACACCTTTGCAGATATGACCACTTTAGGAGAGGTGAGGGGAACTGACGTTTACTGAGTACATAGCAATTGCCCATCAGTGTGCTAGAAGGTGACCCAAGGCTATCTCCACAGCAGAAATGAGCTTCGTGGTCAGTATTCTACAACTGATGAAACTGGGGCTCAGAGAGGTTAATAATTTGAGCAAAGTATCCCAGCTAGAACTGTCAGATCTAAGATGAAACCAAAGTCAAGATGTTTTATTTCAGAGCCTGACCTGGTCCATTATACCCTCACATGACACAGAGGACTTGATCAGATTACAGCAGGTTTGAAATCCAGAAAAGACAGATGTCTGTGGGACCTAACAAAGAAGGGGAAAAATCGCTGCCTTTGAGAAAGAGAATTTAAGCCAGGAAATGGCATTAGAAGGAGCAGATCTAGAGTCTGGAAGTGCTGCTCTGCTGTCCCTTGGTAAGAAGCATGGGTGATAGCAAGAGCAAAGAAGCCCAAAGGAGCTGGGGAGGCAGCTCAGTGGGAAGGCAGGACCATCCCTGACCTGAGGGGTAAAGGGAGGAGCCTAGGGCCAGGGTCCCCTTGTAGAGGCTGGAACACTGTGGTCCCTCTGGGTGAGACTCGATCACTGCTGAAGCCATAGGCCAAGGCAGAGTGAAGAGCTGGGGAGCGGGGAAGGCCCTGCTCCTCCCTTCTACTGCCCTCCAGCTCCCACCTGCATCCTCCAACCATAGCACTGATGCCAGCCAGTTGACTGGGAGCCCTGGAAACAGCCGGGGAGGGAGAGAAGAGGAAGAGATCTGAGGGTAAATGCCCAGGATCAGCACTGAGACCAGAGACATGGGAACAAAGGACTGGGAGAGGGTGACTATAGAGTAACTAAAAGACAACATACAAGCATGGGGAAAACATTTGAAACAGAGTATTACTTAGAGAAAGCATGTTTTTGCCAGGATGCTGGGCATGGAGATCCTCCGGGCACCCATGGCGCCGTGTAATGGCCCATGGGACAGGTGGGGGGCTTGCTGAGGGGATGCAATGTGAGTGAACCCCAGGAGACGGGGTGGAGAAGACCCACCTCAGCTCTAGAGCCCCTAACGCAGCTGCATCTGATGCCCTTAGAGTACAGCACCCAAGGCTGGCAGAGATTTTTTATTTGTTTATTTTGAACACTTCCTTCCCATCTCAGTGGAAGTGTTTACATTCAAACTCTGGAATGAAAATGCATAGGGATCAGCTGAACCATATTTCAGGAAAATCAATGGTCTTGACACACCAAAGCAAGATGTATCAAATCCAATGGGTGTTCTTGGTCATGAATAGCATGAGGTGGATGTGGGGGCTTGGGGGATAATGGCCTGTCAGAGAGAAAGCATGTGACAACACCAGAGCTAGTGGGGGCTGCCACAGGAGAGGAGAGACCTCACTGCTGAGTGTGTGAGCAGGGGTGCAGCAGCTGATGCAGATCAGGTGAGCGACTGAGCGTACTGCACTGCTGTGAAGCCATGGGAGGGGTGTGTGTGTGGCAGTGGCAGGGGTGTTCCTGATAGGACACCGAGAACTGAGAACTGAGAACAGAAACAGGGACACTGGTCACTGTAGCCTCTTGTCCAGAATATGCCTTGGCCTAGCAGCCTCCAGTGTTCATCCCAACTGTGGCCCAGTGCCTGCAATGACCATCTGGAGGCTCATCTCTCTGGCCCCCTGAAGCTCCCCATGCATGCGTATCTCACCTCAGACTTGTGATCACTGGTACTAGGTAAACTCGTCCAGTCGGCTTTATTTTGTTCTTTGGCCAGAATGCGGAGAGAAGGGATATAAGGCAGAGAGGTCTGGGTCAGGTTTTGGGGGCAGGAGGAAGGTCGTAACAGGTCACACAGTGGGTACAGTGGGGTGCCATAGTGAATGAAGCTCCTGGCCCGAAGGCAGCCTGGGGCCCATGTGAGCTGGGATGAGGGGAAAAAGGGCAATGACCCGAGCAGTGCTGGGAAGGGGAGTTGAAGCTCCCTTCTGGAAAATAAGGACAGAAGCATTTCAAGAAATGTTACCCTTGCCTTTCATTCTCTCTCTGGTAAAAGGTGAAATATCGCTTACTTTAAGGACATAGGTACAAAGCTGACGGTGTGAATGGCTCTTCTAATGTCCATCTCAAGCCATTCTTTGTTGTAAATTGAGCAGCCTGTTGAAAGGGGACTCTCTCTCAGTTTCATAAGAGGTCTGAAGACCACAGATACCAACCATTCCCTCCTTCTCCTTCTCCTCTACACGTCTCGAAGTGTATAAAGGAAAGTCTGAGACCAGATTTGAGGCCCTGTGTTGACTTGGCTCTGTGGTCTGTCAGCAAAGGAGTCAGAAGAACAGGGAGGGTGGGACCTGCTGCCCCCTCACTTTAGGCCCAGCGAGGGGCTCTGAGGAGCCTGTTGGGGGGCAGACAGCGAGCTTTTCAAGGGATGGGAACTGGTTGAGCATGGGTGACAGCCAAGGGAAGAGAAGAATGGCCTACGGGAAGTATCTCCAATCCCAATGTCTTGGGTCAGATGTGGGTGCCTGAGAGAGCTAGTCTTGGTCTGGTAAGGTGCTCAGTGCATTGCATGAAGGCCTAGGGAACCTCAGGAGAAAGAGGCTGGGTCTGTGGGGCAAGAAGTGATCTTAAATGACTAAGTGGAAGAAAAGATATCAGTTGTGCCAGGAAACAGTGGTAAGAAAAGGGCAGGGTCTTCAAAGAACCCATAAGGTACTCCACTTCACAAGGACAAGAGCTGGGTTTGGGTGTCTTTCAGCCCCACAGAGAGACCCCAGATGTGTTAGAGGCAGCTCGGTGAGCAGAGCCCGTGAGTAGTGACAAGAGGAGGAAGCCAAGAGCCACACACTGGCCTTTCCCATTGCAACCCTGAGTGGAGGAAGGGAAGACAGGCCTTGAATGAAGTCTGCGGTGTTTAACTGTTATCCTATAAAACAGGTGGAAGGATAAATGGGCTGAGATTGAAACAAAGACACACACAAAGAACTCCTCAGCAATTTGGAACATTCCTGGAGTAGGAGTGAGGGGAGCTGGGAAGGGAAACTCTGTCTTTCTTTAAATGCCCCATCACCCTTCCCATTAGCTCCTAACTCAGCTAACCTAGGTCATTCATGTCACGTTTTATTAGAGTAAGCTCTGACTGAGGTTATGCAAACAGAAATGCTGCCCGCATCCATAATTTTGTATTTGAAAAGTGGCTGGAATTTAGGCCAAACACGAAATCCAATATCCCCAAGAGCAAGGGGAAGATATCAAGCAACACAGTTATCACCAGACCTCACATGCTCAAGGCCTGCGAGATTATGCACAGTTCCCCCCGGGGCAGGATAGTTGAGGCTTCTCTTGGTTTTAATGTAGGTCTGCATCGATGGAGCGCATTGTTGGCATTTCCATCTTTGGACAGATTTTTCTTCTCTTATGGCGTTTGGAAGAAACTGTAGTTATAATTACACCTAGGGTGGGTAGGTAGATAAAATTTTCCTTCCCTTCCTTGCCTTTCCATTCATTCTTCCTTCCTCTTCTCCCTTCTGCTTCTCTCCTTCCTTCCTTTCCTTCCAGCCTCTTTCAAGTTTCCCTTGTCCACTTGGGCTACGTTCTGGGCTTTATTTAATAGTTCTTCTCCATGACCAGCCAGACAAAGAAAATAAAAGAAGTTTGAAGTGAATTGTTCAGGTTGACTCCTAATTATTATTGCTGGTAGCGGTCTGGTGGACTGAGATGAGCCTACTACTTGCTTCCGAGATTACATTGTCTGTGCTCTTCTTGTATTCCATATCAAGCTCTATGTTACTGGCCTTGCCCTTGTCTAAACCAATTTTAAAATATCCTTTTACTGCTTATGCTGCATGGTTCACTCAACAGTTACTTTATTGAGTGTCTAACAGAGTAATGGCAATCCCCTTATATGGCACAGTCTTTTGCAGACACTATTCTAAAGGCTTTTAGATACATTAATTCTTTAAGTCTTATAACATCCTATCAAGTAAGCACTTTCCTTTTCCCTAGAGGAAGATGGAGACACTGAGGCTGAGAGAAATGGAGTAACCTGCCCAGGGTCACTCTGCAAGAGGCTTTAGGGTCCAATAACTGGTGGATTTGCTAGATAACTACTGTGTATCAGGCGTTGAGCTAAGAATTGAGGATACAAGGGAGCTTCTGCTTTTTGGAAGAGTTTGCTTTTGTTCCTCAGACTTAGTTCCCTCTGTGATGAGGTATCTGTAGAGAAGTAAGAAATAAAAGAACCTTTCACCTGATTCACACCTGAAAGGTTACCGAACAGCTACCCAATAGGATGAAATAAAATTTATCAAAGTTCTTTGTAAATGGTACACACACACACACACACACACACTCAAACACACTTTCCACTCTTACTTCTGCACACTGTTTCCCTGTTGCCTCGACATAACAGCCTTTGTGGATATCACCATCCACCTCTCCACCTCTTCATGCATAATCCCCCGTGACATCCATGTTTCATCTGTCTGCATTCTTTAAAGGTCGTCCAACTTAGCCACATATATTGGTGGTAAAGAGGCTTCTTCTTGGAACCTTGAGAACACCTTATTCAGTAGTTTCACTGGAGTAACTAGGAGCAGAGAATTAATTACCCCAGAATAGGACCCCCATTCCCATCAACTCAACAATATACATTCCATCATAAAGGAAACCAGACTACATTCTTCCGGGGTAGGGAAGAAAATACAGCATTTGCTGCATGGAAAACTCACGTGCTAAACAGGCATCCCAGAATCTCATTCAATCTTTCTGGCAATGATCACGCTGTAAAGAATGTCAAGTGGAAAATATTAATGGCCTCTGTGGAGGATTAGTCCATATTGTTTTAGCATCCCTTGCTTCACGGACATCAAATTCTAGCTCATTGGCATGCTGGCAGGATTATTCAATTATTCATCTGGAAAAGGAGGGAGCAGGTAGAGATCCTGCTTGCAAGGGGCAGATATATGATTCCTCCATATGAAAGTCCTTCACATCTGCCCTGGATATGATTTGCCCCCATCAGAGTTCCACTTGCTCTTCTCAGCATGAGACTAAGTCAGGCAATCAATGGCTGCAGCCTGGGATAATGGCTATTCTGCATGGTAGTAATGGCTTATTGCCTGTGCTATTAGAAGTGATGTCATGTCCAGGTCTTGAGAAATCGATAAGATTGCCAGGATGCCTGTGTGATTAATCAGGTAATAAGCTGACCCATGTGGGGCTGGCTGTGTAGATTGGCTTTCGAGACCATTTTGCAAAGCTCTTTTTCATGGGCCATCCATCCATGTGGATGGATTTTGATAACTAGCATTGATTTGCCATTTTTATGAAGTACAGTTTGCACAGGGTAAACTGTGTAATTGCACCCAGAATGGCAAAATAAATAATGTTCTTATCTATGGTATTGACGACCCAGGATTAGCTGAATATATATAGTACACTTCCAAACAGAGTCAATGGATGTTGACTTTTGATTTTATTATCTTGGCTCTCAAATTTCAGGTGTCTTAGATAAGCACTGGGTAGCAAATGATCAACTTTTTAATCTGCTTCTAATTTCTAGGCTTACTTTTTCCAGGAAGAGAAGTTTAATGTAATATTCTTCAATAGGAGAATGGTGGTCTCCGTTCAAGTAATCCCTCTGATGCTGCAAAGAGAAGGGCCTTCTTTGGGGCCATCAGATTGCTTCCAGTCCTGTGCCCAGGATCATGTCATTCCCAAAGGCAAGTGCCCATTTGCGCAGGGGTCTCTGGGATAAGTCACATGATCTGTATTTCCCCAAGGCAAGGAAGGAAAGCACTTGATCTGTCAAAAAGATAGGTACTGAGAAATCTCACTTTATGGGAATGGGTCTATGTTGAGTGTGCCCTAGAGGGCTACCAACACCCCGTAAGTCAAAATGAGAAAAAATTACAAAGTAGAAGATCAAGGCCAGAATGGGTAAAAGACATACAACAGACACCTGCTGAAATGTCAGTGAGGATGCAAGGGGGTTGCTCGCTGCTACTGTCTACATGGGGTCCTCCACTCCATTTGAATTTTAAACCTGAATTATAGCATGAATGCAGATAATAGACTTGTTGAGAAAATTAAATGAGACTGTAGTATCACATGTGTGGGAACAAAGGCATAAGAAATGCCATCAGAGCCAGGTTCTGACATGCACTCTGTAGAAAAATATATTTTAGACCTTATTCTGTGAGCAACAGGGAGTCATTACAAGTTACCTTTTTCAAGGAAGTGATACCCATCTAACTTGAATTTTTTGATTTTGAGTGGTAAAGACTGAGTGGTAGAATGGAACATCCAGGTATATCCAAAGACAGGAGAGACATAGCAAGGTTATTGCAATTGTCCAAATAAGAGGCAAGTAAGCCCAGAACTGGGACAATGGTGACAGGCTGAATATAAGATGTTGGGGAACAATAAACAGTAGAGGGAGGTATACAGTCATCCTCTATCATGGGGTGGGAGTAGGGGAAGGATGGTCCTATTAGCTAAGGACCCAGGAGAAGGGGCAGGTTTGGGGAGATGATAATGAGTAGCTCTGGACATACTGAACTCCTGGTGCCCAAACATTGTGACCTGGAGCTTAAGAGGGGAGTCAAGCCTGGAAATGCAGTTTTGGATTTCAACCACAGACAAAAAACCACTAGTCAAGTTATTAGTTAAGTGTGAGGGCAGACATCCAAGAACACAGACACTGACTTCTCACATACCTCTTCTCAGAAGTTTATTAGAAGACAGTCTCCAGTAAAAAAAAAAAAAAAAAAAAAAAAAAAGTTAAACCTACAAAGGGGGGATATGAATTCTAAGGAAAAGAGAATGATTCTAGGAGAGCTGAAAATGGAGTTCTCAGAATAATGAAGAGAGAAGCCCCAAGGACCCAGTCATGCAGTGACTCACAGAGGAACTAGCCCTGGTACAGGAGCATGGAGGGGCCCAGGAAGGAGGGGTCTCAAAAAAAAGAAAAAAAAATGTATGGATCAAGTATCTAATGAGTGTGCCAAATGGAGAGGAGATACAAAGCTCTATTAAAGTTCTGAGAGAAAAATGACTGATAGGTACACAGAAAATCAAGCCCACAGTGTAAAGGCAATTAGTATCACCTGGAAAAACATAAAGTTATAAAATCAGGGTATGTAATCATAACATACACTGTTACCCTGCTGTAAACAATGTATTGGTAGACATAATAAGATTCAATTTTTATTTAAACTGTGATATAGATATATCAGTAAAAATCAAGGGAAAGAGATACATGGGTATTTGTAGGGATGTGGAGCAGCGCTTTAAGTGAGTTAAAGCCTCATCTTTCAAGGGATGTCCTTGGGGAGAGGACTCAGAGATCGGGAGAAAGGGTTGGAAGCCTGATATTTTTCTTTATAGGCCTTGTAGTACTCTTCAACTTTCGAATGTTACAAACACTGCCATGAACATGTATTATTTTGCTAAAAATGAGCTGAATTGTAAACAGAGGAGCAATGTTCCAGAGAGTGGGAGCAGATGAGGGCTGGGAGCAGTGTATGGCATTGAAGGGTCACTGATGGCCTTGAGAAAGTGTGTCCAGAGTGCTGACAACAGAAGCCGGGCTGCAGGATGGAGAGCTGGAACTGTCTGGCCTCATTCTAAATGGACAGATTGGAGTTCAGGTACTGGGTTATTGAATCTGACAAGAAATGTTTCAGGAGCCCTGCTTGATTTCCCACATTTTCCTTTCCTTCAGTGTATGCATCAGGGCTCTTAGGCTATGGATCTGCTATTGAAATGGCTGCTGGATAAGAAACCTCCGAGCTATACCTGAAAAGGAAGAACCTTAAATCCTATGAAACCAGATGAGGACACACGGACAGAAGGAAACAGGACAAATACATCAGCAAGGCACTGGTGACAATTCTGGAGATAGTCCTGAAGAGTCATCCGTGTACTTTGACTGGACCTTCTGTGTGCATTACTTTTGGTGTGACACTGTGTGTGTGTTTACATGAATACACTCGTGTACACACACATGTGTTATTTCCTCTCACGAGGCCAGCGGCACTGCAGCAGCTACAGGAGCCCCAGAGTGGTGACAACTAATTATGAAACACCAGGTCTGATATGTCCCTCTTATCGCATTTTGCAGAAGCCTTGAATTCCCACAAAATCCCCCGGTGGCCCCTGGTAATCCTGGAAAGGAAGTGACAATCTGGAAACAGCTGTTCTTGAGATAGTGGGATGACATCCTAATGAGCATGTTATGAGCAACAGAGGAAACCCAAGGCTGATGGGACTGTGAGGCAAATATTTTTTCTAGACAATCAGACTCACAACAGAAGCCTATATTCCCTAGCAAGGCTGACAGGAGAATCACTGACCTATAGATGTCAAGTTCCCAAGCCCTGTGGGATGTTGGGTACTTTCTCTGGCTCTCTCCCAGGAGATGGCTCTGGCAAGGCAGTCCAAAGTCACCTTGCTCAGAGGCTCCACCTGAGAAAGGCTCACCCAGCTGGAGAGCAAAAGCAGCCTAATACAGGCCTGTACCTGGGCTCCATGTGCTCAGGTGCAGAGCTCAGGACAAGGTAGCTCCTGCATTTTGGGAGCAGGCAGGGAGGATGGCCTCGCATTGAAGTAAATGCTTCAAATTCATCAATGCTTCAAATTGATGAGTAAATGCTGTGCTTCCACAGAAATAAAACCTCTGCTAATTTCATGGAGAAGGTTGAGGGTGAGTAGGGAGAGAGAGCTTGGGGGTAAAGGGGTAGAGAAACAGAAAATGACTTACTGCAATTAAGGGTTTGAAACAGATGCATTTTCTAGGGGAAGGCAAAGGGAAAATGAGGACTAACTCATGACTACCTCCTTTGCATCAGGCATGGCCCTGGGCACTTCCTCGAAATTACCTCTTTTAGATCTTCACTATGATCCTGTAAGCTGGGTAACATTAGCTACACTTCACTGATAAGAAAATCAAAGCTCTGAAAGATTAAATGCTTGCCAACAGTCATGTGAGTAGGACATGGTGCTGAGCTGGGATTGAGACTTGATGCTGGGCTGCTCATGTAACTTTAAAGTTCATTTTCCATATTCTTTAGGGATGTGTACATGGAAACACATCAGAGCACCCTGTCTTTAACAAGACTTGCCCTCAGGACAAACTACGTTATGAAAGCATAAACAATGGGGAAGGGAAACCCTTCTCAGGAGCCTCCCTGGGGAAGTGAAATACTCAACTCTAGCTGGCTCTAGCTTTCCTTGTGTGGGAAGGGAAATCCCCAATTCTAGCCCCTCCATCCATCCAGTCTCACCTAAGGGAGAAAAGCACCCTGAGAAACTGTGGTGTGGTTCACATCCCAAGGCCACAGGCTCACTAAAAGACTGAGAACTAGCATAGGGCTATACAGTGCCTCTCCTCCCATATCTTACCACCACATTGCTAAAGGCCTATTTCCCATAGTTCCTTTCATACAGTACATCATGTCCACTTTAAATTACAAGACATACTAAGAGGCAAAAAACACAGTCTGAAGAGACTGAACAAGCAACAGAAAGAATGAGATATAGCAGGAATGTTGGATTTATTAGACTAGGAACTAAAAAATTAACTAAGATTTATATCCTAAGGGCTTTAATGGAAAAAGTTGTCAATGTGAAAGAAGAGATAGATGGCTAATGTAAACAGAGAGATGGAAATTCTAAGGATCAAAAAGAAATTCTGGAGATCAAGAGCTGTAAAAGAAGAGAATAACTTGATAGATTTATTAGTAGACTGGACACAGATGAAGAAAGAATCTCTGAGCTTGATGACATGCCAATAGAAACTCCAAAAATGGAAAAGGAAAATGGAAAAAAAAAAAAAAAAAAAAGACTGAGAAAAACAGAATACCCAAGAACTGCAAGACAACTATAAGATGTGTAACATTTGCATAATGGGAAACATATGCATAATGGGAATAGAAGGAGAAGTAAGAAAGGAACAGGAGCAATATTTGAAGAAATAATAACTGGGAATTTCCCCAAATTTAATGTCAAGCACAAAACCAACCAACCAGAGAGCTCAGAGAACACCAAACCAGATAAATGCCTCTTTCCAAACAAAAACAACCCACAAAAACTCCAAACAGTAAAACCTCCAAAGTACTCCTAAGTATATCATAGTCAAACTCAAGAAGATGGAATATAAAGAAAAAATTTTGAAAAAAAACCAGAGAGGGAAAAAAAAAAATCTTCCCTACCATAAAGCAAAAGTAAGAATTATATTCAACTTTCCCTCAGAAACCATGCAAGCTAGTAGAAGGTGGAGTGAAATATTTAAAGTATTGAGAAAAAAAAAGTCCACCAACCTAGGATTCTGTACCCTGGGAAATTATTCTTCAAAGCTGAAGGAAAAATAAAGATTTTCTCAGACAAACAAAAATTGAGGAAATTTGTTGCCAGGAGACCTGCCACATGAGAAATGTTAAAGCAAGTATTTGAGAGGAAGAAAATTATATTGATGAGAAATCTGGATCTATGTAAAGAAAGAAGAGGATCAGAGAATGAAAACAGCAATAAAATAAAATTTTACTGGTTCTTTTTTTTTTACAATTTATTTATTTATTTATTTATTTATTTATTTATTTGAGAGAGAGAGAGAGAGAGAGAGAGACAGATAGCAAGAGAAATCAGGAGCTGGGAGGGGAGGCTTCCCACTGAGCAGGGAGCCTAAGGTGGGGCTTGATCCCAGGACCCTGGAACCATGATCTGTGCCAAAGGCAGATGCTTACCCAACTGAGTTAAGCCAGTTAAGATGTAACATTTAAGTATGTTCAACCTAGTAATAGTAACAGTGCATTTGATTATGTATGCTCATGTATTTATATATATGCATGCATGTATATGTAAGTATATATTAAATATAAGTGAAATAAAGGACAGAAATGATACAAGGGACAGAGGGGAGAGGAATTAGGAATATTTTGTTAGATAAGGTACTTGTACTTTTTATGAAGTTGTATAGTGTTATTTACAGGGGTACTTGGTGGGGCACCTGGATGGCTCAGTGGGTTAAGCCTCTTCCTTCAGCTCAGGTCATTATCTCAGGGTCCTGGTATTGAGCCCCACATTGGGCTCTCTGTTCGGTGGGGAGACTGCTTCCCCTCTCTCTCTGCCTGCCTCTCTGCCTACTTGTGATCCCTCTCTCTCGGTCAAATAAATAAATAAAATCTTTAAAAAAATTTTTTAAAATATAAGTGGACTTGGATTAGTTGTGAATGTATATTACAAACTCTAGGGAAACCACTAAAAAGAAGTTTTAAAAAAAGGTATAATTGATATACTAAGAATGGAGAGGCAATGGAATTATATAAAAATACTTAATGAAAATCACAAAAGCAGGAAGGTATAGAAGACAAAATTAGGAACAGAGAACAAGGACAACAAATAGAACATAGTAACAAATATAATAAATGTTTATCTAACAATATCAATGATCACGTAAATGTCAATGGTCTAAATATACAATTAAAAGACAGAGATTGTCAGAGTGGATTGGAACATAGTAACAAATATAATAAATGTTTATCTAACAATATCAATGATCACTTAAATGTCAATGGTCTAAATATACAATTAAAAGACAGAGATTGTCAGAGTGGATCAAAACAAAGGCCCCAACTATAGGTTTTCTATAAGAAATCCACAGACACATATAGAAAGGAAACAAAGAGATGGAGAAAGATAAACTATGCTACAACCAATTGAAAGAAAGTGGGAGTAGCTATATTAATTTCAGACTCAGCAGAATTCAAGTAAAACTATCAGAAATAAAGGGAGTATTAGGTAACGATAAATGGGTCAATTCTCCAAGAAGACATAACAATCATTAACATATATGCCCCTAATAACAGAGTGTCAAAACATATGAAGAAAAAACTGATAGAACTACAAGAAAAAAACAAGTCTACTATTATGGTTGGACATGTCAGTACTCCCTATCAGGAATGGACAAATCCAGCAGGCATACATTCAGTTCAGCACATAGTTGAACTAAAAAACATCATCAATCAACTGGATATGATGGATGTCTATAGACTATTTCACCCACCAACAGCAGAATACACTTCTTCTGAAGCTCACATGAACCATTCACCAAGATAAACCATTTTCTGAGACATAAAACATACCTTAACAAATGTAAAAGATTAAAAATCATACAGTGTCTTCTCCCAGACCACAACAAAATTAAACTAGAAATCAAGAACAAAAAAGATAGATAATACTTGGATATTAAACACCATAGTTCCAGAATAATACATGGATCAAAGAAAAAATCTAAAGAGAAATTAGGGGGTGCCTGGGTGGCTCAGCATGTTAAAGCCTCAGCTCAGGTCATGATCCCAGGGTCCTGGGATTGAGTCCCACATCAGCCTTCCTGCTGAGCAGAGAGCCTGCTTCCCCACCCCTTCTCTGCCTGCCTCTCTGCCTAATTGTGATCTCTCTCTGTCAAATAAATAAATAAAATCTTTAAAAAAAAAGAGAGAAATTAAACATTTTTTTGAACAAAATGAAACTGAAAACACAACTTTTAAAAGTTTGTGGAGTGCTGTGAGAGAAGTGCCTAGTGGGAAATTTATAGCATTGAATGCATAAATTAGAAGAGAAAACAAGAAAGATCTAAAAATCAGTAATATAATATCTTCACATTAAGGAAAGTAGAAAAAAGAAGAGCAAATTAAATCTAAAGTAAGCAAAAGAAAAAATAATAAAAATTAAAGCAAAAATCAATGAAATTAAAAACAGGAGATCAATAGAGAAAATCAATAAAACCAAAAGATGGTTCTTTGAAAGGATCAATAAAAGCAGTAGCTGCTTAGCCAGGATAAGTTAAAAAAGAGAGAAGACACAAATTACTAACATCAAAAGTGAAAGAGGAGACATCTTTGGACATTAAAAGGATAACAGAAGAAACACTATGAAAAACTCTTGCCCACAGATTTGATAACCTAGATGAAATGGATCCATTCCTTGAAAGATAATCTGCCAAAACTCACACAAGAAGAAACAGAATCAATAATTGATAACCTTGGGATGCCTGCATGGCTCAGTCAGTTAAGCATCTGCCTTCAGCTCAGGTCATGATCCCAGGGTCCTGGGATTGAGTCCCACATCAGGCTCCTTACTCAGCAGAGAACCTGCTTCTCCTTTTGCCTGCTCTGCCTGTTCTGACTGTAGCTCTCCATGCTTCTGCTTTCTCTCTGACAAATAGACAAAAATCTTTAAAAAAAATTTTTAAAATAATAATTGATAACCTTACAAAACAGAAAGCACTAGACCCAGATAAGTACACTGCTAAATTCTGTCCGACATCTATGGAAGAAATTATACCAATCTTCCACAATATTTTCCAGAAGATAGAAGCAAATACTTTCAAATTAATTTTATGAGGCCAGCATTGCTCTAATATCAAAACCAGAAAAATACATTACTAGAAAACTACAGACTGATACATGTCATGAACACAGAGGCAAAAATTCTCAACAAAATATTAGCAAATTGAGTACAACAATGTACAAAAAAATTATATACCATGATCAAGTGGGATTTATCCCAGGTATACAAGGCTGCTTCAACACTAAAAAATTAAATAATGTAACAAAAAATGCAAGAATAAAATGTTTAAGAAGAAAAATCACATAATCATATCAATAGATGTAGAGAAACTATTTGACAAAATCCAACACCTATTCATGACAAAAGCTTTTAAATAAGTAGGAAGAGAGGGGAGCTTTCCTAACTTGAAAAAAATATCCTCAAAAGCCTTCAGCTAACACCACACTTAATGGTGAGAAACTTAAAGTTTTCCCACTAAGATCAAGAGCAAGGGAATGATGTCTTTTTCACCATTGGTTTTCAATATCATCTTGGAAGTCCTAACTAGTGCAATAAGACAAGAAAAAGAAATAAAATAAATGCATATTGGGAAAGAATATATATAAAACTGTTCACAGATGACATGATTATTCATGTAGAAAATCTGAAAGAATTGAAAAAAAATTTGTGGAACTAATAAGTGATTATAGAAAGGTTACAGAATACAAGGTTAATATTCAAAAGTCAATTGCTTTCTTATATACTGGAAATTAAAAATATGTTAAATTAAAAATATGTTACCATTTATGTTAGCATTCCCCAGTGAAACATTTAGGTATAGTTTAAACAAAATATGTACAAAATCTATATGAGGAAAATGGGAAAACTCTGATGAAAGATACCAAAAAAGAACTAAATAATTAGAGAACTATTCCATGTCCTTGGATAGGAAGACATGATATTTTCTAAATATCAGTTTTCTCAAATTTATCTATAGATTAACACAATCTCAATCAATCCCAGCAAGTTATTTTGCAGATATCAACGAACTGATACTGAATTTTATATGGAGAGGCAAAAGATCCAAATTAATTGATTTAATATTGATGGGAAAAAAGTTGGAGAGCTCACACCATCCAACTTCAAGACTTACTCTAAAGCTACCTTAAGACAGTATGGTATTTGTGCAAGACTAGGCAAATAGATCACTGAAACAGATTAGAAAGCCCAGAAATAGACCTACATAAATATAGTCAGGTCTTTGGCAAAGGAGCAAAGAAAGTACAATGGAGCAAAGGCAATCTTTTCAACAAATGGTGCTGGAACAACTGAATATTCACATACAAAAAAAAAAAAAAGAATCTAGATCTTATGCCCTTTATAAATATTAACTCAGAATGAAATTTAGACTTAAGTATAAAACCCCAAACTATAAAACTCCTAAAAGATAGCATAGGAGAAAATCCAGATGACCTTGGATATGGTGATAACTTTTTAGATATAACACCAAGGCAAGAGCCATGAAAAAAATAACTGATAATCTGAGCTTCACTGAAATGAAAAGCTGCTCTGCAAAAAACTGCCAAGTGAATGAGAAGAGCCATAGACTGGGAGAAAATATTTGTAAAAGATTTACCTGACAAATGGCTGATATCCCAGATATACAAAGAACACCAAAAACTCAACAATAAGGAAATAAACAACCAGATTAAAAAGTGGACAAAAGACCTTAACAGATACCTCACCAAGGAAGATACCCAGATAAAGTAAGCATATGAAAAGATGCTGAACATCATATATCATTAAGGAATTATGAATTAGGATAATAATGAGATACCACTACATACCTATTAGAATGGCCCAAATCCAAAACACTGACACCACCAAAGGTTGGCAAAGATGTGGACCAACAGGAGCTCTTGTTCAATGCTGGTGGGAATGCAATATGGCATAACCACTTTGTAAGATAGTTGGTTGGTATTTTTCGAAACTAAACATTTAAACCACACAATCCAGCAGTTGAGCTTCTTGGTATTTACTCAAATGTATTGAAACCTACATCTACACAAGATGTAGAAACCTACATCTACATCTACACCTGCACACAGATGTTTATAGCCATGTATTGTAATTGCAAAATCTTGGAAGCAACCAAGATATTTTCAGTTGGTTAATGAATAAATAAACTTTGGTGCATCTGAGCAACAGCCCATTACTAAACACCAAGAAATGAGCTATCAAGCCATGAAAAGACATGGAGGAAATATACATGCATATCATTAAAGAGAAGAAACCAATTTGAAAAGGCTACATATGAGTCTAATTATATGGTATTCTGGAAATGACAAAATAGTAAAGGAGACAGTAAAAATATTAGTGGTTGCCAGACATTAGGGAGGAGGAGAGATGAATAGGTAGAGCACAGTGGATTTTTAGGGCAGTGAAACTATCTTACATGATTCTACAGTAGTGGATACATGTCAGTCAATTACAGTCAACCCATAATGTGTGTAACACCAATAGTGAACCCTAATGTAAACTACTGACTTTGAGTGATAATGGTGTGTCAGTATAGGCTCAATGATTACAATAAATGTATCAATCTACTGTGGGATGTCTGTAGTGGGAGAGGTTGTGAGTGTGTGGGAATAGGAAATGTATAGGAAATCTCTGTACTCTCTGCTCAGTTTTGCTGTGAAACTCAAACTAGTCTAAAAAATATTTTTTAGCAATTAATAAAATAACATATAAAGAGGTTGATCTGGAGATGATAATCTGAAATGAACAGAAGGAAAAATAGTGGATACAGGAGAACAATTAGAGGGTTAGCCCAAGTGAGGGGGAGTAAGGACCTAAACTGGGGCAATGAAATTATGGATTGTATTTACAGAAAAGGAGGAGTATGTGACTGCAATTTCCTCTAGGGAAGAGGGTATCTGGGAGTTCCCAAATAAGGTAAAAGTGGTGGGTATATTGGAAAATGGGGGGGGGGGGCAGGTAAGGAGAGAAGGTGACTACATTAATGATTTTGTGGTATTTAAATGAAACAAATTCTTACTTAATTAATTTTTCCCTGAGGTGACCAAACTCACACAAACCCCTTGGTATGTCACTGACTGCCCCCACACAAGACCCTACAACCACTTACCACCAGCCACCACCATGGCAGACTGTGGTTGCTGGGCAGAGGGTATCAGCTGCCAAAGAAACTTCCCATCCTCTTACTCAATCTCTACTTATACTTCAGAAAATCGTGATGCTGGACAGGAGCCTCCCATCACTGGAAATCCAGAAGGTTGCTCTCCCTTCTTGACACATTCCTTCTCGAAGGCATAACTTCCTGACCCTCCGGTCAGAATGAATGTGAGGTAGTGGGATTCCGGTATCCAGCCTGGAAAGGGCAGTTCCCTCCGGGAATCCTGCCAGTGTAATGTTGCCTCAAATAGATGACAGATTATAAATTAATAAAGCTCAAAAAAAAAAAAAAAGCCCCAGACTCTAACGGCTGCCAAAACACACCATTCCCTGTAAAGTTCCTGAAAGGGACTTAGTGATGTATAGTGAAAGAGCCAACCCCCCACAGCATTTTCCAGATTTGAGACGCAGACTGAATGGTCCTCAGATGGACCACTGCCGCCTTTCCCAGGAGAGAGCCAATGTTGTTCTTGGAAGGAGAACCCCTTTCTTTGCTAACTACCCCCTGCATGCTTCACACAGTCTGAAGCTCCCTAAACCCCCATCAATAATACAAAACAGACAGACCTATCACCAACAGAAATCCCCAAGAAAAGAGTAAGAACGACTGTGGTTGGTTTGGGGCAGAAATGATGTTTAAGTTGCTGTGGATGCCAGGGGTTTTCAAAGATTGTGTTTCTAAAATCATCACAGGAATAGAAGTATCCTTTGTCAGCTGCCGCTTCTTTCAAAATCAGTCGCTCAAACCGCCTCACGCCATAAAATCCGTTCCTGAGGAAGCACTGGTGACCTAATCTCTAGGAAAATGGCCAGGATCCAGCGGCTGGGGCTCTATGCAGAGCGACGAGCTCTCTCTACCCTCACCCTCAGCATTCTCCGTGGGAAAAATAAAGTATGTTGAGCCCACCTTCCCTTTTGTTTTCTGGAATGATCACTTCACTTCACCAGGAGATCCGCGTCTCCTAGGGAATACCTTCTAAAGCTGCTTTCCTCTCTTGGGCAAATGTGTTCCATTCATTCAGCCTCCCGCACATTGCTTGTTCTCAGAAGCCATTTCCCTGCTAGGTCATCTGTACAGACCATTCCCTGACACTCAGGCATTTAGCGACTTTATGGTTTTGTCCCCTCAAGGCACATAAGCACACGTCAAGCCACTGTGGGAGCACTGGACCGTTGCGGAATAGAATCCTAGTCGGGAATGGGGACAGAGTCCTGAAGACTGCGGGGGTGCAGAAGGGGATCTGTTGTGCAGAATAAGGGAAAGCCTTTACTTACAAACACATCCATGAGCAGATGCTCCAGCGTCACTTCGAAGTCTTCCAGTTTGGCAGCTAACGTCATAGTGAACGCTCCGATGCGCGAGGAGGCTCCACTGACACCCACGCCCGCGAGCTCCTCAGCTCAGAGAACACAGCAGGTGTCAGACGGAGCCACAGGTGGGACTGGCACCAGCGGGACGGGGACTAGAACATCACAGACGGCGCTGATAGAGCCCCGTAGCCAGAAACCTTCAAGGGTTAAAGGAGAAAGCTGGGTTTTTCTAGCATGAGGGACCAGACCGGATGCGAAGTGATGTCACCAGGTAAAGAAACCAGCCACGGCCGGCTCTTTACGGCTCCCCAGTCTGAGGTGCTGTGCGAAATGCAGGGAAACCCCAACTGTGGGCGAGGGAGAAAGCACCGAGGAGGTGGTGAGGGGCAGCCGGGAGAGAATGGAAGAAGCCGTCTGACTCTGATATTTATAGGGCCACATGTTTTTGACTCTAGCCCATTTCTCAGTTCATTTCTGACCTTTCATAAATGGCCAAGCACACTGGGGTGTATTGTAGAGCGGGGGCAGTGGGTCCCACAGAAGTTGGCTGTGACC
This sequence comes from Mustela putorius furo, assembly GCF_011764305.1. Lineage (NCBI taxonomy): Eukaryota > Metazoa > Chordata > Mammalia > Carnivora > Mustelidae > Mustela > Mustela putorius. Next base: position 9,235,342 of record NW_025422060.1, read on the forward strand.
AATGCTAGGGCAATTCACACAGACACGCCATCAATAGTTCTTTGTCAAAAACCCATCAGACCTTGTTCTGTACACGATGACAGAAAAGCACATAGTCTTGTGAAAAACAAGGAAACGAAAGTCGTGGGGGTACTAAATTTTTCCTTGGAATATTATTAGATCCTTACACTCTCCCCCGTTCTCTGTCCTCTCCACCCCTCCTCTGTGAGAGTAGATAAACATCAAGGAAAAAATTTAATCTCTTGTGTCAACTCTTCAAACTTCTGCCAGTAAAGAATATCCACTATATCTTGCAAATGTCATTTTTCCTTTCTGGTCTTCAAAATTTGACATTTTTTTCATACCTAAAACATTGCAAAATTGTGGCAAAATACACGTAACATAAAATTTACCATCTTTACTGCATTTTATGTGTCAAGGTCAGTAGTGTTGAGTTCTTTCGTATTGTTGTATGATGCATCTCTAATCTCATATTGCAAAACTGAAACCTGTACCCATTAAACAAATTGCAAGCCCCCCTTCTTCCCAGTCCCTGGCACCCACTGTTCCAGTTTCCATCTCTATGGATTTGACTGGTCTCAGCACCTCACATTAGTGAAATTATACAGTATTTTGTACAAGTCCTTTTGTGTCTGGTTTATTTCACTTAAATTATCTTCAAGGTTCAACTATGTTACAGCATATGTCAGAATTGCTTTCCCTTATAAGGTTGAAATCATATATCCTAAGAAAGACCCCTGCTTTGGACAATTCTTCAGGCCTGCGAAAATCTCTCAGGAACACTTGTCCATCAAGTCTTTAGTGACCATTCCTGCTGTGACTTTCCTAACAAAAACAGCCTTGCTCTACAAGTAAGTGCTGCACTGTTCCCTAAACAATTTCCAAGCTGAATGATCCATGAAAAGTCTGGTCTCCAACTCCGAACAGGGTGTGACCGCTTAACAGTCAATATTGATGCCAAAGAAGAGGGAGCCCCATGTGAAGTTGAGGAAATATAAAAAGGCTCTATGATAAAACTTCTCCCCTTCTTGTCAGAGCTCTTAAAAGTGGGAACAGCTGAAACTCTCCAATTTAGTATCTTTCCATGAATTTTCATTTTCCCAAAGGAGATACAGCCCCACTTAATTCAGCATTTAACATTTAAACAAAGCAACCATAAAGGACAAGGAAAAAATTGATAAAACGCATCATATTATTTCTAAAGCAGATTTGGAGTCTGTCAGGGTTGTTTAGCTTGACAGTTGATCATAAATTGTACATAAATGTTCTTTGAGTTATGGTTTTGATTCTGTTTTGGGGCCTCTTATAGAGGAATGAGAGTGGCTTCATGACAAGCATTTCTGTTTAGGCAAAGGCACAGGGAGGGGGCAGCGATGCCGTGATGAATGGCTCCAATAGCCAAGAATGTACAGAAAAAATATTTCCTGGATGGCTGAACTCATACTCACAGCAGTTCCCATCAGCAAATGCATTTGCCATGTCTGCAGCGGGTGCAATGACCAGAGAAAACAATGCCAGCAACAAAGACTCAGCACAAGCCAACTTCTTGCCATGCGGTTGCCATGTTTTGTTAAAACTATGGATTTCCAGCAGAGACTCAAAAATCCAGGTGCCTTCTCTCACCAGGAAAGACAGCGTTGAGTGAAAAATCAGCCACATGGTCAGGAAGATTATTGGGGAAGACAGGTGTATCCATAGATAACAGTTTGGTTCTGGCCTCTTGGCCATCTCAGGAGAGCTTTCAAAATCAGGTTTGAAATGCACTCTCTTTATGAATTACATTTGGATGAATTATTTCGAATGTCTGGAATTTTGTAAAAAGGATACTTGCTTCTTTCGTTAATTTTCTTCCTGAGATGGACAAGGCATGAACCAATGGAGAACAGTGAATATTTTTCCTTAAAGGCCGGCAGTCTCCCAGCCCCAGTAATGAGTTTACATGGTCTTAAGCAGCAGACAATGGCTTCTCTAGAATATGAACAGCAAACTTCATGGACTAGAAACTGTATAATTTGAGCCATGGAAGTGGTTAGTATTCGGGAACTAGGGCTCTGAGGATGATGTGTTGAGAATATCCTACTTTTAGGAACAAAATGACTTGAACAGTTTCCAAAGGGAAGAAATTGGCCAAAAGGGAGTCAGCATGAAGAGAAGAAGAAAACTGGTAGTAGGTTGTGGATGACATCCATAAGAGACATTTTTAATGAATTCCAAAGTTAGTGGATGAAACGAGGCATGTGGATTAAGTGGGTACCCTTGAGGCAGCAGGACCCCACCAGCCTTAAGGCAGGGAAACTGTTGGTACAGTACTATAAGGCAAGTTCACTGGCATCAGTGCTTATGAGAAGCTGGTGAAGGATGGCTTTGGGAAATTGAAGGTGGAAGTTTTTTTTAAGTAACTCTGTTCTGTCTAATGAATATATATTTTTGCTAATGACAGAGTTTTCTTAATGCTAATGTCAACTCTGAACATTTATTTGCTCATTCATTTATGCATCCTTTCTACAAAAACGTACTCAGCACCCGGCACAGAGGGTGGGATGATGGGTGCTGGTGCTGCTAAGATGAAGGCACAGCTCTTTCTTCAAGACCTTACAGTCTTGAGAAGACATGGCAAGATGTGCTGGTGCAATTCTATACTATCCTTTTTTGAGGTTATAAGAAAAGGATATATCTCCCTGTCAAGGCCATTTTCTCTGGGACGTGGGGGGTTAGGGAGAGCTCACTGATAAAGGGGGAAAGGAGAACGTCACCCCTGCCCTACGGGAAAGGCATGAGCAAGAATAAGTGAGATTCAGAGTCTACCCCCAGATGGATTTACAGCAATAAGTGCAGGGGTCTGGCAGGGGGCAGTGATGGAGGCTAGAGGTTTGAGCCCCAAAGACCATTTGAGAAGGTGGCAACCAAGGTCTCAAGATTCACAACACAGGATCCTGATACCATCTCAAAGACATGCCTTTGATGGTATAAATCTCATTTGAGAAAAACGACAACACACTTTAACCATTGATCAAAGCTTCTGGGTCACCCAAGAAGGATCTGACACGCACCACTGTGCCAGCACGGTGGTGAATAAGAGTCAGCAACACATCTGATACAGGAGGCAAATGCAACTTGAATAGTAACATTGGTGTGTATGGTTTTAAATCTCGAGTGTCTTCCTGTTTAAATCTTGGGTGACCATTTTCTTCTTCCTTGTCTATGAAAAACTCCCCCCAGGAAGCTCCACATTTTGGTGATAGAATTCAATAAAAGGAAAATCTGTGGAAGGTGGGGATTTGGCTGAATTCCCTATATAGCCAGGTAGACAGTCTCCCTCAGTTTCCCCAGGGGAGCTGTGGGCAAACCATCCTTCTAGAAGGATGTTTAGAGTACTGTGTTTTCTGCAGCCCTGAAAATGAACTGTCTACTTCAAAAGCATGAGTCTTGATGGAGGTAAGGTCCGTGGCTCAACTAGATCATAGTCCAATTCATATCAAACAATTTCTATTAAGTACAAAGATGAGCAAGCCCAAGGCGGTAGGCAATTGAATAGGCAAAAATGTTTTCCTGGAAAGGTCTCTCTCTCTGCCCTAGAGAAGTGGTTTTCTATTTATTTATTTAAAGACCATTTATTTAAAGGTCAGGTACAAAGCAGTGGATCTGACCACCATCAGGTCAATCAAAATTTGTCACTGAGATAACCTAGTAACCATTTTAATGCCTCAACTGGTGAATCTAAGCAGAAATTTGATCCGATGATGAAATAATTATTGAGATTTTTTAAAGGCAAAATCACTGACTCTTATTTTGATCACTCACTTATGTCCCACAGACCCAGTTTATAATATAAAATACCCCCAACAATATGTGTAAAAGCAACTAACATTAATGTCCTATTGATGACTTTGCCTGTCAAGCTTCTGTCTCACCTTAAAACCAGAAAGGGATGGTTTTTAAAGAAATCATGCTTGTTTAAGTAAACCAGACTCTTCTGCTTGCGCTAACAGATAGCTGCCTGTCTGGGGCTAGTTATAAAGGCTCTCCTGTCTGCTCTGGCTGTCTCTTGGACGACAGACATGGGAATTTAAAGGTTTGTTTCTATAGGGCCCCCGGCTGGCTGGCACAGCAGTGCGTCAGGGCTGGGGTATCAGCAGACCATGCTCTCAGTGTCTGCCCATCCTTCCCGTGTTGGTGTCAGACGGCTAACACAACCAACCTTGTCTTCGCTGCTCACAATGCACTTTCAATTTTGACAGCCTCTCTCACAAGTACAAAGGCTCTATTCCTCTATATCTGTCCCTCACTCCACTCCGCCTGTCTCTCCCACCCAAATCCCCCGCCTAGTCACAACGAAGAATTTCAAGACTTTCAAAGCCAACAGGCAGTGAAATTCGTGTCAGGCACATGCAGTAATGCCCTGGGCTCATGATGGAGAGAAACAGATAATAACTCTCCTGATCTCTCATTCTTGCCACCTGTCACATGGCCTACTACTTGGAGTATAGGAGGCTTATGGAGGTTCTGAAACCAGCACCAGCAGGGCGTGGTGGAGATGTGCCAAGAACAATCACCTCAGCCTCACCACCTGTGTTTTTTAGACACCTTGCTTTCCAGAGTTCAAATGCAAGTTTTGGAAACATAGACCCTTATCACATTCTCCCAAATTTTTTACGGATGTTTTTGATGACTTTTTCTCATCTGTAAAAGTTGCATGGGATTTAAAAGATTTCCATGCCGTCCAAGGTTGTTTTGGGAATATACATGATAAAGGTAAAGTGCTTAGAGCTAGTCTGAAATGAGAAGATATGCAATATGAACTACACGATGGTTGCTAGTTGCTGGGTACTGAACATGTAGGTACCCCCTGAAACTCAGAGGCAGAAAACCTAATGCCCAGTGTGATGGTATTTTGAGGGGAGAATGCAGGGAGGTGATTAGGTCATGAAGGGGGTAGCCCACATGAGTGGAATTAGTGTCCTTATAAAAGAGGCCTCAGAGAGCTCCCTCATGCCTTCCAACTGCCATGTGAGGTCACAGCTAAAAGATGGTTGTCTACGAATCAAGAAGTGATAGGACTATAAAGCAGGAAGTAGGTCCTCACCAGACACTAAACTGGCCAGTGCTTAATCTTGGACTTCCCAGCCTCCAGAACTATAAGAAGTAAGTTTCTGTTACTTGTAAGCCACCAGTCTATTGTATATTGTTATAATAGCCTGAACAGACTGAGACACTACTGTTACATATGTTCCTCTTTGGGGACCTATGAGTTGACAAGTTGGCTCAGTTACATCATTGCCCAAATGAGTGGAGTCTGCTGGTGGTAAGAGAACCACCATCCATTTTTAGTAACTCTGACTTAGATTGGGTCTTCTCTACCCAAAAGCCTTCCTCATGTTGCCTTAGAATGATCAATGACTCTTAATCGTTTCAGAGACAATGGCCTTTTGTTACAATGAATTTTTCATAATGTCCCTTACTGTCCTCAAGTGAAATAATGGATAATGTAACCTGCCTACACATATTATTTAAAAAATATCAACACAACTCTGCTACATGAAGAAGCAATAAAATGAAAGCAATCTATAAAGAAATAACACATACCAGCACACACAGAAGTCTTTGTACAATGCAACTACACAGAAAACATGGTGAACTGATCACTTAATCACTGTCAATGCAACCAGTCCAAACACAAACTGACATTAGCCTGCTCCCCATGATATCAGTGTGGTGGTCTACCTCCTTCTCTTCTGTTGTTTGGGGACAGCCTCCCTGGGCTTGACCAGAGGTAACAGGAAAGAGGAGAATCTAGACGGAAGGAAATATGGCTGCGCATGTTTGGGCAGAAAGAGAATGGTGTTTGGCACATCCTGACCGGTCTTAGCAACTTAGTAGCCTATTGCTCCAGACCAACTCAACTGTGATTTGAGAGGCTATAATAATTACCAGACAGGCCTGGAATGGAGCTTAATATCTCCTCATCTCCAGTATGTTCTTGAGATACTATGGCCTTGAATAGCAAGAGCCATCTAGTATAACTTTAATATTTTTCCATTTGATCCTAGGGTCTTCCACTAAGGATAGACCAGGAAGCTAGGCACTTGATCTTGAATTTTCATTTTTACTTTTCTCAGGGGATCATCAAAATGCCTGTGTTGTATCTTGCTTGTCCTGGTCTTACTCCTCAAGCTGTAGAGGAGACAGCTGGGGCAAGTGAGTCGGCTGTGGCAGGCTGGAATCACATGTGTGAGATTCTCTAAGAGCTCATAGGTGATCAGAATCCTGAGGCACTGGCTCCTAACTGTTGTTTCATCCTTCCTTTGGCACAGCCCTGTGTTTTCCACTCCAGAACCTGGAAGGGCATTCTGGGTACAGCTTGCCATAGACTTGCAGGGGGAAGATGACTCTTCACCTTTACTCTTGTTTGATTGATCTAATCCCATCACTGAGAAAAATGAAGCTTCTACAAAACAACAAGATAAATATTTTTGTTAGAAGCATTCTGAAGGTGTATGGATCTTGGGCTTTGGGTGTCCTCTACCCACACCTCACAGCCCTAATCAATGAGAAAAACCTAAGCTTCAGATGCAATTGACAACCCCTGGTCAAGGTTAGCTAGAGCACGAACCTGGATGAGAGAAGGACTTGAAATGATGTAAATGTATATCGCCACAGCAGTACTGCTCCAGAGATAGGCCCTAACTTCCTTGCTTGGGGTGTCCTTTGAAGGGAGGAGGGCTCACTGCATCGTAGGTTCTCTGACATTTCCACATAACTATAGTTCCTGGGGTAATTTCATAGCAGGGAGATGAGCCTGTAAGGCAGGTGCACACAGGAGCTCTTTACTGATCTTCCATAGTCGTAAAATGGAGTCCAAAACATTCAGTGTCTTAGAGCTTTGCTTCTCTTCTGAATCTGTGCACTGATCAGAGTAGAATGAATCTTTTCCAAAATATGGTAAGATGAAAAACCCATTAGTCACATCAAGAAAGCAGGGCACTGAAGTGTGAAAACTTTAGTAATGATGCTGTATTCAGTATATTATTAATTATGATACACAAATATGAAAGTTTCTACTTGCTTCATGATTTATCCCACATTATTAGGGCTGTCTCCATAATTAATATTGCTTCTCTCACTTTTAACAAACCTTTGGCTTAAGATGGAGAGTGAATGACCCAAGAATTTATTCCATAGGATTGCTTTACAAATAGCCAGGCTTTGCTGTAAGTTGCTTTCCACATGGTTACCAGTGGGCTTGCTGGTTGGAACTGGAAGTTACAGGCACAGTGAGGACAGCACAGTGCATATTCTTCCCCGTAGTGGAAGGCTGTCCCAGGACAGCTGAGGCAGGAGTGATGCTGGCATCCCCAGTCTGTGACTTGAGGATGTGAGCCTCTTTGGCTCAGTTTCCTTGTGGGTCTAGTTCCAGGCAGAGATTAGACAAAGGTTTCTAGATGTTGGGATTACGGTACAGTACAATGTGCACATCAAGTTAAATACTAGGGGACCAAGCTGGGATTGCCAATATGCGAAGCTGGGGCATTAAAAAAAACTGAAGTAACAAGAACAAGTCAATTATTATCTGCCATCACCATGATTTTATTTAAGAAAAGACATTTCAACACATAGCAAAACTGAAAGATATATCATCTTAAATTTTAAAGTGGAAGGCAGTCAGCTGGATGGCCAAGTCCGTCTATTGTCTATGTGCATTTTCCAAGAACTTTATTTTAGGCCTGTGTGGGTCAGGGACTGGGGCTGGAACCAGAGATGGGAGGGTCTTCAGCTGAAATTCAGCTCTGATGCCTGTGGCTTCATCTCCAGTTTTCAGTACATCCTCACTGCTTCCCAAACAGACCAAAGACACGCAGGAGTGAGCTGATGGGCAAATCATTGGAGACAGACCCATGTGATTTAACCTCTCACCAGCTCTCTTGGCATTGAAAACCACCTCAGCAAGGCAGAAGGGAAAGCCCATATAAACGCTCTGCCTTCACCCTGAGAGGCGTGGAAAAGGGTCGAAGCCAAATCAAGGGAGAGTGGAGTGATGCTTATTTCACTTCTCGATCCAAACACGACCTTGCAGGCTTGTTCTGGAACCAGCGGCACGCTCTGGGAGCTCCAGGCCTCACTATGATGAAGATTCTTCTCTAAGCAAGCACCTGGGAGGGAGCAACCTGATTTCTGTCCACAAGACGGGATGCCCTCTTTTTTGAAACTTGTTTTGTTGATGGTTTAGAATAGGTAGTATATGCAGATGATACAAAATTAAAGATTAATAAGAGAGTACAGATAAAAAGTTAGTCTCTTTTACATCTCTGACTTACAGCCACCCAGTTCCCCTTAGAAACAACCACCTTTATTATTTCCGGTGATGTTCTAATCAGATTCAGGCATAAAATATGACCATTTGTATATGCAATACGTATATGTAATACATATGTTATAATTATTTACAACTGTAAATAATATTTCATCGTCTGGAAATTTTCATTTAACCTATCCCCTATTAATGGGTATTTGCATGGTTGCTAAGGCAACATGAAAATGCATTTTGCCCAGGTGCCAAAATATTTTTTATTAAAGATTTTATTAAAGATTTTGTTTATTTATTTGACAGAGATCACAGAGAGGCAGGCAGAGAGAGAGGGGGAAGCAGGCTCCCCGCTGAGCAGAGAGCCCGATGTGGGGCTTGATCCTAGGACCCTGGGATCATGACCTGAGCTGAAGGCAGACTTTAACCCACCTAGCCACCCAGGTGTCCCAGGTGCCAAAATATTTTTAAGGTAGAATTCTAGAAGTGGAATTGCTGGCTCAAAGGTAATGTGCATTAAAAAAAATTATATTGTAAATTTTACTCTTGTAGAGCTTTTGTCAGTTTATACTCCCACAAAATAGAGAGCACCTGATTCCTGACACCCTCAGCCACAGGGTATGATAGCTAGCTTTTGAATCTTGGGCGAGGTGATGTGAAAAATGGCATCGCATTTTACTTCACTTTAAAATCTCCTTTAATAACTGAAAATATTCTTCACAAAAATTCCCCAATATTAATTCCCTTATCTAAACCAAGGCATCACTGATCCAAATGGGTCCAGCTGTGTCTCATAATCATTCCAATAATGGGCATACACTAATGATTAGCAACAAGATGTTAGACCCATCTACCCAAGAAGTCCACATTTAAAGGCAATTTAAGAGAATCTTTATTAATGGTTCCCTTATGCATCTCTGTATTACATACCCCCAAACACACCTGTTAGGATGAATGAAAATTAAAACCACACTGAGCAAGAACAAAGGGTAATTCATCCAAATAGTCTCCTTTGTAGAATTTCCCTTCGGCCTTGAGAAGAGATATCAAAGCAACGAAAAGATTTACTCTTGAGAGACTTTGGACCATGACATGTGATCAGATGTGGACTGGAAGAAATTGATAACATTTGTCAGCTACTCAGTTGCGAATCTCCCACACTCCGAAGCTAATCTCATGGAGGATCAGCAGTGTAGGCAGTGAAGATCCCAGCATTTCCACTGTGTGCCAACGTACATGGGCATGAACACCTTTCAGTGTTGCTGCAGGGTTCCCCGTGGCATTGCTGAGCAGACCTGCTACCCATGACTTTTATTGGCAAGGATGATCCTATTGCCTCACTAATTCTCCAGGTCATGAGCTGTGCTTGGAAAAATGATCATAAACATTGACCTTCGGGATACCAATTCTTGGGCATTTTTTAAAGGGACAGTGTAGATGTCATGAATTTCTTGGATGTGTAAGAAATCTTTACAGAACAGCAGCCAACAGGCTAAATAATTTATTTAATTCATTTAACTTAATTTTAACATATTAAATATTTATCGAGCTTGTTTTCTATCAAATTTGCATTGAGGTTGTAGTGATTTTGTCACACACTGCCAACCCTAAGCTATGAATCCTGTGTCTGGAAATGGTTAGATTCATGAATTGTTAGGTTATTTTATAGACCATGACCTGTACTTAGACTATTTACCTCTACTGTTGTTTAGTAATATCTTTTTTGCTCACAATGGGGTAGATACTGTATAGACTACTGGTGGAGCAGGTATTTCACATCTAGGGATTTGCATTTCTAATTTCTAAGTAAGATATAAAAGCTAGATTGCTTGCTCCCTTGCTCATCTTTCATCTATTATTTACCTAACCACCTATCACCTATCTAATCTTTGGTCTATACCGGGCACTGTTTTAAGTGCCTTATATATACAAACTTATTTAATTCTCACAATAGCCCAATTAAGCGGTTATCCCATTCTATCACATTTCACAGACGGGGAAACTCAGGAACAGAAAGGTTAAGTCACGTGATCACAGTCACACAGCCAGTTCAATGGTGCAGTCTGAACACAAGCTCAAGTCTCCTGGCTCTGGAATCTGATACAATGATACACTGGCCTTGTGTGTGAAAGACATTCTAGTTTTGTGAGCAATCACTTGTCCCCTGTCTCTGAGGGAAAATCATTCTTCTGTTGAACGAAACACACAGAGCCCTCGTGAGGAAGCAGAGCTGGTTAAAAAGTGTAGGGGGGTAGGGAGGAGGGTGACTGGAAAATATCTGGTATCCATTTATAAGATACTCTTAATAGCATCTCCATTGTGTTATGGAGAGAGTCAATAATGGTACCAAAGGAATTTAGTTGAAGTGAATGTTGGAGCAAAGAACATACAGTGATGTAATTCTTGAAGTTGGTGGGGGGGGGGAATATAGTGTTCATCTGGGACTGGAGATGAGGGAACAGGCCCTTAGGGCCTTGGCCTCAGTTGGCCTGTCTGCCTAAGGCCAGTGTGAAACTAGTGGCCTGAGTCCAGATGTTCTATCTATTATCTATCTCCTGTGCTCTTGCTTCCGCCCCTGGTTAAGAGGACTGTGGACTGCTCAGACAAAACAGATTAATTCAGGCGTCTCCTTTTTGCTCTCTGCAAATCCGTTCTTCACAGGCACTGAGGTGAGGAGGAGATGGGGTACAGCGGTTCTGCCTTCCTCGTGCAGGTGTTTCCTTTAACGAGGTGTTGATGGGAGGTGGTGGAGACAGAAAGGCATGGAGTGTGAGAAGAGGGAATGGCAAGATGTCTCACCAACAAGCCTATATAATTACACTTCTCTGGGCTTATAAGAAGCAGGCACCAGGCCTTCAGAGTGGAATAACTGTTTTTGCTTCCTCTTAATTAAAGGAATTATATGACTCCCTTGCGAGAAAGCAAAATGACTTATTTTATCATAATTAAGCTTTTAAAACAGCAACTTGCAGCACTTTGAAAAAGTCATGGAGTATATGGAGTTACACTTGATTCCTTTTTTTATTTTGTTTTGTTTTGATGCTGAAATTGGGCAATTAGAACACTTCTTCTTTCTCCAAATGGAACAGAGCTCTTTCTGTCCTTCCAGTTTTTCAGAGCTGCTTCTTAAGGAAGCCTAACAGCTTCCTTCTGATGTTTTTCAAAAAGCCTTTCTTACGACATTCTTCAAAAAGCCTTGCTTGGCTGTAGCATTCCCAAAATTTCAACACTTTATCTACAGATTAATTTTCCATCCTAAAATTCAAACTAACTGGAAGTTCTTTTGTCTGTTTACCCATTAGTTTTCTGCACCTAAAGGGAAACACATCACCATCCTCCTACCTGTGCCATTTTGTTAAACAAGACTTAAAATTAGGAACATTTGTAAATAAGTCCCCAATCTAGATATATACCCAAAAGAAACGTGTCTATATGAGCACTTAAAGATATGTCAGGGATTTTCAGAGCAGTATTATTCATAAGTGCTCCAAAATGAAAATAATTCAAATGCCCATCAGAAGCTGAAGAGAAAAATATATAGTATATTCATATTGAGTAATCATGTAATGGGATAAAATAGATCAATAAAGCTAAATGAACCTCTGCTGATTCAAGAACATGGGTAAATCTTATGTATATAGTTTTGAGTGGTGGAAGCTAGACACAAAAGAATACATATATTGTGTTTACACTTACATGAAGTTCAAAACCACTGAAAATCTTGAAGATTTTCAAGATAGGACAAGGCTTAGAAAACTTTTTTAAAAAGGACACTTTGACTTGCAACATGTTACCATGTCATCTGTCTGCATATTGAAAAGAATGCTTTTTTAATCAAAAAACTTGAACGTATAATACTGAAGTTGCTAAGGACTGAATGCAAATCTCTTTCTGACGGATTTTCTTTTTATGGGAAATTTCCACCATATATTCTATGTTATTTTGTGAAGAAATTCTCAGATTTGGTGTGCTATGTGGATACAAAGGTAATACTCAAAGGAATTGTCTGAGAATATATGTTTATGTTTTAGCAGAGGATTAAATCACGAGCTTCAGCCACAAAACCATTTTTTTTCCTTCTCTTTTCCACCTCACATCTTGCCAACTGGCCTCCTAAATCCTCCCACTGCCTTTTTCATCCCCCTTCTCCTCTGATGTGTAATTAAGCTGTTCTCCCCAGTCCTATCTTCTGCCTTCCCCCTGCATCCCCTTGCCATCTGGAACTTTATCCTCTCTGATGATCATTTCTCTTCCTCCTTCGGCTGCATTATTCCTAATCCCCATTACCTGTCCTAACCCCTGTCCAGCACTCTGGCCTCAAATGCCCCGCTGTCTCAGCCACACACAGCTACGTCTTTTGCCAAGATTACACAATACAACATAAAATCAAATGAATTCTCACTAAACAAGCTGTGGCTTTCTACTTGGTGATCCGGGTTGGTGGCACCACCACTCACTCAGGTGCCTGACCCTCACCATGGGTTACATTTAACTCCCCTTTTCCCATTTTCCAACTAGTCACCCAAGGATACCAACTCTGCCTTTTACTTTCTGTTTAATCTCTGTCCCCAGGGTTGGTACCATCTTGGAGATTCATCGTTTTATTGGCTGCTTTGGATTCCTCACTGATCTCTCTGTTGCAAGGCTCTCCTCATGCTAATTCTTCCTACGTTTGGCTACTTAACTGGGTTGAATAGTGTCCCCCCCTCAAATTCATGTCCACCAGGAACCTGTGGATGTGAAATCATTTGGAAATAGAGTCATTGTGGATATTAGTCAAGATGAGATCAACTGGTATTAGAGCAAGCCCTAAATTCAATACCACTGGTGTCCTTATTAGAAGAGGCAAATGGCTAACAGACACATGAAAAAATGTTCATCATCATTAGCCTTCAGGGAAATTCAAATCAAAACCACGTTGAGATACTATCTTATACCAGTTAGAAGGGCCAAAATTAACAAGACAGTAAACAACAAGTGTTGGAGAGGATGTGGAGAAAGGGGAACCCTCTTACACTGTTGGTGGGAATGCAAGTTGGTGCAGTCACTTTGGAAAACAGTGTGGAAATCCCTCAAAAAATTAAAAATAGAGCTATCCTATCACCCTGCAATTGTAGTACTAGGTACAGGTACTTATGCCAAAGATACAGATGTAGTGAAAGGAAGGGGAACATACTCCCCAATATTCATAGCAGCAATGTCCACAATAGCCAAGCTGTGGAAGGAGCGAAGATGCCCTTCGACAGATGAATGGATAAAGAAGATATGATTCAGGAGTGCCTGGGTGGCTCAGTGGGTTGAGTCTCTGCCTCCACCTCAGGTCATGATCCCAGGGTCTTGGGATTGAACCCCACATCGGGCTCTCTGCTCAATGGGGAGCCTGCTGCCCCCGCCCCCTGCCTGCCACTCTGCCTACTTGTGATCACTCTCTCTCTGATAAAAAAATAAAATCTTAAAAAAAAAAGAAGAAAAAAAAAAGATATGGTTCATATATACTATGGAATAGCCACCAGAAAGGATGAATACCCACCATTTGCATCGACATGGAGGGGATTATGTTAAGTGAAGTAAGTCAAGCAGGGAAAGACAATTATTCTATGGTTTCACTCATATGTGGAATATAAGCAATAGCACAGAGGACCATAGGGGGAGAGAGGGAAGCTGAAGGGGAGAAATCAGAGGGGGAGATTGTAGACCCCAGGAAACAAACTGAGGGCTTCAGAGGGGAGGAGCGTGGGGGGAGGGAGTAATAGGGTGATGGGCATTAAGGAGGGCACATGTTGTGATGAGCACTGGGTGTTATACATAACTAATGAATCACTGAACACTTCATCAAAAACTAATCATGTACTATACAGTAGCTAACTGAACATTTCTTTGGAGAATAGTGTGGAGATTCCTCAAGAAATTAAAAATAGAACTTCCCTATGATCCTGCCATTGCACTACTGGGTATTTACCCCAAAGATACAGAAGTCGTGAAAAGAAGGACCATCTGTACCCCAATGTTTATAGCAGCAATGGCCACGGTCGCCAAACTATGGAAAGAACCAAGATGCCCTTCAACGGACGAATGGATAAGGAAGATGTGGTCCATAGACACTATGGAGTATTATTCCTCCATCAGAAAGGATGAATACCCAACTTTTGTAGCAACATGGATGGGACTGGAAGAGATTATTGCTGAGTGAAATAAGTCAAGCAGAGAGAGTCAATTATCATATGGTTTCACTTATTTGTGGAGCATAACAAATATCATGGAGGACAAGCGGTGTTAGAGAGGAGAAGGGAGTTGGGGTAAATTGGAAGGGGAGGTGAATCATGAGAGACTATGGACTCTGAAAAACAATCTGAGGGGTTTGAAGTGGCAGGGGTGTGGGAGGTTGGGGTACCAGGTGGTGGGCACGGATTGCATGGAGCACTGGGTGTGGTGAAGAAATAATGAATACTGTTTTTCTGAAAATAAATAAATTGAAAAAATTAAAAAAAAATAAAAAATTAAATTAAATTAAAAAAAAAAGAAGAAAGAAGAAAGAAAGAAAGTATGGAGCATTATCCATCAGACCAGATAGCTGCGTTTTCATCTGTCATTTGATATAGTCAAAGTAAAATTGTTATTTAAAAAAAAAAAGAAGAAAAAGAGGCAAATTGGACAGAGAGACATTGTCACACAGAGAGAGAACACCATGCAAAGGCAGAGACAGAGATGGGAGTGGAGTATCTACAAGCCAGGGAATGCCAAAGATTGCCTGCAAGCAGGAGAAGCTGTAAGACAGCCACACATCAGGTTCTCCCCGAGAGCCTTCAGAGGGAGCGCAGCCCTGTCGATGCCTTGGTTCCACACCTCCAGCCTCCACAATTGTGAGAGAATAAATTTGTGTTGCTTTAAGCCACCCACTTACATACTTTGTTCTGGCAGTCCTTGTAAAGTAATAAAGTAAGCCACCACCATTGTCTTCACAAAACACTGCTTTTTCCCCGTACTACTTCTCTCTTCCAGAACTTTCAATGCCTCCTTTTTGTCTAATAGCTTAATTTCAGTGATGCCTTTACTGGTTAGGCGGCGTGCTCTGCTCCTGCTGTTATAACCTTATGGGAGTTCTGCTACAGCCTTACAAAGCCTCACGCTTCGTCCCTTCCTAGCATCTACCTGCCTTTTCCACTCCATGTGCGCAAAGTCTGAGAGGACTTCTCCCCTTGACATCTTCCTGCTGAAACTGTGCTACTTTTTCAAGGTGTTCAAAGGCCAGTGCCTTCGTAAAGCATTCTTCAGTTCAGCGGGGCATGTGTATTCCCTCTTTTAACACCCACAGTCAGTGCCACTGTTATATACTAAACACATTTTACCATGTCTTAGGGTGATTTCTACATTTTAAACAAATTTACCAAGAAATGTTTATGGCAGAAATATAAAGAAATGCTATTTTAGTAAGTTGGATCACTGAAACATACTTTCAAGTTTACTAATCAAATACTGTAGCCCTTTAGATCTGGGTCACCAGCACTGATGTATCCTGGCAGACGCACAAATTATGACTCACTTTCCTCAACGCATGTGCTGAAATAATTATAATATTTGCATAAGACACAATTGAACTTTACAATCTCTAATGCTCTACAGTGACTGCAGTGATTGGAGCTGTGACACTTTCTTCTGCATGAAACCCTGGGATGGAAGCTTGTTAATGGAATGACAGGAGCCACTATCTTCTCCGTTTTGCTAAAGCAATGTTTTCAACATATTATTTTTTCACGATTTGATGGATTGGTTGATTGATTGATTTAGAGCATGTGAGCAGTAGGAGGGCAGAGGAAAAGGGAGAGAAAGAATCTCAAGCAGATTCTCCACTGGGCATGGAGTGGAGGGGCTTGATCTCACTAGGGGCTTGATCTCAAGACCTGGAGATTGTGACCTGAGCCAAGGTCAAGATCAGATGCTCAACCAACTGCGCCACCCAGGTGCCCTTTTAACACATTGTTAAAAGGACTCAGGGCAACATGCAAAGATATTCTGCAACTTTTTTTTTTTTTAAAGGCTTTTCCCAGATCAGCTGAGCCTAAGGGGCTTAAATTTGACCATATTTTAAGAAAATGAAAGGCAGAATTATTCTAATACTTGTTAATGCCAATGAGGAGATAACTTTCAGCTTTATTAGTGTCTCTGGTGATTGTACCCCTGGCTCTAGCCTTTCTGATTCCTGACTCAAGAGAGGAAATCATTTTTCTTTGCTCAGGGCAATGATCAAGGCCCTGACCTTGGTGCTCACAGTTAGAATGCTTTGATGAGCAAGGTTTCAGTATCCTGGCTGGCTTTGGCCCAGAGCAGCCTAAACACGGGGGAAGGGAATAATTTTGTGGCTGCCCTAATGAAGAAAATCCAAACTGATCCACATGTGGAGATATCACATCCCACAGAGTGGTAACTGCCACTCTTGTGAAGCATGTTCATCAGGGCTGTTGCTGGAGGTTATCTGGAGAAGGGAAAGAGTGAGGTCTTTATAAACTGTAGACCTCATGCTATCCATATTCCTTCTGATTTGTCAAGAGATGCACTGGGCTTCTATCTCCAAGATCACTCTCACACTATTGTGGAATAACCCTCTGTGAAGCATAATGATGTCTTGATTGGAAGAGAATTTTTATGACTTGTGTCAAAATTTTAATTCCATTAAAGAGATCCATTGAGTAAGGAAGAGATTCCTCATGGTGGAAATATGTCATTGCAAATTGCTTTGTTTCCACTTCTTTATCCTTTGCAATTTTGTTTTTATTGTTGTCCTTGCCTGGAGGAAACGATGTGAAGAACGGCTCCCTGGTTCCTTGGGAGTGAAGGTTGCCACAGATTCTGATGGGAATTGGTTGTAGTAAACCATTATCTTACAGCAAAGCTCCCATACAATACCACTGTCTTGGAGGTCCAGATAAAGAAGTTCTTCATATGCCTACCTACAAGCTTGTAGTCTATGGACATTCTCTGCTCTCTTCTTGTCCCCTGATGGGGGTATTTACCCTCAAGAAGCTCTGTATGAATTGGCCTTTGTGGAGATTTCTGGAGTGGCAGCTAAATGGGTCTGCAGGAGGCAAAAGGTCCAGGCCTTGAGCACTGCAGACCACACTGAAAGATGGCCCAAAGTTAGACATCCCATCCATCTAGGACAAAGTGGAAGGTTGTCTTCTGGAGCCCAAAGCTGAGGTGATTAATCTGGTGTTGGCTTTGCAAACTGCTGGGAGAGAAAGAGGGTCTTAAGCCTGGAGACCACCGTAACCACTGCCTGACTCCAAGATTGACCACTTGATGGCTTTTGGAGCATCTTCTTTTAAAAACTGCCAATTCAATATTGATCATTCAATTCAGTTTTTACCTTGGGAACCCTTGGTTTCAACAGGACTGAGAAGCCTCAAAGACTGTAAATAAAATGTGTATAAGTACATGTATAAGAAACAAAGAGAAGCCAGTGTGTTCATTTCAGTTTTTCAAACTGGGGCATAGTTAGTTTTGGTTCTTTCAGAGGCCAGACAGTCAAGGGGGTTGATGGGAGCTCTGTACCGTCATTAACTTCTGCTGTCTTTAATCAGCTGATTATCAGTAAATGGGGAAGCTAATTTCAATATTCCTGTCTCCTCTTCTGGCTATGCTCTAAAAACCTAAAGAACCCCATTGTACTACTGCTGAATAACACAGAAAGCAAAACTGACTATAACATGAAATATGAAACTTAAGGAATGAAAAGTACTTTCCATCTTAGAAATTTCCCCTTTGAGGAATTTCCATGTCCAAGAAGTATGGTGGAATGTGACTCTGGGGTTATAATACCAGTGAGTGGCAAGGTAGTGGCATGAAATAGAGGATTTGCAGTGGGTAGAGCTAGAATCATGGCATTGCTGCTTCCCCACCGTGGGGCCTGTGGTGGGCCCTCTAAGTCAACTCTCATCCTCCTTCTCCACCAGTGGTGGCAACAGTACCTACCTCACAGAGCTGTTCTGACCACTTAATGGAGAATGTATAAGTTATTTAGCACACAGCTCACCGCATTGTTGTTTCATAAACAATAGACCCCATTTCTGTGTTCTTTCTCAGTAAGATCTCAAGATAATGCAGGAGGGAAGTAGAGAGAGCTCACGGAAGAGGAGGAAGTGAGAGGAAATCGAGGAAGTGGGTGTGTGTGAAGGTGGAGGGGGCCACATAGCAGTAGCCAACGACCTCGGATCAGGATGAAGAATGAACCAGCCTACCAAGACATTACTCAGATGGCTGCTACTGTCCTGAAAGTCCCAGCCAGCTGTGGACCTGGAAGGCTCGCTGCACATATTCAAGCCAGAGCCAGAACTGCTGGGATTTGGATGGTGAAGCATGAATTTCGGAGAGTGTTGCAAGACTGCCTTATTCATAGCATCCACCTCTTGACAGCACAGTCCCCCTATTTTGTATGACTGATTTTTTAAAATTCCCCACTTATTACATTATGGCAGAGTTTTACAGTCATAAAATAGTAGTATTTTTGTTAACAGAATGAGACTTTCCCTGGTTGTTACAAAAACAAAACTATTTCTTTCCTTCTGGCCCTGTGTCATCAGCTGGACCCCAAGACCTGACCTTTACTCCCCACTTGCTTGGACCCACTGACCTTGGTCCCACATTTTTCCTTAAGGTTTTCTTTCCAACTTATCTCTTTAACTCAGGCAAAGGACAGTATGGGCACAACATCCCATGATGGGATTTGAAACTACCCCCCCCAAGCAATAATGACTGCTGCACTCTGGAGGCCCAGACCACCCAGACCAACTTGAGTTAAAGCCCCAACTCATGCCTGCATAGATGGACCATGAAGTGACCTCTGGAATGACTGACAGTTACCTTTACCTCATTAAAACACTAAAATCTCCGCCCAAGGAGAAGCACAAGCCTTGTTCACATAACATACTATGTACACATAGGTACATTTCCTTAAGGCGCATGTGTGACTTTAGGCCCACCTCTATATATCATGCAAATCGTCCCTATCTAAATATTCATCTTAACCCTAAAGAGAAGGAATCCATTCATTCTTAATAGAGGAATCATGGCTTTGGAAGTCATTCCCCATGATCTCCTTATTTGCTACAAATAAGCTTCCTTTGTGACAACTCTCCTGTAGTTTCTGTCTGACTCACTAAGGAGCCAACTCACATTAGTTCCCTGATACCTGGAGATTTCCATTCACTGACTGTACCTCCAGTTCCTAAAGTTCGCTCGGAGGTGTGACAGGAGCTGACCTGAACAACAAAATATCTTCCTGGCAGAAAGTGGATTTCAAAAAGCAGGATGGTCACACTACCAGGGTTTGTGTCAAAGAACAATCTGGGACTCACTGAATCATGTGAAAAGGTGGGAAGCAATTCCTCTGGGAAAAAAAGGGTTGGTTTTGCCCAGTGCTGCCTTCCTGATTCACTGACGTGCTGTTTTAAAAAAATTGTACCTGAGACCTTTCTCATATTTTTTTTTAAGTAAAGAAGTTTCAAGCTAGTAAACATAGCAATTAAGCTCATTAGAATTACAAATATGCAATGGGGGAATTAGGGGTAAGGAGATAATTGTCCCTATAAATAAGCAATTTATGGTGAAGTGGAGAGTTTCACACTAGATAGAGTCTTCAAAATAAGAACAGGAAGCTGAAGAAACACACTGGCAAGCATTCTAGAACTTTAAGAACCACAGGTGGACGCTGGCCTCTTAAAACTAGGATCCTCCAGTGTGGTTGTTGGTGCATAAGGAAAGAGGTCAGCCAAAGCTGTGTCTTTCCGCTCCTCATAACTGATAGTTGTCTAAATCTTTTTTCCTCTCAAATTTCCTTGGGGGTTGTTGGATTTATCTTTTGTTGTTGTTGTTGTTTTTTTTTTTAACTTGGGTCTCGTTGGGTAATGATTTTGTTAAACACAAGGAAATATTTTGCTGTTGTGTGTCAGGTATGTTTTCATAGTCGTCCTTCCCCATGCTTAGCACTATCTCTGTGTAGCCCAGACTCTCCTGCTAACAAAGGTTTACTGAGCACCTACTATGTGCAGAGAAAAGAGTCATGGTTTTGGGCATTGGCTTTGTCTTCACTGCTTACAAATTGTCTTGTGTCGGGACGCCTGGGTGGCTCAGTTGGTTGGACGACTGCCTTCGGCTCAGGTCAGATCCCGGAGTCCTGGGATCGAGTCCCTCATCGGGCTCCCAGCTCCATGGGGAGTCTGCTTCTCCCTTTGATTTCTCCTCGCTCATACTCTCTCTCACTACCTCTCTCTCAATAAATAAATAAAAATCTTTTTAAAAAAAAATTGTCTTGTGTCAGGTACTTCTTTAATTTCTGTCTCAGTTTTCTCATCTGTAAAATGGGACTAAGGGTATCCATTCCACAGAGTTGTGAAGATTAAATGAGTTAATACATGTAAATCACTAAGACCATATAGCAAAGGCACATTCAGCAGAAACTTCTCTCAGGTACTGAACTGTTCCCTGGTGTCAGACACTGCTGTCTTGAGAGCTTTGCAGTGAATTAACTTATTTAATTCCCATGAGGACACTGAGAGGTAGGTACTATTATTATCCTCTTTTATAGATGATGAAATTAAGGCTTAGGGAAGTTAAGTGATGCTCTATTAGAAAGACTAGCAGAAATCATCAAAGAGTAACCAGTAACACAAGAAAATACAGATTAGTATTGTAGTATAATTAAAAAATAAATATTAGGTCTTAGTCCTTGCTTCCTGGCACAGAGCTTCTGAAACCTTTGGAACTGGGGCACCTAGGCAGCTCAGTCGGTTACACACCTGCCTTCGGCTTAGGTCATGATCCCAGGGCTCTGAGATAGAGTCCTATGTCAGGCTCCCTGCTCAGTGGAGAGCCTGCTTCTCGTTCTCCCTCTGCCTTCCCCTGCTTGTGCTCTCTTTCTTGCTCGCTCCTGCTCTCTCTCTCAAATAAATAAAAAAATCTTAAAAAAAAATAAAACCTCAAAAATGTATTCTTTGTATGCTAATGAGATGATTCACTGGGGAGCAGAGGATATATAGTTAAAGGATGGGGCTGGTCCCTAGAAAGATCAAGCCACCATTAAAGGGATGGAACTTTAAGCCCTGTCCCCTGAACTTCAGAGATGTCAGAGGGCTGGAGATGGAGTTCAGTCACCAAAGCCAATGATTTAATCAACCGTGCCTACATAATGAAAGGTGCTAGGAGGGTGGCTCACCTAAGAGAGGAAGTAGAAGCTGTCTGCTCCTCTCTCCCCAAACCTCACCCTATGTGTCTCTTCCATTTCCCTGTTTTTGAGTTATAGCCTTCATAATAATCCAGTAAACAGAGCAAAGTGTTTTTCTGGGTTCTGTGAGTTGTTCTAGTCAATTACCAAACTTGAGGAGAGTGTCATATGACACTCGGTTGATTTTCAGCCACTTGGATGAAGAATGGGAGGCCTGGGAGCTGTGATTGGCATCTGAAGTGAGGGCCAGCTGTAGGACTGAGGACTTTAACTTGTGGGATCTGACACTAACTCCAGGTGGAGAGTAGTAGAATTGAACTGAATTGCCAGACACCTACCTGATGTTTTAGAATTGAGAATTGATAAGTATTGGTCTGATCCAAATCTCTTGCCTCTAGGTGTCCTCTCTCTCACTCTTTTTAAAAAAGATTTTATTTATTCATTTGAGAGAGAGAGAGAGACAGAGAGAGCATAGCAGGGGGAGAGGCAGAGGGAGAGGGAGAAGCAGACTCCCCACTGAGCTGGGAGTCTGATGTGGGGCTCAATTGCAGGACCTGGATATCATGACCAGGGCTGAAGGCAGATGCCTAACCACCTGAGCCACCCAGGTGCCCTTCTTTTTCTCTTTTTGAACTGAAACTGCATTTCTTCTGCTTTGGAAGGATTCTCCTTGCTGAGCATCTCACACCCATCCTTATCTCTGCATTCCCATGACTAGGTCACCTGTGCCTGCTCAGTGACAGCATTATTTCACCTGTGTCTTGCATGTTCATGTGATGCCTTAGACCCATCTGGGCATGTCTGGGAGGACCCATGGTGTAGCCATGCCAGGTGTCCCCGAGAGGGTACATGTAGCCTCCTGTAAACAACTCTAGAGGAAGAGAGCATCATGTCATGCAAGAGAAGACATCATGTCCTCTGTTAGGAGGGTGGGCTGAGTCTGCTACTCAGCTTGCCCTAGTGCCTCTAATCCCAAGGACTCCTACTTGGGACCCAGAAAAGGGAGCTGCAAATGAAACAGAGTTGAAACTCAAAGGGCAGTTTCCCCTCAAACCTCCACAGTTTGACACCAGCCTGGGGAGCAGCCCAACAGGCTTTGTCATGGGAGGGTAGGATGGTGGGAAAGGGAGTTGGCACCGTGGGAGGGGGTGGCATCTCAGCTTTCAGGGGATGCCTGGGCAGTGTGGGTTCGCACAGGGCAATGGCAGCTTAGTGGAGCTTTAGTGGCCTTGGCAATACATTTTTTCCCGGGAGAGAGCCCAGAGCAGGGCTGGAAGGAAATCACTGTCAGGGAGTTGCTGAAAGAAACATCCCACTTGCGCACTGGGCAGGCTGACCAGTATCCCTCCATCAAATTCTTGTCCTTGGGATCTCAGAACAAAAGCTTATTTGGAAATAGGATTATTACAGATATAAGACACGGAGATGTTAGGGTGAACCCTTAACACAGCTGGTGTCCTTGCAGAAAGAGAAGAAGAGGCTCAGAGACAGACACACAGAGAGGAACATCATCACATCATCATGTGATGATGGCAGTTGAGACTGGAGAGATGCATCTACAAGCCAAGGAGCACCGAGGGTTGCTGGCAACCACCAGGGGCTTGGAGGGAAGGCATGGGACAGACTGTCCTTAAGAGCCTCCAGAAGGAAACAACCAGGCTGACACCTTGGATTTGGACTTCCAGCCCCAGAACTATGAGAGAAACAGCTGTGTTGTTTCAAGCCACCCACTCGTCAAGCCACCTACTCCATGGTGATTTGTCATGACAGCTTTTGGAAACTAATACGCACAACTTAGCCTCTTCCTGACCACTCCCCAAGTACACGAGGAAAGATTTTGAAGGATACCCACAGAGATTGTGAAGCGGGAACCAAATAAACACTTTTTTTTGATTCTTTGATTTCTGTTTTCTCTCTCAAGCTAATAATCACTATGAGGGAAACGAGGTCATGGGACTGTGTCTCTCTCCACAGTGACCTGTGGCCATTGATCCATGATGGCAGAGTATGGCTGATTTGCTGCACCGACGGAGGATCAGATCACTGTGAGTGATTCTGGACCTGCGTAAGTGACACCTTGTAAAATGTGAGGGTCTTGGGGTCGGAGTATACAGGAAGTACCCAGCACAGCCTGAAAATCATGTAGATTATATGGCTTTGTTATCAGCAGAGCCCAGCCCTGCACACCTCCCCTAGCCGGAAACTGGAACGCTCTTCTTCTCCATGTCCCGTATGTCCCTGGAATTGTACTTTAAACGTACATTTCCTATGATCCTTAGCTTACTATCCTCATCCCTCACAGGCAACTCCTTTCTTCTACGTTCTCTGAGTGTTTTAGTCTCTTCCAGTTGCTATAACAAACTACCATAGACTGAATGATTTAAAATAACAGGAAATTATTTATCACAGTTCTGAATGTGGGGATGTCTGAGATCAGGGTGCCAGGATGACTGAGTTCCAGTGAGAGCCCTCCTCTAAAGTATAGACACAGCCTTATCCCCTCATATAGTAGACAGCAGAGAGGGCAGTGCATTTGTGACTCATGAGGGCACCAGTCCTATTTATAAGGGCCATACCCTCACAGCCTCATTTAATTCCAATTACTAATGTACATCCTAATACCACCACATTGAGGGGTAGAGTTTCAGCATATGAATTTGGGGGGGGGGACACAGCATTCAGTCTATGACACTGAGTACTTACTTTGAGTTGTTGACTTTTGAGCCTCACAGCCCAGGACTCACCCTCCTTTGAATTTGAAGTAAGGTCTTTATACCCAGATTATTATGGTATCAGTCTGCCTCCATCAAAAAGACCCCTGCTGTTTCTGAGCACTTCCTGAAGCCCTGACTTCAGTTTACTCTGGGGCAAACAGCTCTGGTCCCTGGGCTTTGGCTCTTCTATCAACTGCTTATGCTCCAGCCATCCCCTCTGTTCCTGGTGGCCCTGGAGAAATGATCTTTCCTGGTCTGGCCACTGCTACCCCAGTTCCAGTTTTGAGACAGGGGTTATCGTTCTTTCTTCCCTATATAACTGTCCTAAGAATGGACACAAGCTTTGTCTTAATTTCCTGAACTATAGAGACAATGCTGAAACTTTTACTAGGTCTTACTTAGTGACGATTCAGCAATAACTGAAAGAAAAATTAAAATTGCTTTACAAGTGTAGACCTATCCTAGAGTCTGCTACACATCCTGTATCCCACACAATGCTTGGATAGTCTTCCATGGATGAAGGAGTCTAAGTCTCTCCAGGCTTCACTTTCAGGAAAAACTGCCTTCTTGGATCACACGAGAGGGAGTAATTGCCTCTACCACCATCTGAAGTCCACTTGGCTGGGTCTCAAATTCCTGCCTTTCCCCAGAAAGACAGTGAGAGTATGGATTTACTCCAAGAGAAAAACTCACCTCCAACTACATAGTATCATCTGGTTCTTTATCTCCAGAAACTCAAACACATTCACTTTGCTAATAAGTTAATTAATACATCAATGCTCTATTTTCTTCTAAGAAGGATGCAAGAAGCTTAAGTTATCAGGTTACATCATGAATATGCCTTAATGGACCTGGTTTTTCCAGATGCAATGTTCATCTTCATGTCTGTATAACCTCTGTGTTCCTATCTAGACAATAAGATTCTTGGTAATAGAGAATAAGGGTTGTATCCCTTTCTTCTCATTTTCCTATACAGTCCATCCTTATGTTGTTCTAGCTACACACACACACAAACACACACACACACACACACACACACACACACACATTCTCTCTCTCTCAATGAAGACCTAAAATCATGGATCCTGTATACACAGCAGGCACTCAATGATCACCAGCTTGTTTGTTTTGTCACAAAGCTTCTGAAACAACTGAAGGATTAAAAAGACTGTAAATAATGCCTGCTTTCACTCTGAAGATATTTGTTCTTTTCAGTTTTTACATGCTAAATTCATTAGCTTTTTCAAATTGAAGAAAAATTGAAAGTATTTCTTTCCAGTATTTCTACAGTACCAGTCTCTGTCCCAATTACCATTTCTCTAGACCCCCTGCTGTGTGCATGGCCTCACCAATTTGCCATTGGCTTTCTAAGCTGCTACTCACACATCCTCCACCCTATCCAAACCCACATTCCCTGGGAGACCTCCCCACCATCTGCTCCCGTTCATTCACGCACAAATACTTAGGCATTTCAAATTCAAGCTAAGCTCTTTGCTGTTTCTTTGTCTCTTCTACAGAGAGAAAAGAGCTTGTATTCTTGCTTCTTTGAGTTCTTGCTTTCTGCCCCTCACACAATCAAAAGAGAAAGAAAAGGTATTGTTAAAATACGGGATATTTTAGAAAAACAGTCAACTGTTCCCAACATTTCTCAAAGTAGCAAGTGAGTTTTTTGTATTTAGCACTGCCAGGTCTGGCAGATGATGTTTTGTCATAAAACCTTGAAGCCATTAGTGGACTGACACGTCTGTATCTCTTTGGGCTTGTCATATTTAAGAAGCAGCAGACAATAGAAATGCAGTTCAGTTAGGTTTAGGGAAGATGCCTCAAAGAGCTTTGCAATTAAGGCATTTTGCTTTTAGGTCAGTAAAAGTTACACAATGTAATGTTTTAAATACAGACCCTGGACTCTTTTTTTTTTTTTTTTTTAAGATTTATTTATTTATTTGAGAGAGAGAGAACATGCACACACAGGGGGTCAAGGGGAGGGGCAGAGGGAGAGGGAAAGAGAAAATCCCAAGCAGGCTCCAAGCTCAGCACAAAGCCCGACATGGGGCTTGATCTCCAGACCCTGAGACCATGACATGAGACAAAATCAAGAGTCAGACACTTAACCGACGACATAACCGACTGAGCCATCCAGGTGCCCCCAAATCCTAGACTTTTATTTTTTTCTCGGATAAAGTAACACAAACAGAGAATACACTGGTGCTTTACTTTTCAAATTCCAATAAATACAGTGAAGTTCTTAATTAAATGAAAGCAATAAAAAAGAGGGTTTTTTTTTTTCCCCTACTCAGCACCATCTGAATCTAGTTTCTTCTTCACACATCATCTTCACCTTTGAGCTGAATTTATGAGGCTATGTCATGTTGACAAATACAAGAAAATAATAAAATCCAGGCTCTGTGGCTGTTTCATATTATTGCTTTAATTTGAGAAATTTCAAGGAAGGAGAGGCATGAATCAAACAAGACAAAAAGCAATGCATGTTGCAGCCAACATGCATTTCCTTTGGTTTGAAACCAAAGAAGCCCTTTCCCATCCACTGGGTTTATTTATACTCTTGCTCTCATTTGATGTATCAGAGTCTCTTAGAACCAAACTCAGTTTGCTTGACTGTGTTGGAGGATATTATTAAAAAAATAAACTCACCCAGAAATAAAAGAGTAATTTTGATCACAGAAGTAATATCTAATTATAGATAAAATAATCTGTTCACCTTCACCTAGGTCTTAAGTTGAGCTCAGCATAAATGGGGGTATT
The DNA here is from genome assembly GCF_011764305.1 of Mustela putorius furo. NCBI lineage: Eukaryota > Metazoa > Chordata > Mammalia > Carnivora > Mustelidae > Mustela > Mustela putorius. The sequence continues at coordinate 9,262,331 of NW_025422060.1, forward strand.
TTCTGGTTCCGTTGGTGGGTGAAAGCCAAAACAAATGGGCTTGGTTGAGGGGAGTGGTGGAGGGTATGGTAGGTTCCTCTTTCCAAATGCATTCCATCCCCAAATGCTAGCTTCCTCTCCTTTTCTCAATCCTCAGGGATGAGAAAGCCCAGGGATGTGGTTGTTTTCAGCTTAGGGTCAATCCGAAGTTTGAACTTACATGCCTTTTGCTTTTTTTTTAAAGGACAAATTGTAGCTAGCAAAATGCAGTTTGAAAACACACTTTCGAAATCGTAATTTCTCGTCTTAAGAATCGTTTCCCCGGGGGTGCCTGGGTGGCTTAATGGGTTAGGCCTCTGCCTTTGGCCCAAGTCATGATCTCAGGGTCCTGGCATCAAGCCCCACATTGGGCTCTCTGTTCAGCAGGAAGCCTGCTTCCTCCTCTCTCTGCCTGTTTCTCTGCCTACTTGTGATCTCTGTCTGTCAAATAAATAAATAAAATCTTAAAAAGAAAAAGAATATTTTCCCTGTTTCTCTGTTAGGTACATTGCCTAATCTGGATCAATAAAAGCACGGGCAGAAAATAGAAGAGTCTAAGAGAGAAAAAAATGTAAAGAGTATTTTTTTTAACATCTGTATTATTATTCACATCCAGGACTTGCCATTTTCTATAGTACAGTTGAAGCTGAGAAAAAAAATTGATCACATTTCACAGAAGAGGATAAATATAGACATTGACTGTTGACCAAGGACCTAATCCAGGTGAGCAGAGAGTGGATTCATGGTCCTCTCTCCACGCCCTGCATGACCAGAGGGGATGGCCTAACTACAGTGCTGGAAACCTCCCAGCACGCCGGTCTTCAAGGGCACCATGCGGCCCTTTGGTGAGGAAACGTGCCACAGAGCTCCCTGCAACTGCAGAGTCTGCAGAGAGCGGGCTGCCTGTGCCTGTTGACACACACCCACCGGCTAAACGGTGGTCCAAATGCACCTAAACCACAGGTCCAAATGCAGTGTGCAGCACTCAAAGGCCACATGTGGAGTTTTAGATTGCCATAATCATGTATAATGTCTACCCTTGGTTTAGAAGGTGGGTGGGAGCAGGAGAAAAATGCCCCGGTCAAACTAAAAATGTTTCCTGTAGTCAAGACAATAATGAATTTGGATATAATTGAGGAGAAAACAAAAACCAAAATTCAATGCATGCTTACTGTCTGATAATTTGGGTTAAAAAACAATGGAAAAACAAAGAGCTTATATCAAATCATATCAGGATTGAGAGAGAGAGAGAGCAGACCTGGTCTAAATCTAATTATGTTTTGTGAAAGTCACTGTGGAGTCTAATGTTTGTGTGTAGATGAAACCATGTAGCTAGCTAACATTAGCTATTGTTTCTGCTAGGGTTCCAATGCTATTAACTCCAAAACAAAGAAAAATGTAGAATCTAGAGGTGGAATTTCCTGGAAACTCTGGCTATTCAGCTGGGTGGTTCAAGAATGAAAGGTCCCCAAGCACCCCAAAATTGTTATCCATTCTCCTTTAGTATTATTGTCAGGATTTGAAATTGTCCAGAATCAAGTGAAGATATTCCTTGGATAATAAAAATAGCTCTTATGTATGTTGTGCTTACTGTGTAGGTGCTACTCTAAGCACTTTATATGTATCAATTTATTTAATATAATTACAGTAACCCTATGAAGTAGGTGCTTTCATTACTATCCTCATTTTACAGATAAGAAAACTGATGCATGGTGAGGTTAAGTAACTAACCCAACTGGTAAGTGTTGGGAGAAGGATTCCAACTGTGGTCCAGGGTGTGTGCCTTTAACATTATGATGCCCTACCTCCAAGTTTAAGCAATAATGCCCTCACTCTGTGCCAGACTCTGAGCATTTTACATGAATTCACTCACTTAATTATTACATCAGTTCTAAGAAATAGGTACTATTATTATTACTATTAGCGTTTTGTATAAGAGAAAACTGAAGCACAGTGGGGCAAAGTATTGTGTTCAAGGTCATATGAAGTCACAACTTTTCATAAGTGGACAACCTCGGAATCAAACCAATCACTCTTGTTCTGGTACCTGTACTTTTAACAACAGGCATGTGTATGATTTAAGAAAGACACTAGGTCTAACTCATCTGTTTCTACTTTCATCCATAAGCAAGGTGCTTTCAACTTTGAAAAACACCAGTAAATATGTATTGAACGCCTCATTTAAAAAACGTGTGTACACAAATAATTTACATATTAGGAAATTAGTATCTTATAAAGATGGTATTCTCCAATTACTGGGGAGAAAATGAATTATTTAATTAATGTTTGGTGGGACAGATGGCTAGCCACTTAAAAGAAGAACCATTAAAAAAAAAAACAAAAGCCACAGGTAAATTTGTTTTGATCTTTGAGTTGGCATGGAGTTCTAAACATATTAACAAAGCCAGAAACAATAAAGGGAGGCATGATAAATTGGACTACATAAAAATTAAAAATTCTGTATGGCAAAATTCACCATAAAGAATGTTAATAGGCAGACAGTCAATTAGTAGAAAAATTAGCAGCATCTAGGATCCTAATATACAGGACTTACTTTTCCTAATATATCCAGAGCACTTACAAACCAGTAAGAAAAAAATTATTGAAAAAAGGTCAAAGGATATAATCAGGTAATTTTATAAAAGAGCCAAAAAACAGCCAATAAATATTTGAAAAGATATTCAATAAGTAGATAAATATGAAAATCAGGTATCTTTTTTATGTATTATCAGATTGACAAAAGGTGGAAAAACAGACACTGATGGTGAAAATACAGTGGACACAATCTTTCTGGAGAATACCCTGTCAGTATTCTCCTCATCCCGAGACTTTTCTTAGCTAGCAGATTAGGGGTCCAGCCAATTCTGGCTAAGGGATACAAGAGGGAATTTTCCAGGAGCCTCTAGGAAACATTGTTCTTGGGTAAAAAGAGATGCATGGGAAGAAATGCCCTTCTTCCTCATACAGGCGTTGTCATGTGATGCCTAGAATTCTGACGCTGTTTTGTAACCATGAAGGATGAGATTGAGAATGACACCAATACACTGAAGATACCAGATGAACAGGATGGAAAAAATGTTGTATTTGGTGACATTACTGAAGTTGCTGACTTAGCCCTGGAATGTCCCAACTTCCAAACTTCTTGTTATGTAATATACTCAATTCCTTATGTTTTTATTTCTTTAATTAGAACTCCTATTCTTTGTAACTGAAGGAATCCTGACAAAATGAATCAAACGTGTATATGCTTTGAATCCAAAATATAATTTCTACAGCTTCATCTTAAGGCCATAACCAGACAAACACAAAGAGAGTATGTATAACATATTACATGCAGTGAAAAACTCAAAAATAATTTAAGTGCCCTTCAAAGAGAAATTGGTTAACTACACAATTAATGTATTTATACAGACAAAAAAAAATGATGTAGATTTATATTTACAGACAAAAAATGTTATTCAAGACCTATTACTCAAGGGAAAAAACCAGGTTATAAAAGAGCATACATCTAAGATGTCATTTGTGTGAGATTATGTGTATCTGATTAAAGAGATGTATAGAAGGATATTCACCAAATTGAGGTACGGGTAGGGTTGTTAAGCCATAGATGCACAGAGAAGGACCCTTCCAGAGACAAACACAGGCAGGGTCTGGTAGGCCATTGCTCCTGGGAAAGTGAGTGTTGGTTATTGGACTTCAAGTCTTCTTTTTTAATGGCAAAGCTATCTCTAAGGTGGGGATAAGAATAAGGCGTTGTAAGGGCTCCTGGGTGGCTCAGTCAGTTAGGCATCTGCCTTCACCTCAGGTCATGATCTCAGGGTCCTGGAATCAAGCCCCCGCATCAGGCTCCCTGCTCAGTGAGGAGCCTACTGTCCTCTCTCCCTCTGCTGCTCCCGCTGCTTGTGGTTTCACTCTCTCTCTGTGTGTCAAGTAAATAAATAAAATCTAAAAAAAAAAAACAAAAAACAAAAAACAAAACAATAAGGCATTGTAGCCAAGGAACTTCCCATTTCTGGTCTCATTGGCAAGACTTCCTCTTGTGAGACGGTGCATCCAACAGAGCTGGTGTCTTCTGTTTTTGTCTGATGCCTTCAGCGGCAAGTTACACAATCCTCTTTAACCAGTGAGGAAATTATTATCTCGCCTAACTCAAGCCCTGAGTTAGAGTGGACTTGAGATATGATTGATTCATCAAAGACCATTAGCAGTCACATTCTTACTGCGACACTTGAATTAACTGCTTGGGATAAGGATAGCATTGCCCTTGCCCAGCTAGGTTTTCCAAAAGAACTAAGGTTGGGCTGGCTTTCCCTGAATGGTGGGTACCTGACCAAAATGTTAAGAAAAAAGTGGGAGAAGTATGTGGTTTGTGGGTGGGCACTCAGCAGTGTCCACTAACTCACTGCACTGGTCCTCATTTTATTACTTCAAGTTCCTTGCTTTAATCCCCAGTGGTTTTGTCTATAGGAACATAATATGCTGATCTTTCAGACATTACATGTTTCCTGTTTGTTTGAAAGCACTTCTTACAATAACTTACATCTTAGTTATTATTTAATGAAGCACTTACCACATGCCAAACTCTATTTTAAGAGCCTTACACATAGGAAGGAGAGGGAATGTACTTATTTTTGAACTTATTTTTCCATTCCAAATAATCAATCTAAAATTATAAAAATGCATTCAAATTAATAGCACCTTGGGGCCCACCTGAGTCTCCTGGGTGCTGTGATTACTGTGTGATTATCTCTCCAGCCTGAATTACTCTGGAAATTAACAAGAGTCAATCTCTGACTCTTCAAAGCAGAGGCAAGATCCAGATGCTTCTTCTAGCTTTAGTCCTGATTTGCCTCATCAAAATGAGCCAGACATTTGCTATGCTATTTCTACTTATTAAGTTATCATTCTCTCAACAACACTATTAGGTTTATTTCATTATCTTGAGAGATTTTACAGATATGGAAACTGGCTCGGAAAGTTCAAATAATGTATCTGAAGTTAAAGATAAAAGCCAAAGTCCTTCATACCATGTTCCTTTTTCTCTTAAAAAAAAAAAAGTCTTACATCATATGCTTTAATTGCATATCCTTAATTTAGTGATCCACTCCTTATTGTTCTTTTGAAACTCACCAGGTTTCAACCAAATGCTGAGCATGTAGTTATAGCTTAATAACTATCTGGCCATTATCCAATCAAATTAGGATAGACAGGGGATCACTGTTTTAAAGCATGCAATCTTGTGTGTGAATTTAGCTACCTCCTGGCTGGTACGTATTCTCCTGATGGTGCATTCTGAGCTATTTAGAATATCCTATCTGCTTCTGTATAAAAGGCTCTGTAGCCAAAACACAAGAATTAAGTCGATTTGTTATATACGTGCCATTGAAAAATTGCCCCACAGGTTTTTAGCTCACTAAAAAACCAAGAATCAGAAATAGAAATCTCACAGCTTCCCCAGGACTTTGGGGTGGGGAACGAATGGTTCAAAAGCTTAAGAACAGCAGCCTATCAACCAGGGATTTGAAAAATCAAGTCATGTTCTTCCTGCTGCTTAAGTCAATACCAAGGGCAAAGATTTTGCAATCAGAAGCTCACTAGCAATTTTGCTGGGAAGCGCTCAACAATGGAATGCCACTTAATCCCCCCAGCTGGATGGGAGCAGTGGCCCAACAGTACCAAGTGTGTCATCCTCATAAAATATGACTCAGAAGCATTCATGGAACTGAGATATTGAGGTCCTAAAAATAGCTTATTTTTATATTGGTGTTTTCCCTAACTACAGCCTCGCTGAAAGAATGCATGTGTTCACAGTTCCACTTTCCCTTTCATAGAGCTTTTAAATTACATGCCGTTACAGCCACTTCCAGTCCGCCCAGAAATTCTTATTGTAAAACAGGGCCTTGTGAAGGCTACCATCTGATTATCCAATTCCTGTACCCGACATTGCCATGGGGAAGGCTTCTCTTAACTTTTGGAAAATAAGAAATGCTTATTCTCAGGAAATTATGATTTCTTCTGCCCCTGAACTTTAAAGGCACTTGCTGGTGCCCATGACTGTTGTGCTCTGATGAGCTTCAGGAATCAGAGAATTATGCTCATTTTTAACATTGAGGAAATGGATCATTCTTTGACATAATAGAAGAGGTAATTTTAGAAGGCAAAACTGCAGTGATAATAACATATTATAATAAAGCCACCACATATTTACTGGATGCCATACCGTTTTTAAGCATTTTCAAAGCACTACCTAATTTGAGTGGGAGAGCATGTTGTAAACCCATGTCGTTGGCTCATTGGATCCTTGTTCACACTCATCACTGCTGTTTTATTTTACCAGTAACAGAAGGAGGCAGATGAAGAAGAGTAGCCTTGCCTCATTCAGCTGAACTTTGTTTTTCTAGTTCACATTTGAAGCAGCATCAGAGTAGAGGCCTCTGGGCAGCCTCTCCAATTTCCCACTGAAATACCTAAGGCACAGAGAATAAAAACTCACTCAAGTACCTCAAACAGCCTCACTATTAGGCTGTTGGATTTAAAATGAACAGTAATCTGGCTATACTTAATTTTATGAAACAAAGAAGGCCTATTCCCATGAAAAAAGATAGGGACATGTCATTCCCTCTTCTTTGCATGGGCACCTGGCTTGGACTCAGGGCCTGAATTAAACATGAAAAGGACTGCAGTACACATTCTCTCTCTCTCTTTTTTTTTTAAAGATTTATTTATTTGTTTGTTTAGAGTATGTGTGTGTATGAGCAGAGGGAGGGGCGGGGTGGGGAGAGAGAGTCTCAAGCAGCCTCTGTGCTGAACATGGAGGCAGATGTGGGGCTCCATCTCATGACTCGAGATCATGACCTGAGCAGAGATCAAAAGTCAGCTGCTTAATTGACTGAGCCACTCAGGCACCCCTATAGTACTCTCTGCTTCATGGAATAATTTAGAGGTGACCAGAGTCCTAGCTCCTAATTATCCCTAATATAATGATATAATGATAATGAACATTCTGTGACTTCCAGGAAACAACGAAGGAGGAAATGGGAAGTAGAAGGAATGTAGGAGATGTGTGTATGTGTTGGAGAGGCTGGGATGGGGATAGAGATTGGTGGTATCTCACTGTCTTCTGAAGGCACAGCCTTTGGATGTGAGTATAATGGGTGGAGGCTAAATGGAGATACATTATGGGGAGAGAATGTTCAGAAATAGTCCACTGATTGAGAGTTGCAGAAACCTGGCCAGCTGAGGAGGAGACATATTTGGTACAGGAGAGCCACACAGGAATCAGATGGGATGTCTTATATCAAATTGTTCCTCTTACTGAAGATCCACATGCAGGGCCAGCCTGCAAAGATAGCTGAGTCAAAGCCTCTTCTGATGAAGGTGACTGGGGAGCCCACCTGTGTGCTCAGGGTATGGGAAGGTGTGTACCTATTTCCTCAGTGCCTTAAGATCAGGAAACCTGGCTGATTGTAACTCAGGAAGGCACTTGATATCTGTTTAAAAAAAACAAGGCAATATTGAGTCTGGATAAAGAGGATGAGTAAGAAGGACAAAAGTTACATAGATGTGCATTAGAAGTGGAAAGAGAATCATACAAAAAGCAGAGTACAATAGGGAGCAACCACCATTTGAGGGATCCAGAGGCAGAGATTGTATCTTGTGTGCTACATCCTGAATTCATGGCAAAAAGGCTCACAGAAAACTAAGAAGGGTAAAGTATATTGGTAAAGGGTACAGAATTCACACTGAGACAAAGTTGTGAAACCCTATGTAGTAAATAACCTAACATAAAAATATGTAAGGCAAAATTATTAAAAAATATAAAGAGAAATAGGGAGAAAAAGGATTGTTATTGTTATGAGAGACTTAAATGCACATCTTTCAGCTTACAGCTGACTGAATACACAAAATCAAATAATGCTATGGAAGAATGTCAATAATCACAGAGCTGTACCAACAGAGGTACATCTAACCTTCTGTCCTTCAGAGAATAAACCTCCTTCTCAGGAGCCCATACAAAAACCTGTGATATAGTAAGTCACATAGAAAATCTTAGTAAATCTCTCAAAACCAGCATAGGGTAAAAAAACCAAAACAAAAAAAAACAACTAAAACTCTATAAAACAAAACTGAAAGAAAAAAAGTTAAACTTGGGAAAGTCAGCCTTATTTATGATAGCAGAAATAGAAAATAACACAAATGTATCAGTCCCCTGGCTTGCTGCCTTATTACCAACACCAGCATGAACGTGTACCCATACATACATACATACATAAACAGAGTCATCTCATTACTAGTGATAGTAATAGCAGGGCCAAGGACAATTCTAGATTTCAAAAATAATAACTAATATAGCAAGATTTAGCTTGTGCTGGGACAGTTTCCTTCCACTACAAGTATGTCCTCCAACCACGCATTATTTTATTCGGGGTTCTACCATTAGAAGTTCACTTTAATACACTAAGCAATATACTTTCTAGCCTCATCATTTGGAGGCTAAAGATGCCTTAGAGAAGTACTTAATGAAGTTATTATAAAGTGCACCTTTTCCAGGTGCAGGCCCCAGGGAGGAGTGAAGTTTCTGCTGGTGTCAACGGAAGGAATAATGTGTCATTTCACTGATGGCTTCTCTAAGTTGTGATCATACCAAATATCTGAGGGGAAGGTTTGGGAGAGTGAACCAGTTATGATGAAAAACATATAATATATAATATATAACAGATCTCTAATATTAATTTGTTTTCCTGTGATTTTTATCATTCAAGTGTGGTACAAAAAAATTTAGTTCAATAAAGCTTTGATTGATTCTAATATATATATATACACACACACACACACACACATACACACATATACACACAAACCAATATATCATATTGGTTTTTTCTTTTTTTTCTTTTTTTCTTTTATGTATATACATATCATGTATATACATATACATATATATACATCAATATATCTATATGTATATATACACACATTTATATATAATCTGGTACATTTACTGTATCTTGTTCATTATATTCATATTTAAATCTGACTTTGGGCAGTGCTAAATAGCTACACTTGGAGTTCCCAATCTTGGAATCTGAAAAAGGTTAGGGTATTAAGGAGGGCACATGCTGTGATGAGCACTGGGTGTTATATGCAATTAATGAATCATTGAACACTACATCAGAAACTAATGATGTACTAGATGTTGGCTAACTAAACATAAATAAATAAATAAATAATAAAAAAGAAAAAAGGCTAGGGAGGGTGGGAGGGCCATTGTCCTTTCTTTACCACTGAAAATGATTACATGGTACAGAAACAATAATACCTTACATTGATATCACTTCCATATGTGTGAGCTCAAAATCTCACACGTGCATTATCATAGACTGCTGGGTAGCAGCTGAACTCAGGATTTTCACATATTGGGATGTTAATTTTGTGATGGTTAATTGCAATTGTTTCCTGGATTCCCCCCTCCACCCCTACCCAAGCAAAGTAAATTGAAGGAAGATATCTTATTTATTCAGTTCTCTCTCTTAAAAAATATCCGGAATGATTTGTGGGTATATTATTTTCTCATGTCAAAGTGCTAAGCTTTTGTTCTGTCTATTGTCCCTGTTTCCAATTACCTTTTTCCTCACTCCAATTCCTCACTCCCAATTCCTATTCCTATCTCTCCAGGATAGTAAGAAAGTAGATTTGCTGGTTTACTTTTCTGCATTGTTGGGGAAATGCCATTTGCTCATTATGTTATATTCTCAGTGTTAGGTAGTTTGGCTAAGTCAGTGCTGAACTTAGGTCATGTGAATATTGGTCTGCCACTAATTCACATGGTAATAGACTGTAAGTCATTGAACTGCCATACCTTTAGTATGCACAGCTATAAAATTAAGATAAGATTGTAAAAACTTACTGGCAATGGTATGTTGAATTCAAATGACTGATCTCTATTAGTGCAATGGGTTCTCTGGGGAACAAGTACTTAGTTTAGAGATGACTCCCTGAGGTTCTCTGCAAAAACTTGTGTGCATATATGTGTTTTCTTAGGAGAGGGTTCCTAAGTTTCCTCAGGGTTTGGAGGAGCCTGTGTGCCCCGGAGTCTCTGGGGCAGCTGTTCATAAACACTGGTCTGGGGACCCATGTAGAATTTTCATTGGTCCATGATGAAATGAGAAAAAAAAAAAAAAGAAAGAAAGAAAAGAAAAAGACAGTTGTAAAGGAGTTTCTACATAGCTAAATGTAGTCAGCTTTAAAAACTGCATTTCATTTTAAAAGTGTGTATTTTCCAGTTTGTTGGTATTTAATTTACTGTTATGATGGTGTTAATGTAGGGTAGTTCCCCATTCCCCTGTCCCAGTGGCTTCCCATGGCAAAATTTAAGTGAGCTTCAAAAAAATTTTAATATTTTCATGGCTCATGAAACTGAGTATTTGGGAATTACAGCTTTTCGAGAGGATTATACTGACCCTTTATTTTCCCTTCTAGCTTTTGCTATCTGTCTTTGGCTATTTTGAGAATAGTATCAATCAAGTATCATTGGTTTGCCTCTAGAGCCAGCCTATTCAATACCAATCAGTAGCCATCAGACTTGAAGAACAGGTCTTCACCTCAGGTGTTATTGCAGGGATAGCTCTCACACACAGCACAGTGCACTTAGACTTTTCTTCCCCTCAGACCTCACGTTGAGCAGAACTGCTCAGCTTCTTTCCCTCAGGCCTTGCACTGCCAACTTTCCCCTGCCTTCTCTACCCCCTTCTGAATACAGTGCCATGTCCCATTCCTTGCTCCTCCCTGGGGACCCGCTAACTTGGCCAGATCCCCATGGGGTGCAAACCTACCTCCTTTCCAGTGCCTCTTTCCCCAAGCAGTCTTCCTAGAATTTTGGAAGATTAAAATCCTCCGTCTTGTAAAAGAAGTTACAGTTCAAAGAACTGAGACTTGAAAACGACAACTTGGCATGCCTGGGTAGCTCAGATGGTTAAGTATCTGCTTTTGGCTCAGGTCATGATCTCCAGGTCCTGGTTTCAAGTCCCATGTTGGGCTCCCAGCTCAGCGGGAAGTCCTCTCCCTCCTGCTCTGCCTCTCCCCTTGCTTGCGCTTTCTTCTGTCTCTCTCTCTCTCTTAAATGAATAAATAAAATATTTTTAAAAAAGAAAGAAAAGACAATGACAAGAATAAACTACATTCTGCATCCTTAATCCTTCATTTCATTTGTTTTTCCCCCTGGTCTCCTTCTTCCACCAGCACTTTATTAGCAGTATAGAAGGGCAGCTCATTGGGGAAGAACTGGATGAAGGTAAAACACCTGGTCAAAGAAAATAAGCCATGAAGAGAGGCAGAGAAGTGAAGAGCCGGTCTTCAGTCTGAGTAAGACGGGACCTGATAACAGCGCTGTTGGTTTGGGGCTTCAGAAGTACTGGACAACTCATTTACCCCAGTTCTTTGAAGTGCCTTGAGACTGTTATCCATGCTGCAGTGCTATATCTGGATTCATTCATTTATTCAACAACTGTCTATCAAATGTAGGCTGCACACTAGACACCGTGCTAGGTACAATGAACAAATGCAGGCATGGTTTCTATAAATGTGGACAGCTCAGACTGACACTGAATCAGCAGGATTAGGGAGAAGGGTATGTTTCAGATCAATGAGTTGACAGATGCATTTCCCAAGGAAGTTGCTTTAGCTTCTTAAAAGGCAATACAAAGATTTCACACCAAGATTGATGCATCTAATCAAAGGGAATTGAAGGGTTGCAAGGCAAGATCCATACCAGTGAGTCTTTGGTAATTATTCTCTAACAAAAGGCATAAACTGAGGTTACTGATGTACCAGAGCATATGCTCCTTTCTAAGAAAAGAACCCAGATCCCTAAATATTTGTGTCTTCCTCAATTTCTTGATTTGCCTTTCTGTAGTTCCATGTGGCCATTGCATCTGTGAGAGCATTGAGATCTCAGTTTCTCAGAACCCAGTCAAGAGCAAATATAAATCCAGGGCTGACTTAGTGCCCCCTGAAACAGATGCCCTCCACGCCACATTCACAGAGACCAAAATTAAATCAAGCTGGCATCTGAATTGGCTGGGCAGGAAGTCTATTTAATGCACATGACCTTTAAACAAAGTTCATGTTAACACTGGCCGCTGTGTAAATCCTGGTTTTTTAGCTAAAAAGGTAAGTACACCCTTCATACCTCATGCCCATGTTCCCAAGACATAGGAGAAAACTTGGGTTTTAGGATGAATTACATTAGAAGTTTTTAAATGGAAAATTTTTCTACGTAAATGATCCAGGGTTTTTTGTTTGTTTGTTTGTTTTGTTTTGTTTTATTTTTATCACCAGATGGAAACAAAACATAACTCCCAAATTATTATTGTCCTTAAACTCTATTGTTAGGAGGTGAGTCGACTGGAATTTGGATGCTCTTGGTGCCTTAGGATATGAGTGATAATAGGGCAGAGGGGATGACCAAACACATGCGTGGGAAGACCTGCACTTCTCCAAGGGAAGAACTGAATGAAGGAGAATAAGACTGGCTGACAGCACTGGGAGATGGTGCACACTGGGGTAGACACTGGACCAGTGGGAGCTGGTGGCTAGTGTGACAGGGAGAGGAAAGAAGAAGTGTTGGGAAGTACTCCTTTCCCTGTGTTACAAGGCTTCTTCTCTTAGTTTCGTAGCCTTAACACAAAGCACAAAGGACTATGACCAACATCTAATAAGCTTTCAATAAATGTGGATGTTACACCTGAAATTCTACCCATTAGACACTGATTTATACTAACAACTTCTTCCATAAAATAAAAATTCTCTTGGGAAGGTTTGAGTCAATTGACCATTCATTCTCTATGATGAATGTTTAATAAGACTGCTTTCTTCAAGATATCTAGTGGAGATCAGCTGAATAATAAGAGTTTGATGGCCAAGTAGATAAGAAGAAGCAAGGGGATTTGGGGTCAAGGAGATACTGGGTGGAGTTTGGGCACAAATGGGGCCTTGGGAAGTCAGAAGTTTTAATTTCTCCAGGATAATGTCCATTGAAGGAGATGCCAGGAAGAATGAGCCAAATATAATAACTGTGGCTAGGCAATGTTTGGCATAATATAGGATTCACGTAACCCTAACTCTTCTAAGTTGTTAAGCATTCTTTAGAAAATAAAAACTTTAAAATATTTTTAAGATTTAAATTCTGTGAGTTGAAGTCAACTGGTCTGCTAAAGTCTAGTGCATTCTGAGCCTTACTGGCCTTACCCCATCCTGCAATCATCCACATCTGGCTGTCCAGATCTGCGAAGCTCTAATTTTCAGTAAGATGTGAAGTAGGCGTTTGATGGCAATAGAAGCAGCACCACAATCATCACCACAAAGGATCATTTATCAGTTATTTTGGGAAAGGGGAGGATTTTATCTTTTTTAAAAGACAGGAAACCATGCTAATAAGCTTTTGGTCTGCACTCATTTCTCACTGAGATCCCATATCAGTGTGTCCCAGTTTGCTACATATTTACCCTTAAAAGAAAATGAGGTGAGACGGAGATATCTGAGTCACAGAAGTAATAAAACATGCTTCTGAAAAACAGCTTTTCTACCCTTATCCAACCCTGCACCTCTCAGCTGAGACTTGTTTCTTCAATGCAGTCTTGGTAAAGTATAGCTAGGGATACTGATTACTAAGAAGATATATACATATGTTCATAATCTGTATGAAGGGAAGGAGAGAAAGAGCCAGAGGAAAAACCATTAAAGAAAAATAGCATAGCATTAGAAAAAGAGAAGAGAAACAAGGACAAAGCTTGCTCTGTGAGGATCTTCTGTTACCTGGACCAGCTTCCCAGGCTGAAACTCAGGGTGTCCCCATTTCTTAGTTCAGATGTTGGTGCTAGCCATTAACTTCTATTCATATGCTTTTCCTGGGGATCTTGCTGGTGGGTATACTTCTTATAATTCCTTTATTAGGCAGGAATAGGAATGACATGAATGTTGGCTCCAAGGAGATTGATGAGATAAAGTTTGAAAGTATCTTAGTATAAAAGGAGGTGTTCTAAATGTGAAGAGCTAGATCCACTGGGTTCTCTGCAACAAATTTAGCATTCTTCAAGTTCCCAGGCGATTCACTTAACTTGACCGTCATCTTTGCATGGTTGGTTTTATGGTTGTGTGATTGAAACTAAGCACAAAAGACTTTGAATGTACCCGCCAAAATGAATATATAACTGGGACCTGAGGTCAGACATTGCCTTGCTGGTATCCATTATGGGAGAGATCTTGCATGAAGGATAATGTGGTGGTATCTTGGCTTGCCCAAGGGCTGTTATAGGGGGAGGGGACGGAGTGAGGGGCAGTTCAGGGAAAAGAGTAAACTATCTTCATCTATTTTTCATGATGCTGTTAGGACTACACAAATGGTCAAGTTGAAGTCCCTGAAAACTCAGGTGTTGGAAGGCTGAAAGCTGGCCTATGCAAGTTGGGTCATCAAAAGTTCCTTTTATATTTTGTGTAGTTAGTACCATGGCAACAGCGAAGTACTCAGATGGTTAGCAGAACTGTGAGGGTGCAGGCTATGGAATAAGGTCTCAGTAGACAGAGTAAAACAGGGAGCCATGAAAAGGGGTCGGGGAGCATATGCCTCAAGGGTATACCAACTGCCCCTAGATCTAGGTTCCGTGCTCCCATCTTCCATTCGTCCAGAAACTGAGGATCAGATTCAGGCAGTACAAATGTTTAAGACCCAATCTTCAACAAAATGAATTATTAGCTATCTCATGGCTGAAATGTTAGCTATATACAGATGAGAAAAAACAAGAGCAACTGAAACAAATAGTTGAGAAGACATCAGAGCCATTGTGAAACCTATAAAGCTATGCAGAACAACATTTCTGTGCCCCTGGAAAGTGACGCTTTCAGACTCCATGCCTCATGAACACATAGAAGAGAAAATGCTCAGTCAATAGGGTTCTGGATTGATCTACACACAGGATTGTTTGTAAAACTAGTTCCATCCCCTTAAAAATTTATTGAGCCCCTATAGATTCTGGGAAGTGTCCAAGAATCAGTCCATCTGCTTACATACAGTTACACACAGCTGGTACGTAGGTGAGTCCAACCAGGGGACAGAAGGAGACCCACACAGGGTAGAAGGGGATTTTATGAAGGAAACACTGGTAAGCCCTGGCTAGGCCCAGGCGACATGGTGATGGAAGGCTGTGTAAGAGAAAAGCCTACAGGTTTTAACTTCAAGGGACTTAGATGGTTTAATCTTGATCCTGTAGAAGCTTATAATAAAACAAATCCTGCAAATAGGTAGATGAGATTACCCAGAATTAGGTGACATATTCTTTGAATATGTAGACATATAGTCAGAGAAAGACGCCCATAACTGGTAACCAAAGCCAACTTCTAGCTACTAGCTTTGTCAGGAAAAGTTTCCACAAGGTCATCAGCGGTGACTAGATATGGCTTATTTGAAATTACACTCGTATTTGCATGCAAACAATAAATGGTCTACATCTCTCAAACAATGATTTCTCCTCTCCAGTAAGTACTTTATGTCCTCACGAAATCTTAATCATGTGATTATTTTATTATACCAGGAAGAGGAGAGGCAAGAAGGAGAAGACACATTATTTCCTTTGTACCTAATCAATCTGGGCACCTATTAAATACATTACTTCCATTATCAGATTGAACAACACTATGCATTACTTATTATTAATTTTATTTTTCAAATCAAGAAACTGAGGCCTAAAGAGTTTATGTAGTTTTCCCAGCCCCTGAGAACAGAGACGGTCCCGGAAACTGTGTCTATCTGCTTCCAATGCCATTCCTCCAAATAAATGCCAGGATACCATCTTGATTCTCTAAAACAACAGTGGAAAAGTATATTTTAGAGCCCAATTTGGGCTGAAATATTTTATCTATGAGTGAGTGAAGTTTCACTGGGTATATATGATGCAAAATTCTTAAATATTGGCTATATATATTTATGTGTCTGCATGTGTGTATATGTAGTATGTGTATTCACATTCCATTAAACATTAATGGAATATATATCATATATGTATATTATATATGATATATATTCCATTAAATCAATTATATAAATATATGTTTCATGACATAACAAGCCTGCTTTAATGATGTTCTCATATTATTGTAGACAGAGAGTGGGACTTCTCAAGTTATAGGAAGGCTGCGTGTCTGTGTCTTTGCCTATTTGCTGATAAATGCATGTTAGGCAGAATGTGGCCCAAAACTTGTTTTCCTTGTTATACACCTCCTATCTTTAACCACCGGAGGCTACTCATATTTATTAGAAGAATCTGACCTTAACTGGATGGCTCCCTAGTCTTGAGTCCATCTGCCACTCCTGAGCCCCATGACTATGAGGCCAGCCCACCATGTACCCCTTTAACTAGTCATCACCCAGAGTGGGTTGAACCTAACAGCTGTATCATGAAGACCTGTATATGGATCCCTACCAGTCTCTCCCAGATTACCTGCGGGCTTACTAAAGACTTGGGACTTTTTGAGCATGGCCAAGGGTTTGCTTTGTTATTTGCGGGGCCGAGTCAAAGCCATCATTTTAAGAAGCTAAAAGGTGGATAATTGTTAAAACACATCACTAATTTGTGGGCACAAAGTATTAACATGGGTAAAATCTGCTAACTTGTCTTTCCCTGTACTTGTCTGTATTTTCCCTAATAATTAGTTATTTAATTGATTTCTTCATGTGTCCATTCCACACATATCCCCTGAATGTGACAACTTGCCCTGGAATGCAAAGCTGAATGGGGTGCGGGCCTTGTCCTCCCTGAGAACTTAAGTGAGGGAACAGAGGGGGATGCAGAGTAAAGGACAGATGCAGGGGCTGGGTGAGGAGATGTGCACCATGCAGCAAGCACAGAGGGGAGGGGAGTGTCCAGGGCTTACGGGAAAGGCACCCCCTGGAATTCCCCACTTGGACCCTCCTACCATAGAGCCTGGTTCTAGGAGAATCTTGAAGTTCCTTGAGGGCCAGCTCAGGGTCACCCAAACACTCTGAGAAGCGAGGGGATGCCAGGGATCCCAGGTTCTGCTATGCACAGTACCAAGGTGAGTACCGAAACAGACTGAGGATGATCCACGAGACAAGAAATACACGCTAGAAGAGTTGTCTGTCCTCTGGGCCCCAAACTGTTGTTCCTATTCAAAACTCTTCTTGCTTACTGGGATGTAAGATTTGAACCTGGTCAGCTGGAAGGCAGGCCTATCCTCTAAGGCGGCATGACTATGCAGTCTCTGAGCATTGACCTTCTTATTCATCCCATGAGGGTAGGAACAGTAATCGTAGTAATAATAATGTTTAGTCCACTGACCTCTCCTCTTTGTTATGAGGCTCAGAAGGGATAATGCACATGAAGGTGCTTTGTAGACTCTACAGTGTGCCCTGAGTATTTGCAGTGATAATGATTCGTATGGGCAAAATCTCAATCTCTGCATCCCCTTCTATCTCAATGGAAAGTCTTTTCCTCACCCTGCCATCAGGAGGTCATGCGTGTCAATGCGCAGAGGTCCTCTGCAACATGGGAGTTTGATGTTGCACCTTGTGGGTTGCATTTGTAGCAACCTCCTCTTAAGGGTTGATGAGTCCATTAATTTTTAGAAGCAAACAAAAGATGAAGCCGGCCTGTCTTCCCCGAGGTTTTATGTCTAATGTTCAGAGGATTTTTAAAACTAAATAATAGATTCCATCTTCAGAAATACTCAGAAATAGTCCCATTCTCAGAGAGGCTCAGTATCTCGCATGTTCCTGTTGCTTGTTGCTGGGTAATACATGTGTCCCATGGTGTGGGGATGGGCCTGCCCCTGTGCACTCACCCACATGAGACTAGGGTGTAGGGTAGGGAAAGGAAAAGGTGGAAGGGGGAAAGGTTCTAGGAAGTGGACCCAGTTGCGCAAAACACAACACGACGGTGAAAGCCCCAATCCACCTGCCCATCACCGTGGCTTCAAAGATTAATGAAGCTTGTCATTAGATTTCAGAGGCAGTCAGCATCTCATTGCAGGAGACCATTTCCTTGAATGGATAATTTTAATAAATAGCAGCCAGAGGCTCATCTTCTCTCTGCTTTGCCAGACCCTGAGGGGACAACAGCCCTGCTTGCAGCATTCTTGCCCTTTTTTGGAATCCCAAAGGTAAGAAAAACCTGGAGGATCACTGTTTTGTCCCTTGTCTCTCAGCAAGACTACCCCCAAACCAAACCAAATGGGGTGGGAACAACCTTGACACGGCTAGGGGAACAAGTTCGAGGCTTTAAAACCCTGGCTCTGAGGAAGTCTTCGGACTGCGGTGAATCTTACATGTAGCTTACTTTTAGAGCCAGAGGTAATGAGACTCGTTATCAGTGGCATACTTTAGAAAGCTGCTTTTTCTGCATCTCCCTCCCGCACCCCCCCACCAGAGGATATATAGGCAGTGCCTTGGGTGACCTGAGGCCAGAGTGAAGACTGCCTCACTCAACATTCATTGAGCTACCCTTATGTGCAAGGTGTTTTTGAGACATGCTGCATTTTATAGTGTTTGACATCTGTTTTCTCAGGCAGTGGGGGTTGTGACCTCTATCTTATGGACCAAGATGCTCAAAGAAGTTATGTGAGTTCTCCAAAGTCCAAAGACAGTGAAAGTCAAACTCGGGTCTTCTGGCTCCAAACTCATGTCTTCTGTTCTACCACATCAACCTCCTGACACCCTGGGCTGTCATTCCTCCCTGTGGAGACAAACATGTCTGCATTTAACTTCTCCCAGCTGGCCGCTTGTATTAAGGTTCCACATTCTGGATGAGTCCTAAGAATTCCTCACAGGAACAAGGAAACAAGACTAGCTTTAGGTCCACTGAATTTCCCTTAGAGATAGGAACAGTCCAGTGTCTGGTCATCTTGGAGTACCAAGGCAGAGCACCAGTACACCTTGTCTTCCTTCCTATTGACCCCTGCCATCAAACGCCACAGCGCAGGAGGGCCCCAGCCCCTGCTCCCTGTGTGACAGAGAGGTTTAGAGTAGATCCTAGCAAGTGGTTCAAATCCATTTATTTCCAAAGTATCCACTCTCTCAGCTACTTTTGCACTTTTTAATTTGTTCCTTAGGTACCAACTGAAGGCTTTTTTGTTCTGCACCCCCTTCTCTTTTCCACCCTATTTTTCCACTCTGTGGACACTGGAACTGGCTCTTATGCATGGATTAATCTAGAAAGGCACCCTCCACACACATCCATGATGTCCTAAGCCCCCCCAGCACCTCACACAATTTCATCTGACTGGACTTGTGGGGAAAAGCAATTTGACAAGCAGGGAGTGCCCTTTGTCGGCACTTTGCTCTTCCTCATGCCATGTTGGATCCAGGGCCAAGAAGACGAGTCCCTCCTGGCCTGGGGGTTTTCTGCCAACACTCAGCTGGACCAGATGACCTTTTGGATCCTGGGCATGGCTTGCAATTAATAAAGGACACCAGGAGCCAGTTATGCAAGCCCTCATTTTACAAGTGAAGGAACAGAAGCCTGAGAGGTGGCAAGTCCTGCCAGCAAGAGGCTGAATTGGGAAAAGGACCCGGGGTGGTCAGTGCTCAGTCAGGATCCCTTTATGCCTCTTCTGCTGTTTTCCTGATGATTTTTGCCAGGCTTCGTCGTCAGAATTAGGGACTGATCTTAAAGAGAAAGATGAGTCAAGTGACAGAGAGGCCTGGAGAAAAAGGCAGTTCATTTGAAGTGGGGAGCGTGCTGCTGGGCACCTAAGCCAGCTTAGACGTGGGTAGGGATAGTCGTTATCTGTGCAAAGGGAGATAGCAAGTGTCATCCTAATGAAATCATAGCTCTTTGTCAGTTTTATAGAATGATCACTCACTTTATAATAACAACCCATAAATTAATAAATGCCATTAAGTTTATGGTCTTCTCCTAGCCAGAGTTCTTTTTAGCTGTCAATTTAATTTTTAATAAACTCTTCATGACTTGCAAAACCACAGTAGTCAATTTCTGGTCTGTGTTGAAGTGACATTTCTGATATGGACTTCCTTCTGCACATGTGTGTGCACTGAACTTGAAAGAGCCCTTAACACAAGAGAAATGCGGCCACCAGACTGTCGTCAGCTTACCCCATCAGGCAACCGGAATCAGGCTGCTGTGTCTCCCTTCTGGCCTCTCGGCACTCACTTAGTTAGAGAGCTCAGGCAGAAGAGCAGACAGGGAAGCCATCCCTGTGTGAGATCCTCTGAAACAGAACTGGGTGGGAAGCATGGCTCACCACAAGCGATTTCTCATCTAAAAATAATACCAGAGGTGCCTGGGTGCCTTCAGCTCAGGTCATGATCCCCGGGTCCTGGGATCGAACTCCACATAGGGCTCTGCAGGAGCCTGCTTCTCCCTCTCCCTCTTCCTGCTGCTCCCACTGCTTGTGCTTTCTCTCTCTTTCTGTCAAATACATAAATAAATTCTTTAAAATTAAAAAAAAATAATAAAAATATACCAGCTCTGCAGACCCCATATAGGCAGGATGACTGGGGATGAAACAGGCAAAAGCTGAGGAGCAAGCTCTATGTCATGGAGACCAACAGTGCAATAGTATGACGACAATGATAATGGCAAAGAACTATCTCATACTGAGTGTCTTCTACCACGCAAGGCAGGTGCCTAGCTCTAGATCCTCGTTACTGCTCCTGATCCCTACAGTGCTCTGAGGAGGCAACATCATTCTACTCGGGCTCAGAGTGGTTAGGTAACTTGTTTGAGGTGACACAGCTAGCTTCATGTGGCAGATTCAGAATCTGTTTTCAGATTTCAGGGGCTGGTCATCTGGCTCCAGCTGTGGTGATGCAATCTTTCTAAAGGTATATCCTTCTTACTTCCAGCCATATATTTAAAAGATTTTTCTATTGATTGTTAAAAACACAGAGACAGCCTGGCATATTTTTATTAGTACTCCAGGCATGGATTCTGCAGAAGACATGCCATCCCTACTGACAGCCAACACAAGAAGCTTCCTACAGAAGTTAACTTTTCTTTTTCAGGAGTGATAAGAATCCTTATGGACTTGGAGGTTAGGAGACACGGGGTAGATTGTGGGGATCCTGGTAACTGCTTATTCAAGGAGGGCCTAGAATTCCTAATGGCATTTGGAATAGATTTCTCATGAGCCACTAAATCAGAAGAGACTATAGAGTCCTCTGAATCCAACATCCTTAACCACACAGAACAAGGTTCTGTAGCTCACAGAGTTTGCAGTGCGGTATCTACTATGACCAACTAGTTGGTGACGGAACTGGGTAAGTTATTTTACCCCCGGTGCTCCCTCCTCCATGCCATGCTATCTCTTGGGCTGAGTGGCACCGCCAGTAGCCCACTGCTCTGGCATTTCACTGTGGCCCAAGCTGCAGAGAGATGGGGCTGAGGTCAGGTGAGTAGGAGGTATCTGAAACTCAAGTGCGTTTGACTTGGTAACTGGTTTGAATGGGCACTGTGATAATGTAAACACAGGAGCTCTGTAGCCCATAAGCTAACTCTTCAAGTCATCTCTCCCAGCGCATTTTCAGAACTACATGATAGGTAGTCACAAACCTGGGGGGGTTTGATTGTGACTTTACTAGAGTGACCTGCAAAGATCCGCCAAAGATTGAAACAAATAGATTTTTCAAGAATGGTCACTATTTTCTCCCCCATACCTAGTGGAGAATCTTATACATAGTATCACTGATATATCTTTATTGAACAAGATAGATTTTAATATCTCAGTTTATTGAA
Organism: Mustela putorius furo; assembly: GCF_011764305.1. Lineage (NCBI taxonomy): Eukaryota > Metazoa > Chordata > Mammalia > Carnivora > Mustelidae > Mustela > Mustela putorius. The sequence continues at coordinate 9,284,110 of NW_025422060.1, forward strand.
ACAGTGGCTTCTCAGAGGCCAAATCCAGTAACTTGTTCTGCATCCCACAGATCTATCGAAGAGGTAAGGTGAAATTTTGAAGTTAGATGTGTCTGCCTGCAAGGTCCCTAACCCACCCACTGTGCAACCCTACACTCTAAGGCGGGGCTCTCACACATTAGTGGGCTGAGTATATGTAAAAACCAGCTGGGGTGCAGAATCCTAGAACCTTCCTTAGGATTCTATAGGACCCTTGTCATAGCGTCTTACATGATTTTGCTGCAGGTAGACCCTGGTCCATGCATACAGAGCTGTTCGAAAGATCGTTAATAGCGGCCGACATTTTTGAGCCCTTACTCTCTCCCTGGAATGGTTACTTAACTCACTCCTCTTATCAACCTTATGAAATAGGCTCTATTATATCACTGCATTCTAGAGATTAGGAACAAAGAACCTTGAAGCACAGAGAGATTAGGGGGCCGGCACTGGTCACTTACCCACTGGTGTGGGTAAGGCATGGAGCCAACTGCCATGCTGCAGGGAGCTTGTTTTCAGCCAAGGGCAGGTAAGGAGAGAAAGTAAAGTGTGATGGGCTGTGACCGTCTCCATTCAGTTCTGTCTTAGCCTAAAAGGAACTGGGTCCCCAGGAGCCTCCACCTGACTAAGGCAGCCCCTCCAGACATGGCTTCAGTCTAGGGACATGCCAGAGGGTGGAGCTAAGCAGGGAAATGACAGAGGAGTAACACAGCGTCTCTAATTGCCTCCATTACTGCTACAGTTTCATCCCCACCGATGAATGAGGAGACATTTCGAATCAATTCTTTTCTCAGCCACAACTTCTTCATTTATGGGTGCAAGACGGGCAGATAATTGGAAAAGACAGAAATAAAACAAAAACTAAGTATGAGCTCATACTATGACATCAATTACTTGGTTAAGTGCCTCCTCCACACCTTTGCCCAGCTGAAACTCTAGGTAATGAAAACTTTGGCTGTTAAAGAAGCAGACGGTCATATTTCTAAAGAAATATTTCCAGGATCCAAACACTGGAGCGAATAAAGACTCATTTATGAGGGGTTACACCCAGATGAAAGGAGTACAGGGGCACGTTTCAGCCCTCATGGACTTGCAAACAGTGCGTACACAGTGAGCTCCACCAACATCCAAACTGCCCCATAAAATATCTGTAGCCAGGACTGCTGCTTAAATTTTAAAAAGGCACAGGCACAGAAGTTTTTTTTTTTTTAGGTGTTCCATTGTATTAATAATATTTTTAACTTATATATTTTATGATATTTTGACATCTTGGCTCTCCCAGGGTGAGCTCATTCCTAGAGATAGCAAAAGACTTGCCTGCAAGCACACCTTGGTGCCCAAACCAACCAATTCTGAGTCCATACCCCCACCCACATCATTTTATCAGGCGCCTGCAAGCCAGGACATTATCCTCCTACCGGGGCCTGGAAAAGGACAACTGCAGACTGCCTCTATAGCCCAGAGCTCGCCCAAATTACTCAAAGCATCCAATCCTAAACGTGGTCAGCTACTTACACTGACTCGTCTGTTCTTTTCTGTGGAAAAAAACACAATAAAGGTTTTGGCCCACACTTTCACTTTGCTCCTTCTGCCTCTTGGCCAACCTTGATGTACCCTGGGTGGCCCTGCAAGGCACACCATGCCCCCTCCTCTTGGGAACTGTGAATCACAAATTCTCTTTCCAATAACACAGATATCTCTTGATGCTGGCTTCACTGAAGCTCAATGAAAACAAAATGCCAGGTATATATTGAAACACCTCCTTATTAAAAGCCAGAATAAATCCTCCTCCTTTTCACTAAGGGAGTCACCTGCCCCCCATCTGTTTGTACAAGAAGTATTCCTCACCTGCTCTGAAAACCTTCTCACAGGGTAAGTAACCTCACGCCATGCTAGGCCCGTGGTTAAGTGTGTGGATGCCGGAGACAGAAAAGTGCTTGAGTTCAAACTCCTATGTACTAGCTGTGTGACTTGGGGCAAGTTATTACCTCTCTGCTCTCTCATCTATAAATGTCGATGTGAACATCACTTCCTAGGGTGGGGGGATTACCTGACATGGTGTACGTGGAGAACCCAGGACTATATGAAGGGTAGCTTTTAGCAGTTCTTATTTTCTCCAATCAACAGTCCTGGTACAATTTCTTGACCACCTTTGGGTGAGGCTCTGATGCGTTGCAGGGGGCACACTCCCTTATCATAAATTCTTTCTGCAGCAGAGAGATTGTACAAGCCTCAGAACCTCACATTCAGAGCTCCTGCCTTTCAACCTGATGCCCCTGGGTATGCTGGGAAAAAAGACCGTCTCACACATTGGGCACCGCAACAGGCCAGCGAGCACTCAGCCTGCAGAACAGGGTGGGAACTTGTGGGTAGCTATCTTCCCATCTATTCATTTGCGCTCACTGTCCTGTGAAAACCTCTTCTCGGTGAAATTGGTGCAGTCATGATTTTGGGGATGGACCATCTGCCTGGTCCCAAATGTGATTCATGAACTTGGATGGATTTGCATTAAGTGTTCATTTCAGCAAGAGGAATTATCAATTAAATTCACAGCATCGAGAATCTGCACCTTTTTCAGACTGCAGCAGGCATGCATAGACTCTGGTGTTCTGATTAGCATTGAAACCAATTTTGTCGTTTTTGTAAAATCCTCTGCTTTCAACTTTAATGTGATTATATCTAGGTCTTTCAAGAGCCCTCCATCATATTTAAAAGCACGTATTTTCACTCTAGATATATATTTCTCTAGTGAATGTATACATTTGGTACGAGTGTAAAATAAATGAAAGTGATGTACTTTTCTATTTAACTCCTTAGATGTAAAACTAATTAGGTAGCTAGGGGATTGAGGTATGCTGATTAATGATCTGTCTAAGTAAAGGCTAGACAGAAAGCTCATTTTGGTTTCTATCACTTTAACAAAAATAACCAGGCTGCTTTTCTGCCTTAGTGGACTGAACATTTGATTAATCTTTGATAATTCAACTTCTGGTGGAGTTTCAGATTCATGAATATGAACATCAAGTCTGCCAATCCAAAAAATTTGAATCAATTTTTCTTTATGTTAAACAAAGGCTAGAAAAACTTATTTTTAAAAAATTCTTCATAGTTTACTTTTTGATGATTTGTATCATACCTTCTGGAAGTGGAAAATAGGGCTATTTCCCACTAATAAAATTTGGGATACTCAGTTTCTGTTAAAAAGTATTTTATCATAAATTACCCCCACTTCCTCTGAAGGGGGTTTCCAACATTGGCTATTTCCAACAGTGACTTAATTAGGTTACCATTCTTTCAGAGTCCTATTTTGGGCGAAGTTTGTGGCCCTCCTTGACCAGCATATAGTTGCAAATAAAGCCTATCCTGACAAACTTTTATGTGTCAATCCCCTATGTGTTTATTTATACGTGTATTAGAATTATGAGTGGTCACCATGGCATAAAAAACATCCCTGCGTGGACTGATTCTTGGTCTTCTGCCTGACTCCAGAAGATCCCTAGCCCTGTGTCCACCACTATCCAGTAGGAGCTGGATACGTGGTTTCACTGCCCTCTACCTCAGCTTTCTGATTTCTGGGCCAATTCCAGAATGCTGGAAGTACATGGTGCATTATACTAGTGGTGTGTGTGGGTGTGGGTTTGTGTGCATATGCATGCATACACACATATGTATGTGATGACCAACCATCCTGGTTTGCCCAGAGCTGAGAAGTGTTCCCAGGACTTAGAACTTTTTTTTTTTTTAAAGATTTTATTTATTTATTTGACAGACAGAGATCACAAGTAGGCAGAGAGGAAGGCAGAGAGAGAGGGGGGAAGCAGGCCCCCTGTCAAGCAGAGAGCCTGATGCGGGGTTCGATCGCAGGACCCTGGGATCATGACCTGAGCCAAAGGCGGAGGCTTTAACCCACTGAGCCACCCAGGCGCCCCAGGACTTAGAACTTTTAGTGGGACCACCAGCAAAGTCCTGTCCCAGCCTGGACAGGTTGGCCACTTAGTGGGGAATGTGAGAGCACGCCACAGATTCATGCAATCTGTTACTAATGGCCTTTGATTTGGAGGGTGAGGTGAGAAGGAGAGAAATTACATCAGTAAAGTACTAGCATATGACCTGGAACATAATGTTACTATTACTGTCTTTCTCAAGCATTTCCACAATTTGTTTCCCATATTCACAGCAATTCTGTGTGTGAAGCAGAAGCATTTCATCTCAAGAAGGCATAAGGGCTTCATCAGTGCTGTGGGTCCTGGTGGAATCCTGAGAGAAAAGCAAAACTTCTGAGTTGAAGGGCTGGAACCAGCACCAACCCTAGTTCACCCTTCTCCTCTTACCTTTCTGGGGAAAAGGAATTAAACGTGGAAGTCTATTTCAGGTGCTGCCATAGTCCTCACTTAGAAGATGGCTGTGACTTAAACAGCCCATATGCAGCAAAGATTTCGAAGTAATTTACAATCAATAATTAATCTAAACAACAGGGCTGTGTGCGCCACCTTGTTAAACAGAAGAGGAAACAGAAAGGAGTCTAAGAGACTTCCCTCTGAAGGCTCATGTTGCAGTGGTTTCTGCTGGAGAGTGAATAGTAAATGCTAGTTGGGGACTGTCTGTCATTCACAAGAAGGAGAATTGGATTCCTTTACTTTCATAAAATTGCCTTGGTGTCTGGAAGGATAATTGTAAAAGTAGAACCCAAAATAAATGCGTATAAATCAAACATAGCAGGGATGTTCAGGACATTGCCTCCCACCTGCTCGCACTTCTCTTTAAGCCCAGAGCTCATGTCCATCTATTTTGCCATGATTAGCCCTAAAGCTAACGCAAGGTATAGCTAAGTCCCCATTCACTTGTCTTCCCAAAGCAAGACTAATTACAATAGACCTTTTTGTATTTATTTCTGTTGGACCCCAGGTCCTACATCCATCCAGCTCTCTATCTTCCTGTCTCTCCATCTATCCTTCTGTCTCTTTATGCATCTATCTATCATAACAACCACCATCCTCTATCTGTCTATCTGCCTGCCTCTCTCTCTGTTTATCAATCCACCTGCTTATCAGTCTACCTATCATCTATATATCTCTTCCTTGTTAACCCTTGATAAACATGATGGCGCTTGGAAGTTGGGGTGAAGAAGGGGGTCTTGCACGTTGGAGTCCCCTCCACTGATTGTCAGCTCCTGCACAAGTGTCCTGAGTCATGAGGGCACATCTGTCCTGATGAGCCTCCGGGAATTTAGGTGGTCTTTGGTAAATTCTGATGAAAGGAAAGTTTACAAATAAATTCCATAAAATATCCTCTTATCAGGCCTCCTCTTCTTAGCTTCGTATCTTCTTTCATATGACAATTTTTAGAATAATTGAAGATATTTGTCTGCCTAACCTTTTATTATCTGGCTGACCACCCCTGGTGCCATCCATGCCCTCTGATCTAAGGACACATTCCCAATTACCCCTGCTTCCCCCAGAGGGTAGCGGCAGGGACCGCTCATGACCCCAGAGATGGCTGAGTGAACTTAGACTCGGAGAACACTGCTACTTGTAGAGATTTAAAAAAATAATAATAATTATAGTTCTAATGGTGGAGCTAAAGTCTGTATGATGTCTTTGGTAGTTTCAATGATGCATTGACTCAAGGGGAGAATACAGTTGACTGAGTCCTCTGTGCCCTTTCCCAGCTTCCGACACACTCAGGGTGGTCAGCTTTTCTCTCTGTGCTCACCCACTGCTCCAGCTACTGTGGGCCCTTTGGATGCTCCTTCTATCATTCATAGTTTCCCCAACCTCCTGCTTTGAGTCATCTACCCAATGGTATCACCTGACTGAGAAGTGGTCCCACAAGTGAGCTAATCATCGTGAACACTGCCACGGAAACCAGCACGTGTAAATGCACAGAGTGGAGTGGCTCTGCTCCCAGCACGCTGGGTGATAGGCAGGGCATAATAGGCATGATGCTCATTGGGCAAAAAAGAAAGACCATGGACAGTTTGCTATGTGGATAGTTCCAGGGAGGCACTCAGTCCTCACATCAACCCGGTGAAATAGACAAGAAATATTCTTGTCCACGTAGAAGACATCTCTGCTGGGGCCCAAAACCAGCCTCCGTGGGCTTTGCTGCTAACAGAGGGCACATGCTGCCTGCTTTGGAGGCTTGTCCTCAGACTGCTGGAGCTGTGTTGCCAAAGAGGGAGAGAGAGCCGGAGGTACACAGAAATCGGAGTCTACCCCACTGTCCTTGCAATGGCCTGACTGCTGAGAGGGTACAGAGGCCTGGATCCCTTTTCTCCAGAGGAGGTGAACTCAGAGATACGATTAGTACTCCAGAGCTCCTTGGAGATCAGGCTGAAGCTGGGACTTACTTTGAAATCCAACCCTCAATCGGCTTCTTTGCCCTCCTAGCCTCTTCACCCTCCTCCTCCCCTGGTTTTCCTGGGAACACTTCCTGAATTAATCCCTTTCACCGGGGTCCTTGGTTCAGGGTCTGCTTCTGGGAGGACCAATCGAGACCCTTGGTTTTGCACACGAGGAAATGGAGGTACATGAAGGTTGAGTCACGGCACAAGCTCACACGGCTGGGATGCGGGAAAGCGGGGACTCAGGCACGGAAGGGAGCTGGCGGTGGGGCTCTGATGAGGGGCAGGGGTGGGCCTGGAGGTGCTGGGAAAGGCCTATAAGCTGAGCCTCATTTATGAGGGAGCCCGTGGGGCTCATCCAGCAACTCTGGTCCCCACCACTTCAAAGCCTCTTTCTTGGAAAGCCCCCAGCACTTGAAGTGCATTTACTTCCCCATCTGGTTTTACTGTCACAAAGGTTCCCAGTTCTACCTCTTTTCCCACAGACCCCTGGCAGTGGCTCTCTGGAGGTTCTGTGTCTGCAGGGAGAAAACAGGGAGCAGGGTGACTGCCTCTGGCCGACTTCCTACCCATTATTCATTCTTCCACCCACCGGACGGGCCCACCGGTCCCACGTGTGCACGTATCAGCCAGGTTCCCAGAGATCACGGGCTCTCTTACTCTGAACTGTCACCTCTTCCAGGGAAAACAAAGACCCTTTCCCCCAACCTTCCACCCAGTACACTGGGAACAGGGCCAGCCCCATTTTATGTTTTCAGTAAGTTTCCAAACATGCTCATTTTGGTGGCAGCTTTTGTGCTGATTATCTCATTAGGGTCTTGGCCTTAAAACACCTATTTATGGTAGATTGAAAAAAAGTTTACTCTCTCAAGCTTTAAAAAGAAACAAGAAAACAGGCTATAGTTTTACTAGAAATTCTTCACTTGTAGGAAAAGATCTACTTGGCCTCTTGAGAGATGCCATCACCAGTGATTTGGATTTATGGGAGGGGACTGGCCCCGTTCCATGGAGCAGAAGCTCACGGATGGTGCAGATGTCTAGGTAATTTCCAGACCTCGTTTTGTTTCATCTGTCCTCTTCAGAGGAGTCCAGGATTAAACCTCATGAGCCAACAAGCTCCTGACTGTGTAGTATAAATTGCACAGATTTTTTATGAAACTAGGATAAATCTTACTCTATCCTGACAGAGTGGGGCTGACAGTCTCTAGAGGACAGGGGAACCATTGGAATGGCTCCAGAATGGATGGCAGAATTGTGGCTATGTCACCCCAAACAGCAAGCATAAATAGTAAAACCTGGCCACAGATGCAGATGGCCGCTAGGAGGATATGTATAGCAGGGGCCTAGAAATCACTATAAAGGGAAAGCCTCCTGAGTAATGAGACAGCTCTTCCAGGTGGCACTCCATCTAGAAGACATCCTTGCTCCTGTCTGAAGTCCCAGAGGTCTGTGTGTCCACCACACAGTGGTGTCCACACACCACTCTGTTCACAGAGTACACAAAATTCATACCTCAGGGACTCTGTGCTGCATAGACAGACAGGGATTAGAAACAGGAAGGAAGTGGTAAGATTATCAGGAGCACCTTAGGGAATTTCATGCTGCCCACTGCAGACTTGCAGAAAGAGGAGACCACAGTCAGCATGATAATAGGCATCAGGATTGCAAGGACCTAAGCACAGGCAGGAAATATAGAACTGGGTCAAGGGGGGACGGTCAGGGTCCAAATCAGGTTGCACTGCCCCCGAACTCCGCAACCACTGCCCAGAAAGCAGGTGATTAACTAATTCTGGAATCATACTTTGATGAGGCCTGGGTACTCATTGTTGTTGTTGTTGGTTTGTTTTTTTTTTTTTTCCTGTATTTCTAACTGTATGAACTGCAGCAAGTGCTCTTTGTAGCAGGGTTCAGTACTTCGCAATAGATCTTTGTGTCATCATTTTAAATTCTTGAGCTTCAGGTTTTACTAAAGAGAAGGACCCAAATTAAATATCAATTAGCAAAGAAATCATTACCCTTGGGTTCTGATAGCAGAGACTAGCAAAACATAAAACGACACCAAACAAAAGTATAAGAACATCAAGGCAAGCACAAGACTTCCAGAAAATGAGGGAAGTTTAGACTCCTAAAAAAGTCTTCTTCAAAGGATGTCCTTAAATACTTGATTTCTTAAGTAATTTTATTTTTTAAAAGATGCATTAAAAGCAACAGCTGGTGTGTGTGTGTGTGTGTGTGTACACGGGAGAAAAGGTATCTTGCATACAGTTTTCAAAAAAACAAAAAACAAAAACAGGACCACAACTTAATTTTAGAGAAAACAGCTGCATGAAAATATTGCGCTAAGAATGTAAAGATTTTTCTTCTATATACTTTTTTTTTTTTTTTTTGACAGAGAGAGATCACAAGTAGGCAGAGAGGCAGGCAGAGAGAGAGAGAGGAGGAAGCAGGCTCCCTGCCAATCAGAGAGCCCGACACGGGGCTCGATCCCAGGACCCTGAGATCATGACCTGAGTTGAAGGCAGAGGCTTAACCCACTGAGCCACCCAGGCGCCCCAAGATTTTTCTTCTAAAGAGCATCTTTTCCTAAGCTGATTTTTTCCAATCTTACTTTTCCTATTAGGGAATTTATCTATGTCTACCTCCTTCCAATGGGAGAAACAAAGAAGAGCTTGGCATTTACTTACTTGCTTTCCAGCTACTGTATCACTAAGACTTACGAAGTATATCTTTAAGTCCCCAGCTGGAATCGCCACTGTTATTAACACTCCACACTACTCACTAGATAATTAACACAGGGCCAGGAGCACAGCTTTTCTAGAAGGTACAACCGTCCACTACATATGGAATCTTAGGCTCAGATGATTTCATTTCTTGGCTTGTCTTCTGCTTGCCACCACTTCGAGATCTCTTGATCGCCTACACGATTAGGGCTAAGGCAGGTGATTTTACACTCCTGACACATTCATCTCTCTTGCAGCAAGTGAATCAGGCAGAACATGAGTGGTCTGAGGTTTCACACCCCAAGCCAGGCGGTTCCCTCACATCTGCCCAGTGTTGTATTTGCTTTCTGGGGAGCGGACTGTGTGGACCCAGGAAGATAGTGACTAGCGGAATATTCAGCACTGTGATTTTTTCCCTCTCATGTTGAAAAACCTGTCCGTGGACAGCTAAGGAAAGAGTTCTACCTGAAACCAAGATGGGACCCTTTGATGACCTCAGGCACAGCCAGCCATGGCCCAGTTTACCACAACAGGACTGGTGGGACTATGGCCCAAGAAAGCCTCTTCCTACAAAGGTGGGCAGGGTGTGTACAGACTCTGCTGGCGACCTTGAGAGAAGGTGCTAAGGCAGAACACAAAATCTACAGGCAGGGGGTAGCCCTCTGTGACAGGGACCATCCCCTATGTCCACTGTATCTCTTGTACCTAGCTCGGAGCCTCGTTTACAGTAGGAGTCATTGAGCGCAAATGTAGCAAAGCTGCAATTTTTAATGATGATCCTCTTTGGAGGAGTTCGGCGTGGTGGAATTGCGTGGTTCCCAAACAGCTCAGGGGAGGACACTCTTGGGGCCTGGGAAACTAACAATATTCAGCAATCAGAGACATGCAGTTGGCATGGGAAAGGGAGTCTGTCATTAGAGAGTGGGGTCCTGGGACCACCAGGCACGGCTACCTAAGTAGCACTTTATCTTGTGGGTATTTGGCAAGAGCGAGGTGGGACTAGAGGGGGCCAACTGGTTACCAGGATGGGGGCTCAGGTCTAGAGAATGGCAGAGACCTGGGTGTGGAGAAGAAGCCAAAGTGGGAGAAGCCCAGCCATGAGAGCTGGAGTATGAGATCCGGGTTAGAACAGCAACGTAACTGATGCAACAACACCACTGTGTCCAAAAATGTGTGCTAGAAATAGAGCTCCTGACACCATTGTCATTAAGTCCTGGGGCCAGGGCCGGAGTAGCGCTGTGGATGGGGAGCCAGTGGGGTAGGGGGCCAACGTGATGATGTGACAACGCCTGTACTCCTGATCCCAGTGAGTCAACTCTCAGCTGTAGGCAAGACTCAGCAGTTTACAGAAACGGCCTTTTTGGTTGATTTACAACTGTTTTCTTCCCCTCTGAACAGAGCGCATCTAGGTTAAAAACCAGACAGCATATAAATAAACTAACTGACAGTGTATGTACTCAGATTTTAGTGTCCTTTCATAAATTTGAAGTTTTAGAGTCTTCCCAAAGCCGAGGCTGTATAGATTCCAGGCTTCATCTGCTTAGAAAACAGAGTTTACTACGGTGGAAGCAATGTCCTTCTTGACTGATAAAAGGGGATGACAGTTATAATGGAGAAATTAATCAAAGAACAATGACACTTAAATCCTTGAAGTCATCATGAGGTGCACACATTCGCACAAGCACCCACATGCACTTACACACTGACACTGACACACACATACATGCAAAATTGTTTCTGAATGGGTAGGATCTAGTTGTAACCACTATTTTCTGCAAAGGAAAATGCCTATAGGCAATAATAAAATGTCTCTGGTTTCGACAATAGTATGATACAACCGGGATAGAAATGATCAGCAGAATGTTCAGAGGAGGTTTGATGATAAATCTTACATTTCATCATTTAGTGAAAACTAGGTGTTCGCCTTACGCCGCAGCTGGTCTGCTATCAGGAATGTGTGTCAGAGCCCACAGCTTGAGGAAGGATTTTTTAAATTCGCCATTTGATATCCTGGAATGTTCAACTGCACTTGCCTCGGAATGCCTTTTGAGATGAGCTCTCTTTCCCTCCTGTTCACTGCCACCTAGTGAATTACTTGGGAAAGAAACTATAACTGGAATGGAAGTGTTTTCTTAAAAAGGCAATAGCTTTGAGGGGTGAGTTTGATCGCAGATTTGAATGCGTACTGGAGAAGGGAGGTATTGGCTCTTGCCAAACAGCCGCGGCTGAGATAATGAAGTCCGCCCGCTGGAGCAGAACACACACACGAACTGTCCAGTGGGGGCTTCTAAGAAGTGCGGATTGAAGCCGGCAAGCCGTGACAACACAGGGCTTCTGATCACGACAGTCTGGTTTGACAGAATCTGTTCCTTTGACTGCCTCTTGGTTGAACCCGAATGCAGAGGCAACCTGTCATGCTGTCCACCCCATGCAGATGTTAGGGGCTTGGTATAGAAAAAAGGTGTTTGGTGGTCTGTGCAGGAGTTCCAGGGTATACAGGAGACATTAAAACTCTGTTAACGAGGCCCCCTGGGGGGATGATCACAGAAGTGAAGGAAATGTAATTAGAATGGAAATGTAATAACATGCGGCTTTCCTCCATCCTCAGCTCTGTCTTTGGCCAGCCTATCCCCACTATCAGTACAAAGGCTGTAATCTCATAAATTCAGAGCAGACCAGGGTGAGCCTCTACTCTCCATACTCAGTCACCTGGCACTTCCTCCATCGCTCCACACACAAAACTGACTGAGACAGGTGGGCGTGGTGCTGATTCAGGGAGCGTTGCATGGCCCAATCTGGCCATCTGGAAATATGCGGTTTGTTCCAGAATTTACCTTGTTGTTCTCTGTTGGACAGCCATCAGCCCTGCCCAGTGTTGGCTGGAAAAGTGGGAGGCTCAGGTTCAGGGAGTACTACCTGTGCTGGTCCCTGGAAAGAAACACTGAAGATCTGCAGGGGTTACTGCCAGTGAAGTGTGTGTGTGTGTGTGTGTGTGTGTGCGTGCGCGCTAAGGGGCTGATGACTTTGAGTATTTTGTCTTATTGTACACTCTCTCTGAAGGGTGGGTTTTAATGCCTATGAGAATTGAGAAGATGGTAAGGCTGTTTGGCTCAGAAACTACGAAAAAGAACCCAATGATTTCAATAATCAAGTAAGACCAAAATGAAACTTGCTCACTCAGGAGATCACTGACCATTCACCTCATGACATCTCTTTTCCAGGCATCCTCCAGAGAAGATTTTTTCTCCCTAGGAACTAGTTTACATTTTAAGTTACAGAATGCCTGAAACTGAGTGCTTCTGGGGAGCCCTCACTGTCACACTCAGAAGAGTGTGCCCTCCTGAAAAAATGGTGATATCATTTGGCACAGGGCCATTCACTGGTTTGATGCTATTTGTATTGTAATTTACAGTTGTCAATTGAGTTGGAATGCCTGCACTATCCGTGGAGACATAAGCTATCAATAGAGCAATATCTAGGGGCACCTGGGTGGCTCAGTGGGTTAAAGCCTCTGCCTTTGGCTCGGGTCATGATCCCAGCATCCTGGGATCGAGCCCCGCATCAGACTCTGCTCCGCGGAGGGCCTGCTTCCTCCTCTCTCTCTGCCTGCCTCCCTGTGTACTTGTGATCTCTCTCTCTGTCAAATGAATAAATAAAGTCTTTAAAAAAAAAATAGAACAATATCTAAAGACCCTAAGCATACTGCAGGAGATCACTCAGGTTGAATTATTTTTACATTTGCTCTTTCTAAACATAATTTCAGTGTTACTACTTTACAGTTTATAGGCCGTGTGTTCGCTGGATCCATTTTTCCAAATCATTGTTCCTATCCCACATGGCGGGTCAAGTCCTTATTCAATATGAAGTAATGAAACAAAGACCACATGGATAGGTGTTAGCCCGTATACAGCATGGTGTGTAATTAAGGCTAGCTAACATGCTTTCCAAACAATAACCAACTTTTCCAGAGCCTAATAACACTGGGCCTCTTCCAGAGGTTGGTGGTCCCACCACAGGGCAAGTTCAAAGTGCACCAATGCAAAATGGCCAGAGCACTAGCTCTCCGTGGATCAATAAAAACAAGAGAACAGGAAGATATGGGGAGTAAAAATGACAAACTAGAACACTATAGCACTGCTGTGAATTTGGATCTTCTGTGCTCAATTGAGAGAGGCTATAAAAATAACCCCTACCATCCTGTTCTTGGGGAAAAATAGTGCCAAGCTTTAATTAGTTCTTTCCCTAGCAGCAATTACGTAGAGGGATTCTGTGATCTCCAAATTCCACTAGATGTAGATGTAGGGAGTTGACTTAACAGAAATTTTCTGGGCAACTCTGGGAAAAATAAATTTATAACCCAACTTTGCAAATAAATAAATTTTTAAATATTAGATATTTCCCTCCAAAGTAACAAAAATTAATTCACTTAAAGAGAATACATTTTAAGCAACTAATTTTGTGTGGGACTCACTCTGGCCAAAAAGGGAGGCAGATGTGGACTCTGCGGTCCAGGAGTTAGGGACCGAGGATGGATACACAGATCTGAGCCAAACAGGCAGTGAAACAGAAACATAAGAGCAACACACGATTTACCATCCAGCCAGTGCAGCTCATTAGCAATGCAGCTTGTTTTGCTGTGTTGCGTTTTAGTTTTTCAGCCAAAGGACAAAAATGTGTTTATCTATGGAAGACACCATGGTACCCACCACAGATTCTTTATCCTACTGGTCCATAAGAAATGTTAGAAATGCAACTTTTGAAAAACTTTAATTGTTGAAATGAGGTCATAGTAAAATTTTAAAAACTTCATTCTGATTCTCTGCAGACTTTTGTTCTCTGGTTGAGACGAAGGACAAAGTTTATGAGCAGTATTGATAAATATTATAATGACAATAGAGTAGCAAATATTTATTGAGCACTAACTATGTGCTAGGCAACTGGATTATAATTCCTTTTGTCATTCATCTTTTTAAACTTCACTTTCATAATATCCTTTAAGATAATATCATTGCAATGGATTGAATGTTTCTGTCCCCCCAAAATTCATATATTTGAAACACTAACCCCCAGTGAGATGGTATTAGGAGGTGGAACTTTTGGGAAGTAATTAGGTCATGAGGGTGGAATCCTTATGAGTGGGATTAGTGACCTTATACAAGGGATCCCAAAGAACTTTCTTGCCCTCTTTCTGCAGTGAAGGGATACAACGAGAAGTTGGCAGTCTAGCAGAAGAGGGCTTTCACCAAACCCAGCTGTACTGACCGTCTGATCTTAGACTTTTAGCCTCCAGAACTGAGAGAAATGTCTGTTGTTTATATGCCACTCAGTCTGGGATATTTTGTTATAGCAGCTTGAAATAGCTAGGACAATTCTTATCTCTGTTTTACAAAGGCAGAAATTTAATGTCCAAGGTTAAGCAATGAATACATGACAGACGGAGATTCAAACTTTGAACTATCTGATCCCAAAGTCAGTGCCCTTAATTGTTATAGTTATGGATATGGTATACTTTAGATATTTAGTTACATATATAAAACTTCTTTTCCATTCCCATCTTCCTATCCCAGGAAACCCTCAAGGGACTATGGAGATAGTCTTTAAACTGGTCACTTTTGACTCCTGACTTCTGTCTCTGCTCAAGTAAATCCAATCCCATAAGCTGCCATTAGAGTTATGTTCTTAAAATGCAAGTCATATCACTCTCTCCAATATTCAAAAGTTCTCCATGGCTCCCTTCACTTGACAGATAAAGTAAATACTTCTGAATATGGTGCTCAAGGACCCCATGATTCAGCCTCATGTCCTCGGGCATC